>NC_066579.1:126006853-127351853 GCF_024323335.1 Lathyrus oleraceus
CATTTTCCATTTACAACTAGGTTGACTTTCAAGTGTACAAATAATATGGCAGAATACGAAGCTTGCATTATGGGGCTTGAAGAGGCCATTGATCTCAGAATCAAGTATTTGGATGTCTATGGAGATTCATCTTTGGTTGTGAATCAGATCAAAGGTGAATGGGTGACGAATCAACCCGGTTGATACCATATAGATTATGCGAGGAGGATTTCAACTTTCTTTACAAAGGTTGAGTTTTATCATATCCCTCAAGATGAAAACTGGATGGCAGATGGTCTTACAACATTAGCTTCAATGATTATGGTGAAATATTGGAATGAGGTTCCCAATTTGACTATGATGCGTCTTGATAGACAAGCTCATGTGTTCGCTGTTGAAGAAGTCAAAGATGAGAAGTTGTGGTATTACGACATCAAGTGCTTCCTCCAAAGTCAGTTTAACCGTCTGGGCATCCTTGAAAGATAAGTAGACTTTGAAAAGATTAGCCGACATTTCTACCTAAATGGTGATGTATTGTATAAGAGAAACTTTGATATGGTTCTGCTCAGATGTGTGGATAGACATGAAGTAGACCTGTTGATGGCTGAAGTCCATGAAGGTTCCTTTTGTACTCATTCCAATGGACATGCAATGGCGAGAAAATGTTACGAGCAGGTTACTATTGGCTGACAATCGAATATGACTATTGCAAGTTTGTGAAGAAATGCCACAAGTCTCAAATATATGTAGATAAGATTCATGTTCCTCCGACACTATTAAACGTCATTTCCTTCCCATGGCCCTTCTCCATGTGGGGAATCGATATGATTGGCATGATTGAACCAAAGCGTCGAACGAACATCGTTTCATTTTGG
Source organism: Lathyrus oleraceus (assembly GCF_024323335.1). Lineage (NCBI taxonomy): Eukaryota > Viridiplantae > Streptophyta > Magnoliopsida > Fabales > Fabaceae > Lathyrus > Lathyrus oleraceus. Next base: position 126,007,708 of record NC_066579.1, read on the forward strand.
TGGCTATTGATTACTTCCTAAAGTGGGGTTAAAGCGGCATCGTACGCAAATGTAAGCAAGCAAGTTATTGTGAGGTTTGTCAAGAACAACATTATATGTCATTATGGTGTGCCAAGTAAGATCATTGCTGATAATAGATCAAACTTGATAATAACATGGTGGAAGCTCTTTGCAAGGACTTCAAGATAGCACATCATAATTCTTCTCCCTACAGACCTAAGATGAATGGGGTTGTTGAAGCTATAAATAAGAACATCTAGAAGATCATCCAGAAGATGGTTGTGACGTATAAGGATTTGCATTAGTTTCTCCCATTTGCTTTGCACGGGTATCGTACATCCATCCGCACTTCAACAGGGGCAACCCCTTCTCTCTTTGTATATGGTATGAAAGTTGTGCTCCCGGTAGATGTTGAGATCACATCATTGCATGTGCTAATGGAAGCCAAGTTGACTGAGGTTGAATGGTGTAAGACCAGGTATGATCAGCTGAATTTGATTGAAGAGAAGAGATTAACTGCCATGTGTCATGGTCATTTATATCAGTAGAGAATGAAGAAAGCATTTGATAAGAAGGTCAGACCTCGTGTTTTCCAAGAAGGTGACCTTGTGCTCAAGAAGATTTTATCTTTCAAACCAGATTCTAGGGGAAAATGGACTCCTAATTATGAAGGCCCATATGTTGTTAAAAGAGCCTTTTCAGGCGGTGCTTTGATCCTTACAACTATGGATGGTGAATAGTTCACTCGTCCTGTGAACGCAGATGCAGTGAAGAAATACTTCGCCAAAAAAAGAAAAGAATAGCTCGCTAAGTTGAAAAACCGGAAGGGAAACTTAGGCAAAAAGGAGCGTCTCGGTGGATTAAAAACTTGAAAGGGCGATCCAGGAAAAAGTTAGAGACATAAAACAGAAAGATTTATCCCGATAAATTGAGTACCCCACCTTGGGGCAATTTATGCAAAAATTAGGGAATATGGCAAGTAACTGCATCCTGTTGATTCTCAGACTTGAAGACATTCTTGAGCATAATGGTCAATTTTGATTCATCTCCCCAATAGCAGTCAGAAGTACAGTGGATATCAAGAGTTGGTAGAAGGATTGGTGATCATTGTATGCAATGTACCCCTTTTCCATGTAAATTACCATTTCAACTTTGTCAAGATCTACGGAGTCTTTTCATTTACAGACTACCATTCCATTAAATAAAGTTGAGCTTTTATCCAAATGTTTCTACTCTTATTTAATTCAGCCAAATAGTTTTAAATTTTATTATGATCATTTTTGAAAATTAATTTTTTTTAATCAAAATCATGTTTTCTTAAACATATAAAAGCATTAATTTTAAGAAATCGATTTCATTTAAAAGGAGTATCAACAACGGTTCGAAAGCAGTAAGCCCTAAGTGTGGAGCATTATTGGTTTCTCCCCAAGTAGTAGGCGCGATTTCTCTTTCATCCCCGACAACATTGATCAACACTTGGTGTTTGTTGATTTCTCCAGACGATTATTTCTCCGTCATCTCCAGGTGAGTTGGTTGATTATTCCCCAGCCAAATTTATATTTGGTCTCCAGCAGAGTTAGAACATTTCGTGGTTCCAGCAGGCCTTTGGTTTCCTCACCAGTCGCCATCAGATTCGCTCCCAGTCAGAGTTTCCTCCTGGTTTCTAAGCAGTTATTTGTGTTTATCCCCTGCATTAGTTATGTCCCATTTGATATGGTGTTGACCTAAAATTCCCCGCAGAGTTGATAACACTTTTCCTCAGCATATCTTCTCCTTCCCCTGCTAGGGTTGAGCCTTTGGGATGTTGATTTCTCTTTTATCCAATAGTTGTTTCCCTCTTTTGTGGATTGGCTGAGAATTGTATCGATGGTTTAAATCAGCGACATTTTGTATCCTTTGTGATTGTTTTGTCAGCATAATCATCATATATACATATACATATACATATACACTCATATAATTTCATTGTTGCATCATTGCGCTTTGAGACTCATTCCTGTAATTCTTATTCTCTGCTATGGTAGTACCTTATCCCCATACAAGTTTGGTGTCTGTCCTCCTTCAATTGTAGAGTGTCAGCCCTTAAGCAGAAAGACTTTAACCTTTCTCCTTTCCCCACTGAGTTATTTCCTCGTGGATAATGATCGTTTCAGCTTCCTCCCTAGTTGATTATCTGGATGGAACCGCTCCCCTTGAGTTATATCCTCATTGGGTAGAGTTTTGATTGACCGTTTCTTTCTAGATATTGCCTAGATAGATATTTTTGGTCCCCTGAGAGTTTATTACCCAGTAACTGGTAGTATTCTCCTTAGTGGGAAGTTTGTTACTTCTTGCCCAATACCCGGCAAAAGTAACATTGTTTCTCCCCAACGGATTCGTTTTCACGTTTCCCCAGGAAGTATATCCTTGATATGCTCATCCTAACCGATGATGGATATTTTCTTCTATTGCTTTGAGTTTATCCTTGATATGATCATCCTAACCGATGACGGATATTCTCACCTTTGGTATTTTACCTAGTAAAAAGGTAGTTGTAATCCCTATTTTATTTCCCAGAGAGTTAATCCTTGATATGTTCATCCTAACCGGTGAAAGGTTTTCTTTCCTTTGAGTCTATCCTTGATATTTTTACTTCAATCAGTGACGGATATTCTCTCCTTTGTGGTCTTCTGCCCAGTAACTGGTAGTTGTAAATTCTGCATTTTTCTTCTTTGCAAAGTTTATCCTTGATATTTTCACTTTAACCGATGATGGATATCCTTTTGTGGTCGTCTATCCAGTAATTGATAGATGTAATCCATATTCTTCCCCTTGGAGTCTATCCTTGATATGTTCATCTTAACCGGTGATGGATATTTCTCTTTGATGGTATTCTATCCAGTATTCGATATATATAATTCCTACTTTTCATTCAGGTGGTTTATCCTTGATATGTTCATCTTAACCGATGACGGGTATCCTCCTTAATATCCCCAGACAAGTTTATCCTTGATATGTTCATCCTAACCGGTGACAAATTTTCTTTCCTTTGAGTCTATCCTTAATATGTTCACTTTAATTAGTGACGAATATTCTCTCCTTTGTGGTCTTCTGCCTAGTAATCGGTAGTTGTAAATCCTATTTTCGACTTTTCCCCAGCAAGTATATTCTTACTCAGTAACCGGTAATGAATATGTCTCCCGGCGGCCCTCAGTGAGTCATCCTTGATATGTTTTCCCTAACCGGTGACGAATGTCCTCTTTGTCAGATTTTTATTATCCTCGTACCCAGTAACCGGTAGTGGATAAATATTTCTGCTCCTCCTGTGTTGAAGTTTATTTCTTCCCCAATTGAGTTAACTGCGTATTTCCTTAGTGAAATCGCTTTTCCTGCATGAGTCGAGTATTTCAGTTTTGTGCCGATCTACCTATTTCCCCTGCAGGCGCCCTTTGTTTTCCCCGGCTGAGTCTTTCCATTTTCATGGAATTCCTCTAGTCCCCCAGTTGTTTTAAGTCGTAACCTGACCTACGCACAACCCTTTTCCCCAGAGTATCTATCTCCCTAGTGAGTTTTCCTTAGGGAAATGCATTATACTCCTGTGGACTTTCAGTCTCTCCGGATTCTTTTCCTTTGTGGCAACATTTCCCTATAAATATTTATTTTAACATTCATATCATATGCATCATGAGGTCTCTTAGGGACCAAAATTTGTTTTTACATGTTGTTATTTAAGCCCACTCTACTGAGTCGATACAAAGATTTTAACCTTCACCTCCTCAGTTAGAATGTCCTTAAATAGGGGCAACTGTAAGACCCCAATTTTGACCCTAAGATCCCTCATGCTACCTCATCATCTGCATTAACATTGGGATCATACTTTGGCATCCTCCTTACCCCTCTTTCATTGGGTCTGTTTTGGGAGAGATCACCAAGCACCATGAGATTGTATCATACTTGTTATTTTGTCCTTTACTAACCAAAAAACCAAAAATATGTCTTTGTATTTGTCTAACTCTTTTGTAGGTAGGGCATGATCACCATTGATCTATCAAGTTCACATCTAGGATTTAAGACCTTCATTGCTAAGAGCTCAACCAAGGAATGCTTCACAATGGTTCTAGGCATCATATATGAGTCCCATTGATCTCTACATATTATTTTGATCAAGCATTCTTCAAGAGTTTGGAGTGGGTTTGCCTTGGAAACCCCAGTGCATCTGGGTATCTAGAGTAACTTCTTCAACAAGCTACTTCACCCATTGATCAAATATTTCAATATGGATTCTAGAATTTCATCATATTATGCATATATGATCTCCCATAAGCCTAAAAAGTCTAGAGAATTGCAAGTTAGCAAGTTGGTTGATGGTGGTTGGCCAGATGAATTCATCTAATCAAAATTGGGTCTCCCTAAACCCTATCTCCTACAATTTTCATCATATGAAATTATTCCAAGAGAAAATTTACTCTAAATAACATTCCAAACAACTTTATGTTGAGGTCTAGAGCTAGTTTTGCTTGGAAATTTTTTTATATTGAAAGATTATAGGTCATATTGTCTAAACCCTAATTTGAAAGTCAACTTCCCAAGGCTATAACTTGCTCAATTTTTATGATGTGAAATATTTCCAAGTTTCACAATCAAATCCAGAGTGTCTACTTCAAATTTATGTTTGGAGGAAGAGCTAAATCAACTTTTATGAGGATGTGATATGAGGATACATTATAGGTCATTTTGGACCAATACCATTGAACAAGTGATTTTCATCAACTTCAAAAATGCATAACTCATTCATCCCAAATCCAAATGAGGTCAAATTTTGACCATTTTGAAGTTTTTTGAAAGGGGGATGCAACTTTTATGAAGACACTTTTCTCAGTTGGAGCTCACATAAAAGTTAGCCAAGGTGGAATAATTGAATATATGGCTTGACACTTAGAAAACATTTTGACATGTTATAATTTCCAAACTTCCACCTCAAAATTCACCATGATACAAGTTCCAAATGGAAAATTTTTCAACATAAGAGGTCTTCCTCTTGATCTAACCTTTCCAAAGAGTCCAAATTTGGTTATTTTGGACAAACTTTGAGGGGTCTGCGCATGGCTTGAACAGGGTTGTATCAGTTGGCAAGAATCATGTTTCAAACATCAATACATATTTGCCTTGCATCATAGTTCTCATTCAGACTTCATTTCACTTACATTTGGACCTAATTGAGTTGCTTCATGGGCCTGTGCATGCCCATGCAAGCGTGCACTTCACATTGCCAATTTTGGAAGCATTTTCAAGTGTGCAAATATCACTTACATTTTTCTATAAATAGAGGTCCCTTGCATCAGTTTGAAGGACCTTGCGTGCCATCTTTGCCTCCAACCATTGAAACCCTCACAATTCAAAGGAAAACGTGATAAATTTCACTTGAAATTTGAGTTTGAATCTCACTATTTGGAGATTCAAGAACTCCAGGATCCAGAGTCTTGTACCATTCCTAATCTACTTCTGTAAGCTCCATAAGCAAGATCAAGCACGAATTGTAGCAAAAGAGATCCAGTTCTGCACAACATTGAAGGTATTTTCAAGATTTTTCTTTTATTCGATTCTCCCTCAATTCTCATCAATTATCTTGGATCCTTGGTTGTCTGAAGTCCTACCAATGTAGGCAAGAAGATCGAGTTGCTTTGAGGTCAAATCGAAGCAACTCAATTCATACACCTCAAAATTCAACTTCATGTATCTCTTAATATACTTGGAGTTAGGTTAAGTTTAGGTGATATTCATGATTTACGCCATTTTTTTTAAGATCATGTCCTCCTTTTTCATTTATGTGATGGTGATGAGGGAACCAGTCCGGCCAGGGTCATCGGAGACGATGATCGGCACTTTGCTCCGGCGATGCGTTGGATGTGTTCTGAGCCATTTGATCAATTCAAATCATTGTAATCTTGAACGTTCCTTTTGAATACCAAACGTGTGACCCGCTGACTCAAGCATATCATGAAACGCGCGTTTTCCACCACTTGATCTGCCACCTCAATTAATAAGGGAGATCAAGTGGTCCACGTTTTTCAAATTTAATTGATTTTCATTTTATTCCTTTATTTTCATTAATTCATATTAAATTTAATATTGATCCAAAAAATATGAGAGTTTCACAAAAAAAAATTAAATAAAGTCCTCTTTCACTTTCTGAATTAAAATTATTTTTGAATCATTATTAATATTTTTCATGATTTAATTGATTTTATGAATATTTTTAATTGTTTAAAAATGCTTTTAAGTTTCCAAAAATTCTGAAAATTTTTCTCCAAGGTCCTTTGACCTTGTTTGACCTATGATAAATCTCATGGCCATTTCTTTGGTGTTTTGATGAGGTTTTAGGAATTTGACAAACCATATTTAATTTAATGCATTATTTTTATTATTTTTAATTGATTAAATGCCAAATAAGTTGTCTAGAGCCATTTTAATTGACTTTGTGAGTTTGACTTGTGTTGTTGGCCCTTGATCAAGGTTGATTTGACTTTGTTAGGTTAAGATCATTGGATTTAGGGGATTGATGGAATGTACATTCCATCTCCCAAAATGAATGAATTGTCTTAACTTGGTAAAAGTCCTCCTTTGTCCAATTTTTGTTTTATCCATTCTCCCTCCCTCTTCATCTCATTCCCATTCTTTATGCATTCATGTCATGCACCTATAATGTCTCTATATCCTATGGCTAGTTGATTGCAAAATCAACATAAGTATGGATGAGATTAGGTCCCCCACTTTGCATATTCTTTTGTGTGTGGTATGTTTCATGAGCATAGTTCATCATACTATGTCTAATATGCATTAACACCAAAATTCTATTGCCCGATCTTAAATAGTTGTGACTTCTACATAAGTCCAATTACGATTGCTTAACATAGCGCTAAATTTGTGACACAAAAAGGCATAGCATTCTTGTTAGTGAGTTGTAAGTCTCCCCTCTTTCATGGTATTGTGTGGAAACTTGGCCTTTTTTCTTCCTTTAGAAGATGTCTTGGTTCAAGGATCCATGCTTGTGATAAGTGGGTTGAGTGTTCTCCAAAGAATGACTTAAACAAAACAAAAGCAAAAGTAATACTAACTTCTAACTCATTAAAAACTACCATTTAATTTCAAGTCATTTACTTTTAATGCACTTTAATTTTTAAGCCTTATTCATTTTCCATTAGTCATACCATTCAAGTTTATAATGTTAATGTCATTTTCACTTTGTCTACTTGGACCATATTTTATGATATTGGGATTGTGTATATTGTGATTTATTTGTGTGGTCTTTTGACCTTAATGTACATAATAAGAACAAAACCCTAAAAAATATGTTATATGGACTGTTAGTTTGATCTGAGACAATTGGACTTAGAATTTAGGCAACATTCCCTATGCAAAGGACTTGGCCAATGCCAACTTTCATGAGACCAAATGCTTTTGAATTGAAACTTTATCTGATACATCATTGGAGATCTATTTAAGTTAATCTGCAAAATGATCATTGTGAAGCTGTTATTATGAACCTGTGACTTATGCCATCTTGGAAGTCATTTGATACATGAGAAATTTTGGAGAAGATCATGGAGTTGCAAATCTTGGATTTGGATATCTTTATTTGATGCATTTCTCTTCAACTTGCTATTTGTGTATTGACTGTTGTGTGATTCTGAAGTCCAAGGGAAATATGGGTTTCTATATGACATTCTTGTCTATTGGATTGTAGCCCATTGGTCAGATCTTTTCAACTCTCAACTTTTAAATTTATGCTTAAGATTAGTCTCTTCATCTCCTCCCCATTTATTTAATTTCAAAATCTCTCCCTCCTTTTAAAATATTCTTTGCTTGTGACTGTTTTCTAAACTTTGACCTTATTACAAACTAGAAACTCTGGCCTTATGCCATTTCATTTTTTAAATAAATTTTTTTCTTAATCAAACTTGTAAATAAATTTAACTATACTTGACTTAAAATTTCAAAAGCCAAAAACAACTAACACTCATTCAAACCATTTTAGGCCCTTATGCCTTCCAAACATAAATTCTTATTAAAAGCAATGCATTCACTTTGAAATTGATACCACAAACTACGAGGTTTTGATCCCTCATTTTTATGTTGGTACGTAGGCACAAGTCTGAAGGTCTTGTCAAGCACAAAAATATAGTTAATGAGTTCTTTTCTCATCCCCACACTCTTTTTATTTGCAAACATCATTTGTATAAAAATACATATGCACACAAGAAAGGGCTCCCTAGGAGTACCTAGGAAATTTGGGTGCTAACACCTTCCCTCTGTGTAACCAACCCCTTACCTGTAATCTCTGGCATTTTATTAATTTTGATTTAAAAACTTCTTATTTTGGAGTTTTGTTCGTACTTTTCCCTTTTCCCTTGGAAACAATAAAAGTGTGGTGGCGACTCTGATATTATTGACGTCTAGCTTATCCATAGCTTGATGGTCATGAATTTACCGCTACAGGAGCAACTGCTCCACCATATTAAATTCTCTTTTCTTTATCAAACGGAGTACCTCATCATCATCATTAGGCTTCAAAATGTTGGACTCACCAGACTGACATCTTGGAGCGCTAACCGGATTCACCACATGCACATCTACCTTCTTACTGACACCCTCTACATCCTTCGGGAACACAGGCCTAAAAGCACGAACACCACGGGTCCCCTTCGTTACATCAGCAATACTCACAACAGAACTGGTCATAGGAAATAGAACCTCTTGACCATTCTCTAACATAGTCACATTATTCTGATACGAAACAACTCTATCGAATGCGTACGGGACTGGACCCGCTAACCGTATTACCAACAGCGATACCGATCTGTTGACGTTGTTACTGCTGCTTCTATCAAAATGAATTACCACCCTCTCTGGTGTCTTGAACACTGGTACTATTACATTGACATCATATATGTCCCTTGATTGTTGAATCTGAATCACATTCTCGTCCATCAACCTCTGGATATCTCTCTTGGAAACTGAACACCCATGGGGGTTCACACTGCAAATTGCACAACTGTTTGGATCATGCTCGCAATCACTAATAATGCACAAGGTATTATGCATATCAACCAAAGATCGACGAATACGTCACACATCAAAAACACCGGAAACTCCCTAGACAGCCATCTACCATGTTGATAGAAGAATTACCATGAGCAGGCAATTGGTTTGCCTTAACATTCGGCGCAGGGTACTCAAAGGACATCATCCCATTCTTCACTAGCTTCTGGACCTCGTATTTCAGCGGGTAGCAGTTCTCAATATCATGGCCAGGAGCCCCTTGATGAAAGGCATAATGAAGCTCTGGCTTATACCACCATGGAAGTGGTTCTGGAATTTGCGGTGAATTTCTTGGTCGGAGAAGGTTCTTGAGAACCAAAGATAGGTACAATTCAGCATAAGACATAGGAATCGGATCGAAAGAGACCTTCTTTCTCTCAAAGTTCTGTTGTTGTTGATTATTGTTGGTGTTGGTGTTGTTGTTGTTGTTCTTTGTTGTGGCTCTTGTTGACATTGTTGTTGAACTGGTACTGATTGATGTTGTTGGAAAACACTGGAATAGCAAATGATACTTGATGATGGTGTTGACAGGGTTGCAGACTTCTTTTGACACGAGGCCTCCTCTGCCTCCCAACTGATACTGGATTGGCTTCAGCTTCCTTCTTCTTAGTGAAACTGTTACCATACCTCTTGCTCGAAGGTACCTCTTCTTTAGACAACCGTCCCTCACAAACACCTTCTTCTAATCTCATCCCCATATTTACCATCTCGGTAAAATCACTGGGGGCACTAGTAATCATTCGCTCATAGCAAAATGAGCTTAGGGTCTGAGAGAGAAAGATCTTAGTCATCTTTTTCTTCCAATGGAGGGGTAATCTGAGCGGCTAACTCTCTCCATCTCTGGGCATATTCCTTAAACGTCTACTTGTCCTTCTGAGACATTGACCTCAACCGGTAGTGCATCCAATTAGAGCTCCAAAGTTCCAGTCTGGTAAATCCAGCGGTTTGAAGCCTAATGATGATGATGAGGTACTCTGGTTGATTAAGAAGAGTGAGTTCAATATGGCGGAGCAGTTGCTCCAAACTCCCTCCAAAATTTCAGTGTTGTCTCTGCTCATGAACTCTGAAGCGCATAGAGAAGCATTGCAAAAGGTATTGGAGCAAGCGTATGTAGAGCATGATGTGATGGTTGACCAGTTTGATCATATTGTGGATAACATCACTTCCTGCAATAATTTGAGCTTGAAATTCTGGTATCAGATATGACATGTCGAAGTTAATGTCACGACACTAATATATGAACAATATAAACAGGATAAAAGATAAAGAAACAAAAGTACAAGTGACACAAGAAATTGTTAACCCAGTTCGGTGCAAACTCGCCTACGTCTGGGGGCTACCAAGCCAGGAAGGAAATCCAGTAAATAGAATTAGTTCAAAGACTCTCAGTAAACAACTTCAGGTTATAGTCTTTTCACCTAATCTCTACCCGTGTGACTTCTATCTAAGAACTCTTAGATAAGAGACCCTACTCACTCCCCCTCAATTACAACAGTGATGTAAAAACAAATATTACAAAGAAAGAAGACACTCTTCAAGAACACATACTTGATCTTGCTTAAAAGCTTCAACCAAGTAAACACACACTCATGCTTCAAAGCTTAGAGTGGACAAATTACAACATAAAAGTCAGTCCAATTCAATCATCAATAAGATGAATGAGTGGCTCACAATACACAAGCACACACAAGACTAAAACCCTTATCTCTCTCACTATTTTGTTCGTTTTCTTGTGTGTTAAAACCAGGTCTTCCATGCCCTTTAAATAGAAGTTTTTGAATGGGCTTGGACATCATAAAACCCTAAATCTATTTTCCTTTCATATCTTCTTAACAGCTGATCATCTTATTGGAAAATAAATCAATGGTTTTAATTACTGCTTGAATGGCGTGTTCAATCTCAACATCAATCACACACAGATTTGCATGAAAAGCACAATCATAAGATAAATAACATTCAGACTGAATGTTCTGTATACACATGTCTTAACATCGGGTCTGACATCTCAGCTAAATCCTGCACACCCATATTTAAATACCCTGCAAGAAACTGATATCTCATGTCAAGATAACACTTGTGACAACTTGTGAAAACTCTAGGTTTTACCAAAATTGATGCCAACACATAGAACCAACAAACTCCCCCTTTGGCAAATATTGGCTAAAACATACATCAGATCATATGTTTCTCAAGACAATAATCAAAGTATCAGTTCAGCAGCAGAAGTAATAAAACACACATTACTAGCTAAACACATATTAAACACACATGCGCTTGTGCTCCACCTCTCCCTCCAGCTAGCACTAGTCTGCTCAACACAGACAAAACACTTCCCCTTCTAACATCACATGTAACATAGAACACCTCCCCATCTATCATCACCTTCAACATCACCTATAGCATACAGTTTAACATCATCTCCAACATCATCTGTAACATCATCTATAGCATATAGTATAGCATAGCTACTTTAGCTACTTCTCCCTTTTTAGCCAAAAGAGACCAAAGATACAAAATAAATGTCTATTCAGTCACACAAATAGAATTTCAAAGCAGAGTGTTATGTGTTACAGGTCCAAGAACATATACAGCTTTATACAAGCTGAGATAAAAATCCATCAAACCAGAAAAATACATATTAAAGCAGCAGAACATAACTGCCAAAAAAAACAGAACAACCATCACAGCACACCATCAAAAGAGTGGGGGACAACTTCAACAAAAAGCTAGTCAGAAACAGAATTGCCACTTGATTCATCTTTAGTTGCAGACCTCTCACTAAAGGTTTGGGCTTCTGCTTCCTTGGCATGTCCAATATTCTCTCTTTCAGCTTGCTCCAAGCTTTGAATCAGAGCCTTCAACGCTTCTTTCCTGGCTTTTTCTACCCTTATCTCTGTATCTAACTCTTTACAAGTTTCCTTCAGCTCAACAATAAGACCACTTTTGAGGCTGACTTTTTCACAGCAGATGTCATGACAATGTCTTCGACATGACTGTCTTCAAACAATTTGTAGTGAACTGATAGAGGAGGTTTTCTTCTACTAGAAAGGTCATTTGTATTCAGAATCCCAGGGTGTTAGCTCAAGATAATCCCAAAAATCATTTAGGGAAAAGCTATAGGCAACTTTACTGCATTTGTAGAAGCATGTTTGACAATTTGTTCAAACATAAATCTACCATAATCAAATTTCAGCTTGGTTCCAACAGCAAAGATAAATTTTCCATGGGCATTTGAAATTGTGGAGATTGTAAGACCCCAATTTTGACCCTAAGATCCCTCATGGCATCATAACATTGCATTTGCATTGCCTCAAGGATCTTTAGCATCTTGGTTCCCTTTGCCTTTGGGTGGGACTCCTTGTGATTGGTTTGAGATCACCAAGCATGCTTGAATTATACATCATTGTTTCTCTTACTTTTGTTTACTAACCAAAAGCACAAAAATGTGTCACTAACATCTTTTGTTTGAAGCTTGAGTATCATCCAAGACACTTTGTGGCTTCTATTTAGATGATCAGGCAACACAAGGGAATGGCTTGAGATACTTCCAACAGGTTCAAATGGGGTCTATTCGGCAGTCAAAACGTTAATCTTGAAGGAGAAAAACTTTGTTCATGAGCTGTCATGCTCGCTAGGCGAGCAGAATGGGTCGCCTAGCGAGTCCCAAGAAAAGCCACCAGAATCACCTACGCTCAGAGGAATTTCTTGAACTGTCATGCTCGCTAGGCGAAGCCCACGTATTTAAAATAAATAAATAAATAAATAAAATATAACAGAAATTTTTTGGACTTGGGCCTCTCTCATTTGAGCCCAGAGGTACACAAAAACCAGGTTATAAATTCAGAGTTTCAATGAAACAAAATTCCATTCTATTCCTTACCCTGGCAGGAAAAAGAAAGTGAGAGAAGAACTAACAGAGTTCAGAGCAACCTCCAGAGACTGAAGGGAACTCATCGGCAAAGAACCAATTCCCTCTTATATAAACTCTCAGATTGCTTTGCAAACCCAACCGGGCAATTCAATTTCATTCGATCTCTCCAATCAGGTTTCCCTTATCCCCATTACTCTATGCTTTTAATTTGAATGCTCTGAATGTATGAGGTATTATGGGTGAATTTGATACCCTTTTGATGCATGTGTTTGACAAGAGGTTTAGGCCTCCTACCGTTGGTTGCTTTTTGTGAGCTTTTTGTGAATTTTAATGGCATGATTCATGTGGTTACATTTTGATTTAGGGGGAACTCTTTATTACCCTATCTTGTTTCTCTAACCTGTTTGTTGAGTTTTGTTTTGTGAGGGCTCACGTGACTCTTGCAGAGATGGTTTGCCTAGCGTTTCACTTTATTTGTGGGATTCCACCTGGAGGTCTATTCCGATTACCTGTACTGACTCACTTTCTTTGATGGTGTTTAGCTTGGGAATCTCTGGTTTTCTTACCTCTTAAATTACTGTTGCTTCGGATCTTTATCCGCGTGGTACGTTATTTTTCCCGCATTTTATCGCTTTCTTAGGTTTCATATAGCCTCTCGTGGCATGTCATTTAAGGTAGTGTGGTTCCTTCATCGAGGACTGCCTTTTTGCATGAACATTCCTAAACACCCCAAACTCATTGATTTTTCTTCTCCTAAGAACACGTTATCTCCTTCTACTACAGGTGAGTAAGTCTCCAAAGGTCGAGCATCCAGTAGATTGCGTAGTAACGTCGTTCACCCCAAAACACAACCCTTACCCCATAGGTGATCGAACTACGTTTTGCTCTGATTTTCATCCTAGATGAGATACGTAGGCATAAGACGCGATGTCTTAGCGAGCACACTCCCCCTAACCCATAGGTAGCCGAGCTATGAAGACTCTGATTCTCAGATTCAGATGAGATATGTATGCAGTGGATGCGACGTCCGTGCGAGTCATTTTCTTTTGACCCTCCTTTTAGTAAGTAGTACATTAGATAAACATACACACTTTTCTCATCCCTTCAATCATGTTTGCACAAATAAATTTTCACAAAAATAACAACAACCTTACAAAAAATGTGAAAAGAGCTCCCTAGGAGTAGCTAGGATGCTTTGGGTGCCTAACACCTTCCCATTGCATAACCAACCCCCTTACCCAAATCTCTGACATTTTACTAGTTTTTGATTTGATAAAACTTTTAGGTTTTTGTTCGCTTTCTAACCATTCCTTTGGATAAATAGAAGTGCGGTGGCGACTCGACTTGTATGATTTACCTTGGATTTAGTCAATATCTCTAATGGTAATGAATTCCCCGCTACAGAGATGTGGTTGGTAGGTACCCAATTTGCAGACCCTATCTTATGCAATCTGGCATACTTAATAGTCAACTTCCCAGCAGGGAGATTTTTACTAGACAACTCATTCACCTGTCTTGTTGTAATTTCCCTACATACCTCATTATCTGTGGCTTCCATTTCACATGCACCTTCTGTACCTCTTCCTAGAAACTTATTAATCACAGTGGGAGAAAAAGTGATACACTTCCCTCTTACAAACACATTACAAAATTCCTTGTTGTTTTTATCAGCAATATCTTCAGGAATGTTGACAACAAATTCCTTAACCAATCCTTCATAGCACTGAGATAACCCAGCCACAGTCTTCATTAATCCAACATTTTTAATTAGGTCCATGACCTCTTTGACCTCAACAGCAGCCTTTCCTAACTCTCTCTCTCTACAACAACACCCTTCTTTGGATCACAAACTTCCATTTTGCTGCTCCATCTTCAAGATTGAAAGAGATATTGTCCAAGTGTATAGCATCAACTTCATAGGGGACTTCCTAACAGGTGTCCTCTTCACAGGGGAGATGTCAGGGACATCTTCTTCAACATCTTCATCAGACTCAGAAACTTCTCTCACCTTCCTCTTCTTCACATCAACTTTGCTTCAAGATTTTAAGGGACCTACACTAGTAGTCTTCTTAGCAGTTTTGGATGATATCATTTCAGCCACAGACCTACCTTTTCTAGTCTTCATCCTTTTAGCCACACTAGGCTTTAAGTGATGAAGTAAGCTATCCTCTTGATCATCCGAACTATCATCCTCTAGGCCAATCAAATTGTGTGCAGAAACATGCTTCTCAGAATGTGAAGCATTGGCAGTTGTAGATGCCACGGATTTTTTACCAGGCATAGTTTGCCCTAAAGAGCACAAACCTTTAGCAGCCATATCCTTTTCCGATCTAGAGGAATCATCATCCTTCTCACTATGAGGTTCAACCTCGGGAGAGGGGTCCCTTCTTGATAGAGGAGTAGAAACTCCCTTTACAGTATGTCCTTCATTGAGGATTCTAGTGACTATGTTCTTATGACACGATCAGTGTGATGCATGTCGTCCTCAGAACTAGTGGCATGAGTATAGCTAGAAGGGATACTAGAGTTGTTACCTTTAGTGGGGCATGTAGACGTAGATGCATCCATGGGATGGTTAGGATCTTCGCCTAGAATAACAGACAGGGGAATCACATCCAAAATATCTTCATCAAGAAAGTCCATTGAATGCGTTCTATCGTTGTGAGTAGGCTTAGTAGTTTTTGAACCAAATGGTGTTTGATGTTGTGACATCTTGTTGTTTTTGTGGAAAGGTTTCAATTGCCCTAGCAGAGGAGTTTGAGGAGTAGGCAAGGAGTTGGAAATGTTTGAGTGGAGGTTGCGTGTGAAAAGGTAATAGATGGTATTTCCAATATTAGGTGATGATTTACCATAAATGGGGCGCTTTATTTTAAGTAAGCAGACAATAATTTGATTACCTTTTCCATTCCAAATTAATTGCTACAAATTCTCATAAATACAAATCCCTAATTTCCCTCTTAGAAATTCAAATTGATTTGCATTCAAGGCCTTTGTAAAAATATCAACTAACTGCATTTCAGTAGCAACATGTTCTAGGGCTATAATTTTATCTTCCACTAGTTCTCTAATAAAATGATGACGGATATCAATATGTTTTATCCTGCTGTGCTGAATAGGGTTCTTAGAAATATTTATTGCACCCAGGTTATCACAGTACAATGTCATGACATCTTGCGTGACATTGTATTCAACCAGCATCTGTTTCATCCATACTAGTTGAGAACAACTACTTCCAGTTGCTATGTATTCAGCTTCAGCAGTGGACAGAGACATACAATTTTGTTTCTTACTAAACCATGATATTAAGTTGTTCCCCTAGAAGAATCATCCTCCTGATGTGTTCCCTATCATCGGCACTTCCAGTCCAATCAGCATCATAGTATCTAGTTAGCACAGATCCATGAGTGTACAACATCCCATAGTCACTAGTGCCATTAACATATTTCAGGATCCTTTTCACTTGGTTTATGTGACTCACCTTTGGTTCATCTTGATATCTAGCACATACTCCTACAGCAAAGGCAATATCAGGTCTGCTTTCTGTGAGATATAGCAGACTCCCTATCATGCTTCTGTAGAGACTTTGATCCACACTGACACCATTTTCATCTTTAGAGACTTTCAGATGAGTAGGAGCAGGTGTCCTTTTATGACTTGAATTCTCCATGCCAAACTTCTTAACAATATTTTTGGCATATTTGCTTTGAGATAGAAAGATAGAATCTTCCATCTGCTTGACTTGTAGCCCAAGAAAATAGGTTAGTTCTCCAACAAGGCTCATTTCAAATTCAGACTGCATTTGTTTAACAAAATGTTCAACCATCTATTTGACATCCCACCAAACAAAATATCATCCACATATATCTGAGCCACCATGAGTTTTCCTCCTTCATTTTTGACAAATAAGGTCTTATCAATGCCTCCCTTCCTGTATCCATTATCAATGAGAAACACTGTGAGTCTATCATACCAAGCCCTAGGAGCTTGTTTCAACCCATAGAGGGCTTTCCTCAACTTATACACATGCTTTAGAAGATTTGGGTCTGTAAACCCTTTAGGTTGTTCAACATACACTTCCTCATTTAAGTAGCCATTCAAGAAGGCACTTTTTACATCCATTTGGAACAGTTTAAACTTCAGAATACATGCTACTCCGAGCAGTAGTCTAATGGACTCCAGGCGAGCTACAAGGGAAAATGTTTCATCAAAGTCAACTCCTTCTACTTGAGTGTATCCTTGTGCTACCAATCTTGCTTTACTTTTAGTAACCATCCCCTGTTCATCAGATTTATTCTTGTAAACCCACTTTGTTCCAATAACATTTATTCCTTCAGGTCTTGGAACTAATTCCCATACTTCATTTCTATTGAATTGGCCTAACTCTTCCTGCATGGCATTGATCCAAAATTCATTAGTTAAGGCTTCTTTGACATTTTTAGGCTCAATCTTGGACACAAAACAACCATGTGAGATCACTTCCCTTGATCTAGTGGTGACCCCTTTATTTGGGTCTCCTATAATGAGATCTTTCGGATGATCCTTCTGAATTCTGATAGAGGGTCCCTTATTAATTTTATTAGCTTCAGGTTCAGCTTGAGTGGGTTCACTCTCATTACTTTTATCTAGGAGATCAGCTGGGGCATCATTTAGAGATGTCTCAACATCGTCTGTGACATCATTCTGTTGATCATCAACAACAACATTGATAGATTCCATCATTACTTTTGTTCTGGAATTAAAGACCCTAAATGCTCTATTGTTTGTTGAGTAACCTAGAAATATTCCTTCATCACTCTTGGGATCTATCTTCCTTCTTTGTTCACGATCAGTCAGGATGTAACATTTACTACCAAACACATGGAAGTATTTGACAGTAGGTCTTCTTTCTTTCCAAAATTCATATAAAGTAGTTGGAGTCCCTTTCTTCAAGGTTACTCTATTATGAACATAGTAGGTTGTGTTCATAGCTTCAGCCCAGAAGTGGTAGGGAAACCTCTTAGCATCAATCATAGCTCTGGCAGATTCTTGGAGAGTTCTATTTTTCCTTTCTACCACACCATTTTGCTGAGGGGTAATGGGAGATGAGAACTCATGACTAATTCTTTCAAATGAACAGAACCCAGCAAATTTACTGTTCTCAAATTCTTTCCCATGATCACTTATGATTCTGATAACCTGACTTTCTTTTTCTCTTTGAAGTTTTAGGCAAAGATCCTTGAATACCTCAAATACATCAGATTTTTCCCTTATAAAATTTACCCAGATGTATCTGGAGAAGTCATCCACCACCACATAAGCATACCTTTTCCCACCAAGACTTTCCACCTGCACAGGTCCCATCAGGTCCATGTGGAGAAGTTCCAGCACTCTGGATGTGGTGTCATGTTTGATCTTCTTATATGACATCTTTGTCTGCTTTCCAATCTGACATTCCCCACAAACTCTTCCTTCATCAATATTTAACTTTGGAATTCCTCTGACAACTTCAACAAATATAATCCTCTTCATACCTTTAAGATGCAGATGGCCTAGCTTTTGATGACATAGTTTCACTTCTTCTTCTTTGGCTAGAGTACACGTTGATGAATAACCAGTTTCTTGAGAACTCCACATATAGCAGTTGTCCTTAGACCTGACTCCTTTCATGATCATTTCATTTTTTTTATTAGTAATCAGACATTTAGTTTTTGTAAAATTTACATTTAGGCCTTGGTCACACAGCTGACTGATGCTGATTAGGTTTGTAGTCAGTCCTTTAACAAGTAGTACATTATCAAGGTTAGGTACTCCAAGGAAGTTTAGCTTTCCAATCCCCTTGATTTCACCCTTTTCTCCATCACCAAAGGTTACATAGCTGGTGGCATGAGGATGAAGGTCAATTAGAAGGTTTTTGCTTCCAGTCATGTGTCTGCAGCATCCACTATCAAAATACCAGTCTTCTTTGGCTGAAACTCTGAAGGAAGTGTGAGCAATCAAGTTTGTAGCACCAATCCTAGGAACCCACTGTTTTCTGTTGACAGGGATGTGGTGTTTGGGTCTAGGTTGATGATGAGAAGGAATAGGATAGCCATACAACTTAAAGCAAAATGGTTTTATGTGGTGTTTTCCTTTAGGTTGTCTTTCCACAGTAATAACATCTCCATCTTTGGTGTTTTCCTTTAGGTTGTCTTTCCTTGTGATGTTGTGACATCTTTGGTTTGCCACCAGTGCGACTACACTCAGGAGTGGATTCATTGAACCCAAGGCCAGACTTGTCTCCTGCCATTTTTCCAGTCTGGAGAATTTTGTCTAAGGTGTCAGATCCACTATTTAGCATTTTGACATACTTTGTCATCTCATCCAGTTTGGAGTTCAAGAACATGGCTTCAATCTTCAACTTAGAAATGGTTTCCAAGTGTTCTGTCTTCTGATTCTCTAGTTGTGTTATCAATTTCTTCTGATTTTCCACTTGTTAACACACTTCTTCACTTCTGTAACATAACTTTCTGTAGGTAATGGCTAACTCATCAAAGGTTACTTCGTCATCACTTGAGTCTTCATCAGAACCCCCATCTTCCAGTCAAGGTAGTCACAAGATTGGCAGACTCTCCTTCTGTTTCACTTTCATCAGACCAAGTAGCAGCAAGACTCTTCTTCTGTTTCTTGAGGTAGGTCCCACATTCAGCTCTAATGTGTCCATACCCATCACAATCATGGCACTAAACTCCTTTTCCTTGTTTGGACTTTTCATCAGATTTTGTTCTTCTTCCAGCATCATTGGACCTACTGGTGTCAAATGAGTTGTTCTTGACATTAGACTTTGACCTTACATCCATCCTTTTCAGGAGTTTGTTGAACTGTCTCCCCAGTAATGCTACATCATTTGCCAGATCTTCATTAGTATCTTGACCACTTTCTTCCTCTTTCTCTTCAATGTTTGACATGAAGGTTGTGCTTTTGGCTTTCTTTTCATATCCATCACTCATTCCCAACTCAAATGTTTGGAGGGATCCAATTAGCTCATCCACTCTCATATTGCAGATGTCTTGAGATTCTTCTATGGCTATCACTTTCAGGGCAAATCTCTTGGGAAGTGACCTGAGAATTTTCCTCACTAGTTTTTCATTTGTCATCTTCTTACCCAGGGCTCTTAGAGAATTAGCAATTTCAAGGATATTCATATGGAATCATGAATATTTTCATCTTCTTTCATTCTCAAATTTTCAAACTTGGTAGTAAGCAGCTGCAATCTAGACATCTTTACTCTAGAGGTACCTTCATGAGTGGTTTTGAGAATATCCGAGCATATTTAGCCATCTCATAGTTGTTCACCAGTCTGAAGATGTTCTTATCAACCCCATTGAATGTAGAATTCAATGCTTTAGAGTTTTCAAGGGCTAGTTCATCCTCCTCCTTGGTCCATTCTTCCTCAGCCTTCTTATACTTCTCCTTCCTTAGTAATAACGGGATGTTCTCAACCTGTTAGAACAGCCTTCCAAGCCTTATTATCCAAGGATTCCAGGAAGGCTACCATTCGAGGTTTCCAGTAGTCATAGTTAGATCCATCCAGAATTGGAGGTCTGTGAACAGACCCTCCGTCTCTATCCATAGTACTAGAAAGTAACGTCCCAAGATCTCACCCAGAACCAGAGCAGGATGCCCGCTCGGATCCCAATTGAAATTCTGGTATCAAATATGAGATGTCGAAGGTAATGTCACGACACTAATATCTGAACAATATAAACAGGATAAAAGATAAAGAAACAATAGTACAAGTGACACAAGCAATTGTTAACCCAGTTCGGTGCAAACTCACCTACGTCTGGGGGCTACCAAGCCAGGAAGGAAATCCACTAAACATAAATAGTTCAAAGACTCTCAGTAAACAACTTCAAGGTACAGTCTTTTCACCTAATCTATACCCGTGTGACTTCTATATAAGAACTCTTAGATAAGAGACCCTACTCACTCCCCCTCAATCACAGCAGTGATGTAAAAACATATATTACAAAGAAAGAAGACACTCTTCAAGAACACATACTTGATCTTGCTTAAAAGCTTCAACCAAGGAAACACACACTCATGCTTCAAAGCTTAGAATGGACAAATTACAACACAAAAGCCAGTCCAATTCAATCACCAATAGGATGAATGAATGGCTCAGAATACACAAGCACACACAAGACTAAAACCCTTATTCTCTCTCACTATTTTGTTCGTTTTCTTGTGTGTTAAAACCAGGTTTTCCATGCCCTTTAAATAGAAGCTTTTGAATGAGCTTGGACATCATAAAACCCTAAATCTATTTTCCTTTCATATCTTCTTAACAGCTGATCATATCTTATTGGAAAATAAATCATCTGGTATTAGTTACTACTTGAATGGCGCGTTCAATCTCCACATCAATCACACACATATTTGCATGAAAAGCACAATCATAAGATACATAACATTCAGACTGAATGTTCTGTATACACATGTCTTAACATCGGGTCTGACATCTCAACTAAATCCTGCACAGCCATATTTAAACACCCTACAGGAAACTGATATCTCATGTCAAGACAACACTTGTGACAACTTGTGAAAACTCTAGGTTTTACCAAAATTGATGCCAACACATAGAACCAACAGAGCTTCTGTGATGAGGAACTTCCTGAGGAGGGTAGGAATCACAATTTGGCATTGCATATTTCAATGAATTGCAAGGAGGATGCACTGTCAAATGTGTTGGTTGATACTGGTTCATCTTTGAATGTACTTCCCAAATCAACTCTTTCTAGATTGACATATCAAGGAGCTCCAATGAGATATAGTGGCGTGATCGTCAAAGCATTTGATGTTTCTTGCAAGACTGTGATTGGTAAAATGGACCTTCCTGTGAAGATAGGTTCGAGTCATTTCCAAATTACTTTCCAAGTAACGAATATCCACCTGGCCTATAGTTATTTGTTAGGAAGGCCATGGATACATGAGGCAGAAGCCGTTACGTCAACACTACATCAGAAGTTGAAGTTTGTCAAGAATGGAAAGCGTGTTATTATCGGTGGAGAAAAGGCTTTGTTCGTAAGCCACCTGTCATCTTTCTCTTATGTAGAAGCTGAGGATGAGGTTGGAACTCCGTTCCAAGCTCTATCTATTGTTGAGGAAAAGAGAGTTGGGGCACCTATGTCCTCCTTCAAAAACGCTCAGAAAATTGTTGAAGATGGTATTTTTGATCAGTGGGGACAGATGATAGAAGTCACCGAGAACAAGAGTAGAGTCGGTTTGGGATTTCATCAAGGTTCATCTAAGAGTATAGCTGAAGATGTGCGATCCAGTTTCCGTAGCGGAGGGTTCATTCATGGTAATGAACAACACTTAGTTGCTGTGATTGAGGGTGATGAAGAGATGAAGACTACACCAATTTTATGATGCATGGAAAAGCTTGCAACAACTGGACAGTTGTTGATGTTCCTGTTATTATGCATCACTCTAAGTAATTGCTTTATTGTTTTTGAAAATCCTTCTCCTATGCCTAAGGGAGAAGTAAACATTGTTTGGCATTTTTAAATTTGATCATTAATAAAATTCAATTCTATTCATCCACATCTATGATGTTTATTTTTACTTTTTCCTTTTTTGAAAATGGAAATCACAAAAAACATAATTAAAATATAACTTGTCCATCTGCATAATATTTGGTCACCAATTCACTTCTCTAAAAATCAAAATCTTATCAAATCATTATGCAGGTTGGTTTCTAAACCCATTGAATACAATGGTCATACTCCTTCTCCAAGTTTTTAATTCCCTGTGTTGAGGCTGGGAAGGAAGGGGAGTGAAGTATCTGATGAATTGTCTCATCTACTTGAGCACGAGGAAAAAGCCATTCAGCCATTCAAAGAGAAGATTGAGTTAGTCAACTTGGGTTCCGAGGATGATGTGAAGGAAGTCAAGGTTCGGTCTCGACTGTGTCCAGAAGTGAAGATGGGGTTGATTGATCTTCTCCGAGATTATTCAGATGTGTTTGCCTGATCCTATCAAGACATGCCTGGGTTGGATTCTGAGATTGTGGAGCATAGATTGCCGTTGAAGCCAGAATGCCCGCCAGTCAAGCAGAAGATGAGAAGGAGTCATCCTGACATGTCAGTGAAGATCAAAGAGGAAGTGCAAAAGCAGATTGATGTTGGTTTCCTTGTTACCGCTGAGTATCCGCAATGGGTGGCCAATATTGTGCATGTGCCAAAGAAGGATGGAAAAGTCTGTGTGTGTGTTCATTATAGAGATTTGAATAAAGCCAGTCTTGAAGATGATTTCCCTCTGCCACACATTGATATGATTCAAATTCTTTTCATTTATGGACGGATTTTCCGGATATAATCAGATCAAGATGGCACCCGAAGATATGGAGAAGACCACATTCATTACACCCTAGGGAACATTCTGTTATAGAGTGATGCCTTTCGGTTTAAAGAATGCTGGTGCAACTTACCAGAGAGCAATGACTACTCTTTTTCATGATATGATGCATAAAGAGATTGAAGTCAATGTCGATGATATGATTGCTAAATTCAATAATGAAGAAGAACATGTTGAGCATTTGTTGAAGCTATTCCAGCATTTGAGGAAGTATAAACTCCGCTTGAATCCCAATAAATGAACTTTTGGTGTTTGTTCTGGCAAGTTGTTGGGCCTTATTGTCAGCGAGAATGGTATTGAAGTTGATCCTGCGAAGGTCGAAGCAATACAAGAGATGCCTGCACCCAAAACTGAGAAGTAACTCAGAGGTTTTCTCGGTCGCTTAAATTATATCTCTAGATTCATATCACACATGACTGCCACATGTGCGCTTATATTCAAGCTTCTTCGGAAAGATCAGTCTTGTGATTGGACCGAAGACTGCCAGAAAGATTTTGACAGTATTAAAGAGTATCTACTTTGATCATGTATTTGACTGTGCTTGCAGAGAGTATGGGTTATGTTCTAGATCAGCAAGATGAGACTGGAAAGAAGGAATACATTATTTACTATCTCAGTAAGAAGTTCACCAAATGTGAGACTCGGTATTCTAAGCTTAAGAAGACTTGTTGCGCATTGGCTTGGGCTGCTAAGCGTCTGCGTCAATATATGCTTAATCATACCACTTGGTTGATATCCAAAATGGATCCAATCAAGTATATTTTTGAGAAGCCTGCTTTAACTGGAAGGATTTCCCGTTGGTAGATGTTGTCATCAGAGTATGATATTGAATACTGATCTCAGAAAGCGATCAAAGGTAGTGTCTTGGATGACCAGTTGGCTCACCAACCAATTGAAGATTACCAGTCAGTACAGTATGACTTTCCTGATGAAGAGATTTTTACTTGAAAATGAAAGATTGTGATGAACCATTGCTTGAATAAGGGCCAGAACCTGGTTCCCGTTGGGGCATGGTATTTGATGGAGATGTTAATCAGTATGGTAATGGAATTGGGGCAGTAATCATTACTCCTCAAGGCACGCGTTTTCCATTTACAACTAGATTGACTTTCAAGTGTACAAACAACATGACTGAGTATGAAACTTGCATTATGGAGCTTGAAGAGGCCATTGATCTCAGAATCAAGTATCTGGACGTCTATGGAGATTCGAATTTGGTTATGAATCAAATAAAAGGTGAATGGAAGACGAATCAACCCGGTTTAATACCATATAGAGATTATGCGAGGAGGATTTCAAGTTTCTTTACAAAGGTTGAGTTTCATCATATCCCTCGAGATGAAAACCGGATGGCAGATGCTCTTTCAACTTTGGCTTCAATGATTGTGGTGAAGTATTGGAATGAAGTTCCCAATTTAACTGTGATGCGTCTTGATAGGCCGTCTCATGTATTTGCTGTTGAAGAAGTCAAAGACGAGAAGCTGTGGTATTTTGATATCAAATGTTTCCTCCAAAGCCAGATTTACCCGCCTGGGGCATCTTTGAAAGATAAGAAGACTTTGAGAAGATTAGCCAGCAACTTCTACCTGAATGGTGATTTATTGTACAAGAGAAACTTCAATATGGTTCTGCTCAGATGCGTGGATAGACACGAAGCAGACCTATTGATGACTGAAGTCCATGTAGTTTCCGTTGCCACTCATTCTAATCGACATGCTATGGCAAAGAAGATGTTGCGAGTAGGTTACTATTAGTTGACAATGGAATCTGACTGTTACAAGTTTGTGAAGAAATGCCACAAATGTCAAATATATGCAGATAAGATACATGTTCCTCCGACACTATTGAACGTCATTTCCTCCCCATGGCCCTTCTCAATGTGGGGAATTGATATGATTGGGATAATTGAGCCTAAAGCTTCAAATGGATATCGTTTCATTTTGGTGGAAATTGAATACTTCACAAAGTCGGTTGAAGCGGAATCGAATGCAGATGTGACCAAGCAAGTAGTTGTGAGGTTTATCAAAAATCAGATTATATGCCGATATGGTATGCCAAGTAAGATCATTACTTACAATGGATCTAACTTGAATAATAACATGGGGGAAGTTCTTTGTAAAGACTTCAAGATTTCACATCATAATTCTTCTCCTTACATACCTAAGATGAATGGGGTTGTTGAAGCTGCAAACAAGAACATCAAGAAGATTATCTAAAAGATTGTTGTGACGTACAAAGATTGGCATGAGATGTGATCGACCACCATTTACACTCAGTTTTCATCATCTATCCAGCATGGAATCTTCATGAATCGGTAACTTTTGCATTTTATTTTAGTGATTTCTTCAGTTTATTGCATTTTATGAATTTCCATTTGTTTTATGTTACATTAGTAGTTTTTCGCCTTTTGTCGCATTTTATGCGTTTCTGTGTAGACTGTTGGTTTCCATGTTAGATTAAAAGTCCGAAAGTGCGTACCGAAAGAAGGAAGGTTAGAGACTTAAGGAAAAGCAAAAAACAGACAAAATAGGGGGGCTGACACGGGTGCCCGTGTCAGCTAACACGGCCCGTGTCAACATGTGCAGAAAAAGCTATCATGAACCCAATAAAACAGTGGGCTGACACGGGTGCCCGTGTCACCTGACACGTCCGTTGTCAGCATGGCGTGCCTTGTTGAACCTACAGAGGAGCCAACACGGGCAGCAGTGTCACCTGACATGGCCCGTGTTGGCCATTTCGCCCAAAATTCTGATTTTCTTATTTTAACTCTTGTGGACATCTGGAGGGCATTTTGGGCATTTGGCATTGTTTTTAGTTGTTTGGAAACTATTTAGTTGGGATTTGGGCACTGAGAAAAGGGACTTTTAGATCGTGAAAAGAAAAGATACGAAAAGAGGAAGCAACCTTGCAAGGTGTGGAGAAGAGAAGAGATCTTCAAGATCGGAAGAAATTGAAGATCAACTTTCATCAACAACAACTTGTAATGTCTTTAATTTGTAATCTTTTGTCTTTGAATATTATGAGAGGCTAAACCCTTCAATGTTAGGGGGGTGTCCCTGAATTTCTTCTGTATGAATATTTTATCCATGTTCTTATAATCATTGATGTTTTCGTAATTCAAATTATTATACAACGTGCTTAATGCTTATTTTATCGGACAAATGAAATTCTAATCTCTGGTTAAGGTTTAGGTCGGACAAACCACCTTATCACGTGTTGTATAATAAAATCCACATTTAATCACTTAGGAATTAGGATCAAACTGTGGTTACTGTAAATTCTTGATAAAATAAATATTTCTTACCAGCAATTTGAATGACTAAGGAATTAGGAGTGAAATTGCCTGTTAAATGGTTTTGGCTAAGGAATTAGAGAGAACTACTCTAGAGAAACTGTTTTGAATTATAATAGCATCGATGTTATATGATATGGAAAAAGTGGAATATACAACAATTCATACACCTGGCCTTAGCATTATTTCCCATATCGACTAAAAGAGTTTTATACACTTTATATTTTATTTCTTATCAATTGTGAAAACAATCATCAAACCCCCTATGAACTTTTGTTCAATTGAATTATTATAAAAATTGATACTTTCAACGCAATCCTCGAGATCGATACTCGGGATAACTCCCTTTTTATTACTATATTGGTGCAAATAGTATACTTGCTATTTTACCGATCAAGTTTTTGGCGCTGTTGCCGGGGACTGCCAAAAGTATAAGTTGAAAAATAATTCAATTGGAATTTTGTTGCTCTGCAGCTAATTTTTTTATTATTGTTTATTCTAATAATTGTCTAATCTGTGTATGCGAGGTAAGGCCTCAGCTGAATTTCTTTTTGACGCAGAACCCGAAAGATTATTGCGTGCAAGACGACGAAAAGCTAGGCTGGAATTTTCAGAATCAGCCCCTATTCTTTCTGAGTCTGAAAAAAAAGAAGAAGTCGTTTCAGTTCATTCAAAAGACTCATAAGTTGTTTCTGAACCAATGGCTGAACCATATGGTGAAGCCCCACCACCTCCTGCAGAAAGACTTTTTGGTGACTATGGGGGTGCAAATGCTCCTACTAGAAGGTTAACAATTGTGGACCAACCGGTAAATGTTGATCACTTTCAGCTGCACCCGTCAACGATTCGTCAACTCGAGAGGAGACCGTTCTCCGGAAAAATCAATGAAGATGCCAACAAGCATTTACAAAGATTTCTGACCATGACGACATCGTTGAAAATTGAGGGACACTCAGAGGAAGCTAAAAAGTTGGTTATGTTCCCGTTTACACTATCGGAAGATGCCGAAGAGTGGTTTTACTCTTTACCCGCGGGAAGCATAACAGCTTGGCAACAAATGGAGACAATTTTCCTGAATGAGTACTTCCCTACTTCTGTGTGTATCCATAAGAGATATGATATTGTTAACTTTAAACAGAAGGAAGGAGAGTCACTCGGAGACGCTTACAAGCGGTTCAAGCGACTGTTGGTTGCCTGTCCTACTCATAACATGGATGCAACTGAACATATGTGAAATTTTGTGAATGGACTTAGAATGAAGACTAAGCAACTCATAGACACAGTTTTCGGTGGCTCAACAAACTTTACAATAGCCACTGGAATAAAGAAAATCATTGAAGCCATTGCAGCAAATGAGCATCTGGAACTCTATGACTGTAGTGTAAGTCAACCTGAAGGTATCATTGATCTCAAATTGGCCAATCAAGTTGTGAAGATGGAAGACCAAATAATAGCTGAAGTAGAGAGAAAACTCAAGAAAATGACTCTTGACACTCAAACGGTGGCACAAGTGCAACCGGTCCAACCTATTCAAGCTGTTAGTTGTGAAATTTGTGGAGGTCCTCACTTCACCATGCATTGTGTGGCAACTGCTCAACGGGTAGAAGAGATTAATTTTCTGAAGCAGAATAATCCTTACTCCAATACATATAATCCTGGATGGAAAAATCATCCAAATTTTCTTGGAAGGACCAGCAAGGAAATGCTCAGAAGCAAGCGCCCACCCAGTATCAAAGTCAACCACAACAACAGTACCGTCTACAATAACAGCAACCTTACCAGCAGCAGTTTCATCCATCTCAACAACAATTCCAACAACAGGTTCCAAGAAAAGCAGATTGGGAAATTGCCATTGAAAAAATGGAAGCTCAAAGTTCTCAATTTCAAGAGGAGACTAGAAGTAATCTGAGAAACATTGGTGCTTCAATAAAAAATCTGGAAGTGCAAATGAGTCAGATTGCTCAACAACTTGCGGGTTCGCAAACACCAAGTGCATTACCGAGTGCTACAGTTAGGAATCCAAGAGAGCATAATAATGTGAGTGTTGTTACCACAAGGAGTGGTAAGGCAAAAGAAGTCCATGAAAAAGATGATGAACAAGAAGACCAATTGCTTGAAGTTAATTTGGAGATAAAAGAGAATGAAGTTGTTAGTGAAGAGGTGACGGTACCTGAACCGTGGCTAAAGAAAAAGTTAGTGAATCAAAGCCAGTTGTCAAACTCTCTTTCCCAACAAGAAATAAGAAGAAAGAGAAACATGAGAAGAACTTTGAAAATTTCTTGGAGATGTTCAAAAAGCTTGAAATTAACATTCTGTTCTTGGAGGCACTTGAGCAAATGCCCTCTTATGCTAAATTCATGAAAGACATTATTTCAAAAAAAAGGAACATTGACACTGACTCTATGGTACTAACTGAAACTTGCAGTGCTATTTTAAGGGTATGAAGATCCCGATAAAGAAAAAAGATCGAGGCTCGGCAACTATCCCTTGCACTATCAGTGATAGATCTTTCAAGAAGGCCCTTATAGACTTGGGGCAAGTGTGAGCCTCATGCCTTTATCCATTTACAAGAGGTTGGGGATTGGAAAAGTACAGGATACCCGAATGACACTTCAATTTGCTGACCACTCTGTGAAGAGACCTTATGGAGTGGTGGAAGATGTTCTTGTAAAGATTGATAAGTTTATCTTTCCGGTAGACTTTGTGATCTTAGAAATGCTGGAAGATGAAGAGATACCGCTCATTCTTGGTATACGATTTTTGGAAACCGGGAGGTGTTTGATAGATATAGAAGAAGGCACCATGACTCTAAAGGTTTATGACGAAAAGTTAAAAATTGACGTGCGTAACACCATGAAATACAAAGATGATGTGGCCACCAGCCAACACATATAGGTTATTGATCAAATGGTTCTGAAAGAAAATCACCTAGGTGAAAAAAAATTACCCTTGGAGAGAGTCCTAAGTCTCTCAACTTTTGAAGACACTTAAGAAGTGGGTGACAAGGAGATGGAAGTGTTAACTTTGATGGCAACACAACAGCCCGTTAAGGGATCCCGATCACTCCGATGGGAAAACTTAAGAAAACCTCAAATTAAAGAAAAGAAAGATGAGACCAAGAAAGTGGCTGAGCTGAAACAATTACCTGACAATCTCAAGTATGTTTTTCTAGACCCCGAAAAGAAATGTCCGACTATTATAAGCTCTCATCTAGAGGTTTCTCAGGAAGACAAGCTTGTCATAGTTTTGAAGAAACATAAAAGTGCCATGGGATGGGCAATAGAAGACCTGAAGGGAATTATCCCTACAATGTGCTTGCATAAAATTCTCATGGAGGATGGTCACAAACCGGTGGTGCAACCACAAAGAAGACTAAACCCCGTGATGAAGGAAGTGGTCAGTAAAGAGGTTGTTAAACTGTTAGACGCCAGGTTGATTTATCCCATTTCCGATAGCTCTTGGGTGAGTCTGGTGCATGTGGTCCCGAAGAAAGGAGGAACTACAGTTATAAGGAATGAAAAAAATGAGTTACTCTCTACTAGGACGGTCACGGGTTGGTGTGCGTGCATCGACTACAGGAGGTTGAATTTGGCAACCAGAAAGGACCATTTTCCGCTACCATTCATTGATCAGATGTTGGAAAGGTTGGCAGGTCATGAGTACTATTGTTTCCTTGATGGATACTCTGGATACAACCAGATAGCTGTTGCACCGGAAGATCATGAGAAGACAGCTTTTACATGCCCCTATGGTATCTTCGCATACAGAAGAATGCCATTCGGGTTATGTAATGCTCCAGCCACATTCCAAAGATGCATGACCTCCATTTTTACGGACATGCTCGAAAAGCATATGGAGGTCTTCATGGATGACTTTTCGGTATTTGGTTTTTCTTTTGATAATTGTTTAACTAACCTTTCCCTTGTTTTAGAAAGATGCCAACAGACCAATCTGATCCTGAATTGGGAGAAATGTCACTTCATGGTTCGAGAAGGAATAGTCTTAGGTCAAAAAATCTCTCACAAAGGGATAGAAGTGGACCAAGCCAAGATTTAGGTAATCGAAAAGCTGCCACTTCCTGTGAATGAAAAAGGTATAAGAAGCTTCTTAGGACATGCGGGTTTCTACCGCAGGTTCATAAGAGATTTCTCCAAGATAGCTAAACCCTTGACTACCTTGTTGGTTAAGGACAAGGCTTTCATTTTTGATAAAGACTGCGCCACTGCTTTTGAAACAATAAAAAATAAATTGGTGATGGCACCTATTGTCATTGCTCCTGACTGGTCTCTACCCTTTGAGATTATGTGTGATGCGAGTGACATCGCAGTGGGAGCAGTGCTTGGGCAACAAAGAGATAAGCTTCTACATGTTATCAATTATGCCAGTCATGTGTTGAACCCTGCACAGATGAATTATGCAACTACTGAAAAGGAGTTGCTAGTTGTAGTCTATGCCTTTGACAAGTTCAGGAAATATCTGTTGGGTTCTAGAGTCATTGTTTATACTGACCATGTTGCTTTGAAGTATTTGTTTACTAAACAGGACTCGAAGCCAAGACTGTTGCGGTGGATCCTGCTCCTTCAAGAGTTTGATATGGAGATCCGAAACAAAAGAGTTTGCGAAAACACTATAGCAGATCACCTTTCCCGGATGTCCCAATAGAAGAGAATGAGGAAAAGTAGCCAATAAAGGATGAGTTTGCTGATGAACACATCCTTGTTGTTATTGGAATGCCTTGGTTCGCAGACTATGTGAACTATCTAGTGGGTGGGGTGATCCCGAATGAATTTGACTCTAACCGTAAGAAAAAGTTTGTTCATGATTGCAGGTTCTATTTGTGGGACGACCCCTTCTTGTACAAGAAGGGAGTAGACGGTTTGGTCAGAAGATGTGTTCTAGAAGAAGAACAGAGGGATGTGCTGAAAGTTTATCACGATTCAGACTATGATGGACACTTTAGTGGTGATAGAACTGCTGCCAAAGTCCTCCAATCAGGTTTATACTGGCTGACACTATTCAAAGATGCTCAACAAATGATCAAAGAGTGCGATAAATGCCAAAGGATGGGAAATATTTTGAAAAGAAATCAGATGCCACAAAATCCCATGCTGGAAGTTGAACTCTTTGATGTGTGGGGTATTGACTTTATGGGGCCGTTTTCACCGTCATTTGGAGATAACTACATTTTGGTGGAAGTGGATTATGTATCCAAGCGGGTAGAAGCAGTCGCGCTACCAATAAATGATGCAAAAGTGGTGGTCAAGTTTTTGAAAGAAAACATATTCGTCAGGTTTGGAGTGCCAAGAGCTCTTATTAGTGATGAAGGAACTCACTTCTTAAATCACCTAATGGAGAAGCTACTCTTGAAATACAATGTGAAACACCAGATAGCCACTCCATACCACCCGCAAACAAGTGGTCAAGTTGAAGTGTCGAATCGGCAACTGAAACAAATCCTAGAAAAGACGGTTAATGCTTCTCGCAAGGATTGGGCGAGTAAGCTTGATGATGCACTGTGGGCATATCGTACCGCTTTCAAAACACCGATTGGTATGTCCCCATATCAATTGGTATATGGTAAGGCATGTCATCTACCCTTGGAACTGGAACACAAAGCCTTGTGGGCTTCCAAATTCCTTAACTTGGATTTTGAGAAAGCGGGAGAATCCCGAATACTTCAACTCCACGAGTTGGAAGAATCCAGGAACCTGTAATATGAAAATGCAAAGATCTAAAAAGATCAAGCGAAGAAATGGCATGACATAAGAATCCAAAGGAAGGAGTTTTGGGAAGGACAAAGGGTACTACTATTCAATTCAAGAATGAAGCTGTTCTCTACAAAATTGAGATCGAAATGGTCAGGTCCGTTTGTGGTGCACAAAGTATATCCCCATGGAGCAGTTGAAATAAAAAACCCTTCCAATATAGATATTTTTAAAGTGAATGGCCAAAGATTGAAGCTGTACAATATGGGGCAAGCTGTGGGCCAAATTGATGTTGTTTATCTTGTCTGATAAGATGCGCAACCGTCGAGCCAAGCGACGTTAAACGAAACACTACGTGGGAGGAAACCCACGCTTTTGTATCTAATCATTCTCTTTGTTTGGAAATGTGTTCTCTACTTGCAGGCGTAAACAGTGTTTCATAGAGGAGTTAAAGGTAGCGGTCGCAACGAATCTCTGAAAAATTCAGAAGCTAAAGCCGTGCACAACACAGAAAAAGAAATCAAGAAAAATGAGAAAACAGGGGCCTGGCACGGGCGCCCGTGTCAGCTGACACGACCCGTGTCAGGAAGAGGATTTTGGTGTTGGAAAATTGGATTTCCAGGGGCCTGACACGGCCGCCCGTGTCAGGTGGCACGGCCCGTGTTAGCCCTGGACAAAATAAGATGTTTTTAAGCGCTTCTGGGAATGACATGGCCCGTGTCAGGAGGGCGTGTTGCACTGACACAGCCGCCCGTGTCAGCTGACACGGCCGTGTCAGCTCGCGTAGTGGTGAAATTTTTTTTGAAAAATCTAGTCGTTGGGCACCTTTCACCATGCAATTTTGATCGTTGGAGGAGGGTCCCACCTCCGAAAATCACCCTATAAATACACCCAATCCCTACTTCTTTCCTCATTTCACACATTACCTTCATACTTCTTCATCTCCACCTTCTTTCTCTGAAATAGACCTAATACCTTCATAATTTTCACTCAAAAGCTACCTCCTTTCACCACCAATCTCGGTCGTTTCTCCATCCATCTTCTCAAAAAGTTCACCACTCTCTACTCTCAACACTCTTACGGTAATATTTTTCACTTAATCTCTCTTTCCAAATTCTTGTTTCTTTTTAGTGTGTGCAGGTACAATATGTCTCGCCGAGTCGAAAAAAGCAAAAATATGGCGGAATCATCTCGTCCCCGACAAAGAGCGCGGAGAACCCCGAACGAGCACGACATTATGTTCAAGAACCTGGAGCATCAAAAAAGGTATGCGGTTCATTTAAAAAGGAAATTAACCCCTACGAGGTATATGTGTAATGGCACACTGCAGGAACTGGGATTGCAAGCGGAGGTACACCGTATGTTCCACACCCTAGGGATGCTAGAATTTATACAGTTGGAAGCGCCTACTTTTGCACGCATTACGCTGGAATTTCTGAGCACCATCGAGTTTAAGCTGAAAAACAGGTGGAACGGAATGGAAAAAGAATATTACGGTACGTTGCACTTTCGTTTATTCAATACTGATATGGAACTGATTGTGGAGGAGTTAGGGAGGATCTTAAAACTCCCAATCGTATACCCTGGAGCGGTGCCCGAATCATTTGTCCCAACGGAATTTTGGACCGCCATAACAGGTAATAATAAATATGTTTCCAAAGGGGCAAAGGCATCGGGTATCCATAACCCATGTTTCAGGTATGCACAAAAGGCGTTGCCATATACCATTTTTGGTCGCGGAGACAGCACAGGTGTTGCCACACAAAGGGAGTTATTCTTCCTATACAGTATGGCATCCCAGACTCCGATCAACGTAGCAGCCTTTGCAACCGACTACTTTGGGAGAGTTGGTCGCGCTACTTCAGGCAACATTTCTGTTTGCGGCATGATTACTCAGATTGTCGACCACTTCGAATTTGGTGTTGCACTAGTTGACTCCCCCAAATGCCAGGTAAAAGCAAACTAGACATGGAAGCCTTGATCCAGCAAGGCATGATCACGGTAAAACAAGACTACTACTCTTTTTTGTGCCAAAAAGTACATGTTCTTGATTTACCTGCTTACGATTTTATCAGTATCACTAACAGAGCCAACTGGCTCTATGACTGTCCCGAACCAGAAGAGGGGGACGAAGATTTATTTGACTCTTTGCCTGCAGATGAATTGATGGAAGGTGCACCGAGCACCGAGAAACCTTTTTACCAACAACCGCCGGAACCAACTCAAGCCTCCGGATCCTACTCCATGCCATCAGACCAATAGGGCTAGATCCAGGATGAGATTGGCCACCTTCGCACGGAGCAATCCAGGCAAGGTGAAGAGCTCACCAGGTTTGGAGTTGAACAACACCGTCAAGGGACGGTTTTGGATGAGATGAACACAATGATGCAACACATGATGTTGCATTATCCATACCCGCCACCACCTCCTCAGTAATCGCTGTAAGTGCTCCTCATATCTTAACTTTAAACATTGCGGACAATGTTTGGTTCAGGTGTGGGAGGTTTTTAATTGAATTGCTTTAAATTTCATTTTTATTGTGTCTGTGTGTTATTTTGTTCGTCGTTGTGTGGTTGTTTTTATTTTGTAAGTTACAGATGAAAGTAGATGATGCTGGAGAAATGAGAGACTAGTGGACAGTGAGTAAAAGACGCAACCCCGGACTTTTTCCCGAGGCAACCTGGAAGGTGACACAGTTGAGAAACAAAAGGTTGGACGCAACTTGGAAATCCAGACCGAAAAAGAAGAAGGTAAGCCCAAGCTGATAAAGAAGTTGTCTATCATAAAGAATGTTTGAAGTCTGTAAGCTTACCCAACATGGTGAGAGTTTAGCTTAACCAAACACAAAAAGAGCGCATTCAGGTATGACTCTATCTTTCTAATTTTGCGTAAGTTCTACTGATATAGCACAATACAAAAACGCACACTGAGGCACGTTGTTTGTTTTCAACCTTTGAGCCTTTCTAGCCACCCATAATGTTGTTTTCATCCGTTGTTAACCCCTTTGAGCCTGTAACCCTTTGTTTGTGTAAACCATCATGTTAACCCTTAGCCATACACTCCCTACCCTAGCTCGGCATGACTATGTAATGTAAAACTTGTGCAAAAAGATAAGTTTGGGGTATTCATCCGTAGAATAAAAATGTTGTTGAAAAATGGCAAGTGTAAGGAAAAGAAAGAGAAAAGAAAAAAGTGTGTAGAAACATCCGCTTATACCGAAGAAAAAAAAGAGAAAAAGAAATGAAAAAGAAAAAAAAAGAGTATGTATATAGAGAAATAAAAAAATAAGCACTTTCCTTAGAAATATACTCATGCATTAATATGAATTTGAGTGGAAAAAGAGTCAAGATTGGACAACACCCCAAAAATAAAATTCTTGCACAAAGAAAAACAACAACATGAATGTCGAGTTGTAAAATCTTTTGTAATACATTTTGTTGTCTACTCTCCCACCGTACCTAAGCCCCGTTACAACCCTGAAGACCTCTTAAAGCGTGTGAATTGTGTTTGTGCTGTTGACGTAGAATCTATTCAAAAAGTAAGAGTTGGTGTTGCATACCTTGATTTATTGAGTGCTAAAAACCTTAACCTCGAGAGATTTGGTGAGTGGTGTGAAGAAGCTTGCAGGTAAAAGAACTCTCTGAAATGATAAGGCAGTGGAAAATGTCGAATGGGTGAACCAGAAACTTAATTGGGAAGAAGAAAACCAAGTTGCAAATAACATCAGCAGTGTTGAGGAAAGAATAGAATCCATGGTTGACCTCCGCTTTGTCTCTTGCATCACTTGAGGACAAGCAATGAGATAAGTTTGGGGTTGTGATCGGCCACCATTTACACTCAGTTTTCATCATCTATCCAGCATGGAATCTTCATGAATCGGTAACTTTTGCATTTTATTTTAGTGATTTCTTCAGTTTATTGCATTTTATGAATTTCCGTTTGTTTTATGTTACATTAGTAGTTTTCTCCTTTTGTCGCATTTTATGCGTTTCTGTGTAGACTGTTGGTTTCCAGGTTAGGTTAAAAGTCCGAAAGTGCATACCGGAAGAAGGGAGGTTAGAGACTTAAGGAAAAGCAAAAAACAGACAAAACAGGGGGGCTGACACGGGTGCCCGTGTCAGCATGTGCAGAACAAGCTATCATGAACCCAGTAAAACAGTGGGCTGACACGGGTGCCCGTGTCACCTGACACGGCCCATGTCAGCATGGTGTGCCTTGTTGAACTTACAAAGGTGCCAACACGGGCAGCAGTGTCACCTAACACGGCCCGTGTTGGCCATTTCGCCCAAAATTCTGATTTTTCTTATTTCAACTCCTGTGGACATCCGGGGGGCATTTTGGGCATTTGGCATTGTTTTTAGTTGTTTAGAAACTATTTAGTTGGGATTTGGGCACTGAGAAAAGGGACTTTTGGATCGTGAAAAAAAAAGATACGAAAATAGGAAGTAACCTTGCAAGGTGTGGAAAAGAGAAGAGATCTTCAAGATCGAAAGAAATTGAAGATCAACTTTCATCAACAACAACTTGTAATGTCTTTAATTTGTAATCTTTTGTCTTTGAATATTATGAGAGGCTAAACCCCCCAATGCTATGGGGTGTCCCTGAATTGCTTTTGTATGAATATTTTATCCATGTTCTTATAATCATTGATGTTTTCGTAATTCAAATTATTATACAACGTGCTTAATGCTTAATTCTATCGGACAAATGAATTTCTGATCTCTGGTTAAGGTTTAGGTCGGACAAACCACCTTATCACGTGTTGTATAAAAAACCCGCGTTTAATCACTTAGGAATGAGGATCAAACTGTGGTTACTGTAAATTCTTGATAAAATAAATATTTCTTAACATCAATTTGAATGACTAAGGAATTAGGAGTGAAATTGCCTGTTAAATGGTTTTGGCTAAGGAATTAGAGAGAACTACTCTGGAGAAACTGTTTTGAATTATAATAGCATCGATGTTATATGATATGGAAAAAGTGGCATACACAGCAATTCATACACCTGGCCTTAGCATTATTTCTCATATCAACTAAAAGAGTTTTATATGCTTTATATTTTTATTTCTTATCAATTATGAAAATAATCATCAAACCCCCTATGAACTTTTGTTCAATTGAATTATTATAAAAATTGATACTTTCTACGCAGTCCTCAAGATCGATACTCGGGATAACTCCCTTTTTATTACTACATTGGTGCAAATAGTACACTTGCTATTTTACCGATCAAGATGCTCCCATTTTCCTTCCATGGGTATCGTACATCTATTCGCACTTCAACAGGGGCAACCCCCTTTCTCACTTGTTTAAGGCTGAATGGTGTCAGACCAGGTTTGATCAGCTGAATTTAATTGAAGAGAAGAGCCTAATTGCCATGTGTTACGGTCAGATGTATCAGCAAAGGATGAAGAAAGCTTTTGATAAGAAGGTCAGATCTCGTGTGTTCAGAGAAGGTGACCTTGTGCTCAAGAAGATCCTATCTTTCAAACCAGATTCTATGGGCAAATGGACTCCTAATTATGAAGGCCCGTATGTTGTTAAGAGAGCCTTTTCAGGCAGTGCTTTGATTCTTACAACTATGGATGGTGAAGAGTTCACTCGTCCTGTGAATGCTGATGCAGTCAAGAAATACTTTGCCTAAAAAAGAAAATAACATCTCGCTAAGTTGAAAACCTGAAAGAGTGGCTTAGGTAAAAATGAGCGTCTCGGTGGATTGGATCCCGAAAGGGCGATCTAGGCAAAAATTAAAGACATAAAAACAAAACAAAAAACATCCCGATAAATTGAGTAGCCCACCTTGGGGAAATTTATGCAAAAATTAGGGATTGTGGCAAGTAACTGCATCCTACGGATCTTCAGTTTTGAAGACATTCTTAAGCAAGTCGGTCAATTCTGATTCACAATCCCCGATGAAGTCGCCAAGAGCACAGTGGATATCGAAAGTTGATAGAAGGATTAGTGATCATTGAATTCAATGTAGCCCTTTTCCATGTATATTACCATTTTCAACTTTTGTAAAGATCTACGGAGTCTTGTCATTTATAGACTACCATTCCATTAAATAAAATTGAGCTTTTATCCAATTGTTTATACTGTTGTTTAATTCAGCCAAATAGATTTAAATTTTATTATGAACATTTTTAAAATTAAATTTTAAATTAAAATCATATTTTCTTAAATATATAAAAGCAGTTATTTTAAGCAATCGATATCATTTAAAAGAATATCAAAAGCAGTTTGAAAAGTGGTAAGCCCTAAGGGCGGAGGAGTATTGGTTCTCCCTAAGAAGTGGGTGTCTTCCCTATTTTCATCCCCGACAACATTTCAGTAGTCGAGTTTTATTGGTTTCCCTAACCGAGTTTGTTGGCCTCCCTTGAGTTGTAGGCGTGTTATTACGGTAGTTTGCACGGTTTCAGCAGATTTTGGTTTCTCCGCAAGTCGTCAGAGTCAATCTGATTTTGACCAGCTATTGTGTTTATCCCCTGTAGGGTTGTCTCCCATTTGATTTGGTGTTGACCTAAAATTCTCCGCAGAGTTTGTAGGAGTTTCCTCAGCAGATCCTCTCCTTGTGCTTTACCCAGCCAGGATTGGGATGTCAAGATGTTTGTTTCTCTCCTACAGTTGTTTCCCTCCCATGAGGATTGGCTAGGGATTGTATCGATGATTCAAATTAGTGACACTTGTATCCTTTGTGATCGTCTTGTCAGCATAGTCATCATATATACATATACATATACATATACATTCATATAATTTCATTATTGCATTGTTGCACTTTGTGATTCATTGTTAATTTTGATCCTCTGCTATGGCGATATACCTTTTTCGCCATGCAGATTTGGTTTGTCTGTCTTCTTTCAATTATAGAGTGTCAGCCTATTAACCAGAAAGACTTTAACCTTTCTCCCCTCCCCACTGAGTTATTTCCTCATGGATGATTATTATTTCAGCTTCCTCCCCAGTTGATTATCTGGATGGAACCACTCCCTTGAGTTATATCCTCATTGGGTTGAGTCCTTTGATGGACCTTTTTTCCTTCTTGATCTTACCTAGATAGAAGCTTTTGGTCCCCTGAGAGCCTATTACCCAGTAACTGGTAATATTCTTCTCATGTTTGTCACTTTTGCCCAATACCCGACGAAGGTAACCTTGTTCCCCCAGCGGATTCGTTTTCACGTCTCCCAGGAAGTATATCCTTGATATGTTCATCCAAAGTGATGATAGATATTATCTTCCCTTGTTTGAGTCTATCCTTGATATGTTCATCCTAACCGGTGACAGATATTCTCTCCTTTTGGTATTCTACCCAGTAACCGGTAGTGGTAATTCCTATCTTGTTCCCCAGAGAGTTAATCCTTGATATATTCATCCTAACTGGTGACAGATTTCCTTCTCTTTGCGGTCTTCTGCCCAGTAACTGGTAGTTGCAAATCCTGCTTTTATCCCCTTTGCCGAGTTTATCATTGATATGTTCATCCTAACCGATGACGGATACTCTCTTTTTGGTATTCTATCAAGTAATTGATAGATGTAATTCCTATTTTCCCCTCTAAGTCTATCCTTGATATGTTCATCCTAACCAATGACAGATATTCTCTTTTGGTATTCTTCTCAGTAACTGAGAAATGTAATTCCTATTTCCCCTCTGAGTCTATCCTTGATATGTTCATCCCAACCGATGACAGATATTCTCTTTTCGGTATTCTATCCAGCATTTGATAGCTGTAATTCCTATATTTTCAGGTAGTTTATCCTTGATATGTTCATCTTAACCAGTGATGGATATCCTCCATAGAATCCCCAGGCAATTCTATCCTTGATATGTTCATCCTAACCGATGATGGATTTTTTTCCCTTTGAGTCTATCCTTGATATGTTCACTTTAACTAGTGATGGGTATTATCTCTCTGGTCTTCTGCCCAGTAACTGGTAGTTGTAAATCCTATTTTGGCTTTTCCCATCAGTTTATTCTTACCCGGTAACCGGTAACGAATGCACCTCCTGGATTTCCCTTAGCGAGTCATCTTTGATATGTTTACCCTAACCGGTAACGGATGTCCTCCCTATTATATTTTTGTTATCTCTTTACCCGATAACCGGTATTGGATAATATATTTCTGCTCCTCCTGTGTTGAAGGTCTTTTCTTCCCCAGTTGAGTTTGAGTTCACATTTCCTTAGTGGAATCGATGTTTCCTGCTTGGTTCGAGTATTTCAGCTTTGTTCTGATTTACCCGTTTCCCTTGCAGATGT
This sequence comes from Lathyrus oleraceus, assembly GCF_024323335.1. Taxonomy (NCBI): domain Eukaryota; kingdom Viridiplantae; phylum Streptophyta; class Magnoliopsida; order Fabales; family Fabaceae; genus Lathyrus; species Lathyrus oleraceus. The sequence continues at coordinate 126,048,290 of NC_066579.1, forward strand.
TCCTCTTGTTCCCCGTCTGATTCTTTCCATTGATTTATTTTTCATGGAATCCCTCGAGTTCCCCAGTTGTTCTTAAGTCGTAGCCTGGCTTATGCACAACCCTTTTCCCTAGAGTCTCTATCTCCTCAGTGAGTTTTCCTATCAGAATTCATTATACTCCTGTGGACTTTCAGTCTCTCCGGATTCTTTTCCTTTGTGGCAACATTTCCCCACAAAGATTATTTTAACATTCATTTCATATGCATCATGAGGTCTCTTAGGGACCAAGATTTGTTTCTATATGTTGTTATTTTAACCTATTCTACTGAGTCAATGTGAAGATTTTAACCTTCATCTCCTCAGTTAGAACATCCTTAAATAGGGGCAGTTGTAAGACCCCAATTTTGACCCTAAGATCCCTCATGATATCTCATCATATGCATTAGCATTGAGATCACACCTTGTCATCCTCCTTACCCCTCATTCATTGGGTTTGCATTGGGAGAGATCACCAAGCACATTTGATTGTATCATACTTTGTATTTTATCATTTTTTACTAACAAAAATACCAAAAATATGTCTTTGCATGTGCCCACCTTTGATCTATCAAGCTCACATCTAGGGTTTAAGACCCTCAATGCAAGGAGCTCAATCAAGATGGGTCTACTATGGCTCTAAGCATCATATATGAATCCCCATGGTCTTCACATGTTATTTTGATCAAGAAATCTTCAAGAGTTTGGAGTTGGTTTGCCTTGGAAACCCTAATTCATCTAGGTATCTTGTGTAACTTCTTCAACAAGCTTCTTCATCAATTGATCAAATATTTCAAGGGATACTTCAAATTCCATCATATTATGCACATATGATCTCCCATGAGTCCCAAAAGTCAAGAGAATGGCAAGCTAGCAAGTTGGTTCATGGTGGTTGACCAAAGGATTTCATCTAATCGAAACTGGGGATCCCTAGACCCTATCTCCTACATTTTTTGTCATATGAAAATGATTCCAAGAGCAACGTTACTCTAAATTACATTCCAAACAACTTTCATGTTAAGGTCTAGAGCTAGTTTTTCTTGGAAAGTCATTTTTATTGTGAAAGATTATAGGTCATTTTGTCTAAACCCTAATTTGGAGGTCAACTTCCCAAGACCATAACTTGCTCATTTTTTATGATATAAAATCCATTCAAGTTGCATGATCAAATTCAAGATGCATAATTCAACTTTTATGTTTGTAGGAAGAGAAAATTAAACTTTGAAATGCATGTGATATGAGGAGACATTATAGGTCATTTTGGGCCAATACCATTGAACAAATGATTTTCCTCAACTTCTGAAATGCATAACTCCTTCATATTAAATCCAAATGAGTTCACACTTGTGACCATTTTTAAGGACTTTGAGATAGATACAACTTTTATAAAGGAACCTTTTTCATTTGAAGCTCACATAAAAAGTTAGCCAAGGTGGAATAAGTGAACATATGGCTTGACACTTAGAAATGTTTTTGACATGTTTGATTTTCCCAACTTCCACCTCAAAACTCATCATGATCCAAGCTTCAAATGAAAAAGTATTCAACATGAAAGTTGTTCCTCTTGATCTAGCCTTTCCAAAAAGTCCAAATTCATCCCATTTGGACAAGATATGAGTGACCTCCACATGACTTGAACATTGGATCATCATTTAGCATAAGTGAGCTTGAAACTTTCATACACAAATGGATAGCTTTCCCACATTACTTTAGCAATGTTTATACTCAATTATGGACCAGAAGGAGTGATTACATGGGCCTATCACACGCCCATGCACCCATGCAATGTACATTGCTATTTTTGGAGCTTTGATTTCAAGTGTGCAATTATCAATCCATTTGGCTATAAATAGAACCCCTTGCCATCAGAATTGAGGACCCTACGCTCCATCTTTGATTCCCAACCTTCAAACCCTCTCATTCAAAGGATAATATTGAGAATTTCCATTGGAAATTGAGTTCGAATCTCCACTGTTTTGAGATTCAAAACTCCAAGAGTCATGTGCCTTTTGTTCATCAAATTCCACTTCATCAAGTGTCCTGAGCAAGATCAATAGCAAGCAAGAGCAAGATCGATTAAATACGGACCTGCATTGAAGGTATTTTCCAGAAATTTTCATCTCTTTGATTCTCACTCAATTCTCCATAATGCATCTTGATATTTGGTTGTTTGAAGTCCTACCAATGTAGGCAACATGATTGAGTTGCTTTGAGGTCAAATTGAAGCAACTCGGATCATGCACCTCAAAATTCAACTCCCTGTATCCTTCAATATACTTGGAGTTAGGAGAAATTGAGGCCAGATTCGAGCTCTTAGGCATTTTTACTTTAAATTCATGTCCTTCTTTTTAATTTTGGTGATGGTTGTGAGTAAATCAGTCCGGTGAAACTCAGTGGAGAAGGAGACCGGAGCTTTGGCTCTGGCGGTGTGTTGGCGCTCATCTGAACCACATGATCCATTTGACATGATTTAATCTCGTACCTTGGTTTTGCCTACCATCCATTCAGCGCTTTAACTTGACTCTACCACCTCAATTATTGAGGGAGATCAAGTGGTCCACGTTTTTTCCTATTTTCTGATGTTCATTTTATTTGGTTTATTTTCATTAATTCATATTAATTTTAATATTGATCTAAAAAATATGAGAGTTTCACCAAAAGAATTTAAGTAAATTCCTCTTTCATTTTCTGAATTAAAATCATTTTTTGGATCATTATTAATGATTTTCATGATTTAATTGTTTTTATGATTATTTTTAATTGTTTAAAAATAGTTTTAAGTTTCCAAAGTCAATGAAATTTTTTCTCCAAGGTCCTTTGATCTTGTTTGACTTTTGATAAATCTCATGGCCATTTATTTGGTGTTTTGATGAGGTTTTAGGATTTTGACCAACCATAATTTAATTTAATGATTATTTAATTGATTTTAATTGTTTAAATGCAAAACAAATTATGTTGAGCTTTTGATATTGACTTGTTGAGTTTGACTTGTGTTGTTGGGCCTTGGTCAAGGTTGATTTGACTTTGTTGAGTTAAAATCATTGGATTTAGGGGATTGATGAAATGTATATTTCATCTCCCAAAATAAATGAATGATTTTAATTTGATAAAAATCTTCCTTTGACCAATTTGTGTTGATTCCATTTCCCCTCCCTCTTCATCCTAATCCCATTCTCTTTTCATTCATTTCATGGACCTATGATGTCTCTATATCCTAAGGCTAGTTGATTGCAAAATCAACATAAGTGTGGATGAGATTAGGTCCACCTCTTTTGCATATTCTTTTAAGTGTGGTATGTTTTAGGAGTATGGTTCATAATACCATATCTCTAACATGCATTAACACTAAAGTTTCTATTGTCCGACCTCAAATAGTTGTGACTTCTACATAAGTGCAATTACGATTGCTTAACCTAACGCTAAATTGTTGACACAAAGGGCATAGCATTCTAGTAAGTGAGATTGTAAGTCTCCCCTCTTTCATGGTATTGTGTGGAAACTTGGTCTTTTTTCCTTCCTTTGGAATATGTCTTGGTTCAAGGATCCATGCTTGTGAATAGTGGGTTAAGTGTTCTCCAAAGAATGACTTAAACAAAACAAAAGAAAAAGCAATACTAACTTCTAATCAACTAACAACTAACATTTAATTTCAAGTCATTTACTTTTATGCACTTTAATTTCAAGTCTTTATTCATTTTCCATTATTCATACCATTCAACTTGTTTACTTTAATGCCATTTTCACTTTGCTCAATTGAGCCTCATTTTGTGGTTATATTGTGATTGTATATACTTGTTGTTTTTGTGGTCTTTCGACCTTAATGTACATAATAAACAACAAAAACCCTAAAAGACATTTGTGTGGACTGTTGGATTTGATCTAAAAATTGGACTTAGAATTAGACAACATTCCCTATGCAAAAGGACTTGGCAAATGCCAACTTTCATGAAACCAAGTGCTTGTGATTTGAAACTTCATCTGAAGCAAGTATTGTGATCCCATCTGAGTTCATTTGTTACATGGTCCTATTGGAGCTGTTACTTTGAACATGTGCCTAGTGCCTATCTTTGGATTCATCTGATGCATGAGAGATTATGAGGAAGATCATGGAGTTGCTAAGCTTGGATGTGGCTATCTTTATTTGATGCCTTGCTCTTCATCTTGCTATTTGTGTATTGATATTGCTTGATTCTAAAGTCCAAGGGAGATTTGGGTTTCCATATGACATTCTTGTGTATTGGATTACAGCCCATTGGTCAGATCTTATCAACTCTTAACTTCTAAATTTTTTCTTAGGATTAGTCTCTTCTTCTCTTCCCCACTTCTTTAATTTCAAATCTCTCCCATCTTTCAAAATCTTCTTTGTTTGTGATTTCTAAACTAAGACCATATTGCAATTAGAAACCTTAGTCTTATGCCATTGAATTTTAAACTCTTTTCTTAATCAAACTTGTAAATGAACTTAACTATACTTGACTTAAAATTTCAAAAGACAAAAAGAACTAACACTCATTCAAACCTTTTTAGGCCCTTTGTGCCTTTGTTAAACTTAAATTTTTGTTAAAAGCAATGCATTCACTTTGAAATTGTTACCACGAACTACGAGGTTTTAATCCCTCATTTTTATGTTGGTACATACGCACAAGTCCGAAGATCTTGTCAAACACAAAAATATAATTAATGAATTTTCTTCTCATCTCTCCACTCTATTTATTGCAAACATCATTTTGTATAAAAACACATATGCACACAAAAAAGGGCTCCTTAGAAGTACCTAGGATACTTTGGATGCTAATACCTTCCCTCTATGTAACCAACCCCCTTACCTATAATCTTTAGCATTTTATTAGTTTTGATTTGAAAACTTCTTATTTTTGGGTTTTGTTCGTACTTTTCCCTTTTCACTTAGAAACAATAAAAGCGCGGTGGCGACTCTGGTTTTATTGACGTCTAGCTTATCCGTAGCTTGATGGTCATGAATTTACCGCTACACCATTTTGATCTGATTATAACCGGAAAATCCATCCATAAACGAAAAGACTTTGAATTTAGTTGTATTATCTACCAACATATCAATGTGTGGCAGAGGAAAATCATCCTTCGGGCTAGCTTTGTTCAAATCTCTTTGATCAACACACATACGGACTTTTCCATCCTTCTTAGGAACAGGCACAATATTGGCCACCCACTACGGATATTTGGAGGTTACAAGAAAACCAACATCAATATGCTTTTGCACTTCCTCTTTGATCTTTACTGTTATATCGGGATGCGTTATTCTCAATTTCAGCTTGACTGGCGGACATTCTGGCTTCAACAAAAATCTATGATCCACAATCTCTGAATCCAACCCATGCATGTCTTGATAAGACCAAGCAAACACATCTAAATATTCTCTAAGAAGATCAATCAACCTCTTCTTAGCCTCTGGACACATTTGAGACCCAATCTTGACTTCCTTCACATCATCTTCGGAACCCAAGTTGACTAGTTTAATCTGCTCTTCAAACGGCTGAATGGCTTTTTCTTCGTGCTCAAGTAAACGAGATAATTCATCAGATATTTCTTCATCATCAATTTCTTCCTCAGCCTCAAACACAGGGAAATCAAAGTTTGGAGAATGAGTAGGATCACTATGTTCAATAGATTTGGGAATCAACCTGCATAATGATTTGATATTTTGATTTTATAGAAGTGAATTGTGACCAAATATTATGCAGATGGACAATTATTATTTATTTATGTTTTTTGCGATTACCATTTTTCAAAAAAGCAAAAAGTAAAAAAAAAACATCATAGATGTGGATGAATAAATTTTTATTTTATTGATGATAATCGAAATGCCCAACAATGTTCACTTCTCACTTAGGCATAGGAGAAGAATTTTTCTTAAAATGAAAACAAATTACTTAGATCGATGAACAACAGTAGGAACATCAACAGCAACCCAATTATTGCAAGTCTGTCCATGCGTCACAAAGTTGGCGCAAGCTTCGTCTTCATCGTCATCATCCTCGATCACATCAGCTGAGTGTTGATCATTATCATGAATGAACCCTCCACTACGGAAACTCGGTTGAACATCTTCAGCTTTGACGTTGAACGAACCTAGTTGAAATCCCAATCCGGCCATATTCTTGTTTTCAGCATTCTCTATCACACGACCCCGTTGATCAGTGCTGCCAATCTCAATAGCTTTCTGATCATCCTTCAAAGAAGACATGGGTGCCCCAGTTTTCTTCACTTCAGCAATAGATAAGGCTTGGAACAGAGTTCCAACCACCTCCTCAACTTCAACATAAGAAAAGGACGACATATGGCTCACTAAAAGCGCCTTCTCTCCACCCACAACGACAAGCTTTCCGTTCTTCACAAATTTAAGTTTATGGAGTAAATTAGATGTCACTGCTCCAGCTTCATGAATCCATGGCCTTCCCAATAAACAGCTATAGGCCGGGTGGATATCCATTACTTGGAAAGTAATCTGAAAATCACTCTGACCTATCCTAATTGGAAGGTCCACTTCACCAATGATGCTTTTTCGAGAATTGTAGAACACTTTGACAATCACGCCATTGTATCTCATTAGGGAGCCTTGTTAGGAGAGTCTTGGCAACGTTGATTTTGGTAGCACATTCAAAGACGACCATGTGTCGACCAACACATTGGACAGAGCGTCCTCCTTACGGTTCATAGAAGTATGTAGTGCAAGATTGTGAGTTATGCCTTCCTCAGGAAGCTCTTCATCACAAAAACTCAAATTATTGCAGGAAGTGATGTTAGCAACAATATGGTCAAACTGATCCACAGTCACATTGTGCTCAACATAGGCTTGCTCACGTACCTTCTGCAACACCTCTCTATGTGCCTCAGAATTCATCAACAGAGACAACATTGAAATCTTTGACGGAGTTTTGAGTAGCTGCTCCACCATATTGAACTCGCTTCTTTTAATAAAATGTAGTACCTCATCATCGTCATTAGTCTTCAGCTTGTTGGATTCACCAGATTGACACACTAGAGAACTAACTGGATTAACCACTGGCACCTCTGCCTTTTTACTGATTGAAACATCTTCTACCTCCATCGAAAAGACCGGACCGAAGACACGACCACTACGGGTCACCTTTGCAATATTAGTTATATCTACCACAAAATCTGCTACGGGTAAAGGAATATCTTGACCATTTTCCACCATTGTGGCATTATATTGATAAGGCACAGCTTTATCAGATCCATACAGGACGGGGCCTGCTAACCGTATTACCAACGGCGATACTGATCTATTAACATTGTTGTTGTTGCTACTATCAAACTGGATAACTACCCGTTCAGGGGTCTTAAACAACGGTACAATTACATTCACATCATTTGCATCTCTTGATTGAAAAATCTGGATAAGACCTTCATCCATCAACCTTTGAATATCCCTCTTGACAATAACACATCCTCGAGGATTCACACTGCAGATTGCACAACCATCACGGTCATGCTCACATTCACTAACCAAACAAATATCCTTGTGAATTGCCATCAAAGATTGTCTGATATGGAAAACATCATACACTTTGTACTCACCAGGACAACCATCTACCATATTGACTGAAGTATTACCATGAGCAGGCAACAGATTAGCTTTCACATTAGGCGCACGGTCCGCAAAGGACGCCATCCCACTCTTCACAAGCTTTTGTACTTTGTACTTCAACGGGTAGAAGTTCTCAATGTCATAGCCAAAGCCTCCCTGGTGAAAGGCACAACGGAGTTCAGGTTTGAACAACCATGGAAGTGGCTCGGGAATTTGAGGTGGATTTCTTGGTTATATGAGGTTCATGAGAACCAAAGATGGATATAATTATGCGTAAGACATAGGAATAGGGTCAAAGGAGACCTTCTTCCTCTCAAAATTTTGTAGTTGATTATTGTTGTTGTTGTATTTGGTTCTTTGTTGCGGTTGTTGTTGACGTTGTTGTTGTTGAATCGGAACAGGTTGATTGTTGGAATTGTTGAAAAATAGAGAAATCGCTGAAGAAACTTGATATTGATGCTGACGTGGTTGAGAACTCCTTATGACATTAGGCCTCCTCTGCCTCCCCATAGATACTGAATTAGTTTCTCCCTCCTTCCTCTTGGAGAAACCACTCCCATGCATCTTACTGGACGATGCTTCTTCCTTAGACAGACGTCCATCACGGACTCCCTCTTCTAACTTCATCCCCATATTTACCATTTTGGTATAATCACTGGGGGCACTGGAAATCATACGTTCGTAATAAAATGACCTTATAGTCTTCAGGAAAATCTTCGTCATCTCTTTCTCTTCCAATGGAGGATTAATTTGGGCAGCAAGTTCCCTCCACCTCTGAGCATACTCTTTAAATGTCTCCTTATCCTTCTGAGACATAGACCTCAGCTGATCCATATCAGGCGCCATATCAACATTGTATTTGTACTTCTTAACAAAAGCTTCACCCAAATTGTTGAAAGTACGGACACTTGCACTGTCCAATCCCATATATCATCTCAGAGCAGCACCAGTCAAATTGTCTTGAAAGTAGTGAATCAATAACTTACCATTATCGGTTTGAGTTGACATCTTTCTGGCATACATAACAAGGTGACTTAGTGGACAAGTGTTTCCATTATACTTCTCAAGGTCAGGGACTTTGAACTTTATCGGGATCTTCACATTCGGTACCAGGAAGAGCTCAGCAGCACTCTTCCCAAACAAGTCCTTTCCTCTCAGAGTCTTTAACTCCTTTCGTAGCTCAAGGAACTGATCCTTCATTTCATCCATCTTCTCATATACGTTTGGACCCTCAAATGGCCCAAAATGGTATATGGTGTCCTCAATACGAGGTAAAGTGTGAACAACTAGTGGTGGCACAGACATGACCAGGCTAGATGTCGCCATAGAGACAAAGGTGGGCGCAAACCCTTCTGGCATAAAATTTGATGGCATCCCCCAAGGGAATCCAGCGGGCATGAAAGGACCGGATTGGCTAGCAGCGACGGGAACAGTTGAGGTAGCAACCTCAGAAATAACAGTCCTCTAGGAAGGAATTGCGGGCGTTGGTGAAGACTGATTCTGCGCAGCAAGAACAGACTCCATCATAGCGGTCAACCATGCAATATCATCCTTCAGCTCTCTATTCTCTTGTTCCAAATGTTCCATGATCTTGGGTTGATTGGCGTGAGTGTTGTATCGGTGAGTCAGCTTGGTTGAAGCACTGAAGAATACCGATAAGACAATTTGGCGAAAGAAAACCTGTTATGCATATGATGCATATAATGCAATATTTTTGTTTGTTTTTAATTTCAAGGAACACATGAAGTTCTATTTGAAAATATATTTAAATAATAATAGTAATGAGAATTTGATTGACCATAAAAATCTCTTTTTATTCATATAATTTGGAAGGATTACACTAAGTACAATTTCAGAAACCAAAATACAAATACAAGAGAAAAGGAAACTAATCATCCTAAGGATCCCCTAGCAACAGTGTCAGATGATCTAGCCGTGGGCGCGTACTTCCTTCGAATGCGTCGAATCTCAGACTCAAAAGATATCTTCATCTGAGCTTTCTCAAGAACTAGCTGATCAACAATCTTCTTACAGGCACCGGAAGATTGAGGCATACTAGAGGAAGATGGATCCTCTGGCTCTCTCTGTCTCTTCACTTCTCGGTCTTCAAGAAGTTCAATAAGCGCGTCCTTGTCTTTTGACTCAAGCTACAACTCTTCATGCTTTCGGCTCAAATCATGGAACCGCTCTTCCCATATATCTCTCTCTTGCTTCATATTGGTGAGTGCGTCTTCCAACTCCTCTACATCTTGGTTAGGGATAGTTGATGGCTCAACTACAACTAAAGGCATAGGTCTTTCACAAGCATACGACATCTTCAATTCCAAAGCTCTCTTCTTCACCCAAGTAGTGTAAGCTTCCAAAGCTACACACTTGCGCGGACCAAACTCGGATCTTCCTTTCCTATGCACATTATGCCAAGCATGTATCATCTTTTGCTACAAATGTTGGGGATCTTTAACCTCTTGATAGAAAAGACTTTCTAACTGAGTGTTATTAGGTTCATCTCTCAAGGGGAACCCAAGTTGACGGCGAGCCAAAGCAGGGTTGTAGTTGATTCCTCCTTGTATACCAATGAGAGGCACATTAGAGAATCCACCACAATTGTCAATAATATCCACACTACTCAATGCAGAATCATACCAAAAAATATCATCATTAGTGAGAGACATAAGTCTTTGGGACCACCGTAGACATTGTTTGTTCTCCAAAAAAGCAGGCGTTTGAGGCAAGTCCGAAATAAACTACTTGTACAGAAGAGGAACACAACACACAATAGTCCCACCACCTTTATAATTCCTCAAATGCAAAGAGAAATACATGTCACCCAATAGAGTAGGAACAGGATTCCCAATCAAGAAGATTCCAATGGCATTAACATCAACAAAAACGTCAATGTTAGGGAACAAAGCCAAACCATAGATGAGCAACACAAATATGGCTTCAAAAGCATCCACACTACCGGCTTGATGAAAGACAGTGACTTTACCAATGAGGAACTCAGAAGTCAACCCAAACATTCCTCCTTTCTTCACCCAATGATTATCAATCTCAGACTTCTTCAAATGAAGAGCTTCAGCTATGATATGAGATCTGGGAATCTCCTCCAATTCATTAAAAGGTACCTTGTCATAAACGGGTATTCCCAAGAGATGGGCATACTCCTCTAACGTAGGCATAAGCTGATAATCGGGAAAAGTGAAGCAATGGTAGAGAGGATCATAAAACTGAACCAACACACTCAAGAGTCCTTCAACCACGCCAGCAGATAATGCAGACAAAAGCTTCTCATGGCGTTGCTTGAAGTCCAAGGGATCTAATGCAAAGGATGATAATTTCCTTAGCTCTTTCAAGTCAGGACATCTGAAATTGTACTTCCTAGTGTTCCTTCGTCCATAATCCATGGTCTGAAAATATTTGCAAATAAGACCTCAGTTCCTTGAAATTTATTTTTGTGATGAATGTTATGATATGCACGGATGCATGAATGCAACAACCACAAACAAGGGATCACACACAAGGCAAACACAAACAAAGGTCAATGGATGGATCAAGTCATCATCAAGACCAATCATCCATTTTGGTGGATTATGGTTTTCACCTTATCAACACCCAAGTTCCATTGATATTGGCAAGACTTGATCGGATCAACTAAGAATCAAAGGGTCTGTTGTGAGTCACGAGCATGAACTCAGGTTGAGAACCATCCCAAAGGAGTGTACTAAGGATAAAAAAACCTGAAGATCATGTTCTAAAAAGTTCCCAGGGTCTTAGTCCCATCTATCGGATATTATAGGTTAGGATGACTGACTCATCAACCTATAATATTCTCAAGAGAAACTCGTCTGAGTGTAGTATCGCGTAACAATTGTTATCAGGGCTTGAAGAGGCCAATGATCTCAGAATCTAGTATATGGACGTCTATGGAGATTCAGCTTTGGTTGTGAATCAAATCAAAGATAAATGGGAAACAAATCAACACAGTTTGATACCATATAGAGATTATGCGAGGAGGATTTCAAATTTCTTTACAAAGGTTAAGTTTCATCATTTCCCTTGAGATGAAAACCGGATGGCAGATGCTCTTGCAATGTTGGCTTTGATGATTGTGGTGAAGTTCTAGAATGAAGTTCCCTATTTGACTGTGATGCATCTTGATAGGCCAGCTCATCTGTTTGCTGTTGAAGAGTTCAAGAATGAAAAGCCATGGTATTTTGATATTAGATGTTTTCTCCAAAGTCAGATTTACCCGTCTGGGGCATCTTTAAAAGATAAGAAGACTTTGAGAAGATTAACTGGCAACTTCCACCTGAATGGTGATGTACTATACAAAAGAAAATTCGATATGGTTCTGCTCAGATGGGTGGATAGACACGAAGCAGACCCGTTGATGACTGAAGTCCATGAAGGTTACTTTGGTACTCATCCCAATGGGCATGCTATGGATAAGAAGATGTTGAGAGCACGTTACTATTGGCTGACAATGGAATCTGACTGTTGCAAGTTTGTGAAGAAATGCCACAAGTATGAAATATATGCAGATAAGATTCATGTTCCTCTGACACTATTGAATGTTATTTCCTCCCCATGGCCATTCTCCATGTGGGGAATTTATATGATTGGCATGATTGAGTCCAAAGCGTCAAACTGACATCGTTTCATTCTGGTGGCTATTGACTACTTCACAAAGTGGGTTGAAGCAACATCATATGCAAATATAACCAAGCAAGTTATTGTGAGGTTTATCAAGAATTAGATTATATGCCTTTATGGTATGCCAAGTAAGATCATTACTGATAATGGGTCAAACTTGAATAATAATATGGTGGAAGCTCTTTGCAAAGACTTCAAGATTGCACATCATAATTCTTCTCCCTACAGACCTAAGATTAATGGGGCTGTTGAAGCTGCGAATAAGAACATCAAGAAGATCATTTAGAAGATAGTTGTAACGCACAAGGATTGGCATGAGATGCTCCCATTTGCTTTGCACGGGTATCATACGTCCATCCCCACTTCAACAGGGGCAACCCCTTTCTCACTTCTTTATGGCGTGGAATTGGTTCTCCCAGTGGAGGTTGAGATCCCATCATTGTGTGTCTTGATGGAAGCCAAGTTGACAGAATTTGAATGGTGCCAAACTAGATAAGATCAACTAAATTTGATTGAAGAAAAGAGGTTAACTGCCATGTGCTATAGTCAGTTATATCAACAAAGAATGACGAAAGTTTTTGATAAGAAGGTCATACCTCGTATGTTCAGAGAAGGTGACCTTGTGCTCAAGAAGATTTTATCTTTCAAACCGGATGCTAGGGGAAAATGGACTCCTAATTATGAAGGCCCATATATTGTTAAGAGAGCTTTTTCAAGCGGTGCTTTGATTCTTACAACTATGAATGGTGAAGAGTTCACTTGTTCTGTGAATGCCGATGCAATCAAGAAATACATCGCCTAAAAAGAAAAGAACAACTCTCTAAGTCGAAAACCCAAAAGGGAGAATTTGGCAAAAATAAGCGTCTCGGTGGATTGAAAACCTGAAAGGGAGATCCAGGAAAAGTTAGAGACATAAAACAAAAAATTATCCCGATAAATTGAGTACCCCACATTGGGGCAATTTATGCAAAAATTAAGGATTATGGCAAGTAATTGCATCCTGTTGATCTTCAGTCTTGAAGACATTCTTGAGCACGACATTTGGTTCTGATTCATCTTCAACCAAATCCAAGAGCACAATAGATATCAAAGTCGATAGAAGGATTAGCGATCATTGTATTCAATGTAGCCATTTTCCATGTAAATTACCATTTTTCAACTTTTGTAAAGATCTATGGAGTCTTGTTAATTACAGACTACCATTCTGTTAAATAAAGTCAAGCTTTTATCCAATTGTTTCTACTCTTTTTTATTTCAGCCAAACATAATTAATTTTTATGATGATCATTTTGAAATTGAATTTTTAAATCAAAATCATGTTTTCTTAAAATAATAAAAGCAGTTACTTTAAAAAGCAATCAATTTCATTTAAGGAATGTCAACAGCGGTCTGAGAACAGTGGAACCTTAAAATGAGAAGCATTGATGGTTTTCCCCAAGCAGTTGGTGTGATCTTTGTTTCCTCCCCAGCAACATTTCAGCATCTCCAGCCGAGTTTTGTTGTTTCCCCCAACTGAGTTTATAATTGCCTCATTCGTTTTGATGGTGCATTTTCTCAGCAGTTTGCATAGATCTAGCATAAATTTTGTTTCCTCTCAAGTCGCCAGCGGATTTCAATTAGCACTGATTCTTGAGAAATTTCTCTGATCCTCTACAAGGTTTTCTCCCATCTGATATGGTGTTGACCTAAAATTCCCCGCAGTTAATGGTGCAGATCCTCGACAGATCTTTCTCTTTTCCCCAGCCAGGGTTGAGCCTTTGTGATGGATAAATCACGTTTGTCCTTTACCTCTCTTTCTCTAGTTGATTCCCTCCTGTTGAGATTGGTTGAGTGTTGTATTGATGATTCAGATTGGTGACGTTTGTATCCTTTGTGATTATTTTGTCAGCATAATCATATATATATATATATATATATATATATATATATTCATAGATTACATTATTACATTATTGTACTTTGTGATTCATTATTTCTCTTATCCTCTGCTATGGTGGTATCTTTCCCCCTGCGCAGTTTCAGTGTGTCTGTCCTCTTTCAATTGTAGAGTGCCAGCCCCTTAAGTAGAAAGAATTTAACCTTTCTCGTTCCCCACTGAGTTACTCCCTCGTGGATGATTATTATTTCAGCTTCCTCCCAATTAATCATCTAGATGGAACCACTCCCCCTGAGTTATTTCTTCATTGGGTTGAGTCTTTGATCAACCTTTTCTTTCTAGATCATTCCTAGATAGATGTTTTTGGTCTCCTGACAGTCTGTTACCCAGTAACTGGTAATAGTCTTCTCAATTTGTGGATATTTTACTTTTTCCCAATACCCGGTAAAAGTAACCTATTTCCTTTTTTCTCCCCAGCGGATTCGTTTTCACGCTTCCCCAGGAAGTCTATCCTTGATATGTTCATCCTAACTAATGATAGATACTTTATTCCCCTGCTTTGAGTCTATCCTTGATATGTTCATCTTAACCGATGAAGGATATTCTAGTTTTGGTATTCTACCCAATAAAAAGGTAGTTGTAATCCCTATTTTCCCCATAGGGTTAATCCTTGATATGTTCATCCTAACCGATGATGGATTTCCTCCTCTTTTCGGTCTTCTGCCTAATAACGAGTACTTATAAATCCTGCTTCCCCTTTTGCGGAGTCTATCCTTGATATGTTCATCCTAACCGGTGACGGATATCCTCTTTTTTTGTTTTCTATCTAGTAACTGATATATATAATTCCTATTTTCTCCCCTCAGAGTCTATCCTTGATATGTTCATCCTAACCGGTGACGAATATTCTCTCTTTCGATATTCTATCCAGTAACTGGTAGATGTAATTCCTACTTTTTCCGACAGTCTATCCTTGATATGTTCATCTTAACTAATGACGGATATTCTTCCCTTTGAGTCTGTCTTTGAAATGTTCATTTTAATCAGTGACAAATATTCTCTCTCTTTGGTCTTCTGCCCAGTAACCGGTAGTTGTAAATCCTATTTTGGCTTTTCCCCGATAGTTTATTCTTCCCAGTAACTGGTAATGAATACACCTTCAGTTTTCCCTCAACGATTCATCCTTGATATGTTTACCCTAACCGGTAACGAATGTCCTCTCTGTCAGGTTTTGTTATATCCTTACCCAGTAGTCGGTAGTGGATAATATACTTCTGTTACTTCTATGTTGAAGTTCATTTTCTCCCCAGTCGAGCTTGAGTGCGTATTTCATTAGTGAAATCGCCATCCCCTGTTTGTATCGAGTATTTCAGTTTTGTCCTGATTTACCCGTTTCCCCTGTAGATTTTTTCTTTTATCCCCGGCTGAGTCTTTCCATTGGTTTATTTTCATGGAAACCCTCGTGTCCCCCAGCAATTTTAAGTCGTAGCCTGGCCTACGCACAACCTTTTTATCCCCTAGAGTCTCTGTCTTTCCAGTGAGTGTTCCTTATAGAACGCATTATGCTCCTGCAGACTTTCAGTCTCTCCGGATTCTTTTCCTTTGTGGCAACATTTTCCCACAAAGATTATTTTTAACATCCATATCATATGCATCATGAGGTATATTAGGGACCAAAACTTGTTCCTATTGTTGTTATTTAAGTCCATTCTACTGATTCGATACCAAGATTTTAACCTGTATCTCCTCAGTTAGAACGTCCTTAAATAGGGGCAGCTGTAAGACCCCAATTTGACCCTAAGATCCCTCATGCTATCCCATCATATGCATTAGCATTGGGATCATAACTTGGCATCCTCCTCACCCCTCATTCATTGGGTTTGCATTGGGAGAGATCACCAAGCACATTTGATTGTATCATACTTTATTTTTCTTTGTTTACTAACCAAAATACCAAAATATGTCATTGTATAATTTAACTCTTCTGTAGGTAGTGTGTATGCTCACCTATGATCTATCAAGCTCATATATAGGGTTTGATACCCTCAATGCAAGGAGCTCCATCAAGAAATGGTTCACATTGGCTCTATACATCATATATAGATCCCCATGTTCCTTATTTATTATTTTGATCAAGAAATCATCAAGAGTTTGGAGTTTGTTTGCCTTGGAAGCCCTGATTCATCTAGGTATCTTGTGTGACTTCTTCAACAATTTTCTTCAACATTTGATAAAATATTTATCCATGAGTCCCAAAAGTCAAGAGAATTCCAAGCTAACAAGTTGTTTCATGGTGGTTGACTAGAGAAAGTCAACTAGTCAAAACTGGGGTTCCCTAGACCCTATCTCCTACAATGTTTGTCATATTAAAATGATTCCAAGGGAAAAGTTACTCTAAGTTACATTACAAACAACTTTCATGTTTATGTAAAGAGCTCATTTTGCTTGTAAAGTCATTTTTTATGGTAAACGATTATAGGTCATTTTGTCTGAACACTAGTTTGGAGGTCAACTTCTCAAGACCATAACTTATTCAATTTGTGTTATATGAAAGCCATTCAAATTTCATGATCAACTTCAATATGTCTACTTCAACTTTTATGTTTTGAGTAAGTGCAAATTCAACTTGCAAATGCATGTTCCAAGAGGAAACATTATAGGTCATTTTAGGCCAATACCATTGAATACATGATTTTCCTCAACTTCTAAAATGCATAACTCCTTCATACCAAATCAAAATGGGATAAAATTTGTGACCAAATTTAAGAGGTTTGAAAAAGCCACAACTTTGATGAAGGAACTTTTCTCATTTGAAGTCCATAGAAAAAGTTATTCAAGGTGGAAGAAGTGAACATTTGACTTGGGACTTAGAAATTTTTTAAATATGTTTTATTTCCAAAACTTTCAACTCAAAATTCATCACGATCCAAGATTCAAATGAAAAGGTGTTCAACATGAAAGTTGTTCCCCTTGATCTCACCTTTCCAAAACATCCAAGATCATCTCATTTGGATCAAAATTGAAGGACTTACACATGGGTGTAAGTTGAAGCACCATTTGGATAATTTCAAGTTCCATTTTCCACACACACTTGCACGAGCTTCCAACATGATTTCAGCATGATGAACATTGGATTATGGATCAGAATACATCATCTCATGGGCCTAATGCACGGCCATGCATCCATGCAATATTGAATTTCAAATTTTTCCAAAATTGAAAGTGTGTGAAAATCAATCTCATGGCCTATAAATAAGACCCTCATTGCTCAGAATTGAGGACCTCATGTCCAAGCTTTGAATCTACAACCACAAACCCTCACCATTGAAGGATAAACTTGAGGATTTTCTTTGAAATTCGAGTTTCAATTCTCCATTTATTTTAAGATTTAAAATCCAAGAGTCCATCCCTTTCCTTGATCTATTTCTCTTCCATCAAGCTTCTGAAGCAAGGCCAGGCATAATTGGAAGCAAGATCGTGTCAATCTGAAGTTCCATTGAAGGTGAATTTTCAGATTTTTCATCTCTTCGATTCTCCCTCAATTATCCATTATTCTTTTTGATTTTTGGTTGTCTGAAGTCTTACCAATATAGGCAAGAAGATTGAGTTGCTTTGAGGTCAAATCGAAGCAACTCAGTTCATGATCCTCAAAATTCAAATCCCTGTATCTTTTTATATACTTGGGATTGAACAAAATTGAGGCCAGATTCGTGCTCATGAGCATTTTTCCTTCAAATAATGTACTTATTTTCCATTTTTCTTTGAGTTGAGCTTGGACCAGTCTGGTGGTCCTGACCGGAGAAGATGACCAGAGCTAGGGCTCTGGTGGTGTGATGGCTTGTCTAGAACCCTTTGATCTGATCCACAACTTCTAATCTCATCCATCCAAAGTAATTACAACGTGTGTGGGACAGTTGACTCATGTACACATGGAACGTGCATTTTCATCCATCTGATCTGCCACCTCAATTAATGAGGGAGATCAGATGGCTCACGTTTTTTTTGAATTTCTGAATTTTCCATTTAATTGCTTATTTTTCATTAATTCATATTAATTTCATTATTGATCAATAAAATATGGGACTTTCACCAAACAAATTCAAATACTTTTATCTTTCATTTTCTGAATTAAAATTATTTTTTGGATCAATATTGATATTTTTCATGATTTAATTGTTTTTGTGCATTTTTTATTTGTTTAAAAATACTTCTGACTTTTCAAAAATAATGAATTTTTATCCCCAAGGTCCTTTGAGCTTGCTTGACCTATGATAAATCTCTTGGCCATTTATTTGGTGTTTTGAAGAGGTTTTAGGTTTTTGATCAAACATAATTTAATTTAATGCATTTTAATTTGACTTTTAATTGTTTAATTGTGTAGAAATTATGTTGAGCCATTTTTATTGACTTGTGAAGTTTGACTATGTGTTTGGGCCTTGGTCAAGGTTGATTTGACTTTTGTTGGATTAAAATCATTGGATTTAGGGGATTGATGAAAAGTACATTTCATCTCCCAAAATGAATGAATGATTTTAATTTGATAAAATTCCTCCCATGACCAATTTGGGTTTGTCTCATTTCCCCTACCTCTTCATCTTCAATCCCATTCTATCCCATCCCTTTCATTGACCAATGACATCTCAATATCCTAAGGCTAATTGGTTCATCAATAACTTTGTGTTAGATGATCCAATACAAGTATGGATGAGATTAGGTCCATCCTTGGATCATTTTCTTTTGTTGAGTGTGGTATGTTTTAGGAGTATGGTTCATTGTACCATATCTCTAACATACGTTAACACCAAAATTTATATTGCCCGACCTCAGATAGTTGTGACTTCTACATAAGTCCAATTACGATTGCTTAACATAGCGCTAAATTCTGACCCAAAAATATCGCATTCTAGTAAGCGAGATTGTAAGTCTCTCCCCTTTCATGGTATTGTATGGAAACTTGGCCTTTTTTAATTCCTTTGGAAGATGTCTTGGTTCAAGGATCCATGCTTGTGAATAGAGGGTTGAGTAGTCTCCAAAGAATGACTTAAACAATTGAAAAGCAAAACTTCACTAACATCTAATCAACAAACCTTTGACTAACTTATATTATAATTGCTTTAAATTTCAAGTCATTTACTTTATGCAATTTAAATTCAAGCCACTTACCATTTTCCATTTTACATATCATTTAACTTGTTTATTTTAATGTCATTTTCACTTTGCTCACTTGAGCCATATATTGTGATTATATATACTTGTTTGTGTACCTTGTTTGTGTCTGGTGTCTTAGGTCCTTAAAATACTTAATAACAAAAAAAAACCCTAAAAAATGTTTGTGTAGACTGTTGGATTTGATCTGAGCTTTGGACTTAGAATTAGGCAACATTCTCTATGCAAAAGGATTTGGCCAATGCCAACATTTCTGAAACCAAGTTCTTGCGATTTGAATTCTCATCTAACGCAAGTGTTAAGATCCACGTGAGTTTATCTGCTACATGGTCTTGATGCAAATGTTACTTTGAACCTGTGTCTAATTCCTTATTCTGAGTCATTCAAGGAGTATGTCATCTGATACATGGGGGGAAGATTATGAAGAGGACTACTGAAGTTGCTAGCTTGGATGTGACTATCTTTATTTGATGCCTTGATCTTCATCTTGCTTGTTCATTGGTATTTGCTTGATTCTAAAGTCCAAAGGAAAAGTGGGTTTCTATATGACATTCTTGTCTATTGGATTGCATCCCATTGGTCAGATCTTTTTAACTCTTAACTTTTAATTTTTTGCTTAGGATTAGTCTCTTCATCTCCTTCCATTTCTTAAATTTCAAATCTCTTCCCCTTTTCAAAATCTTATTTGCTTGTGATTTCTAACTTAGACTCTTTTGCAAATTAGAAACTTTGGCCTTATACAATTGCAATTTCAAACTCTTTTTCTGAAGTAAAACTTGTAAATGAATTTAACCATATTGACTTAAAATTTTAAAAAACAAAAAGAACTAACACTCATTCAAAATTGTGGGCTTTTTGTGCCTATTTTAAATTTAAATTTTTGTTAAAAGTAATCCACTCATTTTGAAATTGATACCACGAACTACGAGGTTTTGATTCCTCATTTTATGTTAGTACGTAGGCACAAGTCCGAAGGTGTTTCCAAACACAAAAAATATAATTAATGAATTCTTTTCTCATCCCCACACTCTATTTATTGAAAACATCATTTTATACTAAAAATACATACACACATAAAAAAGGGCTCCCTAAGATTACCTAGTGTAAGACCCCAATTTTGGCCCTAAGATCCCTCATGGCATCATAACATTGCATTTGCCAAGCCTCAAGGATCATGAGCATCTTGGCTTCTTCCCTTTGGGTGGGACCCCTTGTGAGTGGTTTGAGATCACCAAGCATGCTTGAATTGTATATCATTGCTTTTCTAATTTTATTTACTAACCAAAAGCACAAAAATATGTCACTAACATCTTTTGTTTGTAGCTTGAGCAGTCACAAGATCTAAAAGCTTCTAGGTGATCCTTTGTGCAATGATATGGCCATAAGAAGATGAAAGCAAGCATGTCAATGGTTCCCAAAGATCTCATCCATCAAATATGCCTCCCTAGTATCTCAATTCATCATTTTGATCAAAGCAAGTCAAAGGGTTTGAGGTTGTGTCCCAAGGAAACCCTAATTCATCTGGGTACCAAGTGTGCCTTGCTCATGAAGCAACCCCGACCCATGGTCAAAAACAATCAAGGGAAGTTCTTTAATTCATAATTTCATGCATATTTGAACTTATTTGAGTGTCCTCAATCATCAATTCATCAAGATATGAGTTGTGGACTTGAGAAGTTGATCAGTCAATTCATCTGACTATTTTGAAATGCACTGAGACCTAACGTTTTATGTGTTGGTCAAATAGAGATGATCCCAAGAGAAAAAATGTTCTTAAGGAAAATATGAACAACTTTCATGTTCATGAAAATTAGATTTAAATCTTGTAAGGTCATCATCCACTCCAGGACATTATAGGTCATTTTGACTGAAACCCTTATTTTGGGTCAACTTCCCAAGAACATAACTCATTCATTTTCTTATGATTTTGAGGTGTAACAAAATGAATTGGAAAGTTTATTGTGTTTAC
The DNA here is from genome assembly GCF_024323335.1 of Lathyrus oleraceus. NCBI lineage: Eukaryota > Viridiplantae > Streptophyta > Magnoliopsida > Fabales > Fabaceae > Lathyrus > Lathyrus oleraceus. The sequence continues at coordinate 126,069,557 of NC_066579.1, forward strand.
TTCAAATGTTATGTTGAATAAAATTTCAAAATCTCAAAATAAATACATGTGATAATGCAAAACATTATAGGTCACTTTGGGCCAAATGCATTGAAATGTAAAAAAGTCCAGCTTCAAGTGCCCATAACTTCTTCATCAAAAATCCAAATGATGCAAAATTTAAGTCAAAATTTATTGTCTTGAAGAGATATACAACTTTCATGTTGAAGGTTTTATCATTTGAAGCTTGCATCATCAAAACAGAAGGGCTTGAAGTTGGTTCTTTTTGACAAATTTCTCAAAGGCATATTTTGTGCATTGAACTTCAAGGTCTGTTTTCATAAATTTCCGCACTCCAAATGAGTTTTTGTTAAACATAACATTTGTTCCTCATGTCAAGACCTTTCCAACCATTACCCACATGCCTATGTTTCAATTTTTCAAGTGGCATTTTCGAAGAGGTGAAGTTTTGTGACCAATTATGCATTTCATGTTAAATTTCCATGCACAAGCCAATGCCTTGCAAACTGCACATCCATTTCAATTTGTTTGATCATCAGCAAGCAAATGCAATTGAGTTTGGGCCTCACATGCGCCTGTACAGACCCATGCATGGAGGACCCAACTTCATGCACATGAGTTTGATCACCCTTGCCTTGCATTTTCATCTATAAATAGAAGCACCATTTCATTCAATTGGCAACCTGAAGGTGCCTGAAATGCTGCAAGATTGAAATCCATAACCACACTCAAAGGAATTTTCACTTTCTCCTTAAAAATTCAGATCTGAATTTCAACTACCTTGGTTGATTTTCAGACCTACAATTCCTTGGCCTTGCTTCATCTTCATCACTAGATCCTACTGCAAGCATTAGTTGAGGAGAATCGTGCTCTCAAGATCTGCATTTCAAAGGTGGATATCAGAACTTATTTGCTTCAAAACTCTTCATTTATAGCTTGTTTCTTGTGTCCTTTTGCTTGGCTGAAGTCCTCTCATTTATGTCTTTCATTTTAATTCCAAAAAATATGGGACCAATTGCACTATTTCTCTTTTTAACTCTAGTTTTTAAAAATGATTTTTAATATTTTTTATTTTATCATTTGATATTTTTTGTGAATTTTCTCTTTTATGGTTATTTTTAATTCATTTTAAATGGTTTTTGATATTCAAAAAATACAAAAATATTTTCCTAACCTCTTCGAATGATGATGGATCTATGAAAATATTCTCATCAATTTTTTAATTGATTTGAGATTTATTTGAGATTTTAGTTCAATTACCTTATTTTTTATTCATTTTTAATTGATTAAAAATAGTTTATGGCTTTTAAAAATGCTGAAATTTTTTGTCAAACTTTGTTTGACCTTGTTGAACTTGGGATAATTCACTTGGACTTTTCAAAGTTGATTTGAAGTTTGACATTTCTTTAATATTTTAATTCAAGTTTATTTTTAAATATTAAAAATGCCAAAAATATTTTGTTTATTTCTTGACTTCCAATCTTCATCCCATTTCTGTTTTTGATTGTTTGACCATGATCCTCAATGTCTTTGGTCAACTCTTAATAGATTGGTACATTCCATTTCATTTCATGCACTTTAATTCTTCATCTCCATTATTCATCTTCTTCTTCTTCTTCTTCTTTTATTTTGGATCAATGAGTTAAAGGTTGATAAATTAACATTGATTAGGGAGGTTTAATCTTCCTTGATTCAAATCTAATTCATCTTGATCAAATGATCAAGTGAATGACTTTGCATTAAGGATAGATTGCTTCCTAAATGATGTAAAGGACTTAAACCCATACAAGATCATTTCTCATCTTCTTTTTTTGGCATGGCAAGTTGTTGGAACTTGGTTCACTAATCAAGACTTCTGACTTGTGTTGTTGCCTACATTATTATTGACCGGCCTCAGATAGTTGCGACTTCTACATAAGTCCAATTATGATTGCTTAACATAGCGCTAAATTTGCCTTATGGCACACTAACTACTAACATTAACTATTAACATTTAATTCTTGTTCTTTAATTTTATGCAATTTACTATTCTTGTACATATTATTCATTTACTTTTTTCTTTGCTTATTTGAGCACATGTTTATGTTAATGCAATTTGCCTTTTGCTCACTTGAGCACATAATTGTGTATATATTATTGTGTTTGTGTTTTGTTTTGATTGTTGTGGACCAAATGCAAGGAAATGGACAAAATGGACTTAGACTTTAGGACTTTCCCTATGCAAAATGTGGAGTCAAAGAGCAACTAGGCATTGAGCCTTTAGAGTGCTATAAAAGTCAAAGAGCAACTAGGCATTGGGCCTTTAGAATGCTATAAATGTTGAAGAGAACTTTGAAAGGACCAATTTTTAAACTCTTGTTTGTTCATTCTTGATTTGTTTGATAGAACTTTTTAATGTGTGCGTTCTTGTGCTAGGGATTCCAACATTGAGCCTAATTGAGGAACCATTGCCATGAGCCTCTAAGAGAGAGAGATCTAAAAGCCATTGGAAGATTCCTAGGAGCTTGTTGTGATTGTGTGCTTGATTGCTTGAATGTTTGTTGGTCTTGCTTGCATATTCCAAAGGATGGGAGCTACTTGGATTATCACTATGATCTCAAGAGAGGAACTCCATTTGTGGTCTTGTTCTCTTATCCCTTACCTCTTGTATGATTAGGACTTTAGCCATTCTTCTTCTTCCCTCCACTCTAACCCAAGCCAAAACTTTTGTGCAAACATTTAACATTTGTTTTCATACATTAGAAACCTAAGCCTTATGCTTTTGATTTTCAAATTTTCTTTTCATAACACTTATTTTGAATTGAACTTTTAAATCAACTTTGACCATATTTTGTAAATACTTTTCATTGGTAAATATAACTCATTCAAATACTTTTGTGGTTTCAATGGCCACTTCCTTAATCAAAACCTTTCATAACCTTTAGCTATTAGGTTTGAGTTATCCTTGAGGTAGATGTAATACTCACCTATATCCTTAGTGATGGACAATGAGTCTTCCATGCTTATTATAGGGTTAACCCCTCACTAGCATGTTGAAGCTATCCTCACATGGTGGATTTGTGGTTTTAGGTTGAGTTTTCTCCCTTGGATAACAAAAGACCTTAAGGCTTTTGGACCAACCAATCCACCAACTCATTTTGAGATTTTTACCCCGAACTACGAGGTTTTGATCCTAATCTTTTTTAAGATGGTACGTAGGCAATGGGTTTATCCATCCAAACACAAAATGTAAATAAACTTGTATATTCTCTTCTTATCTCTTCAATCATGTTTGCACAAATAAATTTTCACAAAATACCAACCTTACAACAAATGTGAAAAGGTCTCCCTAGGAGTACCTAGGATGTTTTGGGTGCTTAAAACCTTCTCATTGCATAACCAACCCCCTTACCCCGATCTCTGACATTTTTACTAGTTTTTTATTCGATAAAACTTTTAGGTTTTTGTTCGCTTTCTAACCATTCCTTTGGATAAATAGAAGTGTGGTGGCGAATCGACTTGTATGATTTACCTTAGATTTAATCAATATCTCTAATGGTAACGAATACCCCGCTACACCTAGGACACTTTGGGTGCTAACACCTTCCCTCTGTGTAACCAACCCCCTTACCTATAATCTCTAGCATTTTATTTGTTTTGATTTGAAAACTTCTTTTCTTTGGGTTTTGTTCGTACTTTTCCCTTTTCATTTGGAAATAATAAAAGCCCGGTTGCGGCTCTGGTGTTATTGATGTTAAGTTTATCCATAGCTTAATGGTCATAAATTTACCGCTACAATCTGTATTGCACACGAAACAATGCAGAATTCTTTTGTTTCTAAACCTCCTTTTATATGGATCTTCATTACATGTAATAACCTCAATCTTATGGTATATTCATCTTTCTACCTTCTATTCTCTACCACATCTATGTGTCTCCTTCAATATTATCCATAAGTATCTAAATGCAAAGAAGAGACCATCTAACAAGGGAATGTCTATCATGAAAGCTATTGAAAGGTTCCATGAGGCTGAGGAAAAGAAGATCAAGGGGATTGGTTCCTATTCTTATGAAAAAGGAGGAGATACATCTGGTGGATCATCTGTTGGATCTTCTACAACTGGTAAGGCATTTTCACTAAATGAAGGCTTTGAAGAAGATACATGTTTAAAAACATGATTCTGACTCAAATGCTAATGAGTACTGGATTACTTGCAAGAACTGAAGAGGATGGATTGAAGAATAAGTTTAAGTGTTCTAGATTAGATGTTTCTGGACCTTGTATATTGGCATTTTTTTATAGTTGCAAAAGCTTTATATCCTCTCGAAACTTTATTACAATAATATATCTAATGCTTGTGCATCTATTGAGGTTGTTTTGTTTATTCTACTCATTTTCTTGGTTGTGTATGTGCTAACATACTAACCTATGCATGACTGACATCTAGGTGTTATTTGACATACTAACCCAATGTCAAATTATGGAAAAAAAAGGGGGAGTAGTATGATGTTTCTGAGGTAACACGGTTATTTTTTTAGTACTGACTATCTAGGTATGTACTAATGATATGCTCACATGCTGGAGCATCGGGGAAAGATATCTAGCCCTTTTGGAGTGATATTTTGTGTTAGTAGAATTTTACATATTCTGTTATTAGCTAGTAATTATTTCTCTTATGCATGACTAAGTATATGAATGATTGTTGTTGAAAATATTTTTAGTTGAGTGTTTATTTTATCGTCTCTATAGATATTGGTGCGATATTACCGTCGTTCTATAGTTTAATAATGTTTTGAGTAAGGGTTTCAAATTTTATTTTGATTGGTAAAAGTAACATTCACTAGTTTTTGTAGCAATGATAAAAGATTAGAAAGATTATCGTTTAAAAGGAATATCAAGACTAGATTTCATCAACCTATTTTGTATGTATTCGATTAATCAAGCAAGTGAACTTCATTTATAGTCAACATAACCACGTATTGCTCATCTATATCGCTCATGTCTAAGACGATATTGCGATATTTACGGTATTGTTTAATCGATGATTTATTAACCTATTAAACAATATAAAAAACATTAATGATCTGATACAAAGTGAATATCAAACTTCACTTCCATGTCTAGACTTATTCTTTGATAGATGATAAACTTAGGTCAAGACTTAAAAGATGTTTCTCAACAATGATTTAAATCACACATATAAGATAGAAACAAACCCTATCATCTATATTGATCATAAAGTTGTTCACATACAAAAGATCAAAATAAATACATGCTAGTTTAGATTGGCTACATCTAACCTTGATACAAAAGGATTTAGCTACCCATAACCATGGTAGCTTTCTTTACAAGAAATAACGGGAGATGAATGAGCATCCAAGTTAAGTAATCTACAATGGATGTGAATCCATATCCGATTAAATGATTATAGCTTCAAATGTCCTCAAACTGAGTTTTCTAGGGTTTTAATGTGAAGAGGAATGGGGTATGTAAGACCTTAATTTTGTCCCTAAGATCCCTCATGGCATCATAATATTGCATCTTGCATGGCCTCAAGGATCATTAGCATCTTGGTTCCCTTTGCCTTTGGGGGAGACTCCTTGTGAGTGGTTTGAGATCACCAAGCATGCTTGAATTGTATATCACTGCTTTTCTCATTTTTTTTACTAACCAAAAGCACAAAAATATGCCACTAACATCTTTTGTTTGTAGCTTGAGCAATCACAAGGTCCAAAGCTTCTAGGAGATCATTGGTACAAAGACATGGTCAAGAAGAGATGATAGAAAGCATGGTAATGGTTCCCAAATCTCTCATCCATCAAATGTGCCTCCCTAGTACCTCAATTCATCATTTTGATCAAAGCAAGTCAAAGGGCTTGAGGTCTTGTTCTTCAAGGAAATCCTAATTCATCTGTGCACCATAATGCCTTGCTCATGAAGCAACCTCAACCCATGGTCAAAAATAATCAAGGGAAGTTCTTTAATTCATCATTTCATGCATATTTGAACTTATTTGAGTGTCCTCAATCATCAATTCCTCAAGATATGAGTCATGGACTTGAGAAGTTGATCAGTCAATTCATCTGACTATTTTGAAATGCACTGAGACCTAAATTTTGATGTATTGGTCAAATGGAGATGATTCCAAAAGAAAAAGTGTTCGTAAGAACAATATGAACAACTTTCATGTTCATCAAAATTTGATTTGAAGCTTGGAAGGCCATCTTCCATTCCAATACATTATGGGTCATTTTGACTGAAACCCTAATTGTGGGTCAACTTCCCAAGGACACAACTCATTCATTTTTTATGATTTTGAGGTGGGATAAAATGCATTGGAAAGCTTAAGATGTCTTCAAATATTATGTTGAACAAAATTTCAAAATCTCAAAGGAAATACATGTGATAATGCAAGACATTATAGGTCATTTTTGACCAAATGCATTGAAAGTCAAAAAAGTCTAATTTCAAGTGCCCATAACTCTTTCATAAAAATTCCAAGTGATGCAAACTTTAAGTCTATTTTGATTGTCTTGAAAATATCTATAACTTTTATGTTGGAGGTTTTTCCATCTGAGGCTTGCATCATCAAAACATAGGGGCTTGAAAATTGGCCAATTTTAGAAACTTTGCCTTGACATGTCATGCACTTTGCACTTTAAACTCAAATTTCATAAATTTCCACACTTCAAATGGATTTTTGCCCAACATAACCATTACTCACATGATCATGTTTGGATTTTTTCATTGGGACTTTCAAAGAGATGAATGTTTAGGTACAAATGAGGAATTCACTTGAAATCTTGGTACATAAGCAATTGCCTTGCAAGTCACACATCTAATTTCATTTGGCTGATGCTCATAATTCATTTGGCATTGTTTTTGGGCCTTGTGCATGATCATGCAAGCCCATGCAATGAAGCTCCACATGCCATGCACACGGATTGATCACATTCTCCTTGCCACTTCCTCTATAAATAGAGACCTCATTCCATTCATTTTACACACCTGATTCAACCTGAAATGCTGCAGAATTCTCTCCATAGCCATCACTAAAGAAGCAATTTCATTTTTCTCAAATTTTTCGGATCTAAAATTCAACTTCATCTGGTTGAATTCTTAGATCTAATGCTTCTAAACCTTCATCATTCATCTCATTGAACTTCTGTTTTGGTAAAGCAAGCAAAGAATCAAGTCCAATTCTCCAGAAATCAAGCTTACTCTTCAACTGGTATTTTCTTCGAATCTCTCATTTATGTGATCTATTTGCTTGGCCAAAATGTTTTCTGAAGTCCTCACTTGAGAGGCAAGCTAGTGGTAGCTTCAATTTTGCTGTTCCTTGATCTGCATTTTGCATACCTGAATCTTCCACCTTAGATTTCTCCATTTATAGGAATATTGAGTGTGATTCAAGGTTACAGGGGTGATGTACATCACCCCAACTTCATTTTGGTATAAGGATCGTGCATTTTCATTAAGGTTTGAAAACCTGTAAAATTGACCGGAATCTGGAGGCTCACCGGAGAAGAAGGTGGCTCCGGTGGCCGCCTGTTGCCAGTTTGAATTCTGGCCATTGGATGTGTTTCCCAGATCGAATCCTGACCATTGCTTATTATGACTTTTCTTTGGTTTCCATGTGATTGCATTGACCGTGGATTACCATGTGCGCGCGCCTCTGGATCCTCGGATCTGGCAGCTCAATTAATGAGCTCAGATCCAAGGGCTCTCGTTTTTTCCAATTTCTAATTTCTGTTTTTATTTTCTTAAATTCCATTTTATTTCAAAAATCAATATCTCTTTCATTTTTAATCCAAAAATTATGGGACCAATTGCATTATTTCCCAAATAATTTCTAGTTTCTATTTCTGATTTTTAATTTTTTTTTATTTTGTCATTTGATATTTTTTGTGAATTTTCTCTTTTCTGGTTATTTTTAATTCATTTTAAATAGTTTTTGATATTCAAAAAATGCAAAAATATTTTCCTAACCTAGTTGAATGATGATGGATCTATGAAAAATATTCTCATCAATTTTTTAATTGATTTGAGATTTATTTGAGATTTTAGTTCAATTAGGTTATTTTTATTCATTTTTAATTGATTAAAAATAGTTTCTGACTTTTAAAAATGCTGAAATTTTTGTCAAACTTTGTTTGACCTTGTTGAACTTGGGATAAATTACTTGGACCTTTCAAGGTTGATTTGAAGTGATTTTGAAGTTTGACCTTTCCATTATTTTTAATTCAAGTTTATTTTAACATTAAAAATGCCAAAAATATTTTTCTTATTGTTTGATCTCCAATCTTCATCTCATTTCTGATTTCTCATTGTTTGACTTTGACTTTTAATGTCATTTTGTCAATACATATGGATTGGTACATGTTATTTCATCTTATGCATTTTGATCTTTCCATTCTCATTATCCATTCTCCATCTCCTTCTTATTTTCTTTTTGATCAATGAGTTGAAGGTTGATAAGTTAGCATTGGTTAGGGAGATTTAATCTTCCTTGATTGATTCAAATCTAATTCATCTTGATCAATTGATCAAGTGAATGGCTTTGCATTAAGGATAGGTTGTCTTCTAAATCATGCAAAAGGCTTAAACCAATACAAGATCAATTCTCATTTTCTTTTTGGCGTGGCAAGTTGTTGGAACTTGGTTCTCTAATCAAGACTTCTAACTTGTGTTGTTGCCTACATTATTATTGACCGACCTCAGATAGTTGTGATTCTACAAAAGTCCAATTACGATTGCTTAACATAGCGCTAAATTTGCCTTATGGCACACTAACTACTAATACTAACTATTGACAATTAACATTTACTTGATGCAATTTACTTTTATGCAATTTACTATCCTTGCACATATTATCCACTTGCTTTTCTCTTTACTCACTTGAGCACATGTTTATGTTAATGCCATTTGCCTTTTGCTCACTTGAGCACATAATTGTGTATATATTATTGTGCTTGTGTTTTTGCTTTGATTATTATGGACCAAATGCAAAGAAATGGACCTAGTTTCTAGGACTTTCCCTATGCAAAGAAATGGAGAATTGGACTTAGATTCTAGTGAAGGATAATTGCCATCCAAGGCGCAGTGGAATATAAAAAATTTCTCCTTTAATGATCCTTACGAATGGCCATGACCAGTGATAGAATCGTTACCTCTTGTGGTGATTCAAACCTTTGGTGCAGATCTCTGATAATGATCAAAACCTTTGATACAGATCCACGGGGCGATCACGAACGTTGAACGATGACAACGTCTCTACTCAGTCCACACGAACGAATTCCTTCAATCGCAGTGCTAGCTGTTGTGAATGAAGGCTTTGAGTGAGAGAAAGAGAGATACGAAATTCCAACGCTTCAGTTGTGTTGTATTCCCATACAAAGCTTCTGCACAAGAGCTCTATTTATAGAACCACTTGTGTGGGCTTCAAGCCAAAAAGCTCACTTAAATGTATTTTGGCCCATATCTCATAATATGCCAAAATCACTAAAGTATTTGGTACCTTACCATACTTCGTATTCTTCTTAAGTACACCGTACCTTACGATATTCCTTAATTATTTTATCTCTCATCAATCCGTCCTTTGTGTGTGACCCTATAGGTTTTCGCGACGTTGGCAATTATATTAAATCACACATTTAACATAATAAACAGTGAGTGGTATCTCGCAACACATCACTGCTACCCAAGTCACGAAAATGTCACGTGATCTGACAAAACCTCCTGTGATAATAATTATGTGTATAATTACCCCTTTTCCCTTATGTCTATATTGAACACAAGGTATAGACCGTGTCACCCTTGTCCAGTTCAATATTGGGCCCATAGACATTTATCCTGTTACGCAGGATTGGCAAATTCCATCTAGGACACTCATGTCCCTCAGCATGCTTCGTGGAGTACCCATCAACTGTCTTTATGGTTATCCAGTTACGTACAACGTTGGATCAGCAATAAAGCACTCGACTCTACATCTAGGATCCATAGTCGTTTCAGGTCGAAGAGTGGTATACACTATTATCACCATGAGAATAACTTATGACACTTTGCATAACTTTCTATATAGTATTCTCATAGCGGGTCAATCCGGTATAAATATTACTCCTAATATTCATACCTATGTTTAAGACTTGATAACTCTTTATCCATGATCCATGAGATGTGATCATCAGTCTATGTAGACATAATAGTCTTAATGCTTTAATGTTATCCCACTTCATATTAAAGCTCGACTACGGATACTTTAAGAATAGTGCCCTTATGTTTAATGTGTTCTCATGATTAAGTCACACTTAATACATTAAACGGACTATCTATTCTAGGGACTTTATTAATCAACCATAATAAAGAAAATTCCTTTTTATTATTCGATACAAGTACCAAAAGTATTGGCCTCTAGGGCTTACACCATCAATATCCCACTAGCACTAGAGCCAATCAGGCATACCCCGTATGCCCATTGATCTAGTATGGCCATCATGCTTCTGCTGCGTAATAGGCTTTGCCAGTGGGTTAGCAACATTGTCAAGTGTAGGTACTTTACATATTTTCATACAACGTCTAAGTATGTGTTTGGATCGTTGGTGAGATCTAGGCTCCTTAGCTTGTGCGATAACACCATTGTTATCATAATGGAAACCAATGGGATCCATAATGCTAGGGACTATGCCAAGTTTATTGATCCAAACAACTTCCTTTGTTGCACTTAAGGCAGCAATATGCTCGGCCTCGGTTGTAGAATCAGCAACGACATCTTGCATTGAACTTTTCAAGCTCACAGTGCCACCATTTAAGCAAAACACATAACTAGATTGGAATCATTCATATTAAAGCATCTCAGCACTTTGTCTATGTATGTACTCTGACTTAGGCCAAGCAGTTTTTGTGATCTATCTCTATAGATTCTGATTCCTAATATATAGGTTGCTTCACCTAGGTCCTTCATAGAAAAGCATTTCCCCAACCAAGATTTTACTTGTTGCAGGGTAGGGATATCGATTCCAATGAGTAATATGTCATCTACATATAATACCAGGAATACGATCATGCTCCCACTAACCTTTGTTAGACACAAGTCTCATCTTCGTTCTTAATGAATCCATACAGTTTTACTGTTTCATCAAAACGAAGATTCCATGAGTACGTCACAGGCTCATCTTGATCCATGAGTAATACATCACCTTGATCTGTTATGAGATATCCATATCTCTCAGGTAGGTGACGTATCCTGCTTGACCTACGCTAGTCTTTTCTACTTGAGTAGGTTGCTCTTACACAACTACTTGTGTTTCCTGCTCTAATTCCTCCATAGGTGTATCGATACTTTGTGATTCTTGAATTTCTTCAAGTTCTACTTTCCTCCCACTGATTCCTTTGGAAATAAAATCCCTTTCTAGGAAAACTCAGGTTCGAGCGATAAACATTTTGCCCTCAGAAGGATTGTAGAAATAATATCCTCTTGTTTCTTTAGGATACCCCACAAATAAGCATTTGTCAGATTTGGGCTCAAGCTTAGTTGAAATTTGTCGTTTCATATAAACTTCGCAACCCCAAATCTTCATGTAAGACATATGTGGTCTCTTACCACTCCATATCTCATATGGTGTCTTTTCACCCTTTTGGATGGAACATGATTAAGTGTGTAAGCTGATGTCAATGGTGTATGTCCTCAAAAGGAGTTTGGAAGATTGGTGTGACTCATCATGGATCGGACCATGTCCAACAGGGTTCGATTTCTTCTCTCAGGTACACCCTTCCATTGGGATGTGCCAGGAGGAGTAAGTTGGGATAGGATCCCACACTCTTTCAGATAGTCATCAAACTCTAGGATTAAATACTCACCACTTCGATCTGATCGAAGAGTTTTAATATTCTTACCTAGTTGGTTTTAACTCGTTAGGTTTCACCCTTTTGTATTAATGTTATTAATAGGCATTTCAAGATCAAGGACATATAGTCCATTGTTCATTTGTGCAGTAGCATAGAATATATCATTCAAATAAATTGAGCAACAATTGTTCTTTATTATAAATGAAAAACCAAACTTGTCCAAACAAGCAATGGAAATAATATTCCTGCTAATTGCAGGTACATAATAACAGTTCTCTAACTGAATTATTAAACCACTAGGTAAAGTCATTACAAAAGTTCCTACGGCTAAAGCAGCAACCTTTGCTCCATAGCCAACTCGTAGGTCGACTTCACCTTTTGCTAAATCTCTACTCCTTTTTAGTTCCTGCACATTTGTACAAATGTGAGAAATGCATCCAGTGTCCAATACCCATGATGCAGAAGTAGATAAATTAATAACAAAAATACCTGAAGTTGAAGTCTCTACTCCATTCTTCTTATCTTCCAGGTACTTTGGGTAGTTCCTCTTCCAGTGTCCGGTCTTACCACAATGGAAGCAGGTGCCTTCTTTTGCTATGCCTCCACTAGACTTCAAAGCAGCAGTGGGTCTGCGATTGGCAACTTCCTTGCCCTTCCCCTTATCACTCTGCTTAGTGGGCCTTTTGTTCTGTCTCTTTCCATTTCCGATCATCAGAATGGACTTCCCTTTTGACTTCAGATTCTGCTCGGCAGTTCTTAACATGGCGAGCAGTTCAGGAAGAGATTTGTCCATATCAATCATATTGAAATTTAGGACAAATTGACTGAAACTATCTGGCAACGATTGCAAGATCAAATCAGTTGCAAGTTCCTTTTCGAGGGGAAAACCCAATCTCTCAAGGTTTTCCACATACCCAATCATCTTGAGTACATGGGGACCTACAGGGGCTCCCTCAGCTAACTTGCTTTGGAAAAGGGCTTTTGAAACTTCAAACCTCTCATGCCTTGCTTGCTCTTGATAGAGCAACTTCAGGTGTTCGATCATATCGAATGCTGACATGTTCTCATGTTGCTTTTGCAATTCTGAGTTCATGGTAGCCAGCATGACACAGCAGTTTCATTGGCATCATCGACATGCTTCTTATAAGCATCTCTTTCTGCCTTAGGTGCAGAACTAGGAGGTTCCTCTTCAGGAACAGGTGTCTCCAAGACATACAGCTTTTTATCATCTTTGAGGACAATCCTCAGGTTTCGGTGCCAATCCAAAAAATTTGTCCCAGACAATTTTTCCTTATCAAGGATTGATCGCAAGATGTTGTTAGAGGTGTTTGCTGTCATGGTAATCTACACAAGGATTAATGAAAATATAAGTATCATTGACATATTTAATTAGGCCTTTAATTAAACATGCTCCCACTATTTTACTCAAAACAAATGACCCTCATCATTTGATTCGGAAAATCCCGTTGGAAGATTTTCTAGTGGGTCGAGATCCATATTTCACTTCGTTCTAAGTCCGCGTAGGCGGATTACACAAAACTAGGTTATTTAGGTAGGAACTCCTTCCAATTGTATCTCATACAACTCTCGAAAATTTCAGTTGGGTGAATAACTCCTTATTCCAATCCATCATATGGCTCATTCCCAACTCTTGCTTCTAAACATATATATAATCTTATTATAATTTGTTTAGTTAAGTTTGACCCATTGTTTTAACAGATGGATATTACAATTATCCCATCGCACCTTACTAATATAGAACATGCACCTCGCGTAGGCGAAACCTACATTATTCGATACTAGTCTTGATGAGTGTTAAAACTTGGAAAGCTTAAACTTAATATTTATTTTGAGGGAATTGCAATTTTTCTGATCTCACCGGCTTGTTTATCATATAAACCGTCTCTCACATGCATCAACATACAGTCACATGCATCAACATACATACATACATAATGAAACAGTTATGGCCCCTAGCGCAATTGTTCTCCCAAGCCAATGAGAGAACCTAAGCTAACCTACAACGATCTAAGCTTCTCCAAGCAAGATCTTCAAGGTTGTCCTCCTTTGGCACTGACTTCTTTGCTTTCTTCATATCATTACATTACATGAAAGAAACTCGTTTTACATACGAGGGAGTGAGATGAGAAAAGAAGTTACATTTGGGAGATTAAGAGAGAGGCACGACACGCAGGTCGTATTTTAAAAACCCAAAACAAAATAAAGGAAAACTAAGGCCATAACCGATCACCACAAGACAATAATAAACACTTTATTATTATTATTATTATTATTATTATTATTAATTCCTTTAATTAATTAAAATCAAATTAAATTTCGACGACCGATCACACTACGCAGAGTTAGCCGGGGGTCCGCTGCCCGGACAGCGGGAACGGGTGAATTTTTCCTTGCGTTAACCGGTTAACCATATGCGTTAACCGGTTAACACTGTTTAAAAACTTTTAGAAAATTCTTTTCTGCCTTGCGTTAACCGGTTAACCATATGCGTTAACCGGTTAACACTGTTGAAAAAATTCTTGGAAAACTGTTTTCCGCCTTGCGTTAACCGGTTAACCAAATACGTTAACCGGTTAACACTGTTTGAAAATTTAAAATTTTTATTTCGCATTCCGTTAACCGGTTAACCATATGCGTTAACCGGTTAACACTGTTCCAAAAATGTTTAGAAGGCTGTATTCAGTTTCTCGTTAACCGGTTAACCATACGCGTTAACCGGTTAACACTGTTCGGAAAAGTGTTTAGAACGCACAACTCTTGTGCAGTCAAACCCCAATCACATAACTCTCTGACAACACAACCCTTGTGTCGTCACTAACCCTGATGCACCAATTTCAGACCGTCAAACACATCTCGATTGTTAATTCAGTATGATTGATCAACACGTCATTGCTTCACCATACTAATGTCGGATCAAGAAGCAAACGACCATTGATCGCTTAAAGGAAAACAATCATTGAGGGTTTGAATGAACGAAACAAGAACACTATATCATATATAATGTATTTTGCATCAGGATTACATATATCACATATATGTAACTTGATCGATCTCAATTTAACCTTTGATTCATTCTGTCTTTAATCACATTATTACAAAATAAAAAAAAATATCAAATTCATGGTTTCGTAAGTGGCTCTGATACCACTAAAGGAAAATTGCCATCCAAGGCGCAGCGGGATATAAAAATTTCTCCTTTAATGATCCTTACAAATGGGCATGATCAGTGATAGAATCGTTACCTCTTGTGGCGATTCAAACCTTTGGTGCAGATCTCTGATAATGATCAAAACCTTTAATATAGATCCACGGGGCGATCACGAAAGTTGAACGATGACAACGTCTCTACTCAGTCCACACGAACGGATTCCTTCAATCGCAGTGCTAGCTGCTGTGAATGAAGGCTTTGAGTGAGAGAAAGAGAGATACAAAATTCCAACTCTTCAGTTGTGTTGTATTCCCATACAAAGCTTCTACACAATAGCTTTATTTATAGAACCACTTGTGTGAGCTTCAAGCCAAAAAGCCCACTTAAATGTATTTTGGCCCATATCTCATAATATGCCAAAATCACTTAAGTATTTGGTACCTTACCATACTTCGTATTCTTCTTAAGTACACCGTACCTTACGATGTTCCTTAATTATTCTATCTCTCATCAATCCGTCCTTTGTGTGTGACCCTATAGGTTTTTGCGACGTTGGCAATTATATTAAATCACACATTTAACATAATAAACAGTGAGCGGTATCTAGCAACACATCACTGCTACCCAAGTCACGAAAATGTCATGTGATCTGACAAAACCTCCTGTGATAATAATTATGTGTATAATTACCCCTTTGCCCTTATGTCTATATTGAACACAAGGTATAGACCGTGTCACCCTTGTCCAGTTCAATATTGGGCCCATAGACATTTATCCTGTTACGCAGGATTGGCAAATTCCATCTAGGACACTCATGTCCCTCAGCATGCTTCGTGGAGTACCCATCAACTGTCTTTATGGTTATCCAATTACGGACAACGTTGGATCAGCAATAAAGCACTCGACTCTACATCTAGGATCCATAGTCGTTTCAGGTCGAAGAGTGGTATACACTATTATCACCATGAGAATAACTTATGACACTTTGCATAACTTTCTATATAGTATTCTCATAGCGGGTCAATCCGGTATAAATATTACTCCTAATATTCATACCTATGTTTAAGACTTGATAACTCTTTATCCATGATCCATGAGATGTGATCATCAGTCTATGTAGACATAATAGTCTTAATGCTTTAATGTTATCCCACTTCATATTAAAGCTCGACTACGGATACTTTAAGAATAGTGCCCTTATGTTTAATGTGTTCTCATGATTAAGTCACACTTAATACATTAAACGGACTATCTATTCTAGGGACTTTATTAATCAACCATAATAAAGAAAATTCCTTTTTATTATTCGATACAAGTACCAAAAGTATTGGCCTCTAGGGCTTACACCATCAATATCCCACTAGCACTAGAGCCAATCAGGCATACCCCGTATGCCCATTGATCTAGTATGGCCATCATGCTTCTGCTGCGTAATAGGCTTTGCCAGTGGGTTAGCAACATTGTCAAGTGTAGGTACTTTACATATTTTCATACAACGTCTAAGTATGTGTTTGGATCGTTGGTGAGATCTAGGCTCCTTAGCTTGTGCGATAACACCATTGTTATCATAATGGAAACCAATGGGATCCATAATGCTAGGGACTATGCCAAGTTTATTGATCCAAACAACTTCCTTTGTTGCACTTAAGGCAGCAATATGCTCGGCCTCGGTTGTAGAATCAGCAACGACATCTTGCATTGAACTTTTCAAGCTCACAGTGCCACCATTTAAGCAAAACACATAACTAGATTGGAATCATTCATATTAAAGCATCTCAGCACTTTGTCTATGTATGTACTCTGACTTAGGCCAAGCAGTTTTTGTGATCTATCTCTATAGATTCTGATTCCTAATATATAGGTTGCTTCACCTAGGTCCTTCATAGAAAAGCATTTCCCCAACCAAGATTTTACTTGTTGCAGGGTAGGGATATCGATTCCAATGAGTAATATGTCATCTACATATAATACCAGGAATACGATCATGCTCCCACTAACCTTTGTTAGACACAAGTCTCATCTTCGTTCTTAATGAATCCATACAGTTTTACTGTTTCATCAAAACGAAGATTCCATGAGTACGTCACAGGCTCATCTTGATCCATGAGTAATACATCACCTTGATCTGTTATGAGATATCCATATCTCTCAGGTAGGTGACGTATCCTGCTTGACCTACGCTAGTCTTTTCTACTTGAGTAGGTTGCTCTTACACAACTACTTGTGTTTCCTGCTCTAATTCCTCCATAGGTGTATCGATACTTTGTGATTCTTGAATTTCTTCAAGTTCTACTTTCCTCCCACTGATTCCTTTGGAAATAAAATCCCTTTCTAGGAAAACTCAGGTTCGAGCGATAAACATTTTGCCCTCAGAAGGATTGTAGAAATAATATCCTCTTGTTTCTTTAGGATACCCCACAAATAAGCATTTGTCAGATTTGGGCTCAAGCTTAGTTGAAATTTGTCGTTTCATATAAACTTCGCAACCCCAAATCTTCATGTAAGACATATGTGGTCTCTTACCACTCCATATCTCATATGGTGTCTTTTCACCCTTTTGGATGGAACATGATTAAGTGTGTAAGCTGATGTCAATGGTGTATGTCCTCAAAAGGAGTTTGGAAGATTGGTGTGACTCATCATGGATCGGACCATGTCCAACAGGGTTCGATTTCTTCTCTCAGGTACACCCTTCCATTGGGATGTGCCAGGAGGAGTAAGTTGGGATAGGATCCCACACTCTTTCAGATAGTCATCAAACTCTAGGATTAAATACTCACCACTTCGATCTGATCGAAGAGTTTTAATATTCTTACCTAGTTGGTTTTAACTCGTTAGGTTTCACCCTTTTGTATTAATGTTATTAATAGGCATTTCAAGATCAAGGACATATAGTCCATTGTTCATTTGTGCAGTAGCATAGAATATATCATTCAAATAAATTGAGCAACAATTGTTCTTTATTATAAATGAAAAACCAAACTTGTCCAAACAAGCAATGGAAATAATATTCCTGCTAATTGCAGGTACATAATAACAGTTCTCTAACTGAATTATTAAACCACTAGGTAAAGTCATTACAAAAGTTCCTACGGCTAAAGCAGCAACCTTTGCTCCATAGCCAACTCGTAGGTCGACTTCACCTTTTGCTAAATCTCTACTCCTTTTTAGTTCCTGCACATTTGTACAAATGTGAGAAATGCATCCAGTGTCCAATACCCATGATGCAGAAGTAGATAAATTAATAACAAAAATACCTGAAGTTGAAGTCTCTACTCCATTCTTCTTATCTTCCAGGTACTTTGGGTAGTTCCTCTTCCAGTGTCCGGTCTTACCACAATGGAAGCAGGTGCCTTCTTTTGCTATGCCTCCACTAGACTTCAAAGCAGCAGTGGGTCTGCGATTGGCAACTTCCTTGCCCTTCCCCTTATCACTCTGCTTAGTGGGCCTTTTGTTCTGTCTCTTTCCATTTCCGATCATCAGAATGGACTTCCCTTTTGACTTCAGATTCTGCTCGGCAGTTCTTAACATGGCGAGCAGTTCAGGAAGAGATTTGTCCATATCAATCATATTGAAATTTAGGACAAATTGACTGAAACTATCTGGCAACGATTGCAAGATCAAATCAGTTGCAAGTTCCTTTTCGAGGGGAAAACCCAATCTCTCAAGGTTTTCCACATACCCAATCATCTTGAGTACATGGGGACCTACAGGGGCTCCCTCAGCTAACTTGCTTTGGAAAAGGGCTTTTGAAACTTCAAACCTCTCATGCCTTGCTTGCTCTTGATAGAGCAACTTCAGGTGTTCGATCATATCGAATGCTGACATGTTCTCATGTTGCTTTTGCAATTCTGAGTTCATGGTAGCCAGCATGACACAGCAGTTTCATTGGCATCATCGACATGCTTCTTATAAGCATCTCTTTCTGCCTTAGGTGCAGAACTAGGAGGTTCCTCTTCAGGAACAGGTGTCTCCAAGACATACAGCTTTTTATCATGTTTGAGGACAATCCTCAGGTTTCGGTGCCAATCCAAAAAATTTGTCCCAGACAATTTTTCCTTATCAAGGATTGATCGCAAGATGTTGTTAGAGGTGTTTGCTGTCATGGTAATCTACACAAGGATTAATGAAAATATAAGTATCATTGACATATTTAATTAGGCCTTTAATTAAACATGCTCCCACTATTTTACTCAAAACAAATGACCCTCATCATTTGATTCGGAAAATCCCGTTGGAAGATTTTCTAGTGGGTCGAGATCCATATTTCACTTCGTTCTAAGTCCGCGTAGGCGGATTACACAAAACTAGGTTATTTAGGTAGGAACTCCTTCCAATTGTATCTCATACAACTCTCGAAAATTTCAGTTGGGTGAATAACTCCTTATTCCAATCCATCATATGGCTCATTCCCAACTCTTGCTTCTAAACATATATATAATCTTATTATAATTTGTTTAGTTAAGTTTGACCCATTGTTTTAACAGATGGATATTACAATTATCCCATCGCACCTTACTAATATAGAACATGCACCTCGCGTAGGCGAAACCTACATTATTCGATACTAGTCTTGATGAGTGTTAAAACTTGGAAAGCTTAAACTTAATATTTATTTTGAGGGAATTGCAATTTTTCTGATCTCACCGGCTTGTTTATCATATAAACCGTCTCTCACATGCATCAACATACAGTCACATGCATCAACATACATACATACATAATGAAACAGTTATGGCCCCTAGCGCAATTGTTCTCCCAAGCCAATGAGAGAACCTAAGCTAACCTACAACGATCTAAGCTTCTCCAAGCAAGATCTTCAAGGTTGTCCTCCTTTGGCACTGACTTCTTTGCTTTCTTCATATCATTACATTACATGAAAGAAACTCGTTTTACATACGAGGGAGTGAGATGAGAAAAGAAGTTACATTTGGGAGATTAAGAGAGAGGCACGACACGCAGGTCGTATTTTAAAAACCCAAAACAAAATAAAGGAAAACTAAGGCCATAACCGATCACCACAAGACAATAATAAACACTTTATTATTATTATTATTATTATTATTATTATTAATTCCTTTAATTAATTAAAATCAAATTAAATTTCGACGACCGATCACACTACGCAGAGTTAGCCGGGGGTCCGCTGCCCGGACAGCGGGAACGGGTGAATTTTTCCTTGCGTTAACCGGTTAACCATATGCGTTAACCGGTTAACACTGTTTAAAAACTTTTAGAAAATTCTTTTCTGCCTTGCGTTAACCGGTTAACCATATGCGTTAACCGGTTAACACTGTTGAAAAAATTCTTGGAAAACTGTTTTCCGCCTTGCGTTAACCGGTTAACCAAATACGTTAACCGGTTAACACTGTTTGAAAATTTAAAATTTTTATTTCGCATTCCGTTAACCGGTTAACCATATGCGTTAACCGGTTAACACTGTTCCAAAAATGTTTAGAAGGCTGTATTCAGTTTCTCGTTAACCGGTTAACCATACGCGTTAACCGGTTAACACTGTTCGGAAAAGTGTTTAGAACGCACAACTCTTGTGCAGTCAAACCCCAATCACATAACTCTCTGACAACACAACCCTTGTGTCGTCACTAACCCTGATGCACCAATTTCAGACCGTCAAACACATCTCGATTGTTAATTCAGTATGATTGATCAACACGTCATTGCTTCACCATACTAATGTCGGATCAAGAAGCAAACGACCATTGATCGCTTAAAGGAAAACAATCATTGAGGGTTTGAATGAACGAAACAAGAACACTATATCATATATAATGTATTTTGCATCAGGATTACATATATCACATATATGTAACTTGATCGATCTCAATTTAACCTTTGATTCATTCTGTCTTTAATCACATTATTACAAAATAAAAAAAAATATCAAATTCATGGTTTCGTAAGTGGCTCTGATACCACTAAAGGAAAATTGCCATCCAAGGCGCAGCGGGATATAAAAAATTTCTCCTTTAATGATCCTTACAAATGGGCATGATCAGTGATAGAATCGTTACCTCTTGTGGCGATTCAAACCTTTGGTGCAGATCTCTGATAATGATCAAAACCTTTAATATAGATCCACGGGGCGATCACGAAAGTTGAACGATGACAACGTCTCTACTCAGTCCACACGAACGGATTCCTTCAATCGCAGTGCTAGCTGCTGTGAATGAAGGCTTTGAGTGAGAGAAAGAGAGATACAAAATTCCAACTCTTCAGTTGTGTTGTATTCCCATACAAAGCTTCTACACAATAGCTTTATTTATAGAACCACTTGTGTGAGCTTCAAGCCAAAAAGCCCACTTAAATGTATTTTGGCCCATATCTCATAATATGCCAAAATCACTTAAGTATTTGGTACCTTACCATACTTCGTATTCTTCTTAAGTACACCGTACCTTACGATGTTCCTTAATTATTCTATCTCTCATCAATCCGTCCTTTGTGTGTGACCCTATAGGTTTTTGCGACGTTGGCAATTATATTAAATCACACATTTAACATAATAAACAGTGAGCGGTATCTAGCAACACATCACTACTACCCAAGTCACGAAAATGTCATGTGATCTGACAAAACCTCCTGTGATAATAATTATGTGTATAATTACCCCTTTGCCCTTATGTCTATATTGAACACAAGGTATAGACCGTGTCACCCTTGTCCAGTTCAATATTGGGCCCATAGACATTTATCCTGTTACGCAGGATTGGCAAATTCCATCTAGGACACTCATGTCCCTCAGCATGCTTCGTGGAGTACCCATCAACTGTCTTTATGGTTATCCAATTACGGACAACGTTGGATCAGCAATAAAGCACTCGACTCTACATCTAGGATCCATAGTCGTTTCAGGTCGAAGAGTGGTATACACTATTATCACCATGAGAATAACTTATGACACTTTGCATAACTTTCTATATAATATTCTCATAGCGGGTCAATCCGGTATAAATATTACTCCTAATATTCATACCTATGTTTAAGACTTGATAACTCTTTATCCATGATCCATGATCCATGAGATGTGATCATCAGTCTACAAACATAATAGTCTTAATGCTTTATTGTTATCCCACTTCACATTAAAGCTCGACTACGGATACTTTAAGAATAGGGCCCTTATGTTTAATGTGTTCTCATGATTAAGTCACACTTAATACATTAAACGGACTATCTATTCTAGGGACTTTATTAATCAACCATAATAAAGAAAATGCCTTTTTATTATTCGATACAAGTACCAAAAGTATTGGCCCCTAGGGCTTACACCAACATCTAGGACCTTCCTTATGCAAAATTGGAGTAAAAGGATCTTAATGATGAAGATGGACTAGAAGGACCAAATCTCTAAACTTACTCTTGTCCATTCTTGTTTTACTTCATGGAACTTTTGATGTGTGTGCTTTTGTGCTAGGAGTTTCCATTTGAGCTTAATTGGAGGACCATTGCCATGATCATCCAAGTGGAAGATACAAGATACATTGAGGATCTTTTAAGAGGCTTGTTTGATTGCTTATGCTTTGTGGTTGCTTATTCCAAAGGATGGGAGCTACTTGGATCATCAATATAATCTCAAGAGAGGGACTCCATTGTGGTTTTGATTCTCCATCCCTTCTCTTTTTTGTTTTACTTAGGACTTAGCCCTTCTTCTTCTTCTCTCCACTCTAACCCAAGCCAAAAACTTTTGTGCAAACATCTAACATTTGTTTTCAACATTAGAAACCTAAGCCTTATGCTTTTGATTTTCAAACTTTCTTTTCATAACACTTATTTTGAATTGAATCATTAAGTCAAATTTGACCATTTTTCTATATACTTATAATTGGTAAATATAACCCATTCAAATGTGTTTTTTTGTGGTTCCAATGGCCACTTTCTTAATCAAAATTTTCCATAACCTTTAGCTATTAGGTTTGAGTTATCCTTGTGGTAGATATAATACTCACCTATATCCTTAATGATGGACAATGAGTCTTCCATACTTATTATAGGGTTAACCCCTCACTAGCATGTTGAAGCAATCCTCACATGGTGGATTTGTGGTTTGGTTGAGTTTTCTCCCTTTGATAACAAAAGACCTTAAGGCTTTTGGACCAATCAATTCACCAACTTGTTTTGAGATTTTTACCCCGAAGTACGAGGTTTTGATCCTAATCTTTTTATAAGATGGTACGTAGGCAATGGGTTTATCCATCCAAACACAAAATGTAAATAAACTTGTATAGTCTCTTCTCATCTCTTCAATCATGTTTGCACAAACAAAATTTTCACAAAACAACAACCTTTGCAACAAGTATGAAAAGGGCTCCCTAGGAGTACCTAGGATGTTTTGGGTGCCTAACACCTTCCCATTTCATAACCAACCCCCTTACCCAGATCTCTGTTTCTTTTACTAGTTTTTGTTAAAACTATTAGGTTTTTGTTCGCTTTCTAACCATTCCTTTGGATAAATAGAAGTGCGGTGGTGACTCGACTTGTATGATTTACCTTGGATTTACTCAATATCTCTAATGGTAACGAATACCCCGCTACAGAAAAGTGGCGACTCTGCTGGGGACATGTTTGCCTAGTGGGTTTTGCCAACTTTTCGTGCTTGTTGTATTGTATTTGTTTTATGACATATTTTTGTGCAATTTGGGATTACTGTATTATATGTAATGATTGATTTGATTGATATCAATTCCTTGTATGCTTGGTGATCTTTGTGAGATGAGTTCTATACCCGGACTCGAGTGCACTTAGGATAGGAGAATGGCGTAGTCTTGTTGACTTGTGTCGAGTTATTCCTTAGCAAGTTGACTTGCAAGTCCATTCACTTGGTGGAGGTCATGTTGGGATCAATAATGTCACACAAGTAAGTTGTGGTTGGACATTACTCTTTCCAATATAGACTTTAGAAGCCAATGACCTTAGTTTACCAAGCCCGTCTTGGCCTATTCTTAAGATGTAGTGCGAAAGTCGTTCAAATGTAAGATTTGATACGATTGTTACACGATACTACACTCATAAGAGTCTCTCTTGAGAATATTTTTTGGAATACGAGTAGTCGTTTCTCTGATAATATCCGAAAGATGGGTTGATGACTATGGGAACCTCTTGTAGAACATGTTTGGCAGGTTTAAACCATAGTACATTCCCTTTGGGTGGTTCTTAACCTAAACTCCATGCTCATGACTTGCAACAAACCCTTGATTCATGGTTGATCCGTTCATGTATCCTTAATCTCAATGGAACTTGGGTGTAGATAAGGTGTAAACCATAATCCACCAAAATGGATGATTGATATTAAGGATAACATGATCCATCCCATGACCTTTGTTTGGTGTGCTTTGCTTGATCCTTGAGTGTGATTGTTGCATTCATGCATTCATGCACTCATTTGCATCCATATCATCAATAATGAAGAAAATTTTCAAGGAACTTAAGGGGTTTATTTGCAAAATTTTCAGACATGGAAAGACAAAGAAGTACAGCTTCAGGCAACCAGATCTGAAAGAGCTAAGGAATCTGACATCCTATGTATTAGATCCTTTGGGTTTCAAAGCTCGTTTTGGGAAGCTTCTTCCTCTTCTGACTACTCAGGTGGATGAAGGGTTGATGAGTGTATTGGTGCAGTTTTATGATCCCTTGTACCGTTGCTTCACGTTTCCGGATTTCTAGCTTTTGCCTACGCTTGAGGAGTATGCCTACCTTGAGGGTATACCTATTCTAGATCAGTTGCCGTTCAGTGGCTTGGAGAGTATTTCTACTTCTCAAGAGATAGCAGACATGTTGCACATAGATGAATCTCTGGTTGGTGCTCATATGACTACCAAAGGTGGAATTCAAGGTCTCCCTTCTGAGTTCCTCATTGCTCAAGCTATTATCTATGGGAAGGCCATGAGTGAGGATGCCTTTGAAGCCATATTTGTACTTCTCATCTATGGATTGGTATTATTCCCCAACATCGACAAGTTTGTGGATGTGAATGCTATTAGGATCTTTTCTACTCTTAATCCCGTTCCGACTCTGTTGGGTGATACCTATTTCTCTTTGCATATGAGGAATGCAAAGGGTGGTGGCGTCATTGTGTGTTGTTTACCTCTGTTGTATAAGTGGTTTATTTCTCACTTACCGCAGACGGTCGCCTTCAAGGAGAACAAGGGATGTCTACGGTGGTCCACGAGACTTATGTCTCTCACTAATGATGATATCTTTTGGTACAACCGTGTGTATGATGATGTGCAGATTATCGACTCTTGTGGTGAATTCTCCAATGTACCTCTTCTTGGTACATGTGGTGGGATTAACTACAACCCTGTTTTAGCACGTCGTCAGCTTGGGTTCCCCCTAAAGGATAAACCTAATAACATTCTGTTAGAGGGTATGTTCTTTCAGGAGGGTAAAGATCCCCAAGGCTTGAAGGGCAGAATGGTCCGCGCCTGGCGCAAGATTCATAGGAAAGGAAGGAAGGAGTTGGGTCCTAAGAATTGTGTTGCTATGGAGCCTTACACTGCTTGGGTTAGGAAGAGAGCTTCTGAGTATCTCATGCCTTACGAGTATCCGAGACCTACACCTTTGGTTATGGTTGGGCCTTCAACCCTCCCAGACCAAGGAGTAGAGGAGTTCAGAGACGAAGACCGTTCACGTGCTTGGATCCGTGAACGCAAAGAGTTGCTTCAGCAGATTAAGGAGAAGGATGCTTTGATAGAGTTCCTCGAACATCAGGTTATTGATGATCCTGATGATGCATGGACTTCTCTACTTCCTCAGTCTTCCAAGTTTTGGAAGAGGAAGTATGATCGACTCGTCAAAGAGAAGGCGGATATGGAGGTAGCCTACGAGAGGGAGGTGAAGAGACTTCGCGCATCCTATCTTCCTGTGTCCCGAGCTTTAGATGATTGTTTCTAGGGATCCATAGGATGATTATTTTCCTTTTCTCTTGTATATGATTGACAATGTTGTACTTCTTTTCCCTGATATTATTTTATGAGACATTTCCATATGTGATAAATGTTTAATATTTCCAAAAAAAATAAAAAAAATTGCAAATAGAACCCTTGAGTTCCTATGAAATAAAAAACAAATCATATGCACGAGCATTGCATGCATCATGTGCATAAGCAGGTTTTGTTCCCGGCTTCTTGTCTTGTGGTCTAACTCTGTGTTCTTCATTTATTTTGAAGACAAGTTGACTCACCGGTACTACACCAGAGCCAACATTTCAAGACTGATGGATCATTTAGAGCAAGAGAACCGTGAACTCAAAGAGGAAGTGGCCAGATTAAGTGCCTTGATGGAATCATTCTTGGCTGCTCATAGCTAGTCCTCTCCGACGCCTTCAACTCCTCCCCAGAGGACAGTCATCTCTAAGATTGTCTCCTCAACTGTGCCTGCAGCCAGTGCACACTTTGCTCCGACGGCCATGCCAGCCGGGTTCCCGTGGGGGATGCCTCCCAATTTCATGCCCGAGGGTCTTGCTCCCACCTTTGCTTCTATGCCGGCATCTAGCCCGGTCCTTGCTGTTCCTCCTCCTGTCGTGCATACTTTGCCCAGGGTAGACGACACCATCTATCATTCTGAGCCGTCTGAGGGCCCAGATGTCTATGAGAAGATGGACGCTATGAACGATCAATTTCTTGAGCTCCTCAAGGAATTGAAAGCTCTTAGAGGAAAGGATCTTTTCGGCAAGTCTGTTGCCGAACTGTGTTTGGTTCCCAATGTGAAGATCCCTTTGAAATTCAAGGTCCCTGACTTTGAAAAATACAAGGGAAATACTTGTCCTCTCAGCCACCTGGTCATGTATGCCAGGAAGATGTCAACTCAGACCGACAATGATCAGTTACTCATCCACTACTTTCAAGACAGTTTGTCCGGTGCCGCTCTGCGTTGGTATATGGGTTTAGACAGCGCGAACATCTGATCCTTCAACGACCTTGGCGAGGCCTTCGTCAAGCAGTACAAGTATAATATGGATATGGCTCCCGATAGGGATCAATTGAGGGCCATGTCCCAGAAGGACAAGGAAACATTTAAAGAATACGCCCAGAGGTGGTGAGAGTTGGCAACACAAATCGTGCCTCTGCTAGAAGAGAAGGAAATGACCAAGATCTTTCTGAAGACCTTGAGTTCATTCTATTATGAGCGGATTATCGCTAGCGCTCCTTCTGACTTCACCGAGATGGTGAATATGGGGATGCGTCTAGAAGAAGGGGTTAGAGAAGGGCGTCTAAACAGAGAAGAAGGCTCTTCTGCTAAACGTTATGGGGCATTTACAAAGAAGAAAGATGGAGAGGCACATGTTGTGACCTCCCATGTGAAACCAAGAAGACCCTCTGTGAGGAGGAAGACTGTGCGTCCCGCTGGTAACCAGCACCAGGTGGCTCATATAGCACCTGTTTTCAGAGACAATCAACAGTATCAGCAACATAGCAACAATCAGCAACCACATCCGTAATATCAACAACAGCACCGTCCGTAACAGCAGGCCTACCAGCCTCGAAACAGTAATCAAACCAGCACGAGTTACGAGAGGAAAAGGGTCACTTTCGATCCTATTCCAATGACGTACGCAGAATTATATCCCTCTTTGATAGAGAGGAAGTTGATTACTCCGAGAGACCCACCGGCTATACCTACTAACCCCCAGTGGTGGTATAAGCCTGAATTACATTGTGTCTACCATTCTGGTGCTCCCGTCCACGACGTGGAGAATTTTTACCCTTTGAAGACCAAGGTTCAAGACCTTGTGAGGTGTTGCATTCTGTGTTTCGAGGACGTAGGTCCTAATGTGAAGAAGAACCCATTGCCCGAGCATGGGAAATCTGTCAACATGGTCCAGGGCTGCCCTGGCAAGTACAAAGTCAAATATGTCAGTCATATTCGACAGTCTCTTGTCAAAATGCATCATTTGCTATGTGATTACAGTCATTATGAGCACGACCATGATAGATGCCGAATATGCTCTGTTAACCGATTGGGTTGTCGCCAGGTGCGCAAGGATATTCAGGAAATGCTGGATGAAGGAGTCATTGAGATTCTTTAGAATAGGAATGTTGACGAAGATGAGCCTGAGGTCAACGTAATTTCCCTAGTATTCTGGATGCCCGATCCTGTTATCATCAAGTATGATGCTAGCAAGCAGAAGGTTTCTCCTGTTCTTATCATTAAGCCTGACGGTCCAGTACCGTACTCTTCCGAAAAACCAATCCCCTTTCGTTACAATGCTGTTACTGTAGAAGATGGAAAAGAGGTGTCCTTGCCATCTTCCTCTGTTGTTAATATCGCGGATGTTAGTGGTTTGAACCACAGCGGTCGTGTGTTTTCAGCACCTCCCAAGCCTCAGGCTAATGCTGGTTTTGTTGAACGCCCGATTGGGAATGCTGTGAGCACCCCAAATCCGGCACCTGTTGTTAAGCCCTCCTCTACATTGATAACTCCTACTTCTGTCGGCCCAAGCGGCAATGTGAAAGAAGACTGTGATGAGATGTTGAGGCTCATCAAGAAAAGTGAGTACAATGTTGTAGACCTGCTTCTACAAACGCCATCCAAGATATCGATGTTGTCATTGCTGTTAAATTCAGAACCACATAGAGAGGCTCTGCAAAAGGTTTTGGATGTGGCATATGTAGATCATGATGTAACAATAAAACAATTGGATAGTATTGTTGCAAACATTACTGCTTGTAACAACTTGAGCTTCTGTGACTCTGATCTCCCCGAGGAGGGAAGAGACCACAACTTGGCATTACACATATCTATGAACTGCAGAGACGGTGCCATGTCCAATATGCTGGTGGACACTGGGTCATCACTGAATGTATTGCCAAAAACCACTCTCTCGAAGTTGTCATATCAAGGGCCTCCCATAAGGTAGAGTGGAGTAGTTGTGAAGGCCTTCGATGGGTCGCGTAAAACTGTGATTGGGGAAGTTGATCTCCCAGTCAAAATTGGACCAAGTGATTTCCAAATTACCTTCCAGGTTATGGATATTCACCCATCGTATAGTTGTCTCTTAGGCAGACCATGGATTCACGAGGCGGGCGCCGTGACATCCACCCTACACCAAAAATTGAAATTCGTGAAGAATAAGAAGATGGTGGTGGTAGGGGGAGAAAAGGCTCTCCTAGTTAGCCACTTGTCTTCCTTCTCATACATAGCTACTAAGGATGAAGTTGGAACTCCTTTCCAAGCTTTATCTATTGCTGAGCCTATTGAGAAGAGAGCTCCTTCATTTGCTTCCTATAGAGATGGAAAGTTGGCCATTGAGTGTGGTGCAACTGCCGACTTAGGAAAAATGATTGAGTTAGAAGACAACAAGTCTCGGGCTGATATAGGATTTTCATCTAGGGTGTTCAACGAGAAAGGGTTGTTCAAGAGTGGAGGTTTCATCCACACCGGTCAGGATGAAGAAGCTGATATTGTCTTGGAAGAAGATACAGAGGATTCTGGTAATTTCATCATCCCTGGAGGGGTCTGCAACAATTGGATCACTGTGGATATTCCTACAGTTATCCATAAGTCAACGTAATGATCATTTTGTTTAAAAAACCCTCCTCCCATGCCAAAAGGAGGAGTGATGACATTGTTGGCGCATAAATACAATGATATTTTCATTCAATAAATTCATGTTAAATGTTTGTTCTTCCAATTATTTTCCCTTTTCGTTTTTGCACGAAATTGGTGATCACAAAAAACCCTAAAAAAGAAAATAAAATCAATCTTTTCATCTGCATAATGATTTTCCTTATTTGATTTCTAAAGCTTTTCATATCCCAAAATCATTACACAGGTTGATCAAACCCATTGAACATAATGATCCAACACCATCTCCCAATTTTGAGTTCCCTGTATTTGAGGCGGAAGAAGATGATGTTGAAGAGATTCCTGACGAGATTACCCGTCTACTTGAGCATGAAGAGAAGATCATTCAGCCGCATCTTGAGAATCTGGAAACAGTCAACTTGGGGTCTGAGGATTGTGTTCGTGAAGTGAAGATTGGGGCACTCCTTGAAGAATCTGTCAAGAAGGGGTTGATTGAATTGCTACGAGAATATGTCCATCTTGACCATATCCTCGGGTGCCACGTATCAACGAGCTATGACCATCTTGTTTCATGATATGATGCACAAAGAGATCGAGGTATATGTTGATGATATGATTGCTAAGTCAAGAACGGAAGTGGAACATGTAGAGCACTTGTTGAAGCTTTTTCAGCGTTTGAGGAAGTACAAGCTTCGTCTGAATCCCAACAAGTGTACATTTGGAGTCTGTTCCGGCAAGTTATTGGGCTTCATTGTTAGTGAAAGAGGTATTGAGGTTGATCCTGCAAAGGTCAAAGTGATACAAGAGATGCCTGCGCCCAAAACTGAGAAGCAAGTCTGAGGTTTTCTTGGTCGCTTGAATTATATTTCCAGATTCATATCCCACATGACTGCCACATGTGCGCCAATATTCAAGCTCCTCCAGAAAGATCAGTCCCATGATTGGACCGAGGATTGCCAGAAAGCCTTCGACAGTATTAAAGAGTATCTGTCTGAACCTCCGATTCTGTCTCCGCCTGTAGAAGGAAGACCTTTGGTCATGTATCTAACTATTCTTGAGGACTCAATGGGTTGTGTCCTTGGTCAGCAGGACGAATCAGGAAAGAAAGAATATGTTATTTACTACCTGAGCAAGAAGTTCACCGATTGTGAGTCTCGATACTCAATGCTTGAGAAGACATGATGTGCTTTGGCTTGGGCTGCTAAGCGCTTACACCAGTATATGATAAATCATACGACTTGGTTGATATCCAGAATGGATACAATCAAGTACATCTTCGAGAAGCCTGCTTTAAAAGGAAGAATTGCCCATTGGCAGATGCTGTTATCTGAGTATGATATTGAATATCGAGCTCAAAAGGCTATTAAAGGTAGTATCTTGGCTGACCACTTGGCACATCAGCCGATCGAGGATTATTAGTCAGTTCAGTATGACTTCCCAGATGAGGAGATTTTGTATCTGAAAATGAAAGATTGCGATGAGCCTACACTCGATGAAGGGCCAGAGCCTGGTTCCAGATGGAGTATGGTGTTTGATGGCGTTGTAAATCAATATGGAAATGGTATTGGGGCAATGATTATTACTCCTCAGGACACACATATTCCTTTTACAGCAAGGCTAACTTTCAAATGCACGAATAATATGGCTGAGTATGAGGCCAGTATTATGGGATTGGAAGAATGTATTGATCTTAGGATCAAACATCTTGATGTTTATGGTGATTCGGCCCTCATTGTTAATCAGATTAAGGGTGAATGGAAAACGAATCAGCCTGGCCTCATTCCATATAGAGATTATGCGAGGAGGATTTCAACGTTCTTTACTGAGGTTGACTTCCATCATATTCCTCGAGATGAGAATCGGATGGCAGACGCTCTTGCTACGCTTGCTTCGATGATTGTGGTAAAACTTTGGAATGAAGTCCCCAATATCACTGTGATGCGCTTGGACAGACCAGCTAATGTATTTTCATTAGAAGAATTGAAAGATGATAAGCCATGGTATTATGACATCAAGTGTTTCCTTCAGAACCAGGTTTACCCGCCTGGGGCATCTGTGAAAGATAGGAAGACTTTGAGGAGATTATCAGGCAGTTTCTACCTCAATGGCAATGTGCTTTATAAGAGGAATTTTGACATGGTTTTGCTCAGATGCGTGGATAGACACGAAGCATACCTGTTGATGACTGAGGTCCATGAGGGTTCATTTGGTACTCATTCCAATGGACATGCCATGGCTAGAAAGATGTTGAGAGCATGCTACTATTGCCTGACAATGGAGTCTGACTGTTGCAAATACGTGAAGAAATGCCATAAGTGTCAGATTTACGCGGATAAGATTCATATTCCTCCGACACTTATGAATGTAATTTCATCACCATGGACTTTCTCTATGTGGGGAATTGACATGATTGGCATGATAGAGCCGAAAGCTTCCAACGGACACAGATTTATTCTCGTAGCAATTGATTACTTCACCAAATGGGTTGAAGCGGCATCATATGCAAATGTGACCAGGCAGGTGGTCGTGAAGTTTATCAAGAATCAGCTTATATACCGTTATGGTGTGCCAGATAAGATCATTACTGATAATGGATCTAACTTGAACAACAAAATGATGAAAGAGTTGTGCAGTGAGTTCAAGATTGTGCATCATAATTCTTCTCCTTATAAACCCAAGATGAATGGGGCTGTTGAAGCTGCTAATAAGAACATCAAGAAGATTATCCAGAAGATGGTTGTCACATATAAGGATTGGCATGAGATGTTACCATTTGCCTTGCATGGATATCGGACGTCTGTCCGTACTTCAACAGGGGCAACCCCTTTTTCTCTTGTTTATGGCATGGAGGCTGTACTCCCAGTAGAGGTGGAGATCCCGTCAATGAGAGTCTTGATGGAAGCCAAGTTGACTGATGCTGAATGGGTTCAGAGTCGTTATGACCAGTTGAACTTGATAGAAGAGAAGAGATTGACTACCATGTGCCATGGTCAATTATATCAGCAAAGAATGAAGAAAGCTTTTGATAAGAAGGTCAAGCCTCGTGTGTTCCGAGAAGGTGACCTTCTGCTTAAGAAAGTCTTGTCTTTCGCGCCCGATTCCAGGGGCAAGTGGACTCCAAACTATGAAGGTCCATATGTTGTTAAGAGAGCCTTTTCAGGCGGTGCTTTGATACTTACAACTATGGATGGGGAGGATTTCACTCGTCCTGTGAATTCAGATGCAGTCAAGAAATACTTCGCCTAAAAATAAAAACAGAATAGCTCGCTAAGTTGAAAACCCGAAAGGGCGGCTTAGGCAAAAATGAGCGTCTCGGTGGACCGAAAACCCGAAAGGGCGATCCAGGCAAAAGTTAGAGACATGAAAAAATGAATATATGTATCCCGCTAGATTGAGTACCTCACCCTGGGGCAATCTAGGCAAAAATTAGGGATTTGGCAAGTAACTGCATCCTGACAAGACTTTGTTCTACAATTGTCATCCATCGGGGATTCTTGTTCATTCGCCATCAACCGAAGCTTCGAATACATCGAAGTCAGAATTGGTGGAGAAATGATCATTATGTTCAATGTAGCCCTTTTCCAATATATATCACCAATTTCAAATTTGTAAAGATCTATGGAGTCTTGCCATTTGCAGACTATCATTCCATCAAATAAATTTAAGCCTTTTATCCAATTATTTGCACTCTTATTTGTTTCTATTCAACAAACGTTTCATATGCTTTTAATTGAGAAAATATCATTGTTTTGAAAAAATGAATTTTTCATAACTTGTTTTTAAACAAGGTGAACATTCACAATGACGAAAGGATACTTAGGAGATCCTCAGTGCTCTCCCAAGGATGGTATGATCTCCAATAGGGTAAGACGTTTGTTCATATTCCTGGCATGATTGTATCTTCTTCCTCCAGAGCCCTTTTTTGGTTTATCCTACTGAGTGGTATGCTTGTTTAGATATTCACCACTTTCCCCTTCAGCGGGGTAGCAACCTTTCCTCCTCAGCAGATGTGATCTCCTTGGTGGGTACGGTACTTGGTGGTTAATCCCCATAACCCCTTTATCCCTTGGATAGATTCCCCAGTAGAGTTGCTTATGTGGCAGATTCTACCTGTGCAATAAACTCTTTTCCCCAGCTGTGACTGATGATTCATCCCCTGTAGAGATTTTGTTATTTCCTGGTATCTCTGATCCCCGACAGATTGGATACTCTCCGTGGAATTTGGTTTTCTCTCTTGAGATGTAGTACCGGATGTCTGTACTCCTTGGAGTTGTTTGTGTTAGAAATGTCTTCCTGTCAGCATTCATCAAACATAAACCACGCATGTGTGCGTATATTTTTTTTTTCAAACATTCAGATATTCATATTACATTTTTTCCATATATCTTTGTTTGTTATTCCTCTGCTAGTTGGTAATACATTTCCCAAGCAAGATATCGGTGTCTGATCCCTCAATGTAGAGTCAGCCCCTTAAGTAGAAAGTGTTTATCTTTCCTCCCGCATTCCCCACTAAGTTATATCCTCGTGGACGACGGTTGTTTTCGCTTCCTCCCAACACATATATTGGGATGGGTTCCCCTATTGAGTTATATCCTCATTAGGACGAGTCTTGATTCAATTTGCCTCTTTGGTTTGATCCTAAATTGGCCTCTTGTGACCGTTTCTTGTGCTTCCCCGTGGTTAAGCAGACAATTGCTCAGTAACCAGTAATCATTCATCTTATCCCCGGCGGAGTCTGTGGTTTACTACCCTTATATCGGTAGTTGTAAACCCTATTTTCTCCCCTTTGCAGAGTTAACCTTTTTGTTCATCCTAAGTTGATGACGGTTACTTTTCCGTGGTTTTCTACCCAGTATCCGGTAGATGTAATCCCCTCCTTAATGGTTATCATTATCCAATATGCGGTGATGATATTCCTTTCTTTTGGATAATTGCTTTGATTAGACAATTTATCCCCAGCAAGTCATCTTTCATACCGGTTGCCGGTAATGTTTGTTGCTCCCCTTGATTGGCCATCATTATATACCTAGTTTTGGTATCCCGATGCCTTTCTCTTTGTCGGTCGATTTATCCTTTATTAACCCAGTAACCGGTTGTGGATAATCTTCCATGCGAGTGTATTATCTATGTTCTGACGGTAATAGATAATATATCTCATGCATTCTTTGGTCGAAGCTTTTTGTTCTTCCCCAGTTGAGTAGGATTCACATCCCTGTTTTGGAATCGAATGTCCATCCCTTAATCGAGTTTGCTTTTTGCCCTCTTTTTGGATGATGAGTGTTTTGGGAATATTCCCCAATTCATGCTTTGGTTGGTCACCTATTATATGCCCAGTAACCGGCATCCCTGATGTTCCTTCCTTCTGCTCCCTATTATGACTTTTGTCCCCTGTGGAGTCAGATTTTCCTGAGTTGAGATATACCTTATAGGTCTTCCTCAGATGATTTGGTTGATTGATATCTCTCACCCTTATATCGGTCTTAGATATTCATTCTTCCCGAGAATGTTGTTCTCTCACCCTTATACTGGTGTTTAGATCACACGTCTCTTTGAGCTTATTACCCAGTAACCGATAATACCTCATCCCGTTGCTTCCCAAGGGGAGTCCTTTTGGATATCCCCAGCAAGGTCCCTTAGTGGATTATCCTCACCTGAGTCCGGATTTTTATCCGAAGTATCCATTATGGATAATGTTGTTATGTTGGCATATTCCCCAACACATGCACCATGGAGTCAGCTCGAGTCTTTCCATTGGATTTACTCCCGTTGGAATTCTGTTCCCCAAGTTTTGAGTCGTGACCTGCTCACGCGTTTTCACCCTTTACTCCCCCAGAGTCTCTGTCTCCCTAGTGAGTGTATTACTCCTTTGGAGTTTTAGCCTCTCCAGGTTTTCTTTTTTTCCTTTTGTGGACGCATATCCCCACAAAGTATTACCGCTTGCATGCATACATCTGCATCATGAGGTCTCTTAGGGACCAAAATTCGTCTCTTTGTTATTATTTAAGCCCATTCTACCCCGTCGAGATGAAGATTTTAACCTTCACTTCTCCGGCTAGAATGACCTTAAATAGGGGCATCTGTAAGACCCTAATTTTGTCCCTAAAATCCCTCATGGCATCATAATATTGCATCTTGCATGGCCTCAAGGATCATTAGTATCTTGGTTCCCTTTGCCTTTGGGGGAGACTCCTTGTGAGTGGTTTGAGATCACCAAGCATGCTTGAATTG
The DNA here is from genome assembly GCF_024323335.1 of Lathyrus oleraceus. Taxonomy (NCBI): domain Eukaryota; kingdom Viridiplantae; phylum Streptophyta; class Magnoliopsida; order Fabales; family Fabaceae; genus Lathyrus; species Lathyrus oleraceus. The sequence continues at coordinate 126,105,322 of NC_066579.1, forward strand.
TATATCACTGCTTTTCTCATTTTTTTTACTAACCAAAAGCACAAAAATATGCCACTAACATCTTTTGTTTGTAGCTTGAGCAATCACAAGGTCCAAAGCTTCTAGGAGATCATTGGTACAAAGACATGGTCAAGAAGAGATGATAGCAAGCATGGTAATGGTTCCCAAAGCTCTCATCCATCAAATGTGCCTCCCTAGTACCTCAATTCATCATTTTGATCAAAGCAAGTCAAAGGGCTTGAGGTCTTGTTCTTCAACGAAATCCTAATTCATCTGTGCACCATAATGCCTTGCTCATGAAGCAACCTCAGCCCATGGTCAAAAATAATCAAGGGAAGTTCTTTAATTCATCATTTCATGCATATTTGAACTTATTTGAGTGTCCTCAATCATCAATTCCTCAAGATATGAGTCATGGACTTGAGAAGTTGATCAGTCAATTCATCTGACTATTTTGAAATGCACTGAGACCTAACATTTGATGTATTGGTCAAATGGAGATTATTCCAAAAGAAAAAGTGTTCTTAAGAACAATATGAACAACTTTCATGTTCATCAAAATTTGATTTGAACCTTGTAAGGCCATCTTCCATCCCAATACATTATGGGTCATTTTGACTGAAACCCTAATTGTGGGTCAACTTCCCAAGGACATAACTCATTCATTTTTTATGATTTTGAGGTGGGATCAAATGAATTGGAAAGATTCATATGTCTACTTCAAATGTTATGTTGAACAAAATTTCAAAATCTCAAAGGAAATACATGTGATAATGCAAGACATTATAGGTCCTTTTTGACCAAATGCATTGAAAGTCAAAAAAGTCCAACTTCAAGTGCCCATAACGCTTTCATCGAAAATCAAAATGATTCAAAATTTAAGTCCATTTTGATTGTCTTGAAAAGATGTACAACTTTGATGTTGGAGGTTTTTCCATCTGAGGCTTGCATCATCAAAGCAGAGGGGCTTGAAAATTGGCCAATTTTAGAAACCTTGCCTTGACATGTCATGCACTTTGCACTTTAAACTCAAATTTCATAAATTTCCACACTTCAAATGGTGTTTTGCCCAACATAACAATTGTTCCTTACATCAAGACCTTTCCAACCATTACTCACATGATCATGTTTGGATTTTTTCATTGGGACTTTCTAAGAGATGAATGTTTAGGTACAAATGAGGAATTCACTTGAAATCTTGGTACATAAGCAATTGCCTTGCAAGTCACACGTCCAATTTCATTTGGCTGATGCTCAGAATTCATTTGGCATTGTTTTTGGGCCTTGTGCATGATCATGCAAGCTCATGCAATGAAGCTCCACATGCCATGCACACGGATTGATCACATTCTCCTTGCCACTTCCTCTATAAATAGAGACCTCATTCCATTCATTTTACACACCTAATTCAACCTGAAATGCTGCAGAATTCTCTCCATAGCCATCACTAAAGAAGCAATTTCATTTTTCTCAAATTTTTCAGATCTAAAATTCAACTTCATCTGGTTGAATTCTTAGATCTAATGCTTCTAAACCTTCATCATTCATCTCATTGAACTTCTGTTTTGGTAAAGAAAGCAAAGAATCAAGTCCAATTCTCCAGAAATCAAGCTTACTCTTCAACTGGTATTTTCTTCGAATCTCTCATTTCTGTGATCTATTTGTTTGGCCAAAATGTTTTCTGAAGTCCTCACTTGAGAGACAAGCTAGTGGTAGCTTCAATTTTGCTGTTCCTTGATCTGCATTTTGCATACCTGAATCTTCCACCTCAAATTTCTCCATTTATAGGAATCTTGAGTGTGATTCAAGGTTACAGGGGTGATGTACATCACCCCAGCTTCATTTTGGTATAAGGATCGTGCATTTTCATTAAGGTTTGAAAACCTGCAAAATTGATTGGAATCTGGAGGCTCACTGGAGAAGAAGGTGGCTCCGGTGGCCGCCTGTTGCCAGATTGAATTCTGGCCATTGGATGTGTTTCCCAGATCGAATCCTGACCATCGCTTATTATGACTTTTCTTTGGTTTCCATGTGATTGCATTGACCGTGGATTACCATGCGCGCGCGCCTCTAAATCCTTGGATCTACCAACTCAATTAATGAGCTCAGATCCAAGGGCTCTCGGTTTTTCCAATTTCTAATTTCTGTTTTTATTTTCTTAAATTCCATTTTATTTCAAAAATCAATATCTCTTTCATTTTTAATCCAAAAATTATGGGACCAATTTCATTATTTCCCAAATAATTTCTAGTTTCTATTTCTGATTTTTTATTTTTTTTATTTTTTTTATTTTGTCATTTGATATTTTATGTGAATTTTCTCTTTTCTGGTTATTTTGAATTCATTTTAAATAGTTTTTGATATTCAAAAAATGCAAAAATATTTTCCTAACCTATTTGAATGATGATGGATCTATGAAAAATATTCTCATCAATTTTTTAATTGATTTGAGATTTATTTGAGATTTTAGTTCAATTAGGTTATTTTTATTCATTTTTAATTGATTAAAAATAGTTTCTGACTTTTAAAAATGCTGAAATTTTTTGTCAAACTTTGTTTGACCTTGTTGAACTTGGGATAAATTACTTGGACCTTTCAAGGTTGATTTGAAGTGATTTTGATGTTTGACCTTTCCATTATTTTTAATTCAAGTTTATTTTAACATTAAAAATGCCAAAAATATTTTGCTTATTGTTTGATCTCCAATCTTCATCTCATTTCTGATTTCTCATTGTTTGACTTTGACTTTCAATGTCATTTGGTCAATACATGTGGATTGGTACATGTTATTTCATCTTATGCATTTTGATCTTTCCATTCTCATTATCCATTCTCCATCTCCTTCTTATTTTCTTTTTGATCAATGAGTTGAAGGTTGATAAGTTAGCATTGGTTAGGGAGATTTATTCTTCCTTGATTCAAATCTAATTCATCTTGATCAATTGATCAAGTGAATGACTTTGCATTAAGGATAGGTTGTCTTCTAAATCATGCGAAAGGCTTAAACCAATACAAGATCAATTCTCATTTTCTTTTTGGAACTTGGTTCTCTAATCAAGACTTCTAACTTGTGTTGTTGCCTACATTATTATTGACCGGCCTCAGATAGTTGTGACTTCTACATAAGTCCAATTACGATTGCTTAACATAGCGCTAAATTTGCCTTATGGCACACTAACTACTAATACTAATTATTGACAATTAACATTTACTTTATGCAATTTAATTTTATGCAATTTACTATCCTTGCACATATTATCCACTTGCTTTTCTCTTTGCTCACTTGAGCACATATTTATGTAATGCCATTTGCCTTTTGCTCACTTGAGCACATAATTGTGTATATATTATTGTGCTTGTGTTTTTGCTTTGATTATTATGGACCAAATGCAAAGAAATGGACCTAGTTTCTAGGACTTTCCCTATGCAAAGAAATGGAGAAGTGGACTTAGATTCTAGGACCTTCCTTATGCAAAATTGGAGTAAAAGGATCTTAATGATGAAGATGGATTAGAAGGACCAAATCTCTAAACTCACTCTTGTCCATTCTTGTTTTACTTCATGGAACTTTTGATGTGTGTGCTTTTATGCTAGGAGTTTCCATTTGAGCTTAATTGGAGGACCATTACCATGATCATCCAAGTGGGAGATACAAGATACATTGAGGATCTTTAAAGAGGCTTGTTTGATTGCTTATACTTTGTGGTTGCTTATTCCAAAGGATGGGAGCTACTTGGATCATCAATATGATCTCAAGAGAGGGACTCCATTGTGGTTTTGATTCTCCATCCCTTCTCTTTTTTGTTTTACTTAGGACTTAGCCTTTCTTCTTCTTCTCTTCACTCTAACCCAAGCCAAAAACTTTTGTGCAAACATCTAACATTTGTTTTCAACATTAGAAACCTAAGCCTTATGCTTTTGATTTTCAAACTTTCTTTTCATAACACTTATTTTGAATTGAATCATTAAGTCAACTTTGACCATTTTTCTATATACTTCTAATTGGTAAATATAACCCATTCAAATGTGTTTTTTTGTGGTTCCAATGGCCACTTTCTTAATCAAAATTTTCCATAACCTTTAGCTATTAGGTTTGAGTTATCCTTGTGGTAGATATAATACTCACCTATATCCTTAGTGACGGACAATGAGTCTTCCATGCTTATTATAGGGTTAACCCCTCACTAGCATGTTGAAGCTATCCTCACATGGTAGATTTATGGTTTGGTTGAGTTTTCTCCCTTTGATAACAAAAGACCTTAAGGCTTTTGGACCAATCAATCCACCAACTTGTTTTGAGATTTTTACCCCGAACTACTAGGTTTTGATCCTAATCTTTTTATAAGATGGTACGTAGGCAATGGGTTTATCCATCCAAACACAAAATGTAAATAAACTTGTATAGTCTCTTCTCATCTCTTCAATCATGTTTGCACAAACAAAATTTTCACAAAACAACAACCTTTGCAACAAGTATGAAAAGGGCTCCCTAGGAGTACCTAGGATGTTTTGGGTGCCTAACACCTTCCCATTGCATAACCAACCCCCTTACCCAGATCTCTGTTTCTTTTACTAGTTTTTGTTAAAACTATTAGGTTTTTGTTCGCTTTCTAACCATTCCTTTGGATAAATAGAAGTGTGGTGGCGACTCGACTTGTATGATTTACCTTGGATTTAGTCAATATCTCTAATGGTAACGAATACCCCGCTACAGGGTATTATTGAGAGATTGGGAAAAAATTAGCAAAATGACCTATTTATAGAAATTTGTGATTGTCCTGTCTCTCCCAGTGAGCATGAGCTATCTTGGAGAAAGTCACATTTTTGGCCCATCACATGTTAGATTGCATCAAACCATCTTAATGAAAATATCTGGTCTCGCCCGGCGACCATGCGCTCGGCCGACGAACTCAATTTCTCAAACCCTCGTCATGCGACCAACACGAGTTTTGCTACTGGATTTTGATTAATTCTCCTCTCCCCGAGCTTGCCACCTCTCAGCGTGCGAGCTCACTTCTTGGTCGTTACCCGTCATCGAGAGAACAAGCTCACATTCCAAATCTGTGGCTTTTCTCCTACTTCATTGTTTTGTGTCCTTTATCTTTGGTTTCTTGGCAAAATTCCTGCATACTAGCACACACATAAGGGATACCAAAGCCATACGAAATTATTATTATATTTGACACAAACTTATGAATTTTATTAATCGAAAACACAAAAGAGTTTGAAAAATGCCAAGTTTCAATGATAAAATTTATTCAAGATTGGAATTCAACAAACTCTCCCAAACTCAAATATTTTTTCCTCAAGAAAAGTATGCTTCTCATTAAAACAAGAAGATTTGCTCAAGCATACAACTCAACAAGAGAGAAATAAACAATTCAAATTCAAGAGATGAACGCGTACAAGTAGTGCTCAACACTTCCTAGAATCAAATCATGACTAAGAATTAAGTTATAAACACAAATATCATACAATGCATTCTTAAGAAATTAAATTATCATACTTGAATCACTATAACTCTCCTCTTCATAACACAGATGAAGATATTTGCGTATTTTGAATATGCGGGACATTTACTCTCACCTAATAACATTGCTAACATCCTGATCAATTCATACATTCCTTCAAAGAATCATATAAAAATCATGGAAGCATGGACCACTAAGGGCTTTTCAAGGTTGTAGCTTGGTCGGGTTTCACAATAAAGGGTCATATCCGAGGTTTTTGAAACGAAGATGCCAACTCAAAAAGAGAATTCACTAAACAAGTTCTATACACTTCACAACATTATTCACCTCTTTCTTTTGCTCAATTGATCCACCCTTTCAAACTTTCTTTGCACAATTACTTTTCATTTTTTCTTTCAAACAAATCTTTTTTTTTTCAAGTTCTTATTCACAAATTTTCTTTCTTTTTCAATTTCCTTTCTTTTTCAATCCCTAACAACCTACCATTTATTTCTTCTCCCTAACATGACTATAATCAATCCTATGTGAATGCTCCTTTATTTTCATGGGAAGGGTTAAACTTTCAACACAATTTTCAAGGTCAATTGTTTCAAGAAAAAATATATTTTTAGAATCTCACAAAATATAATGATGAAAAAAATTTTGTGTACACATTCATAGTTCATCATTAAAATGGGTCTTAACTTTTAAGTCTCAATGTGGGTTAATCAAATGCTCACTACTCACAAGGTAGGTTATTTTTGGTTATGCTGTCGCATCTCGGAGAAACGCGCACAATGAAAAAACAAAGTCGCCACCAATGTTATTTATCCCAAGAGAGGGAAAGGAAACACTGAGTAAACCTACAAAAGGATGAATTTGATGGTCTCCCAACCAAGATATGGGTAAGGGAGTCAATTATGCAAGGAGAATGTATTAACACCCCTCACGTCTGTAGTACCCTAGAGGATCCACTCTTGTTGTTCTAATCAAAAGGTGTGTCAGGTCTAAAACTAGGTTGCGAAGGGAATGCATGTAAATGAATTATTAACAGAGAAAAAGGAAAGATTTTGATTATTGCGCTCACTTAGGTTTTGTAACCCAATGCCTACGTATAAAAAATAATCAGAGCACTATAGTTATTCTTAAAAACTTTGTTGTGTTGCTATTTTTTATGGGTAACAACTATTATTGAAATTTTTCATAAGAAAAGCTAAGTGGAAAAAGGAGAATTTTATTTGTTGAATGTTTTTGCTGAAAGAATACATCAGATGGTCCCTCAGAAGGTGGGGGTATTTGTGTATTTCTTTCTTAATTATGAAATAAACTCAATACTATTAGAGTGTTTTGAATTTTATTAATAATAAGTTTTAGTTTTAGAATGGATGCAAAAGAGCAAAAGGACTAACAAAAGAGGAGTCTCAATCCTACTTGTTGTAATGTAATGTGGACCTAAAGTTAGGATCAAGGGAAACTTCTATCTAATATTGTCACACATGGATACCAATCCTAAGGTCTACCTAGCTCAATATTGACCAAGAAATAACTAAAGGATCATATGGGGAGCATGTAATCAAACACTTAAACATGGCAATGAGAGCAAGAAAGCATCACACAAACATGTAATTAGGTAAACACCTAGGTAAGTAACAAACCAAGACCATAGATAACATAAAGAAAACTTAAACAAGTATCATTCATGTCATCAAGGCAAAATAAGAGAAGATATGGAAATTAAACAATCACACATCAAATGAGAAGTGAACACTTACTCACACATATGTACTTAAACAAGACACCTAACAGAAAACCTACTTAAACAAGCAAGCATAAAAATGAAAGAACATGCAATTATGTGAACACCCAAGCAAGAAACAAGGTAGAATTAAAGACGATAATTGAACAACCACACATCAAACCAGGAATAGAAAGGTTTAAGGCAAGCAAGAGATTAACATCTCATAACCTAAGAACTATCTTACTTAAACAAGTAAGGAAGCAATGCACACAAACAAAGGTTAATCAACCAGAAGAGCATGTTATCAACATTCATGGGTTAGAAACTCATCATCAAAGTAAGCATTTAGAAATTTTAATAAAATACCTAAGGGTCATGCACAAGAGGTTTTGGCATTTAGAAAATTCAAAAGAAAGCAATCACTGAAACAAGCTAGCATGCAAGGCTATAAGTGTGGAGTGCTTAAATTAGCATGGTATAAGAAAAAGAATTTGAAGTGAAGGAGATGAGAAGACATACAAGTCAGAAACTATGTCACAATAAACTCATTATCATCAATTAATCATACTTTGTAAAAGAAGTGTCATAAACATGCACAAAGATAAGGTCACAAACAAACCTAATTGGGAACTAGTCCTCTACTTTAGGTGCTAACAAGCAAAGACAAAAGAGAAGGGACATGGTGAATACATAAGATACAAACATGAACAAGATAATCAACTTAAACATGTCTCCATGGCATATAAAAACTACAAACAAGAATTGAATTAAAGGCATAAGCATTCAAGTAAGCAAACATTCATTCAAGTCAACAAGATAAGTCAAAAATTCTTAACCAAGAATGATGGGAACGAAGAAATTTTTACAATAGAAGTTAATAGATTAAAAATGGCATTTACATATGAAATACATATAATCACCACCAAAGTAACATATCAAAGCACACTCAAAGACGAGAGCAAAAGATGGACATGGGGAAACCTAAACATGCCTCTAAATGGAAACAAACATCATGTTAAGAAAAAGTGAGGATGGAACATGGAAATTAGGTGTCAAAACCCCCCAAGTTATAAGAAAATGGCATGCTACATTAATCATGTAAACCAACCAGACAATAAGAAGTCATGACACAAGGTAGGCTTAAGGCAAGATCACTAAATGGGCAAACAAACATCATGGTTAAAACTCAATTGTAATCACAAACAAAAGGCATGGAATGACCTATAAAAATGATCAAAGGGGCTCTATCTCATGGTATCTCAATCAATAAAAAGGGAGGATAATGTAGCGGTAAATTCATGACCATTAAGTTATGGATAAACTTAACGTCAATATAACCAGAGTCGCCACCGTGCTTTTATTGTTTCCAAAGGAAAAAGGGAAAAGTACGAACAAAACCCAAAGATAAGAATTTTTCAAATAAAAACTAATAAAATGCCAAAGATTACAATTAAGGGGGTTGGTTACACATAGGGAAGGTGTTAGCACCCAAAGTATCCTAGGTACTCCTAGGGAGCCCCTTTTTTTTGTGTGTATGTGTTTTTGGTATAAAAGATGTTTACAATAAATAGAGTGTGGGGATGAGAAAAGAATTCATTAATTATATTTTTGTGTTTGACAAGACCTTCGGACTTGCGCCTACATACCAACATAAGAATGAGGGATCAAAACCTCGTAGTTCGTGGTATCAATTTCAAAATTAGTGGATTGATTTTAATCAAAAATTAAGTCTACAAGAGGCAAAAAGGAGCCTAAAAAAGGTTTGAAAGAGTGTTAGTTCTTTTTGTGTTTTTGAAATTTTAAGTCAATATGGTTAAGTTCCTTTACAAGTTTGATTTAAGAAAAGAGTTTAAAAATGCAATGGCATAAGGCCAAAGATTTTAATTTTTGCAATAAAGTCTATGTTTTAAAATCACAAGAAAAGAAGATTTTTTTGAAAGGGGGGGGGGATTTTGAAATTTAAGAAGTGGGATGAGATGAAGATACTAATCCTAAGCATAAAATTAAAAGTTAAGAGTTGAAAAGATCTGACCAATGTGATGCAATCCAACAGACAAGAGTGTCATATAGAAAACCCACTTTCCCTTTGGAATTTGAATCAAGCAATATCAACAAGGAAATAATATGAAGAGAAAGGCATCAAATAAAGACGGTCACATCCAAGCAAGAAACTTCACAGCTAACAGTCTTCTTTGTCTCCTCATGTATCAAATGACATACTCCTTGATTAGCTCAGAATAAGGCATTAGACACAGGTTCAAAGTAACAATTGCATCAAGACCATGTAGCAGATGAATTCATATGGATCCCAATAATTGCATCAGATGAAAGCTCAAATCATAATAACTCGGTCTCAGAAAAGTTGGCATTGACCAAGTCCTTTTGCATATGGAATGTTGCCTAATTCTAAGTCCAAAAACTCAGATCAAATTCAACACTCCACACAAACATTTTTTAGGGTTTTTGTTGTTTATTAAGTATTTTAAGGTCCTATGACCACAAACACAAACAAAATACACAAACAAATATATACAATCAGAATATATGACTCAAGTGAGCAAGTGAAAATGACATGAATATAAACAAGTTAAATGATATGTAAATGACAAATAAATTGGTAAATGACTTGAATTTAAATTTCATAAAGTAAATGACTTGAAAATAAGGACAATAATAATAAAAGTTAGTCAAATGTTAGTTGATTAGATGTTAGTGATGTTTTGCTTTTCAATTGATTAAGTCATTCTTTGGAGAACACTCAACCCTCTATTCACAAGCATGAATACTTGAACCAAGACATCTTCCAAAGAAAGGAAAAAAGGCCAAGTTTCCACACAATACCATGAAAGGGGAGAGACTTACAATCTCACTTACTAGAATGTTATGCCTTTAGGGTCAAAATTAAGCTCTATGTTAAGCAATCGTAATTGGACTTGTGTAGAAGTCACAACTATCTGAGGCCGAGCAATAGAAATTTTGGTGTTAATGCATGTTAGAGATATTGTATAATGAACCATACTCCTAAAACATACCACACACAAAAAGAAAAAGATCAAAGGATAAACCTATCTCATCCATACTTGTATTGGTTCATCTAACACAAAGTTATTGATGAACCAATTAGCCTTAGGATATTGAGACTTCATTGGTCAATGGAAAGGATGGGAGAGAATGAGATTGAATATGAAGAGGGAGGGGAGATAAGAGAAACACAAATTGGTCATGGGAGGAATTTTATCAAATTAAAATCATTCCTTCATTTTGGGAGATGAAATGTACATTTCATCAATCCCCTAAATCCAATTATTTTAATTCAACAAAAGTAAAATCAACCTTGACCAAGGCCCAAACACATAGTCAAACTTCACAAGTCAATAAAAATGGCTCAACATAATTTCTACACAATTAATCAATTAGGAATCAAATTAAAAATGCATTTAAATTAAATTTAGTTTGTTTAAAACCTAAAACCTCTTTAAAACACCAAATAAATGGCCAAGAGATTTATCCTAGGTCAAACAAGGTCAAATGACCTTAGACAAAAAATTTCATAATTTTTGAAAAGTCAGGGGTATTTTAAAACAATTAAAAATATGCACAAAAACAATTAATTCATGAAAAATATCAAAATTGATCCAAAAAATAATTTTAATTCATAAAATGAAAGAGGATAACATTTCAAGATTTTTGGTGAAAGTCCCATATATTTTGGATTAAAAATGAAATTAATATGAATTAATCAAAATAAATGGATTAAATGAAAAATCAGAAAATAAAAGGAAATTCAAAAAAACAAGGGCCATCAGATCTCCCTCATTAATTGAGGTGGTAGATATGATGGCCAAGCGCGCGCTTCCATAAAACATTGAAATCAATGCGTGCACACGCATGGTAATCACTTTGGACGCATGAGATTAGAACATGAGAACCAGATCAGATGGCCTGGATTGATCCAACGCACCACCGAAGCCCTAGCTCTGGTGATCTTCTTCGGTGATCCCCATCGGTCTGGTTGAGGCTCAACTCCATGGAAAATGAAAAATGAATACACTCATTAAAAGGAAAAATGCTCACGAGCACGAATCTGGCCTCAATTTTCTCCAATTCCAAGTATATAAAAAGATACAGGGATTTTAATTTTGAGGATCATGAACTGAGTTGCTTCGATTTGACCTCAAAGTAACTCAATCTTATTGCCTACATTGATAGGACTTCGACAACCAAAAATCACAAAGAATGGTGAAGAATTGAGGAAGAATCGAAGAGATGAAGTTTCTGAAAATTCACCTTCAATGGAGCTTCAAACTTGCTCGATCTTGATTACAATTGTGCCTGACCTTGGTTCAGAAGCTTGTTGGAAGTGATTAGGATCAAGAAATGGTTTGGACTCTTGGAGTTTCATTCTCAAAACAAATGGAGATTTGAAACTCGATTTTCAATAGAAAACCTTCAAGATTATCCTTTAATGAAGATGGTTTGGATTGCAGGTTCAAAGAGATTCATAGCCAAAGAGATTCATTTCCACACACTTCCAAAAATGGCAAAATTTGAGTAATTCTCTTGCATGCTTGCATGGGTGTCTGATAGGCCCATCAAGTGATGTATTCAGGTCCGAAAATGAGTGAGAATCATGCTGAAATCAAGTCATGTGGCCATGAAATCGAGTATGAAATGTGGAAGTGAAAATCATCCAAATGGTTCCTCATATTGCACCCATACGCAAGTCCTTCATTCTTTGTCCAAATGAGATGATCCTGGACTCTTTGGAAAGGTGAGATCAAGGGGAACAACTTTCATGTTGGACACTTTTTCATTTGAAGCTTGTATCATGATGAATTTTGAGGTGGAATGTTAGGAAATCACACATATTTGAAAATTTTCTAAGTTCCAAGTCAAATGTTCACTTCTTCCACCTTGAATAACTTTTTCTATGGACTTCAAATAAGAAACATTATTTCATCAAAGTTGTATATATTTCAATCCCCTTCAATTTTGCCATAAATTTGGCCTCATTTGGATTTATCATGAAGGAGTTATGCATTTTAGAAGTTGAGGAAAATCACTTGTTCAATGGTAGTGGCCCAAAATGACCTATAATGGTTCCTCTTGGCACATGCATTTTCAAGTTTAATTTTAATTTCCTCAAAACATAAAAGTTGAAGTAGACATATTGAATTTGATCATGGAATTTTAATAAATTTCATCTCACAAGAGTTGAGCAAGTTATGATCTTGAGAATTTGACCTCCAAACTAGGGTTCAGACAAAATGACCTATAATCTTTTACCATAAAAAATGAATTTACAAGAAAAACTAGCTCTTGACTTCAACATTAAAGTGGTTTGGAATGTCATTTTGAGTAACATTTATCTTAGAATAATTTTCATATGACAAAAAGTGTAGGAGATAGGGTCTAGGGAACCCTGGTTTTGACCAGTTGACTTTCCCTGGTCAAGCACCATGAACCATCTTGCTAGCTTGACATTCTCTTGACTTTTGGGACTCGTGGAGGATCATATATGTGTAAGATGATGAAATATGAAGTATCCCTTAAAATATTTGATCAAATGTTGAAGAAACTTGTTGAAGAAGTCACACAAGATACCCAAATGAATTAGGGTTTCCAAGGCAAACAAACTCCAAACTCTTGATGATTTCTTGATCAAAAATATATGTGAAGTCATGGGGATCCAAATATGATGCTTAGAGCCAATGTGAATAATTTCTTGATTGCACTCCTTATATTGAGGGTCTTAAACCTTAGATATGAGCTTGATAGAGCATAAGTGAGCATGCACACTACCTACAAAAGCAACAAACTATACATTGATACATTTTTGGTATTTTGGTTAGTAAATAGTGAAAAACAAAGTATGATACAATCAAGATGTGCTTGGTGATCTCTCCCAATGAAAACCCAATTAAAGAGGGGTAAGGAGGATGCCAAGGTGTGATCTCAATGCCAATGCATATGATGAGATAACATGAGGGATCTTAGGGTCAAAATTGGGATCTTACAGATAACAATCCCTAAATGGTTTCACAAGTGCATTCTCTAAACAAACAAGCAAAGCAAACAAAGGCCAACCAAATAAGTATGCATCGTATCACTCATAAGAAATATTTAGGAAGCTCCAAAAATATGAGAAAAATTAACAAGACAACAAGAAGTCAAAAACTCAAAAGTGTCCTAACATGTGCTTAAGGGTGTGGTCAAGAAGGCACTCAAGCAATCAACAATTATCAACAAGTATCTCAACAAATAGGCATGCAACCAAGGCTCATAAAGACACAATAATCATGCATCAAATTGAAAACAAAAGTCCTAAAATACACACTCAAACCCTAAGTATATAATTGTATAAAAATTCCCGAAAGAGTGGCTCAAGAATAAGTTCAACATGACATCAATCATCAAGCATTACAATGCATCATTGATCATACAAGTCAAGCATTAAAAATAAATTAAAACATGGACCAAAATGAATGAATAAATCACCAAAATAAAACTCAAATGTCCTATATACATGTGCCTAAGTGTGTACAAAAATTGGGGTTAAAAGTCAAAGGGAATCATCAAGAACCAAACCCTAATTCAAAAACTAGGTCAAACCATACACAATTTATAATATAATTAAAATAAAATATTAAAACAATTAGAAAAATAAAATAAAAAATATAGAAAATTAAATAACATGTTAAAATATAATCATGACTTTTTTGAGCATTCAAAATATTAAAATAAAATCATAATAGAAAAATAAAATAAAAGAAATTAAATGAAGTTAAAAGAATAAAGGGGGTGCAGAAGCAAAATGGGAAATGAACTAAAATCAAGTGAAACACGCGCATGGTCCAAAATAATGGGGGTGATAAAAGCGAAGTTACAAAGCCCAAGACCCAATTCCAATTAATCCAAATTAAAAGGGGCATGCCATTTTTAAAATAAACAAAATAACATGTGACCTTGCATCAACATGTCACATATTTTAAGTCACAAAAGACAAAAACAAATGCCAACCATTCATAGCGCGCCACACATCATCTTCAACCTCGGTCCAAAAACAAAACACGATATAAACCCTAATCCCGTGCAATCCCATACAACAACTTCTCATGCACATAACTTCATCCACAGTCCAAAAAATTAAACGAAATCAAAAGCAAAGATGCAAATCTCATGGAGTAGAACACAAACATGTCAAGAAAAACTCAAAAGGATGGATCAATTATGGAGAAAGTTAGTATGAAAGTCAAGCAAAACACACTATTTTCAAAAAGTTTCAGCAACTCATACATCTAACATTCAAACATTCAAGCAGAATCATCATGTTAAACCATTCATAAGAAAAGTATGCAAGCTATTCATGGCACGTGTAAATCCAAAATGAAGGAGATGAATAGAGGAGAACCTTACCTAGTGGAGAAGGTCCACTACCTTTTGTGCTTGTTTGAGCTTATGAAACCCCACCAACAGTGATTTCTAGTCTTCAAATGAGAGCAATGGAGCAGAAGAAATAAAGAGGGAAGAACTTCCAATGGAGAAAAATGTTTGCAAGCTCAAAAAATGAGGATCCAGATTCTCTCTCCTCAATGGTGTGTTTGTGTGAAATTAGTTCATGAAGCACTTATATAGGGTGTCTAAAATTAGGTGCAGTTCTTGCCAAGGTGAAAGAAACCGTTGAGGGGCATGTTTGGGAGTTTATGTGCAAAATGAGGGTGCGGTCATAAGCCGCATTTTGTGCTATCTTGATGGCATGCTTGGTGCGTTTTGGCCAAGATAAATGAGGTAGAGAATGCATCATAATGTTGGCACGTGAGGGAGAGCAAGATCAGCATGTTTTGCACACTTGCATATTTCTTTTTTTTGTGCCAAATATGGGAACATGAGAGTGTAGGGAAATTATTTTGTTTGGGACATTTGAGGAAAGATCAAAGTGGTAGGCATGGTGTAAGTATAACATGCTTGGTCATTTGGAGCAAAATGTGTAAAACTTGGTTAATGCATGATTTTAACGAGAGCTCAAACATGGCCATGCAACCAACTTGGCACGAATGCAACTTAGTGTGTGCTCAACCAAAACTCACAAACTTGATATCAATGAAAAGAGGGAATATCAGAGAACATTTTTCATGTTGAAAGTAACTTGAAATGAAGCCTCTAACACTCTTTAAAATTGTCATGAACTTGCTTGCAAACTCTGACTTGAAACACTTAGAAAATTTTCAAAGTGTTGGACATTTTATGAATTTGAAACACCAACCTTCCAATGATCATAGCTTGACTCATGATGCTCCAAATGCTAAAAACTTGGTATCTCCTTAAAGCTGGGAGAAAGGAGAACAACTTTTATGTTAAGGACAATTTGATTTGAACCTTGGGTGATATGGAAACTTGGCCATGAAGACAGCTGATTATTAACACCAAACTTGCCAAAAATAGTAAGTATGCATAAAATCCTAATTCCCAAATTAGGCAAATTTTGATAAATCTCTTGAATTTCTTGATTCATGTGATTCCACTTGGACAAATCTTAAACATTGGCCATATTTGACTTACGAGACCCATGTTTGACCTTAAAAGTCAATAGTTGACTTTTTGGTTACATAGTTGACTTTTGGTATACATAGTCAAATCTTATTCCTTCTCGATCAATTGAACTTCTTCTGATTAAAATTAATGACCAATAATTCACACATGATTTCTTTGAGACATATATAGGACCATGGAAAAAAAATTGCTCAAAAAGTCTGTCGCCAACTGACTTTGACCAAATCCCTAGTTGATAGCCAAAAGATAGGAGAATGATGATCATCTTCAAATCCTTTGCCAATCTCAATCATCTAAGGATACAATGAGCATGTGGAAATAACTTGAGGAATATGGAACCCTTGTGGCTTGAGTGACCCAATAGATTGAGAACATTTCCTCACTATTGACTTGAATACCAGTCTTTCTTCTTTCTTGCTTGAGATTAGCCAATAGAACAAGATACCTTGATCCCATAACCATAAACACAATGATATGCATGAGCATGTATGATAATGAGACATGAGCCAATTAGGGTTGAAAAAAAAGGGTAAATTTTTGGATGCAACATATGGTTATGCTCAAAATCAACAAAGTGCCTTGATCATTTCTATGCATTCATAATTTCGCAATAGTTACAATATTAAACATGAATTAACCGAGTTAAAACAAAGTCACCAGTAATCCAAAGCAATATAGTGAACAATGGAAAGTTTCTCATAGTTTATGGTTTAGACCTAAGCAATTCAAGAATTTGAAAGAAATTTGAAAAATGGAGCAATAATTGACATTTGCATAAAACACACATTTCTAAGCCATGCTAACATTCTAGAAAGTTATAACCATGTACCTTTCTTGCGTACATCATATCAAAAATTATATGATCACCATCCAAACTTGAATGAATCTTCATTTGATACTTTATCAACAAAATAGAAACCAATATTATCAACCAATTTATTGTAGAAGAAAACTATAGAAGCAATTTAAACAAACAAATTAAAACATTAAAACATAATGTATTCAACCAAATAACCAGATGTTATGGTGTAAACACCAACAAAAGTAGTAAAAAACCCAAAAGTTTGAAACTACAACTAAAATAACAACAATATCCAAACTACATAAAAATATAAACTACAACATAGCGTAAATAATAATAATAATAATAATAATGACTAAAAGCTATAAAGATTCTTCACTTTATCGAATAAGCCTTTTGATCCTATGAAACAAAAAACTCTACTCCTCATTAGAAAACTAAAGGGTTTGGAGTAAAATAGAGTAAGCGAGAGGGAAAATGAAACAAATGAAATACCAATTCTGATAATGAAATGGGCCCACGCACATGAAGCCCAAAAGAAAAATAATTTTTTTCTTCAAAAAAGTGTTGTAAAAACAAGTCTGGTGGCCAAAATTTGCAGAACTCGCCCGAAAAACCTAGGGCGAGTGTAGCGGTAAATTTTTTGAGATTAAGTTATCAATTAACTTAACTCACAAAGAAATTGTTGCCCCCGCGCTTTTATTGTTTCCAAAGGAAAAGGGAAAAGGTACGTACAAAACCCGAAGAAGTTTTAAAACAAAACTAATAAAAGAGAACAAGGGTCCGATGGTTAGTTATGCAAAGGGAATGTATTAACACTCTAAAAATTCATGGTACTCCATGGAAACCTCTTTGAAAATGTTCCTTTTAGTTTTAAAAATGAGTGTTGTTTGTAAAAGATTGGAGAGGTGGGAAAAGAAATATATTTTTTTTAATGATTTTTGTGTTTTTCCAAGAATTTTGAAGTCTCATGCCTACGTACCGACAAGATGCAATGAAGGATCAAAACTTTTTAGTTCATGGTAAAAATAATAAAGAAGTTTATTTTGATTTATTTTTAATGAGAATACATTTTGTCATTTTAAGGAGAATACTCAACTAATCACCTACAAGTATAAGAACTTTGCACCACCGTGAGAAGGGCTCCAACTTGGATAAGGATCAACAAGTATGCCACTAGCTCTCACAGATGGAAAAGAATTGTCATCAATACTATGGGGATAGGAGAATTATATCTCAATTATGGAAATGACTCGTGTCTAAACTTTGAGAATTTTTTTAAAAGGAAAAGTGCACAAAGACACAAAATGATTTGAATGAGTTATGCATTTTTAGTCTTTTTAAATTGGTCTAAATATGCTTAAGATGGATTAACATTTATTCAAGAAAAATGTTTTGAAAATCACTTGACAAAATTCAAGGTTTATTGAGTAAGTAGTTCAAGTTTAAAAAAAACAAGAAGGGGAGGAGAGGGAGAGATTATCCTAAAGCATAAAGTAAAAGCTAGGGAGGAAAGATCTACCCAAGAATTAGCAAGCCTTTTAACATAAATAAAGCAAGAACTCCCTCCTTTTGATTAAGCCTCAAGCAAGCCAGAATAAACAAATAATAATCCATGTATCAGATGAAACCAGAGTAACTCAACCAAGTCTTCAAAAGGAAATCTCAAGTCAAAGATACCAGATGAATTCTAGGGTCTCAAGTCATAAGAACCAAAGCAAAGGTCAAGGTCCTAATTCTAAGTCCATAACTCAATAATGATTCTAATGATAGTAACCACAAGTCCGTGAATCGTGATAACCAAGTTTCTTTTTAGGTCTTTTCTTTATTAATGTCTTCTTTACAATGATATTAAAGAAAGGTCCAAGTGGACAAAGAACAAAATGACAAAACACAAATAATATGATATGTAATGCTAAATATAAAGTATAAAGTAAATGGCATAAAGATAAAAGCATAAAGTAAATGACTTGGAAATAAAAGGTAATACAATAAAATGTTAGTAAAGGATGTTAGTAATAAAAGATGAAAGATGTTTTGGTCATTTTTTGGAGAACACTCAACTATCCATCCACAAGCATGAAAATATGAGCTTGTATATCATTTATGAGAAGGGCTCCAACTTGGATAAAATCAACAAGTATGCCACTAGCTCTCACAAATAGAAAATGAGCAACATTTTCGTACAATACCATGAGGAATGTGAGACTTACAATCTCACTTTTAAAAATGTCATTGTTTTCTTTGGGGCAAATTTAGTGCTATCTTAAGCAATCGTAATTGGACTTACGTAGAAGCCACACTTCATGACACTTAGGATAAACCAATGCATCAATACAAAGTACCTTAAATGATCCATGATCAATTAGGAGGTAGATTTGAAATGATGAAAGTTCATCAAGTACCAATCCATACATCATGAATAAGATGGACACAAGTCATCCAATTGATCAAAGGGAAAAGAAAGAGATGAAGAAGAGAGACACAAGAGAAGTCACACCCAAATTGGACTAAAAGTTTGATCAAGTCATCATCAAAATCAATAATCCATTTTGGTGGGTTAGGGTTTTCACCCCATCAACACCCAAGATCCATTGAGTTTGGTAAGACTTGAAGTCAAAACCATCATGATCCAAGATCAACAGAAGTTCACAAGGGTCACACAAATAAAAATGCAATTAAATGAAATAAAAATGCATCAAAGGTATTTTTAAATCAATTTTAAAATAGAAATAAAATGGAAAATCCATAAAGTCCTTCAAAACACCAAATAAATGGTCAAGAAAATTCTGGAAGGTGGGAAATAAAATAAGAAGTATATAATAAAATTTCCAGAATTTTAAAATACAAAAAAATATTTTTAAACTAATTAAAACAAAGGAGAAAAGAGAAAATTCATGAAAAATAGAAAATCAGTGAAATAAAAATAAGATGAAGAAAAATAAAAGAGAATTTTAGAAATTATTTTGGGATATTTTGGATAAAAAATGAAATTACTATGAATTTTTAAAGAAAAAGAAATTTAAAATTATAAAAGAAATATAATTAAAATCAGAAAAAACACGGAGCGTTGGATCACGCCTCATTAATTGACGTGGCAGATCCAACACTCCAAATGTTAGAGATCGCGATGGAATGCGCTGCAAGTCAAACACATAATCCAATTCAAATTCATCCAATCAAAACATTCATTTTGCTAACATGTCTGATTAAACTCAGACAACCTGAGAAAACTCCGATTGTCTTTGTAAGACCCCAATTTTGTCCCTAAGATCCCTCATGGCATCATATCATTTCATATCATTGCCTCAAGGATCATTGTGCACCTTGCTTCCTTCCCTGTGGGTGGGTTATTCTTTTGAGTGTGATTCTTGATCACCAAGCATGTCTTGCATTTGTATATCACTGCTTTTCTTTTTATCACTAACCAAAAGTACAAAAATATGTCATCTAACCTTTGCCTTACAGATGAAGCAATCATAGGTCAAAGCAGTCAAAGGCAGTCATTGAGCAATCGATGGTGGCCATTCTTGAGAATTTGGGCACCACAATCATTCACAAGAGTTCATATGACCTATGGTATCATTTTGAATCAAAATCTCAAGTGGTAGAGGCTTGAATCTCATCTGAACATTGCCAGGTCAACTAAACCCCTAAAAAGTCAACTGCCAAGTCAACTGTGGATTTGGAGGTGGGAAAGGATTAGAAATACTTCATTCATGTTCAAACAAGTCTCATTTGACATCTCAAACATCAACATTGAAGAAAATAAAGTCAGGTCAAAACTTTCCAAAAATAGTAAGTGACCTATAATTCAAATTTGCCAAAAATGGAAAGGTTTTAACCTAGCTTCAACTTCAAAATACATCATCAAAAAAGCTTCAAATGAAATTTTGTTGAACATTAAAGTTGTAGATCTTTCTCTCCCATTTCCAAAAAGTCCAAGATCATCCATTTCTCATGTGTGGTTGAAGAGATATGATCAAAACATGGCCAAGTGTGTATGGAGATTCAAATGTGTATAACTTCTCAACCAAAGCTCCAATTCAAGTGGCTCTTTTTTGTACATTCTTCTCTTGACTTCTACTTTCCAAATCACGCATTGCATTTCATTAATTATGGTCACATGAACATTTGATATTTCACTTGATTTTTGGAGGGAATTTTTAAAGTTTAAAATTGGCCAATTGTTTTAACATTCTCTCATTGCCAATAGCTTCAAAATGATGTTTTAAGTGAAATTGAATCATAAACCCGTGCACTGTTCATCATGCACACCATGCATAAGGTGAATTTGCTAATTTGCACTTACACCACCATTTTGCTAATCCAATTACCAAATGGCCTAAACATGATTAAGGGATGATTAACACAGCATATATATAGTAAATCATAACTGTTTTTCACTAACAACACTTCATTTTTCAAATCTAGAAATTTTTCACACTTTTTTCTCTCAAAATTTTCTCTCCAATTCTTCAACAATTTGCATTTCCTTTGGTTGATTCATGCTTCTGGAGAGTTCTTGAGCAAGATTGAAGAAGGATCCATAGCAATTTGTGCTGTTTTGTGGTATACTCGAAGCTTTAAGCAACAATGGCAAGTCAAAATTCTGTTGGAGTCAAGAGCAATTGAGCTTCAACATTCTTCCCAAACACTCATACAAGCATTGTAGAAGACTCTTGGAGCATTGCAAAGGCTTAGATCCATCTGAATCCAGTTCTGCTTCTACAAGAGGTTACAAATCGCATCTCATGATTTTGATTTTCATTTCCATAATATGATAGATCTTCTTATGCTGAGCATTTTGAGCTTTAAATCATGTGAATCCATGCTGTTTTGAGTGAGATGTGGTTGTTCAAAGTTTTGATGTTAAATTTTCTTTCATTCGATTCGTGCTTGTTTAGTTGTTTCTTGTTGATTTTTTTGTGGATTCATGTTGTATGATACAAGATCTTTACAATGATATGCGCCATGCTGATTTCTGTGCATTTTGAAAATTTCTGGAAAATCCAGATGAAGATCTTCATGATCTTCATCTTCATCTTCATGTGTTCTTCATTTCCTGCGAATTTTCCTGCATGTTCATGTTTAGGCAACGCTTCCAATCCATATGCCACGCTTTTCCGTTGCCATAGGGTGTTAGCTTAGGGTTTAATCCTGACTGGTCCACCTGTATGCCACGCATTGCTTTGCTAGCCTTTTGATTGGTGTGTATCCGTTTGACCTTGCTCCATCAGCATTGACCTGGCCACGTATGATTAATGAAACGCCGCGTTTGCAGCTTGGCGCGCCTGGTCATTCAAATTGTTCCTCCATTCGATTCCTGGCTCCAACATATTTTCAAATACCTTGCATTATTTTCCATGGTTCCCTACATCATTTCATGTACATACTTTACATTGTTTTTTTCATTTTTCATCATCTTATAAAATCTATATATAATTTAAAATACATCCAAAAAATATGAGGATTTTTGTGTTATGTCACATTTTCTGTCTATTTGTTTTGGTTATTTTTACATAAATTGTGCTTGGCTGGAAAATTATTTTTCCTAGGGAATGTCAACATGTATGCTTCTTGTACCTTGCCTTGCCATATCTTTTGTGAAATGATGTTTGTTTATCCAATGCTCATGAAAATTTACATGTTGAAACTAGACTCTTGGCTGGACATTTTGGTGTTGAGTTTGCATTTTTATCAATTGTCATTTCTGTTTTATGATCATGTGAATGTAGGTGTGACAATGTGTGTCACACCTTTGTTTGTTCATCTTATGTGATGTGATTACCTTGCCAAATGAATTCCAAATGCTTTGATTTTTTGTGTGATGCATATTATGGATGTTGTGAATGAGAATGATTTTTCTTGGAATTATTTGATTGACTTATGATTTAATTGATATTTTTCATTCTGGATGGTCATGTTTGAGCTTTTGAATTGCCTTGGTTTTCATTTGATCATGAAATTCTAATGCTTTATCCAATGAATGTGAAATTTGGGATACTATTTCTAGACATGTTGAATGTTGTTTTGGCTTTGGTTTGAGGTTTTTACCATGTTTCATTTCTATTTTAGGCCTAGGCTAAGTTGGTGTGCCATGTTGTGTCACATATGTGCTTGATTATGCTTGCCTTGACTTATGCAATTTGATTACCATGCCTAATGATGTCCAATGCCTCTAATTTTTTGTGTGATGATCATATTGTGTGTCCTGTTTACTCATGAATTTTATTGAGATTATTTGAATCATTTTTGATTTAATGTGCATTTATTCATTCTGATGTCAGAATGTGGTTACAACTTGCATACCTTGCCATGTTTGGTTTATGAAATGAATTTGGTGAATGCTATTAATATGAGACATTTTGGATTGTGTTCTTAATTGATTGAGGTTGATCCATGTTAATTTTCATGTTCTGTTTTAAATTTTTTCTCCATCTTTGACCCTAGGCTTTGACCTAGTGGTTTGCTTCTCATCTTTGAGCTTTGTTTTCAGGTTGAACATCCAAGTTATATGGTTCATGATGCTTCATCACTTGAGCATTTGATGTTTGCCTTTGTCTACTAACATTGTGTGTTTTGTAGGGTTGCTAAATCATTTGAGTTGTGTTTGTGGCTTATGCCTTTGCTTATTGGGTTTGACTGTTGATATTAATGTTGTTTGATTGTCTGAGTTGTATACTGATTTGTTTGATGTTTCAACAGGTACATTAGTTGCTTAAGTTCAATTTTGAACTTGCTTTTGCTTGGTTGCTTAACCACTTAGGTATAACATTCTCTTCTTCATGTAGTCTGGAAGACCTACTGTTATTGGTAGGCACCTGTCTGAAGTCCTCCTTAAGAGGCAATGTTTGTGATTGTTTACTTTTTGTCCCAAGCAGGAAAAGTCCTTTGATAAGGCAATTGGCAGATAAAAGAGATGTGTAATCCATCTCCTTCTAGTCAGTGTGTCATCCCTTTGCTCACATAACATGTTGATGCATTGTGGATATTAACCCAAGATCTATAGAGTCATTCACTTGTGGAGAGAGTTCCAACTTTCTGAACTCCCACACCTTCCATTATTTGAAGCTCTCCCCGACCAGGGATAAGAGCCATGAGGCACACCCCTCATATCCTTTTCATCTGCTTCACCTTAACTCTCAATGTTAAGGTTAAGAGCACCACTTACCCCATTCTAGTTGACTTTAAAGTCTAACCTTGTGTGAGCCTAATTGCTTGTGTATAGTGTGTGCTAATTGACTTTGTTTGTCTGATTGCTTAATTCATCTGTGCATGTTTGCTTGTGTGCCTTGTGCATTTATCATCCTTAATTGTTCATTATTGCATGATCATCATTGCTCATATCTTTGTGACATCTTTGGTTTGTCCATTGAGGAATCAATTGTAAGTCCATTCATTGGCCATTGTTCCTATGATTTGGTAGGAGTCGAGTGTAAGACCATTCATTGGCAACTTGTTTCCACTTGTCTTTTGTTTCTGTTTGTTGTATGTGAGGAGTCACTTGTAAGTCCATTTATTGGCATTTGTTTCCCATGATCATTCTTTGGAGATTGGTATAAGTCCAGATAGATTGGCATCCGGTATCCATCTTTTGTTTTGTTTTGGGAGATTGGAATAAGTCCATATATTGGCTTCTGGTATCCTTTGTTTTGTTTGTTTTAGGAGATTGGTGTAAATCCATTAATTGGTATCCGGTATCCACCTTTGTTTGTGAGATTGGTGTAAGTCCATTTATTGGCATCCGGTATCCATTTGCTTTGCTTATTTGTTATTGCTCATTGCCTATTCCAAAGGACACACTTGGATCATCTGCATATGATCTCAAGAGGTGAACCTCTAGGAAGTTTTACACTCCTTCACCCACACCCTCTTTGTTCTAAACCTTTTCACATGTTGACTTCAAACTTGAAATAAGTATTCTGCAAACATCTTCATGTCTTTTCAAATTAGAAACCTGGACCTTAAGTCCTTGATTTTCAAACTTCACTTTTGATAATACTTCTTACTGAATTGAATCCTAATCATACTTTGACCATATTTTGTGAATACTCATAATCAATTAACTTCACACATTCAATTGTTTTGTGGCTTTGTCCATTCTTGTTAAGTTTTTCATACATTAGCCATAGGTTTCAATTATCATAGTGGTTGATGTAAATCTTACCGTATCCTTAGTGAGTTAATCGTAAGTCTTCCATACTTATTATAGGGTTAACCCCTCACTAGTATGTTGAAGTCGTCCTCGCATGGTGGATTGTTGATTCAGGTTGAGTTTTCTCCCATTGATAATGAAAGACCTTAGGGTTTGTGTTTAAAATCAATTCACTTACTTTGGAAATCTTTTAGCCGAACTACGGCGTTTTGATCCTAGCCTTCCATGGAAAGGTACGTAGGCAACGGGTTCATCCGTTCAAACACAAAAATAATAACTTGTATATTCTTTTCTCATCCCTTCATTCATGTTTGCACAGTAAATATTTCATAGACAAATAACAATTTCATTCAACAAGTGTGAAAAGGGCTCCCAAGGAGTACCTAGGACGTTTTGGGTGCCTAACACCTTCCCATTGCGTAATTTACCCTTTATCCAGATTCTCTGATCTTTTCATTAGTTTTCTATGTGTAAAACTTCTTAGGCTTTTGTTCGCTTTTTAGCCAATCCTTTGGATAAATAAAAGTGCGGTGGCGACTCGATTTCTTTGTATACTTTGCTTTTGATTTAATCAATAAATCATAAAGTGACGAATACACCGCTACAGTCTTCTCCGATGAGTTGTCACCGGAGTTTCATCATTTGGTAGATTCAAGGCACGAGACCACCAACATTGTGATCCTCTTCTCATCCTGAATTCACCTTATGCTCTAAATTCATTTATATAAACTGAGCAAAGGTAATTTCAGAGAATTCTCAGAAATAAGGAAGCCATGAAAAATAAAATTAAATGATGAACACGATCAATCAACACCAGATAAGTTAGGGGAAAGCATGAGAGAGTGAAGTACTACATTGTGGTAACTTGTTTGAGTTTAAATGATGCTCAAAGCTACGTTGTCCAAATGGTGATCAAAAGTTGATGAAGCTCGATATGGTTAGAGCACTTCATAAGGTATCAGAGCTTAGGAATTGTTACAAAATTTTTAGAGGATGCAAAAGGTGCTAATGGAATCAAGAAATTGGATTGAAACAAGCTAAAACTCAAAACACGATAGTTTAATTTTCTAGAAAATTTTCAAGTTGTAGCAGGGGTTTCTTGGCTCCCAAAAGATTGTAAATGAATTCAATAGCTTCCTCTATTTATAGGAAATGTGATTGGATCCAAATACATGTGAAATGATGTAGAATTCGTACAAAATGAGTTTGATCCGAGTGTGTGAAAAGTGTGACTTGAAACTCCCCAAAATTCATCCAAATGATGCGTTTCAAGGATCAATTAACTTTTGGAGACTTGGTTAAATATGTTTGGTCCAAAACACATGCTAATTTGGCTTGGAATTGATATTAGTGATGTTCAAAACTCGGGCAATGGAAACTTCTTCAGTTACAAGTCACCATGTTCTACCCAACAGGGAACCCTACTCAGAAGGCTTTTTGATCCCATTCTTTTTGCAATGTGCTAACATCATGGTCAAGATTACAATGTTCCAAGAAAGGTTGCATTTGGATGCTCGAGCACAAAGTTATATCATGTTGAAGTTGGCATGAAAAAATGATCATATAACTTAGAAAAATTTGAGTGCTTCATGGCTGAAAATGACCTGTAATGTCTTAATGAATTCCATGGTCCTTTAAGAAAACGTGTAGAGGGCATCACAAATGACATTTTACAAAAATAATCAGCCGCAAATGTTGAAAATTGAATACGTTAAGATCTTTGAAAGTTGAGAAAAAGTCACTTGAAAACAGGTTAAATTTCACTAAGTCCTCAAATAACCTATAATGTCTCCAAACTTTTGATGATCCTCCAAGCATAATTTACTCTTGTCATGTAGAGCAAAGTTGTAAAGTAGGTTGAGAAGAGTCATATGCAAAAATAAGAATTCAAAAATATTGATAATTGAAGTAGTTGTGATCCTTGGGACTTTGACTTCAAAATGTTGACTTTTTGGTCAAACCAATTAGAACAAGCTTGTGTACTTGGACTTTTCGTGCATCTCAAAGCACGTGGGTGATCATATAAACTCAAAATAAGGTATCCTTAATTTCCTCTTGATTAAAATTTTCAAATCTTGAAGTTTCTTGTTGAAGAAGGCATGGAAATAAATACATAAACCTTTGACTTTCTTTGAGAAGTAAGCCACAAAAGTTTGAGATGTTCTTGGTTGAAAAACCCTTACCTTGCACAATAAACTTAAGGGAAACAAGACATATTTTTGGTATTTTGATTAGTGGTTATATAATCAATTAATCATGTAAACACAAAGGTAAAACAAACAAACAAATAGGTGCTTAGTGATCCCTACAAGAAGCAAACCCAAAGATGGATAGGGGGAAAGACCAAGATGTGACCTTGTTTGTGTGTAATGATGCAAATGATATGTGGGATCTTAGGGTTAAAAGTTAGGATATGAGAGATGCCCCTATTTAAGTTTTTTCAATTTGGAGATATAAAGGTTGAAATCTTGGTCTCGACAAGATTGAAGAGACTTAAATATCAAAGACCCAATTTTTGGTCCTAAGATACCGCAACATGCTTATGATATGATATGAATGCAAACTAGGGTATCTGTGGGGAACAATAGTTTCCACAGGGGGGCCTAACTGGGGATAAACAAAATTCCGCATGGGAGAAATAAAAGACTCGAGAATAACCAATGCACCGTTAGAAACAGACAAACTAAAGATCCAACGTGGAAGACTTGTCAAAGCACGACCTCACCGGGGAAAATAAATCATCAAGAGGGGAAAACCCTAATTCCAATAGGAGAGGAGTATTACCTAACTATCAACCAAGTGATAGCTTAACAAAGGTAATAAACCAAAGGGAATGATTACCAACTACTAGCCAAGTGGTAACTTAACAAAGGTAAGCAACCTAAGGTGAAAGGAATATTACCTACTATCAGTCGAGTGATATCTTAACAAAATCTATTAAGCTAAAATGGAATGAATACCAACTACCAGACAAGTGGTAACCTAACAAAGGTAACCAACCAAAGGTAAAAGAAATATTACCTACTATCAGCCGAGTGATAGCTTAACAAAAGGTAATAAGCTAAAACAGAATGATTATCAACTACCAGCCAAGTGGTAACTTAACAAAGGTAACCAACCAAAGGTAAAAGGAATATTACCTACTATCAACCGAGTGATAGATTAACAAAAGGTAATAAGATAAAATGGAATGATTACCAACTACCAGCCAAGTGGTAACATGATAAAGGTAACCAACCAAAGACGACCAAAGTTCAACCTAGGAAAGAACTGGAGAGAAACGATCAAAGAAGACTTCACCAAATGAGGGAATAAACTCAATTGGGGATTAATTCCATCCAGATAGTGGACTGGAGAGGGAAACATAAGAAAAAATCTACCACGAGGATCAGACAAAGTGGGGAATTAGAAAGGATGAACTCTTTTTGCTTAAGGTTGACACTCTATTGGAGAGAAAACACACACACACACTATAGGGAGATAAGTTCTAGAGAGCGGGGAAAATCAATGTAAAATGCACAAATAAACATGATGTTATGCACATGCGTATGATTATGATGACAAAACAAGCACAAAGAGTGTGAGACTGATAACATAATACAACCAAATACTCAGCTAATCTCAACAAGATGGAGTTGCTGGAAGACATTCATTAGGGATTCTACCATTCTTGCAATCTGATGTTGGGGCAACAGCCATAAGTAGCAACAAGAAAATAAATTCGGCCTGGGGAAGTCACTGAATTCCATTCTTCAGGATCTTACTGTAGCGGTAAATTCATGACCATTTAGTTATGGATAAACTTAATGTCAATTAAACCAGAGTTGCCACCACGCTTTTATTGTTTCTAAGGGAAAAAGGGAAAAGTACGAACAAAACCCAAAGATAAGAAGTTTTCAAATCAAAACTAATAAAATGTCAGAGGTTACAAATAAGGGGGTTGGTTACACAGAGGGAAGTTGTTAGTACCGAAAGTGTCCTAGGTACTCCTAGGGAGCCCTTTTTTGTGTGTACATGTGTTTTGGTATAAAATGATGTTTGCAATAAATAGAGTGTGGGGATGAGAAAATAATTCATTAATTATATTTTTGTGTTTGACAAGACCTTCAGACTTATGCCTATGTTCTAACATAAAATGAGGGATCAAAACCTCGTAGTTTATGGTAACAATTTCAAAGTGAGTGAATTTCTTTTAATAAAATTTTAAATTTAACAAAGGCACAAAAGGCGTAAAGGGGTTTGAATGAGTGTTAGTTCTTTTTGTCTTTTGAAAATTTAAATCAATATGATTAAATTCATTTACAAGTTTGATTAAGGAAAAAGAAGTTTGAAAATGCAATGGCATAAGACCAAAGTTTCTAATTTGAAATAAAGGTCTAGGTTTAGAAATCACAATCAAAGAAGTTTTTAAAAGGAGGGAGAGATTTGAAATTAAAGAAGTGGGAGGAGATGAAGAGACTAATCCTAAGAAAAAATTAAATGTTAAGAGTTGAAAAGATCTGACCAATGCGATGCAATCCAATATACAAGAATGTCGTATAGAAACCCAATTTTCTCTTAGACTTTAGAATCAAGAAATATCAATACACAAATGGCAAGGTGAAAAGCAAGGCATCAAATAAAGATAGCCACATCCAAGCTTATCAACTCCATGATCTTCTTCATAATCTCCCAGGTATTAGATGACATACCCCTTAAATGGCTCAGAATAAGGCATTAGACACAGGTTAAAAATAACATTTACATCAAGACCATGTAGCAGATGAACTCAAAAGGGATCTCAATACTTTCTTAAGATGAAAATTCAATTCCCAATGACTGGCTTCAGAATAGTTGGCATTGGCCAAGTCCTTTTTGAATAGGGAATGTTGCCAAATTCTAAGTTCAATGTCTTAGTCAAATCCAATAGTCCACATAAACAATTTTTAGGGTTTTGGTTGTTTATTAGGTATTTTAAGGTCCTAAGACCACAAGCACAAAACAAAATACACAAACAAATATATACAATCACAATATATGGTTCAAATGAGCAAAGTGAAAATGACATAAAAATAAACAAGTTAAATGATATGAATAATGACAAATGATAGAGACTTGAATTTAAAGTGCATAAAGTAAATGACTTGAAATTTAAAAGTTAGTCAAATGTTAGTTAATTAGAAGTTAGTATTGCTTTTGCTTTTCAATTGTTTAAGTCATTCTTTGGAGAACACTCAACCCTCTATTCACAAGCATGGATCCTTGAACCAAGACATCTTCCAAAGGAAGGAAAAAAGGCCAAGTTTCCACACAATACCATGAAAGGGGGAGACTTACAATCTCACTTACGAGAATGCTATGCTTTTGTGTTAAAATTTAGCGCCACGTTAAGCAATCATAATTTGACTTATATAGAAGTCACAACTATTTTAGGTCGGACAATAGAAATTTTAGTGTTAATGCATGTTAGAGATATGGTATTATGAACCATACTCCTAAAACATACCACACTTAAAACAAAATGGCAAGAGGGTGGACCTAATCTCATCCA
Source organism: Lathyrus oleraceus (assembly GCF_024323335.1). Lineage (NCBI taxonomy): Eukaryota > Viridiplantae > Streptophyta > Magnoliopsida > Fabales > Fabaceae > Lathyrus > Lathyrus oleraceus. Next base: position 126,135,550 of record NC_066579.1, read on the forward strand.
TACTTATGTTGATTTTGCAATCAATTAGCCTTAGGATATAGAGATATCATAGGTCAATGAAATGGATGGGATAAAATGGGATTGAAGATAAAGAGTGAGGGGAAATGAGACAAACACAAATTGGTCATGGGAAGACTTTTGTCAAATTAAAATCATTCATTCATTTTGGGAGATGAAATGTATATTTCGTCAATCCCCTAAATCCAATGATTTTATCCAACAAAGTTAAATCAACCTTAACCAAGGCCCAAACAACATAGTCAAACTCAACAAGTCAACACAAATGGCTCAAAACAATTTATTTACAATTACACAATCAAAAATCAATTAAAAAATACATTAAATTAAATTATGGTTGATAAAAATCCCAAAACCTCTTCAAAACACCAAATAAATGGCCAAGAGATTTATCATAGGTCGAACAAGGTCAAAGGACCTTGGAGAAAAAAATTCAATATTTTTGGAAACTTATAAGTATTTTTAAACAATTAAAAATGCACAAAAACAATTAAATCATGAAAAATATTAATATTGATCCAAAAAATAATTTTAGTTCAGAAAATGAAAGAGAAAAATATTTGAAATTTTTTGGTGAAAGTCACATTTTTTGGATCAATATTAAAATTAATATGAATTAATAAAAATAAGTCAATTAAAGTGAAAATCAGAAAATGCTAAAAAGCGTGGACCACTTGATCTCCCTCATTAATTGAGGTGGAAGATCAAGTGGATCAGAGTGCGCTATCCATGGTGAGCCTTAGTCAATGTTCCACACATGTGGTAATCAATTTGGACGCTCAAGATTAAAACAAAATAGAAGGATCATGTGGTCAGAAGATACGCCAACACATCGCCGGAGCCAGAGCTCCGTTCTTCTTCTTTGGTGGACCTCACCGGACTGTTCCACCTTCAACCATCACCAAAATAAAAAAAAGGAGGACATGAATTTTAAGTAAAAATGCTCATGAACTCGAATCTGGCCTTAATTTCACCTAACTCCAAGTTTATAGAAAGATACAGGGAGTTGAATTTTGAGGATCATGATCTGAGTTGCTTTGATTTGACCTCTAAGCAACTCAATCTTGTTGCCTACATTGGTAGGACTTCAGACAACCAAAAATCAACAGGAATAGTGGAGAATTGAGTGAGAAACGAAGAGATGAAAAATTCAGAAATTCACCTTCGCTGCAGGTTCATATGGACACGATCTTGCTCTCAATTATGCTTGGCCTTACTTTGGATGCTTGATGGAGTGGAAGTGGATCAAGGAAGAAGAAGGACTCTTGCAGTTTGAATCTCAAAACAGTGGGAGATTTCAAACTCGACTTTTAATGAAAATCACCAAGCTTATCCTTTGAATGTGGAGGTTTAGGGTTGTAGCTTCAAAGCTGGCACACAAGGGTCCTCAATTATGAGTGAGAGGGCTTCTATTTATAGCCAAGGTCATTGATAATTACACACTTCTTTTAAAACTCCAAAAATAGCAATTACCTTTGCATGGATGCATGGGCGTGTGATAGGCCCATGTAATGATGCATTCAGGTACAAAAATGAGATTAAGCAATGCTGAAGTCATGTGGAAAGGCCATGCATTCGTGTGTGAGAAATGGGACTTTAAATCTTCCAAATGGTCCTTCAACTTTAAGTCATGCGAAAGTCATTCATTCCTTGTCCAAATGAGATGAATTTTGACTTTTTGGAAAGGTTATATCAAGAGGCACAACTTTCATGTTGAACACTTTTTCATTTGAAGCATGGATCATGATGAATTTTAAGGTGGAAGTTTGGAAAATGAAACATATCAAAAAAAAAAGTACCAAGCCATATGTTCATTTCTTCCACCTTGGGTAACTTTTTCTATGGACGTCAAATGAGAAACGTTCCTTCATTAAAGTTGTATCTATCTCAATGTCCTTCAAATTGGTCACAAATTTGACCTCATTTGGATTTAGCATGAAGGAGTTATGCATTTTAGAAGTTGAGGAAAATCACTTGTTCAATGGTATTGGCCCAAAATGACCTATAATGTTTCCTCATACCATATGCATTTAAAAGTTGAATTTGCACTTCATCCAAACATCGAAGTTGAAGTAGACATCTTAAATTTGATCATGCAACTTCAATAGCTTTCATCTCATAAAAATTGAGCAAGTTATGGTCTTGGGAAGTTGACCTCAAAATTAGGGTTTAGACAAAATGACCTATAATCTTTCATCATAAAAAATAATTTTCCAAGCAAAATTAGCTCTAGACCTAAACATGAAAGATGTTTGGATGCCATTTAGAGTAACGTTTCTCTTGGAATCATTTTCATATGAAAAAAAGTTGTAGGAGATAGAGTCTAGGGAACCCCAGTTTTGATAAGTTGATTTCCTCAGGTCAACCACCATGAACCAACTTGCTATATTGATATTCTCTTGACTTTTGGGACTCATGGAGGATCATATATGCATAAGATGATGTACTGTGAAGTATCCTTTGAAATATTTGATCAATTGGTGAAGAAACTTATTGAAGAAGTCACATAAGTTACCCAGATGAATTAGGGTTTCCAAGGCAAACCAACTCCAAACTCTTGTTGATTTCTTGATCAAAATAACATGTGAAGATCATGGGGATTCATATATGATACTTAGAGCCATATTAAACCATTTCTTGATTGAGCTCCTTGCAATGAGGGTCTCAAACCCTAGATATGAACTTGATAGAGCATAGGTGAGCATGTGCACTACCTACAAAAGAGTTAAGCTATACAATGACATATTTTTGGTATTCTGGTTAGTAAATAAAGAAAAAATGAAGTATGATACAATAAAATGTGCTTGGTGATCTCTCCCAGTGAAAATCCAGTGAATGAGGGGTAAGGAGGATGCCAATGTGTGATCTTAATGCTAATGAATATGATGAGAATAACATGAGGGATCTTAGGGTCAAAATTGGGGTCTTACAACTGCCCCTATTTAAGGACATTCTAGTGGTGAAGGTTAAAATCTTCGTATCGACTCAGCAGAATGGACTTAAATAACAACATATAGAAACAAATTTTGGTCCTTAAGAGACCTCATGATGAATATGATATGAATGTTAAAATAATCTTTGTGGGGAAAATGTTGTCACAAAGGAAAAGAATTCGGAGGGACCGTAAGTCCGCAAGAGTATAATGCATTCACTAAGGAAAACTCACTGGGGAGACAGAGACTCATGGGGATGAAAAGGTCGTGCGTAGGCCAGGCTACGACTTAAAACTGCTGGGGGACCCGAGGGATTCCATGAAAATAAATCAATGGAAAGACTCATCCGGGGAATGAAAAGAACATCTGCAGGGGAAACGGGTAGATCAGAATAAAACTAAAATACTCGAACCAAGAAGGAAACGACGATCTCACTAAGTAAATATGCACTCAAACTCTATTGGGGAAGAAATGAACTTCAACATAGGAGTAACAGAAATATATTATCCATTACCGGTTACTGGGTAAGGAGATAACATAACTTGGAAGGGAGGACATTCGTTACCGATTAGGGTAAACATATCAAAGATGACTCGCTGAGGGTAAACAAGAGGTGTATTCATTACCAGTTACTGGGTAAGAATAGCCTGCTAGGAAAAGACAAATAGGATTTACAACTACCGGTTACTGGGCAGAAGACCACAAAGAAAGAGAATATCCGTCACTGATTAGAGTGAACATTTCAAGGATAGACTCAAAGGTGAAGAATATTCGTCATCGGTTAGGCCGAACATATCAAGGATAGACTTGCCTGGGGACATTAGGAAGGATATCCGTCACCGGTTAAGATGAACATATCAAGGAAAAACCGCCTGAAAAAGTAGGAATTATATCTATCAGACACTATATAGAATACCAAAAAAGAGAATATCCTTCACCGGTTAGGATAACCATATCAAGGATAGACTCCGAGGGGAAGCAGGATTTACAACTACCGGTTACTGGGAAGAAGACCGCAAAGATGAGGAAATCCATCATCGGTTAAGATCATCATATCAAGGATTAACTCTCTGGGGAACAAAATAGGGATTACAACTACCTTTTTTATTGGGTAGAATACCAAAAAAGAGAATATCCGTCATCGGTTAGGATGAACATATCAAGGATAAACTCAGAGGGAAAGAGTATTTGTCATCCGTTAAGATGAACATATCAAGGATACACTTTCTAGGAGACGTGAAAAATGAATCTGCTGGGGAGAAAAGGGGTACTTTTGTCGGGTATTGGGCGAAAAGTGAAATACTTGCAAATTGAGAAGAATGTTACCAGTTACTGGGTAATAAACTCTCAGGGGACGAAAAGCATCTATCTAGGTAATATCTAGAAAGAAACGGTCAATCAAAGACTCAACCTAATGAGGATATAACTCAAGGGGAGTGGTTCCATCTAGACAATCAACTGGGGAGGAAACTGAAATAAGAATCATCCACAAGGAAGTAACTCAGTGGGGAATGAGAAAGGTTAAATTCTTTCTGCTTAAGGGGCTGACACTCTATAATTGAAAAGAGGACAGACAAACCAAATCTGCGTGGGGGAAAAAGTATACCACCGTGGCAGAGGATCAGAAAAACAATGAATCTCAAAGTGTATTATTAATGCAATGATGAAATGAATGTATATGTATATGATGATTATGCTGACATAACGATCGTAGAGGATACAAAATGTCACTGGACTGCATCATCAATTTAGTACTCCGCCAATCCTCACAGGAGGGAAACAACTGCTGGAGAGAACCAGTCACCTCAAAGGCTCAACCCTGGCTGGAGAAAAGAGGAAAGGATCTGCTGAGGAAACTGCATTATCAATTTTGCGGGGATCTTTAGGTCAACACCATATCAAATAGGAGACAACCTTGCAAAGGATCAAAAATATTGCTCAAGAGTTACGGATAACTCTGATGGCGACTTGCGGGGAAACAAAATTTGTTGAACCTATGCAAACTGCTGCAATGACGCGCATACAACTCAAGGGAGGCAATCACAAACTCAGCTGGGGAAACCAACGAAAGTCAGCTGGGGAAACTACTTGGGAAAAATAAACAATGCTTCGCATTTCGGGCTTATCGTTTTCAAACCGCTATTGATATTCCTTTAATTGCTTTTTAAAAGTAATTGCTTTTATTATTTAAGAAAACATGCTTTTTTTATTTTAAAACTTTAATTTCAAAATGATCACAATAAAATTTAATTCTATTTAGCTGAATAAATAAGAGTAAAAACAATTGGATAAAAAGCTCAAGTTTATTTAACAGAATGGTAGTCTGTAAATGACAAGACTCCATAGATCTTTACAAAAGTTAAAAATGGTAATTTACATGGAAAAGGGCTACATTGAATACAATGATCACTAATACTTGTACCGCCTTTAATATCCACTATTCTCTTGGCTTTGGTTGAAGGTAAATCAAAACCAATCATTGTGCTCAAGAATTTCTTCAAGACTGGAAATCAACCAGCTTGCAGTTACTTGGCATAATCCCTAATTTTTGCATAAATTGCCCCAAGGTGGGGTACTCAATTTATCGGGATAATTTTTTCTGTTTTATGTCTCTAATTTTTTCCGGGATCACCCTTTCGGGTTTTCAATCCACCGAGATGCTCATTTTTTCCTAAGCCTCCCTTTTGGGTTTTCAACTTAGCGAGATGTTCTTTTCTTTTTAGGCGAAGTATTTCTTAACTGTATCAGCATTCACAGGACGCGTGAACTCTTCACCATCCATAGTTGTAAGAATCAAAGTACCGCCTGAAAAGGCTCTCTTAAAAACATATGGGCCTTCATAATTAGTAGTCCATTTTCCCCTAGAATCTGGTTTGAAAGATAGAATCTTCTTGAGCACAAGATCACCTTCTCTGAATACACGAGGTATGACCTTCTTGTCAAAAGCTTTCTTCATTCTCTGTTGATATAACTGACCATGACACATGGCAGTCAACCTCTTCTCTTTAATCAAATCCAGCTGGTCATACCTGGTCTGGCACCATTCAGCTTCAGTCAACTTGGTTGTCATCAGCATACACAATGATGGGATCTCAACCTCTACCGGGAGCACAACCTCCATGCCATAAACAAGTGAGTAAGGGGTTGCCCATGTTGAAGTATGGATGGATGTACAATACCCATGCAAAGTGAATGGGAGCATCCCATGCCAATCTTTGTGCGTCACAACCATCTTCTGGATGATCTTCTTGATGTTCTTATTCGCAGCTTCAACAACCCCATTCATTTTCGGTCTGTAGGGAGAAGAATTATGATGTGCAATCTTGAAGTCTTTGCAAAGAGCTTCCACCATATTATTGTTAAAGATATATCCATTATAACTAATGATCTTACTTGGCACACCATACCGACATATAATCTGATTCTTGATAAACCTCACAATAACTTGCTTGGTTACATTTGTATATGATGCCACTTCAACCCACTTTGCGAAGTAGTCAATTGCCGCCAGAATGAAACGATGTCGATTCGACGCTTTGGGCTCAATCATGCCAATCATGTCAATTCCCCACATGGAGAAGGGCCATGGAGAGGAAATGACGTTCAAAAGTGTCGGAGGAACATGAATCTTATCTACATAAATTTTTGACACTTGTGGCATTTCTTCACAAACTTGCAACAGTCATATTCCATTGTCAGCCAATAGTAACATGCTCTCAACATCTTCTTAGCCATAGCATGTCCATTGGAATGAGTACCAAAGGAACCTTCATGGACTTTAGTCATCAATAATTATGCTTTGTGTCTATCCACGTATTTGAGCAAAACCATATCGAAGTTTCTCTTGTAAAGCACATCACCATTCAGGTAGAAGTTGCTGGTGTAATACCCCAAAATTTACCCTTCATTTTTCCTGGAAGCATGGGATTATGTTTTACACTTCATTAGCATCATATTAGTTCATACTCATTGCATACTGCATTAGTGACATGGAGATCAGGTTTTGATCGATCACTCCTTAATAGAAGGAGCCCACACAAAGCAAGATTGAGAATTGGACTTCATTTTCTAAGTGTACAAGTCTCAAGGGTCTCAGGGGGGTCCAAATATCTTATTATGGTTCTCAGTTCATCAGTGAAGGATTTAAAGTTATCAGAGTGTTCATCTGGATTTAATCAGAAATTAGGGTTTCATGGCTACATGCAACAGGAAATGTTTGGTTGGAAGTAGAGGAGCTCATCCATGTCATGATTAGAGAGGCATCTTGGCCTAGGAAGATTCACAATTATCTCAGAAAGATCCATTGGCGATCAGTGCAATCAGTTCCTGATCATTTTGCCCTAAAACTAGGGTTTGGTATAAAATCAGTTTATTTCTGATTCTTTGGGTGAAACTCTTTTCCATGGCCCTCCATATGTCCACAAGGGTCTACATAGAAAAAATCAGCTCTTTATTTGAGCTAGAAGTGCTTCAATTGATCAATGGAATCGAGAATCAGACAATTTGGGAAAAGTCAACTATGGGGCCAGAAAAGTCAACTCCTGACATTTTGAGAGTGGAGTCTCAAAATCCATGCCTAAGGGATCCTACATGTGAAATTTGATCAAGGTTGGATCATGGATTCATCATTTAATCAGGAATTGGAAAAGTTACTTAATTTGGAAATGGTTGACTTTCCATTTAGGGCAAGTTTTCATGATCGTCGCACTCACTTTAAGCCCATTCTACATCAAGATAAAGGCTCCACTTGAAACTTTCTCCAACATGAAAGTTGTTCCTCTTGTTCCAAGCTTTCTAGAGATATAAAGTTTGCTCCATTTGGATTATAATTGAGAAAGTTATGCTTAGTCAAAGTGAGACATTATTTTAGGACACTTAGAAAAATTTCTAAGTCCAAAATCTTCAAAATTTGTCAAGACTTCTTGGCCAGTTTTCTTGCACTTCAAGGCATTATTTGAAAATACTTTCTTCATAACAATTTTACCTTGCCATGTCCTCTTTCACATCATTTTGGAATCATCTCATTTGGATCCATGGTTTGAGAGATACATTCATTTAAAGTGGGCACCATGACTTGATTTTCTAGGCAGATTTTGGGTCTGGCTGGCCCAATCAGATTTTCTAAGCATGCTGCACAAACCAGTCACGTTTTTTTACCTCTTTTGGCCATGCATTGGACATCCATTCACTTAAGTTTGACCCAAAATAACAAAATTTTACACCTCACTTCACACTTTTATTATTATGGATAAATCACTTATTAAAAAGCCCATGAGAACACCTAATCCACCCTATTTAAGAAGCTGAAACCCTAACCCTAAAGGAGCATTGGAATTTCGTGACAAGGAGGCAAAGCTTCATCACATATCAGATTCCATTCCACTTCTATTTTCCATTAGGTAATCGTCTCTTTCATGGCCATGTATTGATATATTTACGCTTGCTTACCATGTTCATCACCATTAATCCTTCCATTTTCATATTTCTTTTTCTTATTTAAAATATTTTCTTCGTCCATAAAATTACCCAAAAATATTTTTCACTTTTCTTAACGTTTTATTTAATTTTATATAATTTTTATTATCATATCTTTTTAATATTAATATTTTATTTTAATTATTTATTCTAAATGTTCCATTTTAACACACTTTTTTTATTGATTTTATTTTTATGACTTAAAATTATTGTTAGCATTTGATTTTTGGGATGAAGGTTGAACACTGTCTCATGGTCGACCTGACATTTTCTTGTAATTTTATTTCACATTTTCAATTTATTCTTGATTTATTTCTAACCTAGTCTTATTAATTGACTTTTGGTTTAACCTATGTTTTGTTTTAATTAATTCACGTGCCAATTTACATTATTTTAAAAATCTTTTTGGGGAATGATGATTTCCTGACCCCACCCTATTTAGTTTAATTTTTCATAATTTCCTTGATTAATTTGCTATTTATTTGTTATTTTTTAAGTTGACTTGAATTTTCAGTTGACTTCTTTATGATCGATGTTTGACTTAGGAATTGCTTATGGAAATTGAAGAGATATTTTGATCCTCCCTCGTTCATCTCATATTACATGTATTAGAGGCCTTTTACCTTGATTTTATTTGGTCCTTACCTCATTTCCTGATTAAATTATTTAGTGGACCCTTCGTGTTCATATTTTCATCTATTTGATTCATCTGTTATCTTTTATACTTGTTTCTCTCATTCATGCTTTCTATTGCTTGATTATTTAACATGTTCATACTCCCATGCATTGTTTAAATGCTCCATTATTTGATTCTTTGGTTTGATTATATATTATTTATTTATCTGATCTGATTGATAACTGTTGTCTACTTGTATGATGTATGAGGCATATATTCTTATTGTTTGTTTGCCATGAACAATCCCCATTCATAACAAATATACCCCTCTCCCATAAAATGTATAATATTTATTTCTTTATTTCTTTAGTCACCTGTTAATACAAGAATTAAAACGGACATCCGATAACCATTTCAAAATAAGATCAAAAGCTTGATCCAACGTCGAGTAATCATTTTCAAAACTTAACAGAACCAGCACGCATTCATCCATCCTCTTGTAAGTCGATTGCCTCAGGCATCGCCATCTACCTGTAAGTCGATTGCCTCCGGCATCGCCATCTACCCTTATCCGTAACTCCTCTCCGCGCTCCATCCGTCGACTCTTGTTCCGTTTAGGTAGCACCCATTAGGTAGAACCCTTTGTATGATAGCATAGGTAGAATTCCCTTATTCTTTGCATGCTAACATTAGGTAAATGTTCCCCTTTGTAAATCCTAACACATAGGTCCATATTGCATGACAACTCTAGAGCAGAGCTTCCCCACTTTTAGACCTTCCGTGCGTCTTCGATCTTGTGGCATGTCAGTCCGTTCTATTGCAAAGAGGTAACTGCCTAAGACTCGATTCAGCGAGCTGTAACATCTACTGCTAGGACGTTAAACACATTGCCCACCCTCCTTTGACACAGTTGGTGTCCTCTTTTGTAAGTCCATGTTCAGATGGCAATCCTTAACCCCTAGTTAGCCGAACTACGTTTTGCTCTGATTCTCATTCCAGATGAGATACGTAGGCATAAGACGCGACGTCTTACCGAGCACACTTCTCTTTAACCCATAGGTAGCCGAGCTACGAAGACTCTGATTCTCATACTCAGATGAGATACGTAGGCAGTGGATGCATCATCCTTGCGAGTCATTTTCTTTTAACCTTCCTTTTAGTAAATAGTACTTTAGATATACCTACACCCTTTAGACTAGAACAACATTTATGAAAAGGGCTCCCTAGGAGTACCTAGGATATTTTGGGGTGCTTAAAAGATTCCCATTGCATAACCAACCCCCTTATCCAGATCTCTGACATTTTTACTAGTTTTTGATTCGATAAAACTTTTAGGTTTTTGTTCACTTTCTAACCATTCCTTTGGATAAATAGAAGTCCGGTGGCGACTCGACTTGTATGGTTTACCTTGGATTTAGTCAATATCTCTAATGGTAGCGAATACCCCGCTACAGCTGGCTAATGTCCTCAAAGTCTTATTATCTTTCAAAGATGCCAAAATATGACTTTGGAGGAAACACTTGATATCAAAATACCATGGCTTCTCATCTTTGATCTCTTCAACAACAAATACATGAGCTGGACTATCAAGACGCGTCACAGTCAAATTGGGAACCTCATTCCAAAACTTTACCATAATAATTGAAGCCAACATTGCAAGAGCATCTGCCATCCGGTTTTCATCTTGAGGGATATGATGAAATTCAACCTTTGTAAAGAAATTTGAAATCCTCCTCAGATAATCTCTATATGGTATCAAACCGGGTTGATTCGTCTCCCATTCACCTTTGATCGGATTCACGACCAAAGCTGAATCTCCATAGACATCCAAATACCTGATTCTGAGATCAATGACCTCTTTAAGCCCCATAATGCAAGCTTCATACTCAGCCATATTATTTGTACACTTGAAATTCAATCTAGCTGTAAATGGAAAATGAGTGCCTTGAGGAGTGATAATCACTGCCCCAGTTACATTACCATATTGATTAATAGCTCCATCAAATACCATGCCCTAATGGGAACCAGGTTCTGGCCCTTTTTCAAGCAATGATTCATCACAATCTTTCATCTTCAAGTACAAGATCTCTTCGTCAGGAAAGTCATTCTGCACTGACTGGTAATCTACAATCGGTTGGTGAGCCAAATGGTCAGCCAAGATACTACTTTTGATCGCTTTTTGAGATCGATATTCAATATCATACTCAGATAACAACATCTGCCAACGGGAAATCCTCCTATTTAAAGCAGGCTTCTCAAAAATATACTTGATTGGATCCATTTTGGATATCAACCAAGTGGTATGATTTAACATATAATGACGCGTACGCTTAGCAGCCCAAGCCAATGCATAACAAGTCTTCTCAAGCATAGAATACCGACTCTTACAGTCGGTAAACTTCTTACCGAGGTAGTAAATAACATATTCTTTCTTTCTAGTTTCGTCTTGCTAACCTAGAACATAACCCATACATTCTTCATGCACAGTCAAATGCATGATCAAAGGTCCTCCTTCAACAGGCAGAGACAGAATGGGAGACTCAAGCAAATACTCCTTGATACTATCAAACGCTTTATGGCAATCCTCGGTCCAATCACAATACAGATCTTTCCAAAGAAGCTTGAATATAGGCGCACACGTGGCAGTCATGTGTGAAATGAATCTCGAGATATAATACAAGCGGCCGAGAAAACCTCTGACTTGCTTCTCAGTTTTGGGCACAGGCATCTCTTCTATTGCTTTCACCTTGGCAGGATCAACTTCAATACCTTTCTCACTGACAATGAAGCCCAACAACTTACCAGAACAAACACCAAACGTACACTTATTAGGATTCAAGCGGAGTTTATACTTCCTCAAACGCTGGAATAGCTTAAACAAATGCTCAATATTCTCTTCTTTGTCACTGGATTTAGCAATCATGTCATCAACATAGACTTCGATCTCTTTATGCATCATATCATGAAAAAGAGTGGTCATTGCTCTCTGGTAGGTGGAACTAGCATTCTTTAAACCGAAAGGCATCACTCTATAACATAATGTTCCCCAGGGTGTAATGAATGTGGTCTTCTCTATATCCTCGGGTGCCATTTTAATCTGATTATATCCAGAAAATCCGTCCATAAACGAAAAGACTTTGAATTTAGCTGTATTGTCTACCAACATATCAATGTGTGGTAGAGAGAAATCATCTTTCGGACTAGCTTTGTTCAAATCTCTATAATCAACACACATGCTGACTTTTCCAGCTTTCTTCGGAACATGCACAATGTTGTCCACCCATTGCGGATACTCAGTAGTAACAAGGAAACCCGCATCAATTTGCTTTTGCACTTCTTCTTTGATTTTCACTGCCATGTCAGGATGAGTTCTCCTCAACTTCTGCTTGACTGGCGGGCATTCTGGCTTCAACGACAATCTATGCTCCACAATCTTAGAATCCAAACTAGGCATGTCTTGATAGGACCAAGCAAACACATCTAAATACTCTCAGAGAAGATCAATCAACCCCTTCTTAGCTTTTGGACACATTTGATATCCAATCTTGACTTCCTTCACATCATCTTTGAAACCCAAGTTGACTAACTCAATCTATTCTTTAAACGGCTGAATGGCTTTTTCCTCATGCTCAAGCAGGCGATATAATTCATCGGACGTTTCTTCATCACTTTCCTCCTCAGTCTCAAACACAGGGAATTCAAAGTTTGGAGAAGGAGTAGGATCATTGTATTCAATGGATTTAGGAACAGACCTGCATAATGATTTGATATTTTGATTTTAGAGAAGTGAGTTGTGACCAAATATTATGTAGATGGACAATTTTTATTTATTTATGTTTTTTTTTGTGATTACCATTTTCAGAAAGGCAAAAAGTAAAAATAAAACATCATAGATGTGGATGAATATAATTGCATTTTATTGATGATCAAACTAAAAGATGCCAAACAACGTTCACTTCTCCCTTAGGCATAGGAGAAGGATTTTCAAAAACAATAAAATCAATTACTTAGAATGATGTACAATAATAGGAACATAGACAGCGGTCCAACTGTTGCAAGCTTTTTCATGCGTCACAAAATAGGCACATTCTTCATCTTCATCTCCCTCGATCACGGAAGCTGAGTGTTGTTCATTACCATGAATGAACCCTCTGTTACAGAAACTAGGTTGCACATCTTTAACTGACGACCCTTACTGAAATCCAAACCAGTTGTGCTCTTGATCTCGGCGACCTCTACCATCCGACCCCACTGATCAGAATTACGGTCTTCAACAACTTTCTGCGCGTCTTTAAAGGAGGACATGGGTTCCCCAACTCTCTTTTCTTCAGCAATAGATTGAGCTTGGAATAGAGTTCCAATCTCATCCTTAGCTTCAACGTATGAGAAAGACAATAGGTGGCTCACCAATAGAGCCTTCGATCCACTGACGATAACAAGCTTACCATTCTTCATAAATTTCAACTCCTGATGCATAATGGATGTAACAGCTCCCGCTTCATGTATCCATGACCTTCCCAACAAGCATCTATAGGCCGGATGAATATCCATTACTTGGAAAGTAATTTGGAAATCACTCATACCTATCTTCACAAGAAGGTTCACTTCTCCTATAATAGTTTTGCGAGAACCATCAAAAGCTTTGATGATCACGCCACTGTATCTCATCGGAGCTCCTTGATACGACAATTTGGAAAGAGTTAACTTTGGTAGTACATTCAAAGAAGATCTGATATCAACCAACACATTTGACAATGCATCCTCCTTACAATTCATTGATATATGCAGTGCCAGATTGTGATTTCTACCTTCCTCAGGAAGTTCTTCATCATAAAAGCTCAAGTTGTTGCAGGAAGTGATGTTCGCCACAATATGATTAAACTGATCCACTGTTACATCATGTTCCACATAAGCTTGCTCCAATACCTTTTGCAATGCTTCTCTATGCGCTTAAGAATTCATGAGCAGAGACAACACTGAAATTTTGGAAGGAGTTTGGAGTTGTAAGACCCCAATTTTGACCCTAAGATCCCTCATGCTACCTCATCATATGCATTATCATTGGGATCATACCTTGGCATCCTCCTTACCCCTCTTTCATTGGGTTTGTTTTGGGAGAGATCACCAAGCACCATGTGATTGTATCATACTTGTTATTTTGTCCTTTACTAACTAAAATACCAAAAATATGTCTTTGTATTTGTCTAACTATTTCGTAGGTAGGGCATGATCACCATTGATCTATCAAGTTCACATCTAGGATTTAAGACCCTCATTGCTAAGAGCTCAACCAAAAAATGCTCCACAATGGTTCTAGGAATCATATATGAGTCCCATTGATCTCTACATGTTATTTTGATCAAGCATTCTTCAAGACTTTGGAGTTGGTTTGCCTTGGAAACACTAGTTCTTCTAGGTATCTTGAGTAACTTCTTCAACAAGCTACTTCACCCATTAATCAAATATTTCAAGGGGCATCTCAAATTTCATCATCTTATTCATATATGATCTCCCATTAGCCTAAAAAGTTAATAGAGTTGCAAGTTATCAAGTTGGTTGATGGTGGTTGGCCAGATGAAATCATCTGATCAAAACTGGGTCTCCCTAGACCCTATCTCCTACAATTTTCATCATATGAAAATGATTCAAAGAGCGAAGTTACTCTAAATAACATTAAAAACAACATTAGGGGATTGATGGAATGTACATTCCATCTCCCAAAATGAATGAATGATCTTAACTTGGTAAAAGTCCTCCTTTGTCCAATTTGTGTTTGATCCATTCCCCCTCCCTCTTCATCTCATTCCCATTCTTTATGCATTCATGTCATGGACCTATAATGTCTCTATATCCTAAGGTTAGTTGATTGCTAAATCAACATAAGTATGGATGAGATTAGGTCCCCCACTTTGCATATTCTTTTTGTGTGTGGTATGTTTCATGAGCATAGTTCATCATACTATGTCCCTAACATGCATTAACACCGAAATTCTATTGCCCTGCCTCAAATAGTCGTGACTTCTACATAAGTCCAATTACGATTGCTTAACATAGCGCTAAATTTGTGACAAAAAAAAGGCATAGCATTCTAGTTAGTGAGATTGTAAGTCTCCCCTCTTTCATGGTATTGTGTGGAAACTTGGCCTTTTTTCCTTCCTTTGGAAGATGTCTTGGTTCAATGATCCATGCTTGTGATAAGTGGGTTGAGTGTTCTCCAAAGAATTACTTAAACAAAAAAAACCAAAAGCAATACTAACTTCTAGCTCATTAACAATTAACATTTAATTTCAAGTCATTTAATTTTAATGCACTTTAATTTTTAAGCCTTACTCATTTGCCTTTATTCATACCATTCAAGTTGTTTATGTTAATGTCATTTTCACTTTGTCCACTTGGACAATATTTTATGATATTGTGATTGTGTATATTGTGTTTTGCTTGTGTGGTTTTTTGACCTTAATGTACATAATAAGAACAAAAACCCTAAAAAATATGTTGTGTGGACTGTTAGTTTGATCTGAGACAATTGGACTTAGAATTTAGGCAACATTCCCTATGTAAAGGACTTGGCCAATGCCAACTTTCATGAGACCAAATGCTTGTGAATGAAACTTAATCTGATACATCATTGAAGATCTATTTGAGTTCATCTACAACATGATCATTGTGAAGCTGTTATTTTTAACATGTGACTTATGCCATCTTAGAAGTCATCTGATGCATGGGAAATTTTGGAGAAGATCATGGAGTTGCTAAGCTTGGATGTGGCTATCTTTATTTGATGCCTTGCTATTCAACTTGCTATTTGTGTATTGACTGTTGTGTGATTCTAAAGTCCAAGGGAAATTTGGGTTTCTATATGACATTCTAGTCTATTGGATTGCAACCCATTGGTCAGATCTTTTCAACTCTCAACTTTTAAATTTATGCTTAGGATTAGTCTCTTCATCTCCTCCCCATTTCTTTAATTTCAAAATCTCTCCCTCCTTGTAAAATCTTCTTTGCTTCTGATTGTTTTCTAAACTTTGACCTTATTACAAACTAGAAACTCTGGCCTTATGCCATTGCATTTTTAAAAAACAAATCTTTTCTTAATCAAACTTGTAAATAAATTTAACTATACTTGACTTAAAATTTCAAAATCCCAAAAGAAATAACACTCATTCAAACCATTTTAGGCCCTTGTGCCTTTTCAAATTAAATTCTTGTTAAAAGCAATGCATCCACTTTGATATTGATTCCATGAACTACGAGGTTTTGATCCCTCATTTTTATGTTGGTACATAGGCACAAGTCCGAAGGTCTTGTCAAACACAAAAATATAATTAATGAGTTCTTTTCTCATCCCCATAATATTTTTATTTGCAAACAGAATTTCTACAAAAACACATATGCACACAAGAAAGGGCTCCCTAGGAGTACCTAGGACACTTTGGGTGATAACACCTTCCCTCTGTGTAACCAACCCCATTACCTGTAATCTTTGGAATTTTATTAGTTTTGATTTGAAAACTTCTTATTTTTGGGTTTTGTTCGTACTTTTCCCTTTTTCCTTGGAAACAATAAAAGCACGGTGGCGACTTTGGTTTTATTGACATCTAGCTTATCCATAGCTTGATGGTCATGAATTTACCACTATCGAAATTAAGTAGCGAACCTGCTGGGGAGTAGTATCCAGTGGGTTTAGCATACTCTTTTGTATGTATATAATTGTATATATTTGATGTATGTGTATTTGTTGGTATGATATAATTTTCTTGTTGTGCTTAGTGATCTCTGAGTGGTGAGATAAGTTCTAACTCGAACTTGAGTGAAATTAAGATAGGAGGATGGTATAGTCATGTTCGACTTGTGTGGAGTAGTCCTTATTAAGTTGGCTTGAGACCCATCCACTCAGTGGAGACCCTTTTGGATTTAGGAATGTCACACAAGTATTTGTGGTTAGGCATTACTATCTCTGATTTGGGGTCCGAGAAGATGAGGACCGTAGAACATTTAACCCCTTTTGGCCTATTTAGGATGTAGTGCGGAGACTGTTCAAGTGTAGACTTGATAACAGTTGTTACATGATACTACACTCAGACGAGTTTCTCTTGAGAATATTATGGGTTGATGAGTCATTCATCCTAACCTGTAATATCCGATAGATGGAATTAAGACTCTAGGAACTTTTTAGAACATGATCTACAGGTTTTTATCCTTAGTTCACTCCTTTGGGATGGTTCTTACCCGAGTTTGGTCTGTGCAATTGTGTACCCTTGGAAGTTTACACTCTTTGGGTGAAGAAGAGAGCTATGGAGTTGAATATGCCTTATGCTTGTGATAGACCTATGTCTATGGTTATGGTTGAGCCATTAACTCTCCCTAACCAAGATGTAGAGGAGTTGGAAGACGCGCTCGCCAAGAAGAAACAAGAGAAGGATATGTGGGAAGAGCGTTTCCATGCTTTAAGCAGAAAGCATGGGGAGTTGCAACTTGAGTCTAAGGACAAAGACACACTTATTGAGATACTTGAAGACCGAGTGACAAAGAGAAAGAGAGATCCAGATGTTTCATCTTCCTCTAGTATGCCTCAGCCTTCTGTGGCTTGGAAGAAGATTATTGATCAGCTTGTCCTCGAGAAGACTCAGATGAAGGCTTCTTTTGAGACCGAGATCCGACACATTTGAAGGAAGTACGTGCCTGCCGCGGGGTCTTCTGGTGTTGTTATTAGGGATCCTTAGGATGACTAGTTTCCTTTTCTCTTGTATTTTGTATTTTTTGTTTCTGAAATTGTACTCAGTGTAACCCTTCCAATTATATAAATAAAAGAGATTTTATGGTCATATCAAATTGTTGCAATTATTGTTAAATATATATATATATATATATATATATATATATATATATATATATATATATATATATATATATATATATATATATATATATATATATATATATATATATATATATATATATATATATATTTGTAAATAAAATAGTAAGTTCCTCAAAAATAAAAACAATCAAGCATTGCATTTCATGCATCATTTGCATACAGATTCCTCTTTCCCCAGATGTCTTATTGGTATTTCTTATGTGCTTCAGTCAAGCTGACTCATCGATACAATACCCATTCCAATCACTCAAAGATTATGGAGCATCTAGAGCAAGAGAACAGAGACCTAAAGGATGAGATTGCCCGTATGGCTTCCATGATGGAGTCAGTCCTAGCTGCTCAGAGCTAGTCTTCTCCAACACCCGCAACTCCTCCTCCTCAGAGGACTGTCATTTCCGAGGTTGCTACCTTTACCATTCCTGCAACTGCTGCTTATTTTGCACCCAACATGCCTGTCGGAGTCCCGTGGGGAATGCCACCGGACTTTGTTCCTGAAGGCTTTGCACCTACCCTTGCTTCTATGCCAGGATCTAGCCCGTTCTTGTCTGTGCCACCACCTGTTGTGCATACTCAACCCCGTGTAGAATACACCATCTATCATTTTGAGCCATCTGAGGGTCCTGATGTGTTTGAGAAGATGGACGAGATGAAGGACCAATTCCTTGAGTTGCGAAAGGAATTGAAAACTTTGAGGGGTAAGGACTTGTTTGGGAAGAGTGCTGCGGAACTTTATTTGGTTCCAAATGTGAAGATTCCGGTGAAATTCAAAGTGCTTGACTTTGAAAAATACAAAGGGAATACCTGTCCACTCAATCATTTGGTGATGTACGCCAGAAAGATGTCTACTCAAACAGATAATGATCAGCTGTTGATCCATTATTTTCAAGACAATTTAACCGGTGTCACTCTGAGGTGGTATATGGGATTGGATAGTGCGAGCATCCGCACGTTCAATGATTTGGGCGAAGCATTTATGAAGCAGTATAAGTAAAATGTTGATATGGCTCCGGATAGAGACCAGTTGAGGTCGTTGTCTTAGAAAGATAAGGAGACATTCAAGGAGTATGCTCAGTGATGGAGAGAGCTTGCCGCTCAGATTACCCCTCCTTTGGAAGAAAAGGAGATGACTAAGATCTTTCTCAAGACCCTAAGCTCATTTTACTATGAGCGAGTGATTGCTAGTGCCCCCAGTGATTTTACCGTGATGGTAAATATGGGGATGAGATTAGAAGAAGGTGTCCATGAGAGACGGTTGTCTAAAGAAGAGGTATCTTCCAACAAGAGGTATGGCAACAGTTTCAACAAGAAGAAGGAGAGTGAAGCTAATGCAGTTTTAGTTGGGAGGCAAAGGAGGCCTCAGGTAAGAAGAAATCAACCACCCTGTCAACATCATCATCAAGTATCATTAGTCATTCCGATATTTTTAGCAAATCAGTTAGTACTAATTCAACAACAACAACCACGGCAACGAACAAACACCTACAACAACAACAATACCAGCAATCATCAACAACAAAATTTTGAGAGGAAGAAAGTCTCTTTCGACCCGATTCCGATGACATATGCAGAATTATATCCCTCTTTGGTTCTTAAGAACCTGTTACAACCAAGAAATCCTCCGCAAATTCACGAACCACTTCCTTGGTGGTACAAACCAAAACTCCATTGTGCTTTTCATCAAGGAGCTCCCGGATACGATATTGAGAATTGCTACCCCCTCAAGTATGAAGTTCAGAAGCTGGTAAAGAGTGGAATTATGTCCTTTGAGGACCGTGCGCCAAATGCTAAAGATAACTCATTACCTGCCCATGGGAATTCATCTGTTAATATGGTGGATGGTTGTCCAGGGGAGTTCAAGGTATTCGATGTACGCTTCATTAGAAGGTCCTTGGTGACGATACACAAGGATATTTGCTTGGTGAGTGATTGTGAGCATGACCATGATGGTTGTGCTATTTGTAGTGTCAATCCTAGAGGTTGTATAGTTGTGAAGAGGGACATCCAGCGGTTGATGGATGGAGGCTTGATTCAGATTGTTTAATCCCGTCATATAGAGGACGATGTCAATGTAATAGTACCAGCTTTCGAAACTCCTAAGAAAGTGGTTATTCGGTATGATAGCAACAGCAGTAACATCGTCAGCATTCGATCAGTATCGCTATTGGTTCTACGGTTAGCGGGTCCAGTCCCGTATGTATCCGATAAAGTTGTCCCGTATCAGTACAATGCTACTATGTTGGAGAATGGTCAAGAGGTTCCTTTGCCTACGAGCAGTTCTATTGTAAGCATAGTTGATGTTACTAAGGTGACCCGCAGTGGTCGCGTGTTTGGGCCAGTGTTCCCAAATAATATAGAAGATTTGACTATCAGTAGGAAGGTGGATATGCCTGTGGTAGAATCAGTTAGTGCTCCAAGGTGTTAGTCTGGTGAATCTAGCGGTTTGAAGCCTAATGACGGTGATGAGCTGCTCAGGCTAATTAAGAAAAGTGAGTTCAACATGGTGGAGCAGTTGCTCTAAACCCCCTCGAAGATTTCAGTACTGTCTCTGTTAATGGATTCAGAAGCACACAGAGAAGCACTGCAGAAAGTTCTTGAACAAGCGTATGTGGAACATGATATTATAGTGGATCAATTCAATCATATTGTGGCTAACATCACTTCCTATAACAATCTCAGTTTCTGTGATGAAGAACTCCCCAAGGAGGGTAAAAATCACATTTTCTCCCTGCACATTTCAATGAACTGTAAGGAGGATGCTTTATCAAATGTGTTGGTAGACACCGGATCTTCTTTGAATGTATTTCCAAAGTCAACATTGTCGAAGCTGTCATACCAAGGAGTGCCTATGAGATATAGTGGCGTGATCGTCAAGGATTTTGACGGTTCGCGCAAGACTGTGATTGGAGAGGTGGACCTTCCTATGAAGATAGGTCCGAGTGACTTCCAGATTACCTTTCAAGTAATGGATATCCACCCGGCCTATAGTTGCTTATTGGGAAGGCCATGGATCCACGAGGCGAGAGCAGTTACCTCCTCATTGCATCAAAAGCTCAAATTTGTTAAGAATGGGAAGCTTGTTATTGTTGGCGGGGAGAAAGTGTTGTTGGTCAGTCACCTGTCATCTTTCTCTTATGTTGAAGCTGAGGATGAGGTTGGAACCCCGTTCCAAGCCTTATCTATTGCTGAAGAAAAGAGAGTTAGGGCACCTATGTCCTTATTCAAAGATGCATTGAAGATTGTTGAGGAGGGTCAATCAGATCGATGTGGGTAGATGGTAGAGGTCTCCGACAACAAGAGCCGAGCCGGATTGGGTTTCCAACAAGGTTCACCAATGGTTAGATCTAAAGATGTACAACTCAGTTTCTGTAGCGGAGGGTTCATTCCTGGTAATGAACAACACTTAGTTGTTGTGCTAGAGGATGATGAAGAGGAAGACTGCACCAATTTTGTGACGCATGGAAAGGCTTGCGACAATTGGAATGCTGTTGATATTCCTGTTATTATGTATCGATCTAAGTAATTGCTTTTATTTGCTTTTGAAAATCCTTCTCCTATGCCTAAGGGAGAAGTGAACATTGATGGGAATTTTCAATTTGATCATCAATAAATTATAATTCTATTCATCCACATCTATGATGTTTCATTTTTACTTTTTTCTTTATTCTGAAAAGGGTAATCACAAAAACCATAAATAAATAATATAATTGTCCATCTACATAATATTTGGTCACAAATTCACTTCTCTAAAATCAAAATATCAAATCATTATGCAGGTTGGTTTCTAACCCCATTGAATACAATTATCCTTCTCCTTCTCCAAATTTTGAATTCCCTGTGTTTGAGGTTGAGGAGGAAAGTGATGAAGAAGTGAGTGATGAATTGTCTCGTCTTCTTCAGCATGAAGGAAAAGTCGTTCAATCGTTTAAAGCAAAGCAAAAGTTGAGACGAACTCATCTTGATCTGGCAGTGAAGATCAAAGAAGAAGTGCAAAAGCAGATCGGTGTTGGTTTCCTTGTAACTACTGAGTATCCATAATGGTGGCTAATATTGTGCCTGTGCCGAAGAAGGATGGAAAAGTTCATATGTGCGTTGATTATAGAGATTTGAATAAAGTCAGTCCGAAAGATGATTTCCCTCTACCACACATAGATATGATGGTAGAAAATACAGCTAAATTCAAAGTCTTTTCGTTTATGGACATATTTTCTGGTTATAATCAAATTAAGATGGCACCCTAAGATATGGAGAAGACCACATTCATTACACCTTAGGGAACATTCTGTTATAGAGTGATGCCTTTCGGTTTAAAGAATGTTGGTGCAACTTACTAGAGAGTAATGACTACTCTTTTTCATGATATGATGCATAAAGAGATCGAAGTCTATGTTGATGATATGATTGTTAAATCCATTGATGAAGAGGAACATGTTGAGCATTTGTTGAAGTTATTCTAGCGTTTGAGGAAGTATAAACTCCTCTTGAATCCCAATAAGTGTACTATTGGTGTTCGATCTGGTAAGTTATTGGGCTTTATTGTCAGTGAGAAAGGTATTGAAGTTGATCCTGCCAAGGTCAAAGCAATATAAGAGATGCCTGCGCCCAAAACTTAGAAGCAAGTCAGAGGTTTTCTCGGCCGCTTGAATTATATCTCAAGATTTATTTCACACATGACTGCCACATGTGTGCCTATATTCAAACTTCTTCAGAAATATCAGTCTTGTGATTGGACCAAAGATTTCCAAAAAGCTTTTGACAGTATCAAAGAATATCTGCTTGAACCTCTGATTTTGTCTCCGCCTATTGAAGGAAGACCGTTGATCATGTATTTGACTGTGCGTGAAGAGAGTATGGGTTGTGTTTTAGGTCAGCTAGATGAGACTGGAAAGAAAGAATTTGCTATCTACTACCTCAGTAAGAAATTCACCAACTGTGAGACTCGATATTCTATGCTTGAGAAGACTTGTTGCGCATTGGCTTGGGCTACTAAGCGTCTGCGTCAATATATGTTGAATCATACTACTTGGTTGATATCCAAAATGGATCCAATCAAGTATATATTTGAGAAGCCTGCTTTAACTTGGAGGATTTCCCATTGGCAGATGTTGTTATCAAAGTATGATATCAAATACCGATCTTAGAAAGCTATCAAAGGTAGTGTCTTTGCTGACCACTTGGCTCACCAACCGATTGAAGATTACCAGCCAGTGAAATATGACTTCTCTGATGAAGAGATCTTGTACTTGAAAATGAAAGATTATGATGAACCATTGCTTGAAGAAGGGCCAAAACATGGTTCTCATTGGGGCATGGTATTTGATGGAGTTGTTAATCAAGATGGAAATGGCATTGGGGAAGTAATCATTACTCCTCAAGGAACACATTTTCCATTTACAACTAGGTTGACTTTCAAGTGTACAAATAATATGGCAGAATACGAAGCTTGCATTATGGGGCTTGAAGAGGCCATTGATCTCAGAATCAAGTATTTGGATGTCTATGGAGATTCATCTTTGGTTGTGAATCAGATCAAAGGTGAATGGGTGACGAATCAACCCGGTTTGATACCATATAGAGATTATGCGAGGAGGATTTCAACTTTCTTTACAAAGGTTGAGTTTTATCATATCCCTCAAGATGAAAACTGGATGGCAGATGGTCTTACAACATTAGCTTCAATGATTATGGTGAAATATTGGAATGAGGTTCCCAATTTGACTATGATGCGTCTTGATAGACAAGCTCATGTGTTCGCTGTTGAAGAAGTCAAAGATGAGAAGTTGTGGTATTACGACATCAAGTGCTTCCTCCAAAGTCAGTTTTAACCGTCTGGGGCATCCTTGAAAGATAAGTAGACTTTGAAAAGATTAGCCGACAATTTCTACCTAAATGGTGATGTATTGTATAAGAGAAACTTTGATATGGTTCTGCTCAGATGTGTGGATAGACATGAAGTAGACCTGTTGATGGCTGAAGTCCATGAAGGTTCCTTTTGTACTCATTCCAATGGACATGCAATGGCGAAGAAAATGTTACGAGCAGGTTACTATTGGCTGACAATCGAATATGACTATTGCAAGTTTGTGAAGAAATGCCACAAGTCTCAAATATATGTAGATAAGATTCATGTTCCTCCGACACTATTAAACGTCATTTCCTTCCCATGGCCCTTCTCCATGTGGGGAATCGATATGATTGGCATGATTGAACCCAAAGCGTCGAACGAACATCGTTTCATTTTGGTGGCTATTGATTACTTCCTAAAGTGGGTTAAAGCGGCATCGTACGCAAATGTAAGCAAGCAAGTTATTGTGAGGTTTGTCAAGAACAACATTATATGTCATTATGGTGTGCCAAGTAAGATCATTGCTGATAATAGATCAAACTTGAATAATAACATGGTGGAAGCTCTTTGCAAGGACTTCAAGATAGCACATCATAATTCTTCTCCCTACAGACCTAAGATGAATGGGGTTGTTGAAGCTATAAATAAGAACATCTAGAAGATCATCCAGAAGATGGTTGTGACGTATAAGGATTTGCATTAGTTTCTCCCATTTGCTTTGCACGGGTATCGTACATCCATCCGCACTTCAACAGGGGCAACCCCTTTCTCTCTTGTATATGGTATGAAAGTTGTGCTCCCGGTAGATGTTGAGATCACATCATTGCATGTGCTAATGGAAGCCAAGTTGACTGAGGTTGAATGGTGTAAGACCAGGTATGATCAGCTGAATTTGATTGAAGAGAAGAGATTAACTGCCATGTGTCATGGTCATTTATATCAGTAGAGAATGAAGAAAGCATTTGATAAGAAGGTCAGACCTCGTGTTTTCCAAGAAGGTGACCTTGTGCTCAAGAAGATTTTATCTTTCAAACCAGATTCTAGGGGAAAATGGACTCCTAATTATGAAGGCCCATATGTTGTTAAAAGAGCCTTTTCAGGCGGTGCTTTGATCCTTACAACTATGGATGGTGAATAGTTCACTCGTCCTGTGAACGCAGATGCAGTGAAGAAATACTTCGCCAAAAAAAGAAAAGAATAGCTCGCTAAGTTGAAAAACCGGAAGGGAAACTTAGGCAAAAAGGAGCGTCTCGGTGGATTAAAAACTTGAAAGGGCGATCCAGGAAAAAGTTAGAGACATAAAACAGAAAGATTTATCCCGATAAATTGAGTACCCCACCTTGGGGCAATTTATGCAAAAATTAGGGAATATGGCAAGTAACTGCATCCTGTTGATTCTCAGACTTGAAGACATTCTTGAGCATAATGGTCAATTTTGATTCATCTCCCCCAATAGCAGTCAGAAGTACAGTGGATATCAAGAGTTGGTAGAAGGATTGGTGATCATTGTATGCAATGTACCCCTTTTCCATGTAAATTACCATTTCAACTTTGTCAAGATCTACGGAGTCTTTTCATTTACAGACTACCATTCCATTAAATAAAGTTGAGCTTTTATCCAAATGTTTCTACTCTTATTTAATTCAGCCAAATAGTTTTAAATTTTATTATGATCATTTTTGAAAATTAATTTTTTTTAATCAAAATCATGTTTTCTTAAACATATAAAAGCATTAATTTTAAGAAATCGATTTCATTTAAAAGGAGTATCAACAACGGTTCGAAAGCAGTAAGCCCTAAGTGTGGAGCATTATTGGTTCTCCCCAAGTAGTAGGCGCGATTTCTCTTTCATCCCCGACAACATTGATCAACACTTGGTGTTTGTTGATTTCTCCAGACGATTATTTCTCCGTCATCTCCAGGTGAGTTGGTTGATTATTCCCCAGCCAAATTTATATTTGGTCTCCAGCAGAGTTAGAACATTTCGTGGTTCCAGCAGGCCTTTGGTTTCCTCACCAGTCGCCATCAGATTCGCTCCCAGTCAGAGTTTCCTCCTGGTTTCTAAGCAGTTATTTGTGTTTATCCCCTGCATTAGTTATGTCCCATTTGATATGGTGTTGACCTAAAATTCCCCGCAGAGTTGATAACACTTTTCCTCAGCATATCTTCTCCTTCCCCTGCTAGGGTTGAGCCTTTGGGATGTTGATTTCTCTTTTATCCAATAGTTGTTTCCCTCTTTTGTGGATTGGCTGAGAATTGTATCGATGGTTTAAATCAGCGACATTTTGTATCCTTTGTGATTGTTTTGTCAGCATAATCATCATATATACATATACATATACATATACACTCATATAATTTCATTGTTGCATCATTGCGCTTTGAGACTCATTCCTGTAATTCTTATTCTCTGCTATGGTAGTACCTTATCCCCATACAAGTTTGGTGTCTGTCCTCCTTCAATTGTAGAGTGTCAGCCCCTTAAGCAGAAAGACTTTAACCTTTCTCCTTTCCCCACTGAGTTATTTCCTCGTGGATAATGATCGTTTCAGCTTCCTCCCTAGTTGATTATCTGGATGGAACCGCTCCCCTTGAGTTATATCCTCATTGGGTAGAGTTTTGATTGACCGTTTCTTTCTAGATATTGCCTAGATAGATATTTTTGGTCCCCTGAGAGTTTATTACCCAGTAACTGGTAGTATTCTCCTTAGTGGGAAGTTTGTTACTTCTTGCCCAATACCCGGCAAAAGTAACATTGTTTCTCCCCAACGGATTCGTTTTCACGTTTCCCCAGGAAGTATATCCTTGATATGCTCATCCTAACCGATGATGGATATTTTCTTCTATTGCTTTGAGTTTATCCTTGATATGATCATCCTAACCGATGACGGATATTCTCACCTTTGGTATTTTACCTAGTAAAAAGGTAGTTGTAATCCCTATTTTATTTCCCAGAGAGTTAATCCTTGATATGTTCATCCTAACCGGTGAAAGGTTTTCTTTCCTTTGAGTCTATCCTTGATATTTTTACTTCAATCAGTGACGGATATTCTCTCCTTTGTGGTCTTCTGCCCAGTAACTGGTAGTTGTAAATTCTGCATTTTTCTTCTTTGCAAAGTTTATCCTTGATATTTTCACTTTAACCGATGATGGATATCCTCTTTTGTGGTCGTCTATCCAGTAATTGATAGATGTAATCCATATTCTTCCCCTTGGAGTCTATCCTTGATATGTTCATCTTAACCGGTGATGGATATTTCTCTTTGATGGTATTCTATCCAGTATTCGATATATATAATTCCTACTTTTCATTCAGGTGGTTTATCCTTGATATGTTCATCTTAACCGATGACGGGTATCCTCCTTAATATCCCCAGACAAGTTTATCCTTGATATGTTCATCCTAACCGGTGACAAATTTTCTTTCCTTTGAGTCTATCCTTAATATGTTCACTTTAATTAGTGACGAATATTCTCTCCTTTGTGGTCTTCTGCCTAGTAATCGGTAGTTGTAAATCCTATTTTCGACTTTTCCCCAGCAAGTATATTCTTACTCAGTAACCGGTAATGAATATGTCTCCCGGCGGCCCTCAGTGAGTCATCCTTGATATGTTTTCCCTAACCGGTGACGAATGTCCTCTTTGTCAGATTTTTATTATCCTCGTACCCAGTAACCGGTAGTGGATAATATATTTCTGCTCCTCCTGTGTTGAAGTTTATTTCTTCCCCAATTGAGTTAACTGCGTATTTCCTTAGTGAAATCGCTTTTCCTGCATGAGTCGAGTATTTCAGTTTTGTGCCGATCTACCTATTTCCCCTGCAGGCGCCCTTTGTTTCCCCGGCTGAGTCTTTCCATTTTCATGGAATTCCTCTAGTCCCCCAGTTGTTTTAAGTCGTAACCTGACCTACGCACAACCCTTTTCCCCAGAGTATCTATCTCCCTAGTGAGTTTTCCTTAGGGAAATGCATTATACTCCTGTGGACTTTCAGTCTCTCCGGATTCTTTTCCTTTGTGGCAACATTTCCCTATAAATATTTATTTTAACATTCATATCATATGCATCATGAGGTCTCTTAGGGACCAAAATTTGTTTTTACATGTTGTTATTTAAGCCCACTCTACTGAGTCGATACAAAGATTTTAACCTTCACCTCCTCAGTTAGAATGTCCTTAAATAGGGGCAACTGTAAGACCCCAATTTTGACCCTAAGATCCCTCATGCTACCTCATCATCTGCATTAACATTGGGATCATACTTTGGCATCCTCCTTACCCCTCTTTCATTGGGTCTGTTTTGGGAGAGATCACCAAGCACCATGAGATTGTATCATACTTGTTATTTTGTCCTTTACTAACCAAAAAACCAAAAATATGTCTTTGTATTTGTCTAACTCTTTTGTAGGTAGGGCATGATCACCATTGATCTATCAAGTTCACATCTAGGATTTAAGACCTTCATTGCTAAGAGCTCAACCAAGGAATGCTTCACAATGGTTCTAGGCATCATATATGAGTCCCATTGATCTCTACATATTATTTTGATCAAGCATTCTTCAAGAGTTTGGAGTGGGTTTGCCTTGGAAACCCCAGTGCATCTGGGTATCTAGAGTAACTTCTTCAACAAGCTACTTCACCCATTGATCAAATATTTCAATATGGATTCTAGAATTTCATCATATTATGCATATATGATCTCCCATAAGCCTAAAAAGTCTAGAGAATTGCAAGTTAGCAAGTTGGTTGATGGTGGTTGGCCAGATGAATTCATCTAATCAAAATTGGGTCTCCCTAAACCCTATCTCCTACAATTTTCATCATATGAAAATTATTCCAAGAGAAAATTTACTCTAAATAACATTCCAAACAACTTTTATGTTGAGGTCTAGAGCTAGTTTTGCTTGGAAATTTATTTTTTATATTGAAAGATTATAGGTCATATTGTCTAAACCCTAATTTGAAAGTCAACTTCCCAAGGCTATAACTTGCTCAATTTTTATGATGTGAAATATTTCCAAGTTTCACAATCAAATCCAGAGTGTCTACTTCAAATTTTATGTTTGGAGGAAGAGCTAAATCAACTTTTATGAGGATGTGATATGAGGATACATTATAGGTCATTTTGGACCAATACCATTGAACAAGTGATTTTCATCAACTTCAAAAATGCATAACTCATTCATCCCAAATCCAAATGAGGTCAAATTTTTGACCATTTTGAAGTTTTTTGAAAGGGATGCAACTTTTATGAAGACACTTTTCTCAGTTGGAGCTCACATAAAAGTTAGCCAAGGTGGAATAATTGAATATATGGCTTGACACTTAGAAAACATTTTGACATGTTATAATTTCCAAACTTCCACCTCAAAATTCACCATGATACAAGTTCCAAATGGAAAATTTTTCAACATAAGAGGTCTTCCTCTTGATCTAACCTTTCCAAAGAGTCCAAATTTGGTTATTTTGGACAAACTTTGAGGGGTCTGCGCATGGCTTGAACAGGGTTGTATCAGTTGGCAAGAATCATGTTTCAAACATCAATACATATTTGCCTTGCATCATAGTTCTCATTCAGACTTCATTTCACTTACATTTGGACCTAATTGAGTTGCTTCATGGGCCTGTGCATGCCCATGCAAGCGTGCACTTCACATTGCCAATTTTGGAAGCATTTTCAAGTGTGCAAATATCACTTACATTTTTCTATAAATAGAGGTCCCTTGCATCAGTTTGAAGGACCTTGCGTGCCATCTTTGCCTCCAACCATTGAAACCCTCACAATTCAAAGGAAAACGTGATAAATTTCACTTGAAATTTGAGTTTGAATCTCACTATTTGGAGATTCAAGAACTCCAGGATCCAGAGTCTTGTACCATTCCTAATCTACTTCTGTAAGCTCCATAAGCAAGATCAAGCACGAATTGTAGCAAAAGAGATCCAGTTCTGCACAACATTGAAGGTATTTTTCAAGATTTTTCTTTTATTCGATTCTCCCTCAATTCTCATCAATTATCTTGGATCCTTGGTTGTCTGAAGTCCTACCAATGTAGGCAAGAAGATCGAGTTGCTTTGAGGTCAAATCGAAGCAACTCAATTCATACACCTCAAAATTCAACTTCATGTATCTCTTAATATACTTGGAGTTAGGTTAAGTTTAGGTGATATTCATGATTTACGCCATTTTTTCTTTAAGATCATGTCCTCCTTTTTCATTTATGTGATGGTGATGAGGGAACCAGTCCGGCCAGGGTCATCGGAGACGATGATCGGCACTTTGCTCCGGCGATGCGTTGGATGTGTTCTGAGCCATTTGATCAATTCAAATCATTGTAATCTTGAACGTTCCTTTTGAATACCAAACGTGTGACCCGCTGACTCAAGCATATCATGAAACGCGCGTTTTCCACCACTTGATCTGCCACCTCAATTAATAAGGGAGATCAAGTGGTCCACGTTTTTCAAATTTAATTGATTTTCATTTTATTCCTTTTATTTTCATTAATTCATATTAAATTTAATATTGATCCAAAAAATATGAGAGTTTCACAAAAAAAAATTAAATAAAGTCCTCTTTCACTTTCTGAATTAAAATTATTTTTTGAATCATTATTAATATTTTTCATGATTTAATTGATTTTATGAATATTTTTAATTGTTTAAAAATGCTTTTAAGTTTCCAAAAATTCTGAAAATTTTTCTCCAAGGTCCTTTGACCTTGTTTGACCTATGATAAATCTCATGGCCATTTCTTTGGTGTTTTGATGAGGTTTTAGGAATTTGACAAACCATATTTAATTTAATGCATTATTTTTATTATTTTTAATTGATTAAATGCCAAATAAGTTGTCTAGAGCCATTTTAATTGACTTTGTGAGTTTGACTTGTGTTGTTGGCCCTTGATCAAGGTTGATTTGACTTTGTTAGGTTAAGATCATTGGATTTAGGGGATTGATGGAATGTACATTCCATCTCCCAAAATGAATGAATTGTCTTAACTTGGTAAAAGTCCTCCTTTGTCCAATTTTTGTTTTATCCATTCTCCCTCCCTCTTCATCTCATTCCCATTCTTTATGCATTCATGTCATGCACCTATAATGTCTCTATATCCTATGGCTAGTTGATTGCAAAATCAACATAAGTATGGATGAGATTAGGTCCCCCACTTTGCATATTCTTTTTGTGTGTGGTATGTTTCATGAGCATAGTTCATCATACTATGTCTCTAATATGCATTAACACCAAAATTCTATTGCCCGATCTTAAATAGTTGTGACTTCTACATAAGTCCAATTACGATTGCTTAACATAGCGCTAAATTTGTGACACAAAAAGGCATAGCATTCTTGTTAGTGAGTTGTAAGTCTCCCCTCTTTCATGGTATTGTGTGGAAACTTGGCCTTTTTTCCTTCCTTTAGAAGATGTCTTGGTTCAAGGATCCATGCTTGTGATAAGTGGGTTGAGTGTTCTCCAAAGAATGACTTAAACAAAACAAAAGCAAAAGTAATACTAACTTCTAACTCATTAAAAACTACCATTTAATTTCAAGTCATTTACTTTTAATGCACTTTAATTTTTAAGCCTTATTCATTTTCCATTAGTCATACCATTCAAGTTTATAATGTTAATGTCATTTTCACTTTGTCTACTTGGACCATATTTTATGATATTGGGATTGTGTATATTGTGATTTATTTGTGTGGTCTTTTGACCTTAATGTACATAATAAGAACAAAAACCCTAAAAAATATGTTATATGGACTGTTAGTTTGATCTGAGACAATTGGACTTAGAATTTAGGCAACATTCCCTATGCAAAGGACTTGGCCAATGCCAACTTTCATGAGACCAAATGCTTTTGAATTGAAACTTTATCTGATACATCATTGGAGATCTATTTAAGTTAATCTGCAAAATGATCATTGTGAAGCTGTTATTATGAACCTGTGACTTATGCCATCTTGGAAGTCATTTGATACATGAGAAATTTTGGAGAAGATCATGGAGTTGCAAATCTTGGATTTGGATATCTTTATTTGATGCATTTCTCTTCAACTTGCTATTTGTGTATTGACTGTTGTGTGATTCTGAAGTCCAAGGGAAATATGGGTTTCTATATGACATTCTTGTCTATTGGATTGTAGCCCATTGGTCAGATCTTTTCAACTCTCAACTTTTAAATTTATGCTTAAGATTAGTCTCTTCATCTCCTCCCCATTTATTTAATTTCAAAATCTCTCCCTCCTTTTAAAATATTCTTTGCTTGTGACTGTTTTCTAAACTTTGACCTTATTACAAACTAGAAACTCTGGCCTTATGCCATTTCATTTTTTAAATAAATTTTTTTTCTTAATCAAACTTGTAAATAAATTTAACTATACTTGACTTAAAATTTCAAAAGCCAAAAACAACTAACACTCATTCAAACCATTTTAGGCCCTTATGCCTTCCAAACATAAATTCTTATTAAAAGCAATGCATTCACTTTGAAATTGATACCACAAACTACGAGGTTTTGATCCCTCATTTTTATGTTGGTACGTAGGCACAAGTCTGAAGGTCTTGTCAAGCACAAAAATATAGTTAATGAGTTCTTTTCTCATCCCCACACTCTTTTTATTTGCAAACATCATTTGTATAAAAATACATATGCACACAAGAAAGGGCTCCCTAGGAGTACCTAGGAAATTTGGGTGCTAACACCTTCCCTCTGTGTAACCAACCCCCTTACCTGTAATCTCTGGCATTTTATTAATTTTGATTTAAAAACTTCTTATTTTGGAGTTTTGTTCGTACTTTTCCCTTTTCCCTTGGAAACAATAAAAGTGTGGTGGCGACTCTGATATTATTGACGTCTAGCTTATCCATAGCTTGATGGTCATGAATTTACCGCTACAGGAGCAACTGCTCCACCATATTAAATTCTCTTTTCTTTATCAAACGGAGTACCTCATCATCATCATTAGGCTTCAAAATGTTGGACTCACCAGACTGACATCTTGGAGCGCTAACCGGATTCACCACATGCACATCTACCTTCTTACTGACACCCTCTACATCCTTCGGGAACACAGGCCTAAAAGCACGAACACCACGGGTCCCCTTCGTTACATCAGCAATACTCACAACAGAACTGGTCATAGGAAATAGAACCTCTTGACCATTCTCTAACATAGTCACATTATTCTGATACGAAACAACTCTATCGAATGCGTACGGGACTGGACCCGCTAACCGTATTACCAACAGCGATACCGATCTGTTGACGTTGTTACTGCTGCTTCTATCAAAATGAATTACCACCCTCTCTGGTGTCTTGAACACTGGTACTATTACATTGACATCATATATGTCCCTTGATTGTTGAATCTGAATCACATTCTCGTCCATCAACCTCTGGATATCTCTCTTGGAAACTGAACACCCATGGGGGTTCACACTGCAAATTGCACAACTGTTTGGATCATGCTCGCAATCACTAATAATGCACAAGGTATTATGCATATCAACCAAAGATCGACGAATACGTCACACATCAAACACCCGGAAACTCCCTAGACAGCCATCTACCATGTTGATAGAAGAATTACCATGAGCAGGCAATTGGTTTGCCTTAACATTCGGCGCAGGGTACTCAAAGGACATCATCCCATTCTTCACTAGCTTCTGGACCTCGTATTTCAGCGGGTAGCAGTTCTCAATATCATGGCCAGGAGCCCCTTGATGAAAGGCATAATGAAGCTCTGGCTTATACCACCATGGAAGTGGTTCTGGAATTTGCGGTGAATTTCTTGGTCGGAGAAGGTTCTTGAGAACCAAAGATAGGTACAATTCAGCATAAGACATAGGAATCGGATCGAAAGAGACCTTCTTTCTCTCAAAGTTCTGTTGTTGTTGATTATTGTTGGTGTTGGTGTTGTTGTTGTTTGTTCTTTGTTGTGGCTCTTGTTGACATTGTTGTTGAACTGGTACTGATTGATTGTTGGAAAACACTGGAATAGCAAATGATACTTGATGATGGTGTTGACAGGGTTGCAGACTTCTTTTGACACGAGGCCTCCTCTGCCTCCCAACTGATACTGGATTGGCTTCAGCTTCCTTCTTCTTAGTGAAACTGTTACCATACCTCTTGCTCGAAGGTACCTCTTCTTTAGACAACCGTCCCTCACAAACACCTTCTTCTAATCTCATCCCCATATTTACCATCTCGGTAAAATCACTGGGGGCACTAGTAATCATTCGCTCATAGCAAAATGAGCTTAGGGTCTTGAGAAAGATCTTAGTCATCTCTTTTTCTTCCAATGGAGGGGTAATCTGAGCGGCTAACTCTCTCCATCTCTGGGCATATTCCTTAAACGTCTACTTGTCCTTCTGAGACATTGACCTCAACCGGTAGTGCATCCAATTAGAGCTCCAAAGTTCCAGTCTGGTAAATCCAGCGGTTTGAAGCCTAATGATGATGATGAGGTACTCTGGTTGATTAAGAAGAGTGAGTTCAATATGGCGGAGCAGTTGCTCCAAACTCCCTCCAAAATTTCAGTGTTGTCTCTGCTCATGAACTCTGAAGCGCATAGAGAAGCATTGCAAAAGGTATTGGAGCAAGCGTATGTAGAGCATGATGTGATGGTTGACCAGTTTGATCATATTGTGGATAACATCACTTCCTGCAATAATTTGAGCTTGAAATTCTGGTATCAGATATGACATGTCGAAGTTAATGTCACGACACTAATATATGAACAATATAAACAGGATAAAAGATAAAGAAACAAAAGTACAAGTGACACAAGAAATTGTTAACCCAGTTCGGTGCAAACTCGCCTACGTCTGGGGGCTACCAAGCCAGGAAGGAAATCCAGTAAATAGAATTAGTTCAAAGACTCTCAGTAAACAACTTCAGGTTATAGTCTTTTCACCTAATCTCTACCCGTGTGACTTCTATCTAAGAACTCTTAGATAAGAGACCCTACTCACTCCCCCTCAATTACAACAGTGATGTAAAAACAAATATTACAAAGAAAGAAGACACTCTTCAAGAACACATACTTGATCTTGCTTAAAAGCTTCAACCAAGTAAACACACACTCATGCTTCAAAGCTTAGAGTGGACAAATTACAACATAAAAGTCAGTCCAATTCAATCATCAATAAGATGAATGAGTGGCTCACAATACACAAGCACACACAAGACTAAAACCCTTATTCTCTCTCACTATTTTGTTCGTTTTCTTGTGTGTTAAAACCAGGTCTTCCATGCCCTTTAAATAGAAGTTTTTGAATGGGCTTGGACATCATAAAACCCTAAATCTATTTTCCTTTCATATCTTCTTAACAGCTGATCATATCTTATTGGAAAATAAATCAATCTGGTTTTAATTACTGCTTGAATGGCGTGTTCAATCTCAACATCAATCACACACAGATTTGCATGAAAAGCACAATCATAAGATAAATAACATTCAGACTGAATGTTCTGTATACACATGTCTTAACATCGGGTCTGACATCTCAGCTAAATCCTGCACACCCATATTTAAATACCCTGCAAGAAACTGATATCTCATGTCAAGATAACACTTGTGACAACTTGTGAAAACTCTAGGTTTTACCAAAATTGATGCCAACACATAGAACCAACAAACTCCCCCTTTGGCAAATATTGGCTAAAACATACATCAGATCATATGTTTCTCAAGACAATAATCAAAGTATCAGTTCAGCAGCAGAAGTAATAAAACACACATTACTAGCTAAACACATATTAAACACACATGCGCTTGTGCTCCACCTCTCCCTCCAGCTAGCACTAGTCTGCTCAACACAGACAAAACACTTCCCCTTCTAACATCACATGTAACATAGAACACCTCCCCATCTATCATCACCTTCAACATCACCTATAGCATACAGTTTAACATCATCTCCAACATCATCTGTAACATCATCTATAGCATATAGTATAGCATAGCTACTTTAGCTACTTCTCCCCCTTTTTAGCCAAAAGAGACCAAAGATACAAAATAAATGTCTATTCAGTCACACAAATAGAATTTCAAAGCAGAGTGTTATGTGTTACAGGTCCAAGAACATATACAGCTTTATACAAGCTGAGATAAAATCCATCAAACCAGAAAAATACATATTAAAGCAGCAGAACATAACTGCCAAAAAAAACAGAACAACCATCACAGCACACCATCAAAAGAGTGGGGGACAACTTCAACAAAAAGCTAGTCAGAAACAGAATTGCCACTTGATTCATCTTTAGTTGCAGACCTCTCACTAAAGGTTTGGGCTTCTGCTTCCTTGGCATGTCCAATATTCTCTCTTTCAGCTTGCTCCAAGCTTTGAATCAGAGCCTTCAACGCTTCTTTCCTGGCTTTTTCTACCCTTATCTCTGTATCTAACTCTTTACAAGTTTCCTTCAGCTCAACAATAAGACCACCTTTTGAGGCTGACTTTTTCACAGCAGATGTCATGACAATGTCTTCGACATGACTGTCTTCAAACAATTTGTAGTGAACTGATAGAGGAGGTTTTCTTCTACTAGAAAGGTCATTTGTATTCAGAATCCCAGGGTGTTAGCTCAAGATAATCCCAAAAATCATTTAGGGAAAAGCTATAGGCAACTTTACTGCATTTGTAGAAGCATGTTTGACAATTTGTTCAAACATAAATCTACCATAATCAAATTTCAGCTTGGTTCCAACAGCAAAGATAAATTTTCCATGGGCATTTGAAATTGTGGAGATTGTAAGACCCCAATTTTGACCCTAAGATCCCTCATGGCATCATAACATTGCATTTGCATTGCCTCAAGGATCTTTAGCATCTTGGTTCCCTTTGCCTTTGGGTGGGACTCCTTGTGATTGGTTTGAGATCACCAAGCATGCTTGAATTATACATCATTGTTTCTCTTACTTTTGTTTACTAACCAAAAGCACAAAAATGTGTCACTAACATCTTTTGTTTGAAGCTTGAGTATCATCCAAGACACTTTGTGGCTTCTATTTAGATGATCAGGCAACACAAGGGAATGGCTTGAGATACTTCCAACAGGTTCAAATGGGGTCTATTCGGCAGTCAAAACGTTAATCTTGAAGGAGAAAAACTTTGTTCATGAGCTGTCATGCTCGCTAGGCGAGCAGAATGGGTCGCCTAGCGAGTCCCAAGAAAAGCCACCAGAATCACCTACGCTCAGAGGAATTTCTTGAACTGTCATGCTCGCTAGGCGAAGCCCACGTATTTAAAATAAATAAATAAATAAATAAAATATAACAGAAATTTTTTGGACTTGGGCCTCTCTCATTTGAGCCCAGAGGTACACAAAAACCAGGTTATAAATTCAGAGTTTCAATGAAACAAAATTCCATTCTATTCCTATTACCCTGGCAGGAAAAAGAAAGTGAGAGAAGAACTAACAGAGTTCAGAGCAACCTCCAGAGACTGAAGGGAACTCATCGGCAAAGAACCAATTCCCTCTTATATAAACTCTCAGATTGCTTTGCAAACCCAACCGGGCAATTCAATTTCATTCGATCTCTCCAATCAGGTTTTCCCTTATCCCCATTACTCTATGCTTTTAATTTGAATGCTCTGAATGTATGAGGTATTATGGGTGAATTTGATACCCTTTTGATGCATGTGTTTGACAAGAGGTTTAGGCCTCCTACCGTTGGTTGCTTTTTGTGAGCTTTTTGTGAATTTTAATGGCATGATTCATGTGGTTACATTTTGATTTAGGGGGAACTCTTTATTACCCTATCTTGTTTCTCTAACCTGTTTGTTGAGTTTTGTTTTGTGAGGGCTCACGTGACTCTTGCAGAGATGGTTTGCCTAGCGTTTCACTTTATTTGTGGGATTCCACCTGGAGGTCTATTCCGATTACCTGTACTGACTCACTTTCTTTGATGGTGTTTAGCTTGGGAATCTCTGGTTTTCTTACCTCTTAAATTACTGTTGCTTCGGATCTTTATCCGCGTGGTACGTTATTTTTCCCGCATTTTATCGCTTTCTTAGGTTTCATATAGCCTCTCGTGGCATGTCATTTAAGGTAGTGTGGTTCCTTCATCGAGGACTGCCTTTTTGCATGAACATTCCTAAACACCCCAAACTCATTGATTTTTCTTCTCCTAAGAACACGTTATCTCCTTCTACTACAGGTGAGTAAGTCTCCAAAGGTCGAGCATCCAGTAGATTGCGTAGTAACGTCGTTCACCCCAAAACACAACCCTTACCCCATAGGTGATCGAACTACGTTTTGCTCTGATTTTCATCCTAGATGAGATACGTAGGCATAAGACGCGATGTCTTAGCGAGCACACTCCCCCTAACCCATAGGTAGCCGAGCTATGAAGACTCTGATTCTCAGATTCAGATGAGATATGTATGCAGTGGATGCGACGTCCGTGCGAGTCATTTTCTTTTGACCCTCCTTTTAGTAAGTAGTACATTAGATAAACATACACACTTTTCTCATCCCTTCAATCATGTTTGCACAAATAAATTTTCACAAAAATAACAACAACCTTACAAAAAATGTGAAAAGAGCTCCCTAGGAGTAGCTAGGATGCTTTGGGTGCCTAACACCTTCCCATTGCATAACCAACCCCCTTACCCAAATCTCTGACATTTTTACTAGTTTTTGATTTGATAAAACTTTTAGGTTTTTGTTCGCTTTCTAACCATTCCTTTGGATAAATAGAAGTGCGGTGGCGACTCGACTTGTATGATTTACCTTGGATTTAGTCAATATCTCTAATGGTAATGAATTCCCCGCTACAGAGATGTGGTTGGTAGGTACCCAATTTGCAGACCCTATCTTATGCAATCTGGCATACTTAATAGTCAACTTCCCAGCAGGGAGATGTTTTTTACTAGACAACTCATTCACCTGTCTTGTTGTAATTTCCCTACATACCTCATTATCTGTGGCTTCCATTTCACATGCACCTTCTGTACCTCTTCCTAGAAACTTATTAATCACAGTGGGAGAAAAAGTGATACACTTCCCTCTTACAAACACATTACAAAATTCCTTGTTGTTTTTATCAGCAATATCTTCAGGAATGTTGACAACAAATTCCTTAACCAATCCTTCATAGCACTGAGATAACCCAGCCACAGTCTTCATTAATCCAACATTTTTAATTAGGTCCATGACCTCTTTGACCTCAACAGCAGCCTTTCCTAACTCTCTCTCTCTACAACCACCCTTCTTTGGATCACAAACTTCCATTTTGCTGCTCCATCTTCAAGATTGAAAGAGATATTGTCCAAGTGTATAGCATCAACTTTCATAGGGGACTTCCTAACAGGTGTCCTCTTCACAGGGGAGATGTCAGGGACATCTTCTTCAACATCTTCATCAGACTCAGAAACTTCTCTCACCTTCCTCTTCTTCACATCAACTTTGCTTCAAGATTTTAAGGGACCTACACTAGTAGTCTTCTTAGCAGTTTTGGATGATATCATTTCAGCCACAGACCTACCTTTTCTAGTCTTCATCCTTTTAGCCACACTAGGCTTTAAGTGATGAAGTAAGCTATCCTCTTGATCATCCGAACTATCATCCTCTAGGCCAATCAAATTGTGTGCAGAAACATGCTTCTCAGAATGTGAAGCATTGGCAGTTGTAGATGCCACGGATTTTTTACCAGGCATAGTTTGCCCTAAAGAGCACAAACCTTTAGCAGCCATATCCTTTTCCGATCTAGAGGAATCATCATCCTTCTCACTATGAGGTTCAACCTCGGGAGAGGGGTCCCTTCTTGATAGAGGAGTAGAAACTCCCTTTACAGTATGTCCTTCATTGAGGATTCTAGTGACTATGTTTCTTATGACACGATCAGTGTGATGCATGTCGTCCTCAGAACTAGTGGCATGAGTATAGCTAGAAGGGATACTAGAGTTGTTACCTTTAGTGGGGCATGTAGACGTAGATGCATCCATGGGATGGTTAGGATCTTCGCCTAGAATAACAGACAGGGGAATCACATCCAAAATATCTTCATCAAGAAAGTCCATTGAATGCGTTCTATCGTTGTGAGTAGGCTTAGTAGTTTTTGAACCAAATGGTGTTTGATGTTGTGACATCTTGTTGTTTTTGTGGAAAGGTTTCAATTGCCCTAGCAGAGGAGTTTGAGGAGTAGGCAAGGAGTTGGAAATGTTTGAGTGGAGGTTGCGTGTGAAAAGGTAATAGATGGTATTTCCAATATTAGGTGATGATTTACCATAAATGGGGCGCTTTATTTTAAGTAAGCAGACAATAATTTGATTACCTTTTCCATTCCAAATTAATTGCTACAAATTCTCATAAATACAAATCCCTAATTTCCCTCTTAGAAATTCAAATTGATTTGCATTCAAGGCCTTTGTAAAAATATCAACTAACTGCATTTCAGTAGCAACATGTTCTAGGGCTATAATTTTATCTTCCACTAGTTCTCTAATAAAATGATGACGGATATCAATATGTTTTATCCTGCTGTGCTGAATAGGGTTCTTAGAAATATTTATTGCACCCAGGTTATCACAGTACAATGTCATGACATCTTGCGTGACATTGTATTCAACCAGCATCTGTTTCATCCATACTAGTTGAGAACAACTACTTCCAGTTGCTATGTATTCAGCTTCAGCAGTGGACAGAGACATACAATTTTGTTTCTTACTAAACCATGATATTAAGTTGTTCCCCTAGAAGAATCATCCTCCTGATGTGCATTCCCTATCATCGGCACTTCCAGTCCAATCAGCATCATAGTATCTAGTTAGCACAGATCCATGAGTGTACAACATCCCATAGTCACTAGTGCCATTAACATATTTCAGGATCCTTTTCACTTGGTTTATGTGACTCACCTTTGGTTCATCTTGATATCTAGCACATACTCCTACAGCAAAGGCAATATCAGGTCTGCTTTCTGTGAGATATAGCAGACTCCCTATCATGCTTCTGTAGAGACTTTGATCCACACTGACACCATTTTCATCTTTAGAGACTTTCAGATGAGTAGGAGCAGGTGTCCTTTTATGACTTGAATTCTCCATGCCAAACTTCTTAACAATATTTTTGGCATATTTGCTTTGAGATAGAAAGATAGAATCTTCCATCTGCTTGACTTGTAGCCCAAGAAAATAGGTTAGTTCTCCAACAAGGCTCATTTCAAATTCAGACTGCATTTGTTTAACAAAATGTTCAACCATCTATTTGACATCCCACCAAACAAAATATCATCCACATATATCTGAGCCACCATGAGTTTTCCTCCTTCATTTTTGACAAATAAGGTCTTATCAATGCCTCCCTTCCTGTATCCATTATCAATGAGAAACACTGTGAGTCTATCATACCAAGCCCTAGGAGCTTGTTTCAACCCATAGAGGGCTTTCCTCAACTTATACACATGCTTTAGAAGATTTGGGTCTGTAAACCCTTTAGGTTGTTCAACATACACTTCCTCATTTAAGTAGCCATTCAAGAAGGCACTTTTTACATCCATTTGGAACAGTTTAAACTTCAGAATACATGCTACTCCGAGCAGTAGTCTAATGGACTCCAGGCGAGCTACAAGGGAAAATGTTTCATCAAAGTCAACTCCTTCTACTTGAGTGTATCCTTGTGCTACCAATCTTGCTTTACTTTTAGTAACCATCCCCTGTTCATCAGATTTATTCTTGTAAACCCACTTTGTTCCAATAACATTTATTCCTTCAGGTCTTGGAACTAATTCCCATACTTCATTTCTATTGAATTGGCCTAACTCTTCCTGCATGGCATTGATCCAAAATTCATTAGTTAAGGCTTCTTTGACATTTTTAGGCTCAATCTTGGACACAAAACAACCATGTGAGATCACTTCCCTTGATCTAGTGGTGACCCCTTTATTTGGGTCTCCTATAATGAGATCTTTCGGATGATCCTTCTGAATTCTGATAGAGGGTCCCTTATTAATTTTATTAGCTTCAGGTTCAGCTTGAGTGGGTTCACTCTCATTACTTTTATCTAGGAGATCAGCTGGGGCATCATTTAGAGATGTCTCAACATCGTCTGTGACATCATTCTGTTGATCATCAACAACAACATTGATAGATTCCATCATTACTTTTGTTCTGGAATTAAAGACCCTAAATGCTCTATTGTTTGTTGAGTAACCTAGAAATATTCCTTCATCACTCTTGGGATCTATCTTCCTTCTTTGTTCACGATCAGTCAGGATGTAACATTTACTACCAAACACATGGAAGTATTTGACAGTAGGTCTTCTTTCTTTCCAAAATTCATATAAAGTAGTTGGAGTCCCTTTCTTCAAGGTTACTCTATTATGAACATAGTAGGTTGTGTTCATAGCTTCAGCCCAGAAGTGGTAGGGAAACCTCTTAGCATCAATCATAGCTCTGGCAGATTCTTGGAGAGTTCTATTTTTCCTTTCTACCACACCATTTTGCTGAGGGGTAATGGGAGATGAGAACTCATGACTAATTCTTTCAAATGAACAGAACCCAGCAAATTTACTGTTCTCAAATTCTTTCCCATGATCACTTATGATTCTGATAACCTGACTTTCTTTTTCTCTTTGAAGTTTTAGGCAAAGATCCTTGAATACCTCAAATACATCAGATTTTTCCCTTATAAAATTTACCCAGATGTATCTGGAGAAGTCATCCACCACCACATAAGCATACCTTTTCCCACCAAGACTTTCCACCTGCACAGGTCCCATCAGGTCCATGTGGAGAAGTTCCAGCACTCTGGATGTGGTGTCATGTTTGATCTTCTTATATGACATCTTTGTCTGCTTTCCAATCTGACATTCCCCACAAACTCTTCCTTCATCAATATTTAACTTTGGAATTCCTCTGACAACTTCAACAAATATAATCCTCTTCATACCTTTAAGATGCAGATGGCCTAGCTTTTGATGACATAGTTTCACTTCTTCTTCTTTGGCTAGAGTACACGTTGATGAATAACCAGTTTCTTGAGAACTCCACATATAGCAGTTGTCCTTAGACCTGACTCCTTTCATGATCATTTCATTTTTTTTATTAGTAATCAGACATTTAGTTTTTGTAAAATTTACATTTAGGCCTTGGTCACACAGCTGACTGATGCTGATTAGGTTTGTAGTCAGTCCTTTAACAAGTAGTACATTATCAAGGTTAGGTACTCCAAGGAAGTTTAGCTTTCCAATCCCCTTGATTTCACCCTTTTCTCCATCACCAAAGGTTACATAGCTGGTGGCATGAGGATGAAGGTCAATTAGAAGGTTTTTGCTTCCAGTCATGTGTCTGCAGCATCCACTATCAAAATACCAGTCTTCTTTGGCTGAAACTCTGAAGGAAGTGTGAGCAATCAAGTTTGTAGCACCAATCCTAGGAACCCACTGTTTTCTGTTGACAGGGATGTGGTGTTTGGGTCTAGGTTGATGATGAGAAGGAATAGGATAGCCATACAACTTAAAGCAAAATGGTTTTATGTGGTGTTTTCCTTTAGGTTGTCTTTCCACAGTAATAACATCTCCATCTTTGGTGT
Organism: Lathyrus oleraceus; assembly: GCF_024323335.1. Lineage (NCBI taxonomy): Eukaryota > Viridiplantae > Streptophyta > Magnoliopsida > Fabales > Fabaceae > Lathyrus > Lathyrus oleraceus. Next base: position 126,178,847 of record NC_066579.1, read on the forward strand.
TTTCCTTTAGGTTGTCTTTCCTTGTGATGTTGTGACATCTTTGGTTTGCCACCAGTGCGACTACACTCAGGAGTGGATTCATTGAACCCAAGGCCAGACTTGTCTCCTGCCATTTTTCCAGTCTGGAGAATTTTGTCTAAGGTGTCAGATCCACTATTTAGCATTTTGACATACTTTGTCATCTCATCCAGTTTGGAGTTCAAGAACATGGCTTCAATCTTCAACTTAGAAATGGTTTCCAAGTGTTCTGTCTTCTGATTCTCTAGTTGTGTTATCAATTTCTTCTGATTTTCCACTTGTTAACACACTTCTTCACTTCTGTAACATAACTTTCTGTAGGTAATGGCTAACTCATCAAAGGTTACTTCGTCATCACTTGAGTCTTCATCAGAACCCCATCTTCCAGTCAAGGTAGTCACAAGATTGGCAGACTCTCCTTCTGTTTCACTTTCATCAGACCAAGTAGCAGCAAGACTCTTCTTCTGTTTCTTGAGGTAGGTCCCACATTCAGCTCTAATGTGTCCATACCCATCACAATCATGGCACTAAACTCCTTTTCCTTGTTTGGACTTTTCATCAGATTTTGTTCTTCTTCCAGCATCATTGGACCTACTGGTGTCAAATGAGTTGTTCTTGACATTAGACTTTGACCTTACATCCATCCTTTTCAGGAGTTTGTTGAACTGTCTCCCCAGTAATGCTACATCATTTGCCAGATCTTCATTAGTATCTTGACCACTTTCTTCCTCTTTCTCTTCAATGTTTGACATGAAGGTTGTGCTTTTGGCTTTCTTTTCATATCCATCACTCATTCCCAACTCAAATGTTTGGAGGGATCCAATTAGCTCATCCACTCTCATATTGCAGATGTCTTGAGATTCTTCTATGGCTATCACTTTCAGGGCAAATCTCTTGGGAAGTGACCTGAGAATTTTCCTCACTAGTTTTTCATTTGTCATCTTCTTACCCAGGGCTCTTAGAGAATTAGCAATTTCAAGGATATTCATATGGAATCATGAATATTTTCATCTTCTTTCATTCTCAAATTTTCAAACTTGGTAGTAAGCAGCTGCAATCTAGACATCTTTACTCTAGAGGTACCTTCATGAGTGGTTTTGAGAATATTCCGAGCATATTTAGCCATCTCATAGTTGTTCACCAGTCTGAAGATGTTCTTATCAACCCCATTGAATGTAGAATTCAATGCTTTAGAGTTTTCAAGGGCTAGTTCATCCTCCTCCTTGGTCCATTCTTCCTCAGCCTTCTTATACTTCTCCTTCCTTAGTAATAACGGGATGTTCTCAACCTGTTAGAACAGCCTTCCAAGCCTTATTATCCAAGGATTCCAGGAAGGCTACCATTCGAGGTTTCCAGTAGTCATAGTTAGATCCATCCAGAATTGGAGGTCTGTGAACAGACCCTCCGTCTCTATCCATAGTACTAGAAAGTAACGTCCCAAGATCTCACCCAGAACCAGAGCAGGATGCCCGCTCGGATCCCAATTGAAATTCTGGTATCAAATATGAGATGTCGAAGGTAATGTCACGACACTAATATCTGAACAATATAAACAGGATAAAAGATAAAGAAACAATAGTACAAGTGACACAAGCAATTGTTAACCCAGTTCGGTGCAAACTCACCTACGTCTGGGGGCTACCAAGCCAGGAAGGAAATCCACTAAACATAAATAGTTCAAAGACTCTCAGTAAACAACTTCAAGGTACAGTCTTTTCACCTAATCTATACCCGTGTGACTTCTATATAAGAACTCTTAGATAAGAGACCCTACTCACTCCCCCTCAATCACAGCAGTGATGTAAAAACATATATTACAAAGAAAGAAGACACTCTTCAAGAACACATACTTGATCTTGCTTAAAAGCTTCAACCAAGGAAACACACACTCATGCTTCAAAGCTTAGAATGGACAAATTACAACACAAAAGCCAGTCCAATTCAATCACCAATAGGATGAATGAATGGCTCAGAATACACAAGCACACACAAGACTAAAACCCTTATTCTCTCTCACTATTTTGTTCGTTTTCTTGTGTGTTAAAACCAGGTTTTCCATGCCCTTTAAATAGAAGCTTTTGAATGAGCTTGGACATCATAAAACCCTAAATCTATTTTCCTTTCATATCTTCTTAACAGCTGATCATATCTTATTGGAAAATAAATCAATCTGGTATTAGTTACTACTTGAATGGCGCGTTCAATCTCCACATCAATCACACACATATTTGCATGAAAAGCACAATCATAAGATACATAACATTCAGACTGAATGTTCTGTATACACATGTCTTAACATCGGGTCTGACATCTCAACTAAATCCTGCACAGCCATATTTAAACACCCTACAGGAAACTGATATCTCATGTCAAGACAACACTTGTGACAACTTGTGAAAACTCTAGGTTTTACCAAAATTGATGCCAACACATAGAACCAACAGAGCTTCTGTGATGAGGAACTTCCTGAGGAGGGTAGGAATCACAATTTGGCATTGCATATTTCAATGAATTGCAAGGAGGATGCACTGTCAAATGTGTTGGTTGATACTGGTTCATCTTTGAATGTACTTCCCAAATCAACTCTTTCTAGATTGACATATCAAGGAGCTCCAATGAGATATAGTGGCGTGATCGTCAAAGCATTTGATGTTTCTTGCAAGACTGTGATTGGTAAAATGGACCTTCCTGTGAAGATAGGTTCGAGTCATTTCCAAATTACTTTCCAAGTAACGAATATCCACCTGGCCTATAGTTATTTGTTAGGAAGGCCATGGATACATGAGGCAGAAGCCGTTACGTCAACACTACATCAGAAGTTGAAGTTTGTCAAGAATGGAAAGCGTGTTATTATCGGTGGAGAAAAGGCTTTGTTCGTAAGCCACCTGTCATCTTTCTCTTATGTAGAAGCTGAGGATGAGGTTGGAACTCCGTTCCAAGCTCTATCTATTGTTGAGGAAAAGAGAGTTGGGGCACCTATGTCCTCCTTCAAAAACGCTCAGAAAATTGTTGAAGATGGTATTTTTGATCAGTGGGGACAGATGATAGAAGTCACCGAGAACAAGAGTAGAGTCGGTTTGGGATTTCATCAAGGTTCATCTAAGAGTATAGCTGAAGATGTGCGATCCAGTTTCCGTAGCGGAGGGTTCATTCATGGTAATGAACAACACTTAGTTGCTGTGATTGAGGGTGATGAAGATGAAGACTACACCAATTTTATGATGCATGGAAAAGCTTGCAACAACTGGACAGTTGTTGATGTTCCTGTTATTATGCATCACTCTAAGTAATTGCTTTTATTGTTTTTGAAAATCCTTCTCCTATGCCTAAGGGAGAAGTAAACATTGTTTGGCATTTTTAAATTTGATCATTAATAAAATTCAATTCTATTCATCCACATCTATGATGTTTATTTTTACTTTTTCCTTTTTTGAAAATGGAAATCACAAAAAACATAATTAAAATATAACTTGTCCATCTGCATAATATTTGGTCACCAATTCACTTCTCTAAAAATCAAAATCTTATCAAATCATTATGCAGGTTGGTTTCTAAACCCATTGAATACAATGGTCATACTCCTTCTCCAAGTTTTTAATTCCCTGTGTTTGAGGCTGGGGAAGGAAGTGATGAAGAAGTATCTGATGAATTGTCTCATCTACTTGAGCACGAGGAAAAAGCCATTCAGCCATTCAAAGAGAAGATTGAGTTAGTCAACTTGGGTTCCGAGGATGATGTGAAGGAAGTCAAGGTTCGGTCTCGACTGTGTCCAGAAGTGAAGATGGGGTTGATTGATCTTCTCCGAGATTATTCAGATGTGTTTGCCTGATCCTATCAAGACATGCCTGGGTTGGATTCTGAGATTGTGGAGCATAGATTGCCGTTGAAGCCAGAATGCCCGCCAGTCAAGCAGAAGATGAGAAGGAGTCATCCTGACATGTCAGTGAAGATCAAAGAGGAAGTGCAAAAGCAGATTGATGTTGGTTTCCTTGTTACCGCTGAGTATCCGCAATGGGTGGCCAATATTGTGCATGTGCCAAAGAAGGATGGAAAAGTCTGTGTGTGTGTTCATTATAGAGATTTGAATAAAGCCAGTCTTGAAGATGATTTCCCTCTGCCACACATTGATATGATTCAAATTCTTTTCATTTATGGACGGATTTTCCGGATATAATCAGATCAAGATGGCACCCGAAGATATGGAGAAGACCACATTCATTACACCCTAGGGAACATTCTGTTATAGAGTGATGCCTTTCGGTTTAAAGAATGCTGGTGCAACTTACCAGAGAGCAATGACTACTCTTTTTCATGATATGATGCATAAAGAGATTGAAGTCAATGTCGATGATATGATTGCTAAATTCAATAATGAAGAAGAACATGTTGAGCATTTGTTGAAGCTATTCCAGCATTTGAGGAAGTATAAACTCCGCTTGAATCCCAATAAATGAACTTTTGGTGTTTGTTCTGGCAAGTTGTTGGGCCTTATTGTCAGCGAGAATGGTATTGAAGTTGATCCTGCGAAGGTCGAAGCAATACAAGAGATGCCTGCACCCAAAACTGAGAAGTAACTCAGAGGTTTTCTCGGTCGCTTAAATTATATCTCTAGATTCATATCACACATGACTGCCACATGTGCGCTTATATTCAAGCTTCTTCGGAAAGATCAGTCTTGTGATTGGACCGAAGACTGCCAGAAAGATTTTGACAGTATTAAAGAGTATCTACTTTGATCATGTATTTGACTGTGCTTGCAGAGAGTATGGGTTATGTTCTAGATCAGCAAGATGAGACTGGAAAGAAGGAATACATTATTTACTATCTCAGTAAGAAGTTCACCAAATGTGAGACTCGGTATTCTAAGCTTAAGAAGACTTGTTGCGCATTGGCTTGGGCTGCTAAGCGTCTGCGTCAATATATGCTTAATCATACCACTTGGTTGATATCCAAAATGGATCCAATCAAGTATATTTTTGAGAAGCCTGCTTTAACTGGAAGGATTTCCCGTTGGTAGATGTTGTCATCAGAGTATGATATTGAATACTGATCTCAGAAAGCGATCAAAGGTAGTGTCTTGGATGACCAGTTGGCTCACCAACCAATTGAAGATTACCAGTCAGTACAGTATGACTTTCCTGATGAAGAGATTTTTACTTGAAAATGAAAGATTGTGATGAACCATTGCTTGAATAAGGGCCAGAACCTGGTTCCCGTTGGGGCATGGTATTTGATGGAGATGTTAATCAGTATGGTAATGGAATTGGGGCAGTAATCATTACTCCTCAAGGCACGCGTTTTCCATTTACAACTAGATTGACTTTCAAGTGTACAAACAACATGACTGAGTATGAAACTTGCATTATGGAGCTTGAAGAGGCCATTGATCTCAGAATCAAGTATCTGGACGTCTATGGAGATTCGAATTTGGTTATGAATCAAATAAAAGGTGAATGGAAGACGAATCAACCCGGTTTAATACCATATAGAGATTATGCGAGGAGGATTTCAAGTTTCTTTACAAAGGTTGAGTTTCATCATATCCCTCGAGATGAAAACCGGATGGCAGATGCTCTTTCAACTTTGGCTTCAATGATTGTGGTGAAGTATTGGAATGAAGTTCCCAATTTAACTGTGATGCGTCTTGATAGGCCGTCTCATGTATTTGCTGTTGAAGAAGTCAAAGACGAGAAGCTGTGGTATTTTGATATCAAATGTTTCCTCCAAAGCCAGATTTACCCGCCTGGGGCATCTTTGAAAGATAAGAAGACTTTGAGAAGATTAGCCAGCAACTTCTACCTGAATGGTGATTTATTGTACAAGAGAAACTTCAATATGGTTCTGCTCAGATGCGTGGATAGACACGAAGCAGACCTATTGATGACTGAAGTCCATGTAGTTTCCGTTGCCACTCATTCTAATCGACATGCTATGGCAAAGAAGATGTTGCGAGTAGGTTACTATTAGTTGACAATGGAATCTGACTGTTACAAGTTTGTGAAGAAATGCCACAAATGTCAAATATATGCAGATAAGATACATGTTCCTCCGACACTATTGAACGTCATTTCCTCCCCATGGCCCTTCTCAATGTGGGGAATTGATATGATTGGGATAATTGAGCCTAAAGCTTCAAATGGATATCGTTTCATTTTGGTGGAAATTGAATACTTCACAAAGTCGGTTGAAGCGGAATCGAATGCAGATGTGACCAAGCAAGTAGTTGTGAGGTTTATCAAAAATCAGATTATATGCCGATATGGTATGCCAAGTAAGATCATTACTTACAATGGATCTAACTTGAATAATAACATGGGGGAAGTTCTTTGTAAAGACTTCAAGATTTCACATCATAATTCTTCTCCTTACATACCTAAGATGAATGGGGTTGTTGAAGCTGCAAACAAGAACATCAAGAAGATTATCTAAAAGATTGTTGTGACGTACAAAGATTGGCATGAGATGTGATCGACCACCATTTACACTCAGTTTTCATCATCTATCCAGCATGGAATCTTCATGAATCGGTAACTTTTGCATTTTATTTTAGTGATTTCTTCAGTTTATTGCATTTTATGAATTTCCATTTGTTTTATGTTACATTAGTAGTTTTTCGCCTTTTGTCGCATTTTATGCGTTTCTGTGTAGACTGTTGGTTTCCATGTTAGATTAAAAGTCCGAAAGTGCGTACCGAAAGAAGGAAGGTTAGAGACTTAAGGAAAAGCAAAAAACAGACAAAATAGGGGGGCTGACACGGGTGCCCGTGTCAGCTAACACGGCCCGTGTCAACATGTGCAGAAAAAGCTATCATGAACCCAATAAAACAGTGGGCTGACACGGGTGCCCGTGTCACCTGACACGTCCGTTGTCAGCATGGCGTGCCTTGTTGAACCTACAGAGGAGCCAACACGGGCAGCAGTGTCACCTGACATGGCCCGTGTTGGCCATTTCGCCCAAAATTCTGATTTTCTTATTTTAACTCTTGTGGACATCTGGAGGGCATTTTGGGCATTTGGCATTGTTTTTAGTTGTTTGGAAACTATTTAGTTGGGATTTGGGCACTGAGAAAAGGGACTTTTAGATCGTGAAAAGAAAAGATACGAAAAGAGGAAGCAACCTTGCAAGGTGTGGAGAAGAGAAGAGATCTTCAAGATCGGAAGAAATTGAAGATCAACTTTCATCAACAACAACTTGTAATGTCTTTAATTTGTAATCTTTTGTCTTTGAATATTATGAGAGGCTAAACCCTTCAATGTTAGGGGGGTGTCCCTGAATTTCTTCTGTATGAATATTTTATCCATGTTCTTATAATCATTGATGTTTTCGTAATTCAAATTATTATACAACGTGCTTAATGCTTAATTTTATCGGACAAATGAAATTCTAATCTCTGGTTAAGGTTTAGGTCGGACAAACCACCTTATCACGTGTTGTATAATAAAATCCACATTTAATCACTTAGGAATTAGGATCAAACTGTGGTTACTGTAAATTCTTGATAAAATAAATATTTCTTACCAGCAATTTGAATGACTAAGGAATTAGGAGTGAAATTGCCTGTTAAATGGTTTTGGCTAAGGAATTAGAGAGAACTACTCTAGAGAAACTGTTTTGAATTATAATAGCATCGATGTTATATGATATGGAAAAAGTGGAATATACAACAATTCATACACCTGGCCTTAGCATTATTTCCCATATCGACTAAAAGAGTTTTATACACTTTATATTTTTATTTCTTATCAATTGTGAAAACAATCATCAAACCCCCTATGAACTTTTGTTCAATTGAATTATTATAAAAATTGATACTTTCAACGCAATCCTCGAGATCGATACTCGGGATAACTCCCTTTTTATTACTATATTGGTGCAAATAGTATACTTGCTATTTTACCGATCAAGTTTTTGGCGCTGTTGCCGGGGACTGCCAAAAGTATAAGTTGAAAAATAATTCAATTGGAATTTTGTTGCTCTGCAGCTAATTTTTTTTATTATTGTTTATTCTAATAATTGTCTAATCTGTGTATGCGAGGTAAGGCCTCAGCTGAATTTCTTTTTGACGCAGAACCCGAAAGATTATTGCGTGCAAGACGACGAAAAGCTAGGCTGGAATTTTCAGAATCAGCCCCTATTCTTTCTGAGTCTGAAAAAGAAGAAGTCGTTTCAGTTCATTCAAAAGACTCATAAGTTGTTTCTGAACCAATGGCTGAACCATATGGTGAAGCCCCACCACCTCCTGCAGAAAGACTTTTTGGTGACTATGGGGGTGCAAATGCTCCTACTAGAAGGTTAACAATTGTGGACCAACCGGTAAATGTTGATCACTTTCAGCTGCACCCGTCAACGATTCGTCAACTCGAGAGGAGACCGTTCTCCGGAAAAATCAATGAAGATGCCAACAAGCATTTACAAAGATTTCTGACCATGACGACATCGTTGAAAATTGAGGGACACTCAGAGGAAGCTAAAAAGTTGGTTATGTTCCCGTTTACACTATCGGAAGATGCCGAAGAGTGGTTTTACTCTTTACCCGCGGGAAGCATAACAGCTTGGCAACAAATGGAGACAATTTTCCTGAATGAGTACTTCCCTACTTCTGTGTGTATCCATAAGAGATATGATATTGTTAACTTTAAACAGAAGGAAGGAGAGTCACTCGGAGACGCTTACAAGCGGTTCAAGCGACTGTTGGTTGCCTGTCCTACTCATAACATGGATGCAACTGAACATATGTGAAATTTTGTGAATGGACTTAGAATGAAGACTAAGCAACTCATAGACACAGTTTTCGGTGGCTCAACAAACTTTACAATAGCCACTGGAATAAAGAAAATCATTGAAGCCATTGCAGCAAATGAGCATCTGGAACTCTATGACTGTAGTGTAAGTCAACCTGAAGGTATCATTGATCTCAAATTGGCCAATCAAGTTGTGAAGATGGAAGACCAAATAATAGCTGAAGTAGAGAGAAAACTCAAGAAAATGACTCTTGACACTCAAACGGTGGCACAAGTGCAACCGGTCCAACCTATTCAAGCTGTTAGTTGTGAAATTTGTGGAGGTCCTCACTTCACCATGCATTGTGTGGCAACTGCTCAACGGGTAGAAGAGATTAATTTTCTGAAGCAGAATAATCCTTACTCCAATACATATAATCCTGGATGGAAAAATCATCCAAATTTTTCTTGGAAGGACCAGCAAGGAAATGCTCAGAAGCAAGCGCCCACCCAGTATCAAAGTCAACCACAACAACAGTACCGTCTACAATAACAGCAACCTTACCAGCAGCAGTTTCATCCATCTCAACAACAATTCCAACAACAGGTTCCAAGAAAAGCAGATTGGGAAATTGCCATTGAAAAAATGGAAGCTCAAAGTTCTCAATTTCAAGAGGAGACTAGAAGTAATCTGAGAAACATTGGTGCTTCAATAAAAAATCTGGAAGTGCAAATGAGTCAGATTGCTCAACAACTTGCGGGTTCGCAAACACCAAGTGCATTACCGAGTGCTACAGTTAGGAATCCAAGAGAGCATAATAATGTGAGTGTTGTTACCACAAGGAGTGGTAAGGCAAAAGAAGTCCATGAAAAAGATGATGAACAAGAAGACCAATTGCTTGAAGTTAATTTGGAGATAAAAGAGAATGAAGTTGTTAGTGAAGAGGTGACGGTACCTGAACCCGTGGCTAAAGAAAAAGTTAGTGAATCAAAGCCAGTTGTCAAACTCTCTTTCCCAACAAGAAATAAGAAGAAAGAGAAACATGAGAAGAACTTTGAAAATTTCTTGGAGATGTTCAAAAAGCTTGAAATTAACATTCTGTTCTTGGAGGCACTTGAGCAAATGCCCTCTTATGCTAAATTCATGAAAGACATTATTTCAAAAAAAAGGAACATTGACACTGACTCTATGGTACTAACTGAAACTTGCAGTGCTATTTTAAGGGTATGAAGATCCCGATAAAGAAAAAAGATCGAGGCTCGGCAACTATCCCTTGCACTATCAGTGATAGATCTTTCAAGAAGGCCCTTATAGACTTGGGGGCAAGTGTGAGCCTCATGCCTTTATCCATTTACAAGAGGTTGGGGATTGGAAAAGTACAGGATACCCGAATGACACTTCAATTTGCTGACCACTCTGTGAAGAGACCTTATGGAGTGGTGGAAGATGTTCTTGTAAAGATTGATAAGTTTATCTTTCCGGTAGACTTTGTGATCTTAGAAATGCTGGAAGATGAAGAGATACCGCTCATTCTTGGTATACGATTTTTGGAAACCGGGAGGTGTTTGATAGATATAGAAGAAGGCACCATGACTCTAAAGGTTTATGACGAAAAGTTAAAAATTGACGTGCGTAACACCATGAAATACAAAGATGATGTGGCCACCAGCCAACACATATAGGTTATTGATCAAATGGTTCTGAAAGAAAATCACCTAGGTGAAAAAAAATTACCCTTGGAGAGAGTCCTAAGTCTCTCAACTTTTGAAGACACTTAAGAAGTGGGTGACAAGGAGATGGAAGTGTTAACTTTGATGGCAACACAACAGCCCGTTAAGGGATCCCGATCACTCCGATGGGAAAACTTAAGAAAACCTCAAATTAAAGAAAAGAAAGATGAGACCAAGAAAGTGGCTGAGCTGAAACAATTACCTGACAATCTCAAGTATGTTTTTCTAGACCCCGAAAAGAAATGTCCGACTATTATAAGCTCTCATCTAGAGGTTTCTCAGGAAGACAAGCTTGTCATAGTTTTGAAGAAACATAAAAGTGCCATGGGATGGGCAATAGAAGACCTGAAGGGAATTATCCCTACAATGTGCTTGCATAAAATTCTCATGGAGGATGGTCACAAACCGGTGGTGCAACCACAAAGAAGACTAAACCCCGTGATGAAGGAAGTGGTCAGTAAAGAGGTTGTTAAACTGTTAGACGCCAGGTTGATTTATCCCATTTCCGATAGCTCTTGGGTGAGTCTGGTGCATGTGGTCCCGAAGAAAGGAGGAACTACAGTTATAAGGAATGAAAAAAATGAGTTACTCTCTACTAGGACGGTCACGGGTTGGTGTGCGTGCATCGACTACAGGAGGTTGAATTTGGCAACCAGAAAGGACCATTTTCCGCTACCATTCATTGATCAGATGTTGGAAAGGTTGGCAGGTCATGAGTACTATTGTTTCCTTGATGGATACTCTGGATACAACCAGATAGCTGTTGCACCGGAAGATCATGAGAAGACAGCTTTTACATGCCCCTATGGTATCTTCGCATACAGAAGAATGCCATTCGGGTTATGTAATGCTCCAGCCACATTCCAAAGATGCATGACCTCCATTTTTACGGACATGCTCGAAAAGCATATGGAGGTCTTCATGGATGACTTTTCGGTATTTGGTTTTTCTTTTGATAATTGTTTAACTAACCTTTCCCTTGTTTTAGAAAGATGCCAACAGACCAATCTGATCCTGAATTGGGAGAAATGTCACTTCATGGTTCGAGAAGGAATAGTCTTAGGTCAAAAAATCTCTCACAAAGGGATAGAAGTGGACCAAGCCAAGATTTAGGTAATCGAAAAGCTGCCACTTCCTGTGAATGAAAAAGGTATAAGAAGCTTCTTAGGACATGCGGGTTTCTACCGCAGGTTCATAAGAGATTTCTCCAAGATAGCTAAACCCTTGACTACCTTGTTGGTTAAGGACAAGGCTTTCATTTTTGATAAAGACTGCGCCACTGCTTTTGAAACAATAAAAAATAAATTGGTGATGGCACCTATTGTCATTGCTCCTGACTGGTCTCTACCCTTTGAGATTATGTGTGATGCGAGTGACATCGCAGTGGGAGCAGTGCTTGGGCAACAAAGAGATAAGCTTCTACATGTTATCAATTATGCCAGTCATGTGTTGAACCCTGCACAGATGAATTATGCAACTACTGAAAAGGAGTTGCTAGTTGTAGTCTATGCCTTTGACAAGTTCAGGAAATATCTGTTGGGTTCTAGAGTCATTGTTTATACTGACCATGTTGCTTTGAAGTATTTGTTTACTAAACAGGACTCGAAGCCAAGACTGTTGCGGTGGATCCTGCTCCTTCAAGAGTTTGATATGGAGATCCGAAACAAAAGAGTTTGCGAAAACACTATAGCAGATCACCTTTCCCGGATGTCCCCAATAGAAGAGAATGAGGAAAAGTAGCCAATAAAGGATGAGTTTGCTGATGAACACATCCTTGTTGTTATTGGAATGCCTTGGTTCGCAGACTATGTGAACTATCTAGTGGGTGGGGTGATCCCGAATGAATTTGACTCTAACCGTAAGAAAAAGTTTGTTCATGATTGCAGGTTCTATTTGTGGGACGACCCCTTCTTGTACAAGAAGGGAGTAGACGGTTTGGTCAGAAGATGTGTTCTAGAAGAAGAACAGAGGGATGTGCTGAAAGTTTATCACGATTCAGACTATGATGGACACTTTAGTGGTGATAGAACTGCTGCCAAAGTCCTCCAATCAGGTTTATACTGGCTGACACTATTCAAAGATGCTCAACAAATGATCAAAGAGTGCGATAAATGCCAAAGGATGGGAAATATTTTGAAAAGAAATCAGATGCCACAAAATCCCATGCTGGAAGTTGAACTCTTTGATGTGTGGGGTATTGACTTTATGGGGCCGTTTTCACCGTCATTTGGAGATAACTACATTTTGGTGGAAGTGGATTATGTATCCAAGCGGGTAGAAGCAGTCGCGCTACCAATAAATGATGCAAAAGTGGTGGTCAAGTTTTTGAAAGAAAACATATTCGTCAGGTTTGGAGTGCCAAGAGCTCTTATTAGTGATGAAGGAACTCACTTCTTAAATCACCTAATGGAGAAGCTACTCTTGAAATACAATGTGAAACACCAGATAGCCACTCCATACCACCCGCAAACAAGTGGTCAAGTTGAAGTGTCGAATCGGCAACTGAAACAAATCCTAGAAAAGACGGTTAATGCTTCTCGCAAGGATTGGGCGAGTAAGCTTGATGATGCACTGTGGGCATATCGTACCGCTTTCAAAACACCGATTGGTATGTCCCCATATCAATTGGTATATGGTAAGGCATGTCATCTACCCTTGGAACTGGAACACAAAGCCTTGTGGGCTTCCAAATTCCTTAACTTGGATTTTGAGAAAGCGGGAGAATCCCGAATACTTCAACTCCACGAGTTGGAAGAATCCAGGAACCTGTAATATGAAAATGCAAAGATCTAAAAAGATCAAGCGAAGAAATGGCATGACATAAGAATCCAAAGGAAGGAGTTTTGGGAAGGACAAAGGGTACTACTATTCAATTCAAGAATGAAGCTGTTCTCTACAAAATTGAGATCGAAATGGTCAGGTCCGTTTGTGGTGCACAAAGTATATCCCCATGGAGCAGTTGAAATAAAAAACCCTTCCAATATAGATATTTTTAAAGTGAATGGCCAAAGATTGAAGCTGTACAATATGGGGCAAGCTGTGGGCCAAATTGATGTTGTTTATCTTGTCTGATAAGATGCGCAACCGTCGAGCCAAGCGACGTTAAACGAAACACTACGTGGGAGGAAACCCACGCTTTTGTATCTAATCATTCTCTTTGTTTGGAAATGTGTTCTCTACTTGCAGGCGTAAACAGTGTTTCATAGAGGAGTTAAAGGTAGCGGTCGCAACGAATCTCTGAAAAATTCAGAAGCTAAAGCCGTGCACAACACAAGAAAAAGAAATCAAGAAAAATGAGAAAACAGGGGCCTGGCACGGGCGCCCGTGTCAGCTGACACGACCCGTGTCAGGAAGAGGATTTTGGTGTTGGAAAATTGGATTTCCAGGGGCCTGACACGGCCGCCCGTGTCAGGTGGCACGGCCCGTGTTAGCCCTGGACAAAATAAGATGTTTTTAAGCGCTTCTGGGAATGACATGGCCCGTGTCAGGAGGGCGTGTTGCACTGACACAGCCGCCCGTGTCAGCTGACACGGCCGTGTCAGCTCGCGTAGTGGTGAAATTTTTTTTGAAAAATCTAGTCGTTGGGCACCTTTCACCATGCAATTTTGATCGTTGGAGGAGGGTCCCACCTCCGAAAATCACCCTATAAATACACCCAATCCCTACTTCTTTCCTCATTTCACACATTACCTTCATACTTCTTCATCTCCACCTTCTTTCTCTGAAATAGACCTAATACCTTCATAATTTTCACTCAAAAGCTACCTCCTTTCACCACCAATCTCGGTCGTTTCTCCATCCATCTTCTCAAAAAGTTCACCACTCTCTACTCTCAACACTCTTACGGTAATATTTTTCACTTAATCTCTCTTTCCAAATTCTTGTTTCTTTTTAGTGTGTGCAGGTACAATATGTCTCGCCGAGTCGAAAAAAGCAAAAATATGGCGGAATCATCTCGTCCCCGACAAAGAGCGCGGAGAACCCCGAACGAGCACGACATTATGTTCAAGAACCTGGAGCATCAAAAAAGGTATGCGGTTCATTTAAAAAGGAAATTAACCCCTACGAGGTATATGTGTAATGGCACACTGCAGGAACTGGGATTGCAAGCGGAGGTACACCGTATGTTCCACACCCTAGGGATGCTAGAATTTATACAGTTGGAAGCGCCTACTTTTGCACGCATTACGCTGGAATTTCTGAGCACCATCGAGTTTAAGCTGAAAAACAGGTGGAACGGAATGGAAAAAGAATATTACGGTACGTTGCACTTTCGTTTATTCAATACTGATATGGAACTGATTGTGGAGGAGTTAGGGAGGATCTTAAAACTCCCAATCGTATACCCTGGAGCGGTGCCCGAATCATTTGTCCCAACGGAATTTTGGACCGCCATAACAGGTAATAATAAATATGTTTCCAAAGGGGCAAAGGCATCGGGTATCCATAACCCATGTTTCAGGTATGCACAAAAGGCGTTGCCATATACCATTTTTGGTCGCGGAGACAGCACAGGTGTTGCCACACAAAGGGAGTTATTCTTCCTATACAGTATGGCATCCCAGACTCCGATCAACGTAGCAGCCTTTGCAACCGACTACTTTGGGAGAGTTGGTCGCGCTACTTCAGGCAACATTTCTGTTTGCGGCATGATTACTCAGATTGTCGACCACTTCGAATTTGGTGTTGCACTAGTTGACTCCCCCCAAATGCCAGGTAAAAGCAAACTAGACATGGAAGCCTTGATCCAGCAAGGCATGATCACGGTAAAACAAGACTACTACTCTTTTTTGTGCCAAAAAGTACATGTTCTTGATTTACCTGCTTACGATTTTATCAGTATCACTAACAGAGCCAACTGGCTCTATGACTGTCCCGAACCAGAAGAGGGGGACGAAGATTTATTTGACTCTTTGCCTGCAGATGAATTGATGGAAGGTGCACCGAGCACCGAGAAACCTTTTTACCAACAACCGCCGGAACCAACTCAAGCCTCCGGATCCTACTCCATGCCATCAGACCAATAGGGCTAGATCCAGGATGAGATTGGCCACCTTCGCACGGAGCAATCCAGGCAAGGTGAAGAGCTCACCAGGTTTGGAGTTGAACAACACCGTCAAGGGACGGTTTTGGATGAGATGAACACAATGATGCAACACATGATGTTGCATTATCCATACCCGCCACCACCTCCTCAGTAATCGCTGTAAGTGCTCCTCATATCTTAACTTTAAACATTGCGGACAATGTTTGGTTCAGGTGTGGGAGGTTTTTAATTGAATTGCTTTAAATTTCATTTTTATTGTGTCTGTGTGTTATTTTGTTCGTCGTTGTGTGGTTGTTTTTATTTTTGTAAGTTACAGATGAAAGTAGATGATGCTGGAGAAATGAGAGACTAGTGGACAGTGAGTAAAAGACGCAACCCCGGACTTTTTCCCGAGGCAACCTGGAAGGTGACACAGTTGAGAAACAAAAGGTTGGACGCAACTTGGAAATCCAGACCGAAAAAGAAGAAGGTAAGCCCAAGCTGATAAAGAAGTTGTCTATCATAAAGAATGTTTGAAGTCTGTAAGCTTACCCAACATGGTGAGAGTTTAGCTTAACCAAACACAAAAAGAGCGCATTCAGGTATGACTCTATCTTTCTAATTTTGCGTAAGTTCTACTGATATAGCACAATACAAAAACGCACACTGAGGCACGTTGTTTGTTTTCAACCTTTGAGCCTTTCTAGCCACCCATAATGTTGTTTTCATCCGTTGTTAACCCCTTTGAGCCTGTAACCCTTTGTTTGTGTAAACCATCATGTTAACCCTTAGCCATACACTCCCTACCCTAGCTCGGCATGACTATGTAATGTAAAACTTGTGCAAAAAGATAAGTTTGGGGTATTCATCCGTAGAATAAAAATGTTGTTGAAAAATGGCAAGTGTAAGGAAAAGAAAGATGAGAAAAAGAAAAAGTGTGTAGAAACATCCGCTTATACCGAAGAAAAAAAAGAGAAAAAGAAATGAAAAAGAAAAAAAAGAGGTATGTATATAGAGAAATAAAAAAATAAGCACTTTCCTTAGAAATATACTCATGCATTAATATGAATTTGAGTGGAAAAAGAGTCAAGATTGGACAACACCCCAAAAATAAAATTCTTGCACAAAGAAAAACAACAACATGAATGTCGAGTTGTAAAATCTTTTGTAATACATTTTGTTGTCTACTCTCCCACCGTACCTAAGCCCCGTTACAACCCTGAAGACCTCTTAAAGCGTGTGAATTGTGTTTGTGCTGTTGACGTAGAATCTATTCAAAAAGTAAGAGTTGGTGTTGCATACCTTGATTTATTGAGTGCTAAAAACCTTAACCTCGAGAGATTTGGTGAGTGGTGTGAAGAAGCTTGCAGGTAAAAGAACTCTCTGAAATGATAAGGCAGTGGAAAATGTCGAATGGGTGAACCAGAAACTTAATTGGGAAGAAGAAAACCAAGTTGCAAATAACATCAGCAGTGTTGAGGAAAGAATAGAATCCATGGTTGACCTCCGCTTTGTCTCTTGCATCACTTGAGGACAAGCAATGAGATAAGTTTGGGGTTGTGATCGGCCACCATTTACACTCAGTTTTCATCATCTATCCAGCATGGAATCTTCATGAATCGGTAACTTTTGCATTTTATTTTAGTGATTTCTTCAGTTTATTGCATTTTATGAATTTCCGTTTGTTTTATGTTACATTAGTAGTTTTTCTCCTTTTGTCGCATTTTATGCGTTTCTGTGTAGACTGTTGGTTTCCAGGTTAGGTTAAAAGTCCGAAAGTGCATACCGGAAGAAGGGAGGTTAGAGACTTAAGGAAAAGCAAAAAACAGACAAAACAGGGGGGCTGACACGGGTGCCCGTGTCAGCATGTGCAGAACAAGCTATCATGAACCCAGTAAAACAGTGGGCTGACACGGGTGCCCGTGTCACCTGACACGGCCCATGTCAGCATGGTGTGCCTTGTTGAACTTACAAAGGTGCCAACACGGGCAGCAGTGTCACCTAACACGGCCCGTGTTGGCCATTTCGCCCAAAATTCTGATTTTTCTTATTTCAACTCCTGTGGACATCCGGGGGGCATTTTGGGCATTTGGCATTGTTTTTAGTTGTTTAGAAACTATTTAGTTGGGATTTGGGCACTGAGAAAAGGGACTTTTGGATCGTGAAAAAAAAAAGATACGAAAATAGGAAGTAACCTTGCAAGGTGTGGAAAAGAGAAGAGATCTTCAAGATCGAAAGAAATTGAAGATCAACTTTCATCAACAACAACTTGTAATGTCTTTAATTTGTAATCTTTTGTCTTTGAATATTATGAGAGGCTAAACCCCCCAATGCTATGGGGTGTCCCTGAATTGCTTTTGTATGAATATTTTATCCATGTTCTTATAATCATTGATGTTTTCGTAATTCAAATTATTATACAACGTGCTTAATGCTTAATTCTATCGGACAAATGAATTTCTGATCTCTGGTTAAGGTTTAGGTCGGACAAACCACCTTATCACGTGTTGTATAAAAAACCCGCGTTTAATCACTTAGGAATGAGGATCAAACTGTGGTTACTGTAAATTCTTGATAAAATAAATATTTCTTAACATCAATTTGAATGACTAAGGAATTAGGAGTGAAATTGCCTGTTAAATGGTTTTGGCTAAGGAATTAGAGAGAACTACTCTGGAGAAACTGTTTTGAATTATAATAGCATCGATGTTATATGATATGGAAAAAGTGGCATACACAGCAATTCATACACCTGGCCTTAGCATTATTTCTCATATCAACTAAAAGAGTTTTATATGCTTTATATTTTTATTTCTTATCAATTATGAAAATAATCATCAAACCCCCTATGAACTTTTGTTCAATTGAATTATTATAAAAATTGATACTTTCTACGCAGTCCTCAAGATCGATACTCGGGATAACTCCCTTTTTATTACTACATTGGTGCAAATAGTACACTTGCTATTTTACCGATCAAGATGCTCCCATTTTCCTTCCATGGGTATCGTACATCTATTCGCACTTCAACAGGGGCAACCCCCTTTCTCACTTGTTTAAGGCTGAATGGTGTCAGACCAGGTTTGATCAGCTGAATTTAATTGAAGAGAAGAGCCTAATTGCCATGTGTTACGGTCAGATGTATCAGCAAAGGATGAAGAAAGCTTTTGATAAGAAGGTCAGATCTCGTGTGTTCAGAGAAGGTGACCTTGTGCTCAAGAAGATCCTATCTTTCAAACCAGATTCTATGGGCAAATGGACTCCTAATTATGAAGGCCCGTATGTTGTTAAGAGAGCCTTTTCAGGCAGTGCTTTGATTCTTACAACTATGGATGGTGAAGAGTTCACTCGTCCTGTGAATGCTGATGCAGTCAAGAAATACTTTGCCTAAAAAAGAAAATAACATCTCGCTAAGTTGAAAACCTGAAAGAGTGGCTTAGGTAAAAATGAGCGTCTCGGTGGATTGGATCCCGAAAGGGCGATCTAGGCAAAAATTAAAGACATAAAAACAAAACAAAAAACATCCCGATAAATTGAGTAGCCCACCTTGGGGAAATTTATGCAAAAATTAGGGATTGTGGCAAGTAACTGCATCCTACGGATCTTCAGTTTTGAAGACATTCTTAAGCAAGTCGGTCAATTCTGATTCACAATCCCCGATGAAGTCGCCAAGAGCACAGTGGATATCGAAAGTTGATAGAAGGATTAGTGATCATTGAATTCAATGTAGCCCTTTTCCATGTATATTACCATTTTCAACTTTTGTAAAGATCTACGGAGTCTTGTCATTTATAGACTACCATTCCATTAAATAAAATTGAGCTTTTATCCAATTGTTTATACTGTTGTTTAATTCAGCCAAATAGATTTAAATTTTATTATGAACATTTTTAAAATTAAATTTTAAATTAAAATCATATTTTCTTAAATATATAAAAGCAGTTATTTTAAGCAATCGATATCATTTAAAAGAATATCAAAAGCAGTTTGAAAAGTGGTAAGCCCTAAGGGCGGAGGAGTATTGGTTCTCCCTAAGAAGTGGGTGTCTTCCCTATTTTCATCCCCGACAACATTTCAGTAGTCGAGTTTTATTGGTTTCCCTAACCGAGTTTGTTGGCCTCCCTTGAGTTGTAGGCGTGTTATTACGGTAGTTTGCACGGTTTCAGCAGATTTTGGTTTCTCCGCAAGTCGTCAGAGTCAATCTGATTTTGACCAGCTATTGTGTTTATCCCCTGTAGGGTTGTCTCCCATTTGATTTGGTGTTGACCTAAAATTCTCCGCAGAGTTTGTAGGAGTTTCCTCAGCAGATCCTCTCCTTGTGCTTTACCCAGCCAGGATTGGGATGTCAAGATGTTTGTTTCTCTCCTACAGTTGTTTCCCTCCCATGAGGATTGGCTAGGGATTGTATCGATGATTCAAATTAGTGACACTTGTATCCTTTGTGATCGTCTTGTCAGCATAGTCATCATATATACATATACATATACATATACATTCATATAATTTCATTATTGCATTGTTGCACTTTGTGATTCATTGTTAATTTTGATCCTCTGCTATGGCGATATACCTTTTTCGCCATGCAGATTTGGTTTGTCTGTCTTCTTTCAATTATAGAGTGTCAGCCTATTAACCAGAAAGACTTTAACCTTTCTCCCCTCCCCACTGAGTTATTTCCTCATGGATGATTATTATTTCAGCTTCCTCCCCAGTTGATTATCTGGATGGAACCACTCCCTTGAGTTATATCCTCATTGGGTTGAGTCCTTTGATGGACCTTTTTTCCTTCTTGATCTTACCTAGATAGAAGCTTTTGGTCCCCTGAGAGCCTATTACCCAGTAACTGGTAATATTCTTCTCATGTTTGTCACTTTTGCCCAATACCCGACGAAGGTAACCTTGTTCCCCCAGCGGATTCGTTTTCACGTCTCCCAGGAAGTATATCCTTGATATGTTCATCCAAAGTGATGATAGATATTATCTTCCCTTGTTTGAGTCTATCCTTGATATGTTCATCCTAACCGGTGACAGATATTCTCTCCTTTTGGTATTCTACCCAGTAACCGGTAGTGGTAATTCCTATCTTGTTCCCCAGAGAGTTAATCCTTGATATATTCATCCTAACTGGTGACAGATTTCCTTCTCTTTGCGGTCTTCTGCCCAGTAACTGGTAGTTGCAAATCCTGCTTTTATCCCCTTTGCCGAGTTTATCATTGATATGTTCATCCTAACCGATGACGGATACTCTCTTTTTGGTATTCTATCAAGTAATTGATAGATGTAATTCCTATTTTCCCCTCTAAGTCTATCCTTGATATGTTCATCCTAACCAATGACAGATATTCTCTTTTTGGTATTCTTCTCAGTAACTGAGAAATGTAATTCCTATTTCCCCTCTGAGTCTATCCTTGATATGTTCATCCCAACCGATGACAGATATTCTCTTTTCGGTATTCTATCCAGCATTTGATAGCTGTAATTCCTATATTTTCAGGTAGTTTATCCTTGATATGTTCATCTTAACCAGTGATGGATATCCTCCATAGAATCCCCAGGCAATTCTATCCTTGATATGTTCATCCTAACCGATGATGGATTTTTTTCCCTTTGAGTCTATCCTTGATATGTTCACTTTAACTAGTGATGGGTATTATCTCTCTGGTCTTCTGCCCAGTAACTGGTAGTTGTAAATCCTATTTTGGCTTTTCCCATCAGTTTATTCTTACCCGGTAACCGGTAACGAATGCACCTCCTGGATTTCCCTTAGCGAGTCATCTTTGATATGTTTACCCTAACCGGTAACGGATGTCCTCCCTATTATATTTTTGTTATCTCTTTACCCGATAACCGGTATTGGATAATATATTTCTGCTCCTCCTGTGTTGAAGGTCTTTTCTTCCCCAGTTGAGTTTGAGTTCACATTTCCTTAGTGGAATCGATGTTTCCTGCTTGGTTCGAGTATTTCAGCTTTGTTCTGATTTACCCGTTTCCCTTGCAGATGTTCCTCTTGTTCCCCGTCTGATTCTTTCCATTGATTTATTTTTCATGGAATCCCTCGAGTTCCCCAGTTGTTCTTAAGTCGTAGCCTGGCTTATGCACAACCCTTTTCCCTAGAGTCTCTATCTCCTCAGTGAGTTTTCCTATCAGAATTCATTATACTCCTGTGGACTTTCAGTCTCTCCGGATTCTTTTCCTTTGTGGCAACATTTCCCCACAAAGATTATTTTAACATTCATTTCATATGCATCATGAGGTCTCTTAGGGACCAAGATTTGTTTCTATATGTTGTTATTTTAACCTATTCTACTGAGTCAATGTGAAGATTTTAACCTTCATCTCCTCAGTTAGAACATCCTTAAATAGGGGCAGTTGTAAGACCCCAATTTTGACCCTAAGATCCCTCATGATATCTCATCATATGCATTAGCATTGAGATCACACCTTGTCATCCTCCTTACCCCTCATTCATTGGGTTTGCATTGGGAGAGATCACCAAGCACATTTGATTGTATCATACTTTGTATTTTATCATTTTTTACTAACAAAAATACCAAAAATATGTCTTTGCATGTGCCCACCTTTGATCTATCAAGCTCACATCTAGGGTTTAAGACCCTCAATGCAAGGAGCTCAATCAAGATGGGTCTACTATGGCTCTAAGCATCATATATGAATCCCCATGGTCTTCACATGTTATTTTGATCAAGAAATCTTCAAGAGTTTGGAGTTGGTTTGCCTTGGAAACCCTAATTCATCTAGGTATCTTGTGTAACTTCTTCAACAAGCTTCTTCATCAATTGATCAAATATTTCAAGGGATACTTCAAATTCCATCATATTATGCACATATGATCTCCCATGAGTCCCAAAAGTCAAGAGAATGGCAAGCTAGCAAGTTGGTTCATGGTGGTTGACCAAAGGATTTCATCTAATCGAAACTGGGGATCCCTAGACCCTATCTCCTACATTTTTTGTCATATGAAAATGATTCCAAGAGCAACGTTACTCTAAATTACATTCCAAACAACTTTCATGTTAAGGTCTAGAGCTAGTTTTTCTTGGAAAGTCATTTTTATTGTGAAAGATTATAGGTCATTTTGTCTAAACCCTAATTTGGAGGTCAACTTCCCAAGACCATAACTTGCTCATTTTTTATGATATAAAATCCATTCAAGTTGCATGATCAAATTCAAGATGCATAATTCAACTTTTATGTTTGTAGGAAGAGAAAATTAAACTTTGAAATGCATGTGATATGAGGAGACATTATAGGTCATTTTGGGCCAATACCATTGAACAAATGATTTTCCTCAACTTCTGAAATGCATAACTCCTTCATATTAAATCCAAATGAGTTCACACTTGTGACCATTTTTAAGGACTTTGAGATAGATACAACTTTTATAAAGGAACCTTTTTCATTTGAAGCTCACATAAAAAGTTAGCCAAGGTGGAATAAGTGAACATATGGCTTGACACTTAGAAATGTTTTTGACATGTTTGATTTTCCCAACTTCCACCTCAAAACTCATCATGATCCAAGCTTCAAATGAAAAAGTATTCAACATGAAAGTTGTTCCTCTTGATCTAGCCTTTCCAAAAAGTCCAAATTCATCCCATTTGGACAAGATATGAGTGACCTCCACATGACTTGAACATTGGATCATCATTTAGCATAAGTGAGCTTGAAACTTTCATACACAAATGGATAGCTTTCCCACATTACTTTAGCAATGTTTATACTCAATTATGGACCAGAAGGAGTGATTACATGGGCCTATCACACGCCCATGCACCCATGCAATGTACATTGCTATTTTTGGAGCTTTGATTTCAAGTGTGCAATTATCAATCCATTTGGCTATAAATAGAACCCCTTGCCATCAGAATTGAGGACCCTACGCTCCATCTTTGATTCCCAACCTTCAAACCCTCTCATTCAAAGGATAATATTGAGAATTTCCATTGGAAATTGAGTTCGAATCTCCACTGTTTTGAGATTCAAAACTCCAAGAGTCATGTGCCTTTTGTTCATCAAATTCCACTTCATCAAGTGTCCTGAGCAAGATCAATAGCAAGCAAGAGCAAGATCGATTAAATACGGACCTGCATTGAAGGTATTTTCCAGAAATTTTCATCTCTTTGATTCTCACTCAATTCTCCATAATGCATCTTGATATTTGGTTGTTTGAAGTCCTACCAATGTAGGCAACATGATTGAGTTGCTTTGAGGTCAAATTGAAGCAACTCGGATCATGCACCTCAAAATTCAACTCCCTGTATCCTTCAATATACTTGGAGTTAGGAGAAATTGAGGCCAGATTCGAGCTCTTAGGCATTTTTACTTTAAATTCATGTCCTTCTTTTTAATTTTGGTGATGGTTGTGAGTAAATCAGTCCGGTGAAACTCAGTGGAGAAGGAGACCGGAGCTTTGGCTCTGGCGGTGTGTTGGCGCTCATCTGAACCACATGATCCATTTGACATGATTTAATCTCGTACCTTGGTTTTGCCTACCATCCATTCAGCGCTTTAACTTGACTCTACCACCTCAATTATTGAGGGAGATCAAGTGGTCCACGTTTTTCCTATTTTCTGATGTTCATTTTATTTGGTTTATTTTCATTAATTCATATTAATTTTAATATTGATCTAAAAAATATGAGAGTTTCACCAAAAGAATTTAAGTAAATTCCTCTTTCATTTTCTGAATTAAAATCATTTTTTGGATCATTATTAATGATTTTCATGATTTAATTGTTTTTATGATTATTTTTAATTGTTTAAAAATAGTTTTAAGTTTCCAAAGTCAATGAAATTTTTTCTCCAAGGTCCTTTGATCTTGTTTGACTTTTGATAAATCTCATGGCCATTTATTTGGTGTTTTGATGAGGTTTTAGGATTTTGACCAACCATAATTTAATTTAATGATTATTTAATTGATTTTAATTGTTTAAATGCAAAACAAATTATGTTGAGCTTTTGATATTGACTTGTTGAGTTTGACTTGTGTTGTTGGGCCTTGGTCAAGGTTGATTTGACTTTGTTGAGTTAAAATCATTGGATTTAGGGGATTGATGAAATGTATATTTCATCTCCCAAAATAAATGAATGATTTTAATTTGATAAAAATCTTCCTTTGACCAATTTGTGTTGATTCCATTTCCCCTCCCTCTTCATCCTAATCCCATTCTCTTTTCATTCATTTCATGGACCTATGATGTCTCTATATCCTAAGGCTAGTTGATTGCAAAATCAACATAAGTGTGGATGAGATTAGGTCCACCTCTTTTGCATATTCTTTTAAGTGTGGTATGTTTTAGGAGTATGGTTCATAATACCATATCTCTAACATGCATTAACACTAAAGTTTCTATTGTCCGACCTCAAATAGTTGTGACTTCTACATAAGTGCAATTACGATTGCTTAACCTAACGCTAAATTGTTGACACAAAGGGCATAGCATTCTAGTAAGTGAGATTGTAAGTCTCCCCTCTTTCATGGTATTGTGTGGAAACTTGGTCTTTTTTCCTTCCTTTGGAATATGTCTTGGTTCAAGGATCCATGCTTGTGAATAGTGGGTTAAGTGTTCTCCAAAGAATGACTTAAACAAAACAAAAGAAAAAGCAATACTAACTTCTAATCAACTAACAACTAACATTTAATTTCAAGTCATTTACTTTTATGCACTTTAATTTCAAGTCTTTATTCATTTTCCATTATTCATACCATTCAACTTGTTTACTTTAATGCCATTTTCACTTTGCTCAATTGAGCCTCATTTTGTGGTTATATTGTGATTGTATATACTTGTTGTTTTTGTGGTCTTTCGACCTTAATGTACATAATAAACAACAAAAACCCTAAAAGACATTTGTGTGGACTGTTGGATTTGATCTAAAAATTGGACTTAGAATTAGACAACATTCCCTATGCAAAAGGACTTGGCAAATGCCAACTTTCATGAAACCAAGTGCTTGTGATTTGAAACTTCATCTGAAGCAAGTATTGTGATCCCATCTGAGTTCATTTGTTACATGGTCCTATTGGAGCTGTTACTTTGAACATGTGCCTAGTGCCTATCTTTGGATTCATCTGATGCATGAGAGATTATGAGGAAGATCATGGAGTTGCTAAGCTTGGATGTGGCTATCTTTATTTGATGCCTTGCTCTTCATCTTGCTATTTGTGTATTGATATTGCTTGATTCTAAAGTCCAAGGGAGATTTGGGTTTCCATATGACATTCTTGTGTATTGGATTACAGCCCATTGGTCAGATCTTATCAACTCTTAACTTCTAAATTTTTTCTTAGGATTAGTCTCTTCTTCTCTTCCCCACTTCTTTAATTTCAAATCTCTCCCATCTTTCAAAATCTTCTTTGTTTGTGATTTCTAAACTAAGACCATATTGCAATTAGAAACCTTAGTCTTATGCCATTGAATTTTAAACTCTTTTCTTAATCAAACTTGTAAATGAACTTAACTATACTTGACTTAAAATTTCAAAAGACAAAAAGAACTAACACTCATTCAAACCTTTTTAGGCCCTTTGTGCCTTTGTTAAACTTAAATTTTTGTTAAAAGCAATGCATTCACTTTGAAATTGTTACCACGAACTACGAGGTTTTAATCCCTCATTTTTATGTTGGTACATACGCACAAGTCCGAAGATCTTGTCAAACACAAAAATATAATTAATGAATTTTCTTCTCATCTCTCCACTCTATTTATTGCAAACATCATTTTGTATAAAAACACATATGCACACAAAAAAGGGCTCCTTAGAAGTACCTAGGATACTTTGGATGCTAATACCTTCCCTCTATGTAACCAACCCCCTTACCTATAATCTTTAGCATTTTATTAGTTTTGATTTGAAAACTTCTTATTTTTGGGTTTTGTTCGTACTTTTCCCTTTTCACTTAGAAACAATAAAAGCGCGGTGGCGACTCTGGTTTTATTGACGTCTAGCTTATCCGTAGCTTGATGGTCATGAATTTACCGCTACACCATTTTGATCTGATTATAACCGGAAAATCCATCCATAAACGAAAAGACTTTGAATTTAGTTGTATTATCTACCAACATATCAATGTGTGGCAGAGGAAAATCATCCTTCGGGCTAGCTTTGTTCAAATCTCTTTGATCAACACACATACGGACTTTTCCATCCTTCTTAGGAACAGGCACAATATTGGCCACCCACTACGGATATTTGGAGGTTACAAGAAAACCAGCATCAATATGCTTTTGCACTTCCTCTTTGATCTTTACTGTTATATCGGGATGCGTTATTCTCAATTTCAGCTTGACTGGCGGACATTCTGGCTTCAACAAAAATCTATGATCCACAATCTCTGAATCCAACCCATGCATGTCTTGATAAGACCAAGCAAACACATCTAAATATTCTCTAAGAAGATCAATCAACCTCTTCTTAGCCTCTGGACACATTTGAGACCCAATCTTGACTTCCTTCACATCATCTTCGGAACCCAAGTTGACTAGTTTAATCTGCTCTTCAAACGGCTGAATGGCTTTTTCTTCGTGCTCAAGTAAACGAGATAATTCATCAGATATTTCTTCATCATCAATTTCTTCCTCAGCCTCAAACACAGGGAAATCAAAGTTTGGAGAATGAGTAGGATCACTATGTTCAATAGATTTGGGAATCAACCTGCATAATGATTTGATATTTTGATTTTATAGAAGTGAATTGTGACCAAATATTATGCAGATGGACAATTATTATTTATTTATGTTTTTTGCGATTACCATTTTTCAAAAAAGCAAAAAGTAAAAAAAAAACATCATAGATGTGGATGAATAAATTTTTATTTTATTGATGATAATCGAAATGCCCAACAATGTTCACTTCTCACTTAGGCATAGGAGAAGAATTTTTCTTAAAATGAAAACAAATTACTTAGATCGATGAACAACAGTAGGAACATCAACAGCAACCCAATTATTGCAAGTCTGTCCATGCGTCACAAAGTTGGCGCAAGCTTCGTCTTCATCGTCATCATCCTCGATCACATCAGCTGAGTGTTGATCATTATCATGAATGAACCCTCCACTACGGAAACTCGGTTGAACATCTTCAGCTTTGACGTTGAACGAACCTAGTTGAAATCCCAATCCGGCCATATTCTTGTTTTCAGCATTCTCTATCACACGACCCCGTTGATCAGTGCTGCCAATCTCAATAGCTTTCTGATCATCCTTCAAAGAAGACATGGGTGCCCCAGTTTTCTTCACTTCAGCAATAGATAAGGCTTGGAACAGAGTTCCAACCACCTCCTCAACTTCAACATAAGAAAAGGACGACATATGGCTCACTAAAAGCGCCTTCTCTCCACCCACAACGACAAGCTTTCCGTTCTTCACAAATTTAAGTTTATGGAGTAAATTAGATGTCACTGCTCCAGCTTCATGAATCCATGGCCTTCCCAATAAACAGCTATAGGCCGGGTGGATATCCATTACTTGGAAAGTAATCTGAAAATCACTCTGACCTATCCTAATTGGAAGGTCCACTTCACCAATGATGCTTTTTCGAGAATTGTAGAACACTTTGACAATCACGCCATTGTATCTCATTAGGGAGCCTTGTTAGGAGAGTCTTGGCAACGTTGATTTTGGTAGCACATTCAAAGACGACCATGTGTCGACCAACACATTGGACAGAGCGTCCTCCTTACGGTTCATAGAAGTATGTAGTGCAAGATTGTGAGTTATGCCTTCCTCAGGAAGCTCTTCATCACAAAAACTCAAATTATTGCAGGAAGTGATGTTAGCAACAATATGGTCAAACTGATCCACAGTCACATTGTGCTCAACATAGGCTTGCTCACGTACCTTCTGCAACACCTCTCTATGTGCCTCAGAATTCATCAACAGAGACAACATTGAAATCTTTGACGGAGTTTTGAGTAGCTGCTCCACCATATTGAACTCGCTTCTTTTAATAAAATGTAGTACCTCATCATCGTCATTAGTCTTCAGCTTGTTGGATTCACCAGATTGACACACTAGAGAACTAACTGGATTAACCACTGGCACCTCTGCCTTTTTACTGATTGAAACATCTTCTACCTCCATCGAAAAGACCGGACCGAAGACACGACCACTACGGGTCACCTTTGCAATATTAGTTATATCTACCACAAAATCTGCTACGGGTAAAGGAATATCTTGACCATTTTCCACCATTGTGGCATTATATTGATAAGGCACAGCTTTATCAGATCCATACAGGACGGGGCCTGCTAACCGTATTACCAACGGCGATACTGATCTATTAACATTGTTGTTGTTGCTACTATCAAACTGGATAACTACCCGTTCAGGGGTCTTAAACAACGGTACAATTACATTCACATCATTTGCATCTCTTGATTGAAAAATCTGGATAAGACCTTCATCCATCAACCTTTGAATATCCCTCTTGACAATAACACATCCTCGAGGATTCACACTGCAGATTGCACAACCATCACGGTCATGCTCACATTCACTAACCAAACAAATATCCTTGTGAATTGCCATCAAAGATTGTCTGATATGGAAAACATCATACACTTTGTACTCACCAGGACAACCATCTACCATATTGACTGAAGTATTACCATGAGCAGGCAACAGATTAGCTTTCACATTAGGCGCACGGTCCGCAAAGGACGCCATCCCACTCTTCACAAGCTTTTGTACTTTGTACTTCAACGGGTAGAAGTTCTCAATGTCATAGCCAAAGCCTCCCTGGTGAAAGGCACAACGGAGTTCAGGTTTGAACAACCATGGAAGTGGCTCGGGAATTTGAGGTGGATTTCTTGGTTATATGAGGTTCATGAGAACCAAAGATGGATATAATTATGCGTAAGACATAGGAATAGGGTCAAAGGAGACCTTCTTCCTCTCAAAATTTTGTAGTTGATTATTGTTGTTGTTGTATTTGGTTCTTTGTTGCGGTTGTTGTTGACGTTGTTGTTGTTGAATCGGAACAGGTTGATTGTTGGAATTGTTGAAAAATAGAGAAATCGCTGAAGAAACTTGATATTGATGCTGACGTGGTTGAGAACTCCTTATGACATTAGGCCTCCTCTGCCTCCCCATAGATACTGAATTAGTTTCTCCCTCCTTCCTCTTGGAGAAACCACTCCCATGCATCTTACTGGACGATGCTTCTTCCTTAGACAGACGTCCATCACGGACTCCCTCTTCTAACTTCATCCCCATATTTACCATTTTGGTATAATCACTGGGGGCACTGGAAATCATACGTTCGTAATAAAATGACCTTATAGTCTTCAGGAAAATCTTCGTCATCTCTTTCTCTTCCAATGGAGGATTAATTTGGGCAGCAAGTTCCCTCCACCTCTGAGCATACTCTTTAAATGTCTCCTTATCCTTCTGAGACATAGACCTCAGCTGATCCATATCAGGCGCCATATCAACATTGTATTTGTACTTCTTAACAAAAGCTTCACCCAAATTGTTGAAAGTACGGACACTTGCACTGTCCAATCCCATATATCATCTCAGAGCAGCACCAGTCAAATTGTCTTGAAAGTAGTGAATCAATAACTTACCATTATCGGTTTGAGTTGACATCTTTCTGGCATACATAACAAGGTGACTTAGTGGACAAGTGTTTCCATTATACTTCTCAAGGTCAGGGACTTTGAACTTTATCGGGATCTTCACATTCGGTACCAGGAAGAGCTCAGCAGCACTCTTCCCAAACAAGTCCTTTCCTCTCAGAGTCTTTAACTCCTTTCGTAGCTCAAGGAACTGATCCTTCATTTCATCCATCTTCTCATATACGTTTGGACCCTCAAATGGCCCAAAATGGTATATGGTGTCCTCAATACGAGGTAAAGTGTGAACAACTAGTGGTGGCACAGACATGACCAGGCTAGATGTCGCCATAGAGACAAAGGTGGGCGCAAACCCTTCTGGCATAAAATTTGATGGCATCCCCCAAGGGAATCCAGCGGGCATGAAAGGACCGGATTGGCTAGCAGCGACGGGAACAGTTGAGGTAGCAACCTCAGAAATAACAGTCCTCTAGGAAGGAATTGCGGGCGTTGGTGAAGACTGATTCTGCGCAGCAAGAACAGACTCCATCATAGCGGTCAACCATGCAATATCATCCTTCAGCTCTCTATTCTCTTGTTCCAAATGTTCCATGATCTTGGGTTGATTGGCGTGAGTGTTGTATCGGTGAGTCAGCTTGGTTGAAGCACTGAAGAATACCGATAAGACAATTTGGCGAAAGAAAACCTGTTATGCATATGATGCATATAATGCAATATTTTTGTTTGTTTTTAATTTCAAGGAACACATGAAGTTCTATTTGAAAATATATTTAAATAATAATAGTAATGAGAATTTGATTGACCATAAAAATCTCTTTTTATTCATATAATTTGGAAGGATTACACTAAGTACAATTTCAGAAACCAAAATACAAATACAAGAGAAAAGGAAACTAATCATCCTAAGGATCCCCTAGCAACAGTGTCAGATGATCTAGCCGTGGGCGCGTACTTCCTTCGAATGCGTCGAATCTCAGACTCAAAAGATATCTTCATCTGAGCTTTCTCAAGAACTAGCTGATCAACAATCTTCTTACAGGCACCGGAAGATTGAGGCATACTAGAGGAAGATGGATCCTCTGGCTCTCTCTGTCTCTTCACTTCTCGGTCTTCAAGAAGTTCAATAAGCGCGTCCTTGTCTTTTGACTCAAGCTACAACTCTTCATGCTTTCGGCTCAAATCATGGAACCGCTCTTCCCATATATCTCTCTCTTGCTTCATATTGGTGAGTGCGTCTTCCAACTCCTCTACATCTTGGTTAGGGATAGTTGATGGCTCAACTACAACTAAAGGCATAGGTCTTTCACAAGCATACGACATCTTCAATTCCAAAGCTCTCTTCTTCACCCAAGTAGTGTAAGCTTCCAAAGCTACACACTTGCGCGGACCAAACTCGGATCTTCCTTTCCTATGCACATTATGCCAAGCATGTATCATCTTTTGCTACAAATGTTGGGGATCTTTAACCTCTTGATAGAAAAGACTTTCTAACTGAGTGTTATTAGGTTCATCTCTCAAGGGGAACCCAAGTTGACGGCGAGCCAAAGCAGGGTTGTAGTTGATTCCTCCTTGTATACCAATGAGAGGCACATTAGAGAATCCACCACAATTGTCAATAATATCCACACTACTCAATGCAGAATCATACCAAAAAATATCATCATTAGTGAGAGACATAAGTCTTTGGGACCACCGTAGACATTGTTTGTTCTCCAAAAAAGCAGGCGTTTGAGGCAAGTCCGAAATAAACTACTTGTACAGAAGAGGAACACAACACACAATAGTCCCACCACCTTTATAATTCCTCAAATGCAAAGAGAAATACATGTCACCCAATAGAGTAGGAACAGGATTCCCAATCAAGAAGATTCCAATGGCATTAACATCAACAAAACCGTCAATGTTAGGGAACAAAGCCAAACCATAGATGAGCAACACAAATATGGCTTCAAAAGCATCCACACTACCGGCTTGATGAAAGACAGTGACTTTACCAATGAGGAACTCAGAAGTCAACCCAAACATTCCTCCTTTCTTCACCCAATGATTATCAATCTCAGACTTCTTCAAATGAAGAGCTTCAGCTATGATATGAGATCTGGGAATCTCCTCCAATTCATTAAAAGGTACCTTGTCATAAACGGGTATTCCCAAGAGATGGGCATACTCCTCTAACGTAGGCATAAGCTGATAATCGGGAAAAGTGAAGCAATGGTAGAGAGGATCATAAAACTGAACCAACACACTCAAGAGTCCTTCAACCACGCCAGCAGATAATGCAGACAAAAGCTTCTCATGGCGTTGCTTGAAGTCCAAGGGATCTAATGCAAAGGATGATAATTTCCTTAGCTCTTTCAAGTCAGGACATCTGAAATTGTACTTCCTAGTGTTCCTTCGTCCATAATCCATGGTCTGAAAATATTTGCAAATAAGACCTCAGTTCCTTGAAATTTATTTTTGTGATGAATGTTATGATATGCACGGATGCATGAATGCAACAACCACAAACAAGGGATCACACACAAGGCAAACACAAACAAAGGTCAATGGATGGATCAAGTCATCATCAAGACCAATCATCCATTTTGGTGGATTATGGTTTTCACCTTATCAACACCCAAGTTCCATTGATATTGGCAAGACTTGATCGGATCAACTAAGAATCAAAGGGTCTGTTGTGAGTCACGAGCATGAACTCAGGTTGAGAACCATCCCAAAGGAGTGTACTAAGGATAAAAAAACCTGAAGATCATGTTCTAAAAAGTTCCCAGGGTCTTAGTCCCATCTATCGGATATTATAGGTTAGGATGACTGACTCATCAACCTATAATATTCTCAAGAGAAACTCGTCTGAGTGTAGTATCGCGTAACAATTGTTATCAGGTCTACACCTGAACAATCTCCGCACTACGTCCTAAATAGGCCAAGTTGGGTTAAATGTTCTACGGTCCTCAGCTTCTCGGACCCCAAATCAGAGAAGTAATGCCTAACCACAAATAACTTGTGTGACATTAGTAACTCCAAAAGGTTCTCCACTGAGTAGATGGGTTTCAAGCCAACTTGTTAAGGACTACTCCACACAAGTTAAACATGACTATACCATCCTCCTATCTTAATTGCACTCAAGTTCGGGTTAGAACTTGTCTCACCACTCAGAGATCACCAAGCACAACAGACAGATTATATCATACAAACAAGTATACAAACATCAAATATACAAATATATCCACATAAAAAAGTAGGTTAAACCCACTGAGGACTACTCCCTAGCAGAGTCGCCACTTAATTTTGGTAGCGGTAAATTCATGACCATTAAGTTATAGATAAACTTAACGCCAATAAAACCAGAGTCACCACCGCATTTTTATTGTTTCCAAAGGAAAAGGGAAAAGTACGAATAAAACCCAAAGATAAGAAGTTCTCAAATCAAAAATAATAAAATGCAGAGATTACAGGTAAGGGGGTTGGTTACACAGATGGAAGGTGTTAGCACCCAAAGTGTCCTAGGTACTCCTAGGGAGCCCTTTTTCATTTGTGTATGTGTTTTTGGTATAAAAGATGTTTGAGAAAAATAGAGTGTGGGGATGAGAAAATAATTCATTGATTATAGTTTTGTGTTTGACAAGACCTTCGGGCTTGTGCCTACGTACCAACATAAAAATGAGGGATTAAAACCTCGTAGTTCTTGGTATCAATTTCAAAATGAGTCGATTGCTTTTAATCAAAAGTTTTAGTAAAAAAGGGCACAAAGGGGGCCAAAAGTTTGAATGAGTGTTAGTTCTTTTTGTCTTTTTAAATTTTAAGTCAAATATGGTTAAGTTCATTTACAAGTTTGATTTAAGAAAAGAGTTTGAAAATCCATTGGCATAAGGCCAAAGTTTCTAATCGTTTAAATAGAGTCTAGTTTGAAATCACAAGCAAAGAAGGTTTTAAAAAAAGGGGGAGAGATTTTGAAATATAAGAAGTGGGAGGAGATGAAGAGACTAATCCTAAGCATAAAATTAAAAGTTAAGAGTTGAATAGATCTGATCAATGAGATGTAATCCAACAGACAAGAATATTATATATAAAACCCACTTTCCCTTTGGACTTTGAATCAAGCAATTATCAACAAGCAATTAGAAATATCAGACATCATGAAGATCAAGGCATCAAATAAATATGGCCACATCCAAGAAAGCAAATCCCATAGCTAGCGACCTTCTTTGTCTTCTCATGTATCAGATGAAATACTCCTTTATTAACTCAGAATAAGGCATTAGACATAAGATCCAAATAACAGTTGCATCAAGATCATGTAGCAGATGAATTCAAGTGGATCCCAATACTTGCATCAGATGAAGGCTCGGATCACAATAACTTGGTCTTAAAATGTTGGCATTGGCCAAGTCCTTTTGCATAGGGAATGTTGCCTAATCCTAAGTCCAAAAGTTCAGATCAAGCTCAATAGTCCACCAAATATTTTTTAGGGTTTTTTGTTATTCATTAGGAATTTTAAGGTCCTAAGACCACAAGCATAAACAAAATACACAAAGAGATATATACAATCACAATATTTGGCTCAAATGAGCAAAGTGAAAATGGCATAAACATAAACAAGTATAATGATATGTAAATGACAATGAATGGTAAGTGACTAGAAATTAAATTGCATAAATTAAATGACTTGAAAGTAAAGCAATTTTAATAATAGTTAGTCAAATGTTATTCAAGATTAATTATATGTTAGTAGTGTTTTGCTTTTCAATTGATTAAGTCATTCTTTGGAGAATACTTAACCATCTATTCACAATCATGGATCCTTGAACCAAGACATCTTCCAAAGGAAGGAAAAAAGACCAAATTTCCACATAATACCATAAAAGATGGGAGACTTACAATCTCACTTACTAGAATGTTATGCTTTTAGGGTCAAATTTTGCTCAATGTTAAGCAATCGTAATTGGACTTATGTAGAAGTCACAACTATTTGAGGTCGGCAATAAAAATTTAGGTGCTAATGCATGTTAGATATTTGGTATAATGAACCAAACTCCTAAAATATACCATACACTAAAAGAAAAAGACCAAAAGGGATTGACCTATCTCATCCATACTTGTATTGGTTCATCTGACACAAGGTCATTGATGAATCAATTAGCCTTAGGATATTGAGATTTCATTGGCCAATGAAAGGGATAGGAAAGAATGGGAATGAAGATGAAAGGGGAGGAGAAATGAGAGAAACACAAATTGATCATGGGAGGAATTTTACCAAATTAAAATCATTCATTCATTTTGGGAGATGAAATGTATATTTCATCAATCCCCTAAATCCAATGATTTTAATCCAATTAAAGTAAAATCAACCTTGACCAAGGTCCAAACAAATAGTCAAACATCACAAGACCATAAAAATGGCTCAACATAATTTTTACATAATTAATCAATTAAAAATCAAATTAAAAATGAATTAAAATACAAATTAGTTTGGTCAAAACCTAAAACCTCTTCAAAACACCAAATAAATGGTCGAGATTTATCCTAAATCAAACAAGATCAAAGGACCTTAGACAACAAAAATTCATGATTTTTAAAAGGTCAGAAGTATTTTTAAATAATTAAAAATATGCACAAAAACATTTAATTCATGAAAATATCAAAATTAATCCAAAAAATCATTTTAATTCAGAAAATGAAAGAGAAAAATATTTAAAGATTTTTGATGAAAGTCTCATATTTTTTGGATTAAAAATAAAATTAATATGAATTAAACAAAATAAGTGGATTAAATGAAAAATCAGAAGATAAAAAGAAAATAGAAAAAAAAACAAGGGCCATCAGATCTCCCTCATTAATTGAGGTGGCAGATCTGATGGCCACGCGCTAAGATGCACCAAACACATGAGTCAAACGCTCTGCAACATGAGTCAAACAAACACAAAGACCATGATTAAAACGTGGAATCAAGATCAGATGGTTGGGAAGCTACCAACACACCACCAGAGCCCTAGCTCCGATCATCTTCTCCGGTGAGGACCATTGGACTGGTCCAACCAAAACTTCATAAAAAATGAAAAATGAGTACACTAATTTGAAGAAAAATGCTCAGGATCACGAATCTGACCTCCATTTCTTCCAATTCCAAGTATATTGAAAGATACACGAATTTGAAATTTGAGGTTCATGATTCGAGTTGCTTCGATTTGACCTCAAAGCAACTCAATCTTGTTGCCTACATTGGTAGGACTTCAGCAAACCAAAAATCACAAAGAATACTGAAGAATTAAAAGAGAATCGAAGAGATTAAGTTTATGAATTTTCACCTTCGAGTTGCTTCAAATTTGCTTAATTTTAATCTGGATTTGCTTGATTCCTCTTCCTCTTGCTTGCAGTGATCAATTGAGATGAAAAGGGCAATGAATTCTTGGAGTTTGAATTTCCAAACAGAAGGTGAAATTCAAACTCGATTTCAATGAAATATTCAAGAATTTCTATGAAGTGAATGGTTTGAATCGTCTTGGCAAAGCTTGGGCAAGGTATTGATGAAGTTCTGAGCTCATTGCACTTGTATTTATAGCCAATTCAAATGCTTTCTACACACTTTCATTTGAAATCCAAAAATAGAAATTTGCATCATGAGCTTGCATGGGCGTGTACAAAGCCCAAAGAATTATTGGAAAAGTTCCAAAATCGTGCACATGTGGTGCTGGAAGCAATGCATTAGGCCATGCAATGTTGAAATGAAATTAAACATGAGAAACTTCCTAATGGTACCATGCATTAAACCCATATGCAAGTCCTTCAATATTGATCCAAATGAGATGATCTTGGACTTTTTGGAAAGGTGAGATCATGGGGAACAACTTTCATGATGAACACATTTCCATTTGAAGCTTGGATCATTATGAATTTTGAGGTGGAAGTTTGGAAAATCAAACATAAATGAAATTTTTCTAAGTACCAAGTCAAATGTTTACTTCTTCCACCTTGAATAACTTTTGTTATGAACTTCAAATGGAAACACTTCCTTCATCAAAGTTGTAGCTCTTTCAAACCTCTTTAATTTGGTCACATATTTGACCTTATTTGGATTTGGCATGAAGGAGTTATGCATTTTAGAAATTGAGTAAAATCGTTTGTTCAATGGTAATGGACCAAAATGACCTATAATGTTTCCTATTGGCACATGCATTTTCAAGTTGAATTTGAACTTCCTCCAAAAATCAAAATTGAAGAGGACATCTTGAATTTAACCATGAAACTTGAATGGTTTTCATCTCATAAAAAATGAGCAAGTTATGGTCTTTGGGAGTTTACCGTCTAACTAGGATTCAGACAAAATGAAATATAATCTTTCACCATGAAAAATGACTTTCCAAACAAAATTAGCTCTAGACTTCAACATGAAAGTTGTAGGGAACCCCAGTTTTGACTAGCTAACTTTCTCTGGTCAACCACCATGAACCATATTGCTATCTTGACATTCTCTTAATTTTTGGGACACATAGAGGATCATATATGTGTAAGACGATGTAATATGAAGTATCTCTTGAAATGTTTGATCAAATGTTGAAGAAACTTATCGAAGAAGTCACACAAGATACCCAGATGGATTAGGGCTTCCAAAGAAAACAAGCTTCAAACTCTTGATGATTTCTTGATCAAAATTATATGTGAAGATCGTGGGGATTCATATATGATGTCTAAAGTTAATGTGAACCATTTCTTGATTAGCCTCATTGCATTGAGGGTCTCAAACCCTAGATATAAGCTTGATGAGGCATAGGTGAGCATACACACTACCTACAAAAGAAACAAAACTATGCATAGACATATTTTTGGTATTTTGGTTAGTAAATAATGAAAAATAAAGTACGGTACAATCAAATATGCTTGGTGATCTCTCCCAATGCAAACCCAGTGAATGAGAGGTAAGAAGGACGCCAAGCTGTGATCCCAAAGCCAATGCGTATGATGAGATAGAATGAGGGGTCTTAGGGTCAAAATTGGGGTCTTACAATCTTCAGTTGAGATGATGATTGATCCCTTTGGCAAATTCATATTCCCAGTTGTGGTGCTCCTATTTGGTATCCCCCAGTCTTGTGATTGGACCCTGGAGATCCAGGAACCTTTATGTTGTTTCCATTTGCATAATTGTGTTGCATACCTTCGGCAGTTTCTCCTTTGTGCGAATCAGATATGTTTATCTTTGCCTTGGAAGTTGTTTATTTTGCAATTTCCAAGAAGGATTCGATGATTATAAAGGAATGTGACGATCTTGGTCATAGCATCCTCAGCAATTTGTCCCCATGCATATTTTTACCTCTTATGTTCCGCGACGAAGTTTCATCTTCTGATATGAAGATCCCTTGGTCCCGACAGTATTGGATCCTGAGCAGTATTTTGATTTTTGTCCCCTACAAGGTTGTCTCCCATTTGATATGATGTTGACTTAAAATTCCCTGCAGTGTTGACAATTTGGATCCTCAGTAGATCTTTTCTCTATCCTTGGCATGTTTGTTTGATCATTCTTTAGTAGTGCTCTCTCCCCGTAGAGTGTATGGTGATTGATTGGAAGCATGTTCTCCATGACTTCCCCATCCATAATTGATTTATTCGGAGCTAGATGATTTATTTTCATCCTTAACATTTTCTCTAGTTGGTGTTTCCATCTTGTTGAGATTAACCGAGTGTTATAACAGTGATTCAAACCGTTGTTATTTCTATCCTTTGCATTGTTTTATCAGCATAATTATAATCATGTACATGTATATTCATACATGAAACACATCATCAGATGTTTCATTATGCATTTTATAGCATTTGATTCTTTATTTGTATCCCCTACTTCGATAATATCATTTACCTATACAGATTTGGTGCGTCTGTCCTCTTTCAATTGTAGAGTGTCAGCCCCTTAAGCAGAAAGAGTTTAACCTTTCTCATTCCCCACTGAGTTATTCCCTCATGGATGATTATTATTTCAGTTTCCTCTCTAGTTAATTATCTGGATGGAACCACTCCCCTTGAGTTATATTCTTATTGGGTTGAGTCTTTGTTTGACCGTTTCTTTCTAGTTATTACCTAGATAGATATTTTGGTCCCCTGAGAGTGTATTACCCGGTAACTGGTAATATTCTTCTCAATGTTTAGTACTTTACTTTTGCCCAATACCCGGTAAAATGTTATCTACTCCCTTTTTCTTTCCCCGAGTAGTCTATCCTTGATGTGTTCATCCTAACTGGTGATGGATATTCTTCCTTTTGTTGGTTTTCTACCCAGTAAAAAGGTAGTTGTAATCCCTATTTTTATTCTCTAGAGAGTCTATCCTTGATATGTTCACTTTAACCGGTTACATATTTTCTCTCCCTTTTTGGTCTTCTGCCCAGTAACCGGTAGTTGTAATTCCTATTTTTATCTTTTTTCCCCTCTGAGTATATCCTTGATATGTTCATCCTAATCGGTGACGGATATTCTCTCTTTAGTATTATATCCAATAACTGATAGATATATTTCCTACTTCTCCCCGGGTAGGTTATCCTTGGTCAGGGAGGGTTGAAGGCCCAGCCATAACCATAGGTGTAGGTCTCGGGTAATCATAAGGCATAAGGTACTCAGAAGCTCTCCTTCTAACCCACGAGGTATAGGGTTCCAAAGCAATACAATTTTTCGGACCAAGCTCTTTCCTCCCCTTCCTATGAATCTTGCGCCAAGCACGGACCATCCTACCCTTCAAGTTTTGGGGATCTTTACCCTCTTGAAAGAACACATCTTCTAACAAAATGTTATTAGGTTTATCCTTTAAGGGGAACCCCGGCTGACGATGTGCCAAAATAGGGTTGTTGTTAATCCCACCACATGTACCAAGAAAAGGCACATTGGAGAATTCACCACAAGAGTCAATAATATTCACACCATCATATACACGGTTGTACCAAAAGATATCATCATTAGTGAGAGACATAAGCCTCGTGGACCACCGTAGACATCCTTTGTTCTCCTTGAAGGCGACCGTCTGTGGCAAGTGCGAAATAAACCACTTGTACAACAGAGGCAAGCAGCACACAATGGTACCACCACCCTTTGCATTCCTCATATGCAAAGAGAAATAAGTGTCACCCAACAGAGTCGGAATGGGATTAAGAGTAGAGAAAATCCTAATAGCGTTCACATCTAAAAAATTGTCGATGTTGGGGAATAACACTAGCCCATAGATGAGAAGTACAAATATGGCCTCAAAGGCATCCTCACTCATGGCCTTCCCGTACATAGTAGCTTGAGCAATGAGGAAATCAGATGGGCGACCTTGAATTCCACCTTTGGTAGTCATATGAGCACCAACAATATATTCATCTATATGTAACAGATCAACAATTTCTGGAGAAGTAGGAACTCTCTCCAAACCACTGAACGACAACTCATCTAGAATAAGTATACCCACAAAATAGGCATACTCCTCAAGCATAGGAAAAACTTGGAAATCTGGAAATGTGAAGCAACGGTACAAGGGATCATAGAATTGCGCCAACACACTCATCAGGCCTTCATCCACCTGAGTAGCAAGAATAGACAGAAGCTTCCCATGACGAGCCTTGAACTCCAAGGGATCTAATACGTAGGATGTCAAACTCCTTAACTCTTTCAAGCCGAGTTGTCTGAAACTGTACTTCTTTGTATTCCTTCTTTGCTTATC
This sequence comes from Lathyrus oleraceus, assembly GCF_024323335.1. Lineage (NCBI taxonomy): Eukaryota > Viridiplantae > Streptophyta > Magnoliopsida > Fabales > Fabaceae > Lathyrus > Lathyrus oleraceus. The sequence goes on from NC_066579.1 coordinate 126,219,616, forward strand.
CATGTCTGAAAATTTGCAAATAGACCTCTTAAGTTCCTTGAAAATTTTCTCATTGTTGATGATATGGATGTGTATGAATGCATGAATGCATGGATGCAACAATCACACTCAAGGATCAAGCAAATCACACCACACAAAGGTCATGGGATGGATCAAGTCATCCTTAATATCAATCATCCATTTTGGTGTATTATGGTTTACACCTTATCAACCCTAAGTTCCATTGATATTAAGGTTATACAAGAATGGATCGACCATGAATCAAGGGTTTGTTGCAAGTCACGAGTGTAACACCCCTTTTTCTACCCCAAAATACTTAGCATATAATCAGAGTAAATAAGCACGTATATAAATAAAAGGGCGTCACATCGATGTTTTCAAAAACTAAAAGCTTTCAAAAACCAAACCTCATTCATCATCAATATACAATACACCTGGTCATTTAAAATGACACATTTCACTTATCATGAATATTCAAGAATATGCGTTCGCATCGGAAAATAACGAATATCCATGCATTTCATAAAATGATCCATGTCCCATACCATGATCATCTCTCAATAATCTCTTCAATTAAACATGTTCACAAGCAATACCATAAAACGTATCCAAATCGGATATGAGTTCAATACTACCAATCTACCCCGTGTTACATGACCAGAGCATTGACTCATTACCTAGTCTTCAAACTAAAATACGGAAACTCTTCGACTAATCTCGAGTGAGCTACCGTCCACTTACTTTAGCAATACTACTCCAGAGTATCTGCACGATGCCGTGTAAAGCATCATTCCAACAGAAGGGTGAGAATTCAAATCATTATGAAGAGGTATAATAAAGCACAATTATTAAATCAACAATTAAAGGAATTCATCACACTTCATATAACCATGTAAATAATATTAACCAACATTTATTTCACATGTTTCAAGCACACATAAAAACTCAAGGAGTATAATATTCAAACCCAATGTTATATTCTCAAAAATACACATAACTACAATTATCACATAATCGCATACTTTGCCAAGTTATGTATCCAAACATCATCAAATTCAATTACCATATCTCATACACACATCACAATCACATCAATACATACATTCAATTATCACATAACTCTAATGTGACTCAATGCAAGACATGTGACTCTATGCATGTGGTACCGCAGTGTGAACCCAACGTTTCACCGCTTTCCGATTCAATATCTAGAATCCAAGCCACGCTTCCGATCCGGACAAGATCAAAGCCACTACTACGCCTATTTCCAATTAAGGATCAACGTATGCTACGCCTATTTCCAATTAAGGATCAACGTCTATGTAAACCCACAGTTTCACCGCTTTTCGATTCAATATCTAGAATCCAAGCCACTACTACGCCTATTTCCAATTAAGGATCAACGTATGCTACGCCTATTTCCAATTAAGGATCAACGTCTATGTGAACCCACAGTTTCACCGCTTCCACTATGAAGCCGACCATGCCATGAATGAATGTACAAATACCAATACATATGCAATTAATATCATCTCTACCATCTTAACATTCCACATATCACCATAATTCAACTCTATGAATTATCCACCAATGGTACATATACACATTCATAACAAATACACCATTCACATAATATGCCATTAAGATCATCTCTACCATCTTAATCATTCTACATATAACCATAATTCAACTCTATGAATTATCCACCAATAGTACATATACACATTCATAACAATATATCATTCACAAATATAGGCTAATTATCAAATGCACACACATAGATTTCATTCCAAAACGAATACAACATTTAAAATATCAATTTTTCACTTTTCAAACAGTGTTAACCGGTTAATGCATATGGTTAATCAGTTAACGCAAAACAAAATACACTTCTTGGCAGATTTCAATAGTGGTAACCGGTTAACGCTCGGTGGGTAACCCGTTAACACAAAACAGAGCAAGTAATCGGTTAATGCTCGGTGGGTAACCGGTTAACGTAAAACGGAATTGACAAATTTTTAAGCAAGTAACCGGTTAACGCTCGGTGGGTAACCGGTTAACATAAAACAGAATCATATTTTTTTTGCGTTTTTCATCGTTGGAGGACTTTCGGACCTCCGATTTCGATTCCGTAAAAAGTCAAACGTTCAGAAAATTATAACTCATGCAATACCCTAATTATATCACGTTAATTTTCAGTTTTAACACAATTAAATCACTACAATCAAGAATATTCATCAAACCTAACAATTCCAAACAATCATACAAAATTAGGGATTTTAACCTAAACATGCTTCTACCCATTGACCCAATCATACTAACCCATAATAATAAGGATTCCCCACTTACCTCTTCAATTTTCTGGAAACCCTAGCTTCTCTCTTGTTCTTCCCCTCTTCTCCTTACTTTTCCTCTTCTCTTTCTCTATTGCCTTCAATGATCAAATGAATCCTAATTCTCACTCTCCTCACCTCTTATATACTAGTATTCTATTTGGGCTTATAGCATAATACCTCTAATTTAATTAATAGGCCCAATACGACCTAATATTTAAATATCTAATTAGTTCAATTAAATTAAACTAACGCAATATACACACCAAGTTAATTAATTCAATTATTCATGATATCTCATATCAACTAAATAATTAATTAACACACCCAATTAATTAATATAATCGATTATTATACTACCTAACAACCAATTAATTAATTAACACTCCAAATAAATAAAATAAAATATAGTAATAATAATATAAGAAATAATTACTAAAATTGGGTTGTTACAACGAGCATGGAGTCTCGGTTAAGAACCACCCAAAGGGAGTGTACTATGGTTAAACCTGACAATCATGTTCTACAAGAGGTTCCCATAGTCATCATCCCATCTTTCGGATATTATCGGATAAACGACTACTCGTATTCCAAAAATATTCTCAAGAGAGACTCTTATGAGTGTAGTATCGCATAACAATCGTATCAAATCTTACACTTGAATGACCTTCGCACTACATCCTAAAATAGGCCAAAATGGGCTAGGTAATCTAAGGTCTTTGGCTTCTAAGGCATATATTGGAAAGAGTAATGCCTAACCACGACTACTCGTGTGACATTATTGATCCCAACATAATCTCCACCAAGTGAATGGGCTTGTAAGTCAACTTGCTAAGGAATAACTCCACACAAGTCAACAAGACTACGTCATTCTCCTATCATAAGTGCACTCGAGTTCGGGTATAGAACTTATCTTACAAGAGACCACCAAGCACACAAGAAATTGATCTATCAAGCAATTCATACATTACAAACAATAGAGTAATCCCAAATTTGCACAAAAATATGTCACAAATAATATAAATAATACAATACAACAAAAGTGAAAAGTAGGCAAAACCCACTAGGCAAACCTCCCCAGCAGAATCGCCACTTTTCTGTAGCGGGGTATTCGTTACCTTTAGATTTATTGACTAAATCAAAAGTAAATCATACAATTCGAGTCGCCAACGCACTTCTATTTATCCAAAGGAAAGGTTAGAAAGTGAACAAAAATCGAGAAGTTTTATCAAATCAAAAACTAAAAAAAAGGCAGAGATCTGGGTAAGGGGGTTGGTTATGCAATGGGAAGGTTTTAAGCATCCAAAACATCCTTAGTACTCTAAGGGAGCCCTTTTCACCAATGTTGTAAGGTAGGTTGGTATTTGTGAAAAATATTTGTGCAAACATGATTAGGGAGATGAGAAAAGAATATACAAGTTATTTACAATGTTGTGTTTGAATGGATAAACCCATTGCCTACGTACCATCTTAAAAAAAGATTAGGATCAAAACCTCGTAGTTCGGGGTAAAAATCTCAAAAGAAGTTGGTGAATTGATTGGCCAAAATCCTTAAGGTCTTTTGTTATTAAAGGGAGAAAACTCAACCTAAAAACCACAAATCCACCATATGAGAAGAGCTTCAACATGCTAGTGAGGGGTTAACCTTATAATAAGCATGAAAGACTTATAGTCCATCACTAAGGATATAGGTGAGTATTATATCAACCTCTAGGATAACTCAGACCTAATAGCTAGTGTTTACGAAAAGCTTTGGCAAAAAGTGACCATTGAAACCACAAAACAATTGAGTGAGTTGTATTTACCAATGAAAAGTATTCACAGAATAAGGTCAAAATTGACTTAAGGATTCAATTCAAAATAAGTGTTATGAAAAAGAAGTTGGAAAATCAGAAGCATAGTGCTTAGGTTTCTAATTTTTGAAAACAATGTTAATGTTTGCACAAAAGTTTGGCTTGGGTTAGAGTGGAGGGAAGAAGAAGAATGGCTAGGTACTAAACATGCAAAGATGAAGGAAGAGAAATAAAACCACATGGAGTTCCCCTCTTGAGATCATAGTGATGATCCAAGTTTCTCCCATCCTTTGGAATTAACAATCAAATAGCAAATAACTCAAGCAATTAAGCAAATAACAATCAAGCTCCTAGGAATCTTCCAATGGCTTTTGTATCTCTCACTGTGGATGCTCATGACAATGGTTCTTATAATTGGTTCAAGTTTGGATCCCTAGCACAGAAGAACACACAAATCAAAAAGTTCCACAAAACAAATAAAGAATCGACAAGAGGGAGTTTAGAATTAGAGGTCCTTTCAAAGTCTTCTTCAAGATTAAGCATTCTAAAGGTATGAGGCCTAGTTGCTCTTTGACATTTTATAGCATTCTAAAGGCATGAGGCCTAGTTGCTCTTCAAACTCCATTAGCATAGGTAAGGTTCTAATATTTAAGTCCTTTTATCCATTTGCATTGGGTTCACACAATCAAAACAAAACAAGCACAATAGTATATACACAATAATGTGCTCAAGTGAGCAAAAGGCAAATGGCATTAACATAAACATGAGCTCAAGTGAGCAAAGGGAAAAAAGCAAATGAATTAATGTGCAAGAAATTAAATTGCATTAAAGTAAATTGCAAGAATTAAATGCCTTGAATTAAAAGTTAGTGTTAATAGTTAATGTTAGTGTGCCATAAGGCAATTTAGCGCTATGTTAAGCAATCGTAAATGGACTAATGTAGTAGTCACACCTATCTGAGGCCGATCAATAAAACTATAGGCAACAAACACAAGTTAGAGACCATGACTAGTAAGCCAAGCTCCTACAACTTGTCATGCCAAAAGAAAAGAAGAATGATCTTGTATGGGTTTAGGTTTTTTGCTTGACCAAGAAGCAACCTATCTATAATGCAAAGCCATTCACTTGATCTTTGATCAAGATGAATTAGATTTGAATCAAAGAAGGTTAATCCCCTCATATGTCAAGGCTAACCACCAATCATTAACTCATTGGTTAAAAAGAAAAAAAGAAGAAGAAGAAGAAGAAGAAGAATGTACATAAATTGAAATTCAAATGAAATATCCAACATACATTGATCAAACATGAATAAAATCAAAGGCAATCAATGGTAAGCAGAAGCAAAATGAAGTTTAGAAGTCAAGAAACAAATAAAATATTTTTGGTATTTTTGAGAATTAAAATAATACTTGAATTAAAACAAACAATTAAAGGTCAAACTTCAAATCAATTTCAAATCAACTTGGAAAAGTCCAAATGGATCATCCTAAGTTCAACAAAGTCAAACAAAGTTTGACAAAAAAATTCAGCATTTTTGGAAACCAGAAACTATTTTTAAACAATTAAAAATGAATAAAAAATAACATAATTGAACTAAAATCTCAAATAAATCTCAAATCAATTAAGAAATTGATGAGAATATTTTTCATAGATTCATCATCATTTAAAGATGTTAAGAAAATATTTTTGCATTTTTTGAATATTGGAAACTATTTTAAATGAATTAAAAATAACCAGAAAAGAGAAAATTCACAAAAAATATTAAATTGCAAAATAAAAAAAATATTAAAAATCATTTTCAGAAAGTAGAATTAAAAAGGGGAAATAATGCAATTGGTCTCATATTTTTTGGATTTAAAATGAAAGAGTTATGAATTTTTGAAATAAAATGAAATAAAGAAAATAAAATGAAATAAATCAGAAATTGCAAAAAGCCTGGCGCGTTGGATCAAGCTCATTAAATGAGGTGACACATCCTAAGGTCCTCAAGCGCGCGCGTATGATGATCCAAAGTCAAATGAGAAACACAATGCATTATTAAAAGTCATAACAACCAAGCGCTGGGATTCAATCTGGAAATATCAACCAATGACCTAGATGTGATCTGGCGTGGTGGACGGTGGTGTACACCACCGTCTTCTCCGGTGAGCATGCCAGCTCTGGTGACCTATGCAGGTTATGAAAACTTAATGAAAATGCACGATCCTCATATCATTGGAAAGTTGGGGTGATGTACATCACCCATGTACCATTGGTTTCCTCTCAAGATCACTACATGAAGAGAAATTTGAGATGGAAGTTTATGGTATTCAATCTGAACATGATGAATTCGTGAAATTAAATGCCCGAATCAATTGCCTCTTATGAGAGGACTTCAGAGGAACCAACAAACACAAGAAATGATCAATATATTTGGAGTTTCGAATCAAAACAGTTTGAGGGAAAACCTTTGAAGAGCAGCTTTCAAACACTTGATCCACTCCAATTCTCTTGTGCGGCTTGTTCTTGAGATGGAAAGGAAGTGAGGCTAAGGAATTAGAGTTCAATAATCAACCAAGGAAGTTGAAAATTGAAACTGAAAAATTGAAAGAGAAATGCAAAATTACTTTAGATGAAGGGTGGGATTCCAATTCTGCAGAGTATTAGGCGCCTTAAGGTTGGGAATGAATGAAGCCAAGCATCTCTATTTATAGCAAATGATGAGGCAAGCAATGCAAAGTTCATGTGCATGTGGAATGAGGGCCTCCATGCATGGGCCTGTACAGGAGCATCGGAGGCCCAAATGAATTGGTTTAGCATGCTGAAGTGTAATAGATCAGGTTTGGACGTGTACATGGAATTGCAATGGAGTGTGCATGAAGTTTTAACAATGTTTCCATAAATGAACATAAATCTTCATCTCTTCGAAAATGCACTTTGCTAAATTGAAACATGGTCATGTGGGTAATGGTTGGAAATGTCTTGACATGAGGAACAATTGTTATGTTGAATAAAAATCCATTTGGAGTTGGGAAAATAATGAAAACTGATCATAAAGTTCAAGGTGCAAAACATGTGTATGAGAATTTTGTCAAAATGGACCAACTTCAAGCCCTTCTGTTTCAATTATGCAAGCCTCAAATGACAAAACCTTCAACATCAAAGTTGTAGATAGTTTCAAGACAATAAATTTGGACTTAACATTTGCATCATTTGTATTTTTTATGAGAAAGTTATGGGCACTTGAAGTTGGACTTTTTCACATTTCAATGACTTTGGTCCAAAGTGACCTATAATGTTTTGTATTATCACATGTACTTATTTTAGGATTATGAAAACTTGATCAACATAAAAAATGAAGTAGACATCTTAAACTTTCCAATTCATTTGATCCCACCTTAGAATCATGAAAAATGAGTGAGTTAGGTCCTTGGGAAGTTGACCCAAAATTAGGGTTTCAGTCAAAATGACCTATAATGTTTTGAAATGGATGATGACCTTCCAAGCTTCAAGTCAATTTTTTATGAACCTGAAAGTTGTTCATATGGTTCTTAAGAACATTTTTTCTCTTGAGTTCATCTTCATTTGACAAACACATCAAAAGTTAGTTCTCAGTGGATTTCAAAATGGTCAGATTAATTGACTGATCAACTTCTCAAGTCCAAACTTCAAATCCTGATGAATTGATGATTTAGGACACTCAAATAAGCTCAAATATGCATGAAATGGTGAATTAAATAACTTCCCTTGATTATATTTGATCATGGGTTGTGGTTGCTTCATGAGCAAGGCACAGTCAATGCACAGATGAATTAGGGTTTCCTTGGGAAACAAGCCTCAAGCCCTTTGGTTTATCTTGATCAAATTGAAATATTGAGATACTTGGGAGGCATATATGATTATTGAGAGCCTTGTGAACCATTGTCATGCTTGCTTTCAACTTCATCTGGCCATTCTTTGAGCATAGGGCCTCCTAGGAGCCTTAGATCTTATGATTGCTCAAGCTACAAAACAAAAGATGTTAGTGACATATTTTTATGCTTTTGGTTAGTAAACAAAATAAGAAAAGCAATAATACACAATTCAAGCATGCTTGGGGGTCTCAGACCAACTCACACAAGTCCCAACCCAAGGGTAAGGAGCCAAGATACTATGATCCTTGAGGCAAATGCAATGTGCAATGATATGATGCCATGAGGGATCCTAGGGTCAAAATTGGGGTCTTACAGATGCCACTATTTAAGGTCATTCTAGCCGGAGATATGAAGGTTAAAATCTTCGTCTCGACGAGGTAGAATGGGATTAAATAATAATAAAGAGACGAATTTTGGTCCCTAAGAGACCTCATGATGCAAATGTATGTATGCAAAAGTTAATACTCTGTGGGGATATATGTCCACAAAGGATAAAAGAAATTAGGAGAAACTGAAAATCCATATGAGCAATACACTCATAAATGGGACAGAGACTCTAGGAACTTTACTGGGGAGTAAAGGGGATAAAATGCGTGGGCAGGTCACGACTTAAAACTTACTGAGAGACATGAAGGGATTCCATGAAAATAAATCAATGGAACGACTCGAGTTGACGCAAAGATGCATGTATTGGGAAATATGCCAATACAGCAAAACTATCCACAACGGATACTTCGGATAAAATCCGGACTCAGGTGGGGAATATCCACAAAGGGACTAAAGCTGGGAAGATCCACAAAGGACTCAGCTGAGGAAAGGGAAAATGAGGTATTATCGGTTACTGGGTAATAAGCTCAAAGAGACATGTGATCAATACACTGGTATAGGGGCGAGAGAACAACACGCTCGGGGAGAATGAATATCTAAGACCAGTATAAGGGTGAGAGATATAAATCATCCAAAAACATCTGAGGAAACCTAGAAGGTATATCAACTCAGGAAAATCTGACTCCACAAGGAACAAAAGTCATAATAGGGAGCAGAAGGAAGGAACACCAGGGATACCGGTTACTGGGCATATAATAGGTGACCAACCAAGACTTGAATTGGGGAATATTTCCAAAACACTCATCATCCAAAAGGAGGGCTAAAAAAGCAAACTCGATTACAGGATGGGCATTCAATTCCATAAGGAAATACGAATCTTACTCGATTGGGGAAGAAAAAGACTTCAACCGAAGAGCGCATCAGATATATTATCTATTACCGTCAGAACGTAGATAACATACTCGCATGGAAGACTATCCATAACTGGTTACTGGGTTAATAAAGGATAAATCGACCGAAAAGAAAGGACATCGGGACACCGGCTACTGGATATAAAATGATGACCAATCAAGGGGAGAAACAATCATTACCAAACAAAAGGGTGAATGAAAGATGACTCGCTGGGGATACATTGCCAAAGGCAATGATCCGGGAGATATATCACTGGTTATTGAGAGATATACTCAAAATGAAGGAATATCAATACCGAATATTGGATAAAGATAACCAGTAAAGAGGGGATTACATCTACCAGTTAATGGGTAGAAAACCACAGAAGAGAGTAACCGTCATTGGTTAGGATGAACAAAAAATCAAAGGGTTAACTCTGCAAGGGGATAAAAATGGGGTTTATAACTATCGGCTACTGGGTAGAAAAACACAGAATTAGGACTTACAACTGCTAGTTACTGGGTAGAAGGCCACAAAACTCTGACGGGGAAAAGATGGACAATTACTTGTTACTGAGCAATCATTCATCTAAACTACGGGGAGTGCAGGGGAAATATCAAAAGTAGTCAACCTAGGAACAAATTAGAGAGACGCAAATGAAACAAGACTTAACCCAATGAGGATATAACTCAGGGGAGTAATTCCATCCCAATACATGTTTTGGGAGGAAACTGAAATAAAAATTATCCACGAGGACATAATTTAGTGGGGAATATGGAAGAAAGGATATACGCTTTTTGCCTATGGGGGTGACTCTATATGGAGAGATCAGGCACAAACATCTGCTTGGGGAAATATATATCACCAAATAGCAGGAGATAACGAACAAAGTATATGGCAAAGAATGCAACATGAATATCTGAATGTTATAATTATGCATGTATATGTGAGGTTTATGTATGATAATGCTGACAAACAGACATATCTAACACCACCAGGTCCAAGAATCAATGGACAGACATCCGGTACTACATCTCAAAAGAGAAAGCCAGGCCCACAGGAGAAATCCAATCTAGTGGGGGCAACCAATACCAGGAAACACCAATCTCTGCAGGGGATAAAAAAACCAATGCTGAGAAACGAGCGAAGTTGCTGCCATGGACAAAGATCACTCCTAGGGGAACAAACAGGATCACCGAGAATTAGAGATTGTTGTTGGGAATAAGCCAAGGGATCACAATCACCGAAACTGGGGATCTTCCAACAGTACGCAGAGACAAGGATAAGATCAGACATAGGAGAAATCTACTGGGGATCTTATCAGGAGGTGGTGTGAAATTCTATGGGGAACAACCACCAAACAGAAACACGTCAACAAATCATCCACTTCTAACCATGGAAGGAATGTCTCAGCTGTGGAGAAGGAGAACCGGCCACTCCACTAGGGAAGGAATCAATACATCTTCCTCAGAAGTTCCAACGCCAAATCAGGATCAGATAGAGCCTCAGCTAGGGGAACTATACGGATAAGATTCCATCGTAGAAGCAACTCTACTGGGGAATCTATCAGGGCAAGATAGGAAACTCTGTAGGGAACGACCACCAACAGAAGTTTCAACACAAATCCTCATAATGTTGGAGACACAAACTCTGCCGAGGGGAAGAGAAACAACGCTCCGCCGGGGATAGAAAATAAACATTTCCATTACCCGCTCTACTAGGAAGAAAAGCCATCCGAGAAGGAGGAAACAATAACAATCAGGCTCTGATCAGGCAACTCTCTTGGGGGGGAAGACTGGTGGTGATCAAACCGAGGACAACCTAAAGGCGATCAGCTGGAGATAACCTGCTGGCGACCAAAATGGGGAAGTCTAATATGAAAAACCCTGCTGAGGATGGATGGGAAGCAAACCTGCTGGTCATCACTGTAGGCGAATCCGCTGGGGATAAACTACAAACCAAATTATTGAAAATTTCACTCGTGCTGGGATTTCCTGCTCACTTTGTGGGGATTTCCAATCTGAATAAGGGAAGACCAACTTCCTCGAAAAGATAACATATCAATTTATCAATCTATAAGGGATTTTAGGCCAATCCACACAAGGGATAACAACCATATAATTTGATAATACCAATGCTAGATCCAGACTCAACTGGGGAGCTAGAAAACCAAGGCCAAACTCCAGACTCTCTCAGGGGATCTGGTGGAGTTAGAGATATACTTCTCTAAACAAATTAGGACCAAAGCTCCAGATTCTATGGCGAAATTGGTGATGTTTAGCCTTCTTCTGCGCTCGCGGAGGAGACGATCTGAAAGATAATGAAGAGGATACAAATATGCTAGGAATAATGAACAAATGCCTTACCCTTTTGGAGATCATACTATCCTTGGGAGAGCACTAAAGATGTCCCAATTATCCTTTTTGTCATTGTGAATGTTCACTTTGTTTAAAAACAGTTTATAAAAACTTTATTTATTTTAACCAATGATATTTATCAATTAAAACATGCAAACATTTGTTGAATAGAAACAAATAAGAGTGAAAAGAATTGGATAAAGGCTCAAATTTATTTGATGGAATGGTAGTCTGCAAATGGCAAGACTCCATGGATCTTTACAAATTTGAAATTGGTGATATATATTGGAAAAGGGCTACATTGAACATAATGACCATTTCTCCACCAACTTTGAATCCAATGTATTTGAAGCTTCAGTTGACGATGACTGAGCGAGAATCTCCGACAGATGACGACTGTAGAACAAAGTCTTGTCCAAATGCAGTTACTTGCCAAATCCCTAATTTTTGTCTAGATTGCCCCAGGGTGAGGTACTTAGTCTAGCGGGATATATATTCATTTTTTTTATGTCTCTAACTTTTGCCTAGATCACCCTTTTGGGTTTTCAATCCACCGAGACGCTCATTTTTGCCTAAGCCAACCTTCCGGGTTTTCAACTTAGCGAGCTATTCTATTTTTATTTTAGGCGAAGTATTTCTTGACTACATCTGAATTCACAGGACGAGTGAAATCCTCCCCATCCATAGTTGTAAGTACCAAAGCACCGCTTGAAAAGGCTCTCTTAACAACATATGGACCTTCATAGTTTGGAGTCTACTTGCCCCTGGAATCGGGCGCAAAAGACAAAACTTTATTGAGCACAAGGTCACCTTCTCGGAACACACGAGGTTTGACCTTCTTATCAAAGGCTTTCTTCATCCTTTGCTGATATAACTGACCATGGCACATGGCAATTAATCTCTTCTCTTCAATTAAATTCAGCTGGTCATAACGACTCTGAACCCATTTAGCCTCAGTCATCTTGGCTTCCATCAAGACTCTCATTGATGGGACCTCAACATCCACGGGGAGCACAACCTCCATGCCATATACAAGGGAGAAAGGGGTTGCCCCTGTTGAAGTGCGGACAGATGTACGATAACCATGCAAAGCAAATGGCAGCATCTCATGCCAATCCTTGTACGTGACAACCATCTTCTGGATAATCTTCTTGATATTCTTATTAGCAGCTTCAATAGCCCCATTCATCTTGGGTCTATAAGGAGAAGAATTTTGATGTTTAATCTTAAACTCGCTACACAACTCTTTCATCATCTTGTTGTTCAATTTAGATCCATTGTCAGTAATGATCTTGTCTGGCACACCATAACAGCATATGAGTTGATTCTTGATAAACCTCACAACCACATGCTTGGTCACGTCTGCATATGACGCCGCTTCAACCCACTTGGTGAAGTAATCAATTGCTGTGAGAATAAACCTGTGACCGTTGGACGCTTTTGGCTCTATCATGCCAATCATGTCAATTCCCCACATAGAGAAAGGCCATGGTGATGAAATCACATTCAGAAGTGTCGGGGGAATATGAATCTTATCCGCATAAATCTGACACTTATGGAATTTCTTCACATATTTGCAGCAGTCAGACTCCATTGTCAGCCAATAGTAGCCTGCTCTCAACATCTTCTTTGCCATGGCATGTCCATTGGAATGAGTACCAAATGAACCCTCATGGACTTCAGTCATTAACAGGTCTGCTTTGTGTCTATTCACGCATCTGAGCAAAACCATGTCAAAATTCCTCTTATAAAGCACATCGCCATTGAGGTAGAAACTGCCAGATAATCTTCTCAAAGTCTTTCTATCTTTAACAGATGCCCCAGGCGGGTAAATCTAACTTTGAAGAAAACATTTGATATCAAAATACCATGGCTTATCATCTTTCACTTCTTCAACTGCAAATACATGAGCTGGTCTATCCAAGCGCATCACAATAATATTGGGGACTTCATTCCAGAATTTCACCATAATCATAGAAGCAAGTGTAGCAAGAGCGTCTTCCATCTGATTCTCATCTCGAGGAATATGATGGAAGTCAACCTCAGTAAAGAAAGTTGAAATCCTCCTCGCGTAATCTCTGTATGGGATGAGGCCAGGCTGATTTGTCTCCCATTCACCCTTAATCTGATTAACAACAAGGGCCGAATCACCATAAACATCCAGATGTTTGATCCTAAGATCAATACACTCTTCCAAACCCATAATATAGGCCGCATACTCCGCCATATTATACGTGCATTTGAAAGTTAGCCTTACTGTAAAAGGAAAATGTGTGCCCTGAGGAGTAATAATCACTGCCTCAGTACCATTTCCATATTGATTTACAGCGCCATCAAACACCATGCTCCATCAGGAACCAGGATCTGGCCCTTCATCGAGCGTAGGCTCATCACAATATTTCATTTTTAAATACAGAATCTCCTTATCAGGGAAGTCATACTGAACTGACTGATAATCCTCAATTGGTTGATGTGCCAAGTGGTCAGCCAAGATACTACCTTTAATAGCTTTCTGAGCTCGATACTCGATATCATACTCAGACAACAGCATCTGCCAACGGGCAATCCTCCCAGTTATAGCAGGCTTTTCAAATATATACTTAATTGGATCCATTTTGGATATCAACCAAGTCGTATGATTCAACATATACTAGCGTAAGCGCTTAGCAGCCCAAGGCAAAGCACAACATGTTTTCTCAAGCATTGAGTATCGAGAGTCACAATCAGTGAACTTCTTACTTAGATAGTAGATGGCATACTCTTTCTTCCCTGATTCGTCTTGCTGACCAAGGACACAACCCATAGAGTCTTCAAGAACAGTCAGATACATAATCAGGGGTCTCCCTTCCACAGACGGAGACAGAATCGGCTGCTCGGACAGATACTCTTTAATACTGTCAAAGGCCTTTTGGAAATCCTCGGTCCAATCATTATGCTGATCTTTCTGGAGGAGCTTGAATATTGGCGCACATGTGGCAGTCATGTGAGATATAAATCTGGAAATATAATTCAAGCGGCCAAGAAAACCTCAGACTTGCTTCTCAGTTTTGGGCGCAGGCATTTCTTGTATTGCTTTGACCTTGGCAGGATCAACCTCAATACCTCTTTTGCTGACAATAAAGCCCAATAACTTGCCAGAACGGACTCCAAATGTACACTTGTTCGGATTCAGACAGAGTTTGTACTTCCTCAAACGCTGAAAAAGCTTCAACAAGTGCTCTACATGCTCAACTTCCATTCTCGACTTCGCAATCATATCATCAACATATACCTCGATCTCCTTGTGCATCATATCATGAAACAAGGTAGTCATAGCGCGTTGATACGTGGCTCCGGCATTCTTCAAACCGAAGGGCATCACTCGATAACAGAATGTTCCCCAAGGTGTGATGAATGTTGTCTTCTCCATATCCTCGGGTGCCATTTTGATCTGATTATAACCGGAAAATCCGTCCATAAATGAGAAAACATTGAATTTAGATGTATTATCTACCAACATATCAATATGTGGTAGAGGAAAATCATCTTTCGGACTAGCTTTATTCAAGTCTCTATAGCCACACACATTCGGACTTTTCCATCTTTCTTAGGCACGGGCACAATATTGGCCACCCATTGAGGATATGTAGAAGTCACCAGAAACCCCGCATCAATTTGCTTATGAACTTCTTCTTTGATCTTCACTTCCATATCGGGATGAGTTCTTCTAAGCTTCTGCTTTACAGGCACGCACTCAGGCTTCAAAGGCAGGAAATGTTGCACGATATCAGTATCCAGACCAGACATGTCTTCATATGACCAGGCAAATATGTCGACATATTCTTGTAGCAACTCAATCAACCCCTTCTTCACAGATTCTTCAAGGAGTGCCCCAATCTTCACCTCACGAACACAATCTTCAGACCCCAAGTTGACTGTTTCCAGATTCTCAAGATGCGGCTGAATTATCTTCTCTTCATGCTCAAGTAGACGGGTAATCTCATCAGGAATCTCTTCAACATCATCTTCTTCGGCCTCAAATACAGGGAACTCAAAGTTGGGAGATGGTGTTGGATCATTATGTTCAATGAGTTTGATCAACCTGCAAAATGATTTTGGATATAAAAGAGATTTTAGATTTCAAACGAGACAAATCATTATGCAGATGAAAAGATTGATTTTATTTCTTTTTTAGGGTTTTATGTGAATAGCAATTTCATGCAAAAAGCAAAAAGTGAAAATAATTTGGAAAAACAAACATTTAACATGAATTTATTGAATGAATATCATTGTATTTATGTGCCAACAATGTCATCACTTCTTCTTTTGGCATGGGAGAAGGGTTTTTAAACAAAAATGAACATTACATGGACTTATGGACAACTGTGGGAACATCAACAGCGACCCAATTATTGCAGACCCCTCCAGGGATGACAAAGTTGCCAGAATCTTCCTCTGCATCATCTTCCACAATAGCAGCAGCTTCCTGGTCTTCGACCGTGTGGATGAAACCACCACTCTGAAATAGCCCATGCTTGTTGAAAGTGCCTGAAGAATACCCTATGTCAGCCAGGAACTTATTGTCTTCCAGCTTGATCATTTGTCCTAAACTAGTAGTTGCACCATGCTCAATGGCCAACTTCGCATCATTATAGGATGCAAATGAAGAAGTTCCTTTCTTAGAAGGCTTAGCAATAGATAAGGCTTGGAACGGCGTCCCAACCTCATCCTCGGCATCAATATAAGAAAAGTAAGACAAATGGCTTACCAAGAGATCCTTCTCTCCCCCTACCACCACCAACTTTTTGTTCTTCACGAACTTCAACTTTTGGCGTATGGTGGATGTCACGGCGCCTGCCTTGTGAATCCATGGTCTGCCCAACAGACATCTATATTATGGGTGGATATCCATGACCTGGAATGTGATCTGGAAATCACTAGGTCCGATCTTGACTGGGAGTTCAACCTCGCCAATCATAGTCTTGCGCGATCCATCAAAAGCTTTGACGACCACTCCACTCTGCCTCATGGGAGGCCTCTGATAAGAAAGTTTAGCCAGAGTGTATTTTGGCAACACATTCAGCGATGATCATGTGTCTACCAACACATTAGACATGGCATCATCCTTGCAGTTCATTGAAATGTGAAGTGCCAAATTGTGGTCTCTTCCCTCCTCGGGGAGATCAGCATCACATAAACTCAAATTGTTACAAGCAATAATGTTTGCAACAATGCTATCAAATTGCTCTATAGTGACGTCATGATCTACGTACGCCACGTCCAACACTGTCTGCAAAGCTTCACGGTGTGGCTCAGAATTCGTCAACAAAGATAGCACAGAGATCTTTGAAGGCGTTTGTAGAAGCTAATCTACAACATTGTACTCACTCATCTTGATGAGCCTCAGCATCTCATCACATTCCTCTTTCATCATGCCATTCTGGCCAGCAGGGACAGGAGTTTTAGCAGCAACGGCATGTCTGTTAATAGCAAGTGCTGGATTCGGAGAAACAGAAGAATTCCCCAAAGGACGAACTACACTATCAGCAGTATCAGCTCTTCTGGTGTCAGCCTGGGGTTTTGGCGGCATCGAGAAAACACAACCACTACGGGTCAAACCACTGACATCAGCAATATTAACAACAAAAGTGGAGAGTAGAGGCACCTCCTTCCCATCTTCTAATGCAACTGCATTATAACGATAGGGAACAACTTTGTCGGAAGAGTATGGCATCGGGCCAGTTGGCTTTATAATGAGAGTAGGAGAGGCCTTCTGCTTGCTGCCATTATATCGGACGACAACAGGCTCAGGTATCCTAAATACAGGGGATATCACATTCACTTCGTCCTCATCATGATTCTGAAGTATCTCTATCACACCCTGATCAAGCATTTCTTGGATGTCTGATCGCGACTTTATGAGTCGATTGGGGATTAACTGCAAGTGCACAGTCTAATCGTGTAGTTTTAAAAGATATCGATCCCACAGGGACTTATGAATCGATATACCGTTTTTCTAAGGTTACTTCGTAAAGCTAAGGCGGATGATCCTTTGATGATTAGGGGGGAAAGTAAAACTAAAATAAGATCTAGATTAAATGTTAGAGATAACGCGGATATCGGTATGTAGTTCATCGTAATTAGGGAATCAAATCTTTGTTGGTTTCTTGGTTTTAAAATAAGTCCTTTCAGTAGAGACTATTGATTAAAAGTCTTTTCTCAAACTCTCGCTCTGTTGAATAAAACTATGACTTTAAATTAACGTACGCTCTCACTATTTAGTTAAGTCTAAAATCCCTTTTTGAAAATAATAGAATCTTTAGATACTCTTTTTAAGAAAATACTAACCGTTTAAACACCCTCGTCTCAAACTCTCGCTTTGTTGACTTAGATTATATGATTAAACCTAAATGCTTAACTCTCGTCCTCACATCTAACCTTTAAAAATACTTTTCGAAAATGATTAGAATTTAATTAACCTTAAAAATTGCTCTCGCCCTGATTTAAAGTTAATGTCCAATTTACACTGTCCAGTTAAAAGCTCAAACTGTCGTTCTATTGATTTTAACTTCTTTATGTCTTTTACTCTCGTACAAAACTTTGGTATTAATTCTGTAAATTTAGACCATAAAAAGAGTGGTTATATTTTTAAATAAATTTAAACCAACTTAGTTTTGATTCCTTCGTTCCGCTTACTTTACATACCGATATCTAAATTAATTAGCCGGACATGTTAAACAAGCCTAAACAATTATTATGCTTAAATACGACCATATCAGGCAAACAGTATAGATAAATAGCAATGCAGAGCATATATAATATTAAAACAATAAAATTAAAGAACCTGAAAAATTAATAGAAATCTTGATTATTCCTAGCTTCGATGCTTTGAACACTCCACCACAAACCGGTTGGATTTGTTCTTCACAATCTTCGATCGGACAGGAAAATAAAAATGAAGGAATAAAATACTATGACCTAACGTAAGGTTAGATCCAGTAAAAGATACACAATAGTTTCCGGTGTAGAAACTATTGCGTGAAAAATTAATTGAATGCTTTGAAAATTGACTAGAAAATAAAAGGAAATAAAAACTACTAGGAAAGTAGAGTGCTGGAAAATTAAAAAGCAGTAAAAATAATGCACGGTGCCGAAAACTGGAAAATTGAGCGAGAGCTTCAGGGTTCCATAATTGGTCCTATTTATACCAATCCATCAAGTGACCGTTTCTTCCAAGGTCCATTCAGTAGGTTTTGTCACGCGTCAACTGGTCAAGCGAAGAAAAAGGATGAACGTGCTTCTGTTACGCGTCAAACCCAAAAATATAGGAATGGGGGTGTGACGCTCGTCACACCTTGTGTTACGCTCGTAACACTTGGAAGGGGGGCGTGACGCTCGTCACACCTTGTGTGGCGGTCGTCACAGGGTCTCAGCGCTTCTTTGTGGGCTGAGCTCTAGTGAAATGCTTTTCATCCTCTTTTTGCACCTCATTTCTTTCTTTTTCACGTATGCTTCAAATAGTGTTACCTGAAATAAATAGAAGGAAAATACCAAGTAATATAGAATAAATCGAAACAAATAATAATATAATTTAATTAAATCGAGTCCAAAAATGTGATATTATTTCATGTTATCAAACTCCCCCACACTTAGACTTTTGCTTGTCCTCAAGCAAGATTCAATGTAGAAATCGGTTTAAAACATTACCCAGATGAAATTTCCAAACACACATCAATTCATAGTAGGTTGCAAGTAAATCTCATTTAGAAATATCCTGAGCTTAATCTTAACATCAACAACTACCGTTACAACCTCAGATAACCCCACCTTATGCAAACCAGATCGAGTCGTGCTATTATAGCCAGCCTAGTTCTTTTACTCTAATTTCACCCGTTTTCATTCTAGCGAAATCACATTAAGCCTTTTATCCTTTCGCGCACATAGTGGAATAACCGGTTAGCGATTCTGATCCCCTTTTTAGCTTGAAGTTCTGGTACATAAGTTGGGTAACTTCGTTATTTAGTCCATTGCAGATTGCAGGGAATCGGATCGTAATCCGCCCTACCAAGTTCAGCACCAGAAACCGCTGAACCAACTCACAATGAATCTTTCATACCATGTTTTTTTTTCGTAGGGTCCGCAGCCTTTGGATTAAATGATCGGGTAAGGATCATCTAACTTAATTAGTGCATTTCCTGATTTTTTTTTCTAATATATTGTCTTGGGAATCATTCACTTATATTCATCGGCTCTCCACGTAGTTTGCTATTAGGATGGTGCCGACTTCTCGTATAAACTACTCGGGGTTACTATAAAACTAAAAGTTCAAGGGATTGGTGTAATAGGTACTTTTCTAATCTAACATGTTGAGGTTTGTTTAGAGCGTTGGGGCGGTAATAATTTTTGTCTTAATTTTACTCAAGTTTGATAAAATAAGCAACCTTTATACTTATTAAGTGTGTTGAATTTTTGTTGTGGCTCAAGAAAATTGAGGGGAATAAATAATAAACATTTTTCACACTAGGGACTCAACTTAAAATAAATATATATTATAAATTTTTTTTTTTTTTTTTTTTTGATATAAATGAAAGGGAAATAACAATGAAAGGGAAATAGCATACTTGAAAAAGGAATGTTGAAAGAGAAATAATCATAACTGAAATCAAGTTTTCCCCCCCACACTTAAATGAGACATTGTCCCCAATGTTTCAAAGAAAAAAACTCAATTTTGCCGACGTCCTCTTGTTCTCGGCCCCGGTGATCGTTGACGAACTTCCAAGTCATCAAACCTGCTGAGCAAATCGGTGAACCGCTGGTCGGTTATTGCATTCCTCGCTTCCTGTTGTTGTTGCATCTGGCGCATCAGTTGCATCACTTCATTGTTCTGCACCTGCATGCCATCAAGCCGTTGGGTTTGATGTTCAATAGCGTCCATGATATCATCATTAGTTGCTGGCCTTCGTCTTCGACGGTGTCGGAAGGATTGGTCGGTTACATTATCGGAAGGGTTAAGCGGGACTGATTGTTGTTCAGGACCTTGATCACCTTGCTCCATTTCCTCAAACTCGTCTGGAGGCGGGTTTGCCTGTGTAGGCTCGGTAGCTTCGGGAGCATTCAGATTGTAGAGGAATCGGTTGGGGTTGGTGACATTTGTGAGGGCAACGTTGGGTAAAACAACGCTTGGGACTTCTTGGTTATTTACCATAAGATAATACCTTCCGCCTACCCTATTTTTTATTAGGCGGCTGGACCGACAATAGCTTATATCCATAAATAGGGGTGGCAGAGATTGTAAATTTTAGAGTCGGTCCCCTAGATTCAAACCAAGTGCTATGGTGGTTATTAATCCTCCAATCACAAAAGGTTGGCGGCCTCTAGCACATAGGGTGCGAATATGGTGAAATAAGAAAGAAGCAGCGTTTACCTTTGTATCCATTTCAAAGACGCAGTGGAGGAAGAATAATTCCTTCGCGTTGACCTTGCTGTTGTTGGGTCGACCAAAAATGGTGTTTTGCAGGATGCGGATAAAATACCGGATGGTTGGGTTATGTATATGCGAAGCAAGTAGTACATCCCAGTTGTTGGTTTCCACACCGGATATTTTTCTAAAGAGGTCAAAGGCGTTTATGTGCCACTGTGAGTTCGGAGGGATTCTTGGGTGGACTTGTCCTTCTACAGGGAAGTGTAGCATGGCACTCAATTCGTTCTGGGATAGTGAATACTCGGTGTTGAACATGCGGAAAGTTGCGGTGCCGGTTAAGTACTCGTCTTCACCGGTTGGAGTGTTGTATGAATAAGAACTTACAAATTCTAAGGTGAGTGATGGGTAGGTAGGTTGATTGTGTGTGCACAGAAAGGTTAAATCAGCAAGCCTAAGTAGCCATTGCACACCTTGAAGTAATCCTAATTCTTGTAAACAATTTAAATCAGGATACCTGGTAGAGACGACACCTCGTTGTTGAAACCGATCGAACTGCTCGCGTTGGAAATTATCATCTTCAGATCGGAAGATAATATTTCTGAATTGTTGGTTTTCCGCCATATTGATAGGTGGGTTGAAAGAAGGAAAGGAGATGAAAATATATTTGTATAGAGTGGTTTGTTGGAATGATGTGGTTTAGGGAGAAGTGGAGTGTAGGTATTTATAGGGAAAGTTTTTGGAAGTTGGAAGAGGAGTGGGTGAAAGAAAAATAAATGTGGATAAATGTGATTAGGATGGAGTAAAGGTGAGTGAATGGGGAAAATAAAAAGGTGGGGTAACGGTCGTGTCCCCAACGGTCACCAACATTCACCTATTCTGAAGCTGTCACGCTCGTGACAGGGGGTGTTACAGGCGTCACATGCACTTGCGTGACGACCGTGATGGCTTGTGTGACGGTCGTCACACCAGTTAGCTTGCAACGGTCACTTACGTGGGTGCTTCATAATTTGTTTTTATTATTTTATTGTTTTTATTTTGTTTTGCTTATGTTTATTATATTTTGCTATTGTTATATTATTGAACTGTCATGCATGCTACTCTATTACACACCATAGTGTATATATATTTTTCTCTAATAGGCTATGTAAGCAGCATACAGTAAGTATCATTATTGATAATTGTAGATATTGCATAAATCAAAATAAAATAAAATAAACCAATAATTGCAATAGCTTCATAAAATAAACATAATGTAACATTTGAAGATAAGAGAAAAACATGCAAAAAATAAATACTAAGATTAAAAGTAATGTGAAACAAAACTATAAATTGGCTAAAACTGAAACTAATTAACTAAAAACTTCTAGCCACTTGCAGGATCTCTGGCTGGAGGAGCAAAGGAATTAACACGGTTTAGTAACTCGTGGAATTGACTTGTCATACTACTCATGTATCCCAGAAATTCATGTCCCATATTAGTTAACTCTTCTCTGATGGCGTCTTGCTCTAACATCAAAGCTTGAATGGCGGTGCTATAATCAGTTTTGGGCATATGATGTCTAAGATCAGGTATCGCCGACTCTGCGGTCGGGATAGGATGAGGTGGAGAGGTAACATCATGGTAACCAGATGGTGTCTGTGGGTCAGACGCAGCATAAGGAATCTGGTAGTCACAAATCTCATAGTCTTGGATGGATTCAGTAGATCTAACAGGGGAAGGTATTCCATTCAGATTGTAAAGCCAGTTATTACGGTTATGAACACTAGTCATCGGACTAGGCAAGGTGAATAGGCAAAGAACTTGGTTGTTAATTATTAGTTCAAACTCTTCAGGTCCCAGATTTCCTATAAACATAGTGTTGAAGAGGAAGGGTATACTCATAGGCTCAATGGCACAAAAAGGGCTCAAGTCAAGCATGGGTTGGCGTAATCCGATAGCATTACCAATCATGGTTATCAATCCTCCTATTTGAATTGGTGCTCGGTCATCTTGAATAAGGCGGTTAAAATTCGCCAACATATAAGTGGCACCATTCACTGGACGATTCTGGGAAGCACAAAATATGATGAAGAGTTCATCATGTGAAATTGTGGTAATGTTTGATTTCTTCCCGAAAAGAGTGTATGCTAGGATTTTATGGAAATAACGAAAAGCTGGGTTATGTATGTTTCCAGAAAGAAACTCATGCTCCTCAGGGTCGTCATTTCCCGTTAAACTTCCCCAAAAATGTTCAAGTTCTCTATATTCAAAAAGGTCTTCTTGGCTCACTGTGAATGTATCAAAAGAGGTAGGGAACCCTAAAAGGTTAGTAAAGTATTGAATGTTAAATTGATACTCCATATTGAACATCCTGAACTGAATGAAACCTCTGCTTATTCCTTTTCCATGGCTGGGTAGATAGATCAGGGGGCTAAGGAATCTAGAGTTAGCCTCCGGTAAGTGACAAATTGTCTTCGAATAGGAGTGGTTTCCCACCCTATTTGACTCAGCAGATACATGACACTCTCTCTTAGTCCAAGGGCAGTCATTGCCCAATCATCAGCATAAAAACTAGGTAGCGTCTCTCTCTCTGCTAGTTCTTCAAACTTTTGTTTCTGAGCTTTCCCTCTGAATTTGATACCCATACAATCAATTTGTCCCATCAGGTTAGTGTTAACTAAAGAAAAGAAAAACAAGAATTTAGTCAGGATTTGGCCAGATGCCGAAAGAAGAAAAGAAGAAAAGTTTTATAAAATAAAATGAATGAAGAATGAATACTAAATAAAATCAAAAGAATAATCAGAGAAAAAATAGTAAAAATTTGTGGGTTGTCTCCCAAGAAGCGCTTTGTTTAATGTCGCAAGCTCGACATAAAACTAGTAGATGTTAATCTATAGATTTAGGAGACAATACGTCTAAGTGCAGGACTTGTGAGTCTTCATTGTTTTCATCATAGTGATAATGTTTCAGACGCTGCCCGTTTACGATAAATGCTTCCATAGATTTTCCTTTAATTTCCACAGCTCCACTAGGGAAAACATTAGTAATTTGGAAAGGGCCTGACCATCTAGATCGTAGTTTTCCTGGGAATAACTTAAGCCTAGAGTTGAACAAAAGGACTACATCGTCTTGTTTGAAAGTTTTCCTTGATATGCGCTTATCATGCCATTTTTTCGTTCTTTCCTTGTAGATTCTGGCACTTTCGTATGCGTCTTGTCTAAGTTCTTCTAATTTGTTTATATCAAGGATTCGCTTTTCACCGGTGGCCTTATAGTTTAAATTTAAATTTTTAATAGCCCAATAGGCCTTATGTTCTAACTCTACTGGGAGGTGGCAAGATTTACCATAAATAAGATTAAATGGGGTTGTTCCTATGGGAGTTTTGTAAGCGGTTTGATATGCCCATAAAGCTTCGGGTAATTTTGATGACCAGTCTTTCCTTGAGGTGGCGATTGTTTTTTCCAATATTTGTTTAATTTCTCTCTTAGACACTTCCACTTGTCCACTGGTTTGAGGATGGTAAGGTGTTGCCACTCGATGTTTTACACCATACTTAAATAGTAGTTTTTCGAGTACCTTAGATATGAAATGCGATCCACCATCACTGACGACTATTCTTGGGACACCAAATCTTGGAAAGATTATATTCTTAAAGAGTCTAGTTACTACTCGTGTGTCGTTTGTTGGAGAGGCTATAGCCTCAATCCATTTTGATACGTAGTCAACCGCTACGAGTATGTACTTGTTACCGAAAGAAGGTGGAAAAGGTCTCATGAAATCTATTCCCCACACGTCGAAAATCTCTACTTCCAAAATGCCCTTTTATGGCATCTCGTCACGTCTAGATATGTTTCCTGTGCGTTGACATCTATCACATTTCTTGACAGCAGCATGCACATCCTTCCATATGTTTGGCCAATAAAGACCGGCTTGTAGGATTTTAGAACAGGTCTTGGATGTACTTGCGTGTCCACCATAAGGAGCGGAGTGACAATGTTGGATTATGCTTTCTACCTCTTCTTCAGGTATACACCGACGGAAAATACCATCGGGGCCTCTTTTGAAAAGTAAAGGGTCGTCCCAGTAATAATGTTTCATGTCATGGAAGAATCGTTTCTTTTGCTGGTAGGATGAATTAAGTGGAACTATTCCGGCGGCTAAATAATTGACAAAGTCGGCGTACCATGGTGTAACGCATACAGCCAAGGTGGTCTCTACCTGTTCATCAGCTCTATTTTCTTCCAAATTAGCTATAAGTTTATCGTACGAGAAGTCATCATTGATCGATGTTCTTTCCGGTTCCAGGTTTTCAAGTCTAGAAAGGTGATCTGCTACTACGTTTTCAGTTCCTTTTTTATCTTTGATTTCCAAATCAAATTCTTGTAACAACAAGATCCACCTTAGGAGTCTAGGTTTAGCATCCTTTTTTGTTAAGAGGTACTTAATGGCAGCGTGGTCAGTGTAAACGACTATTTTAGCTCCGACCAAGTAAGAACGAAATTTATCTAGCGCAAATACTACTGCTAAAAGTTCTTTCTCGGTCGTGGCGTAATTCATATGTGCTTCATCTAGAGTTCTACTTGCATAATATATGGTGTGAAGTTTTTTATCCTTTCGTTTTCCTAAAACAGCGCCTACGGAGTAGTCACTTGCGTCACACATTATTTCGAATGGTTCATTCTAATCCGGAGTCTGCATTATGGGCGCGGAGATCAATGCTTGTTTAAGCGTTTGAAATGCTTCTAAACATTTATTGTCGAAGATGAATTCAGCATCTTTCATTAGTAATCCGGTTAAAGGTTTAGTTATTTTAGAGAAATCTTTAATAAATCGTCAATAAAAACCAACATGTCCTAGGAAGCTTCGTACTTCTCTCACAGTTTTCGGAGGTTGAAGGTTTTCGATTACTTCTATTTTGGCTTTGTCTACTTCGATTCCTCTATTTGATATGATGTGTCCTAAAACAATTCCTTCTTGTACCATAAAGTGACATTTTTCCCAATTAAGTACTAGGTTTACTTTTACACATCGTTCTAGAACTCTTTCTAGGTTTTCAAGACATTCTTCGAAACTTTGTCCGCATACGGAAAAGTCATCCATAAAGACTTCCATGATGTTTTCGAGAAAATCGGTGAATATTGCCATCATGCACCTTTGGAAGGTTGCGGGAGCATTTTGCACAAGCCAAACGGCATTCGTCGATAAGCGAAGGTACCAAAAGGACATGTGAACGTTGTCTTTTCTTGGTCATCAGGATGAATTGGTATTTGAAAGAAGCCTGAGTAACCGTCTAGATAGCAGAAATGAGAAGGCTTTGCTAATCGTTCTAACATCTAGTCTATGAATGGTAAAGGAAAATGATCTTTTCGGGTTGCTTTGTTTAGTTTCCTATAGTCAATGCATATTCTCCATCCCGATTCGATTCGTTTGGTTATAGTTTCTCCTTTTTCATTTTCGATCACGGTTATACCTCCCTTCTTTGGTACTACGTGTACGGGACTAACCCATTTGCTATCAGATATAGGATATATGATACCTGCCTCTAATAACTTCGTTACTTCCTTCTTCACTACCTCACTCAGGATCGGGTTTAGTCTCTTCTGGTGTTCCCTAGAAGTTTTACAGTCTTCTTCTAGCATGATGCGGTGCATACAAATAGAAGGACTTATCCCTTTAAGATCGGTGATGTTGTATCCTAGTGCAGTTGGATATTTTCTTAAGATATGTAGGAGTTTTTCGGTTTCGAGTTTTCCTAGGTCTACATTTACTATCACTGGTCGTTCAAGTTCTAAGTCTAGGAATTCATATCTCATATTTTTGGGAAGTTTTTTCAGGTCGAGGGTTGGTTTCTTAAGGCATTGCGTAGGATCCGATGTTATTGCTAAACATTGGTTTAGTCTGTCTTCTACACGATAGTCAGACAATTTGTCATTTTCTAATTCTGTTTCTTTTATGCATTCATCGATGATATCCATGAAGTAACATGTGTCTTCTATTGCAGGTGCTTTCAAAAATTTGGAAAGAATGAACTCAATTTTCTCTTCTCCTACTTCGAAAGTGAGTCGTCCTCGTTTTACGTCTATGATGGCACCGGCGGTTGCTAAGAAGGGTCTTCCCAATATAATGGGTGTAACTTCATCTTCCCTTATGTCCATAATTATAAAATCGGTTGGGATGTAGAATTGACCCATGTGCACGGGAACGTTTTCAAGAATTCCTACGGGATATCTAACGGAACGATCTGCTAATTGCACAGACATTTTAGTTGGTCTTAATTCTCCCATTTCCAGTTTCTTGCATATGGATAAGGGCATAACACTGATATCGGCTCCTAAATCACACAACGCTTTGTCTATGACAAATTTTCCTATGTGACAGGGTATAGAGAAACTACCAGGATCTTTAAGTTTAGGAGGCATATTCTGGATTATTGCGCTACACTCAGCAGTGAGTGTAACGGTTTCGCTATCCTCAAGTTTCCTTTTATTAGATAAGATTTCTTTTAAAAACTTAGCATATGAGGGCATTTGCGTAATAGCTTCTGTAAACGGAATTGTGACGTTTAATTGTTTCAGTAGGTCAACAAATTTTTTAAATTGGCCCGCATCTTTAGTTTTAATAAGCCTTTGAGGATAAGGGATAGGTGGTTTATAAGGCGGTGGAGGTACATAAGGTTCTTTCTTTTCTACGGTTTCCTTATTACTCTCTTCCTTTTCCTTAGGTTTATTTTCTTCCTCAGTTAACTTTTTAGAGTTTTGGTTTTCAATTCTTGGGTCAGATGGTCCTTCTACCTCTGTTCCACTTCTCAATATAATTGCATGAGCGTGGCTTTTCGGGTTAGGTTGGGGTTGTCCAGGAAATGTACCAGTTGGGGCAGCAGTAGGCGCTTGTTGTTGAGCTACTTGTGAGATTTGTGTTTCCAGCATTTTGTTATGGGTAGCCAGGGCATCTACTTTACTTGCTAGTTGTTTAATCTGTTCGTTTGTGTGTACATTCTGGTTTAAGAACTCTTTATTGGTTTGCTGTTGAGAAGCTATGAAGTTCTCCATCATGATTTCCAAGTTGGATTTCCTAGGAACGTTATTGTTAGGAGTAGATGGGGTCGGCTTTTGATATCCAGGGGGTATAGTTGGGGTTTGACTGGGAGATTGACCTGGTGCGTATAAAGCATTATTACTCTTATATGAAAAATTAGGATGATTCTTCCAGTTTGAGTTATAGGTATGCGAGTAGGGATTTCCTTGAGCATAGTTCACTTGCTCTGCTTAGATTCCTGTTAAGAGTTGACA
Organism: Lathyrus oleraceus; assembly: GCF_024323335.1. Taxonomy (NCBI): domain Eukaryota; kingdom Viridiplantae; phylum Streptophyta; class Magnoliopsida; order Fabales; family Fabaceae; genus Lathyrus; species Lathyrus oleraceus. Next base: position 126,247,879 of record NC_066579.1, read on the forward strand.
ATCTGTAGGAGTGTGACCTTGGATTCCACAGACTTCGCAATTTTGAGTTACGGCAACCACGGTGGCTGGAGGTGATACATTTAAACTTTCAATTTTCTGGGCAAGAGCATCCACTTTTGCATTAACATGATCAAGGCTACTTATCTCGTACATGCCACTTTTCGTTTGAGGTTTTTCTACAATTGTTCGGTCGCTTCCCCACTGATAATGATTTTGGGCCATGCTTTCGATAAGTTGATAAGCATCGGTATAAGGTTTATCCATAAGCGCACCACCTGCGGCGGCGTCTATTGTTAACCTTGTGTCGTACAAGAGACCATTATAGAAGGTATGAATTACTAGCCAGTCCTCTAGACCATGGTGTGGACAAAGTCTCATCATGTCTTTGTATCTTTCCCATGCTTCGAAAAGAGACTCATTATATTTCTGTTTAAATCCATTTATCTGGGCTCTCAACATAGCTGTTTTGCTTGGAGGAAAATATCGGGCAAGAAAGACTTTTTTCAACTCATTCCATGTGGTGACTGAGTTGGAAGGAAGAGATTGAAGCCATCTTCTAGATTTATCTCTTAACGAGAAAGGAAAAAGACGAAGTCGAATTGCCTCTGAAGTGACACCATTAGCTTTAACAGTATCAGCGTATTGGACAAATACGGATAAATGAAGGTTTGGATCCTCGGTAGGATTTCCAGAGAATTGATTTTGTTGCACTGCCTACAACAGCGAAGGTTTAAGTTCAAAGTTGTTTGCTTCGATTGCAGGTGGAGCAATACTCGAATGCGGCTCATCTTGCGATGGAGCGGCGTAATCTCGAAGAGCACGAGCTGGTTCTGCCATCTCGGGTATCAGCGAAGGAAGAAGATTTTTAAGATCAGGAATTTCGATGGGAGGAAGATTGTTTGTAGTACGAATCTCTCGAATTCGTCGTAAGACTCGGAGATATCGTTCAACGTCTATGATTCGTAAGTAAAACGGTTCGCAGTGTGTGCGAGTGTGTGGCATACAAGTCAACTAAAGAAAGAAATAAAAATTGCCTTAGTCTCTACAGCGTAACAGAAGAGTTATGATATCGACTAAATAAAAGTCCTCGGCAACGGCGCCAAAAACTTGATCGCGACTTTATGAGTCGATTGGGGTATTAACTGCAAGTGCACAGTCTAATCGCGTAGTTTTAAAAGATATCGATCCCACGGGGACTTATGAATCGATATACCGTTTTTCTAAGGTTACTTCGTAAAGCTAAGGCGGATGATCCTTTGATGATTAGGGGGAAAAGTAAAACTAAAATAAGATCTAGATTAAATGTCAGAGATAACGCGGATATCGGTATGTAGTTCGGCGTAATTAGGGAATCAAATCTTCGTTGGTTTCTTGGTTTTAAAATAAGTCCTTTCAATACACACTATTGATTAAAAGTCTTTTCTCAAACTCTCGCTCTGTTGAATAAAACTATGACTTTAAATTAACGTAAGCTCTCACTATTTCGTTAAGTCTAAAATCATTTTTTGAAAACAATAGAATCTTTAGAAACTCTTTTTAAGAAAATACTTATCGTTTAAACACCCTCGTCTCAAACTCTCGCTCTGTTGACTTAGATTATATGATTAAATCTAAATGCTTAACTCTCGTCCTCACATCTAACCTTTAAAAATACTTTTCGAAAATGATTAGAATTTAATTAACCTTAAAAATTGCTCTCGCCCTGATTTAAAGTTAATGCTCAATTTACACTGTCCAGTTAAAAGCTCAAACTGTCGTTCTATTGATTTTAACTTCTTTATGTCTTTTACTCTCGTACAAAACTTTGGTATTAATTCTGTAAATTTAGACCATAAAAAGAGTGATTATATTTTTAAATAAATTTAAACCAACTTAGTTTTGATTCCTTCATTCCGCTTACTTTACATACCGATATCTAAATTAATTAGCCGGACATGTTAAACAGACCTAAACAATTATTATGCTTAAATACGGCCATATCAGGAAAACAGTATAGATAAATAGCAGTGCAGAGCATATATAATATTAAAACAATAAAATTAAAGAACCTGTAAAATTAATAGAAATCTTTATTATTCCTAGCTTCGATGCTTTGAACACTCCACCACAAACCGGTTGGATTTGTTCTTCACAATCTTCGATCGGACAGGAAAATAAAAACGAAGGAATAAAATACTATGACCTAACGTAAGGTTAGATCCAGTAAAAGATACACAATAGTTTCCGGTGTAGAAACTATTGTGTGAAAAATTAATTGAATGCTTTGAAAATTGACTTGAAAATAAAAGGAAATAAAAATTGCTAGGAAAGTAGAGTGCTGAAAAATTAAAAAGCAGTAAAAATAATGCACGGTGCCGAAAACTGGAAAATTGAGCGAGAGCTTCAGGGTTCCATAATTGGTCCTATTTATACCAATCCATCAAGTGACCGTTTCTTCCAAGGTCCATTCAGTAGGTTTTGTCACGCGTCAACTGGTCAAGCGAAGAAAAAGGATGAACGTGCTTCTGTTACGCGTCAAACCCAAAAATATAGGAATGGGGGTGTGACGCTCGTCACACCTTGTGTTACGCTCGTAACACTTGGCAGGGGGGCGTGATGCTCGTCACACCTTGTGTGGCGGTCGTCACAGGGTCTCAGCGCTTCTTTGTGGGCTGGGCTCTAGTGAAATGCTTTTCATCCTCTTTTTGCACCCCATTTCTTTCTTTTTCACGTATGCTTCAAATAGTGTTACCTGAAATAAATAGAAGGAAAATACCAAGTAATATCGAATAATATAGAATAAATCGAAACAAATAATAATATAATTTAATTGAATCGAGTCCAAAAATGTGATATTATTTCATGTTATCAATGTCTTTTCTGACTTGACGATATCCCCTCTCATTGACAGTGCAAACACGGCAACTGTCATGATCATGCTCGTAGTGACTGTATCCACACAATAGTCTATGCATCTCGACCAAAGATTGTCGGATATGGCTGACATATCGGACCTTGTATTTACCAGGGCAACCCTGAACCATGTTGACAGCAGACTTCCCATGCTCAGGCAATGGGTTCTTCTTCACGTTAGGACCTACGTCCTCGAAAAACAATATACCGCTTCTCACAAGGTCTTGCACCTTGGTCTTCAATGGGTAGCAATTCTCCATATCATGTCCGGGAGCACCGGAATGATAAACATAATGAAGCTCAGGCTTATACCACCATTGAGGGTTGGTAGGTATAGCAGGTGGGTCACGTGGAGTGATCAGTTTCCTTTTAATTAAAGAAGGATATAGCTCTGCGTAAATCATGGGAGTAGGATCAAAAGTGATCCTTTTCCTATCATAGCTTGTACTGGTCTGATTGTTGTTTCGAGGCTGGTAGGCCTGCTGTTAAGGATGGTGTTGTTGTTGTTGATATTGTTGATGTTGTTGTTGCTGGTTCTGATATTGATGCTGATATTGCTGATTTTCTCTGAAAACAGGTGCTATATGAGCCACCTGGTGCTGGTTACTGGCTGGACGCACAGTCTTCCTCTTCATAAAAGGTCTTCTGGATTGAATATGGGAGGTCACAGCATGTGCCTCTCCATCTTTCTTCTTCGCAAACTCCCCATAACGTTTGGCAGAAGAGCCTTCTTCTCTAGTCAGGCGCCCTTCCCTGACTCCTTCTTCTAGACACATCCCCATGTTCACCATCTCGGTGAAGTCAGAGGGAGCGCTAGCAATCATCCGCTTATAATAGAATGAACTCAAGGTCTTCAGAAAGATCTTGGTCATTTCCTTCTCTTCTAGCGGAGGCACAATATGTGCAGCCAATTCTCACCACCTCTGGGCATACTCCTTAAAAGTTTCCTTATCCTTCTGGGACATGGCCCTCCGTTGGTCCCTATCGGGAGCCATATCAATGTTGTATTTGTATTGCTTGACGAAGGCTTCGCCAATGTCATTGAAGGAGCGGATGTTCACACTATCCAAACCCATGTACCATCTCAAAGCGGCACATGACAGGCTATCCTTGAAGTAGTGGATCAGGAGTTGATCATTGTCGGTCTGAGTCGACATCTTTCGTGCACACATAACCAGATGGATGAGCGGGAAAGTGTTTCCTTTGTACTTTTCAAAGTCAGGCACTTTGAATTTGACAGGAATCTTGACATTGGGAACAATGCAAAGCTCAGCAGCAGATTTGCCAAAGAGGTCCTTCCCTCTGAGAGTTTTGAGTTCCTTGCGAAGCTCAAGGAATTGATCGTTCATAGCATCCATTTTCTCATACACGTCTAGGCCCTCAGATGGCTCAGAGTGGTAAATGGTGTCATCTACTCTCGGTAAAGTGTGCACGACTGGAGGTGGCACAAGAAGGACCGGGCTAGATGTCGGCAGAGAAGCAAAAGTTGGGGTGAGCCCCTCGGGAACAAAGTTCGCGGGCATCCCCTAGGGAAACCCGGCTGGCATAGCAGTAGGCGCAAAATGGGCATTGGTAGCAGGCACGGTTGAGGAGGCAATCTCAGAAATGACTGTCCTCTGGGGAGGAGTTGAAGGCGTTGGAGAAGACTGGCTTTGGGCGGCCAAGAAAGACTCCATCAGGGCAGTCAATCTTGCCACTTCCTCCTTCAATTCTCTGTTCTCTTGTTCTAGGTGATCCATTAGCTTTGATGATTTGGCTCTGGTATAGTACCGATGCGTCAGCTTGTCTTCAAAATAAATGAAGAACACAGAGTTAGGCCATTGATCAAGAAGCCCTGGAACAAAACCTGCTTATGCACATGATGCATGTAATGCTTGTGCATATGATTTATTTTTTAATCAGAGGAACTTTAGAGTCCTATTTGCAAATATTTTGGAAATATTAATCATTTAGACATATATGGAAATATAATATCAATAATATCTGGAAAATATTTTTACACCAAAGAAGTACAATCTTGGTAACCAAATACAATACAAGAGAGAAGGAAAATGAACATCCTATGGAACCCTAGAAACAATCATCCAAAGCTCTTGAGACTGGAAGATAAGCTGCACGAAGCCTCTTCACCTCTCTCTCATAGGCTGCTTCCATATTTGCCTTCTCCTTTGCGAGTCGATCGTACTTCCTCTTCCAAAACCTGGAAGACTGAGGAAGAAGAGAAGTCACCATATCATCAGGCTCGTCGATAACCTGATGCTCAAGAAACTCTATCAATGCATCCTTATCTCTAAGCTGCTGAAGTAGCTCCTCTCGCTCACGGATCCAAGCACGCGAACGGTCTTCGTCTCTCAACTCCTCTACTCCTTGGTCAGGGAGGGTTGAAGGCCCAGCCATAACCATAGATGTAGGTCTCGGGTAATCATAAGGCATAAGGTACTCAGAAGCTCTCCTTCTAACCCACGAGGTATAGGGTTCCAAAGCAATACAATTCTTCGGACCAAGCTCTTTCCTCCCCTTCCTATGAATCTTGCGCCAAGTGTGGACCATCCTGCCCTTCAAGTTTTGGGGATCTTTACCCTCTTGAAAGAACACACCTTCTAACAAAATGTTATTAGGTTTATCCTTTAAGGGGAACCCTGTAACACCCCGATAAAAATAAGATAATTATTTAAATTAAGTTAATAGTATATTTATTAATTTAATTAAATAATTGGATTATTATTGGAATATTATTGGGATTATTATTATTATTATTATTATTATTATTATTATTATTATTATTGGAATAAAAGTTGGAATTAGAAAAGGTCCCATTTGGTAAAAAGAGGTTTTCACGTGAAAACAGAAAAACGACTCAAAAGTGGAAAAGGAAAAAGGGCAAAGAGCCAGAGAACAAGGGTTGAAGAGAGGAAGAGCTCGAAGCTAAAGGATTGCCGGATTAACTCAGGTAAGGGGGGGTTATCATCGTTTAATGGGTATTATGGGATAACATGTAATGGGTAGTGATAAACCATTGATTTGACTCTGATTAGAATGATGTATGCTGAAATTTGTGAAGTATTGGATGAACGAAATTTGGATTATGGTTGAAGGAAAATTCGTAAGGATTAGATGGAATAATGTTAGAATTTGTGAAATTGAATAGGGTATGATTTGTGTTAGATGATATGAACGAATACTGTGAAAAATTGGACTGTGGAAGGTTAGATCTGAGAAAATTCGTAGCAGAGAAAACCATAGCAGATCTGGAAATTCTGGTTTCTGGTCATACGCGTATGGCACTAGGCAATACGCGTATGAGATGGTCTAGTACGCGTATGGGACTAGGCAATACGCGTATGGATGAGGAAGATGATGTTTTGAACGTGGTTTGGTCTCTGTTGGTACGCGTATGGGGAAGTGGTACGCGTAGCATACGCGTATGAGATGGTGTTACGCGTATGGGATTTGGTCAGGAGATGGGTCATACGCGTATGGGACTATGCAATACGCGTATGGGCAGATTTGTATTTTTCTGGGCTGTTGTTATGCAGTTTTTGGTTGTTCAGCTGAGTAATGTAATTTGGCTGATGTATGATATAGTAGGGATCATTTCCCGTTGTTTTGAGCAGTATAGGTATTAGTAGAGTGTGCTAATACTGTGATTATTAATTGGCATGACATGATATGATTTTGTGATAATATGCTGATGATGTATGATTGTATGCATAATGCTGTGAATGTATGTATTATGTGGAATGGACTGTTTTATGGCTTAGAGTGTGAGCATATGTCCATTTTGGATTGTTGTTGATGTTGCATGACTAAGTGATTTAGCTTGCATATTGTGGCCTTTATGGTGGTAGCTAATTCCCATGGTGAGGAATTAGTGAGTGAATTATTTTGGATTGTTGTTGATGTTTGCATGCTAGGTGCTTAGCGTGCATAGCATAGCCCTTGGGGTGGTAGCTAATTCCCATGGTGAGGAATTAGTGAGTGAGTCACTAGGTCTCAAATGAGTGGGACTAGTGAGCTTGGTAGCCGTATCTGGATTTGATCGGTGAGGTTGAACTATATGTTCACGAATAGTCGGTACCGCATGCATGGAGTCTCATTGCATAATGTATGTATGTATGGCGTATAATATGAATGGATGTATTCCAATATTATACGTGTGTTTTATGGTTGTGTTGAGTTTGCGTATGATGATGATGATTATGAGTTGATATTGCCGTTGCCGAATATGTGTTATGATTAGGGTGATGAAATGTGTTAATTTACTTAACATTTCATGATATCTTATAATGCTTATTATATCGATTGAGGAACTCACCCTTACAACTATTTTTCAGGTAACGAGCAGTGATTGAGTAGAAGCTAGTACTTGGAGTCTAGTGTAGTTCCTTAGTGGGTCATGCTCTGGTAGATGTAACATCGGGACGGGATGTTTTACCTTATTTTCATTGTTGGTTGTTGAATGATCTTACATGTAATGTGTTACATGGTTTGCATGATTGATAGATCTCTATCCGCTGCGTATTGTGCAATGTTTTATTTTGATAAATAAATGAGTATGACCAGATATTTTGGAACATGGTGTGAAGTGTCAAGTGTGACACCCTTAATTGCATACTTACTCTGATTTATATTGTTGATTTAATTAATTATTGGGGTATTTTTAGAAGGGTGTTACAAACCCCGGCTGACGACGTGCCAAAATAGGGTTGTAGTTAATCCCACCACATGTACCAAGAAGAGGCACATTGGAGAATTCACCACAAGAGTCAATAATCTGCACACCATTATATACACGGTTGTACCAAAAGATATCATCATTAGTGAGAGACATAAGCCTCGTGGACCACCGTAGACATCCTTTGTTCTCCTTGAAGGCGACCGTCTGTGGCAAGTGCGAAATAAACCACTTGTACAATAGAGGCAAACAGCACACAATGGTACCACCACCCTTTGGATTCCTCATATGCAAAGAGAAATAAGTGTCACCCAACAGAGTCGGAACAGGATTAAGAGTAGAGAAAATCCTAATAGCGTTCACATCCACAAAATTGTCGATGTTGGGGAATAACACTAGCCCATAGATAAGAAGTACAAATATGGCCTCAAAGGCATCCTCACTCATGGCCTTCCCATACATAGTAGCTAGAGCAATGAGGAAATCACATGGGAGACCTTGAATTCCACCTTTAGTAGTCATATGAGCACCAACAATAGATTCATCTATATGTAACAGATCATCAATTTCTGGAGAAGTAGGAACTCTCTCCAAACCACTGAACGGCAACTGATCTAGAATAGGTATACCCACAAAATAGGCATACTCCTCAAGCGTAGGCAAAAGTTGGAAATCCGGAAATGTGAAGCAACGGTACAAGGGATCATAAAAACTGCGCCAACACACTCATCAGACCTTCATCCACCTTAGTAGCAAGAATAGACAGAAGCTTCCCATGACGAGCCTTGAACTCCAAGGGATCTAATACATAGGATGTCAAACTCCTTAACTCTTTCAACTCGAGTTGTCTGAAATTGTACTTCTTTGTATTCCTTCTTTGCTTATCCATGTCTGAAAATTTGCAAATAGACCTCTTAAGTTCCTTGAAAATTTTCTCATTATTGATGATATGGATGTGTATGAATGCATGAATGCATGGATGCAACAATCACACTCAAGGATCAAGCAAATCACACCACACAAAGGTCATAGGATGGATCAAGTCATCCTTAATATCAATCATCCATTTTGGTGGATTATGGTTTACACCTTATCAACACCCAAGTTCCATTGATATTAAGGATATACAAGAACGGATCGACCATGAATCAAGGGTTTGTTGCAAGTCACGAGCATGGAGTCTCGGTTAAGAACCACCCAAAGAGAGTGTACTATGGTTAAACCTGACAATCATGTTCTACAAGAGGTTCCCATAGTCATCATCCCATCTTTCGGATATTATTGGATAAACAACTACTCGTATTCCAAAAATATTCTCAAGAGAGACTCGTATGAGTGTAGTATCGTGTAACAATCGTATCAAATCTTACACTTGAACGACCTTCGCACTACATCCTAAAATAGGCCAAGATGGGCTAGGTAATCTAAGGTCTTTTTCTTCTAAGGCATATATTGGAAAGAGTAATTCCTAACCACGACTAATCGTGTGACATTATTGATCCCAACATAACCTCCACCAAGTGAATGGGCTTGCAAGTCAACTTGCTAAGGAATAACTCCACACAAGTCAACAAGACTATGCCATTCTCCTATCATAAGTGCACTCGAGTTCGGGTATAGAACTCATCTCACAAGAGACACCCAAGCACACAAGCAATTGATATATCAAGCAATTCATACATTACAAACAATACAGTAATCCCAAATTTGCACAAAAATATGTCACAAATAATATAAACAATACAATACAACAAAAGTGAAAAGTAGGCAAAACCCACTAGGCAAACCTCCCCAGCAGAGTCGCCACTTTTCTGTAGCGGGGTATTCGTTACCTTTAGATTTATTAACTAAATCAAAAGTAAGTCATACAACTCGAGTCGCCACCGCACTTCTACTTATCCAAAGGAAAGGTTAGAAAGCGAACAAAAACCGAGAAGTTTTATCAAATCAAAAACTAATAAAAATGTCAGAGATCTGGGTAAGGGGGTTGGTTATGCAATGGGAAGGTTTTAAGCACCCAAAACATCCTTAGTACTCTAAGGGAGCCCTTTTCACCAATGTTGTAAGGCAGGTTGGTATTTGTGAAAAATATTTGTGCAAACATGATTAGGGAGATGAGAAAAGAATATACAAGTTATTTACAATTTTGTGTTTGAATGGATAAACCCAATGCCTACGTACCATCTTAAAAAAAGACTAGGATCAAAACCTCTTAGTTAGGGGTAAAAATCTCAAAAGAAGTTGGTGAATTGATTGGCCAAAATCCTTAAGGTCTTTTATTATCAAAGGGAGAAAACTCAACCTAAAAACCACAAATCCACCATGTGAGGAGAGCTTCAACATGCTAGTGAGGGGTTAACCCTATAATAAGCATGGAAGACTTATAGTCCATCAATAAGGATATAGGTGAGTATTATATCAACCTCTAGGATAACTGAAACCTAATAGCTAGTGTTTATGAAAAGCTTTGGCAAAAAGTGGCCATTGAAACCACAAAACAATTGAGTGAGTTGTATTTACCAATGAAAAGTATTCACAGAATAAGGTCAAAATTGACTTAAGGAATCAATTCAAAATAAGTGTTATGAAAAAGAAGTTGGAAAATCAGAAGCATAGTGCTTAGGTTTCTAATTTTTGAAAACAATGTTAATGTTTGCACAAAAGTTTGGTTTGGGTTAGAGTGGAGGGAAGAAGGCGAATGGCTAGGTCCTAAACATGCAAAGATGAAGGAAGAGAAATAAAACCACATGGAGTTCCCCTCTTAAGATCATAGTGATGATCCAAGTTGCTCCCATCCTTTGGAATTAACAATCAAATAGCAAATAACTCAAGCAATCAAGCAAATAACAATCAAGCTCCTAGGAATCTTCCAATGGCTTTTGTATCTCTCACTGTGGATGATCATGACAATGGTTCTTCTAATTGGTTCAAGTTTGGATCCCTGGCACACAAGGACACACAAATCAAAAAGTTCCACAAAACAAATAAAGAATGGACAAGAGGGAGGTTAGATATAGAGGTCCTTTCAAAGTCTTCTTCAAGATTAAGCATTCTAAAGGCATGAGGCCTAGTTGCTCTTTGACATTTTATAGCATTCTAAAGGCATAAGGCCTAGTTTCTCTTCAAACTCCATTAGCATAAGTAAGGTCCTAAAATCTAAGTCCTTTTGTCCATTTGGATTGGGTTCACACAATCAAAACAAAACAAGCACAATAGTATATACACAATAATATGCTCAAGTGAGCAAAAGGCAAATGACATTAACATAAACATGAGCTCAAGTGAGCAAAGGGAAAAAACCAAATGAATTAATGTGCAAGAAATTAAATTGCATTAAAGTAAATTGCAAGAATTAAATGACTTGAATTAAAAGCTAGTGTTAATAGTTAATGTTAGTGCTCCATAAGGCAATTTAGCGCTATGTTAAGCAATCGTAAGTGGACTAATATAGTAGTCACACCTATCTGAGGCCGGTCAATAAAACTATAGGCAACAAACACAAGTTAGAGACCATGACTAGTAATCCAAGCTCCTACAACTTGCCATGCCAAAAGAAAAGAAGAATGATCTTGTATGGATTTAGGTTTTTTGTTTGACCAAGAAACAACCTATCTCTAATGCAAAGCCATTCACTTGATCTTTGATCAAGATGAATTAGATTGGAATCAAAGAAGGTTAAGCCCCTCATATGTCAAGTCTAACCACCAATCATTAACTCATTGATCAAAAAGAAAGAAGAAGAAGAAGAAGAAGAAGAAGAAGAAGAAGAAGAAGAATGTACATAAATTGAAATTCAAATGAAATATTCAACATACTTTGATCAAACATGAATAAAATCAAAGTCAATCAATGGTAAACAGAAGCAAAATGAAGTTTAGAAGTCAAGAAACAAATAAAATATTTTTGGTATTTTTGAGAATTAAAATAATACTTGAATTAAAACAAACAATTAAAGGTCAAACTTCAAATCCATTTCAAATCAACTTGGAAAAGTCCAAATGGATCATCCTAAGTTCAACAAAGTCAAACAAAGTTTGACAAAAAATTTCAGCATTTTTGGAAACCAGAAACTATTTTTAAACAATTAAAAATGAATAAAAAATTTCAGCTTATGTTTTTTCCAATTCAAGGTTTTCGAGTCTAGAGAGGTGATCTGCTACTACGTTTTCAGTTCCCTTTTTATCTTTGATTTCCAAATCAAATTCTTGTAGCAACAAGATCCACCTTAGGAGTCTAGGTTTAGCGTCCTTTTTCGTTAAGAGTTACTTAATGGCAGCGTGATCAATGTAAACGATTATTTTAGCTCCGATCAAGTAGGAACGAAATTTATCTAGTGCAAATACTACTGCTAAAAGTTCTTTCTCGGTCGTGGCGTAACTCATTTGCGCTTCATCTAGAGTTCTGCTCGCATAATATATGACGTGAAGTTTTTTATCCTTCCGTTGTCCTAAAACAGCGCCTACGGCGTAGTCACTTGCGTCACACATTATTTCGAAAGGTTCATTCCAATCCGGGGTCTGCATTATGGGCGCGGAGATCAATGCTTGTTTAAGTGTTTGTAATGCTTCTAAACATTTATTGTCGAAGATGAATTCAGCATCTTTCATTAATAATTCGGTTAAAGGTTTAGTTATTTTAGAGAAATCTTTAATGAATCGTCGGTAAAAACCGGCATGTTCTAAGAAGCTTCGTATTTCCCTCACAGTTTTCGGAGGTTGAAGGTTTTCGATTACTTCTATTTTGGCTTTGTCTATTACAATTCCTCTATTTGATATGATGTGTCCTAAAACAATTCCTTCTTGTACCATAAAGTGACATTTTTCCCAATTAAGTACTATGTTTACTTTTACACATCGTTCTAGAACTCTTTCTAGGTTTTCAAGACATTCTTCGAAACTTTGCCCGCATACGGAAAAGTCATCCATAAAGACTTCCATGATGCTTTCGAGAAAATCGGTGAATATTGCCATCATGCACCTTTGGAAGGTTGCAGGAGCATTGCACAAGCCAAACGGCATTCGTCGATAAGCGAAGGTACCAAAAGGACATGTGAACGTTGTCTTTTCTTGGTCATCAGGATGAATTGGTATTTGAAAGAAACCTGAGTAATCGTCCAGATAGCAGAAATGAGAATGCTTGGCTAGTCATTCTAACATCTGGTCTATGAATGGTAAAGGAAAATGATCTTTTTGGGTTGCTTTGTTTAGCTTTTTGTAGTCAATGCACATTCTCCATCCCGATTCAACTCGTTTGGTTATAATTTCTCCTTTTTCATTTTCGATCACTGTTATACCTCCTTTTTTTGGTACTACGTGTACAGGACTAACCCATTTGCTATCGGATATAGGATATATGATACCTGCCTCTAATAACTTTGTTACTTCCTTCTTCACTACCTCACTCATGATCGGGTTTAGTCTCCTCTGATGTTCCCTAGAATTCTTACAGTCTTCTTCTAGCATGATGCGGTGCATACAAATAGAAGGACTTATCCCTTTAAGATCGGTGATGTTGTATCCTAGTGCGGTTGGATATTTTCTTAAGATATGTAGGAGTTTTTCGGTTTCAAGTTTTCCTAGGTCTGCATTGACTATTACTGGTCGTTCAAGTTCTAGGTCTAGGAATTCATATCTCAGATTTTTGGGAAGTGTTTTCAGGTCGAGGGTTGGTTTCTTAAGGCATTGCGTAGGATCTGATGTTATTGCTAAACATTGGTTCAGTCTGTCTTCTACACGATAGTCGGACAAATCGTCATTTTCTAATTCTATTTCTTTAATGCATTCATCGATGATATCCATGAAGTAACATGTGTCTTCTATTGCATGTGCTTTCAAAAATTTGGAAAGAATAAACTCAATTTTCTCTTCTCCTACTTCGAAAGTGAGTCGTCCTCGTTTTACGTCTATGATAGCACCGGCGGTTGCTAAGAAGGGTCTTCCCAATATAATGGGGGTAACTTCATCTTCTCTTATGTCCATAATTATAAAATCGGTGGGAATGTAGAATTGACCTATGCGCACGGGAACGTTTTCAAGAATTCCTACGGGATATCTTACGGAACGATCTGCTAACTGCACAGACATTTTAGTTGGTCTTAATTCTCCCATTTCAAGTTTCTTGCATATGGACAAGGGCATAACACTGATACCGGCTCCTAAATCGCATAGAGCTTTGTCTATGACAAATTTTCCTATATGACAGGGTATAGAAAAACTACCAGGATCTTTAAGTTTAGGAGGCATATTCTAGATTATTGCGCTACACTCAGCAGTGAGTGTAACGGTTTCGCTATCTTCAAGTTTCCTTTTATTAGATAAAATTTCTTTTAAGAACTTAGCATATGAGGGCATCTGTGTAATAGCTTTTGTAAAAGGAATTGTGACGTTTAATTGTTTCAGTAGGTCAACAAATTTTTTAAATTGGCCCGCGTCTTTGGTTTTAATTAGCCTTTAAGGATAAGGGATAGGTGGTTTGTAAGGCGGTGTAGGTACATAAGGTTCTTTTTTTTCCACGGTTTCCTTATTACACTCTTCCTTTTCTTTAGGTTTACCTTCTTCCTCAGTTGACTTTTTAGAGTTTTGGTTCTCAATCCTTGGGTCAGACGGTCCTTCTACCTCTGTTCCACTTCGTAATATAATTGCATGAGCGTGGCCTTTCGGGTTAGGTTGGGGCTGTCCAGGAAATGTATCAGTTGGGGCAGCAGTAGGCGCTTGTTGTTGAGCTACTTGCGAGATTTGTGTTTCCAGCATTTTGTCATGGGTAGCCAAGGTATCTACTTTACTTGCTAGTTGTTTAATCTATTCGCTAGTGTGTACATTCTGGTTTAAGAACTCTTTATTGGTTTGCTGCTGAGAAGCTATGAAGTTCTCCATCATGATTTCCATGTTGGATTTTCTATGAACGTTATTGTTAGGTGTAGATGGGGTCGGCTTTTGATATCCAGGAGGTATAGTTGGAGCTTGACTGGGAGCTTGACCTGGTGCGTATAAAGCATTGTTACTTTTATATGAAAAATTAGGATGGTTCTTCCAGTTTGAGTTATAGGTATGCGAGTAAGGATTTCCTTGAGCATACTTCACCTGCTCTGTTTGAATTCCTGTTAGGAGTTGACAATCTGTAGGTGTGTGACCTTGAATTCCACAGACTTTGCAATTTTGAGTTACGGCAACCACGGTGGCTGGAGGTGATACATTTAAACTTTCAATTTTCTGGGCAAGAGCATCCACTTTTGCATTAACATGACCAAGGCTACTTATCTCGTATATGCCACCTTTTGTTTGAGATTTTTCTACCATTGTTTGGTCGCTTCCCCACTGATAATGATTTTGGGCCATGCTCTTGATAAGTTGGTAAGCGTCGGTGTAAGGTTTATCCATAAGCGCACCACCGGCGGCGGCGTCTATTGTTAACCTTGTGTTGTACAAGAGACCATTGTAGAAGGTGTGAATTACTAACCAGTCCTCTGAACCATGGTGTGGGCAAAGTTTCATCATGTCCTTGTATCTTTCCCATGCTTCGAAAAGAGACTCGTTATCTTTTTGCTTAAATCCAGTTATCTGGGCTCTCAACATAGTTGTTTTTCTTGGAGGAAAATATCGGGCAAGAAAGACTTTCTTCAACTCATTCCATGTGGTGACTGAGTTGGAAGGAAGAGACTGAAGCCATCTTTTAGCTTTATCTCTTAACGAGAAAGGAAACAGACGAAGTCGAATTGCCTCTGAAGTGACACCATTAGCTTTAACAGTGTCAGCGTATTGGACAAATACGGATAAATGAAGGTTTGGATCCTCGATAGGATTTCCAGAAAATTGATTCTGTTGCACTGCCTGCAACAGCGAAGGTTTAAGTTCGAAGTTGTTCGCTTCGATTGCGGGTGGAGCAATACTCGAATGCGGCTCATCCTGCGATGGAGCAGCGTAATCTCGAAGAGCACGAGCTGGTTCGGTCATCGCTGGTATCGTCGAAGGAAGGAGATTTTTGAGATCAGGAATTTCGATTGGAGGAAGATTGTTTGTAGCACGATACTCCCGAATTTGTCATAATAATCGGAGATATCGTTCAACGTCGTTGATTCGTAAGTAGTACAGCTCGCCTTGTGAGCGAGTGTGTGGCATACAAATCAACGAAAAAGAAGGGAAAAAAATAAAAATTGCCTTAGTCTCTACAGCGTAACAGAAGAGTTACGATATCGACTAAATAAAAGTCCCCGGCAACGGCGCCAAAAACTTGATCGCGACTTTATGAGTCTAACGGTGGTACTAACTGCAAGTGCACAGTCTAATCGCGTAGTTTTAAAAGATATCGATCCCACAGGGACTTAATGAATCGATCTACCGTTTTTCTAGGGTTACTGCGTAAAGCTAAGGCGAATGATACTTTGATGATTAGGGGGAAAAGTATAACTAAATTTGGATCTAGATAAAATATCAAATAATATGGATATCAGTATGTAGTTCGTCGTACTTAGGGAATCAAATCTTTGTTGGTCTTTTTTTTCTTAATTTTCAAAATAAGTCTTTTCAGTAGACACTATTAATTAAAAGTTTTTTCCTCAAACTCTCACTTTGTTGAATTAGACTATGACTTTATATTTTAACGTGTGCTCTCACTATTTCGTTAAATCTAAAATCACTTTTGAAAATAGTAGAATTTATGGAAACTCCTTTTGAGAAAATACTAATCATTTAAACACCCTCGTCTCAAACTCTCGCTCTGTTGACTTAGATTATATGATTAAACTTAAATGCTTAACTCTCGTCCTCACATTTAACCTTTAAAAATACTTTTTGAAAATGATTAGAATTTAATTAACCTTAAAAATTGCTTTCGCCCTGATTTAAAGTTAATGTCCAATTTACACTGTCCAGTTAAAGACTCAAACCGTCGTTCTATTGATTTTAACTTCTTTATGTCTTTTACTCTCGTACAAAAACTTTGGTATTAACTTTGTAAATTGAGACCATAAAAAGAGTGACTATATTTTGAAATAAATTTAAACCAACTCAATTTTGATTCCTTTATTCCGCTTACTTTACATACCGATATCTAAATTAATTAGCCGGACATGCTAAACATGCATAAACAATAATCATGCATAAATACGGCCATATCAAACAAACAATATATATAAACAGCGGAGCAAAGCATATGTAAATTAAAACAATAAATCAATTAATTAATGAACCTGGAAAAATACTAGAAATCTGGATTTTATCTCCTATGCTTCGGTGCTCGAACACTCCACCACAAGTCGGTTGGATTTGTTCTTCACAATTTCGATCCGATAGGAAAGTAAAAACAAGGAAATAAAATACTATGATCTGACGTAAGGTTAGATCCAGTAAAAATTACACAATAATTTCCGGTGTAGAAACTATCGTGAGAAAAATAAATTGTATGCTTCGGAAATTAAACTAGAAAAGAAAATAAAATAAAATGCTTGAAAATTTAGAGTGCTGGAAAATTAGAAAGCTGGAAAAATATTGCACGGAGAAGAGAGAGTCTCAATTGGCTTTTGTGAGGTCTATTTATATTCACCAATAAAAATAACCGTTTCCTCAAAAGTATCTTCAGTATGGTTCAAAAGCGTCAACGAGTGCAGGAGGAAATTTAGGGGAAACCGTCCACTCCGTTACGCACGTAAAGCCTAAAATGTAGGATGAAGTGTGTGACGTCCGTTACACTATGTGTTACGGTCGTAACACTAGGTTTTGGGACGTGACGCTCGGCACGTTCTCGTGGCGGTCGTGACAGCCATCTCCTTTGTTCCAAACATGGGATGGGCTTTGGTGCTTTAGCTTGTTGCTTTTCCTATAAAACCCTCTTTTTGCACCCCTTTTCTTTCTTTTTCACACATGCTTTAAATAATGATACCTGAAATAAATAATAAGAAAATAACGAGTAATATCGAATAATATAAAATAAATTGACTCAAGTAACGATATAATTTAATTAATCAAGTCTAAAAATGTGATATAGTTTCATGTTATCACTTACATTAATAAATGTCAAAACATCCAATTTGACATTTACACATAGAGCCTTATGCCATGGCTTGTTATCCTCCTGAAGAACAGACTGAGATACATACTGAACTGTAGCAGAAAACTAACCTGCCTATTATTCAGTATATGCTGTCAATGATGAATGTCATAACATCCAGTTTGACATTCAGACAATAGGCCTTATGCCAGGTCTATTATTCCCTTGATAAACAGACTGAAAATAAATACTGAGTTATAACAGAAAACCAATTGTTCTATTCCTCAGTATCTGCTGTCAGGGATGAATGTCATAACATCTAGTTTGACATTCACTAAATCCTGTATTAGCTAAACATGCAGCATACTACTCAAGTATGTCATGACATCAGTCAAGACATCAGAGTATAATTAGATGTTCTAACACAAAATGCAGCCAATCAAACATCTCCAGAGCATGTCATGACATCAGTCAAGACATTAGAGTCCAGTTAATGTTTTAACATAAAATGCAGCCAATTAAACATCTACAAGAAGTGACAATGACAAGGAGTTTGAAAATGCAAAATTTTATTAATTTTGTTCTTATGAAGGTATTAGTCATGAGTTCTCATCTCCCATCAGTCCTCAGCAAAATGGAGTTGTTGAACACAAGAACATAATATTACAAGAATCAGCTAGAGTTGTGCTTCATGCAAAAAATCTCCCTTATCATTTTTGGGTTGAAGCAATGAACACTTCTTATTATATCCACAATCATGTTACTCTGAGAGTTGGTACTTCAACTACTCCCTATGAATTATGGAAAGGAAGGAAACCAACTGTTAAATATTTTCATGTATTTCGAAGTAAATGCTACATTCTAGATGATCGTGAGCAGAGGAGAAAGATGGATCCCAAAAGTGATGAAGGGATATTTCTCGGTTACTCTACAAACACTAGAGCTTACAGGGTATTTAACTCCAGAACCAAGGTCATGATGGAATCTATTAATGTTGTGGTTAATAATTCTATTATTGTGAAAGGGACTGATGTCGATGAAGATGTTGGAACATCATCTTAGCAGACTGATGCTTCAGAAAATATGAAAGACATTGAGTCCAACATTGGGCCAACAAGGATTGAATCAAATAATCCTCAAGCCAAAAAAGTCCCCTCTATCATAATTTGTAGAGATCATTTAAATGAACTTATTATTGGAAATCTTAATGAATGGATCACTACTAGATCCAGAGATGTGATATCCAATACATGTTTTATCTCAAAGTTTACACCTAAAAATGTGAAGGTGGCCTTGACTGATGAATTTTGGATTAATGATATGCAAGAAGAACTAGGGAAACTCAGAAGGAATGAAGTGTAGGACCTAGTTCCTAGGCCTGAAGGGATGAATATTATTGGCACAAAATGGATTTACAACAAATCTGATGAAGATGGAATTGTGACCAGGAAGAAGGCTAGGCTTGTTTATCAAGGATATATTCAAATTAAAGGGGTTGATTTTTATGAGACTTTTGCACCTGATGCTCATCTTGAATCCATAAGATTGCTCTTAGGAGTGGCATGTATACTAAAATTCAAGCTATTTAAGATGGATGTGAAAAGTTCCTTCTTAAATGGGTACTTGAATGAAGAAGTGTATGTTGAACAACCCAAGGGGTTCGTAGATCCTAGTTTTCTAGACCATGTTTACAAACTAAGGAAAGCTCTTTATGGATTGAAGCAAGCACCTAGAGCTTGGTATGAAAGGTTAATTGAGTTTCTTGTCAATAATGGCTACAGGAAAGGGGGAGCATACAAGATTTTGTTTGTTAAAGAAGAGCATGGTAAATTCATGATTGCCCAAATATATGTTGATGACATTGTGTTTGAAGGGATGTTAAACCAGATGGTTCAACATTTTGTCAAGCAAATGCAATCTGAATTTGAGATGAGTCTTGTTGGTGAATTAACCTATTTTCTTGGTCTTCAAGTTAAACAAATGGATGATAATATATTCATTTCTCAAAGCAAGTATGCCAAGAATATAGTGAAGAAGTTTGGCCTATAAAGTGCTAGCCACAAAAGGACACATGCATCAACCCACTTGAAATTAACTAAGGATGAAAAAGGTGTTGATGTGGATCAAAGCATGTACATGAGTATGATTGGTAGTCTTTTGTATCTTACAACTAGCATACTAGACATCACTTTTGATGTAGGAATATGTGCTAGATATGAGGTTGAGCCTAAAATCAATCACATTACTCAAGTGAAGGGATCTTGAAATACATCAATGGTACTAGTGAGCATGGCATGTTGTATTCTCATAGTTCTAATTTAATGCTTGTGTGGTATTGTGATGTAGACTGGGCAGGTAATGCTGATGATAGAAAAGTACTTCTGGAGGATGCTTCTTCTTGGGATATAATGTTATATCTTGGTTCAGCAAGAAGCAAAAATGTGTGTCATTGTCCACTACTGAGGCTGAGTATATTGTAGCATGAAGCAATTGCTCTCAATTGATTTGGATGAAACAAATGCTAAAGGAATCTAATGTCAAGTAGGATGTCATGACATTATATTTTAACAATCTGATTGTTATCAATATATCCAAGATCCCATTTAACATAGCAGGATAAAGCATATTATTATTCGTCATTATTTTATTAGGGATATTGTTATAGACAAAATTGTTACTCTTGAGCATATGGCCACTGAGAAGCAACTGGAAGATATATTTACTAAAGCTTTGGATGAAAATCAGTTTGAGAAGTTAATGGGAGGAGAATTGGGAATTTTCATGTTTAAAGAGTTATAGCAATTACTGATGTGGAGGTGTGCAATCAATATTTTCTATTCCCTTCATTTAGTGGTGCATGAAACTCCAGGAAAATCATTACAAACTTTCCTTATTTTTTCTTCAACACGCCATCATCTCTCTCTTACCTAATCCATTGATTCTATTCTCTCCACCTTCAGTAAATTATTCATCATTATTCTTGTTTACCTTTTTCTCTCTGCAGTCAATCTCAACTCAAAATCAGTCATCAAGATGTCTAAACCTTTTGGCTCAACACCATGCAAAAGCACCATAGATCAATTGGTCCCTAGGATTGCATGTGCTAATATGGATCATTCAGATGTTATAACTGATGATGTTCCTCTCTCCATAGTTCTGGGACATGTTCCTACTAAAAGGAGAGCTAGAACACCTACTGGGAAAAAGGATAGGCCTCCAATTTAAGTAAGTCTTCTAACCCCTCCGGGTCAGTTCAAATTACTTCTAGTGAGATTAGGAATATGGAGCCCTCTGTTGCTGTCAAGAAACCTCACTATATGACTAGCTTATATCTTGATCTAATTAAAACCACAAATGTCGAACTTGATGTTGTTGCGTCGATTAAAGGTTCTGTTGTTCCAAAAATAGTGGGTAGTGTTGAATCAACTGGAAAAACCTGGCTTTGAAAAACAGGATCTGACTCTGGTACTGTAAGTCTAGATAACCCTAGATCTGATAAAACCCTAGGATATAGTATGAACGTTGATGATAAAAATATTGTTGATAAAAGTATTTATGTGTTAATCTCTCAAATTTTGGGTATTGAATCTAGTTCTGATGTTATGTCGGATGTCACTACATCCTTGGCCCAAATTGATCATCCTACTGAAACCCCACCAGATAAATCTGATGGAAAGTATGATAATGAGTCTGTTCCAGTTAAGTCCCTTGAAAAATCTGAAGAGAAGGACGATTCTGGTAGTATGTCTGTTGATATATCTGACAAAGAAGATAATGTTGGTGCGAAGAAGGATCAATATACAAGCATTGTAAATGTAGAAGATGTGGACTCTGATGATGAGCCCATTGGTAAGAGATTGGCTCCAAGGATAGCTAAGAGGTTAAAGAGTAGAAAAGGGAAGACTATCGGGTCTACAAGAAAGTCTCCCAAGGCTCCCAAGAAAAGTACAAATGCTGGTCCTGCTAAAAGCTGGAGCAAGGTTGTAACTCATGTCACCAAGGAAAGATATCTGAAGAGGAAGGAAGTTCCCTCTAGTTCTAGTAACTCTGAGTATGATGTCGAATAGAATGTTCAAGATATCATACCTCTAAAGAAAACTATTGGGAAAAAGGTCTCTGCTAATGCACTTGAAGTTCCCATTGGCAACATCTCTTTTCACTCTGTTGAGAATGTTGAAAAATGGAAGTTTGTGTACCAAAGGAGGTTGGCTTTGGAAAGGGAACTTGGAAAGGATGCCTTTGAGTGCAAAGAAGTGATGGATCTGATTAAAGAAGTAGGGTTGATGAAAAATATGGCTGGTTTTGGCAAGTGTTATGAGATGCTTATAAAAGAGTTCATTATGAATATTTATAAGGAGTGTGACAACAAGAGGAGTAAGGAGTTTAGAAAAGTGTATGTGAGAGGAAAATGTGTGGAATTTTCTCCATAAATCATTAGCAGGTTCATGGGCAGAAGTGAAGAGGAGAAAGCTGAAGTAGAGGTATCTGAGAATGTCATTTGCAGGGAAATCACTGCAAAACAGGTGAATGAATGACCAAGAAAAGGGAAGTGTGAGATGGTTGCTTGAGTGTGAAGTATGTAGTACTTCATAGAATTAAAGCTGCTAATTAGGTTCTAACAAATCATACTTCCAATATTGTTACACGGTTGGGTAAGTTCATTTACATTGTAGGGACCAAAACCAAGTTTGACTTTGGGTCCTATGTTTTTGACCAAACCATGAAGCATGCTACCTCTTTTGTTGTGAAGATGCCTATAGCATTTCCCTCCTTAATTTGTGGTGTGATTCTAAGTCAACACTCTAGTATTTTAATCAGCTCAGACATTTCCTGCAAGAGAGAATCTCCTCTTTCTTTGCATTATAGGATATTCACAGGGAAACATGTCCCAGACATTGTCATGACATATGAAAAAGAATCTACCAGGTCTACTTCTAGGACATGAATCATTTCTAAATTAAAGGCCACATGCAAAACCTTGGATGAAACCGTCAAAGCTTGTACTGAAAAGAAGAGCAGGCTTGAGATCTTGATAAATGCTTTGTCTGAAGAAGATGCTGAGGGAAACCTGGATAGTGATAAAAAGGAGTCCAATAAGGTTGAAGAAGATGCTAATGCAAGGAGTGATGATGTTGAAGAGACAACCAACAGTAATAATGATTGATGTGTTATGTTCTTTTTGTGATTTTTCCTTTTGTTTCTGTTTCATTTTGTGGGCTATGCCCAAAATATTTTTGTGCACCACATCTGCCTACTTTTGGTATGTAATACGATATGCTACATCTGATATTTCTCTTCTCCTAATGAATATATTTCCTATTTTTGTCATTTTTTGGCTAAAAAGAGGGAGTAGTGGTAGTGGTGTGTATTTGGTATTTTGTTTGAGGGAGAGTAGTTTTTTCCTCTATTATTCTATTTAGGGGGAGCATTAGTGTCTTCTCTTCTAGCTTAATGTGTGATGATGTGGAGTCAGACCAAATGTCTTGATATCCTGACTATGAGAATTTATGTTTCTCTGCAGAGATTTTACTTCTCTCTGATGTAACATTCTCTGTGAGGTTGGTTTTATCTTGTCCTGATGTGTATGCCTCTGATGTATCTTAGAGAAGTTCCAAGTTTGTTTATTGTGCTTTTTTATTTGAAGAAGTTCTCGTGTGTTTACTGGTTTTTACAAGTTATGTTTTGCAAAGGTTGTTTTGGCCAAAATTTGCCAAAGGGGGAGGTTGTTAGGTTGTGTGTTTTGTGATTGGTAGCATTTTGATAAAAACAAGTGAAATAGAAAGATGTTGGACAAGATGTTTGTACATGCTTGTACGGCATCATGGTGTGCTATGGTTTTACATTCTTAGAAGATTTGTTTTTTTAGCGTGAGATTAGTGAATATTCTTTGTTGATTTGATTCACGCATTCTACGGTTCAAAATGCTTATGTTAGAAGCTCAAAGATAAGTTCCAGTTGTGCCTTGTCTCCTAAGGAAGGATGTCAAAACATATAAGGAAACATTAGATTATATTTGATTTGATTCTGCAGAAGATTATGCAGCAGACTGATTTGATTTGATTTGATGTTTATTTTAGCCCGAACCCCTGTGCTTTTCTAGTGTTATTAACCTAAGAAGACGATGAAGTTGCGCATGAGATAGTCTTTGTTAGGGTTTAGTTTGTTCATTGTTTTTGTGAGCCATTCGAGTATCACTTAGATGCTTGAATTGGACTGAGTTTTATGTTGTAATTGTGAATCACTCATGAGCTTTTAAGCAATAGTGGATTCTATTTCTTTAGAAGTGTGTCTTCTATTTATTGTTAGAAGTTGTTATCATTGTTGTATGATTGAAGGGAAGTGAGAAAGGTCCCATATATAGGAGAGTCTTAGATAGAAATTACAAGGGTAGTGATTAGGTGAGAAGTTTGTAAAACCAGAGGTTGTTTGGAACTTCAATCTAATACTATTATAGTGTATTTCCTTCCTGGCTTAGATGCCCTCAGATGTAGGTGACGTTGCATCAAATTGGGTTAACAGCTGACCTGTGTTATTTACTTCCTGCTATTTACTTTACCACTATAATTATTTGTGTTGTGACAATGTCTTAATCCTGGTATCATGAATTCGTATATGACATTTGTCATCTACATACTAGAATTTCATGAAGCATGCTTATCAATTTTTATCTCCTTCAATACCTTTAGCTTGGGGAAAAACCATTTGGTGAAAGGAATACCTTCTAGCTAAATCCTTGTTCATCTGGAAGCTTATGTTGGACAAAATTCCAACAGATGAAAAGTTGAGACATAGAGGTTGCAACATTGTTTCCAGATGCAGTATGTGCATGAATCGTGAAGAAACTTCCCAACATCTCTTCTTAGATTGTCCTTTCTCTATGAAGATCTAGCTTTGGTTCTACAAATCCATCAACATCTCAAGTCCTCCTCAACATCTTGAAGACCGGTGGACAACTTACAACACCAACAGGTCGAACTAATGGTCTCTTATCCTTAAGGTTGTAGTAACTTACATCCTAATAAACCTTTGGGAAGTTAGCAATTTTTATAGGTTTAGAGAAAAATCTCCTTGTGTCACTCAAATTATCAAAAAAATCAAAGCACAACTCTTACTTATTGGAAACAACTCCACAACCACGTCATTCTCTTCTTTGGAAGAATTCAACATTCTCTGAGCTTTTGGTATTAGTGTTAAAACTCCTAGAGCTCCTCAAATTAAACAAGTGTTTTGGCATCCCCTCCTCATTGCTGGGAGAATTGCAATTTTTATGGGGCTTACAATCATGACCTTCTCCCAGCTAGTTGCGGTGAAGTCTTCTGTAACAACCATGGAAGTTTTCTTCTTGCTTTTGCTGATAAGGTGCTTTGATCATCCTTCTACCTTTCAGAGTTCATAGCATTCATCAAGGCCATTTAGATTGCAAAGGATAGAGGTTGGTCCAAGCTTTGGATTGAAACGAATTCGGCCATTGTTGCTCAAGCTTTTCACAAAAATTCTTTGTTGCCTTATAAAATCAAACAACAATGATTTAGTTGTATATCTTACTTTGCACATAAATATCTTTTCATATCACACGTCTATAAAAAAGGCAACTCTTATGTTAATTTTATGGCTGACTTGGGTCTCACTTGTACTCCCTCGCCATTTTTAAATCCATTCTATTGGCATAAGGAATCACTTTATACAAAATAGGGTAGGAATGTCACCTTTTAGATTTGGCTCTTTTTTGATGGGCAGTAATTGGGCTTCCCATTTTGTAATGCTTCTTTTTGGTTAATATATGAGGTTTTTATTTTTTATTTTTAAATTTATCCACTCTCACATTTTTGGACTTCAAAATTAATGACATGTACATTTAATAATGATGTGTCACTTGTGAAACATGACAAAATCATTGTATTTTCTTTTTATTTATAGAAAAATCATCTATATTGTCTATTAACAATATAAATTCAAAATATGTATAAAATTTATTATTTTTTAGAAATTTAAATAATATTTTATAAAGTTTAAAGTATATAAATTATATAGAGAGAGAGAGGGAGAGAGAGGTATTTGTGCTTTCACGAGTACCTTGCTAGTGAATAAAGAAAATTCTTATTTATTTAAAGTTTATCCGTTCAGTTACTCTAATTATAGTCTTAATATAAGTATATAATATTAACACACTATTATTTTTTATTATAAAATAAACATAATTAATATTTTCAGAATTATGGATTTTTTTATATAAAAATATGTACTTTATATAAAATCATGTATTTTTTAATACAAAAATATTGATTATAGTTATTCTTTGTCATTTAAAATAAGTTTAAAAATATACAATATTAAATTATTGTGTATTATCAGTGCAAAGTTACACAACCAGCAAATCATAATTCTTTATATGTGAGACTTTCAAAATGATTTTAATTAAAATAAAATGTTTTAATTCGTAAATTCTAATTCAATTTGCAAAAAATAGATATTGTTATATTGAACATCAATACTAAAATTTAAATCTTGATAGTCACGACTGTATGTGAGTTTTAGTGGTTATTATTATTTCGTTTATATATTAAAAAAATATTTTTAATCACCAACTTGTATAATTTATTGACAATGTAAAAATACTTTACAATAACGGTTTATATAACTTTAATTTTAATGCAATTAAAAAAATAAGTTTTAAAATAAGAGGTGAGACATGTTGAAAAACTATTTTGCAAATTGGGATTACAGACACAAAATTGTCATGAAATTGGATTGGTCTCTTCATGATTAGTAATGTCTCATGGAAAAACTTATGAATTACTCCCTCCGTTGTTTTTGAAGTGTTAATTTTTTGACTAATTACATTATCAATAAAGCTAATTAATATTTTTATTTTTAAAAAATATAATTCTTCTTTTATCTATAATATCCTTAATTTTTTATTATATTCATTTTATTTTTTCTCTCTCTATATATATAATAAATATTTAGGGGTAATTTTGACAAAAATGCAATTAGTATTAACTTGAACTTTGCAAGTGACAATTAAAAAGAAATAAAAAAATTATCAAAAAAATTTAAAAAGGAACGGAGGTATTAATAAATATGAAATACAAAGAGATTAATAGAACCATCAATGAAAAATATCTAAAAAAGTACTACCTTACTATGTGAGAGATTATTGAAAGTTCATATAAAAGTTCAATTGATGTTTTAAAAGGGTAGCCACAAAGGTCGACTACCTAGCCAATATACAAAAGAAAGATCATAAAATAAGATACATGGGCCTTCATAGTCTTAAAAGAGGCATTCACGTCCTAGTGTCAACTGTAGATTATATTGTTCATGCCCTCCTCTATCTCTAGAAAAACTATGAGTAGTTAATCCTGGAATCCCAAGTGTCAGTGTGGTGTCCACGACACTATTGATTGTTGACGACGATGGTTGACCCACTACTTGAAGATCAACATCAATGGGATTTTGCATCGATTCCCCACCAAGAATAGGTGAGGTCGATGAAGACATAGCATGTCGATTTTCTTCCATGGTTACATGGTCAAACCGCATCACAGCTTGAAGGATAGGGCTTAACTTTTCCTGGAAAAAAGAAAAAAGATGGTTTATTAGCTAAAAAGAATCAAGTTTTTTCTCTTAAACAATATAGATAGATATAGAGAGAGAGAGAGAGATATGAATTACATAATTTGGAATGAGATTTCTACGCTTCCTAGAAGTAGAAGCGTTTGAGGCTTTTCTTGGAGCCAGAGATCGCGATCCAACTCGTTGAATCCTACTGAGACCACCACCTATTGAAATAGGAAGAGCTAAGGTGAGCACACAACTTAGATCGGGGGCTACTGGAAAGAGGTCAAGTTCCTTAATAGTAGCGGTATTTTGTTTTTGGACATTAGGTTGAAAGGTTGAAAGATGTTTCATTGTGATGGAGACAGCCTAATATGGGTAGGGGATACGTAATAGCTTGCACATCTAATTCATAAATATTTATAGGAGAGAATTCACAATAATTAAATAGGATAAACGATAAGGGGAGTTCGGGTGACAAAAGCACAATTGAGTGAAGTGGGTCAAAGAGGCATTCAATAGTTTCTAGATCGAGACAAAATTTGCAACGGTTAGTCCATTGTTTTAAGACAGAATGATGACATTGTTCACATGTTTCTTACCATTGGTTACTTTGCATCATCTCATGTTTCTAGGTTAACCAATAATGCAATGTATTAGGACATTTATTTACACTTAAAAATAAATAAAAGTCCCGTCGAAATCAACAAACAAGTAATTTTAGATTTAAACAATTATAATCACAGTCGAACGTAAGTCAGTTGAATCTTTCTCAATTCTTCTAGAAATCAGACGATAACTTTTAATTTGAAGATTTAAATTAAATTATTATTCCAAATATGATTGTAATTAGTTTATGCTATTATATATGATAAAAAATTATATATTTATTAGAAAAAATTATTTATTTATTTAAATAAATAAATATATCTCTATTAATAATATTTTTCTGATGATTTTTTAATAATATTTAAACCAAAGTCTTATCTTTTACATAGTTTAATTATGTTACTTAAATTTTTATTTTATAAAGGGAAATAACATAACTTCCTTTATTTTAACATAGTGTACTTTTTTCAAAGAGTCAAGTAATACTTTTAATATGTATAATTTTTTTATTATATAACAATATTCAATTTAGTATGTATTTTTTTTTATAAATAAAAGATGTTTTTTGAAAAAATTTATATTAATTGACTTCAAAATATACTCTTATGTGAGTTACAATAATTAATTCATTATTTGAATGAGCAGGCACAGAAATTTGCATATAAATTCAAAATAAGTTATTTAACCATAGTTATCATTTTTTTTATCACAGTTTGATACTTTTATTTTATCACGAAAATAGTTCTTGTTTGAATTTAAAAAAATTTAAACACAAAATATTTTAAAAGGGATCCAAAAAAATTAAAATTTAAAATAGAAAATTAATTTTATATAAAATAAGAGAAGTGCATAATTTTCTTTCTTTTAGTCTAATTTAAAAAAAAACTAATAATTTTTAAATTATATATTTTTTATATTATGTAATAACGATATTTTAAAGTTAATTTTTTTTATAAAAACTTAAACTGTATGAAGTTTATTTCAAAGTGAGTAAAAAAAAACAATATCTTTATTTTTTTAAAGTCTATCCACCTGATTAGTCCAATAATATACATTCAACCTATCTAATTAATGTGATAGATTATTTTTCAAAAATATATATATAATTGTTTTTTTATAAATCAACATATTTATTATTTTTTAATGAAGTATTTTTTTTATTTGGCAAAAAAAAAGTTATGTATTACATTGTTTTCGGTAAAAAATGTGTATTACTTTAAACCCCACTTATAAGTATTAGGATACTATTATAAATAAATAAAAAATGTGTAAATAGTCTTTTCGTCCATGTAAGTTTGTGAGTTTTTGTTTTTCGTTTCTGCATATTTTTTTAAAAAGTTCTTAAATTTTAAATTCATTTGGTTTTCGTCCCTGACGACAACCTTCCGTTAAGAAAATGCAATGTGGAAAACGAATCTGATGTGGCATCAGTGATGTGGCCTAGGAAGACGAAATCCAAAAAAAAATTAAAAATTAATCTTCTTCTTCCTCAATCCATCTCCAACTTCCATCTTCAACTTTCAACCTCTATCTCCAACCTCCATCTTCAACCTCAACCTCTATCTCCAACCTCCATTTTCAACCTTTATCTCTCTAACCTCCATCTTCAACCTCCATCTTTAACCTCCAACCTCTACCTCTAACCTCCATCTTCAGCCTCCATCTCTATTCTACAACCTCTATCTCCAACCTCTATCTTCAACCTCCATTTTTCCATCTCTAACCTCCATCTTCAACCTCCATTTTTTCATCTACAACCTTCATCTTCAACCTCCAACCTCTATCTTCAACCTTCATCTTCAACCTATATCTCCAACCTCTAACCTCTATCTGCAACCTTTATTTTTCATCTCCAACCTCCATTTTTTCATCTTTGACGTCTATCTACAACATCCTTTTTTCCCTCATCTCCAACCTCCATGTCTACACATTGAAGCATGTCTTAAACAACGACCATGTCGTTTCCTTCTTCAAGAGCAACAACGTCAACAGAAACAAGAACTAAAGATGCAGCAGCAAGGTAGAATCTGAAGAGAATTTGATGATGAACCATTATACTTTTGCTACATATTGTAACTTTATAATCATGAAAAGAACTAATATTTGCAATGAAGGTAGAAATGACATATAAGTTTGTTTTTTTTCCTTCTATTGTAGTTTGTGATTGTTATTATTATATTTGTCCATTCATACTTTGAACGGTACTTTCGTGGAATATTTAACAATAATTGATTAGTTTTCTTCCCAGTTTGAACATTATAAAATTTTGATTTGTGTTGGATATAATTTTGCAACTTGGCTATGATACACAATATTAAAGACAGAGCATTTCAAATATAATGCAATCCAAATATAATGCAATTAAGCTTATGTGACCAAATAGGTTAGAGGATGGAGATGAGAAAAAATAGAGGATGGAAATGGAGGATGGAGATGAGAAAAAGTGAAGGTTGGAGATGGAGTTTGAAGATGAAAATAAAATGGAGTTTGGAGATGAGGAAAAAATGGAAGTTGGGGATGAAAGTTGGAGATGAAAAAAAGGAGGTTAGAGGTTGGAGATGACGAAAAAAATGGAGGTTGGAAATAAAAAAATGGAGATTAGAGATGAGGGGAAAATAGAGGTCGGATGTGAAAAAATGGAGGTTGGAGATGATAAAAAATAAAGGTTGGAGGTTATAGGTGGATTGAGGAAGAAGAAGACCAATTTGCAAAATTATTTTTTTAGATTTCGTCCTCCCATACCACATCACTGGGGCCACATCACAAACGTTTATCACGTTGCCTTTTCTTTAACGGAAGGTTGAAATCAGAGACGAAAGCCAAATGAATTTTAACACTTAAGGACTTTTCACACAAAAAAGTGATACAGTAACGAAAAACATAAATTTGCTAACTTACACGGACAAATCATATATTTAAGTCATAAAAAAATCAATTTTTTTATATTTACTACATTATTTATATATAATATATTAATTAGTTAATAAATTTTAAAAGTTTTTTCATATAACTATGAATGATGTATTTATACAAAACGTGATAATTGTGAAACCCCAAAACTTGTCTAAAAAAATCAATCTCTTTTATGTGTTTGATTATGCGGTGATGAGAATTGATTTTAAATAAATTGAATTTGTAGAATTGATTTTGGTTAAAAGTAAGTTGAATGTAAAGTGATTTATGTTTGTATGTATTTATATAAAAGTGAATTGAAGAGTAAACTTTAATATAAAAATCACACTTAAACTCAAAAATTACAAATTCTAAATACAAGTAGAATCAATTTTAGACGCAGAATTAATTATACTTTAGAAGAACAAAACACCTCAAAATTATTCTTAAATAAATTCAACACCTCTGAAATTGCTTTATTTCTCTTCCAAAAACTAAATCAAACATAGATATGACTCGGTTTGATAAAAATGGTGATTGGCTAATAAGTTAATTGATAGCTTATAGCTTATAACTTATAAGTTAATTTAAACGTTTGCTAAAATTAGCGATTCAATTAGTTGATAAATGTAAAATGACATAAGAAAATAAGTCTTAATTAATAATAAAATATATAATTAAGATACTAAAAGTTTATTAGTGTAAATATCTTTTCTAGACTATTATTAAATTATTTTTTATCTGCTAAAGTTTTATTGTAAATTTATTTTTATTTCAATTTTATATTTTATAAAAGAATCAATATTTCACATCAAAGTGTACACATACAATAGTCAACTTGTGATACTTCGAAAATTGACTACACGCTCTTACGATTCGAAATTACGAACATATAATAATATGAAAAAACATTCTTAATTTATAATAAAATTTATATCAAATTAATATTTATAATACATAAAATTAACATAATATTAAAATATATTCAACAAAATAATGTAAAGCCAATATATTAGAAAAAGAAAGATAAAAAAGACGGGGGACTAGAGCCAAAACCCTTCAACAAGAGAATAATCTAAGCTCAAGAATACCAAGCTTGTTACACAAGCAAGCATCTCAAAAACTCTAAATCAAGTGATCATACAGTCCAAGTGTCTCATTCTATGGAGGAAATTTAACAAACGATTCTTAATACCCCAAGGGACAATATTTGGATTGGCGAGGGTTTTAACTATCATTAAAGAATCATTTTCAATCCAAATCTTGTCCTAGTGTTTGTCGAAAGCTAACTCCATAGTAAGAATTTATCCAATCAACTCAGCCATCAAAGCATCACTCGATCTAATGTCATTCTTTAAAGTTACACCACAAGCACATAATGTGGGTATTCCTATGGTTACACCATCTTGTTACATTTAATCTACCTAGAAGAAAGAGGTAGCCAAAGAACATCAATGGATCTACTGGATTTAGGGGGATGAATGATAGTGTTGGACGATTTTAAAATGGAAGATTCAAACATGGAGGAATCTGTGACCTTGTTAGTGTTGTTACTAACCATTCTCAGAGAAGAAGCAATAAACTTAATGTAATTTTTCAATGAATATCGACATCCTCATATTTGATCTTGTTCCTAGCCTCCAAATTTTTGAAAAACTAAACATGAACACAGTTTTTTTGACTACCTTACATTGAGGGGACCACCCCCTGCAATGGTCTTCCAACAATCCATAAGTCTGGATATTTGGAAAACCAAAAAGAGGGTGTTTGAGAACCAATTCTAAATGGAAGAAACACACTTGTATGTGATGAACAAATGATTGGAAGTTTTAGCATGCAAATCGTACAGAGTTCATTTAGAAGGAAATTGGAAGCCTCTAATGTAAAGGTTCTCTTCATTTGAAAAAGGTGTATGTAGTGATTAGAATCAGACCAACTGAAGAATTCCTCCATTGGAACTTTGGCAGGAAGATGAGAGTCATGGTATTCATTAGCTCCAATAATTGCATTGAAGTCGCCAATGAAGCACCAAAGAATTTTAGAGATGGCAGGAACAATATTTCTCCACAAACTTCTTCTAAGAATATAATTGGTAGAATCATATAATTGGTAAGAATATAAGAGAATCCAAAATTGTTGTTATGACTAGTGGTTGTGAATTATACTTGTTAACCATCACGACTTAGGACTGTTGGGTTGAGGTCTTCTTTACAAAAGCACCAAAGGTTAGGAAGGAAGCAATTTCTAGCATTCAATGAAAACAACTTGAGATTAATATTCTTAATCCATTTATTAGGAATATTTTTGAAATTCATCCAAGGCACAAAAAGGATAACCATGTCATGCTTGTTGACAAAAATGATCCTTTTCAGGATATGTCAGGAATAGGCATTTGCAATGCCTCTTATATTCCAAAGATACACTTCATAAGGAATGGTTAGAAGGGCTAGGTGAGAACCTAGTAATGGATTTGTCTTTTGAGGATTGTCTTTTAGTTTTCTTTCTTGATGTCACCACTTTTAAACCCTCATTATCTTGGTCTTCTTTTTTATCTGCTAAGTTATCCCATAATCTTTTCTAGAAATTCTTGAACCATGGCAGGTTCCAAATCCATCTAAGTTTCTAAACATCTTTCATTGTGATGTGTAGGATCAATAAATTCATAATGATAACTACTAGAGGAATCCAATACCTTATTGTCTTGAATGTGTGTTATGAGTTGTTTAACCACCCGACTAGGTTGCCTTGTAGAATCTCCTATCAGTTTCTTACTTGAAAAGTCAACTACCTTAATCCAAAATCCTTTCTACTTTTCCATATAGAATTTTTTAAATTCCTCTTTTGATTTGGATTTTTCCTTACCTTGATCCTAGACTTTTCTTCTTTTAAAATTTTCTAAAGAATGTCCTATACAATTACAAAAGTTGCAAAAGTATGGAAATTTCTCGTATTCTATCTCAACAAAGAAGGTGAAGCTAACTCTTTCCACCAATACTTTGTACCTCAACTATTTCGCTAAGTATAGATCAACCAACACTCTTACATGTTGGAGTATCAATGCTACTGGCGATAGCAAACAAGATCTTAAGAATCCAATATTCCTGAGACAAAACATGAATATGAATCTAGACCTGGGCTAATGTTTGGTTTATGGTTGACGGGACAAATTCCCCAGTCCAAGGAAATATTTAAAAATCCCAGGATTTACATTCCATTTGTTTACAGACATAACCCTTCTGACGTCTTCAAGGGAGGAAAATGAAAACTCAAAGAAACCATTTCCTAACAAAGTTATACCCAATTACCAATGGAGGTACACAGTTTTAGTAGCTTGGAACATAATTTAACTATAGTGAGGGGAATGGAATCCTTGGGCCAGATGATTCTTCCATGTATATTTTGGGTTAGAGGCCCATACAGGTGACAGTCGCTTGAAATAAGGATTAAGCCTCATAGAGGACCCGATATCCACCGTGAAAGTCGAATCATACGAGCATGTGTAAACTGAGATTGGCTTAGATGTAAGTCCGTTCGGGGATTGATGTTTTGTGAATCTGATTAGTTATTTGTTGAGTGGATGCACTCAAATGACATGTTTCCATACATTATGAATATCCCTTAGTTGCTCAAGTCCTAGTTACATTGTGTGAGTGATGCACAAGTAACGGAAGGTGAATACTTGAGTTAGAAATCAGGTAGCAACCCTGTAGAGCCGAGTGGACCCATATGATCAAAGAACTCACTGAGATTATTATCTCATCCCATTATCATTGTTATTTTTCAGGTATTCCTTGCAGGTTAAATTCAAGAGAAGTTGTCTACTGATGTTTCAAGGAATGCAGTTATTGTGATCTTCCGTTGTGGAGTTGTGTACAATGAAGATATTATACATAGTTCTTAGATTTTTTATTATTTAGGCTTTATTGTATGACATGTGCCATTCAGGTTTTTAATTTGGACATGTGTATATAATGATGCCAATAGACACTTATGATTGTGTCAATACCAAATAATAACATTGGTATGATATTGTATTAGATATATATTATACGGGTTGTTACAACTTTTAACCAACTAATGCAAAAGATTGGTCTTCGTCATCGAAGAAATAATCGTTTAGCTGGGGGGATAAATTCATCTTAAAAGGATATTGTACTTTTTCTTCTATTCCCTGGGTTTTTTCTAATAAAGTTTTAATGATGCATATTTTTAATGAACATCCAATTGTGAGTGTTATGAATAATATTGATATAGATGTGGATGCTCATTTATCTAATATTTATATATTCCCTAACTTCTAAGAGTTGGTTCTTTAATCTTTCTATATTCTTTAACTCTTATGAGTTAATTGTTGTTATCGATCATATATTATAAATATGATCGATGTTGCAATGTTAGTTAGACTTGAGAAGAAAAATACAATATTACTTTCTCTTATTCATATATACTCGCATAATATATTATTTCTGATTAATTTTATAACAACTATAAATTTATGATAAAAAGATTATTATCAAAAAAAAATTTTATTGTCATATAAGTTTATAAACTATAAATTAAAAAAATATATGTGAATCTTTATCATATTGATTTCAACATTGTATAAAAAGCAAAATGCATAGAATCCAATTATATTAATTTTGATAATGTCAATCTTTATGACATCGATTTCAACATTGTTTGAAAACAAAATACATAGAATCCAATTATATTTATTATGGTATTATGTTTTAATATTATTCTTAAAATACTCATAGTACATAATTTTCTTGTTGCTTTCTTTCTTTTTCCTTTTCTTCTCTAACTTTACCAAATATATATTAGTCTTTCACTTTCTACAATAAAAAATTGATAAAAAAAAAACTTATTACTAAAACTTTGTAAGGAACGTTGGTCACGTGACTTTGTTACATAGATGAAAAAGCTAGGATGGTAACAATTTTGAAAATGTTAAGAATGTGATAAAATGATGACAGACACATACGTAGACGCGTTTGTCTGATTCACGTTTTTGGAACAGTAACTGACACTCAAAAAGTTGACCCTTTTGATTCTATGTTGTGATAAGAATAACATGTTCCATTTCCATGTGAAAAGTTTCAACCTTTAGAACATTTAGCAAACTTTGAGATAAAGAGAGACTCTTTAAAACCCTTCTTCTGAATTTCATGTGATTTCAATCATTGCAGCAGAAAACATCATTCAAGGTTGTTTTTGTTGAAATTCTTGTTTGATTTTGTAGATGACCCATTTGAGAATTCTAATTTCTAAATGGTTTTGTGATTTAGTTTATGTTCATTTCAATGGTTTTTGGTTTTGGCTTTAGATATAGCTTTGTAAGATTCCTTCTGTGAGTTTGTTGATTGAATTCTATGATTCTGTCATCATGTTTTTTTTTGGATCATTACTGGTTGTTTGTTGGATTTCAATCATTTTATTCATGCACAAGGTGTTAGTTTAGCGATTGGAATTTCATTGCTTAATTTCAAAGAGACGAAATCCGAATCCGTTCGGAGCGACCGTTGTAAAATTGTCATTAGTATCAGTTTTTTATTTGGATTTGATCAAAAGTTTAATGTTTTTTTCTTACTTTTCTTACTTTTATGCTTTACTGTTTCAGATTTTGCTTCTTGTTTTGGTATTGAATGATACTATGGCTGGGAAACAAGACCGATTAGAGATTAAGTTTCGGTTGAGCGATGGATCGGATATTGGCCCGAAGAGTTTTGCTGCTGCTACGAGCATTGCTACACTGAAAGAAAACATTCTTACTCAATGGCCAAAAGGTTAGTTTTGTGATCTTAGTTAGAGTTTGTTCGGTTTGAATCGACTTATTTGAGGTCATTGCTGATAAAGTACTTGTGAGTTATGAGTCTGTTGATTTGAGCTTATGGAAACAGTTTATCACATGTATATAAGCTAATAAGCTGTTTTCAGCTTATTTTTATAAGCTCTTTAAGATAGCTTATGAAAAGAGTTTGAGTTTATTTTGTTTTTTGTTATAGCAAAAGTTTATACGTAAGTAAGCACTTATATGATAAACGATTTTGTAGATGTATGAATTGAATAACAGGGAAACTTAGAACTATTAATGTAGATGTATTGATCCATAAAAAGGATATAATGAGGTATAGAAGAAGTTATGATGATTCCATTTCAGTGTATAGTTTTAACTTTTTGAGTTTGAATTCATATCGTTATTGTGAATTATGCACAAGTAATGTAGTTCGTGTTTGCACTTAAGTGGTTAATGAGTTTCCGTTAAAATCTAACCAACCTGAGTATCTGAGTTCGAACTTTTGAAAACGAAAAGGATCTTTGTGAAAATTCTAAACTTGTGTTTGTCTTTTTGAAGACAAAGAGTATGGACCAAGAACTATAAAAGATGTGAAGTTAATTTGTGCTGGAAAAGTATTGGAGAACAACAAAACGGTAGAGGAATGTCAAAGTCCATTGTGCAATCTTCCTGGCGGAGTTACAACAATGCTTGTGGTGGTTCAACCACCGAATTCGGAAAAAGGTTTGCTATTTATTTCTTAAACATGTCTTCAAAGCTATTATTAATGTGTTCATTTTGTTAGATCGACTTAGTTGATAGTTGTGTAGAGACATTAGTTTGCGAAGAGGCAGATTCGAATCTGCGACACTGATTTTCTGAATGTTTTCTCTTGGAACAGATAAGAAAGGAGGAAGTGAAGCAAGGCAAAGCAAATGTGTTTGTGTTATATTATAAGAATGAATGGAAGATGTCATCTTTTTTACTTGGTCAAAAGTCACATTTATATTCATTTTTAGCATAATGTATGGCTTGCAAATGTTTCAAGATACATAAGTTCTTTGGTTGTGAGCCTTACTATATTACTATAGGTAAAAAGTTGTTGAGTTTGTGAAGATTGTGAACTCAAGTCAGTTGGTTATTGATATTTCATTTTACAATTATTGAGTCATTGTGTTTTAAATTGCTTAAATATTTGTATGATGTGCTCTTGTAAATATCTGAGCTATTGGTAGTAATGGTAGTGTATAGAGTTAATTTTAATGTAATTAATAGGCTTCAAGTATTACATAGATTAGTAAGTATTACTATAATTATATTGTCTCAAATTGATGGATGGAAATGCATTAGTTGGATTCGGATTTAGGTTTGGATATTTTTAGATTTCAATAAATAAAGACGAAACAAGTAAAAGATACTCATAGTCACTCCAAACTCATTTTAAAACTCGTTTCATATATTTACTTGTTTTAGCAATCTCAATAAATAATGATGCAAAATATTCTTAGTTAGATATGGGGTTGTTTTGATGGTAGTTTGAAATATATAATACTTTTTGATTATGTGTTTGTTTTGATGTTAGTTTAGAATAATGGGTTGAACTTTATTATTTGAATTATGTTTTGATATAAAAAGAAAGAGCAGACGGTTAGAGAGAAATGAATATAATTTTATATTGTCTTGTTAGTGTAAGTTTTAATATAATATAGGTTCTATTTATAGGACAAATAATCTAACACAAAATTAAGAGAATTGATAAGAGGTCATAAAGATGCTATTAGTGTATTTTGAATTTTAAACTTTTAAATGGATGTAAATACCGTGTTTATAGTGTATGTACTACTATAAATAATATATTTTATAATAAAAAATTTATCTTATTCAATAAAAAATTGAGGTGTAAATCATAGATGTGTTATATTTTAATTTTTTATTTTTAAAATATCATGTATTTCCTCGGTTGAACTGACAACCGAGGGATAAATTATATAGAAGACACGTCTTTGAATCTCAACAACTACATTTTAGCACCTTTTAATTTTTTTAAATTTTTTTTATGACTTATTACCCTGGTTGGGTTGAAAATTGAGGGGTAAATTATTTAAAGGACGTGTCTTTGAATCCCAGCAACTACATTTTAACACCATTTAATATTTTTAATTTTTTTATGATCTATTATCTCAATTGAGCTGAAAATCGATGGATAATGTGCTGAAATTTAAACTTAACATATTGAAAACAATGATAATGAAAGTAAGTAGGAAAATGTTTCAAGGTTGGTTTCTTAATGTAATATTTTATCTAGTAATTCCTTGTTAAAAATGTTTAATGCTAGTTAAGAAAGTATAAAAGTAACTTATTAATGTTAGTGGTAGTTGTATCGAGTAAAATGTTTAATATTGTTGTTGTTGTTGAAATTTAATATTTAATGATTCTGTTGATTTTGCTTATTTGAAGTTGTTGTTGTTGTTGAGATTTAACATTTAAAGATTATATGAATTTTGTTGTTATTGTTGTTGTGGATGTTGTTGTTGAGATTTAATATTTAAAAATTATATTGATTTTGTTTTGTTGTTGTTATTATTGTTGTTATTGATGATGATAAGGAAGAGGATTTAGAATTTGTCAACAAATTTGATGCTTTGCAAATTAAAACGGAGTAAAAAACTGGTTAAAACTAAAATTATGCAAACAGGATTTTATCCTTTAGTTATTGTTTAAAAAAGCGAGGTAAAAAGTACTGCAGTTTTAAAAATCCAAAAAATGCAGTTGTTGGGGATCGAACTCATTACTAGTAGTGCCACTTTTTTTTGTTATTCAAAAATCCGAGGGGTAAAGTGGTAGGTTTTCGTGTCGCTTTTAGTTACCTCGCTTGTGCGATCGAGGATATATCTCTTTTGTATTTGGGATGAAATGGGGTTATTTGTAGTAGTGATGTTAATCAACCTCTTGATTTTCTAAGCTCTTCTTTTTCTAATCATGCCTTCAAGAAGAAAATGGACCTAACAAGCTCATCGGGCTTGGTACAAACGTTTGAGCAAGTTTCTTCTTGAAAAGGATTTTCAAAGATGGAAGGTTAATGTAACTCTTTTTAAAGGAAAATGAGCATGACCTTTCACTTGTGCAAGTTTTTTGTCAATGATATCATCTTCAATGCTACTAATGAATCATTGTGTAATGAGTTTTCAGATCCGATGTAAAATGTCTATAAGGGGGAAGTTTCGATACTTCCTTGATTTATAATATTTTCAATTAGATAAAGGAATACTTAATCAGATTAATCTAAGAAATGTGAAAAGAAATCTACATCAATAAAGATGAAGAATGAATGCTTTGCAACATCAAAGGAAAATTGCAAATCATAAAATATTGTCCAAATATTTTCTAAGGAGAAATGATTTCATGTAGGAAGAAAGTATCTCAGCAAGAAAGGAATAGATTGCAAAATTGTACCTCTAGTTAGAGAGCTTCAAAAAAATTGAGTTTGGTTCAAGAAAGAACTAATCGGAAGAAGTCCTCTAAAGCTTACCTACTATTTTGTCAGAGTTCTTTTTGAGAAAAATGGAAGGTTAGCAAAAATTCTTCCGCTAAAAATCAGATCTCAAAGTTGGATGTTATCATTCGTGGAGAGAAGTATGGTCTTATGTCCTGCTTAATTTTCTCTTATTTGTTATTACTTTTCACATATTTTTCATATAACTCATTCCTTTTATATGAGTTACTTTCTGATCTATGTGTTTGTGCTATTTACTTTTATCTTGACTTTTTTATTATGTCAAATAGGAAGGAGTATACTCTCATGAGGAGTAGGTTATACTTTATGTATTTGTGATGGGAGTTTAACCATTCCAATCTTTTATCCATATATATTTTTTGTTTCTACCACCTTCTTGATAGATACGTTGTCATCATCAAAAATATAGATAATATGGATATATGTGTTGTTCAGGTACAAGTGATTTCGACCGTTAGATAATCCTATTTGTTTTGATGATGACAACATTTTATGTCAAACAACGTTCTTTGAAGTCTTTTATATATTAACTATCCACCAATCTATGATGATGGCATCCAATCAAGAAGACATCTCAAGTATCATCAATTAGAGGACTCAAATTTCAAATGAAGTGTTAATTCAATGTTGAATTTGGCAAGAAATTTGAAATTGTGAAAGAGATGAAGTGTGAAAACTCGTATGATATGCATTTAATGCTTGTTTGAGTGATCAATTTTATGTAAAAGTTATTAGAGTAATTTTTGAAATACTAAGGCAATCACACACACGGAGAAAAGTATCTTAAACACTCTCTTATTTCTCAAAATCTCTTAAAAACCTATCAAGCTTGTGTGGAATTGATTAAGAATTATTTTTAATTAATTGAGAAATTATTTACATTGCCTAATTGATTAAGGATGTAGTCTAATCAACTAGAGGTAAATGAATTCTTAATCGATTAGAAAAACTTTTAATCAATTAACCATGTAGCCATTTTATGGTTTTCTTTTCTGGATTAGGTTTGCCGCCTTTTGAGTATCTTAATCAATGAAATGGTGACTTAATCGATTAAATCATTTAATTTGGTCTATGGATCATTTCGTTTTTTAGCTAAACTTTTTCCTATATAAATGAGGTTTTTCCACATTTCATTATACTCCAGTTCTCATAATAAAACTCTTTCTCTCATTCTTTCTAGTATTTTCGCCTCTTTTTTATTTTAATTAAAATTGTCTTAGTGACTTGAGAGTGAAAAATATTTGTGAGAGTTTGGTTGTACTGGTATTGTGTTGTATTTGTTCATTTTAAGGTGTGATTCTCTTGATCACTATCTTTGTTTGACTTCAGATTAGCCATTGAAATTTTTTGTTTGGTTCTTGAGATTAGCTAGTTAAAATATCTATTTGTTTAATGAGTTTAGCTTGTTAAAAACTTTGTTTGGTTTGGGGATCAGTCCATATAAAATCTCACATTTGTTGTAAAATATTTCGTGGGCATATCCTTTAAAGCTTATGTTTTATTATCAGTAGAACTCTTTTGAAGAAACTCTTGAGAATGGAGTAGTTCAAATGGTAGGTCAAACATGTATAGATCTCTGGTACAATCTCTCTTTATTCTTTGTCATTTATTTTTCTTTCCTCTTTAATTTCTTCCTTCTATTTTCAATACAATTCTTTCTATTCTCTTCTCCTCTATTTTCAATTTTCACTAAAGTTGTCTTAATGTCTCGAGAGTGAAAAATACTTATGAGAGTTTGGTTGTACTGTTGATGTGTGGTATTTGTTCTCGTTCAAGGATGTGATTCTCTTTATCAATATCTTTGTTTGATTCTTGAGATTATCTCGTGAAAATATCTATTTAGTTCTTGATATTAACCGATTAAAATCTCAGTTGGGTTAGTGAATTTAGCTTGTTAAAAGCTCCGTTTGATTTGAGGATTAACCTGTGTAAAATCTCCCATTTATTGTAACAAGGTTTGTGGGCATATTCATAAAAGTTCAAGACTTATTATTAATGGAACTCTAAAGATGTAACTCTCAAGGACAGGAGTAGGCCAAATGATAGGCCGAACGTATATAAATATCTGATGCAATCTATTTAGTTCTATCTCTTTACTTTTGTCATTTATATTTCTTTTATCTCTAGTTCCGTTTTCTCTACTGCTTTATCTCTCTTAGACTAATATAAATCAATTTTTAATAAAGAATTTAAAAACTCGATTTTTAAATATCACAATTTACTCTCTCCCTCTAATATTTGAAGTCATTTGATTATCTAGTAGGTGTTGTGCGACCCAATAGGATGTATTCTTTTTAGAATCATTTTGTATGTATTAGGTTATATTTTGTATATGATATTATCACATGTTCTTTTTAACATGATACATTATATATTATTTAAATTTTTGTTAAATTATTTTTTATCTCATTTTATTTTATTTTATGTTATTGTTTATGTTCGTGTAATTTAAAGATGTTATTAAAAAACATAGATTATGATGTTGTAAAAAACAATTTTGAATTATAGAATTTGAAACTATCGTGACAAGTGTCATTTGGATTCAAATTATATAACAAACCATAGAAGAATTTGCATGTTTTAGATTCTATATTCTAAAATTTGTCCACCCATGAGATTCTATTGTATGGTCTAGATTTAACTTACACTTTCTATGGACTAGAATACATATAAATATATATCTAAAATCATATGTTTAACTCGTTTAGGGATCACATTAGAAAAACAAATATCTCTTCTTACATATATCTGGATATAATGAACTCTAATATCATCGCAATTTACTAGGACAATAATTTACTAGAACAAGGGGAATTTCTCCTCATTTGTTTATGATCAATCAATGTTATAATATGTGATCTGAATGATTAAGGGATCGTACTAAAAAAACAAATAACTCTTCTTACATATATCTAGACATAATCAACTATAACATAGCCATAATTTATTAAAACGAGGAGGATTTTTCCTCATTTAGCATCAATCAATCTTATAATATGTGATATGAATGACCAAGTGAATCCCAGACTCTCCATTATGACATAATAAGGGTTGGTCAGTGTTGAGTATTAATGTCCTTCGGTCGATGATGATGAGTGTCTTTAGTTCACAAATATGCAACTTCAAAACGACAATGATGTGAGAAATTATGTTTTCAATATTTTTTAATATAATACGAAGAAACCGGCCGAGTTATCTGTGATCTTGTTTATATTTAATTAATATTTTTAATTATTCCCAACTCATCATTGTATTTGACATAATGTTTATATTTACTTTATTTGTCGTTGAATTCAATAATTTCAAATTTTGAATTCTATAATACAAAAGTTTGAAAAATAGGTTCTAGATTCTAGAATCCGATGAGCATTTTTATCAAAATGAAGAATTTCAAAAAAAATTCAAAAGATGAGAAAAAAATGTCTATCTAATTATAGAATTCGAAAGTTTCAAAACATATGCACATTGGATTTTAAAATCTAATAAGCATTTTATCAAAACAAAAAAAAATTGAAAATTTTAAAAGATGAGAAAAGAAAAATCAACTAATTCTTAACATGTAAAAGAGCCTTATATTCGATGATATAAGGTTCAAAAATAAACTTATAAGTGGAAGACATCCCTTACACTATAAACAAAATTTATAAGCTTAAGCTAAATCCAACCCAAATTCTAAAAAAAAAAATCATTTCATTAACTAAATTTTCACTTTACCTAGGTTGATTCAAACCTGAGATATTGAGATGAGAATTCTCTTAAGTCTCAAGTCCTATATAATATAATTTTGAACAAATACTTTTTGAAAAAAAAAAACAGATCCAAAATGTCCTCGTAGTTCGATCAAGATCAGACGATTTGATTTCCTACCGGCAACAAATCCAGAGGTTCCTGCCAATCTACAAAATAGTTTTCTGCAGAATTTGAATTCGTGCAATTTAGTTTTTCTCTCGGTAACCTAATTGGATACTAACTAGTTACAATATCAAACTTTCTACTCGGTTTCTTCTTCCTCGGCTCCAAAGTCCAACCCAAAAATCGTCATTTTTCCAATGTTAACTGCACAATTCAAACCACCGAGTAAAATACAAGAGCCGGAAGAAAGAGAAGCATTTAAAGAAAACAGAACAAGGCTGCAAGAGAAGAAACAATGATTCGGATATTGACATACCAACAGCATCCATTCCGGTTAGTTTTGGCATGAACTGCCTGATGTGGTCTTCAGCTGCTTTCTCGGCTTTCAGTGTCTCGCACTCGAATGAAACTGTGATTCTTTTCTTTCCGTCTTTTTGTTCAACCATACCTGTGATCTCTTTATCCCATCTGTTCAAAAGTGAATGCAAATAATAAAATAAACATGTTATCTATTTACAGTAATGGTCGTGAAAATAAATGTGAAATTCAAACGAAAAATAGGAGAAAT
Organism: Lathyrus oleraceus; assembly: GCF_024323335.1. Taxonomy (NCBI): domain Eukaryota; kingdom Viridiplantae; phylum Streptophyta; class Magnoliopsida; order Fabales; family Fabaceae; genus Lathyrus; species Lathyrus oleraceus. The sequence goes on from NC_066579.1 coordinate 126,292,196, forward strand.
AATATCGTCGGAGAAATCGATTTGTAAAATCAGGTATTATGGGGACATTGAATTGGATATAAATAAAGAAATTCAATCTGATGCAGACAATGCAGTTTCATCATAAAGCATCGGTTAATCATAATTACAACACTAAAGCTTTACCCGTGAGCATGATCAATGGTGTGGAACCGAGCAGCGTCGTGGCCTTTGCACTCTACAACAGTGGTTTGTTCTTTCTTCGTCTGTTTCATAAAAAAAACGAATAGGCATCAATTGCATGATGACGCATGGATGGAATGATAGGAAAAGATAAACATCACGAATGTCACGGTTACTACATTGAAATCTGTGATTGTGAGTTTCACGAGGCGATAATCCTCACCCTTACTGCATTCCCTTTCGCATTCCAATTCTTTCACCATGAAAAAAGATGGAAAGGAAAACATACATAAGTATTAAGCTTTTAACAAGTGCTAAGGCATAAACATCAATAATAAGTCGTCAAATTCTATATATTAATCTCCATTAGTACAATCGTCATGTAAACCATATAAAATACATAATATCCTGTGCATATAAACTCATAATATCACGTGGTTATAGCTACCTCTATGTCCTTCATTGAACGGTATGACATTGTTGCAGAAAAACTTGCAATCGCTCGACATGGTTCCTCTCTCAAAGTCTTAACCTCATTAATGACGACGGCTTGCGAGCCAGCTCTCCTCCTCTTGAAATTATCTCCACAAGTCTTCTCGATCATGTTATGTCAAGTGTAACACCATGTTCTAAACTATTTCATCTTCTTCACCAAGTGTAACACCATGTTCTAAACTCACATCAGCGACATCCTTTGACACTGTTATCTTAGAATCCACACTAACATTTCTATAGAAGGAACCGCTAAGGTTAGAAGCAACAGAGGTTGGGTTTAACCTCATGTTTAGGGTAAAAATCCCCAACATTTCTTCTTCACCCCTTCACCAACATCCTCAAAATCTTTAACATCTTTTTGATTTCCAACCAAGTGACCTAAAAATTGGATTTTTTTAAACCTAAAAAATTGGATTTTTAAACCTAAATATATTTTTTAAATCCCCAATGTTTAGGGTTCTATTTAAACCTAAAAATTGGATTTTTTTGCAACTGGTCAAAAAGCTCAGCACACAAATCGCAGATAACACTATTTATCGAAAGAGAATTTTGACAAAATAAATAATTTTTTTTGAATAAAAACAGTATTGAATAGGTGAATTACCAGTGCCATGAAGACCATAACAAGTGTTCTGAGGAAGATGAATGAAGTGTCCTGAGATTGAACCACTTGGAAGCAATGCAATTGATGCTACTCCTTCCATTCTTATCATTTTCCTTTCTTCTTCTTCTCTTTCATCGGCTATAATGTTTTACGCAAAAAATATATGAAATGAAAATGGGTTAGTGAAAAGAGATGAGAAAGCAAATTCAGACTCAAAAAGTTTGATTCTTAACATTGTGATGTAATTAAGAAAAACAAAACTGACCCATGTTTTTGTTGTATGAACTGTGTTTCTTTACAATGCAAATTTGCAAAAGAGAAAGGTACTCTAATGCCGTTTTGTATATTCCTTTTCCTTTTAGAATTAATTTTAAATTGTACCAACTCCGTCTAAAAAATGGATTTTTTCACCTCAATGCTCTTTTCTGAAACTTAAATCCTAATATACCTCAAATTGAAAAGAAAAAAAATTATTTTGAGATACTCTTTTTTTAATAAGTTCGATAATTTATTGGTTGAGAGTATAAAGTAAAATTTTAAAAGAAAGAGTTCGAGGAGTTAAAGGTATTAAAAAAAGAGGTTAAAGGTAAGTGTAAAGAAATATTACACTCACAAGTCATATCCAATCAAAACATTTTATATTGTCAAATTATAACAGTATTTTAAAAATAAAAATGTGATATGGCGGAATACACGGGTCTCATTGGTTGATAGTGTAAAAATATTTTACACTTTCAATACATATTCTTTTTTCTCTTAAAAAAATGAAAAAAAGAATATAATATTAATGGTCTCCTCCATTCATTTACCGAGGCCCCGCATTTAAAAAAATTTAGTGTATCCGTTCGTCAAATGAGATAGATTAAAATTTTATTTTCAAAGTTGGGCAATTAAGAAATTTTATTTCAAAAGTAGGATAAAGGAATAAAAAGGTAAAAAAAGTGTCTCAATCGATCTAGACCCGGATATTAGAGATTATATTTAATATATTTATTTTATAAAAATTATTATCAATATCATAAATTTAAATGTTCTATTTTCAATGTTTGTGATTCATAGACTTTAAGCAATCATGTTTTTATTTTTAAATAAAAAAGACAAACCACATTCCAAAATAAATCATTTATTTATAATTGTTATTTAGTTATCAAATCATATATAATAATTATACTTGTCAAAAAGTACAGTTGAATAGTACTTTTATGCTGGTATGGATGGTCAGAGTCTTTAAGAATTTTTGGTGGTTTTTTTGAACTTGTTCACTATGGTGGAAAATCCTATTTGGTGGTGTTTTTAATAAGGAGAAAGCAAGCTCGCTTGAGGTGAGAACCTTTGTATTATTGGGGTATTTCGTGTGTATTCAAAATGTCCATATGATCCTCAGGTTGAGGTATTTATAGACATATGAGCCTAAATTCTAACGTTTCTTGGGAATTGCAACTATCAACCTACTAATGGTAATGGGTCACGAGATCCCTATTTCCTATGGAAACGTGAGTTATTCCCTTGACTCCTCTTATGCATTATCTTTGACTAAGACATATCATTTCCCACGTTTCTCTGTATTGAGTGAGTGAGAGTGTCGTAGGCGGTGACATCCCCCTGACTGGCGATAGAATTTCATCGCCTCTTGTAAGCGACATGGTATCCCCGCCTTTTGTGGGTCATTCAAATATATATCACTACATAGTCCCTCAAGCACGAGGGCTTGATAAAGGGTGAAGTGCTTAATTGATTCATATGTTTGGGGAGCTTATTTGTTAAGACTCTAAGTCCCTGGCGGGGTGTTTGGATGAGTCTGTTTGATGAGACTCTAAGCTTAAGCTTGTATGATGAATCTCTAACTTCCTCAGGCAAGGTGTTTAGACGAGTCTCCCAGGCTAAACTTCAGTCGAGTCCCTTAGCTGAGGCTTTAAGTTAAGCCTCTTGGGCCAGATTTCGGTCGAGCCTTCGGGCGATACTTTAAGTTGAAGTTTGTCTAACACGACTTTTAGTCCCTCATGCGAGGCATTCATATGAGCCTCTCGGGCTAGAGTTTAGTCGAGTCCCTCAAATAGGGCTTTAAGTTAAGCCTCTCGGGCCAAACTTCGATCGAGTCCTTCGGGCGAGACTTTAAGTTAAAGCTTATCTGACATGACTCTTAGTCCCTCATAAGAGGCGTAGGTTAGTCTCTTAAGTTAGACTTAAATTGAGTCCCTAAAGCGAGGATTTAAGTTAATCTTCTCGGGCCAAACTCTAGTCGAGTCCTTCGGGCCAGACTTTGGTTGAGTCCTCCGGATGAAACTTTAAGTTGAAGTCAACTTGATGGGTCTCTTAGTCCCTCAGGCGAGGTGTTTAGATGAGTCTATCTGATGATACTCTAAGTTGATTCCCTCTATATATAGCTCACTCATATTACTCGTGAGGGCAACAATAATCTTCCTGTGGAGGTTCAACATTCATGTATTGCCTCAAAAGGCGGCAAGGATCTCCCATTAATGTCCAACATATTTATATTGCCTTAAGAGACGACACAGATCCTCCTATGAAAGACCAACATACTCATATTGCCTTGAGGGGAAGCAAGGATCTTCCTGTGGAAGTCCATCATACTTAATAGCAAAACCAAAATATTCATCTTGCTTATAAATAATCAAAAATCCGTACATAGGTAGGCAACAAGCCCCCTCTAAAAATTCTAAAATAACTCAACTACAATAATACTTCAGGTGGGTGGAGTTCCAAGTCCTAGGGACAAGTCGCATATCCAATTCTTCCAGCTTATACGCTCTATGTGGTAGCTTATGGAATATGTGATATGGTCATTCCTAGTTGGATTGCAATTTTCCCTATTGGACAGGTAGGATAACTTGTCGTAACACCAAGTCACCTTTTTTACATTTCCCTTGGCATCATTACCTTGGAATTGTATCTTCTTGACGCTTTTTGCTTGACAACTAACTCTCAAATGTGAGCGACGTCTCTTACCTCGTTGATTAAGTCGGTGATGCACTTCAGCCATGAGTCATTTACCTCCTAGTCAAACTGAGAATATCGCCATGAGGGCGTGTTCTTGGTAGTTGAATAGGGGTGGTATGGCACAACCAAAGTATTTCATGGAGTAACTCGACCCACACCCCCTTGGCATCATCCAACTTTTTCTTGATTCCTTTCAATATAATATTGTTCATCGATTCTGCTTGTTCATTGGCTTGTGGATGGACGAGCGAAATGAACTTTATTTAAACTCCCGGTTCATGACACAAGTCAGTAACTGTGTCACTGGAGAACTGCGTTTCATTGTCGGATACGATGGCGCATGGTAACTCGAACCTGCACATAATTTTTTGCCAATAAAGGTGGCGAACTCTTTCTATTATAATCTTAACGACAATCTCCGCCTCTATCCATTTCGTGAAATAGTCGACTCCTGCAATCAGGAATTTTAATTGCCCATGCGCTAGGGGGAATGGGCCTAAAATGTCCACCCACGCTAATAAAAAGGTTAGGGTGATGTCATGGAGTGTAAGAGCTCAGTTGGGGAGTGAGGTAAGTCGGTGTGTCTCTAACATGTGTCACTCTTCTTGATGAATGCCACACTGTCTTTCAACAATGTAGGCCAACAGTATCCCTCCCTAAGTAGTTTATGGGCGAGATCCCTATCGCCAATGTGGCTGCCACACGCTCCCTGATGAACCTCAGAGAGGACTAAGGTGGTTTCCTGCTCCCCTAAGAATTGTATATTTGGTAGTTTTTTCCCATCTTATAAAGCCTTCCCACCAAAAGGGTATATCTGACGGCTTGTTTTCAGATCTCCTTCGCCTTCCCCTCCTTTTGGGGAAGTTTTCCCTTCTGCAAGTAATGTAGTATGGGCGACATCCAACTCTATTTCGGGGGAAATTTTAGGTTGTAGATCTCGTCCTCATTTATGCTAGGGACGGTGAGAGTTTCTTGTATTACCGTCCAATTATATCTTGCAGTCTTCGTGGTAGCAAGTTTAGACAGAAGGTTTGCTCTGAAACTTTCCTCCCTAGGTATGTACTTCACTTGAAAAGACTTAAAATATGTTGATAAATCTCATGCCTTATGGATATAGTTTATGAGTTGAGGATCTTTAGCCTGGTACTCCTCTATGACTTTATTGATGACCAGTTAGGAATCATTTCTCACCTTTAGCCTTAAAGCACCTACTTTTAGGGCGAGGACCATATTGACTATGAAACTTTCATACTCTGCCTAGTTGCTGCTAGCCCTGAATTCAAATTTAAATGATTTATTTATTAGTTTGTTACGTGGCCCTTCTAGCATTATTCTGGAGCCACTCTCATTGATGTTTGAGGCACATTCAATTGACTAGGTCATTTTGAGGGCATCTCTTTGTCTACTGGCGAGCTAAATTCCGCCAAAAAATCTGCTAGAACTTGGGATTTGATGTTTCCTCTTAGGAAATATTGGATGTCATACTAATAAGGTTCTATTGCCCAAAACACCATTCTCTATACTAGGTCGGACTTCTTGAGGACCTGTCGGGTAGGGTAGTTGGTTTTTACGAGCATTTTGTGGCCCTGGAAATAAGTGTAACGGTAAAAATTTTGAGATTAAGCTATCGATTAGCTTAACTCACAAATCAAGAGTCATCACCGCGCTTTTATTGTTTCCAAAGAAAAAGGGAAAAAGTACGAACCCGAAGAAGTTTTAAAACAAAACTAATAAAAGAGATAAGGGTCTGGGGGTTAGTTATGCAAAGGGAAGGTATTAGCATCCTAAGCATCCATGGTACTCCATGGGAACCTCTTTGAAAATGTGCCTTTTGGTTTGAAAAATGGGTATTGTTTGCAAAAGATTGGAGAGATGGAAAAAGAAATGTTTTTTTTAATGTTTTTTTTTGGCATTTGCCAAGACCTTTTAATGTCTCATGCCTATATACCAACAAAGTGCAATGGAGGATAAAAACCTCGTAGTTCGTGGTAAAAATAACAAAGATGTTTGTTTTGATTCATTTTTTTAATGGAAAGACATTTTGTCATTTTAAGGAGAATACTCAACTAGTCACTCATAAGTATGAGAACATTGCATCATCATGACAAGGGCTCCAACTTGGATAAGGATCAACAAGTATGCCACTAGCTCTCTTAGATGGAAAAGAATTATCATCAATATTATGGAGATAGGAGAATTATATCTAAAGTATGGAAATGACTTATGTCTAATACTTTGAGAAAAAAATTTAAAAGGAAAAGTGTACAAAGGGCACAAAATGATTTGAGTGAGTTATGCATTTTTTAAGTCTTTTAAAATTGGTCTCGATATGCTTAAGATGAATTAAAATTTATTAGGAAAAGGTTTTGAAAATCACTTGACAAAAGTCAAGGTTTATTGAGAAAGTGGTTCAAGTTTAAAAAACAAGAAGGTTTTGAAAAAGAGAGAAGATTTTGAAAATTAAATAGGGGGGAGAAGAAGAGACTATCCTAGGGCATAAAGTAGAAGTTAGGGAGGAAAGATCTAACCAAGAAATAGCAAGCTTTATGACATAAGTCAAGCAAGAATTCCCTTCTTTGAATTAAGCCTCAAACAAGCCAAATAAGTAAATAAAAATCCATGCATCAGATGAAACCAGAATGACTAGATCAAGTTCTCAGAAGAAGTCCCCAATTCAAAGAAACTAAATGAATTCCAAGGTCTCAAATCACAAGTCCCAGAGAAAATGTCAAGATCCTAATTCTAAGCTCATAGCTCCACAATGATGTCAAGGATAGTAACCACAAGTCCATGAATCATGATAACCAAGTTTCTTTTTTAGGTTTTTTCTTATTAGTGTTTTCTTTACAAAGATATGAAACTAAAGGCCAAAAAAGAGCAAATGACATAATCATAAATAATATGATATGAAATGTTAAACATGAAGTATAAAGTAAGTGGCATAAAATAAAAGAGCATAAAGTAAATGGCTTGAAAATAAAAGTTAACTCAAGTAAAATGTTAGTAAATAAGGTTAGAAATTATAATGAAAGATGGTTTCGTCATTTTTTGAAGAACACTCAATTATTCACTCACAAGTATGAAAATATGAATCTATACATCGTTTATGAGAAGGGCTCTAACTTGGATAAAATCAACAAGTATGACACTAGCTCTCACAAATGAAAAGGGAGAAATATTTTCACACAATGCCATGAGGAATAGGAGACTTACAATCTCACTTATAAAAATGCTTTTACTTTTAGGACAAATTTAGCGCTATGTTAAGCAATCATAATTGGACTTATGTAGAAGTCACAACTATTTGAGGTTTGTCAATAATAATATTTGTGTTAACACATGCTAGAGAAGTGATATGTAAAGAATTCTCCTAAAGTCATGCCACACACAAAAAAGAAAGAAAGGGAATGATCAAGCATAAAGGCTAGGAGGATGGTCCATTACTTCAATCCACACTTCATGACACTTAGGACAAACTTATGCATCAATCCAAAGTACCTTAAATGATCTATGATCAATTAGAAGGTAGATTTGAAATGATGAAAGTTCATAAAGTACCAATCCATACATCATGAACAAGATGGACACAAGCCATCTAATTGATCAAAGAGAAAAGAAGGAGATGAAGAAAAAGGAGACAAGAGAAGTCACACCCAAATTGGATCAAAAGTTTGATCAAGTCATCATCAAAATCAATCATCCATTTTGGTGGATTAGAGTTTTCATCCCATCAACACCTAAGATCCATTAAGTTTGATGAGACTCATGATCCAAACTATCATGATCCAAGGCCAATAGAAGTTCACAAAGATCGCACAAATATATATGCAATTAAATGAAATGAAAATGCACCAAAACTATTTTTAAATGAATTTTAAAATAGAAATAAAACGAAAAATCCATGAAGTCCTTCAAAACACCAAATAAACGGCCAAGTAAATTATCGAAGATTGGATATAAAATAAAAAGCATGTAATAATTTTTCCATTATTTAAAAAGACAGGAAAAATATTTTTAAACCAATTAAAACAAAGGAGAAAAGAGAAAATTCATTAAAAAGAGAAAATCAGTGAAATAAAATGTGAAAAAAGTAAAAATCAGATGAAGAAAAATAAAAGAGAATTTTAGAAATTATTTTGGGATTTTTTGGATGAAAAATGAAATTACTATGAATTTTAAAAGAAAAAGAAATTAAAGATAATAAAAGAGAAATAATTAAAATCAGAAAAAACATGGACCGTTGGATCACATCTCATTAATTGACGTCGCAGATCCAACACTCCTCGGGTTAGAGATCACAATGGAACACGCTGCAAGTAACACACATAACCCAATTCAAATCCAACCAATAAGAATATTTCAAATTTCCAACGTGTCTGACCAAACTCAGACGACCTGGAACACTCCAGTCATCTTCTTCGGTGAGCTCTCACCGGATCTTCATCGTTTAATATATTCAAAACACGAGACCACTACCATTGTGATCCTCTTCTCATCATGAATTCAACCTTATGCTCCAAATTCATTTATATAAACTGAGCAAAGGGAATTTCAGAGAATTTTCAAAAACAAGTAAGTCACGAAAAATTAAATTAAATTATGAACACGATTAATCAACACTAGATAAGTTAGGGGAAAGCATCAGATAGTGAAGGACTACATTGTGGTAACTTGTTTGAGTTCGAATGATACTCATAACTACCTTGTCCAGATGGTGATCAAAAGTTGATGAAGCTCGATCTGGTTAAATCACTTCGGAAGGTCTCAGAGCTTGGTAATTATTGCAAAAGTTTCAGAGGATGCCGAAGATGCTAATGGAATCAAGAAATTGGATTAAAACAGGCTGAAACTCAAAACACGATAGTTGAATTTTCTGGAAAATTTTCAAGTTACGGCAGGGATTTCTTGGCTCTCCAAAGCTTGGAAATGAATGCAGTAGCTTCCTATGTTTATAGGGAATGTGATTGGATCCAAATACGTGTGGAATGATGTTGAATTCGTGCAAAATGAATTTGATATGAATGTGAGAAAAGTGTGACTTGAAACTCATCAAAACTCAGCCAAATGATGTGTTTTAAGGGTCAATTAACTTCTGGATATGTGGTTAAACATGTTTAGGTCTAAAAAACATGCTAATTTGGCTTGGAATTGAGATTAGTGAAGTTCAAAATTTGGGCAATGGTAATTTCTTCAATTACAAGTCACCATGTTCAACCCAATGGGGCATCCTACTCAGGAGGCTTTTTGAAATTCTAGTTATCAGACTTTGGATGTCACACGGGTTGTTATGACATCCAATTCTGCACAGACAGGAATTATGCAGAACTTCAATGTAAGTGCAGTAAATAACACAAGTAATTGTTAACCCAGTTCAGTCCAACATGACCTACATCTGGGGGCTACCAAGCCAAGGAGGAAATCCACTATTAGTAGTATCAATTCAAAGCTAAACTCACCCGTTTACAACTTATCACTTAATCCCTACCCAATGCAATTTCAATCTTACACTAAGATCAGAGTTCCTACTCACTCCCCCTCAATCACCTCAGTGATATTAAAGACACTTTGAAGTCACACTTCAAAAACAACTCTTGATTATGCTTCACAGCTTAAATCAAGATACACAGCACTCACGCTTAAAAGCTTTGAGTGACACAACACTTACAACTCAATGAACACCCTATGCCACAGCAATCATCAACGTGATAATGGCTTGGCTTACAAAATACGTCTAATACTAGACTCACAAAAATACAGCAGTGAAGTATGATGGACACACAAAATCTTCACGCCTCAAAATCCCTGAAACTGAATGAAGGAACGCCTTCCTTTTTATATTGCAGCACCTGGGCTTTTGCACCTGTATTCTCCTGAATTTTAGGTCACACGAGTTCCCACAAATTCAACATTTAGGTTACTAACAAATAGGCTATTTGTTAGGTTCATTGAATGTAGCTTGGTTGTTGATTTCCTGGATTTTCTCTCAGCTGTTGAATCCCTAAAGAATAGCCTGAGAAAAAGCTGAAACAGAAAACTGAACAACCTACAATATAGCATATGCTGTCAGGAATGAATGTCACGACATTCAGCTTGACATCAAGGTCCATATGCTGAGTCTGTTTTTCCAGAAAACAGACTGTACAATTTTGCTGACCTGTACATGATCAATATGACCATACTACAGTAACAGCTTACATTAATAAATGTCAAAGTGTCCAACTTAACATTTACACAATTGGCTTTAAGTTAGTTCTGTTATTCTCTTGAAGAACAAACTAAGTAACATGCTGAAGTATAGCAGAACACCACTCTGCCTAATCTTCAGTAGCTGCTGTCAATGATGAATGTCATAACATTCAGTTTGACATTCAGTCAGTAGGCCTTATGCCAGGTCTGGTCTTTCCTTGATAACCAGACTGGAAATACATACTAAGTTCTAACAGAACACCTGCTGTTCTATTTCTTAGTTTCTGTAGACAGGTATGAATGTCACAACATCTAGTTTAACATTCAATAAATCCTGTGTTAGCTAGTCCTGCAGTAACTACAATGTAGTCACACATACATGTCATGACATCAGTCAAGACATTAGTGTTTTACCATATAATGCAGCCAATTCAACACCTACAAACTCCCCCTTTGGCAAATTTTTGGCTAAAACACTTTGATCCCCATAACAGAGTTCATAGCAGCGGAGTCACACACCTAGCAGGAAATAATACTAGCTAATACACTCAGAGTGGCAACACACTCACATACATGGAAGTTAAATAAAACTTCACAAAGCAGCACACATACAGAAGTTGAATCCAAACTTCAACACACAATAGCTGCAGGGGAGGGAATCTTCGGATCTGTCACGAGAGTCTGTTGTAGAGACTCACTCTGTTTGTCAGGGGTAGTGGTGGTTATTACTCCCCCTTTTTGTCAAAAATGTTGCCAAAGCCAACAACATAGCCAGAGCACAATGACAGAGTTCCTAACTTGGTTTTACTTCACAGTTTCAACCAAGTTAACATCCACTTGATCTTGCTTCACAGCTTTGATCAAGTAATCACCCACTTTTGTTTTACAGTAGGTACCACCATATCAGATGCCATGATTTTGTTTTTGACATCCAGAACCACTCCTGCATGAACAACATCCTTGAACTCATGCAGGGACATTGGCCTTCTCACGATAGGGTGTCTCCTTACCCTCTTGTGGCCACACTTGTTGCAAGTAGCATAGCTATGATCTGTTGACCAATCATAGCCTAGTACCAATTGTTTAATAGGCAGAGATATTAAACAATACATCCCAGACTTCAGTGGTTGCTATAAGGTCTCAGAGAGACATATTCCCAGTTTGCTCCTTAAGTTTTCAAACTGAGTAGCATCCAGTGCCTTTGTAAATATGTCAGCCAGTTGAAGATCCGTGGCTACATGTTCCAAAGTGATCACCTTGTCTTCCACCAGATCTCTGATGAAGTGGTGCCTAATGTCAATATGTTTGGTCCTGCTGTGTTGGATGGGATTCTTGGAGATATTGATGGCACTGAGATTATCACAGAACAATGTCATGACTTTTTGAGTGACATTGTACTTAGTGAGCATCTGTTTCATCTAAACCAGTTGGGAGCAACTGCTTCCAGCAGCTATGTATTCAGCCTCTGCAGTGGACAGAGAAACACAATTCTGCTTCTTGCTGAACCAAGATATGAGGTTTTCTCCTAAGAAGAAACATCCACCTGATGTGCTTTTTCTGTCATCAGCACTTCCAGCCCAGTCAGCATCACAGTACCCAGATAGGACAGGCTCAGACCCATGTGAGTACAGCATCCCATAGTCACAAGTCCCATTGATGTACTTGAGAATCCTTTTGACTTGATTCAAGTGGCTCACCTTGGGCTCTGCTTGGTATCTGGCACACACTCCAACTGCATAAGAAATGTCAGGTCTACTTGCAGTTAGATATAGCAGACTGCCTATCATGCTTCTATACAGGCATTGATCAACACTAGGCCCTCCATCATCTTTGGTTAACTTCAGATGAGTAGGAGTAGGAGTCCTCTTGTGCCTAGCATTATCCATACCAAACTTCTTCACTATGTTCTTGGCATACTTGCTTTGGGAGAGGAACATAGAGTCCTCCATTTGGTTTACTTGCATTCCAAGGAAATAGGTCAGTTCTCCAACTAGACTCATTTCAAACTCAGACTGCATCTGGTGAACAAATTTTTTAACCATTTGTTCTGACATTCCACCAAAGACTATATCATCAACATAGATTTGAGCTATCATGATTTCGCCTTCTTCATCCTTCACAAACAAGGTTTTATCTATGCCACCTTTTCTGTATCCATTTGAGGTCAGAAATTCGGTTAACCTTTCATACCATGCTCTGGGTGCTTGCTTCAACCCATACAAGGCTTTCCTCAACTTGTATACATGCTCAGGTTGGTTAGGATCACAGAACCCTTTAGGTTGTTCCACATAGACTTCTTCATTCAGGTAGCCATTCAAGAATGCACTCTTCACATCCATTTGGAATAGCTTAAACTTCAGGATGCATGCTACCCCCAACAACAATCTGATGGACTCAAGTCTAGCCACAGGAGCAAATGTCTCATCAAAATCTACCCCTTCAACTTGAGTGTATCCTTGAGCTACTAGTCTTGCTTTATTCCTAGTAATTACTCCTTTCTCATCAGATTTGTTTTTGTAGATCCACTTGGTACCAATGATGTTGGTCCCTTCAGGTCTTGGAACTAGCTCCCATACTTCATTCCTTGTGAACTGCTCCAGTTCCTCTTGCATGGCAATGATCCAGTATTCATCAGTCAGGGCTTCTTTCACATTTTTTGGTTCAACCTTGGAAACAAAGCAGGAATTTGAGCTTATTCCCCGTGACCTGGTAATCACACCACTATTGGGATCCCCTATGATAAGATCCTTAGGGTGGTCTTTCTGAATTCTGATAGATGGCACTTTGGTGTTTGCATCTACTTCACATTCAGGAGGAGGTTCCTGTACTTCTTCAGACTTGACTGGAATGTCAGTTGAACTGTCAAGGAATGTTTCAACATCCTCCATGACATCGGTTCCTTCCTCTTTATCATCCACAATAACATTTATGGATTCCATCAGGACATTGGTCCTGTAGTTGAACACTCTGTAGGCTCTGCTGTTAGTGGAGTATCCCAGGAATATACCTTCATCACTTTTGGGATCTAGCTTCCTTCTCTGTTCACGATCTGTGAGAATGTAGCATTTACTTCCAAAGATATGAAAGTACTTCACAGTGGGTTTTCTGCCCATCCATAATTCATACAGAGTGGAGGAGGTTCCTTTTCTCAAGGTGACTCTGTTGTGAACATAGCACGCGGTATTCATTGCTTCAGCCCAAAAGTGCATGGGGAGCTTCTTTGCATGAATCATTGCTCTGGCAGATTCTTGAATAGTTCTATTTTTTCTTTCAACTATTCCATTCTGCTGGGGAGTTATAGGAGAGGAGAACTCATGGCTTATTCCTTCAGACGAGCAAAACTCATCAAACTTGGAATTCTTGAACTCCGTACCATGATCACTTCTAATCCGAACCACACAACTGTCCTTTTCCCTTTGAAGTCTTATGCACAGATCTTTGAAGACATCAAATGTATCTGACTTCTCTCTGATGAAGCTTATCCACGTGTATCTGGAATGGTCATCAACCACCACGTAAGCATACTTCTTCCCACCAAGACTTTCAACCGGCATAGGTCCCATTAGGTCCATGTGCAACAGTTCCAGAACTCTGGAGGTTGTGGAATGTCCCAGCTTCGGGTGTGACATCTTGGTTTGCTTGCCCACCTGGCATTCTCCACAGACTCTTCCTTCATCAATCAGAAGCTTTGGAATTCCTCTGACTGCTTCCTTGGATATGATCTTCTTCATTCCCCGTAAGTGGAGATGTCCAAGTCGTCTATGCCACAGCTTCACCTCCTGTTCTTCCTTGGCTGAGGAGCATGTTGTGGAAAAGTTAGAGAGTTCAGGTTCCCAAAGGTAGCAGTTGTCTTTGGACCTGGTTCCTCTCATAACTTCCTGATTGTCACCATTTGTCACAATGCACAGCTCCTTAGTAAATTGAACATGAAAACCTTGATCACACAACTGACTTATGTTGATGAGGTTTGCAGTTAGTCCTCTTACTAACAGCATATTGTTCAGTTTTGGCACTCCAGAACAGTCCAGTTTGCCCACACCTCTTATTTTTCCTTTGGCACCATCACCAAAGGTCACAAAGCTGGTAGTGTGAGGTTGAATATCTACCAGTAGATTTTCCATACCAGTCATATGTCTTGAGCATCCACTGTCAAAGTACCAGTCTTCTCTGGAAGAAGCCCTTAGAGCAGTGTGTGCTATCCTAGCATACCATTGTTGCTTCTTAATGGGAACACATCGCTTATGTGTTTTGTGCTTAGGTCTGACATGCAAGGCTTGGTTAGGGAAACCATGAATCCAGTAGCAGAAGGCTTTTATATGACCAAGCCTACCACAGTGGTGACACTTCCAATCCTGGTATTTCCTCTTCTGATGATCATTCATCCTAGTTCCTCGATGTTGAGACATTGGCTTTGACTTCCGCTGGTACTTCTGAACTTTAGCCTTTGGGCGTTTGTGTTCAGTTGAGGATCTTTTCCCGAATCCTAGGCCAGATTTGGTTCTAGACTGCTGTCCCACCTTTAGAATCTCTTCCAAGGTGTCAGTTCCCTTATTCATCATTCTGATGGATTTAGTCATCTGGTTCAGCTTGGAGGTCAGCAGGGCTATTTCACCATTTAGACCCTCTATGACAGACAATTGCTTTTGTCTCTCATCTTCCAGTTCCGTGATGAGTTTCTTCTGCTTTTCTCCTTGTGCACGCACTTCTGCACTGGTGGAACACAGCTTCTTATAGGCTGCAGCAAGTTCATCAAAGGACAGTTCATCTGCACTTGAGTCATCATCAGAGGCACAAACACTGGTTAGTGCAGTGACATGTTTGGCAGATTCTCCTTAAGATTCACTTTCAGAATCTCCTTCACACCAAGTGATAGCTAGCCCCTTATTTTGCAATTTGAGGTAAGTAGGGCATTCAGCTCTGACGTCTCCATACCCTTCACAACCATGACACTGGATTCCTTTGCCATGGTTGAACTTCTCATCAGAAGTTGATCTTTTCTTAATGTCAGACGGGATGTTCTTGACATTAGGTCTACCTCTTTGATCAATTTTCTTCACAAACTTGTTGAACTGCCTCCCAAGCATGGCTAAGGCTTCTGATATAATTTCATCACCACCAGTATATCCTGCTTCTGACTCCTCTTCAGCATTAGATACAAAAGCTATGCTTTTGTTCTTCTTCTCAGCATACTCACCTAAGCCCATTTCAAAGGTTTGGAGAGAACCAATGAGCTCATCCACCTTCATGTTGCAGATGTCCTGCGCCTCCTCTATGGTTGTGACCTTCATAGCAAATCTCTTAGGCAAGGACCTGAGAATCTTTCTTACAAGTTTCTCTTTAGCCATTTTCTCACCTAGTCCACCAGAGGTGTTTGCAATTTCAAGAATATTCATGTGAAAGTCATGAATAGTCTCATCCTCTTTCATCCTCAGATTTTCAAACTTGGTTGTCAGCATCTGAAGTTTGGACATCTTCACCTTGGAAGTACCTTCATGAGTTACCTTGAGGGTATCCCAAACTTCCTTAGCTAGTTCACAGTGGTGCACCAGCCTGAAGATGTTCTTACTGATTCCATTGAACAATGCATTCAAGGCCTTGGAATTTCCAAGAGCTAATGCCTCTTGCTCCTTGTCCCACTCTTCTTCAGGAATCTGCACACTGACTCCATCTTCACCTGTCCTCATTGGATGTTCCCATCCTTTGTTGACAGCTCTCCAGACTTTGCTGTCTAGAGACCTTAAGAAGGCTATCATACGAGGCTTCCAGTCATCATAATTAGAGCCATCCAACATGGGTGGTCTGTTTGAGTGTCCTATATCCTTGTCCATGGTACTAGAAAGTAACTTCCCTAGATCTCACCCAGAAATTCACAGGTTGGGTGTCTGCTCTGATGCCAATTGAAATTCTAGTTATCAGACTTTGGATGTCACACGGGTTATTATGACATCCAATTCTGCACAGACAGGAATTATGCAGAACTTCAATGTAAGTGCAGTAAATAACACAAGTAATTGTTAATCCAGTTCAGTCCAACATGACCTACATCTGGGGGCTACCAAGCCAGGGAGGAAATCCACTATTAGTAGTATCAATTCAAAGCTAAACTCACCCGTTTACAACTTATCACTTAATCCCTACCCAATGCAATTTCAATCTTACACTAAGATCAGAGTTCCTACTCACTCCCCCTCAATCACCTCAGTGATATTAAAGACACTTTGAAGTCACACTTCAAAAACAACTCTTGATTATGCTTCACAGCTTAAATCAAGATACACAGCACTCACGCTTAAAAGCTTTGAGTGACACAACACTTACAACTCAATGAACACCCTATGCCACAGCAATCATCAACGTGATAATGGCTTGGCTTACAAAATACGTCTAATACTAGACTCACAAAAATACAGCAGTGAAGTATGATGGACACACAAAATCTTCACGCCTCAAAATCCCTGAAACTGAATGAAGGAACGCCTTCCTTTTTATATTGCAGCACCTGGGCTTTTGCACCTGTATTCTCCTGAATTTTAGGTCACACGAGTTCCCACAAATTCAACATTTAGGTTACTAACAAATAGGCTATTTGTTAGGTTCATTGAATGTAGCTTGGTTGTTGATTTCCTGGATTTTCTCTCAGCTGTTGAATCCCTAAAGAATAGCCTGAGAAAAAGCTGAAACAGAAAACTGAACAACCTACAATATAGCATATGCTGTCAGGAATGAATGTCACGACATTCAGCTTGACATCAAGGTCCATATGCTGAGTCTGTTTTTCCAGAAAACAGACTGTACAATTTTGCTGACCTGTACATGATCAATATGACCATACTACAGTAACAGCTTACATTAATAAATGTCAAAGTGTCCAACTTAACATTTACACAATTGGCCTTAAGTTAGTTCTGTTATTCTCTTGAAGAACAAACTAAGTAACATGCTGAAGTATAGCAGAACACCACTCTGCCTAATCTTCAGTAGTTGCTGTCAATGATGAATGTCATAACATTCAGTTTGACATTCAGTCAGTAGGCCTTATGCCAGGTCTGGTCTTTCCTTGATAACCAGACTGGAAATACATACTAAGTTCTAACAGAACACCTGCTGTTCTATTTCTTAGTTTCTGTAGAGAGGTATGAATGTCACAATATCTAGTTTAACATTCAATAAATCCTGTGTTAGCTAGTCCTGCAGTAACTACAATGTAGTCACACATACATGTCATGACATCAGTCAAGACATTAGTGTTTTACCATATAATGCAGCCAATTCAACACCTACACTTTTTGATCCCATTCTTTTTGCAATGTATTGACATCATAGCAAAGATTACAATGTGCCAAGAAAGGTTGCATTTGGATGCTTGAGTATAAAGTTATGTCATGTTGAAGTTGGCATGAAAAATTGATCATATAACTTAGAAAAATTCAAGTGCTTAATGGATGAAAATGACTTGTAATATCTCAATGAATTCCATGGCCTTCCAAGCATATTTTGACCTTAATCCTTGAAATAAACTTGTAGAGATCATCACAAATGACATTATGTAAAAATAATAAGTCTCATATGTTGAAAATTGAAGAAGTTATGATCTTTGAAAGTTGAGAAAAAGTCACTTAAAAATAGGTCAAATTTTACTAAGTCCACAAATGACCTATAATGTCTTCAAACTTTTGATGGTCCTCTAAGCATAATTGGCTCTTGTCATATAAATAGAAGTTGTAGAGGATGTTGAGAAGAGTCATATGCAAAAATAAGCATTCAAGAGTGTTGAGATTTGAAGGAGTTGTGATCATTGGAATCTTGACTTCAAAATGTTGCCTTTTTGGTCAAACCTCTTAGAACAAGCTTGTGTACTTGGACTTTCCTTGAATTTCAAAGCACATGGGTGATTATATGAACTCAAAATAAGGTGTCCTTTATTTTCTATTAATTAAATTGCTCAAATCTTGAATTTACTTATTGAATAAGGCATGGAAATAAACACATGAACCTTTGACTTTCCTTGAGAAGCAAGTAACAAAACTTTGAGATGCTCTTGATTGAAAAGCCCTACCTTGAACAATAAACTTGAGGAAAATAAAACATATTTTTTATATTTTTATTAGTGGTTAGATTAGCAATTAATCATGTAAACACAAAGGTAGAACACCAATAAAGAGGTGCTTGGTGATCCCTACAAGAAGCAAATCTAAAGATGAATAAGGGGAAAGACCAAGAGGTGACCTTGTTTTTGTGAATTGATGCAAATGGTATGGGGGATCTTATGGTTAAAAATTAGGGTATGAAAGATGCACATATTTAAGTTTCTTCAATTTGGAGATATGAAGGTTGAAATATTTGTCTCGACAAGATTGAAGAGACTTAAATACCAAAGACCCGATTTTTGGCCCTAAGATACTGCAAAATGCTTATGATATGATATGAATGCAAACCATGATCTCTATGGGGAATAACAATTTCCATAGGGGGACCTGGTTGGGGATAAAGAAAATACTCGAGAATAACTGTCATTTGGGAACAAACCAATGTACAGTTAGAGAATGACCACAACAAAGATCCAACAGGGAAGACTTAACAAGGCAAGGCTCCACCGGGAAAAAGAAAACATCAAAGGGGAAAACCACAACACCAATAGGGGAGGAATATTACCTAACTATCAGCCAAGTGATAGCTTAACCAAGGTAATACGCTCAAAGGGAAATATTATCAACTACCATCCAAGTGGTAACTTAACAAAGGTAACCAATCAAAGGTAAAATGAACTTTTACCTACTATCAGCCGAGTGATAGCTTAACAAAGGTAATAAGCTCAAACATAATGATTACTAACTACCATCCAAGTGGTAATTTAACAAAGGTAACCAATCAGAGGTAAAAGGGATTATTACCTACTATCAGCTGAGTGATAGCTTAACAAAGGTAATAAGCTCAAATAGAATGATTACCAACTACCAGCCAAGTGGTAACTTAACAGAGGCAATCAATCAAAGGTAAAAGGAACTATTACCTACTATCAATCGAGTGATAGCTTAATAAAGGTAATCAATCAAAGGTAAAAGGAACTATTACCTACTATCAGCTGAGTGATAACTTAAGAAAGGTAATAAGCTCAAACAGAATGATTACCAACTATCATCCAAGTGGTAACTTCATAAAGGCAACCAATCAAAGGGGACTAAAGTTCAACCCAGGAATGAACTGGAGAGAAGCGGCCAAACAGAACTTCACCCGATGAGGGAATCAACTCAATTGGGGATTAATTCCATCCAGATAATGAACTAGAAAGGGAAACTGAAGCAAAATCTTCCACGGGGATCATACTTAGTGGGGAATTAGAAAGGATAAACTCTTTTATGCTTAAGGTTGACACTCTATTGGAGAGAGGACACACACACTCTATAGGGAGAAAAGTTCCAGAGAGCGGGGGGAAGCATCGAGAAATGAAAAATGTGCAAATAAACATCATGATGTTATAGACATGTGTATGATTATGCTGAGAAAACAAGCACAAAAAGTGTGAGACTGATAACACGGTACAAACAGATACTCGACTAATCTCAACAAGGTGGAGATGCTGGAAAAGATTCATTAAGGATTCTACCATTCTTGCAATATGATACTGGAGAAACCGTTATACATCTAACAAAAGAAAATAGCATGGGGAAGTCGCTGAATTCCGTTCTTCAGGATCTTACCATCCTTGAGATTTCTATTAACATCCTCTTTTGTATTCACAAGTCGAGGAAAATACATATATTTCTTGTAAATTTTCAAAAAATATGATTGTTTAGATATATTTTTGTTTCAAAAACTATCATAAAAAATAAATGAAATTTCATAAACTAAAACAAAATAAGAATAACAAACAAATGGGCAAAAGGCTCAAATTTTATTGATAGAATAGTAGTCCGCAAATGGCGTGACTCCATGGATCATTACAAAGTTGGAAAATGGTAAATAAATTTAAAGGGCTACATTGGAATACAATGAACACTATTCTCCCTAACAACTTTGAATTCCGCTATGCTCTGGACTTCGGTCGAGGATGAATGAATAAAAACCTGTGATATGCACTGTTGCTTCAAACGATGAAGTCTGGACTGATGCAATTACTTGCCATAATCCATAACTTTTTCCTAGATTTCCTTTTTGGATTCAATCTACCGGGTTGATTATTTTCTGTTTATGTCTCTAATTTTTCCCTGGACCGCCCTTTCAGGTTTTCAATCCACTGAGACGCTCATTTTTGCCTAAGTCTCCCTTTCGGGTTTTCAACTTAGCGAGTTGTTCTCTTATTTTTTTTCTAGGCGAAGTATTTCTTGACTGCATTGGCATTCACGGGACGAGGGAGCTCCTCACCATCCATAGTTTTAAGAATCAATGCACTACCATAGAAATATCTCTTAACAACATATGGGCCTTTATAATTAGGGGACCACTTGCCCCTGGAATCAGTGTTGAAATACAAGATCTTCTTGAGCACAAGGTCACATTCCTTGAATACGCACTACGCCAAAAAGTGCTTTTGGCAGCACCAAAAAGAAAGCGCTTTTTAAAAAAAGCGCTGTAATAGCTTGAAAAAAAATTCGCCTATGTAAAGAAAGCGCTTTTAAGGTAAAAGCGCTCTTATAGGTCTCCACTTATGAAAGCGCTTTTAAGGTAAAAGCGCTCTTATAGGTCTCAGTCTCACATCTATGAGTTTCACACTTATGAAAGCGCTTTTAAGGTAAAAGCGCTCTTATAGGTCTCATGGGTTTCACACTTATGAAAGCGCTTTTAAGGTAAAAGCGCTCTTATAGGTCTCAGTCTCACATCTATGAGTTTCACACTTATGAAAGCGCTTTTAAGGTAAAAGCGCTCTTATAGGTCTCATGGGTTTCACACTTATGAAAGCGCTTTTAAGGTAAAAGCGCTCTTATAGGTCATTTATAAAAATTATAATAAATCTAATATTACAAAATCCCTGACTTTCAGAAATCCCTCTTTCACTCTCTCTCGTTCGAAGCTCTCGCTGCCCTGGAAAAAATTCCACAGAGTACCTGGAAATCTCAACGATAAACACTACAAATTTGAAAGAGACTGCATTCGAAAGAGAAGGATTCAATACCTGGAAATCTCATTGCGTTTTAAGGTTAGGTTTTCGTGTCTTTCTGTTTTGCCCTAGAAGTCAAAGAATAGGTGGTCGATTTTGGTTTGAATGGACTTGCATTGCTACATTATGGGTTATTTATTTGTCAGTATCGATTATTAGAGTTTGTGACTATGTTTGCTTAATATTCTGTAACTTACCGAAAGTTTCATCTTGTTCTGATATAAATGATATTCTGTAACTTGCATCGCCATTGACTTAGAAATAATGTTGGGAGTTCTAATAGAATCAGTGCCTTTTCAACATTTGTTTAAATTTGCTGAGAAAGTAGGAAGGAATGAACTGATATGTTTGCACCATTGTGTCCTCATATTCTAACTATTACTGAAATTTCAGAAAGTGATTTTGATGTTAAATGTTGGATACTCAAATGGAATAACTTTGTCTGCTACAGTGATATATGTGATATGGTTTCAAGAACTTAGAGCAATGTCTCATATTTTGGCAATCCTATTACATGTTGGTTTGAATGAACAGTTAAACTTCAAAATGTACATTCATATTTTGGCATAACTTTGTCTGCTACAGTCATATTTTGGCAATCCTATTTAATGTTGTAAAATGATGTTTTAATATTATGTGAATTTTTAAGATGGTCACTGTAGTGTAAAATGAACCCTGATGGACTATATGTACATTTTTCATGTGCTTGTCTGCAGGTTGTTGAGTATCGTGGTGAGCAAATAGGAGGTCTTGAGGATCTGAGGGAACCATATATGTTGTTTTCTTCCTTTATAGATAAATTCTTGCTTAGCTTTTATTACATGGTTTGCGTCTAATTGAAAACTTCACGTCTTTGCCCATTTCAGGTTCTTACAAAATCGGTACTGCGTCTGAATCTGTTAATGCAACTTACATATTTTCTAGAAAAGATCTTTCTCGGTATGTCTTTCAGCTTAGATATTATACAAACCCAAAGCATGTGTTTAATCATTTAGTATCTAGAATGAATCATTATGTTCAATTATTCATGTTAAGCTAATGAATCAAGTTACCAAAATATGTTAGTTATGTATGTTGCTTTATTATTTGACCTTGATATGCAGGCCTACTATACAGATTCCCTGCGCAAGCAAAGCTGTTGTAGCTGTCCGGTTCTGTCCTATATTTTTTAATCTCAAAGCGACAAACTCAGGTACTTGTGCACTTAGTATAGTTCTGTTTACAACCAGTAACTATGTACAACCAGTTATATGTGGTACTGTTCCAATTAAACTGCCTGTGTGGGATGTATTCCGTCTTAAATCTATATGACCTCTTACTAGTAAAGATCATGAGTGGTGGCCTAGAGGTTCAAAGTGATTGGTCTGAGCTAATTAGACAGTTTTATATTATTTAGCTCTAGTTATGCATTAGGAAGCAGTTATGATATTTGGAACTGTGTTTTGGTCGCAACAAGCTCTCGAGTTCTTGGAAAGGAGACAGACAAAAGACTCAAAATAGTGGGACTTAGACGAGTTTCACCCAATAAAAGAGTGTTAGAGTTGGTATTGTTAGCACTCCTTTTATTAATATTAGTCCACGTAGTTTAACTATTGATATACCGGTTCGTCCATTGACACACTAACCTTATATCCCCATCGAGTTGATAATTTAATAAAATTGATAATGTGAATTGAATTTCTTGGTTCTTGAATTTCTTGGTTCTTACTTGTGAATTGAGTTTCTTGAATGATCGATTACTTGGTTCTTGAATTGTTCATGTGCATCATATAAGTTTCTTGAATTGTTTTATACGTTATGACTTATCCTTGGTGTTGTTTTATATGTACAACGCTCATTCCCTGTGTTTCCGTGAGTTTGACCTTCTCGACGTTGCTGTTCGGTAAATCCGAGGTAAATTTCTTCCTCAAATTACTGGTACACTGTGATGAATTTGTCTGAAATTGCGTGAATATGTTGTGTTTTCTTGCTCCGTATTCATTCCGTGTATACTTTGGGTTTTGACAGAAACGCGTTATACCGTTTTGTACCCTAATTACTTTGCGTTAAAACCATGGATAAGACATGGATGTATTCCAATCGATTGTCGAAAGAGTACGAGAATGGGGTATCGAAATTTGTTAAGTTTGCTATTGCGCACGCCAAAGACCCCAATCGAATGACATGTCATTTTATAGCCTATGTCATTTTATATTATTCAATATATATATGGATTATTGATTATGGATTTTTATATTTTTCATTTCATTTTTATATTTTTTCTTTATTACAGGTTAAATGGCTAGTGATCAAGAAAACTCACAAGATGCAAATGCTCCTGTGGAACTGTTAGGGATGACGTTCAACATATTTATGATGAATGTGTAAGTAGAACATTGTGTCTTTAATTAAATCAAAAGTTTAATAATATATAATTAATTTTTTTATCTCCACTAATAATTTCCGATATGTAAATGAATTTCAGGAGACCCTATCTCAATCGATAAGCACAGCTGAGGACCAGGAGAACAGGAGCGTACTTAGTAGAGCACTAAATGTTCCTGAGTATCCCGGTCGGGTGAGGGGTAAAGGGCATGGTTGTACTCCAACTTCCTTGTATAAGAATCCAAGGAGAAGAAATCCTAGCAATCAAGAAGTGATGGAGACGTTGCAGGCATTACAAGCGCAAGTTCTTCAATTGCAAAAGGATAATGAGAGATATAGGTGTATGGAAAAGTGCAGTTCACAGTTGAAAGAAACTAGTGAGAAAGCCAGTATCAATTGTCAAAATAAATTTCCCGAGGTAATTATATATGTTATTTTGAAATTAAAATAGCACATTTATGTTAATTGAAATATATACACATTAAAAGTAACATATTTATTATTGGTTTAGGGCATTTCATCTTGTCAGCTATACTTATCGTCACCGACTTATCGCCTAGTTGGCAAGGGAAAAGTGCACAACACTTCGGGAGATTTACTTCACCATAGACCGCTCCCGGATGGACACCTTAAAGTATCGGTTGATGTTGTATTAGATAAGGATGCGTTGCTACCGATACCTGACATTGTTTCAGAGACAACATTGCTGCGAGATGCAATAGGATCATTTGTTGCATGGCCCTTGGATCTCATTTTCATTGATGATGAGGTATGTTGAATTCAAAAACCACTATGAATCTTTTAGTATTCAAATGTCAATTCTGAACCGTTAAGTTAATTTTTTTTACATGGTAATTTTAGACGCCTACAAAACCCGCATCTAAGGATAAAGGGATTTTGCGGCACAACGAGTCTGTTGCATCACAAAAAGAGGTATATTGAAAGTGTTAATTATATGATCCGAATCAAAAAATGCATGATTTTATAATTTACCTATGTTATATGATTTATAGGTATTTGCTCAAGGGTCACAACAACTGAGCCAGAAAATTGGTAGTCGACAGAAAAACAAAAGGGATCTTCCAGTGACTTCTTTGCCAAAAAAGGTGCTTTTGTGCCTCGATACCAGATATCTCTTGAAACACTTGTTGACTCATCAGATATGGCAACAGCTGGTGCTATTCGCTTACTGGATATGGAGGAAGATATCTTTGGTTATTCATGCACTGAAACAATCGGAAAAGAAGATCTGGAACATATTTTTCGGCATCAAGAATTAGGCGTCGGTGTTATACACACATACATCCGGTAATCCGATCTATATATTATTTAATTACTTGAACAATTTATTTACACATTTCAATAAAAATAGTCTAATGTTTATTATGTTTTTATTGAAGGTTCTTGTATGACAATTTCATGCGCGGGAATGATCAATTGTCAAACAGATTCCGTTTCGTGTCTTCCTCCCTGGTCAACAAAGCATTAATTTGTAGGGAACCGGATTCATGTAGAGAGTACTTAGTCAAGAGATTCATGGCCAGCAGTACAAACAACTTGTATCTTTGGCCGTATAATTCAGGGTTAGATTTTAATTCTAAGTTTATTCTAATCTTTAATTGTTTCTTTTACGTAAAAAATTTCCATATAAACTTTTGTTTTAATTTATAGGTGTCACTGGTTGTTGCTTGCTATTGATCCTTTAAAAGAAGTGGTATATTTTCTGAATTCGATAGATGGTGAATGGACAAATTATCCGGATATGAAGCAATTAGTTGATACGTAAGTGAGACTGTTCTAAATATTCGTGTATATTTATGTGAGATTGTTCTAAATATATGTTTTTATTTTGTTAGATCAATAAAAGTGTTCCGATCTCAAAGACAAGCTCGAGTACCACGTACTAAATCCAGCAACATTACGTGGATAAAAGTGCAGGTACTTTAATTTTCACAATTTTGCTTATAATAGTGATGCTACTTGATAAGAAAAGATAACTATACATTCTTATTTATTTTTCTATGTAGTGTCCTCTACAGCGCAACGGTATCGATTGCGGATACTTTGTAATGAGGTTTATGAGGGAAATCATTAATATGAATCAAATAGAGATTCCAATCACGGTATGGATTTATAACTTAGGATTTGTTTTAATATTTATCGAATATTTCATATTATTTATTACTTTTAACTAAATCATGCATATTATGTTTTGTTATGTAGTACTTTGATGAATACAAGTGTGCTCATTACACGAGACTGCAGTTGGAACAAATCAAGGAGGAATTGTGTCAATATTTTATTGAGAAAAGATTAATTAGTATATAATGGTTTCAAAATAACATGAATACTTTGATGAAGAATGGTTTCTGGTTCGCAAGTGTATAGTTCTTTATATTTTTAACAGATTAGTTATGACTCTAAATAGGCCGTATAACATATTAGTTTTGACTTGTGTATAGTTCTTTATAATTTTAGTGATATCTTTAATTTCATGGATAGATTAATGTGTTCATTCTTGTGTTGGTTTGCTTTAAAAAATTACAAATGCTTGAATTATGACTCCAAATGTGTTCAGTGCCTATCTATCCTTGTGTTGGTTTGCTTGAATTATGACTCCAAATGTGTTCATTCTTGTGTTGGTTTGCTTGTGTTGGTTTAAAAAATTACAAATGCTTGAATTATGACTCCAAATGCTTGAATTAGAGAGGCTTGATTTACAGGTTTATGGGATTATTCCCAAAAATATTACAGGTTGAAATGGTAGGCTTAAACTGAAGGCAGCGTTTTGTTATTTTACTAGAGGAAAAGACAGCGCTTTTTAGTAAAAAGCGCTGCTAAAGGTTGTCAATAGAGAGCGCTTTTTACTAAAAAGCGCTGCTAAAGGTTGTCAATAGAGAGCGCTTTTTAGTAAAAAGCGCTGCTATAGGTTGTCAATAGAGAGCGCTTTTTACTAAAAAGTGCTGCTATAGGTTGTCAATAGAGAGCGCTTTTTAGTAAAAAGCGCTGCTATAGGTGGTATATAGACAACCTTTAAGAGCGCTTTTTACTCAAAAGCGCTGCTAAAGGTTGTCAATAGAGAGCGCTTTTTAGTAAAAAGCGCTCTTAAAGGTTGTCTATATACCACCTTTAGCAGCGCTTTTTACTAAAAAGCGCTCTCTATTGACAACCTTTAGCAGCGCTTTTTAGTAAACAAAAAGCGCTGCCGAAACCTATAGCAGCGCCACCTACGGCAGCGCTTTTAAAGGCCAAAAAAAGCGCTCTCATAGGTCTTTTTTGGCGTAGTGACGTGAGGTTGAACCTTCTTATCAAACACTTTCTTCATTCTCTTTTGATACTATTGGCCATGACACAAAGTCGTCATCCTCTTTTCTTCAATAAAATTCAACTGATCATATATGTTCTGACACCATTCAGCCTCATACAAAATGGTTTCCATTCGGACTTGCATTGATGGGATCTTAACCTCTACAGGGAGCACTTCTTCCATGCCATATACAAGAGAGAAAGGGGTTGCCCATGTTGAAGTGCGGACAGACGTACGGTATCCATGCAAAGCAAACGGGAGCATCTCATGCCAATCTTTATATGTCACAACCATCTTTTGGATAATCTTTTTAATGTTCATATTTGCGGTTTCAACAACCCCATTCATCTTGGGCATGTAAGGAGAAGAGTTATAATGTTCAATCTTAAAGTCAGCATAAAGCTCTTTCCATCATCTTATTATTCAAGTTCGACCCATTATCAATAATGATCTTAGTTGGAACACCATATCAGCAAATAATCTGGTTCTTGATAAATCCGACCACAACCTGCTTGGTCACATTAGCATAAGATGCTGCTTCAATCCACTTGGTGAAGTAATTAATGGCCACTAGGATGAAACGATATTCGTTTGAAGCTTTAGGTTCAATCATACCAATCATATAGATTCCCCACATAGAGAAAGTCCAAGGAGATGAAATAACATTGAGAAGCGTCAGAGGAACATGAATCTTATCCGCATAAACCTGACATATATGGTTCTTCTTCACATATTTACAACAATCAGATTCTATTGTCATCCAATAGTAACTTTCCCTTAACATCTTTTTAGCCATTGCATGTCTATTGTCATGAGTACCAAAGGATCCTTCATGAACTTCTTGCATTAACATCTCTGCTTCGTGTCTATCCAAGCATTTGAGCAAAACCATGTCAAAGTTTCTCTTGTATAACAAATATTCATTCAAAAAGAAATTGCTAGCCAGTCTTATCAAAGTCTTCTTATCTTTGTTGGATGCCCCAAGAGGGTACTTCTGTCTCTAGAGGAAATATTTAATATCAAGATACCAAGGCTTATCATTAGTGACTTCTTCTGCTACAAACATGTTAGCAAGTCTATCAAGGCACATAATCTTGATACTAGGCGCGTCATTCCAATGATTTACTTTATACATAGAAGACAAAGTAGCCAGAGCATCCTCCATCCGATTCTCTTCATGAGGTATATGATGAAACTCTATTTTATTGAAGAAACTTAACATTCTCCTTGCATAATATTGGTAAGGAATCAAACCAGGATGACGAGTCTCCCATTCTCCTTTAATCTGATTTATCACCAAGGTTGAATCTCCATACACATCAAGGATTTTAATACTCAAATAAATGGCTTCTTCAAGAACCATGATACAAGCTTCATATTCTGCCATGTTGTTCGTACAATCAAACATCAATCTTGTTGTGAAAGGGATATGAGAACCCTTAGGAGTAATAATGATTTCCCCAATTCGATTATCATAAGCATTAACAGCTTCATCAAACATTAAACCCCACCGAGTTCCAGGTTCTAGTCCTTCTTCAGGCAACAATTCATCATAATCTTTAACTTTCAAGTACATAACATCTTCATCAGGGAAGTCACACCCGATTGATTAATAATCATCGATCAGATGGTGACCCAAATGATCTTCAAGAATACTTCCTTTAATTGCTTTCTAAGTACGATACTCAATATCATATTCAGACAATAGCATCTTCCAGTGAGTTATCCTTCCAGTCAAAGTAGACTTTTCAAAAACATACTTGATTGGATCCATTTCGATATCAACCAAATGGTATGATTGATCATATACTGGCGTAAATGTTTGGCAGCCCAGGTTAAAGCACAACAAGTCTTCTCAAGCATGGAATACCGAGACTCACAGTGTGTAAACTTCTTACTCATATAGTATATGACATGCTCCTTTCTACCAGTTTCATCTTGTTGTCCAAGCACACAACCCATGGACTCTTCTAATACAGTCAAATACATAATCAAAGGTCTTCCTTCCACTAGAGGAGACAAGATATGAGGTTCAAGTAGATACTCTTTGATG
This sequence comes from Lathyrus oleraceus, assembly GCF_024323335.1. Taxonomy (NCBI): domain Eukaryota; kingdom Viridiplantae; phylum Streptophyta; class Magnoliopsida; order Fabales; family Fabaceae; genus Lathyrus; species Lathyrus oleraceus. The sequence goes on from NC_066579.1 coordinate 126,321,399, forward strand.
TTGTCAAAAGCTTTCTGGAAGTCCTCTGTCCAAACACATCCTTGATCTTTGCGGAGAAGCTTGAATATTGGCCCACATGTGGCAGTCATGTGAGATATAAATATGGATATGTAATTCAGATACCCGAGGAACCCTCTGACTTACTTTTCTGTCTCTGTTACAAGCATCTCTTGAATAGCTCTAAATTTATCAGGATCTACTTCAATACCTTTCTGGCTGACAATGAAACCCAACAACTTTCCTGAACGGACACCAAAAGTACATTTATTAGGATTCAACCGGAGTTTAAAATTTCTCAACAGCTGAAACAACTTCAACAGATACTCAACATGATCTTCTTTAGTCTTCAACTTAGCAATCATATCATCAACATATACTTTTATCTTTTTGTGCATCATGTCATGGAAAAGAGTAGTCATGGTTCTTTGGTACGTTGCACCAGCATTCTTTAAACCTAAAGGCATCACTCTATAGCAGAATGTTCCCCAGGGTGTAATAAATGTTGTTTTTTCCATGTCCTTGGGTGCCATCTTGATCTGATTATAATCAGAGAACCTATCCATAAAGGATAAGACATTTAACTTAGTTGTATTATCTACCAACATGTCAATGTGTGCCAGAGGAAAATCATCTTTCGGACTAGCTTTGTTCAAGTCTCTATAATCAACACACATCCGAACTTTACCATCTTTCTTTGGAACAGGAACAATGTTGGCCACCCATTAGGGATACTCAGTAGTAACAAAGAATCCAACATCAATCTATTTTTTCATCTCCTCTTTAATCTTGACAGCCATATCAGGGTGAGTTCTTCTCAAATTCTACTTAACCAATGGACATTTTGGATTCAATGGTAATCTATGCTCTACAATATCAGTATCAAGACCTGACATATCTTGATAAGACTAAGTAAACACGTCCATATATTCTCTAAGAAGCTCTACCATCCTCTTCTTAACATCTGGGTAAAGCAGTGCCCTAATCTTGACTTCTTTCTTGTTCCCTTCGGAACCTAAATTAATTACTTCCAACAGATCTTTATGAGTTGAATTGTCTTCTCTTCGTGCTCAAGAAACTGAGAAATCTCATCAGGAATCTCTTCATCATCCTCTTCTTCCATTTCGAACACAGGAAATTCAAAGTTGGGAGAGGGCATATGGTCATTGTTTTCAATAGGTTTAACAATTAATTCGCACAATGATTTTATGCTTGATTTTAGAATATGAACAAATAAACGCACATTGTGATGGAGATATAAAAGTGATTATTATCTTGTTTTTTTATGTTACCATTTTTCCAGAAAAAGGAAAAAGGAAAAACATAATATGGATAAACGAAATCACATTTTATTAATGATGATAAAAATCTGAAACAAAGCCCACATAGATCCACTTTCACCTTGGGCATAAAGAAATCATTTTTGAAAATAAAAATAAAACATATTACTTTGATAAGTGAATAACAAAAGGATATCAACAACAATCCAGTTTTGGCACATCGATCCACGTGTCACAAAGTTTGGCACTCCTTGTTCTTCATCGTCTTCTAAGATTGCATCAACAGACTGATCTTTAGAATGAATGAAGCCAACACTATGAAACACTTCCTAAATTCGCTTCAAATTTCTTTGGGTTGCACCGGATGAAAAACCCAAACCAACTCGGTTCTCGTTCTCAGCAAGCTCAATAACTTTTCCCCACTTAGAAGATTGACCATTCTTGAACACATGTTGGGCATCCTTCAAGGATGACATGGATTCCTCATTCTTATTAACAACAATATTATCAACACAAAGAGCTTGAAACAATGTACCCTCAGCTTCGTCGACATCAATGTATGAAAAATGAAGAGAGATGACTCACCAACATGGCCTTCTCGCCACCCACAATCAATAACTTCCCATTTTTCACAAACTTGAACTTCTGGTGGAGAGTCGATGTTACTTCCCCAACCTCATGAATCCACAGACGTCCTAAGATACAACTGTAGGAGGGATGAATATCCATCACTTGAAAAGTGATCTAAAATAAGCACAGACCTATCTTTATTGGGAGATTAACCTCCCTAATTACAGTCTTCCTTGAGCCATCGAAGGCCTTCACAACAATCCACTGAACCTCATCGGAGCACCTTGATAAGCAAGCTTAGACAATACGGTCTTTGGCAGAACATTTAGAGAAGAACCGATATCCACTAGCACATTGGACAAGGCATCTTCCTGAAAATTCATAGAGATATGCAGAGCCAAATTGTGGTTCCTCCCTTGCTCGGGAAACTCTTTATCATTGAAGCTCAGATTGTTACATGCGGTAATATTGGCCACAATGCCATTAAATTGATCAATTATTACGTCGTAGTCCATATAGGCTTGCTTCAGAACCTTCTGCAAAGCCTCTCGATGAGCTTCAGAACTCATCAGTAAAGATAATACAAATATTTTGGATGGAGTGTGCAACAACTGGTCCACCACATTGAAATCACTCTTCTTAATCAATTTCAACACTTCATCTCTCTTAGGAGCTGCAACAACAAATATCCGACCACTTCGGGTCACACCACTTACATCGGCGATGTTCACAATAACCGAGAAAGCAGGAATAAGCACCTATCTATCGTCTTCTACCATAGTAGTATTATACTTGTAAGGCATAACTTTATTAGACTCGTAAGACATAGGACCCTCTAAACGAATAACCAACGGAAAAACAATAGTCTTCTGACCATCATATGCAATCACAACCGGTTCTAAGAGATTAAAACAGGGAACTATGACGTTCACCTCATGATCATCTTCATTTCTATCCCTTGTAACCTAAATAAGGTTTTGATCCATCATTTATTGTAAGTCTCTTTTCACAATATCACATCCTCGGGGATCTTTGGAACAAACATGGCAAGAAGCATGGTCATTCTCATAATAGCTCAACTCGCACAAAGTTATGTGCATTTCAACCAAGGATCTTCTGATTTGATTGAGATTAAAAACTCGGTATTTCCCTGGACATCCTTCGACCATATTCACAGTTGCACTGCCATGTTTGGACAATGAATTAGCTTATACATTAGGACTAGAGTCTTCAAAAGACAAAATTCCACTTTGCATTAACCTTCTAACCTCAGCTTTCAAAGCGAAACAATTCTCAATATCATGGTCGGGTGCTCCCTGGTGAAATGCACAATTTTGATCAGGTTTATACCACCACAGAAGCTCTTTCAGAACAACTGATGGAGTTCTTGTTTGTACCAAATTCTTCTGAATTAAAGAAGGAAATAACTCTGTATAGGTCATTGGAATTGGATCAAATTGTGCGGGTCTCTGGGCAAAATTATGTTGATTTGTACGTTATTGAAAATGCGATTGATAACTCGGTGCGACTTGAACGACTAGAGAAGAATTAATAAGTGAGGTTACAGACGCCACATGCTGATGACGTTGACTGTTCCTCAAAAGTCTCCTATGTTTCTTTTTCGTGATAACGTTAGCATCATGTTCCTTCTTCTTGGGTAATCCATTCCCATACTTTCTGGAACTGTCGGTTGAACAACCTTCTTTCAATCATCCCTCACAGACACCTTCTGCTAATCTCAAACCCATAGTTACCATCTTATTAAAGTCACTAGGCACACTTACCACCATCCTGACATAATATAACGGATTTAACATCTTCAAAAACAGTTTTGTCATTTCCTTTTCTTCCAACGAAGGACTAACCTGTGTAGCAATCTCGCGCTATCTTTGTGCGTACTCCTTGAAAGTCTCTTTATCTTTTCGGGACATATCACGAAGTTGATCTCTATCTGGTTCCATGTCGACATTATACTTATACTGACGAACGAACACCTTTCGTAGGTCATTAAAGGTTCGGATCTGAGTGCTATCGAGTACCATGTACCATTTCAGAGCGGCACCAGTCAAACTGTCTTGAAAGTAGTGGATTAGCAATTGATGGTTGTTAGTCTGAGTTGACATCTTATGAGTGTACATCACCAGATGACTCAGACGACAAGAGTTGCCTTTATACTCTTCAAAATCTGGAACCTTGAACTTGTGTGGAATCTTCACACTAAGAACTAAACACAGATCATAAGCATTCTTCTCGAACATATATTTCCCCCTCAAAGCTTGAATCTCTTTCTGCATAGCCTGAAACTGATCTTGGAACTCATCCATTCTTTTATAAACGCCAACAATTTCGCTCTAGTCAGCATGAAAAATAGGTTCTTCGACATAAGGAACAACATGAACCACAAGAGGTGGTACTGCTATCACATTCTAAGCCATAGGAACTTCAACAGCAGGTTGATACCCCTCAAGCACGAAGTTAGGAGGCATGCCCCAAGGGAAACCAGAAGGCATGTGGTGTTGCGGAGCACTGATGGGAGCCATAGAGATGGTCGTAGGTACAATTTCGGAAATCACGGTCCTCTGAAAGGGAGTTTAAGGAGGAGGAGGAGGTGGATGATTCTGAGTAGCCACCAAAGCTTCCATCATAGCAGTAAGCCTCTCATGATTGTCCCTCAAGGTTGCCACCTCTTCACGGAGTTCACGGTTCTCTTGCTCTAGGAGGTCCATCTTCTTCAATTGATTACTCGAGTATTGTATCGATGAGACAACTTGTCTGGATGAAGACCAAGAAAGAAATAAGACCCCTGGCGAACTTACTCAAAGCAAGACCAGGATGCAACATGATGCATCATATGTAAATGCAAATGTGAATGTTATTATTCTTATTTTCCAAGGAACTTTAAGACATAAATTACAAACATCATAATGGGAATAACACATTTTGATGTACTGAAAATCTCATTTTATTGATAATGTAAATGATTACAATCAGAAAATACAATTTCAATGATCATAAACATAAAGAAACTAGATATATGGAATCATGTCCGATGACGACCCAACTCCAAGCTGATACTTCTTGCGAAGCCTTTTGATCTCTCTTTCGTAGTTGCTTTTCATAACATCTTTCTCTATCACGAGCTGGTCTATAATGCCTTCCCAAATGCTGGAAGTAGGAAGATGAGTAGATGATGAACTGTTAGAGGAAAATGAATCTTCTTGGTCCCTTGATCTCTTCACAACACGTTGCTCAAGCAATTTTATCAGCTATCTTTTTCCTTTAACTGCTTATGTAATTCTACTTTCTCAAGGTGTGAGGTGTGAAATTTGTCTTCCCAATCATCCCTCTCTTGATTCATCCTTTACAAAGCCTCTTGCAACTCCTCTATGCCTTTAATAGTGGGTGATTTGACCATTACTAAATACACAGGTCTTTCATAAGTGTATGGCATCTTGAATTATTTTGCTCTCTTCTTCACCTAACTAGTGTAAGGCTCCAAAGCTATACAATTCTTTAATCCAATCTCACTTTTTACTTTTCTATGAACATTGTGCCAAGCACGTATCATCCTAGCTTTCAACCCTTGAGTGTCTTTCCCTTCCTGGAAAAATAAACCTTCTAGCAAGGTGTTATTAGGCTTGTCCTTCATGGAGAACCCAAGTTGACGTCTTACCAAAGCCAGATAATAGTTGATTCCCCCTTGTGTACCAAGAAGAGGAACATTAGAGAACACCCAACAACCATCATAATCTCAACGTCATCGTAAACAGAAGAATACCAAGCTATGTCATCATTGGTGAGAGACATGAGTCTCTGGGACCACCTTAAACAATCCTTGTTTTCTTTGAAGACGAGAGACTGCGGAAAGTACAAAATAAACCACTTGTACAACAAAGGCGTACAATAGACAATAGTTCTGGCCTCTTTAGAAGTCCTATGATTAATGGAGAAATAAGTGTCACCGAGAAAAGTTGGAACCAAACTCCTAATCAAGAAGATCCCCGTAGCATTAACATCAACAAAATTTCCAATGTTGGGAAACAAGACCAAACCATAGATTATTAAGGCAAGAATATTTTCAAATGCCACCATGCTACCAACATTAGCAAAAGAAAAGGCTTTCTCAATCAAAAATTTCGAAGTCAACCCTCTGATACCTCCTTTGACAGTGAGATTAGTATCCATGTCATACTTCCCTAGGTGAATGGCTTCAGCAATAACTTGAGACTCAAGAATTCCTTCCTCCCCATTAAAAGGAACTCTATCAGAAACTGGCATACCCAAAGTATAAGCATACTCCTCCATGGTAGGCAACAACTGATAATCGAGGAAAGTGAAAAACCAATAAACATGATCATAAAACTGAATCAAAGTACAAAGAAGACCATACCCAACTTCAGTAGATAGAACAGACAAAAGTCTTCCAAAACGATCTCTAAAACCCTTAGGATCATCCATAAAAGATGCTAGCTTCCTTAATTCCATGAGATCGGGACATCTGAAAATGTATTTTCGAGTGTTTCTCCATCCAATATCCATGATCAAAATATCTGCGATGTTTGCAAAGAGAGTCTCTAAGTTCCTTGAAAATTGATAAAAATTCTTATGAATGCCATGAGTGCATGATGCAACAACCACAAACAAGATCACATAAAGCACACAAACAAGGTCCAAAGGTTTGAAGTCACGAGCATGGAGTCAAAGGGTAAGAACCAACCCACAATGTATGTACTAAGGGTATAATTACCTGTAGAACAAGGTTTTAAAAAGTTCCCAGTGTCATAATTGCATCTTTTAGATATTATCGGCTTAAACGACTACTCGTCAACCAATAATATTCTCAAGAGAAACTCGTCCGAGTGTAATATCGCCTAACAACTAATTCAAGTCTACACCTGAATAGCCACCACACTACGTCCTAAAAGGCCAAGATGGGTTAATGGTTTTAAGGTCCTCAACTTCTTGGGCTCCCAGGTCGGAAAAAGTAATGCCAACTACGACTACTCGTCTTACATTAGTAATTGATCAGTCACCATTTGTGCTATAATTATAATCATGTTAACAGGTGAAAGCAAACGAGTTAGTTGCATTTTGCATGTAGTTTAAGTGGATTTTACACCTTCTTTTACCATTAGCATCATTTAATCTTTTCATTATGTTTCATCAGTTTGTTTCCATTTTCCGTATTTTATGCTTGGGTTGTGTTTTATTACTGTTTTCAGGTTCAAATAGATATTCTAGTATAGTCGGATGCAGAAGTTAAGGAGAATCAGAGAAGTTTTCCCACACTTCATTAGGCCTACATCAACCATCCGTAGCACCTGCTACGGGCCATAGTAGAGAGGTCTGAATAGATAAAAAATCCTTCCAAAATAGGGGCCCGGTACGGCCACCCGTAGTGGATAATCTGGGAAGAAGCCCAGATTTCACAAAAGATAATCGCCTGCTATAGCCACCCGTAGCACCTGCTACGAGCCGTAGTAGGAGGCATGGAGAGAACCATCAGAGATAGTGGCCTGCTATGGCCATCCATAGCATCGACTACAGGTTGTAGCACCGGTTATGAGCCGTAGCAGGCATGCGTGCAAAAAAACCCAATTTTGTCTTTTCTTTTGTTAATCTTAAGTGAAGGGCATTTTCATCAATTGGAAAGCTAATATTATTGACTTTTGTGGATCTGCTTGAGGAGAGAGGAAGAATTTTCTATTAAAAGGGATTTTTTAGACAAGAAAGACCATAATTTTTGGGAAGCAAAAATCAGACGATTGAGAATTAGAGAAATCAAGGTTTTGGGAGAAACTAGATTTTCATGAGCGGAAGCAATTGAAGATCAAAGTTGATCTGAATAATTGTAATATTTGCATGTTATCATTTGATTTCTTTGAATATTATGAGTAGCTAAACTCCCCAATGCTAGGGGGTGTTCCTGATTTGAATCTGTAATGACTTTGAGTTTATATTTGCAATAATAGTATTGTTTTTCATAATTAATTTATTCTTGTGATGTGATTAACGCTTTCTCTTTCGGAACAATTGAGATTGTTATATGATTATCAATTATGTTGGACCGCCTTTGATAATGCTTTCATGAGATTATTCTACAGTAAATATTACCTAGGACTAGGGATACCCTATAAGGGCCAAACTTTTCTTGATATAATAATGCTTAATTTCACCAGTTAATCTCTATGCACATAGAGATTAGGTATGAGTGGTTAAAGGTTTTCTCACTAAGGCATTAGGAGAAAACACCCTTGAGAACTAGTATTAATTAATTGATATTTGTTGTTGTAATAATGACTCAGAGTTGTTACAGGGAGAAACCACACACATTCCCTAGCATATTACTCGTATCTTTCAAAGCCATTCCATGCACTATTTATTATATTTGCAATTATTTTCATATAGTCGCATCAAAAACTCCCAACATTAGTTTTTGTTTAATTGAACAACAATTAGAACTCAATATTTACAAGCAGTCATTGAGATCGACATTCGAGGAACTTTCCTCATTATTACTACAAAGGAAAAACTGGTTCATGGTGGTTGACCAGAGAAAGTCAACTAGTCAAAACTGGGGTTCACTAGACCCTATCTCCTACAATTTTTGTCATATGAAAATGATTTCAAGAGAAAAGTTACTAGTTATGACATTCCAAACAACTTTCATGTTGAAGTAAAAAGCTAGTTTTGCTTGGAAAGTCTTTTTTAAGGTGAAAGATTATAGGTCATTTTGTCCGAACCCTAGTTAGGAGGTCAACTTCCAAGGACTATAACTTGCTCAATGTTTATGATATGAAATCCTTTCAAGTTTCATGATCAAATTCAAGATGTTGTCTCCAACTTTTATGTTTGGAAGAAGTTCAAATTAAACTTGCAAATGCATGTGCCAAGAGGAAACATTATAGGTCATTTTGTGCCATTACCATTGAACAAGTGATTTTCCTCAACTTCTAAAATGCATAACGTCTTCATGCCAAATCCAAATGAGGTCAAATTTGTGATTAAATTGAATAGGTTTGAAAGGGACACAACTTTTATGAAGTAACTTTTTCCATTTGAAGCCCATAGCAAAAGTTATTCAAGGTGGAAGAAATGAACATTTGACTTGGTACTTAGAAAACTTTCAAATATGTTTGATGTTCCAAACTTCCACCTCAAAATTCATCACGATTAAGGCTTCAAATAAAAAATTGTTCAACATGAAATTTGTTCCTCTTGATCCCACCTTTCCAAAAAGTCTAACATCATCTCATTTAGCCAAGAAATAAAGGCCTTACGCATGGGTTCTTCTCAAAGGTCCATTTGGATAAATTTCACCTTCACTTTCCAATATCAAATGCATGGCCACATGACATGATTTCAGCATTGTACAAGCAATTTTGGACCTGGTTACATCACTTGATGGGCCTATCACATGCCCATACAAGCATGCAATGCAAATTGCTAAATTTGGCAAAATTTGGAAGTGTGTGGAAATGAATTGCATTGGCTATAAATACAACCCTCATGGCTGATAATTGAGGACCTCATGCCCAAGCTTTGAACCTGTAACCCAAACCCTCACCATTAAAGGATAATCTTGAAGGTTTTCATTTGAAAATCGAGCTTCAAGTCTCATTCTGTTATGAGATTGAAACTCCAAGAGTCCAAGCTTTTCCTTGCCTCCATTCCTCTCCTACAAGCTTCTAAAGCCAAGCCAAGGTCAATTGGAAGCAAGATCAAGCAAGTTTGAAGCTCACTCGAAGGTGATTTTCCAAAATTTTCATCTCTTCGATTCTCTCTCAATTCTTCACTATTTTTTGTGATTTTTGGTTGGTTGATGTCCTACCAATGTAGACAACAAGATTGAGTTGCTTTGAGGTCAAATCGAAGCAACTCAGTTCATGATCCTCAAAACTCAAATCCCTGTATCTCTTGATATACTTGGAATAAGAGAAAATTGAGGCCAGATTCGAGTTCCTGAGCATTTTTTCTTTAAATCCATGTCCTTGTTTTTCATTATCATGGTGGTTGGTGGTGGACCAGTCCGGTGAGGTCCACCAGAGAAGAAGACCGGAGATAGGGCTCCGGTGATGTGTTGGCGTATCCAAAACCATTGGATCATGATCTCACGTTTTAATCTTAGCCATCTGTTGTGATTACCACTTATGCCACGCAGTTGACTTGAGCATATCAAACTCCTTAGTGCGTGGCCATCAGATCTGCCACCTCAACTAATGAGGGAGATCTGATAGCCCTTGTTTTTTTAAATTTCTTTTTATTTTCTGATTTTATGCTTAATCCTTTTATTTTGTTTAATTCATATTAATTTCATTTTTAATCCAAAAAATATGGGACTTTCACCAAAAATCTTTAAATATTTTTCTCTTTCATTTTCTGAATTAAAATTATTTTTTGGATTAACTTTGATATTTTTCATGAATTAAATGTTTTTATGCATATTTTTAATTGTTTAAAAATACTTCTGACTTTTTAAAAATCATGAAATTTTTTGTATAAGGTCATTTGACCTTGTTTGACCTAGGATAAATATGTTGGCCATTTATTTGGTGTTTTAAAGAGATTTTAGGTTTTGACCAAATTAAAATGTATTTTAATTCATTTTTTAATTGATTTTAATTGGTTAAATATGTAAAAATTATGTTAATCCATTTTTATGGTCTTGTGATGTTTGACTATTTATTTGGGCCTTGGTCAAGGTTGATTTGACTTTTGTTGGATTAAAATCATTGAATTTAGGGGATTGATAAAATGTACATTTCATCTCACAAAATGAATGAATGATTTTAATTTGATAAAATTCCTTCCATGACCCATTTGTGTTTCTCTCATTCCCCTCCCATTTCATCTTCATCCCTATTCTCTCCCATTCCTTTCATTGACCAATGAAATCTCAAATATCCTAAGGCTAATTGGTTCATCAATGACCTTGTGTCAGATGAACCAATACAAGTATGGATGAGATAGGTCCATCCCTCTTGATCTTTTCTTTTAGTGTGTGGTATATTTTAGGAGTTTGGTTCATCATACCACATCTATAACATGCATTAACACCTAAAGTTTTATTGCCCGACCTCAGATAGTTGTGACTTCTACATAAGTCCAATTACGACTGCTTAACATAGAGCTAAATTTGACCCTCAAGGCATAACATTCTAGTAAGTGGGATTATAAGTCTCCCATTCTTCATGGCATTGTTTGGAGACTTGATCTTTTTTCCTTCATGGGAGCTAGTGGCGTACTTGTGAATTATCCAAGTTGGAGCCCTTCTCATGGAAGATGTCTTGGTTCAAGGATCTACACTTGTGAATGAAGGGTTGATTATTCTCCAAAGAATGACTTAAACAATGAAAAACAATTAAATAACCCTTAACTAACATTTTACTAACTCTTGTTCATATTGTTTTACCTTTAAGTCATTTACTTTATGCAATTTAACTTTCAGTCATTTATCATTCATTTGTCATTTACATTTCATTTAACTTGTTTATGTTTATGTCATTTTCACTTTGCTCATTTGAGCCATATCTTGTGATTGTATATATTTGTTTGTGCATTTTGATCTTGTTTGTGGTCTTAGGACCTTAAAATACTTAATAAACAACAAAAACCCTAAAAAATGTTTGGTGGATTGTTGATCTTGATCTGAACTTTTGGATTTAGGATTAGGCAACATTCCCTGTGCAAAAAGGACTTGGCCAATGCCAACATTTTGACACCAAGTTATTGAGAACTGAGCCTTCATCTGACGCAAGTATTGGGTTTTATTTGAATCCATCTGTTACTTTGTCTTAATTCTAATTGTTATTTTGATCTTGTGATTGATGCTTTGTTCTGAGTTGATTAAGGAATAGTTCATCTGGTATATGAGAAGATAAAGAAGACTGCTAGCTATGGGATCTGCTTGCTTGGATGTAGTTATCTTTATTTGATGCCTTAATCTTCATGATGTCTGGATATTTGCTAACTGCTTATGAGTTATTGCTTGATTCTAAGTCCAACGGGAAGGTGGGTTTTCTATATGACATTTTTGTCAGTTGGATTGCATCCCATTGGTCAGATTTTTTAAACTCTTAACTTTTAAATTTGTGCTTAGGATAGCCTCTTTATCTCCTTCCACTTCTTAAATTTCAAAATCTCCCCCCCTTTTCAAAAACTTTCTTTGCTTGTGACTTCAAACTTGGACATTGTTTAAAATTAGAAACTTTAGCCTTATGCCAATGAATTTTCAAATTCTTTGTTAAATCAAGTTTGTAAATAAACTTAATCATACTGACTTAGATTTCAAAAGACAAAAAGAACTAACCACTTCATTCAAATTTTTGGCCTTTATGCCTTTCATTTAAACTTTTGATTAAAATCAATTCACCAACTTTGAATTTTTTACCACAAACTACGAGGTTTTGATCCCTCATTTTTTTGTTGGTTCGTAGGCACAAGACCAAAGGTCTTGTCAAACACAAAATATAATCAATGAATTCTTTTCTCATCCTCACACTATTTTTTCATAAACATCTTTTATACCAAACACATATGCACACATAAAAAATGGCTCCCTAGGAGTACCTAGGACACTTTGGGTGCTAACATCTTCCCTCTATGTAACCAACCCCCTTACCTATAATCTCAGGCATTTTATTAGTTTTGCTTTGAAAACTTCTTATCTTTGGGTTTTGTTCGTACTTTTCCCTTTTCCTTTAAAAACAATAAAAGCGCGGCGGCGACTCTGGTTTTATCGGTGTTAAGCTTATCCATAGCTTTATTATCATGAATTTACCGCTACAAAGGCCCCATAACATGGTTCTGTCGAACTATGAAGGTGTAAGACCCCAATTTTGACCCTAAGTTCCCTCATGTTATGTCATCATATGCATTGGCTTTGGGATCACACCTTAGCATCCTCCTTACCTCTCATTCATTGGGTTTGCATTGGGAGAGATCACCAAGCATATTTGATTGTATCATAATTTGTTTTTCATTATTTATTAACCAAAATACCAAAAATATGTCTATGTATAGCTTTGTTTCTTTTGTAAGTAGTGTGTGCATCCACCAATGCCTCATCAAGCTCACAACTAGGGTCTGAGACCCTCAATGCAAGAAGATCAATCAAGAGATGATTCAAATTGGTTCTATACATAGTATATGTGTCCCCATAATCTCCATTTATCATTTTGGTCAAGAAATCATCAAGAGTTTGCAGTTTGTTTGCCTTGGAAGCCCTAATTCATCTGGGTATCTTGTGTGACTTCCTCAACAAGTTTCTTTAAAATTTGACCAAATATTTTAAGGGATACTTCATTATACATCATCTTATCCATATTTTATCCTCCATGAGTCCAAAAGATCAAGATAACTTCAAGTTTTCAAGTTGGTTCATGGTGGTTGACCAGAGAAAGCCAACTAGTTAAATTTGGGGCTCCCTAGACCCTATCTCCTACAATTATTGTCATATGAAAATTATTCCAAGACAAACGTTACTCCTTATCACATTACAAACAACTTTCATGTTGAGGTAAAGAGCTAGTTTTTCTTGGAAAGTCATTTTTTATGGTGAAAGGTTATAGGTCATTTTGTCTGTGCCCTAGTTAGGAGGTCAACTTCCAAGGACCATAACTTGCTCAAGTTTTATGAGATGAAGTCCATCCAAGTATCATGATAAATTTCAAGATGTACTCTTCAACATTTATTCTTTTAGGAACTTCAAATTCAACTTTCAAAGGCATGTGCCAAGAGGAAACATTATAGGTCATTTTGGGCCATTGCCCTTGAACAAGAATTTTTGCTAAACTTCTAAAATGCATAACTCATTCATGCTAAACCCAAATTAGGTCAAATATGTGACCAAATTGAATATGTTTGAAAGAACTACAACTTTGATGAAGGAACTTTTTCCATTTGAAGCTCATAGAAAAAGTTATTCAAGGTGGAAGAAGTGAACAATTGACTTGGGACTTCGAAAAAATTTAAATATGTTTGATGTTCTAAACTTCCACCTCAAAATTCATCATGATCCAAGCTTCAAATTTAAAAGTGTTCAACATGAAATTTGTCCCCCCTTGATCTCACCTTTCCAAAAAGTACAAGATTACCTCATTTGGACAAGGTTTGAATGACTTGCGCATGGCTTTTCTTCAAGGTTCCATTTGGATGAAACTCATGACCACTTCTCAATTCCAAATGCATGGCTTCATGTTACACTTTCAGCATCACTCATGATCACTTTTGGACTTTTTGACATCATTTCATGGGCCTATCACACGTCCATGCAAGCATGCACATGAGAATTTCTATTTTTGGCATTTGAATGGAAGTGTGTGTGAAATCAATTGCCTAGCCTATAAATACATTGCCTCATGCTTATAATTATGGACACCTTGCCCAAGCTTTGCTCCTGCAACCTTCCCTTCACCATTAGAGGATAAACTTGAAGGTTTTCAATTGAAAATCGAGTTTCAATTTCACTTCTGTTTTAAAGTTGAAATTCCAAGAATTCAAACCCTTCTTTGATCTAATTCACTTCCTGCAAGCTTCTGGAGTCAAGCCAAGGCCAATTGGAAGCAAGATCAAGCAAGATTCAAGATACTCGAAGGTGATTTTTCAGAAACTTTCTCTCTTCGATTCTCTCTTAATTTTTCACCATTCTCTTTAATTTTTGGTTGGCTGAAGTCCCACCAATGTAGACAACAAGATTGAGTTACTTTGAGGTCAAATCGTAGCAACTCAGATAATGAATCTCAATTTTCAAATCCATGTATCTTTCAATATACTTGGAATTGGAAGAAATTGAGGCCAGATTCGTGCTCCCGAGCATTTTTCCTTCGAAAACATGTACTCACTTTTCATTTTCCATTTGATTAATGGTGGACCAGTTCGGTGAGGTCCACCAGAGAAGATGACCGGAGCTAGGGCTCCGGTGGTGTGCTGGCGTTGCCCAGACCATCTGATTTTGGTTCCACGTTTTAAATAGGACCCTTGCTTTTGCATACCACGCGTGAACAAAGCGCGAGCTTGACCATCAGATCTGCCACCTCAATTAATGAGGGAGATCTGATGCCCCTTGTTTTTTTGAATTTCTTTTTATTTTTTGATTTTTCATTTAATCCATTTATTTTGTTTAATTCATATTAATTTCATTTTTAATCCAAAAAATATGGGACATTCACCAAAAATCTTTAAATATTTGTCTCTTCCATATTCTGAATTAAAATTATTTTTGGGATTAATTTTGATATTTTTCATGAATTAGATGTTTTTATGCATATTTTTAATTGTTTAAAAATACTTCTGACTTTCCAAAAATAGTGAAATTTCTTGTCTAAGGTCCTTTGACCTTGTTTGACCTAGGATAAATCCCTTGACCATTTATTTTGTGTTTTGAAGGGATTTTAGGTTTTGACCAAATTAAAATGTACTTTAATTATTTTTTTTAATTGATTTTTAATTGATTAAATGTTAAAAAATATTGTTGAGCCATTTTTAGGGTCTCGTGATGACTGACTTTCTGTTTGGGCCTTGGTAAAGGTTGATTTGACTTTTATTAAATCAAAACCATTGCATTTAGGGGATTGATGAAATGTACATTTCATCTCACAAAATGAATGAATGGTTTTGATTTGATGAAATTCCTCCCATGATCAATTTCTGTTTCTATCTTCCCCTCCCTCTTCATCTTCATCCCTATTCTTCCCTATTCCCTCATTTGACCAACGAAATCTCCAATGTCTAAGGGCTAATTGATTCACTAATGACCTTGTGTCAGATGAATCAATACAAGTATGACTGAGATAGATCCCTCCCTCTTGATCTTTTCTTTTAGTGTGTGGTATGTTTTAGGAGTTTGGTTCTTCATAACAAATCTCTAACATGCATTAACACCTATATTTTTATCGCCCAACCCCAGGAGTTTGGTTCTACATAATTCCAATTACGATTGCTTAACATAGAGCTAAATTTGACCTTCAAGGCATAACATTCTAGTAAGTGAGATTATAAGTCTCCTATTCTTCATGGAATTGTATGGAGACTTGACCTTTTTTCCTTTCATAAGAGCTAGTGGCATTATTGTTTAGTTATCCAAGTTGGAGCCCTTCTCATGGATGGTGTCTTAGTTCAAGGATCCATACTTGTGAATGAATGGTTAAGTGTTCTCCAAAGAGTGACCTAATCAATAAAAATCACCATTAACACTTGACTAAGTTTTGACTAACATTTGACTAACTATTGTTAATATTGCTTTACTTTCAATCATTTACTTTATGCAATTTAAATTTCAGTCATTTATCATTCTTTGCTATTTACATTCCATATAACTTGTTTATGTTTTTGTCATTTTCACTTTGCTCATTTGAGCCATATCTTGTATATATAGTTCGTGTGTTTTGGTTTTGTTTGTGGTCTTAGTACCTTAAAATACCTAATAACAAACAAAAAACCCTAAAAAACATTTGGTGGACTGTTGAACTTGATCTGAACTTTTGGGCTTAGGATTAGGCAGCATTCCCTATGCTAAAGAACTTGGCCAATGCCAACATTCTGAGACTGGGCTATTGTGAACCGTGCCTTCATCTAATGCAAACCTTGGGATTTATTTGCATTCATATGCTACTCTGTCTTGGTGCTTAATTGTTATTTTGATCTTGTGTCTGATGCTTTGCTCTAAGTTGATCAAATGGATATTTCATTTTTAAATGGGAAAACAATGAAGACTGCTAGCTATTGGAATTGCCTGCTTGGATATGGCTATCTTTATTTGATACCTTGATCTTCATGATGTCTGGATATTTCTCATTGCTTATTGATTATTGCTTGATTAAAGTCCAAAGGAAAATGAGTTTCTATATGACATTCTTGTCTGTTGGATTGCATCCCATTGGTCATATATTTTCAACTCTTAACTTTTAAATTTTTGCTTAGGGTAGTCTCTTCATATCCTCCCACTTCTTAAATTTCAAAATTTCTCCCCCTTTTTCAAAAACTTCTTTGCTTGTGATTTCAAACTTAGACATTATTTAATGACTAGAAACTTTGGCCTTATGTAATTGAATTTTCAAACTCTTTCTTAAATAAAATTTGTAAATAAACTTAACCATATTGACTTAAATTTCAAAACACAAAAAGAAATAACAACTCCATTCAAATTTTTAGCATTTTGTGCCTTTTCTTTTTAAAATTTTGTTAAAATCAATTCACCAACTTATTTGAAAATTTTACTAGAAACTACGAGGTTTTGATCCCTCATTTTTATGTTGGCACGTAGGCACAAGACCAAAGGTCTTGTCAAACATAAAAATATAATCAATAAATTCAAACATATTTTATACCAAACACATATGCACACATAAAAAAGGGCTCCCTAGGAGTACCTAGGACACTTTGGGTGCTAACACCTTCCTTTTGTGTAACCAACCCCCTTACCTGTAATCTCTGGCATTTTATTAGTTTTGATTTGAAAACTTATTATCTTTGGGTTTTGTTCATACTTTTCCCTTTTCCTTTGGAAAAAATAAAAGCACGGTGGCGACTCTGGTTTTATTGATGTCAAGTTTATCCATAGCTTGATGGTAATGAATTCATCGCTATAGAAATTAAGTGGCGACTCTGATGGGGAGTAGTCCTCAGTGGGTTTTGCCTACTTTTTATGTGTATATATTTGTATATTTGATGTTTATATATATTTGTTTGCGTGTGATGTTTGTATATATCTGTTTGTATTAGATGTTTGTATATATCTGTTGTGCTTGGTGATCTCTGAGTGGTGAAATAAGTTCTAACCCGAACTTATGTGAAATTAAGATAGGAGGATGGTATAGTCATGTTCAACTTGTGTGGAGTGGTCCTTAACAAGTTGGCTTAAGATCCATCTACTCAGTGGAGACCTCTTTGGAGTCATTAATGTCACATAAGTTATTTGTGGATAGGCATTACTTTCTCTGATTTGGGGTCCAAGAAGATGAGGACCGTAGAACATTTAACCCAACTTGGCCTATTTTAGGATGTAGTGTGGAGGTTGTTCAGGTGTAGACCTGATAACAATTGTTACGCGATACTACATTCAGACGAGTTTATCTTAAGAATATTATGGGTTGATGAGTCAGTCATCCTAACCTATAATATTCGATAGATGGGATTAAGACTCTGGGAACTTTTATAGAACATGATATGCAGGTTTTTATCCTTAGTACACTCCTTTGGGATGGTTCTTAACCTGACGCCATGCTCGTGACTCACAATAAACCCTTTGATTCTCGGTTGATCCAATCAAGTCCCATCAATATCAATGGAACTTGGGTGTTGATAAGATGAAAACCATAATCAACCAAAATGGATGATCGATCTTGATGATGACTTGATCCATCCCTTGACCTTTGTTTGTGTTTTCCCTGTGTATGATCCCTTGTGTATAATTGTTGCATTCATGCATACATGCGCATCATAACATTCATCACAGAAAAATAAATTTCAAGGAACTGAGGTCTTGTTTGAGAATATTTTCATATCGTAGATTATGAACGAAGGAACACTAAGAAGTATAGTTTCAGATGTCCTGGTTTGAAAGAGCTAAGGAAGTTGTCATCCTTTGTATTAGATTCCTTGGACTTCAAGCAACGTCATGGGAAGCTTTTGTCTGTATTATCTGTTGATATAGTTGAAGGACTTTTGAGTGTTTTGGTTCAGTTCTATGATCCTCTCTATCGGTGCTTCACTTTTCCCGATTATCATCTTGTGCCTAAGTTAGAGGAGTATACCCATCTCTTGGGTATACCCGTATCTAACAAAGTACTTTTTAGTGGATTGGAGGAGATTCCCATATCTCATATAATAGATGAAGCTCTTCATCTGAAGAAATTTGAGATTGATGCTCATTTGGTGAAGAAAGGAGGCATTCTTGGGTTGACTTCTAAATTCTTCATTGGTAAAGCTACTGTTTTTGCTCAAGCCGGTAGCATGGATGCTTTTTAAGCCATCTTTGTATTGCTCATCTATTGTCTAACATTGTTCCTTAGCATTGATAACTTTGTTGATGTTAATGCCATTAGAATCTTCTTGGTTGGGGATCATGTTCCTACTCTGTTGGGTGACATGTATTTCTCTTTGCATTTGAGGAATTCTAAAGGTGGTGGGACTATTATATGTTGTGTTCCTCTTCTGCATAAGTGGTTTATTTCACACTTACCTTAGACGCCTGCTTTTTTGGAGAACAAGCAATGTCTACGGTGGTCTCAGAGACTTATGTCTCTCACTAATGATGATATTGTTTAGTATGATTCTGCATTAAGTAGTGTGGACATTATTGATAGTTATGGTGAGTTCTCTAATGTGCCTCTTATTGGTACACAAGGAGGAATCAACTATAAACCTGCTTTGGCCGTCATCAATTTGGGTTCCCCTTGAGAGATAAACCTAATAACACTCAGTTAGAAGGTCTATTCTATCACGAGGGTAAAGATCCCCAACATTTGCAGCAGAGGATGATACATGCGTGGCATAATGTGAATAGGAAAGGAAGATCCGAGCTTGGTCTGTGCAACTTTGTAGCCTTGGAAGCTTACACTGTTTGGGTGAAGAAGAGAGCTTTGGAGATGAAGATGTTGTATGCTTGGGAAAGACCTATGTCCGTGGTTATGGCTGAGCCATCAACCCTCCCTAACCAAGATGTAGAGGAGTTGGAAGACGCATTCACCAAGATGAATCAAGAGAAAGATATGTGGGAAGAGAAATTCCATGCTTTGAGCCTAAAGGCAAGGATACACTTATCGAGATTCTTAAAGACCGAGCAGTGAAGAGACAAAGAGAGCCAGAGGGTGTATCTTCCTCTATCATGCCTCAGCCTTCCAGTGCTTGGAAGAAGCTTGTTGATCAACAAGTTCTTGAGAAGGCTCAGATCAAGACATCCTTTTAGTTCAAGATTCAAAGCATCCAAAGGAAGTATGCACCCATAGCAAGATCATCTAATGTAGTTGCTAGGGATAATTAGGATGATAGTTTCCCTTTCTCTTGTATTTGTATTTTGGTTTTTGAAATTGTACTCAATTTAATCCTTCCAAATTATATGAATAAAAAGAGATTTTATGGTCAATCAAATTGTTATTATTGTTACTATTTGAATATGTATGTTTGCAAATGGGACTTCATATGTTCTTTGAAATTAAAAACAATAAAACAAATTGCATTTCATGCATCATTTGCATAACAGTTTTTTGTCGTCAGATGTCTTATCAGTTCTTATTTTCTGCATCAACCAAGCTGACTCACCGCTATAACACTCGCGCTAATCAACCGAATATCATGGAGCATCTTGAGCAAGAGAACTGAGAGCTGAAGGATGAGATCGCCAGATTAACGACACTGATGGAGTCTGTCGTTGCTGCCCAGAATTAGTCATCACCAACTCATGCAACTCCTCCTCCTCAAAGAACTGTCATTTATGAGGTTGCTACCTCAACTGTTCCTGTTGCTGCTACCAGTCAATCCATGCCTGCTGGATTCCCTTGGGAAATGCCGTCAAATTTTATGCCAGAGGGGTATGCACCCACCTTTGTTTCTCTGTCGACATCTAGCCCGATCATGTTAGTGCCACCTTCGGTTGTTCACACTCTTCCTTGTGTTTAGGACATTATCTACCATTCTGAGCCGTCTGAGGGTCCAAATGCATATGAGAAGATGGATGAGATGAAAGATCAATTCCTCGAGTTACGTAAAGAGTTGAAGACTCTGAGAGGGAAAGACTTGTTTGGGAAGAGTGTTGTTGAGCTCTGCTTGGTCCCTAATGTTAAAATCCAGATGAAATTCAAGGTCCCAGACTTTGAAAAGTACAAAAGGAATACCCGCCCACTAAGCCATCTTGTTATGTATGCCAGAAAAATGTCTACTCAAACTAATAACAATCAGTTGCTGATTCACTATTTCCAAGGCAGTTTAACTGGAGCTGCCTTGAGGTGGTATATGGGTTTGGACAGTGCAATCATCTGTACTTTCAATGATTTAGGCGAGGCCTTTGTCAAGCAGTATAAGTAAAACATGGATATGGCGCCTGATAGAGACCAGTTGAGGTCCATGTCTTAGAAGGATAAGGAGACATTTAAAGAATATGCCCAGAGATGGAGAGAATTGGCTGCTCAGATCAGTCTACATCTTGAAGAGAAGGAGATGATGAATATCTTTTTGAAGATGTTGAGTTCGTTTTATTACGAATGTATGATTGCAAGTTCCCCCAATGACTTTACTGAAATGGTAAACATGGGGATGAGGCTAGAAGAAGGAGTATGTGAGGGACGTTTCACTAAAGAAGAAGCATCAGCCAACAAAAAGTATGGTGGGAGTTTCTCCAAGAGAAAGGAAGGGGAAGCTAACTCAGTGTCAGTGGGGAGGCAGATGGGGTCTCATGTCAGAAAAAGTTCTCAACCGCGTCAACATCAACATCAAGTTTCTTCAGTAATTCCGGTTTTTTCCAACAATTCCAACAACCAATCAGTTCGAATCCAACAACAACAACAACATCAGCAACAACCGCAACAAAGAACCAACTACAACAACAACAATCATCAACAACAAAACTTTGAGAGGAATAAGGTCTCCTTTGACCCTATTCCTATGACTTATGCAGAGTTATACCAATCATTGGTCCTCAAGAATCTCATCCAGCCAAGAAATCCTCCATAAATCCCCGAGCCACTACCATGGTGGTTCAAGCCCGTTCTTCATTATGCTTTTCACCAGGGATCCCCTGGTCATGATATAGAGAATTGATATCCTTTAAAATATGAAGTTCATAAGCTGGTAAAGAGTGCTATAATGTCCTTTGAGGACAGAGCGCCAAATGTGAAAGCCAATTTGTTGTCTGCTCATGGTAACGCTTCTGTTAATATGGTGGACGACTGTCCAGGGAATTTCCAAGTTTTTGATGTATGATGTTTCCTAAGATCTCTGGTAGAGACGCATAAGAATTTGTGTTTAATCAGTGACTGTGAACACGACATGATGGTTGTGTCATTTGCAGCGTGAACCCCCGTGGGTGTATGGTTGTAAAGAGGGATATCCAGAAGTTGATGGATGAGAATGTAATCCAGATTCAACAGTCAAGGGATATGGGAGTTGATGCCAATGTTATTGTGCCAGTATTAAAGACCCCTGAGCGGGTAGTCATTCAGTTTGATAGCAGCAACAACAATAATGCCAATAGATCGGTATCGTCGTTGGTTATACAATTAATGGACCCTGTCCCCTACTCATCCGCTAAAGTTGTGCCATATCAATACAATGCCACTATGATAGAAAATGGTTAAGAGGTTCCTCTACCAGTTGCAGACTCAATGGTAAACATTGCAAATATTGCGAAGGTGGCCCGTAGCGGTCGTGTGTTCAGTCCAGTATTTCCAAAGATTGTAGAAGATGTGTGATCCGCTGTCACACATGGGTCAAAAACGAGTTTAAAAGTGTAGTAAAACGGAAGCGACACTCGAATATCCTATCATAATGAATCTTGAATGTTATAACCAAACGAATAGAAAGAAGGGGTTTTTAAGGTTCAAAACTTAAATCGAAGATGATTAAAGGTAAAAGCAAAATTGATAAATAAGCTAATCAATTGTATCAATTTCCGACTTATCATCGATTCTTATAATTTCAATTCCCTACCGGATTCAATCCCATTCGATTATAATACCCACTGACAAGCGCAAATTGGTATTATATGATGTATGTTCCTAATTTCCGAATTAAGCAAACAGATTTAAGCAGACGCGAATTAAGCAAACGCAACTTAATCAAACACGATAACAAAAAAGCTATGCTAACGTGATTATAGTTAAGGATCATACAAACATTCAAATTTAATCAACTCTGAAATTCTGGTATCAGATATGAGATGTCGAAAGTAATGTCACGACACTAATATTTGAACAATATAAACATGATAAAAGATAAAGAACAATAATGCAGGTGACACAAGCAATTGTTAACCCAGTTCGGTGCAAACTCACCTACGTCTGGGGGCTACCAAGCCAGGAAGGAAATCTACTTAACAGAATTAGTTCAAAGACTCTCAGTAAACAACTTCAAGTTACAGTCTTTTCACCTAATCTCTACCTGTGTGACTTCTACCTAAGAACTCTTAGATATGAGATCCTACTCACTCCCCCTCAATCACAGCAGTGATATAAAACATGAATTACAATGAAAAGAAGACACTCTTCAAGAACACATACTTGATCTTGCTTAAAAGCTTCAATCAAGTAAACACACACTCATGCTTCAAAGCTTAGAATGGACAAATTACAACTCAAAAATCAGTCCAATTCAATCATCTATGGATGAATGAATGGCTTACAATACACACGACCACACAAGACTAAAACCCTTATTCTCTCTCAATATTTCGTTCGTTATTTCTTGTGTATAAAACTAGGTTTTCCATGCCCTATTCGTAGAATCGTTTGGCTGGGCTTGGACATCATAAAACCCTAAAACTATTTTCCTTTCATATCTTCTCATGACAGCTGATTATATCTCGTTGGAAAATAAGTCAATCTGGTTGTAATTACTGATTGAATGGCGTGTTCAATCATCTCTTCAATCATACATAGATTAGCATAAAAAACGTAATCACACAATACATAACATTCAGACTGAATGTTCTGTATATAGATGTCATGACATCGGGTCTGACATCTCAGTAAAATGCTGCATATTCACATTTTAAACACCCTGCAGGTACGCGTTATCTTATGTCAAGACAACAGTTGTGACAACTTGTGAACACTCTAGGTTTTACCAAAATTGCTGCCAACACATAGAACCAACAAACTCCCCATTTGGAAAATTTTGGCTAAAACATACATCAGACCATTTGTTCACAAGAGTAAAAAAACAGATCAACAGTTTAACAGCAGAAGTAATAAAACATACATTTACTAGCTAAAATAGCAACTAGTAAACACACATTAAACACACATGTGCTTCTTCTCCCCCTCAGTCCGCTCAACACATACATATCCTTCAATAACACCTGTAACATACACCTCCCCACCTGACATCTCTTTCAACAACACTTGTACTAAATAGATTATCTCCAACATGCATCATCTTCAATATCATCTGTCATCTGTTTATAGCATAGCTACTTTAGCTACCACTCCTTTAGCTACTTCTCCCCCTTTTTAGCCAAAATAGACCAAAGAGACCAATGAGACAAAATAAAAGTCTATTAGTCCAGCATAATGTAACATAGAATGTCAAAACATATTGTTAGGTGTTACAGAACCACAAACAAACACAGCTATATAAGCTGAGATAAAATCCAGAGACATCAAAAAGAACCCAAAAATTACATCAAGGCATCAAAACAAGACTGCAAAAAAAAAACACCATCAGAACATCCAGAACAGCTCACCATCAGACAAGTGAGGGACAACTTCAACAAAACTTAGTCAGAGGAGCTAGCATCTTCATCAGCTTCAGAACCAGAACTGCCACTTGATTCATCTTGAGATTCAGACCTCTCACTGGAGGTTTGGGCTTCTGTTTCCTTGGCATGTCCAACATTATATCTATCACCTTGCTCCAAGCTGTTAATCAGAACCTCCAAAGCTTCTTTCCTGGCTTTAGCTACCCTTATCCCAATCTCCAATTCCTTACAAGTTTCTTTCAATTCAACAATCAGACCACCTTGAGAGGCTGGCTTCTTCACAGCAGATGTCATGACAATGTCATTGACATGACTGCCTTTAAATAATTTGTAATGAACTGATAAGGGAGGTTTTCTTCTACTAGGAATATCATTTGTGCTCAGAATTCCAGGTTCCTGGCTCAGGATTATCCCACAAATCATTGAGGGAAAAGCTATGGGCAACTTCACTGCATTTGTAGAAGCATGTTTGATAATTTGTTCAAACATGAATCTACCATAATCAAAATTCAGCTTGGTTCCAACATCAAATATGAACCTTCCAAGAGCATTTGAGATTGTAGAGATGTGATTGGTTGGTACCCAATTTGCTGACCCTATCTTGTGCAAGATAGCATATTTCGAAGTTAGCTTTCCAGCAGGGAAATGCTTCTTGCTAGGCCACTCCTTGACCTATCTAGCAGTTATTTTCTTACAAACCTCATTGTCTGTGGCTTCTAGTTCACAAGCACCTTTTGTTCCTCTTCCTATGAACTTATTAATCACAGTTGGAGAAAACTTGATACACTTCCCTCTAACAAACACCTTTTAAAACTCTTTGTTGTTTTTATCAGCAATGTCCTCAGGGATGTTGACCATAAATTGTTTAACCAAACCTTCGAAACACTGAGATAACCCACTAACAATTTTCATTAATCCAGCAGATTTAATCAGGTCTATGACCTCTTTAACCTCCATAGCATCCTTGCCTAGTTCTCTTTCCATAGCCACTCTCCTTTGGATTACAAACTTCCATTTTGCTGCTCCATATTCAAGATGGAAGGAAATATTATCCAAGTGTACAACATCAACTTTAGCAGGGGATTTTCTAACAGTTGTCCTCTTGACAGGAGAGATGTCAGGGACATCTTCTTCAACATTTTCATCTGAGTCAGAAGTTTCTCTTACTTTTCTCTTCTTCACCTCCACTTTACTCCAAGACTTTGAGGGGCTTACAACAGTAGCCTTCTTAGCATTTTTGGCTGTCATCATCTCAGCCACAGACCTACCCTTTCTGGTCTTCATCCTCTTAGCTACACTTGGCTTCAAGTGATGAAGTAAGCTATCATCTTCATCATTCGAGCTCTCATCTTCCAGATCAATCACCTTCTTAGCAGAGTCATGCTTCTTAGACTGAGAAGCATTGTCAGTAGGTGATGCTACAAATTTCTTACTAGGCAAAGTTTGCCCTAAAGAACACAATCCTTCAGCAACTATATCTTTTTCAGACCTAGATGAATCATCATCTTTCTCATTGTGAGGTCCAACCTCAGGAGAGGGGTCCCTTCTTGATAGAGGAGTAGAAACTCCCTTTATAGAGTGTCCTTCATTAAGGATCCTTGTGACAAGATTTCTAATGACACGATCCGTATGATGCATGTCGTTCTTAGAACTAGGAGTATAAGTAGAGCTGGATGGGACATTGGAACTGTTACCTTGAGTAGGGCATGCAGTTGAGGATGAAACCAGGAGCGTCACCTGGAATGACAGACAGGGGAATCACTTCCAAAATGTTGTCATTAAGAAAGTCCATAGAGGGCGTTCTAGCTTTGTGCGCGGGTTTGGTGTTTTTAGAACCAGATGGTGAAGGATATTGTGACATCTTGTTGTTCTTGTGGAACGGTTTTTGTTGCCCTAGCAGAGAAGGTTGATGAAGTTGAAGGAAGGAGGAAATGTTTGAGTAGAGGGTGCGTGTGAAAATGCTATAGATGGAAGTTCCAATACGAGGTAATGATTTACCATAAATGGGGCACTTTCTTTTAAGTGGGCAGACAATATTGTTATTAGCCTTTCCACTCCAAATTAATTGCTATAAATTCTCATAGATACAAATCCCTAATTTCCTTCTTAGACATTCAAATTGATTAGCATCCAAAGCCTTTGTAAATATATCAGCTAATTGCATTTCAGTAGTAACATGCTCCAGGCTATGATTTTCTCTTCCACTAGTTCTCTAATAAAATGATGACGAATATCAATATGTTTTGTCCTGCTGTGCTGAATAGGATTTTTAGAAATATTTATAGCACTCAGGTTGTCACAGTACAATGTCATGACATCTTGCGTGACATTGTATTCAGTCAGCATCTGTTTCATCCAAACCAGTTGAGAACAACTAGTTCCAGCTGCTATGTATTCAGCTTCAACAGTGGATAGAGACACACAATTTTGTTTCTTACTAAACCATGATATTAAGTTGTTCCCCAAGAAGAAACATCCTCCTGATGTGCTTTTCCTGTCATCAACACTTCCAACCCAGTCAGCATCATAGTATCCAGTCAACACAGGTCCAGATCCATGAGTGTACAACATCCCATAGTCACTGGTGCCATTGACATATTTCAATATCCTTTTCACTTGGTTTATGTGACAGAATTTTGGTTCAGCTTGATATCTAGCACAAACACCTACAGCAAAGGCAATGTCAGGTCTGTTTGCTGTGAGATATAGCAGACTTCCTATCATGCTTCTGTAGAGACTTTGATCTACACTAACACCATTTTCATCTTTGGAGACTTTCAGATGTGTAGGAGCAGGTGTCCTTTTATGATTAGCATTCTCCATGCCAAACTTCTTAACAATGTTTTTGGCATATTTGATTTGAGATAGAAAGATAGAATCTTCCATCTGCTTGACTTGTAGCCCAAGAAAATAGGTCAGCTCTCCAACAAGGCACATTTCAAATTCAGAATGCATTTGTTTAACAAAATGTTCGACCATCTAGTCTGACATCCCACCAAACACAATATCATCCACATATATTTGAGCCACCATGACTTTTCCTCCTTCATTCTTAACAAATAGGGTCTTGTCAAAGCCTCCCTTCCTGTATCCATTATTAATGAGAAACAATGTGAGTCTATCATACCAAGCCCTAGGAGCTTGTTTCAAACCATAGAGGGCTTTCCTCAACTTATACACATGGTTTGGAAGATTTGGATCTGTAAACCCTTTAGGTTGTTCAACATACACTTCCTAATTTAAGTAACCATTCAAGAAGGCACTTTTTACATCCATTTGGAACAGTTTAAACTTCAAAATACATGCCACTCCAAGCAATAGTCTAATGGACTCAAGGTGAGCTACATGGGCAAATGTTTCATCAAAGTCAACTCCTTCAACTTGAGTGTATCCTTGTGTTACTAATCTTGCTTTATGTTTAGTAACCACCCCTTCTTCATCAGATTTATTCTTGTAAATCCACTTTGTTCCAATGACATTTATTCCTTTAGGTCTAGGAACCAGTTCCCATACTTCATTTCTCTTGAATTGGCCTAACTCTTCCTGCATGGCATTGATCCAGAATTCATCAGTTAAGGCTTCCTTGACATTCCTAGGCTCAATCTTGGACACAAAACATCCATGTGAGATCACTTCCCTTGATCTAGTTGTGACCCCTTTATTTGGGTCTCCTATAATGAGATCTTTCGGATGATCCTTCTGAATTCTGATAGAGGGTCCCTTATTAATTTTGTCAGCTTCACGTTCAGCTTGAGTGAGTTCACTCTCATTACTTTTGTCTGGGAAATCAGTTGGGAAATCATTTAGGGATGTCTCAACATCGTCTGTGACATCGGTTTGTTGATCATCAACCACAACATTGATAGATTCTATCATTACTTTTGTTCTGGAATTAAAGACTCTAAATGCTCTACTGTTTGTTGAGTAGCCCAGAAATATTCCTTCATCACTCTTGGGATCCATCTTCCTTCTTTGTTCACGATCAGTCAAGATATAACATTTACTACCAAACACATGGAAGTATTTGACTGTAGGTCTTCTCCCTTTCCAGACTTCATATAAAGTAGTAGGAGTCCCTTTCTTCAAGGTTACTCTGTTGTGAACATAACAGGCTCTATTCATAGCTTCATCCCAGAAGTGGTAGGGCAATTTCTTAGCATGAATCATAGCTCTGGTTGATTCTTGGATAGTTCTATTTTTCCTTTCAACCACACCATTTTTCTAAGGAGTAATGGGAGATGAGAACTCATGACTAATTCCTTCTAATGCATAAAATCCAGCAAATTTTCTGTTCTCAAATTCTTTCCCATGATCACTTCTGATTCTGATAACTTGACTTTCTTTTTCTCTTTGAAGTCTTAGACAAAGATCTTTGAAGACTTCAAATACATCAGATTTTTCTCTTATAAAATTGACCCAGGTGTATTTGGAGAAGTCATCCACCACTACATAAGCATACGTTTTCCCACCAAGACTTTCCACCTGCATGGATCCCATCAAGTCCATGTAGAGAAGTTCCAACACTCTGGAAGTGGTGTCATGTCTGAGCTTCTGATGTGACATCTTTGTCTATTTTCCAATCTGACACTCCCCACAAACTCTTCCTTCATCAATCTTCAAGTTTGGAATTCCTCTGACAGTTTCAACAGATATAATCCTCTTCATTCCTTTAAGATGCAGATGGCCCAATTTTTTATACCATATCTTCACTTCTTCTTTGGCTAGAGTACACATTGATGAATAACCAGTTTCTTGAGAACTTCATATATAGCAGTTGTCCTTAGACCTGACTCCTTTCATGATCACTTCATTTTATTTATTTGTAATCATACATTTAGTTTTTGTGAAGTTTACAGTTAGACCTTGATCACATAGTTGACTGATGCTTATTAGGTTTGTAGTCAATCCCTTAATAAGTAGGACATTGTCAAGGTTAGGGAAGCCATGGCAGTTTAGCTTTCCAATCCCCTTGATTTCACCCTTTGCTCCATCACCAAAGGTTACATAGCTGGTGGCATGAGGATGAAGGTCAATTAGCAGGTTTTTGTTTCCAGTCATGTGTTTGGAGCATCCACTGTCAAAATAGCAGTCTTCTTTGGCTGAAACTCTGAAGGAAGTCAGGTTAGTAACACCAGTCCTAGGAACCCATTGTTTCTGTTGACAGGAATGTGATGTTTGGGTCTAGGTTGATGATGAGAGGGACTAGGATAGCCATACAACTTATAGCAGAATGGTTTTATGTGGCCAAATTTTCCATATTAATGACATCTCCATCTTTGGTGTTTTCCGTTATGCTGTCTTTCCTTATGATGTTGTGACACATGATGTGGCATCTTTAGTTTGCTACCAGTGTGACTACACTCAGGTTTGGATTCATTGAACCCAAGGCCAGACTTGTCTCCTGCCATTTTTCCAGTCTGGAGAATTTTGTCTAAGGTGTCAGATCCATTGTTCAGCATTCTGACATACTTTGTCATCTCATCCAGTTTGGAGTTCAAGAACACTGCTTCAGTCTTCAACTTAGAGATGGTTTCCAAGTGTTCTGCCTTCCCATTCTCTAGTTGTGTTGTCACTTTCTTCTGACTTTCCACTTGTTGACACACTTCTTCACTTCTGTGACACATTTTTCTGTAGGTAGTGGCTAACTCATCAAAGGTTACTTCATCATCACTTGAGTCTTCATCAGAACCCCATCTTCCAGTCAAGACAGTCACAAGATTTACAAACTCTCCTTCTGTTTCACTTTCATCAGACCAAGTAGCAACAAGACTCTTCTTCTGTTTCTTGAGGTAGGTCCCACATTCAACACTAATGTGTCCATACCCATCACATTCATGGCACTGAACTCCTTTTCCTTCTTTGGACTTTTCATCAGATCTTGTTCTTCTTCCAGCATTATTGGACCTACTGATATCAGATGAGATGTTCTTGACATTAGACTTAGACCTTACATCCATCTTCTTCAGAAGTTTGTTAAACTGTCTTCCCAGTAATGCTACATCATTTGCCAAATCTTCATCAGTATCTTGACCACTTTCTTCCTCTTTCTCTTCAGTGTTTGACATGAAGGCTATGCTCTTGACTTTCTTTTCAGATCCATCACACATTCCCAACTCAAATGTTTGGAGGGATCCAATTAGCTCATCCACTCTCATATTGCAAATGTCTTGAGACTCTTCTATGGCTGTCACTTTCATGGCAAATCTCTTAGGAAGAGACCTGAGTATTTTCCTCACTAGTTTTTCATCTAACATCTTCTCACCAGGGCTCCTGAGGCATTAGCAATTTCAAGGATATTCATGTGAAAGTCATGAATGTTTTCATCTTCTTTCATCCTTAAATTCTCAAACTTGGTAGTGAGCAGCTGCAATCTAGACATCTTCACTCTAGAGGTGCCTTCATGAGTAGTTTTGAGAATATTCCAAGCATCTTAAGCCACCTCACAGTTGTTCACCAATCTGAAGATGTTCTTGTCAACCCCATTGAATATAGCATTCAATGCTTTAGAGTTTCCAAGGGCTAGATCATCCTCCTCCTTGGTCCATTGTTCCTCAGCCTTCTTCTCAGTTGTAGCTTCTCCTTCCTTATAAATAACTGGATGTTCCCAGCCTGTTAAAATAGCCTTCCAAGCCTTATTATCCAAAGATTTTAGGAAGGCTACCATTCGAGGTTTCTAGTAGTCATAGTTGGATCCATCCAGAATAGGTGGTCTGTGAACAAATCCTCCATCTCTATCCATAGTACCAGAAAGTACCGTCCCTAGATCTCACCCAGAACTAGAGCAGGATGCCTGCTCTGATACCAATTGAAATTTTGGTATCATATTTGAGATGTCGAAGGTAATGTCACGACACTAATATCTGAACAATATAAACAGGATAAAAGATAAAGAACAATATTACAGGTGACACAAGTAATTGTTAACCCAGTTCGGTGCAATCACCTACGTATGAGGGCTACCAAGCCAGGAAGGAAATCCACTAAACATAATTAGTTCAAAGACTCTCAGTAAACAACTTCAAGTTACAATCTTTTCACCTAATATCTACCCGTGTGACTTCTACCTAAGAACTCTTAGATATGAGATCCTACTCACTCCCCCTCAATCCCAACAGTGATATAAAACAAGAATTACAATGAAAAGAAGACACTCTTCAAGAACACATACTTGATCTTGCTAAAAAGCTTCAATCAAGTAAACACACACTCATGCTTCAAAGCTTAGAGTGGACAAATTACAACTCAAAAATCAGTCCAATTCAATCATCTATGGATGAATGAATGGCTCACAATACACACGACCACACAAGACTAAAACCCTTATTCTCTCTCAATATTTCGTTTGTTATTTTTTATGTATAAAACCAGGTTTTCCATGCCCTATTTATAGAATAGTTTGGCTGGGCTTGGACATCATAAAACCCTAAAACTATTTTCCATTCATATCTTCTCATGACAACTGATTATATCTCGTTGGAAAATAAGTCAATTTAGTTGTAATTACTGATTGAATGGTGCGTTCAATCATCTCTTCAATAATACATAGATTAGCATAAAAAATGCAATCACACAATACATAACATTCAGACTGAATGTTCTGTATACATATGTCCTGAAATCGGGTCTGACATCTCAGTAAAATCCTGCATATTCACATTTTAAACACCCTGCAGGTACATGTTATCTTATGTCAAGACAACAGTTGTGACAACTTGTGAACACTCTAGGTTTTACCAAAATTGCTGCCAACACATAGAACCAACAAACTCTATCCTATAAGAAACAATCAAATTAAGAAAACGAAAGTAATCGAATTAAGCAAACGAAAGTAATCGAATTAAGCAAACGAGTTTATAGGAAGAATTGAAAAGAAATTGAAATTAAATTGAAATTAATAAAAACCTCAAAGTGGAAGTCGAATACAACAGATCATCTATTTGAGAATTAGATCTCCATGAAATCTTCTAAGCAATATTGTATTATCAAAATTCAGAATTAGATTCATGTAGCAGTGAAAGACCTAATATAATAAAAGGTAATTTCGGGCCCTTATGGGATCCGACCCGAAAATTACAAAAATCGGCTCAAACTAACTATTTTAATTAAGTCTGGAACTTCAACGAATTATTTGACAATTCTTCACTCCGAGTATGCTTTTGACTTCAACATGAAACTTTTAGCTTTTCTTCTTATCTTTCCAACGTATATTAGAACACGTTAATCCGACTTCTATAGCTCAAGTTATGATCTGCATAGTAATAAGATATCAAATAACTATTTATGCTGAAAATAAAGTACGAAAATAAAATAAAGTCAAAAATAAACTTAAATATTAAAACACACTAAAATATTAAAAATAATATAATAAACTATAGATTTGCCTAAGTACAATAGTAGAAGAAGGTGCATCAAAATGCACTGATCAAATTCCCCCACACTTGAACTTTTGCACTCCGAGCAAAATTATAAATTCAAAACTCAAAATAGAAAAAACAAGAACAAACAAAACATGAAATTCTAAAGGTTATCAAGATACAAGGTACAATCAAAGTTCTAAGTCTAAACTTCAAGAATATGATGTTAGTAAGCAACTTCTTGTGACATTCAAAGAAGATAGGAAAACAGATTACCAAAGAGTACATCCAAAAGTAGTAAGATCCTCACAAGATAAAATTCACTCAAATATCAAGTGTTTAGGTTAATTATTTACACTCAAAGTACAACATGAAAGTCAGTACTACCATAAGCTTGAAAAGAATCTAACATCCACAATTGAAATACATGCACACAAAGATCAAAAGGACTTTTATTTGGTTGTAACATGGCCAAGGTAGGCTAAAATTCAAAGAGACAAAAGAGACTTGAAAGAAACTGCGAGAGTTGAATTTACAAAATATTTCATTCACTTCAACAACTCTATAGTAACTGTTGTCATTCATTTTTTTCTCCTTTTTATTTATTTATTTATTTATTTTCTTTTTCATAAGGAGTATGTATTGACATGTATACATCCTTCTATTTTTTTTTCTTCTCTATTTTCTTTTTCTATTTTTCTTTTCTTTTTCTACCAACTTCTGAAATATTGCAAACATAATTATTCAACCCCACACAACTCCAAACAAGACTCTTTCAACCCTTTGAATATGGTGATAACATTGTTTTTCAATTCTCGATTTGTAATGAGTTTTAAACAAAAAAGGGATAATAGACTCAAGGGGGTTTCAAACAATTGATGATATTATTTCAGGGTTGGCTTTTTGACTAACTGGCTGAAAAAACAAAAATAAAAACAAAATTGCCTTTATCATATCAGTGTGCACAAGTAAACAACAACATCAATAAGATTCAATTCAAGTTCTAGAGACTAACAGATATAAGTGAATCACACAAGAAGGAAAGATATGGATTTTTGCATGCTATCCATATAAGGCTCAAAATCTCACAAGGTTAATTGATCTACCACAAATGATGTACAATTTAGATTTTAGTCCTATCTATCATACTAAAAATGCACAACAAATTTTTCACATCACACCACAAGACTTTAGTCAAGAGAACTAAGAAAAATACTCATAACGGTAACTTAAAAACCAAAGGCAAAACATGCAATTTTTTTTTAAGAATGAAAAAGAAAAACCAAAACAGAGAAAAACTAAAAACAAAACAAAGAAAACAAAATAAATAAATGGTTCCCTCCCCCACACTTAAAATATACATTGTCCTCAATGAAAGAGCATAAATATAAAATAAGAGTGAGGGAAAGGAAAGAACACACCCGAGGATTCAAGGCGGATAAATGATTGCATAAGCAGTCTTTTCCAAAGAGAGTTCTTCTACAGTCTCTTCTTCCAAAGTCGGGTTCTCATGTAGTAGCTTTGGGTAGTGTCCATTGACCTTGAAATTTTGATTAGTGCATTCGCCTTGTATTCCAAGATCAAAGAAGAATCTTTGATAAGTAAAAGTGTTGAATGAGCGCGTGAAAGTGATCTCCCTTTTCACAATATCAAGAATCAAAGGATTACGGGGCTGCCTCACTACCTTTATTTCATCTTTAAGTGAGATCCTATGCATACATATGGAATGGCTAATATCACGAGTGTTAGCCAAGGTCCATCCAATTGTCTTCTTATGTTCCTGCTCAAGTTGAACATTTGATGAACAATATAAATCTTCAGGAAGTGGTTTAGGCTCTAAAGAAGGTGGTTTTTCAATGGACTGTATGTTTGGGGCAGCCGGAATGTCAAGAACTTCAGCTACATAAACAACTTCATTTACACTGTCACCCTGCAAGACAACATCAATCTCAGCACAAACATCACAAAGGTTAGTGTTAGTACAATCATCACATGAGTAAATATCATCAAAACCAGATAAAGTTGGAAAATCAGCTGAAAACAAATTAGAATAAGTTTCATCACTAACTTCAGAAAGCAACTCTATCTAAAAAACAGAATGCTCTTCCTCGTCAATCTTCTTATTTTTTAGTACTCCTTGTGGGAAAGAGATTGGTGATACATACTTTTTTTCAACCTTAACAACAATAGAAGGTTCAGGTTTATTTTTAGGTGTTACACTAGCAATTTTTTATTTTTTCTGGGGCTGGTTCTGCAACTTTTTTGGATCTCAAAGAAATTGCACTCACATTGGGGACTTTTGGATTCACTACTGTTTGGGCATGTAGTTGGTTTGATCCTTGAGCTTGTTGCATGTCACTTATTGAAGTGGCAAGTTGTCTAATTTGTGTTTGCAAAGTCTGAATACTATAATTTGTTCGCTGCTGAAATTGAAGACTATTTACAACCATTTACTTGACAAGTTCCTCTAGTGAAGGTTCAAAAGGTGAATAGGTGGTTACTTGTGGAGGGTTATATGGTGGTGGTGGTGGTGGAAGGGGTAATATCAATTGTTTCGCTAAAGAGGTAAGTTCATCAATTATGGTTTCTAGAGCCTTGTTGGAAAAAGAAACCTGAATCTCATTCACATCTTTTGCTTGAACCACAAAATTATCCCTTGTTGTGAACTGTTGGGAGTTAAGTGACATGTTCCCAATCAAGGATTTGGCAGCAACTGGATACTCAATACATAAAGCATTATAATTAACATCAGGGGCAACAAGTTCTCTAAGAGTTCTTTGGTCATCCATCTTAAACTCAACAGAAAAAATCAACAAACAATGAGAAAACACAACTACTTCAAGAATGCAGCAACAAATAGGAAAATACCGATAATGTCTCTATTAAGAAAAAACAATTGAAATACGAAAAAAAAATTAAAATAAAAGGAAAAAAAAAAATACAAAAACAGGAAAATTAATCTAATAACATCAATTAAAAATTTTGAGGATTTTTTCGGAATTTTCTAAAAGTATCAAAACAGAAAATAAATCATAAAAAATAGAAAAATAAGGAATTTCGGGTTTTTAGGACGACTTCCACTATTTAGTCATTAAATAGAGGGTTTTGATCCTTGATTTTTTCCTAGTTAATCGACAAAGAATCGGAATAATTTGAGACAATTTTCTTAAAAAAACATATTTTTTTTAATCCTAAAACGCAAAAAGACCAGAACACAAGAAAATTAGGGCAAAAAAATACTAAAATATAACACCTATGACTATAATAATGGCTAGACTATAATAACGGTTAAAATCTACAGGAGTCCCCGGCAACGATGCCAATTTGATCAACTGTCATACACGGGTCAAAAACGAGTTTAAAAGTGTAGTAAAACGGAAGTGACACTCGAATATCGTATCACAAGGACTCTTGAATGTTATAACCAAACGAATAGAAAGAAGGGGTTTTTAAGGTTCAAAACTTAAATCGAAGATGATTAAAGGTAAAAGCAAAATTGATAAATAAGCTAATCTATTGTATCGATTTCCGACTTATCATCGATTCTTATAATTTCAATTCCCTCGTGGATTCAATCTCATTCGATTACAATACCCATTGGCAAGCGTAAATTGGTATTATATGATGTATGTTCCTAATTTCCGAATTAAGCAAATGAATTTAAGCAGACACGAATTAAGCAAACGCGACTTAATCAAACACGATAACGAAAAAACTACGCTAACGTGATTATAGTTAAGGATCATACAAACAATCAAATTTAATCAACTCTATCCTATAAGAAACAATCTAATTAAGAAAGCGAAAGTAATCGAATTAAGCAAACGAGGTTATAGGAAGAATTGAAAAGAAATTGAAATTAAATTGAAATTAATAAAAACCTCAAAGTGGAATTCGAATACAACAGATCAACTATTTGGGAATTAGCTCTCCATGAAATCTTCTAAGAAATATTGTATCATCAAAATTTAGAATTAGATTCATGTAGCAGTGAAAGACCTAATATAATAAAAGGTAAATTCGGGCCCTTATGGGATCCGACCCGAAAATTACAAAAATCGGCCCAAACTAACTATTTTAATAAAGTCTGGAACTTCAACGAATTATTTGACAATTCGTCACTCCGAATCTGATTTGGACTTCAACATGAATCTTTTATCTTTTCTTCTTATCTTTCCAACGCATATTAGAACGCGTTAATCCGACTTCTATAGCTCAAGTTATGATCTGCATAGTAATAAGGTATCAAATAACTATTTATGCTGAAAATAAGGTACGAAAATAAAATAAAGTCAAAGATAAACTTAAATATTAAAACACACTAAAATATTAAAAATAATATATAAACTATAGATTTACCTAAGTACAAT
Organism: Lathyrus oleraceus; assembly: GCF_024323335.1. NCBI lineage: Eukaryota > Viridiplantae > Streptophyta > Magnoliopsida > Fabales > Fabaceae > Lathyrus > Lathyrus oleraceus. The sequence goes on from NC_066579.1 coordinate 126,358,378, forward strand.
AGTAGAAGAAAGTGTATCAAAATTCACTGATCAATGTGCCAGCAAGTAAGAAAGCAGAGATTCTAATAGTGAATCCGGTTAGTGCTCCAACGTGTCAGTCTGGTGAATCCAGCAAGTTGTAGACTAACGATGATGATGAGGTGTTAAGGTTGATTAAGATAAGTGAATTCAATGTCTTAGAGCAGTTTCTCTAGACTCTGTCAAAGATCTTTGTGCGGTCACTATTGATGAATTCCGAAGCGCATAAAGAAGCATTATAAAAAGTGTTGGAACAGGCTTATGTTGAGCATGATGTTACTGTGGATCAGTTGGACCAAATTGTCGTCAACATCACTTCTTCTAATAATTTGAGTTTTTGTGATGAAGAGCTTCCCGAGATAGGCAGGAATCACAATCTGGCGTTACATATTTCGATGAACTGTAAGGAGGATGCTCTCTCCAATGTGTTGGTTGACACTGGGTCATCATTGAATGTATTGCCAAAGTCAACTCTGTCAAGACTCTCTTACCAAGGCGCCCCAATGAGGTATAGCAGCGTAATTGTCAAAGAGTTCGACGGTTCTTATAAAACTGTCATTGGTGAAGTAGACCTTCCAGTGAAGATATGTCCGAGTGATTTCCAGATTACTTTCCAGGTAATGGATATCCACCCGACTTATAGTTTTTTATTGGGAAGGCCATGGATTCATGAAGCTGGAGATGTGACGTCTACTCTACACCAGAAGCTAAAATTTGTGAAGAACGACAAACTTGTCGTTGTGGGTGGAGAGAAAGCATTATTCGTGAGACATTTTTCATCTTTCACGTATGTTGATGCTAAGGAGGAAGTTGGAACCCCATTTCAAGCTTTGTCCATTGCTGATGAATTAAAGAAAACTAGGGCACCCATGTCTTCTTTGAAAAATGCACAAGAGGCTATTCAGGTTGGTAGCATTTACAAATGGGGTCGTGTTGTGGAGGTCGCCGAGAACAAGAATAGAGTCGGACTAGAATTTCAACCAGGCTGTTCAACGCCAAAGTCAAAGTTATGCAACCAGTATTCTGCAATGAAGGGTTCATTCACGAGGATGATCAACACTCAACTGCCATTATTAAAGACAATGGTGATGAAGACGAAGCTTGCGCCAACTTTGTGATGCATGGCCAGACTTGCAACAATTGAGTTGCTGTTGATGTTCCTGTTGTCATTCACCGTTCTAAGTAATTTGTTTTATTATTTTAAAGAAAAATCCTTCTCTTATGCCTAAGGGAGAAGTGAACATTGTTGGATATTTTTATTATTATCATCAATAAAGTACAATTTTATTCATCCACATCTATGATGTTTTATTTTTTTACTTTTTCTGAAAATGGTAATCACAAAAAACATAAATAAAAAATAATCTTCCATCTGAATAATATTTGTTTGCACTTTACTTCTCTAAAATCAAAATATCAAATCATTATGCAGGTTGATTCTCAAACCCATTGAACACAATGATCCTACTCCCTCTCCAAACATTGATTTCCCTGTGTTTGAAGCTGAGGAAGAGATTGATAGTGAAGAAATTTCTGATGAGTTATCATGTTTACTTGAGCATGAGGAAAAAGCCATTTAGCCATTTGAAGAGCAAATTGAATTAGTCAACTTGGGCTCCGATGATGATGTGAAGAGAGTTAAGATTGGGTCTCAACTGCGTCCAGAAGCTAAGAAGGGGTTGATTGATATTCTTCGAGATTATTCTGATGTGTTTGCTTGGTCCTACCAAGACATGCCTGGTTTGGATTCTAAGATTGTGGAGCATAGATTTCCATTGAAGCTAGAAGGCCCGCCAGTCAAGCAGAAGTTAAGAAGGACTCATCCTGATATGGCAGTAAAGATCAAAGAGGAAGTGCAAAAGCAGATTGATGTTGGTTTTCTTGTGACCTTCAAATATCCGCAATGGATGGCCAACATTGTGCCTGTTCCAAAGAAATATGGAAAAGTCCACATGTGTGTTGATTATAGAGATTTGAATAAAGCTAGTCCGAAAGATGATTTCCCTCTACCACACATTGATATGTTGGTAGACAATACAACTAAATTCAAACTCTTTTCGTTTATGGATGGATTTTCTGGTTATAATCAAATCAAGATGGCACCTGAAGATATGGAGAAGACCACATTCATTACACCCTGGGGAACATTTTCTTATAGAGTGATGCCTTTCGGTTTAAAGAATGTTGGTGCGACATACCAGAGAGCTATGACCATTCTTTTTCATGATATGATGCATAAAGAGATTGAAGTTTATGTTGATGATATGATTTCCAAATCAAGTGTGAATAAGAACATGTTGAGCATTTGTTGAAGTTATTCCGACGTATGAGGAAATATAAACCCGCTTGAATCCCAATAAGTGCACTTTTGTGTTCGTTCTGGTAAGTTGTTGAGCTTCATTGTCAGCGAGAATGGTATTGAAGTTGATCCTACCTAGGTCAAAGCAATTCAAGAAATGCATGCACCCAAAACTGAGAAGCAAGTCAGAGGTTTTCTCAGCCGCTTGAACTATATCTCAAGATTTATATCACATACGACTGCCACATGTGCACCTATTTTCAAGCTTCTTCGGAAAGACCAGTCTTATGATTGGACCGAGGATTTCCAGAAAGCTTTTGATAATATCAAAGAGTATCTGCTTAAGCCTCCGATTTTGTCTCCGCTTGTTGATCGATCACCATTTCCATTGAATTCCCGCCGTTAATCCGACATATTTTCATCACTTTGGTAAGATTTATGTTTGTTTTTAGTTGCTTTTGAGTCATTTATCATGTTTTGTTGGTTTGGTATCGCATTGCATTCGATTACAACTTTATGTCAAAAAGATCTCGTTTATGCTTCGTTTGGTAGTGTCATTGTTACAGGCCATTGCACAGGTTTAAAAGCAATAATGGTGAAGTTATGGATACTCAGAAAGGCAAAAATATGAAGAAACAACAGGTCAACACGGGCACCCGTGTGCCACAACACTGCCCGTGTTGTTGATCAGGCAGAGCAAAATGGGAGAAGAAAAACAGAGATCAACACGGGCACCCGTGTGCCACCACACGTCCCTGTTGATTAAAACAGTGCATTAACACGGGCACCCGTGTGTAGGAACACGGCCCGTGTTGTTGCCTCTGTAGCTTGTGCTGAAAATAATTATAATGGAGAGCAACACGGGCACCCGTGTGGTGACACACGGCCGTGTTGATTGGACGCAACTTGGAAACCCTAACTTTTGCTTTGTGAACCGATTCTGCTCATTAAGGGTAGTTTGGACCTTTTGCTTGGAAGAGATTCATCTGAGGCTATAAGAAGGCTTGGAAGAGAAAGAAGAAGGCACTTTTGGACGGACGAAAGAAAACATTGCATTGGAGAAGATAGCTAATACGAAGGATTCGAAGACGGCGAGATTCAAGGGCATCAACCATTGAAGATCAAAATCTCCTAATTCTTTGTAATGTCTAATCTTTACATTATGAATTCTTTAAGTACTATGAGAGGCTAAACCCCCCCGATGCTAGGGGGTGGTCCTGATGTTATCGCATGTTATGAATTTGAACAAATGATTTCTTGATTACTATGTTACTTATTTCAATTTAATTGTGTGATGATATTATGCTTTTGTATCGGACAAATACAAATTGATCTATGACTTTCAATAACAGGATTGTGATTGTTAGGGTTTTCACACAATTGGGTTTATGAATGCATCATCTAGGACTAGTAACTTTCGTAAATCACCGTAAACCTTGATATTATGTATGATTAAAACCAATGATTAATTGAATGGACATTTGAGTAATAATTGGTAGTTTAATAGTTTCTTCCTTAAGGACTTAAGTAAGAGCATTCTGAGTTTAGGTGATTGAATGTTTCATATGCATTAAGGAAATCTTGACTGAATTCATAACTGGTTAAATCAACCACTCACCCTAGCATCTTTTATCTTAATCAATTACTTTTACTATTTTTGTGTTTACTATTATAAATTCCAAAACAACCAAACCATTATCCTTTTGTTCTGATAGAATCAAATTAAAATAAGTATTTCCCACGCAATCCCTGAGATTGATACTTGGAAATAAAACTCCTTATTACTACATCGGTAAAAGTAGTACACTTGCTATTTTTCCGATCAAGTTTTTGTTGAAGGAATACCTTTGATCATGTATTCAATTGTGCTTGATGAGAGTATAGGTTGTGTTCTTGGTCAGCAAGATGAATCTGGAAAGAAAAAGTATGCAATTTACTACCAGAAGTTCAACGACTATGAGACTCGGTATTCTATGCTTGAAAAGACGTGTTATGCATTAGCTTGGTCTATTAAGCGTCTGTGCTAGTATATGTTAAATCATACTACTTGGTTGATATCCAAAATGGATCCAATCAAGTACATCTTTGAGAAATCTGCTTTAATTGGGAGAATTTCCCGTTGGCATATGTTGTTGTCCGAGTATGATATTGAATATCGATATAAAAAAGCTATCAAGGGTAGTGTCTTGGCTGACCATTTGGCTCACCAACCAATTGATGATTACCAGTCAGTGTAGTATGATTTTCCTGACGAATATATTTTGTACTTGAAAATGAAAGATTGTGATGAACCATTGCTTGAAGAAGGGCCAGAACCTGGTTCCCGTTGGGGCATGGTATTTGATGGAGCTGTTAATTCTTATGGTAATGGCATTGGGGCAATGATTATTACTCCACAAGGCACATATTTTCCATTTACAGCTAGATTGACCTTCAAATGTACAAATAATATGGCTGAGTATGAAGCTTGCATTATGGGGCTTGAAGAGGCCATTGATCTCAGAATCAAATATCTTGATGTCTATGGAGATTCATCTTTGGTTGTGAATCATATCAAAGGTGAATGGGAGACGAATCAACCCGGTTTGATATCATATAGAGATTATGTGAGGAGGATATCAACTTTATTTACAAAGGTTGAGTTTCATCATATCCCTCGAGATGAAAACCGGATGGCAGATGCTCTTGCAACGTTGGCTTCAATGGTTATGGTAAATTTTTGGAATGAAGTTCCCAATTTGGATGTGTTGCGTCTTGATAGGCCAACTCATGTATTTGCTGTTGAAGAAGTCAAAGATGAGAATCCATGGTATTTTGATATCAAATGTTTCCTCTAAAGTCAGATTTACTCGCCTAGGACATCTTTGAAAGATAAGACGACTTTGAGAAGATTAGCTGGCAACTTCTACTTGAATGGTGATGTGCTTTATAAGAGAAATTTCGATATGGTTTTGCTCAGATGCATGGATATACAAGAAGCATACTTATTGATAACTGAAGTCCATGAAGGTTCCTTTGGTACCCATTCCAATGGACATGTTATGGCAAAGAAGAAGTTGAGAGCAGGTTACTATTAGGTGACAATGGAATCTGACTGTTGCAAGTTTGTGAAGAAATGCCACAAGTGTCAAATCTATGCAGATAAGATTCATGTTTCTCTGACACTATTGAATGTTATTTCCTCTCCATGGCCCTTCTCCATGTGGGGAATCGATATGATTGGTATGATTGAGCCCAAAGCTTTGAACGGACACCGTTTCATTCTGGTGGCTAGTGATTACTTCACAAAATGGGTTGAAGCGGCATCGTATGCAAATGTAACTAAGTAAGTTGTTGTAAGGTTTATCAAGAATAAGATTATATGTCGTTATGGTGGGCCGAGTAAGATCATTAATGATAATGGATCAAATTTGAACAATAATATGGTGGAAGATCTTTGCAAAGACTTCAAGATTGCACATCATAATTCTTCTCCCTACACGCCCAAGATGAATGGGGTTGTTGAAGCTGCGAATAAGAACATTAAGAAGATTATTCAGAAGATGGTTGTGACATATAAAGATTGGCATGAAGTGCTCCCATTTGCTTTACATGGGTACCGTACATCCATCCGCACTTCAACAGGGGCAACCCCTTTCTCTCTTGTTTATGGTATGGAAGTTATGCTCCCCGTAGAGGTTGAGATCCCGTCACCGCGTGTGCTAATGGAAGCCAAGTTAACAGAAGCTGAATGGTGCCAGACCAGATATGACCAGCTGAATTTGATTGAAGAGAAGAGGTTAAGTGCCATGTGTCATGGTCAATTATATCAGCAGAGAATGAAGAAAGATTTTGATAAGAAGGTCAAGCCTCGTGTGTTTAGAGAAGGTGACCTCGTGCTCAAGAAGATTCTATCTTTCAAGCCTAATGCTAGGGGAAAATGGACTCCTAATTATGAAGGCCCATATGTTCTTAAGAGAGCCTTTTTAGGTGGTGCTTTGATTCTTACGACTATGGATGTTGAAGAGTTCACTCGTCCTGTGAATGCCGATGCAGTCAAGAAATACTTCGCCTAAAAAGAAAAGAACAACTCGCTAAGTTGAAAACTTGAAAGGTTGACTTAGGCAAAAAGATAGCGTCTCGGTGGATTGAAAATCCGAAAGGGCGATCCAAGCAAAAATTAGAGACATAAAACAGAAAATTTATCTCGGTAGATTGAGTACCCCACCTTAGGGCAATCTAGGCAAAAATTAGGGATTATGGCAAGTAATTGCATTCGTTTGGTCCTACTCATGGAAGCAGTTTTGAGCAAGTCATTTGGTTCTGATTCATCATTCTCAACTAAAGACAAGCACAATGGATATTGAAGTTGGTAGGGAGAGTAGTGATCATTGTATTCAATATAGCCATTTTCCATGTAAATTACCATTTTTCAAACTTTGTAAAGATCTACAGAGTCTCATCATTTACGGACTACCGTTCTATTAAATAAAGTTGAGATTTTATCAAATTATTTCTATTCTTATTTACTTCTGCTAAATAAAATTGAATTTTTATGATAATAGTTTTGAAATAAATAAATAATAATTTTTTTTCTTAAAACAATAAAAATAATCACTTTAAGGATAATCAATTTCAAAAAGGAATGTCAACAGCAGTCTGAGAACAGGTAAGTCTCGAAGTGCGAAGCATTATTGGTCTTCCCCAAGAAATTGGCTTGGTAACTCTTTTTCCCCAACAATTCGTCATTTCCCCCCAACTTGGTTGATGAGATTCTCCCAGAATATTTCATCATCCCCAGTAGAGCCGTTGAGTCCCATATTCGGTAGAGTCGAGCTGATGATCGGTCCCCTTTGCAAATTCATTTTTTTGGTTGAGGTGTTCATGCTTCGTATCCCCCGGTTTGTGATTTATGATTGGCCCCTGGAGATCCAGAACCTTTATTTGGTTTCCGTTTGCATAATTGTCTTGCAAAACTTCGATAGTTTTCCTTTGTGTGAATCAGATCCGGTTATCTTTACCTTGGAATTGGTTTATTTTCTCTGCAATGTTGACAATTTGATCCTTAGAAGATCTTTTCTCTACCCCTAGCATGTTTGGTTGGTCATCCTTCAGCAGTACTCTCCCCGTAGAGTTTGTCATGATTGATTGGAAGTATGTTTCCCATCACTTTCCCAGCCAGAGCTGATTTATGAAGAGCTAGATGATTTATTTTCATCTCTAGCGTTTTCTCCAGTAGGTGTCCCCATCGTGTGAGATTAGCCGAGTGTTACAACAGTGGTTCAAATCTTGGTTATTTGTATCCTTTGTGTTGTTTTATCAGCATAATCATGATCATATACATACATATTCATTCATAAAACACAACATCAAATATTTTATTGTGCATTTTATCACATTGATTTTTCTTCTGATCCCCTGCCTTGGTGATATTATCTCCCCATGCATATTTGGTGTGTCTGTCCTTCTTCAATTACAGAGTGTCATCCCCTTAGGCAGAAAGAGTTTAACCTTTCTCATTTCCCCACCGAGTTATTTCCTCGTGGATGATTATTATTTCAATTTCCTCCCTAGCTAATTATCTGGATGAAACCACTCCCCTTGAGTTATGTCCTCATTGGGCCGAGTCTTTATTTGATCGTTTCCCTCTAGTTATAACCTAGATAGATATTTTGGTCCCTTGAGAGTTTATTACCCAGTAACTGGTAATATTCTTCTCGATTTTTGAGTACATTACTTTTTCCTAATACATGGTAAAATGTAATCTACTTCCTTTGTTTTCCCCAGTGGATTCGTTCCCACGTTTCCCCAGGTAGTTTATCCTTGATATTTTCATCCTAACCGGTGACAAATATTCTTCCTTTTTGGTTTTCTACCTAGTAAAAAGATAGTTATAATCCCTATTTTATTCCTCAGAGAGTCTATCCTTGATATGTTCACTTTAACTAGTGACAACTTTTCTCTCCCTTTTCGGTATTCTACTCAGTAACCGGTAGTTGTAATTCCTAATTTCCCTTGCTGAGTTTATCCTTGATATGTTCATCCTAACCGGTGACAGATACTCTCTCTTTGGTATTCTATCTAGTAACTGATATATATAATTCCTATTTCTCCCTAGTAGTTTATCCTTAATATGTTTACCCTAATCGGTAACAAATATTCTTCCTCTTTCCCCAGGCAGTCTATCCTTGATATGTTCATCCTAAACGACGACGAATATTCTTCCTTTAAGTTTATCCTTGATATGTTCACTTTAACTAGTGACGGATACTCTTTTTTTTTCTTCTGCCCAGTAACCGGTAGTTGTAAATCCTATTTGAGTTTTCTCCCTAGTAGGTTATTCTTACCCAGTAACAGGTAATGAATACACCCCCTTTCTCCTCAACGAGTCATCCTTGATATGTTTACCCTAACCGGTAACGGATGTCCCTCTATTAGAGTATATTATCTTTCTACCCAGTAACCAGTAATAGATAATATATCTCTGGTACTCCTGCGTTGAAGTTCATTCTTCCCCAGTTGAGTTTGAGTACATATTTCCTCAATGGAATCACCTTTCCCTGTTGATTCGAGTATTTCAACTTTGTTCTAATCTACTCGTTTCCCCTGCAAATTTCCCTTATCCCTAGACCGAGTCCTTCCATTGATTTATTTTCATGGAAATTCCCCTCGTGCCTCCAACAGTTTTTTAGTCGTAGCCTGACCTACACATAACTTTTTATCCCCCCAGAGCCTCTGTCTCCCTAGTGAGTTTTCCTTACGGAATGCATGGCGCTCCTAAGGACCTTCAGTCTCTTCCAGATTCTTTTCCTTTGTGGCAATATATTCCCCACAAAGATTATTGTAACATTCATACCATATGCATCATGAGGTCTCTTAGGGACCAAAATTTGTTTCTAGATGTTGTTATTTAAGTCCATTCTACTGAATTGATACGAAGATTTTAACCTTCATATCCTCAGTTAGAATGTCCTTAAATAAGGGCAGCTGTAAGACCCCAATTTTGACCCTAAGATTCCTCATGCTACCTCATCATATGCATTGGCTTTGGGATCACACCTTGACATCCTCCTTACCCCTCATTTATTGGGTTTGCACTGGGAGAGATCACCAAGCATATTTGATTGTATCATACTTTGTTTTTCATTATTTATTAACCAAAATAACAAAAATATGTCTACGTATATCTTTGTTTCTTTTATAGGTAGTGTGTGCATCCACCAATGCCTCATCAAGCTCACAACTAGGGTTTGAGACCCTCAATGCAAGGAGATCAATCAAGAAATGGTTCACATTGTGAAATTCTGGTATCAGATATGAGATGTCGAAGGTAATGTCATGACACTAATATCTGAGTAAAACAAGCAGGATAAAGATAGAGAATGGTAATGCAAAAGACACAAGCAATTGTTAACCCAGTTCGGTGCAACTCACCTACGTCTGGGGGCTACCAAGCCAGGAAGGAAATCCCCTAAATAGAATCAGTTCAAAGACTCTCAGTACACTTCAACAAGTTACAGTCTTTCTCACCTAATCTTTACTCGTGCAATTTCTACCTAAGCACTCTTAGATATGAGAACCCACTCACTCCCCCTCAATCACACCTGTGATTTTAAACAACAACTCCTTGTCAAAAGAAGACACTTTTCAATAACACACACTTGATCTTACTTAGCAGTTTCAATCAAGTAGACACACACTTGATCTTGCTTAACAACTTTGATCAAGTAGACACACGCTTGATCTTGCTTAACAACTTTGATCAAGTAGACACACACTCTTGCTTACAAGCTTAGAGTGACAAATTACAACTCACAAATCAGACCAATTCAATCATCTATGGATGACTTGAATGGCTTACAAGTCTCACGACTAAACAAGACACAAACCCTTGCTTTCTCTCAATATTTTGCTCTGTATTGGTTGTGTATCAAATCAGGTTTTCCATGTCCTATTTATAGAAGCATTCAGCTGGGCTTGGACATCGAAAACCCTAAAACTATTTTCCAATTAAATATTCTCATAACAGCTGGTTAGATCTCTTTGGAAAATAAGTAAATCAGGTTGTAATCAATGATTGAATGCGCCTGCAAATCAGATCTTCAATCATACATAGATTACCATTAAATGCGCAATCACATAACACATAACATTCACCCTGAATGTTCTGTGTACAGGATGTCATGACATCGGGTCTGACATCCTGGAACAATCCTGCATAATTCCATTTATAATTTCCAGCAGGTACATAATATCAGATGTCATGACATCGTGTATGACATCCTGAAACAATCCTGCATAATTATGTTTTAAAACTCCAGCAGGTACATAAATATCTTATGTTAAGACATCACATACAACATCTTGTGAACACTCTTTGTTTTACCAAAATTGCTGCCAACATTTAGAACCAACAAACTCCCCATTTGGCAAATTTTTTCTAAAACATATATCTGTCCTTTTTGTTCACAAGAAAAACTATCAGTAGTTAAACAACAGTTTAAACAGCAGCAGAAGCAAACACAAAATTACTAGTTATAGAAGCAACTAGTAAAACACACAAATGCACAAGGGTACTTCTTCTCCCCCTAAGTCTGTTCAATACATACATCTACTTTAACAATAACAACACCCGTAATAATAACACCTGTAACAATCAGAGTCACCCTCTGACATCTGCTCCAACATCACCTGTGCACCACATCAGACATCTCCTCCAACATCTGTGAACAGAACATCATTCTGTCTTACATTAACCACATATCCTTCATTAATAGTTGTTCCTCTGTTCAGCTACACCAGCACATACATCTCCACACAACTCCACATATTTAACTGTTCCACATAATCACTTCTCCCCCTTTTTAGTCAAAATTGACCAAAGGTGACCAATTAGACAAAATAAATGTCAATCAGCCTAGCAGAGAATGTCACAACAGATGTTATAACATATAACATGTTAAAACATAATTGTTAGGAGATACAAACAATAATTATACAAAACTGTGAGAGCTGAGATAATTAGAAATCCATGGAACTCATTAAGAGCCCAAATATTACATAAAGGCATCAGTAAGAACTGCCACACATTACAAATATTTCAATAAAACAATAAAACATTCAAGCTTCCAAAACAACCAAATCATCATCCAGAACAACACACAGAACAACCTTCATATCAGGGGGACCTTCACTACTCAGTCTAAGGAAGTAACATCTTCTTCTTACAACCACCTTGCAAAACTCCTTGCTATTTTTGTCAGAAATATCCTCTGGGATATTAACCACAAACTCTTTTGATTGCTATAGATTCTCATGAATATAAATCCCCAATTTCCCTCTTAAACATTCAAATTTATTGGCATCCAAAGCTTTTGTGAATATGTCAGCTAATTGCTTTTCAGTAGTAACATGCTCTAGTGCTATGATCTTCTCTTCCACAAGTTCTCTAATGAAGTGATGACGAATATGAATGTGCTTTATCCTGCTGTGCTGAATAGGATTTTTGGAAATATTTATAGCACTCAGGTTGTCATAGTATAATGTCATGACTTCTTGTGTGACATTGTATTCAGACAACATTTGTTTCATCCAGACCAGTTGAGAACAACTACTCCCAGCTGCTATGTATTCAGCTTCAGCAGTGGATAGAGATACACAATTATGTTTCTTGCTAAACCATGATATCAGATTGTTCCCTAAGAAGAAACATCCTCCTGATGTGCTCTTCCTATCATCAACACTTCCAACCCAATCAACATCACAGTAACCAGTCAGCATCATAGTAACCAGTCATCATAGATCCAGATCCATGAGTATATAACATCCCATAGTCACTGGTGCCATTGACATATTTCAGTATTCTTTTCACTTGGTTTATGTGACTGACTTTTGGTTCAGCTTGATAACTAGCACAAACACCTATAACAAATGCAATGTCAGGTCTGCTTGCTGTGAGATATAACAGATTACCTATCATGCTTCTGTATAGACTTTGATCTACACTGACACCATTTTCATCTTTGGAGATTTTCACATGTGTAGGAGCAGGTGTCCTTTTATGACTTGCATTCTCCAAGCCAAACTTCTTAACAATGTTCTTGGCATACTTGCTTTGAGATAGAAAGATAGAGTCTTCCATCTCCTTGACTTGTAGCCCAAGAAAGTAGGTCAGTTCTCTAACAAGGCTCATCTCAAACTCAGACTACATTTGTCTAACAAAATGTTCAACCATCTGATCCGACATCCCATCAAACACAATGTCATCTACATATAATTGTGCCACCATGAGTTTCCCTCATTCATTCTTCACAAATAGAGTTTTGTCAATACCTCATTTCCTGTATCCATTGTTAGTGAGGAACACTGCGAGTCTCTCATACCAAGCCCTGGGAGCTTGCTTCAACCCATATAGGGCTTTCTTCAATCTGTACACATGCTGTGGAAGATTTGGATATGTGAATCCTTTAGGCTGTTCAACATATACTTACTCATTTAAGTAGCCATTCAAGAAGGCACTTTTTACATCCATTTGGAACAGTTTGAATTTCAGAATACATGCCACTCCAAGCAATAATCTAATGGACTCAAGGCGAGCTACAAGAGCAAATGTTTCATCAAAGTCCATTCCTTCAACTTGAGTATATCCTTGTGCTACTAATCTTGCTTTGTTTTTAGTAACAACCCCTTGTTCATCAGATTTATTCTTACATACCCACTTTGTACCTATGACATTTACTCCTTCAGGTCTAGGAACCAGTTCCCATACTTCATTCCTCTTGAATTGACCTAACTCCTCCTGCATGGCATTGATCCAAAACTCATCAGTCAAGGCTTCCTTGACATTCCTAGGTTCAATCTTTGACACAAAGCAGCCATGTAGATCACTTCCCTTGCTCTAGTAGTGACCCCTTTATTTGGATCTCCTATAATGAGATCTTTGGGATGATCCTTCTGAATTCTGATAGAGGGTCCCTTGTTGATTTTGTCATCTTCAGGTTCAGCTTGAGGAGGTTCACTTTCCTTATTTTTGTCTGAGAAGTCAGCTGGGGAATCATTCAGAGATGTCTCGACATCGTCTGTGACATCAGTCTGTTGGTCATCAACCACAACATTAATAGATTCCATCAATACATTAGTTCTGTAATTAAAGACTCTGTAAGCTCCGCTGTTTGTTGAATAGCCCAGAAATATTCCCTCATCAATTTTAGGACCCATCTTCCTTCTTTGTTCACGATCAACCAAGATATAGCATTTACTACCAAATACATTGAAGTATTTGACTGTAGGTCTTCTTCCTTTCCAGACTTCATTCAGGGTTGTAGTAGTCCCTTTCTTCAATGTCACTCTGTTGTGAACATAGCAGGTTGTGTTCATGGCTTCAGCCCAAAAATGGTAGGGAAATTTCTTAGCGTGAATCATAGCTCTGGCTGATTCTTGAAGAGTTCTATTTTTTCTTTCCACCACACCATTTTGTTGGGGAGTAATGGGAGATGAGAACTCATGGTGAATTCCTTCTGAAGAACAAAATTCAGCAAATTTGCTGTTCTCAAATTCCTTCTGATGATCACTTCTAATTTTGATAACATGACTTTCCTTTTCTCTTTGTAGTTTTAGACAAAGCTCCTTGAAGACTTCAAAAACATCAGATTTTTCTCTTATAAAATTGGTCTAGGTGTATCTAGAGAAGTCATCTACCACTACATATGCATACTTGTCCCCACCAAGGCTTTCCACTTGCATGGGTCCCATTAAATCCATATGGAGGAGTTCCAAAACTTTGGTAGTGGTGTCATGTCTGAGCTTCTAGTGTGACATCCTTGTCTGTTTTCCAATCTGACAATCTCCACAGATTTTTCCTTCATCAATCTTCAAGTTGGGAATTCCTCTGACAACTTTAACAGATATGATCCTCTTCATACCTTTAAGATGCAGATGGCCCAATCTTTGATGCCATATCTTCACTTCTTCCTCTTTGGCCAAGGTACACTTTGAAGAGTAACCAGTTTCTTGAGAACTCCACATGTAGCAGTTGTCTTTAGACCTAACTCCTTTCATGATCACTTCATTTTCCTTGTTAGTAATCAGACATTCAGTTCTAGTGAAGTTTACATTTAGACCTTGGTCACATAGTTGACTGATGCTTATTAGATTAGCAGTTAATCCCTTAACAAGTAGGACATTGTCAAGGTCAGGAACTCCAGGGCAATAAAGCTTACCAATTCCTTTGATTTCACCCTTTGCTCCATCACCAAAGGTTACATAACTTGTGGCATGGGGATGAAGACTAGTTAGCAGGTTTTTGTTTCCAGTCATGTGTCTGGAGCAACCACTGTCAAAGTACCAATCTTCTTTGGCTGAAACTCTGAAGGAAGTGTGAGCTATTAGACTTGAAACATTAGTCTTAGGAACCCATAGCTTCTTGTTGACTGGCCTGTGATGACTGGGTCTTGGTTGATGGTGAGTCTGATGAGGAACAAGGCTAGGATAACCATACAACTTATAGCAGAAGGGCTTTAGATGGCCAAATTTTCCACAGTAATGGCCTCTCCATCTTTGGTGTTTCCCTTTCTGCTTTCTTCCCTTATGATGTTGTGACATGTGATGTGACATTGCAGGTTTGTTATCAATATGGCTGCACTTAGGTTTGGATTTAGGTTTGCCATTTTTGTAACTACTATCAGCCTTAGATTCATTGAACCCAATGCCAAATTTGTCTCCTGTTGGTTGACCAGTCTGGAGAATCTTGTCTAAGATGTCAGATCCATTGTTAAACATTCTTACATACTTGGTCATCTCATCTAGTTTGGAATTTAAGAGTACAACTTCAGTTTTCAACTTGGAGATGGTTTCCACATGTTCCCCCTTTTCACTTTCCAGCTGAGCTATCACTTTCTTCTGGTTTTCAACTTGTCTGCACACTTCTGCACTTTTATGACATAACTCTCTATAGGTAGTGGCCAAATCTTCAAAGGTTACTTCATCATCACTTGTCTCTTCATCAGAACCCCATCTTCTTGTCAATGCAGTCACAAGATTTGCAGCTTCTTTCACTTTCATCAGACCAAGAGGCAGCAAGACTCCTCTTCTGTTTCTTGAGATAGGTCCCACATTCAGTTTTAATGTGACCATACCCATCACATTCATAGCTCTGAACTCCTTTTCCTTCTTTGGGATTTTCTTCTGGCCTTGATCTTCTTCCAATATTGTTGGATTTACTGATGTCAGATGCGATGTTCTTGACATTTGCCTTAGATCTTACATCCATCTTTTTCATAAGTCTGTTGAACTGTCTTCCCAGCATTGCTACCTCATTTGCCAGGTCTTCATCAATCTCTTGACCACCTTCCTCATCTTCCCCTACAGTGTTTGACATGAAGGCTATGCTTTTGGCTTTCTTTTCAGATTCATCACCTATTCCCATCTCAAATGTTTGGAGGGATCGAATTAGCTCATCAACTCTCATATTTGAGATGTCTTGAGATTCTTCTATGGCTGTCACCTTCATAGCAAATCTCTTGGGGAGTGACCTGAGTATTTTCCTTACTAGCTTCTCATCTGACATCTTCTCTCCCAGTGCTCCAGAGGCATTGGAAATTTCAAGGATATTCATGTGAAATTCATGAATATTTTCATCTTCTTTCATCCCTAAATTTTCAAACTTGGTAGTGAGCAGCTGTAGTCTAGACATCTTCACTCTATAGGTGCCTTCGTGAGTGGTTTTGAGAATGTCCCAAGCATCTTTAGCCACCTCATAGTTGTTTACCAATCTGAAGATATTCTTGTCTACTCCATTGAATATGGCATTCAATGCTTTAGAGTTTCCAAGGGCTAGATCACCCTCCTCCTTGGACCATTGTTCTTCGGGCTTCTTATCAGTAGTGGCTTCCCCTTCCTTAGTAATTAATGGATGTTCCCAGCCTGTTAACAAAGCCTTCCAAGCCTTGTTATCAAGAGATTCTAGGAAAGCTGCCATTTGAGGTTTCCAATAGTCATAGTTTGATCCATCCAAAATTGGTGGCCTGTGAACAGATCCTCCATCTCTCTCCATAGTACCAGAAAGTACTGTCCCTAGATCTCACCCAGAACCAGAGCAGGATGCCTGCTCTGATACCAATTGAAATTCTGGTATCAGATATGAGATGTCGAAGGTAATGTCATGACATTAATATCTGAGTAAAACAAGCAGGATAAAGATAGAGAATGGTAATGCAAAAGACACAAGTAATTGTTAACCCAATTCAGTGCAACTCACCTACGTCTGGGGGCCACCAAGCCAGGAAGGAAATCCACTAAATAGAATCAGTTCAAAGACTCTCAATACACTTCAACAAGTTATAATATTTCTCACCTAATCTCTACCCGTGCAATTTCTACCTAAGCACTCTTAGATATGAGAACCCACTCACTCCCCCTCAATCACACCTGTGATTTTAAACAACAACTCCTTGTCAAAAGAAGACACTTTTCAATAACACACACTTGATCTTACTTAGCAGTTTCAATCAAGTAGACACACACTTGATCTTTCTTAACAACTTTGATCAAGTAGACACACACTTGATCTTGCTTAACAACTTTGATCAAGTAGACACACACTCTTGCTTACAAGCTTAGAGTGACAAATTACAACTCACAAATCAGACCAATTCAATCATCTATGGATGACTTGAATGGCTTACAAGTCTCACGACTAAACAAGACACCAACCCTTTCTCTCTCTCTCTCTCTCTCTCTCTCTCTCAATATTTTGCTCTGTATTGGTTGTGTATCAAATCAGGTTTTCCATGTCCTATTTATAGAAGCATTCAACTGGACTTGGACATCTTGAAAACCCTAAAACTATTTTCCAATTAAATCTTCTCATAACAGCTGGTTAGATCTCTCTGGAAAATAAGAAAATCAGGTTGTAATCAATGATTGAATGCGCCTGCAAATCAAATCTTCAATCATACATAGATTTCCATTAAATGCACAATCACATAACACATAACATTCACCCTGAATGTTCTGTGTACAGGATGTCATGACATCGGGCCTGACATCCTGGAAGAATCCTGCATAATTCCATTTATAATTTCCAGAAGGTACATAATATCAAATGTCATGACATCGTGTATGACATCCTGAAACAATCCTGCATAATTAGGTTTTTAAACTCCAGCAGGTACATAGATATCTTATGTTAAGACATCACATACAACATCTTGTGAACACTCGTTGTTTTACCAAAATTGCTGCCAACATTTAGAACCAACACAGTGGTTCTATACATCATATATGGGTCCCCATGATCTCCATTTATCATTTTAATCAAGAAATCATCAAGAGTTTCAAGCTTGTTTACCTTGGAAGCCCTAATTCATCTGTTTTTCTTGTGTGACTTCCTCAGCAAGTTTCTTCAACATTTGATCAAATATTTAAAGGGATATTTCATTATACATCATCTTATGCATATTTGGTCGTCCATGAGTCCAAAAGATCAAGAGAACTTCAAGTTTGCAAGATAGTTCATGGTGGTTGACTAGAGAAAGTCAACTAGTCAAAACTGGGGTTCCCTAGACCCTATCTCCTACAATTTTTGTCACATGAAAATTATTCCAAGATAAAGGTTCCTCCTTATGGCATTCCAAAAAACTTTCATATTAAGGTCAAGATCTATTTTTGCTTGTAAAGTCATTTTTTATGGTGAAAGATTATAGGTCATTTTGTGTGTTCCCTAGTTAGGAGGTCAACTTCCAAGGACCATAATTTGCTCAATTTTTATGATATGAATTCCATACAAGTATAATGATTAATTTGAATATTTCCTTTCCAACTTTTTATCTTTGACGAACTTCAAATTCAACTTTCAAGGGCATGTGCCAAGAGGAAACATTATAGGTCATTTTAGGCCATTACCATTGAACAATCAATTTTCCTCAAATTCTAAAATGCATAAATACTTCATGACAAATCCAAATGAGGTCAAATTTGTGACCAAATTTAAGAGGTTTGAAATAGATACAACTTTAATAAAGGAACTTTTTCTATTTGAAGCTCATAGCAAAAGTTATCCAAGGTGGAAAAAGTGAACATTTGACTTGGGACTTAGAAAAATTTCAATTATGTTTGATTTCCGAAACTTCCACTTCAAAATTCATCATGATCCAAGCTTCAAATGGAAAATTGTTCAACATGAAAGTTGTTCCCTTTAATCTCACCTTTCCAAAAAGTCCAATATCGCCTCATTTGGCTAAGATTTGAATGACTTGCGCATGGCTTTTCTTCAAGGTTCTATTTGGATGAATCTCACGACCACTTCTCAATTCCAAATGCATGGCTTCATGTTACACTTTCTGCATCACTCATGATCACCTCTGGACCTTTTGACATCACTTCATGGGCTTATCACACGACCATGCAAGCATGCACATGAGAATTTCTATTTTTGGCATTTGAATGGAAGTGTGTGGAAATCAATTGCATAACCTATAAATACATTGCCTCATGCTCAAAATTATGGACACCTTGCCCAAGCCTTGCTCCTGCAACCTTCCCTTCACCATTAGAGGATAAATTTGGAGGTTTTCAATTGAAAATCAAGTTTAAATTTCACTTCTGTTTTGAAGTTGAAACTCCAAGAATCCAAACCCTTCTTTGATCTAATTCACTTCCTGCAAGCTTCTGGAGTCAAGCCAAGGCCAGTTGGAAGCAAGATCAAGCAAGATTCAAGCTACTCAAAGGTGATTTTTCAGAAACTTTCTCTCTTAGACCCTCTCTCAATTTTTCACCATTCTCTTTGATTTTTGGTTGGCTGAAGTCCTACCAATGTAGGCAACAAGATTGAGTTGCTTTGAGGTTAAATCGAAGCAACTCAGATCATGAACCTCAAATTTCAAATCCATGTATCTTTCAATATACTTGGAATTGGAAGAAATGGAGGTCAGATTCGTGCTCCTGAGCATTTTTCCTTCAAAAACATGTACTCACTTTTCGTTTTCCATTTGATTCATGGTGAACGAGTCCGGTGAGGTGCACCGGAGAAGATGACCGGAGCTACGACTCCGACGGTGTGTTGGCGTTTCCCAGACCACCCGATCTTGGTTCCATGTTTTAATTAGGGCCATTGCTTTTGCATACCACGCGTGTACACGCGTTGACTGAGGTGATGGATGGAAGCACGAGCTTGACCATCAGATCTGCCACCTCAATTAACGAGGGAGATCTGATGGCCCTTGTTTTTTTTAATTTTTTGATTTTTTTTATATAATCCCTTTATTTTTTTTAATTCATATTAATTTCATTTTTAATCCAAAAAATATGGGACTTCCACAAAAAATCTTTAAATATTTTTCTCTTCCATATTCTGAATTAAAATTATTTTTTGGATTAATTTTGATATTTTTCATGAATTAAATGCTTTTGTCTAAGGTCCTTTGACCTTGTTTGACCTAGGAGAAATCCCTTGGCCATTTATTTGGTGTTTTGAAGGGATTTTAGTTTTTGACTAAATTAAAATGTACTTTAATTCTTTTTTAAATCGATTTTTAATTGATTAAATGTTAAAAAATATTGTTGAGCCATTTTTAGGGTCTTGTGATGATTGAATTTCTGTTTGGGCCTTGGTCAAGGTTGATTTGAATTTTGTTGGATCAAGACCATTGGATTTAGGGGATTGATGAAATGTACATTTCATCTCCCAAAATGAATGGATGGTTTTGATTTGATGAAATTCCTCCCATGATCAATTTGTGTTTCTATCTTCCCCTCCCTCATCATCTTCATCCCTATTCTTCCCCATTCCCTCATTTGACCAATGAAATCTCTAATGTCTAAAGGCTAATTGATTCATTAATGACCTTGTGTCAACTGAATCAATACAAGTATAACTGAGATAGGTCCCTCCCTCTTGATCTTTTCTTTTAGTGTGTGGTATGTTTTAGGAGTTTGGTTCTTCATACCAAATCTCTAACATGCATGAACACCTTTATTTTTATTACCTGGCCTCAGATAGTCGTGACTTATACATACGTCCAATTACGATTGCTTAACATAGAGCTAAGTTTGACCCTCAAGGCATAACATTCTAGTAAGTGAGATTATAAGTCTCCTATTCTTCATGGCACTATGTGGAGACTTGACCATTTTTCCTTTCATGAGAGCTAATGGCATACTGTAAGACCCCAATTTTTACCCTAAGATCCCTCATGCTACCTTATCATATGCATTGGCATTAGGATCACACCTTGGCATCCTCCTTACCCCTCATTCATTGGGTTTGTATTGGGAGAGGTCACCAAGAACATTTGATTGTATCATACTTTATTTTTCTTTGTTTACTAACCAAAATGACAAAAATATGTCTATGTATAGTTTTATTTCTTTTGTAGGTAGTGTGTGCATCCACCGATGCCCAAGCTTTGAACCTGCAATCCAAACCCTCACCATTAAAGGATAATCTTGAAGTTCTTCATTTGAAAATCTAGCTTCAAATCTCATTCTGTTTTAAGATTGAAACTCCAAGACTCCAAGCCCATTTCTGATCTTAATCACTTCCTACAAGCTTCTGAAACCAAGCCAAGAACATTTGGGATAAAGATCAAGCAAGGTTAAAGCTCCCTCGAAGGTAATTTTTCACAATTTTTATCTCTTCGATTCTCCCTCAAATCTCCAGTATTCTTTGTGATTTTTGGTTGGCCGAAGTCTTATCAATGTAGGCAAGAAGATTGAGTTTCTTTGAGGTCAAATCGAAGCAACTCAGTTCATGATCCTCAAAATTCAAATCCTTGTATCTTTTTATATACTTGGAATTGGAGAAAATTGAGGCCAGATTCAAGCTCTTGAGCATTTTCTCTTTAAAGTAGTGTCCTTGTTTTTCGTTTTTCATGGAGTTGAGGTTGGACCAGTCCGGTGGTCATCACCGAAGAAGATGACCGGAGCTAGGGTTCCGGTGGGGAGTTGGCTTCATCTCATCCATCTGATCTTGGTCGAAGGATATAATCTCAGCCTTTGGTTTGGATTACCACTTGTACATGCACGTTGACTGTGGACTGTCGCAACCTGAAAAATATAGTGCGAAAAAACAACCGGCGAAGAAAGAAACTGACAGAAGAGTCGCCACCGTGCGTTATTTGTCCCAAAGGAGGGAAAGGAAACGCTCGAAGTAAACCTGGAAAAAGGAAAGGAAAAGACAAGGTCTCGCAACCAAATCTTGGGTTCGGGGGCCGATTATGCGAAGGGAAGGTATTAGCACCCCTACGCATCCGTAGTACTCTACGGGATCCACTTTTGTTGTTCTTGTCTAAAGGGTGTAGGTTTATCTAATGTACTATTTACTAAAAGGGGGGTCAAAAGGAAATGACTCGCACGGATGTCGCATCCATTGCATACGTATCTCATCTGAACATGAGAATCAGAGTCTTCGTAGCTCGGCTACCTAGGGGTTAAAGAGGAGTGTGCTTGCTAAGACATCACGTCTTATGCCTACGTATCTCATCTGGAATGAGAATCAGAGCAAGCCGTAGTTCGGCTAATTACGAGTTAAGGGTTGTGTTTTTGGGTGAACGACGTTACTACACAATCTACCGGATGCTCGACCTTTGGAGACTTACTCGCCTGTAGTAGAAGGAGTAAACGTGTTCTTAGGAGAAGAAAAATCAATGAGTTGGGGCGTTTTAGGGATGCTCATGCAAAAAGACAGTCCTAGACGAAGGAACCGCACTACCTTAATTGACATGCAAACGGGAGACTATACGAAGCCTAGCAACCCTATGGGGAGACGATCACACCACACAAAATATGTATCTTAAAGTAAACACACCAACAAGGGGGCTCAAACATAGATGGGTAGGGCTTTAGTCAAAGGGGTCATATCAACCTCGACAAACAAGCCATGGAAGGGTAATCAAACAGGCTCTTAACCACTGACATTGAACGTCAGGGTGAGCAGATCAAAAGGGTAATGAGGATAAGACCCCATAGCTCTTAACCCTGGACAGGGTGAGCTCATGACAAAAAGTGGGGATTCAGAAAGGTGGAACCCTCTCCACTGACTGACCGGACAGAGGATCTTGGGCTTTTGTTCTGAAGCATCGACACGTAGTGCGAGCATAAAGAACGACACACTGAATAACGGGGGATTGATTACTAATCCCTTTTATCCGTCAATTGCCTCTTCAGGGAGGTCTTTGGGCACAAAAGTAAACAAACAAAAGAAAACATTGCCTCCTATTGAGGTCTTCTAGCTAAGAAAGCGGTAAAATGCGGGAAAGATGTAAAAGTACCACATGGATAAAGATCCGAAGTAATAGCAACTAACGATACAAGAAACCCAGAGATCTCTCAAGCTGGCACCACCAAAGAAAGCAAGTCAGCACAGGTAATCGGAATAAACCTCCAGGTGGTATCCCACAAATAAAATGGAATGCCAAGCAAGCTATCCTTTCAGGAGTCATGTGAGCCCTCACAAAAAACTCAACAAGCAGGTTAGAGTGACAAGATGGTGCGCAATCAAGAGTTTCCCCAAATCAAAATGTAACCACATGAACAGGCCATTAAAATTCACAAAAAGAGCTCACAAAAAGCAACCAAGTGTAAGAGGCCTAAACCTCTTGTCAAACACATGCATCAAAAGGGCATCAAAATTCAAAGTCAGGGGCAAGGATCCACACATCAAGACATGACATACATACTAAAACATGTGCCCACATGCAAAACCTAACGATAATACCTCATACATTCAGAGCATTCAAATTGAAAGCATAGAGTAATGGAAATAGGGCAAACCAGATTGGAGAGATTGAATGAAATTGAATTGCCTGGTTGGGTTTGCAAAGCAATCTGAGGGTTTATATGAGGTAGAGTAGGTTCTTTGCAGATGAGTTCCTTTTAGTCTCCGGAGGTTGCTCTGAACTCTGTTAGCTCTTCTCTCACTATCTTTTTCCCCATGGTTTTTTGGGAGATGGAAGTCTAGAATTTATAACCTGATTTTTGTGACTTTGTGGGCTCAAAAGAGAGAGGTCCAAGTCCACGATTTTTCCGTTTTATTTATTTATTTATTTATTTATTTATTTAGTTTTTTTGAAACGCGTGGGCTTCGCCTAGCGAGCATGACAGTTCATGAACAAACTTTTGCTCCTTCAAGATTAACGTTTTGACTGATGAATAGACCCCATTTGAACATGTTGGAAGTATCTCAAGCCATTCCCTTGTGTTGACTGATCACCCAGATAGGACCCACAAAGTGTCTTGGATGATATTCAAGCTTCTTGGATCTAATTCCGATTAACATGATGAAATGCAATATGAAATGTTAAATGACCTAAAAATGAATGCATGCATGAGGGGGCAAATTTTGAGGTATTACATGGACTATGGTGGATGATACACGCTTGGCCATCAGATCTGCCACCTCAATTAATGAGGTAGATCTGATGACCCTCGTTTTTTCCAATTTCCTTTTATTTTCTAAATTTTAATTTAATTGCTTTATTTTGTTTAATTCATAATAATTTCATTTTTAATCCAAAAAATATGGGAGTTTCACCAAAAATCTTTAAATATTTTTCTCTTTCATTTTCTGAATTAAAAATATTTTTTGGATTAATTTTGATATTTTTCATGAATTAAATGTTTTTGTGCATATTTTTAATTTTTAAAAATACTTATGACTTTTCAAATATGATTAGATTTTTTGTCTAAGGTCCTTTGCCTTGTTTGACCTAGGATAAATCTCTTGGCCATTTATTTGGTGTTTTGAAGAGATTTTAGGTTTTGGTCAAATTAAATTGAATTTTAATGCATTTTTTAATTTGATTTTTTATTGATTAATTGTGTAAAAATTATGTGGAGCCATTTTTATGGTCTTGTGACGTTTGACTATTTGTTTGGGCATTGGTCAAGGTTGATTTGGCTTTTGTTGGATTAAAATAATTGGATTTAGGGGATTGATGAAATGTACATTTCATCTCCCAAAATGAATGAATGATTTTAATTTGATAAAATTCCTCCCATGACCAATTTGTATTTCTCTCACTCCCCTCCCGCTTCATCTTCATCTCTATTCTTTCCCATTCCTTTCATTGACCAATGAAATCTCAAATATCCTAAGGCTAATTGGTTCATCAATGACCTTGTGTCAGATAAACCAATACAAATATGGACGAGATAGGTTCATCCCTCTTGAAATTTTCTTTTAGTGTGTGGTATGTTTTAGGAGTTTCGTTCATTATACCAAATCTCTAACATACATTAACACCTAAATTTTTATTGCCCGACCTCAGATAGTTGTGACTTCTACGTAAATCCAATTACGATTGCTTAACATAGAGCTAAATTTTGACCTTAAAGGCATAGCATTCTAGTAAGTGAGATTTTAATTCTCCCATCTTTCATGGTATTGTGTGGAAACTTGGCCTTTTTTCCTTCCTATGGAAGATGTCTTAGTTCAAGGATCCATGCTTGTGAATAGATGGTTGAGTATTCTCCAAAGAATAACTTAATCAATTAAAAAGAAAAACCCTACTAACATCCAATTAACTTTGACTAACACTTAACTAACTATTATTAATATTGCTTTACTTTCAAGTCATTTACTTTATGCCATTTAATTTTTAGTCATTTATCATTCATTGTCATTTACATTTCATTAAACTTGTTTATGTTTATGCCATTTTCACTTTGCTCATTTGAGCCATATCTTGTGATTGTATATATTTGTTTATGTATTTTGATTTTGTTTGTGGTCTTAGGACCTTAAAATACTTAATAAACAACAAAAACCCTAAAAAATGTTTGGTGGACTGTTGATCTTGATCTGAACTTTTGGACTTAGGATTAGGCAACATTCCTTGTGCAAAAAAGGACTTGGCCAATGCCAATATTCTAAGACGAAGTTATTGTGAACTGAGCCTTCCTCTGATGCAAGTCTTGGGATTTGTTTGAACTCATCTGCTACATTGTCTTGATGCCAATTTTTATTTTGATCTTGTGTCTAATGCCTTATTCTGGATTGATCAAGGAGTATTTCATCTGATACATGAGAAGATAAAGAAGACTGCTAGCTATGGGATTTGCTTGCCTGGATGTGGCCATCTCTATTTGATGCCTTGATCTTCAGGATGTTTGATATTGCTAATTTCTTGATTGATTATTGCTTGATTCAAAGTCCAAAGGGAAAGTGGTTTTTCTATATGACATTCTCGTCTGTTGGATTGCATCCCATTGGTCAAATATTTTCAACTCTTAACTTTTAATTTTATGCTTAGGATTAGTCTCTTCATCTTCTCCCACTTTTTAAATTTCAAAATCTCTCCCCCTTTTCAAAAAAATTATGTGCTTGTGTTATCAATCTTAGACTTTGTTTAAATGATTAGAAACTTTGGCCTTATGCCAATGAATTTTCAAACCTTTTTCTTAAATTCAATTTGTAAATGAACTTAACCATATTGACTTAAAATTTCAAAAGACAAAAAGAAGTAACCTCATTCAAATTTTTGGCCCTTTGCGCCCCCCTTTTTTAAATTAAAATTTTGTTAAAAGAAATTTACTCATTTTGAAATTGTTACCACGAACTACGAGGTTTTGATCCCTCATTTTTATGTTCGTACGTAGGCACAAAACCGAAGGTCTTGTCAAACACAAAAATGTAATCAATGAATTCTTTTCCCATCCCCACATTCTATTTTTTCTCAAACATCATTTCATACCAAAAAGACATACACAGATAAAAAAGGGCTCCCTAGGAGTACCTAGGATACTTTGGGTGCTAACACCTTCCCTCTGTGTAACCAACCTCTTTACCTATAATCTCTGGCATTTTATTAGGTTTGATTTGAAAACTTCTTATCTTTGGGTTTAGTTCGTACTTTTCCCTTTTCCTTTGGAAAAAATAAAAGCTCGATGACGACTCTGGTTTGATTGATGTTAAGCTTATCCATAGCTTGATGGTCATGAATTTACCGCTACACATACTTGTTGAATTATCCAAGGTGGAGCCCTTCTCATGGATGACGTCTTGATTCAAGGATCCATACTTGTGAATGACTGGTTGAGTGTTCTCCAAAGAATGACCTAATCAATAAAAATCACCATTAACACTTGACTAACTTTTGACTAACATTTGACTAACTTTTGGCTAACTCTTGTTAATATTGATTTACTTTCAAGTCATCTACTTTATGAAATTTAAATTTCATCATTCATTTCCATTTAAATTCCATATAGCTTGTTTATGTTTATGTCATTTTCACTTTGCTCATTTGAGCCATGTCTTGTATATATAGTTTGTGTGTTTTGGTTTTGTTTATGGTCTTAGGACCTTAAAATAAACAAATAAAAAAGCCTAAAAAATATTTGGTGGACTGTTGAACTTGATCTGAACTTTTGGACTTAGGATTAGGCAACATTCCCTATCCTAAAGGACTTGGCCAATGCCAACATTCTGAGGCTGAGCTATTGTGAATTGTGCGTTCATCTGATGCAAATCTTGGGATTTATTTGCATTCATCTGCTACTCTGTCTTGGTGCTTAATTGTTATTTTGATCTTGTGCTTGATGCTTTGCTCTAAGTTGATCAAAGGGATATTTCATCTGATACATGGGAAGACAATAAAGACTATTAGCTATTGGAATTTTCTGCTTGGATGTGGCTATCTTTATTTGATGCCTTGATCTTCATGATGTCTGGATATTGCTCATTCCTTATTGATTGTTTCTTGATTAAAGTCCAAAGGAAAATGGGTTTCTATATGATATTCTTGTTTGTTGGATTGCATCCCATTGGCCAGACCTTTTCAACTTTTAACTTTTAAGTTTTTGCTTAGGGTAGTCTCTTTATCTCCTCCCACTTCTTAAATTCAAAAATCCCCCCCCCTTTTCAAAAACTTCTTTGCTTGTGATTTCAAACTCTTTCTTAAATCAAATTTGTAAATAAACTTAACCATATTGACTTAAATTTCAAAATACAAAAAGAACTCACAACTCCATTCAAATTTTTGGCCTTTTGTGCCTTTTCTTGTTAAAATTTTCTTAAAATCAATTCACCAACTTCTTTGAAATTTTTACCACGAACTATGAGGTTTTGATCCCTCATTTTTATGTTGGTACGTAGGCACAAGACCGAAGGTCTTGTCAAACACAAAAATATAATCAATAAATTCTTTTCTCATCCCCACACTATATTTTTTCTCAAACATCTTCTATACCAAACACATATGCACACATAAAAAAGGGCTTCCTAGGAGTACCTAGGACACTTTGGGTGCTAAAACCTTCCCTCTATGTAACCAACCCCCTTACCTGAAATCTTTGGCATTTTATTAGTTTTGATTTGAAAACTTCTTATCTTTGGATTTTGTTCGTACTTTTCCCTTTTCCTTTGGAAACAATAAAAACACGGTGGCGAATCTGGTTTTATTGACGTCAAGTTTATCCATAACTTGATGGTCATGAATTTACCGCTATAGGAGGGTATGTCGGAACAACAATGGGGGTAATACAAATAGAACTCACAGTTGGCACAATAACAAGGCTAACAATGTTTATGGTGATAACATCAAAGGCCAATTATAATCTACTGCTAGGTTGAGAGTGGTTTCATGGCATAAGTGCGGTCCCTTCTTTAGTGAACCAAAGGATAACCATCTGGAGAAATGATGGAATCATGGAAAACATAGAAGCAGACCAGAGCTATTTCATGGGTGAAGTTAATCATGTGGACATAAGCAACTTCGAGAAGAAACTGACTCACATAGCACCTTCCAATCCAGCAAGGTTCGATTCCACAATTGCAGACAATTCATTCTGTTCCGTCTACCTACACCTAACCCATGGGTTTCAATGGGATAGAGAAGTTATAGGCGAAGAAGACTTGGGCTATGGAGGAATGAAAGGAATCAAACCAACAAGTTGGGGAAGCGAATTCGATGATGATGTCTAATCCAAAGACATTAGAAAGGATTTTGGCTTATATAGCTGGGAAAAAATTAAAAGCGGCCTTAGAGGCCGAAGTTAAATACACGGTTGTCGAAGCCAAAAAGAATGAAATGCACTTGGAGGGTCCTGGTAAGGATTTTGATCCAGAACCATCTGATAAGGTTCGAGACGAAGTGCAAGGCCATAGGCTCAATGCCATATACGATGACGAGCCTTTGGGTTTCGAGAAGGATCTGTTGGAAAATAACACAAAGATGATAGTGCAAGATCCTCTAGAAGAGGTCGACTTGGGGAAAAGGGGAATCAAAAGGCCAACATACATAAGTGCCAACATCAGCCCAGAACTAAAGATCGAAGTGACCTAGTTGCTGAAGGAGTACAAAGATTACTTTGCATGGGATTATGATGAAATTCCTGGTTTAAACAGAGATTTGGTCGATCTAAAGCCGCCCATAAAGCCGCCCATAAAGCTTGGGAAGAAGCCCATCAAGTAGACCTCGAGGCGTTTTGCACCTGAAGTTCTATCGAAGATTAAAGAAGAGGTCGAAAGGCTTCTCAAATGTAATTTCATCCTTAATATCAAGTATGTCAAATGAATTGCTAATATTGTACCAGTCATTAAAAAGAACGACACTTTAAGGGTTTGCATTGATTTCAGATATTTGAACGTTGCAACCCCAAAGGATGAGTATCCAATGCATGTGGCGGAAATGCTAGTAGATTCTGCCGCAGGACACGAGTATCTTAGCATGCTCGACGAATATTCTGGATATAACCAGATCTTCATTGCTGACGAAGATGTGCCAAAAATGGAATTTCCATGTCCTGGAGCCTTAGGCACCTACGAATGGATGATGATTCCCTTTGTCCTAAAAAACGCAGGGGCAACTTATCAACGGGCAATGAACTCTATTTTCCATGATTTTATTGAAATGTTCATGAAAATTTATATTTATGACATTGTGGTTAAGTCCGTTTCAGAAAAAAAAAGTCATATAGGCCATCTTTGAAAATCATTCGAAAGAATGAGGAAACATGGTCTAAAGATGAATCCTCTTAAGTGCGTGTTATGCATTCAGGCTAGGGATTTCCTAGGCTTCGTGGTCCATAAGAAAGGAATCGAAATTAACTAGAACAAGACCAAGGCCATCATGAAGGCAAAAGCACCATCAACAAAGAAGGAATTGCAGACGCTGCTAGGCAAGATCAACTTCTTAAGGTGGTTTTGTAGCGGGGTATTCGTTACCATTAGAGATATTGACTAAATCCAAGGTAAATCATACAAGTTGAGTCACCACCGCACTTCTATTTATCGAAGGGAATGGTTAGAAAGCGAACAAAAACCTAAAAGTTTTATCGAATCAAAAACTAGTAAAAAAGTCAGAGATCTGGGTAAGGGGGTTGGTTATGCAATGGGAAGGTTTTAAGCATCCAAAACATCCTAGGTACTCCTAGGGAGCCCTTTTCACATTGGTTGTAAGGTTGGTATTTTGTGAAAAATTTGTTTTTGCAAACATGATTGAAGAGATGGGAAGAGAATGTACAAGTTTATTTACATTTTGTGTTTGGATGGTTCCGAAGGAAACACTTTATGTCATAAACAGTCATCAACAGGTATGCTTCGTGTCTATCCACGGATCTGAGCAGCACCATGTCAAAATTTCTCTTATAAAGCACATCACCATTGAGGTAGAAATTCCCTGATAATCTCCTCAGAGTCTTCCTATCTTTCCCATATGCCCTAGGTGGGTAAATTTGGTTCCGAAGGAAACACTTGATGTCATAATACCATGGCTTATCATCGTTCACTTCCTCTACTGTAAATACATGAGCTGGTCTGTCCAAGCGCATCACAATGATATTGGGAACTTCATTCCAAAGTCTTACCACAATCATTGAAGCAAGTGTAGCAAGAGCATCTGCCATCCGATTCTCATCTCGGGGAATATGATGGAAGTCAACCTCAGTAAAGAACGTTGAAATCCTCCTTGCATAATCCCTATATGGAATGAGGCCAGGCTGATTCGTTTCCCATTCACCCTTAATCTGATTAACAACGAAGGCCGAATCACCATAAACATCCAGATGCTTGATCCTAAGATCAATGCACTCCTCCAATCCCATAATACAGGCCTCATACTCAGCCGTATTATTCGTGCATTTGAAAGTTAGCCGTGCTGTAAAAGGAAAATGTGTGCCATGAGGAGTAATAATCACTGCCCCAATACCATTTCCATATTGATTTACAGCGCCATCAAATACCATACTCCATCTGGAACCAGGCTCTGGCCCTTCATCGAGCGTAGGCTCATCACAATCTTTCATTTTCAAATACAGAATCTCCTCATTTGGGAAGTCATACTGGACTAACTGATAATCCTCAATCGAGTGATGTGCCAAGTGGTCAGCCAAGATACTACCTTTAATAGCCTTCTGGGCTTGATACTCAATATCATACTCGGATAACAACATCTGCCAACGGACAATTCTCCCAGTTAAAGCAGGCTTCTCGAAGATATACTTGATTGGATCCATTTTGGATATCAACCAAGTCGTATGATTCAACATATACTGGCGTAAGCGCTTAGCAGCCCAAGCCAAAGCACAACATGTCTTCTCAAGCATTGAGTATCGAGACTCACAATCAGTAAACTTCTTACTCAAATAGTAGATAGCATATTCTTTCTTTCCTGATTCGTCCTGCTGACCAAGGACACATCCCATTGAGTCTTCAAGAACTGTCAGATACATAATCAATGGTCTTTCTTCCACAGGTGGAGACAGGATCGGAGGCTCAGACAAATCTTCTTTAATACTGTCAAAAGCTTTCTGGCAATCCTTGATCCAATCATGGGACTGATCTTTCCGGAGGAGCTTGAATATCGGCGCACATGTGGCAGTCATGTGGGATATGAACCTGGAAATATAATTCAAGCGGCCAAGAAAACCTCGGACTTGCTTCTCAGTTTTGGGCGCAGGCATCTCTTGTATTGCTATGACCTTTGCAGGATCAACCTCAATACCTCTTTCACTAACGATAAAGCCCAATAGCTTGCCGGAACGGACTCCAAATGTACACTTGTTGGGATTCAGACGAAGCTTGTACTTCCTCAAACGCTGAAAAAGCTTCAACAAGTGCTCTACATGTTCAACTTCCGTTCTTGACTTAGCAATCATATCATCAACATATACCTCAATCTCCTTATGCATCATATCATGAAACAAGGTAGTCATAGCTTGTTGATATGTGGCTCCGGCGTTCTTTAAACCGAAGGGCATCACTCGATAACAGAATGTTCTCTAAGGTGTGATGAATGTTGTCTTCTCTATATCCTCGGGTGCCATTTTAATCTGATTATATCCGGAAAATCCGTCCATAAATGAAAAGACATTGAATTTAGCCGTATTATCTACCAACATATCAATGTGTGGTAGTGGAAAATCATCTTTCGGACTAGCCTTATTCAAGTCTCTATAGTCCACACACATCCGGACTTTTCCATCTTTCTTAGGCACGGGCACAATATTGGCCACCCATTGAGGATATGTAGAAGTCACCAGAAACCCCATATCAATTTGCTTCTGAACTTCTTCTTTGATCTTTATTGCCATATCGGGATGAGTTCTTCTGAGTTTCTGCTTCACAGGCACGCACTCAGGCTTTAAAGGCAGGGAATGTTGCACGATATCAGTATCTAGACCAGGCATGTATTCATATGACCAGGCAAAAACGTCAACATATTCTTGTAGCAGCTCAATCAACCCCTTCTTAATAGATTCTTCCAGAAGTGCCCCAATCTTCACTTCTCGCACACAATCTTTAGACCCTAAGTTGACTGTTTCTAGATTCTCAAGGTGCGGCTGAATGATCTTCTCTTCATGCTCAAGTAGACGGGTAATCTCGTTAGGAATCTCTTCAACATCATCTTCTTCCGCCTCAAATACAGAGAATTCAAAGCTGGGAGATGGTGTTGGATCATTATGTTCAATGGGTTTGATTAACCTGCATAATGATTTTGGATATGAAAAGATTTTAGAACTCAAACCAAGCAAATCATTATGCAAATGAAAAGATTGATTTTAATCTTATTTAGGGTTTTATGTGATCACCAATTTCATGCAAAAGCGAAAAGGGAAAATAATTGGAAAAACAAACATTTAACATGAGTTTATTGAATGAAAATATCATTGTATTTATGAGCCAACAATGTCATCGCTTCTCCTTTTGGCATGGGAGAAGGGTTTTTAAACACAATGAACATTACTTTGACTTATGGATAACTGTTGGAATATCCACAGTGACCCAATTGTTGCGGATCCCTCCAGGGATGATGAAATTGCCAGAATCCTCTTCGTCCTCTTCCAAAATGGCATCAGCCTCTTCGTCTTGACCAGTGTGGATGAAACCTTCACTCTTGAACAAACCTTGTTTGTTGAAGACCCTAGAAGAATAGCCTATACCAGCCCGGGACGTGTTGTCTTCTAGCTTGATCATTTGCCCCAATCCAGCAGTTGCACCATGCTCAATGGCCAACTTCGCATCTTTGTAGGAAGCAAATGAGGGAGTTCTCTTCTCAACAGGTTTAGCAATGGATAAAGCTTGGAAGGGAGTTCCAACTTCATCCTCAGCATCTATATAAGATAAGGATGAGAAATGGCTAACCAGGAGGGCCTTTTCTCCCCCTACTACCACCAGCTTCTTATTCTTTACAAATTTCAGTTTCTGGTGTAGGGTGGATGTCACAGCGCCAGCCTCGTGAATCCATGGTCTGCCTAGGAGACAGCTATACGATGGGTGAATATCCATAACCTGGAAGGTAATATGGAAATCACTTGGTCCGGTTTTTACTGGGAGATCAACCTCACCAATCACAGTTTTGCGAGACCCATTGAAAGCCTTCACAACTACACCACTCTACCTCATGGGAGGCCCCTGATATGACAACTTCGCGAGAGTGGTCTTCGGCAATACATTCAATGATGACCCAGTGTCTACCAACACATTGGACATGGCGTCATCCTTGCAGCTCATAGATATATGTAATGCTAAGTTGTGGTATCTTCCCTCCTCGGGGAGATCAGCGTCACAAAAACTCAAATTGTTACAAGCGGTGATGTTTGCAACAATGCTATCAAACTGTTCTATCGTGATGTCGTGATCTACGTACGCCACATCCAACACCTTTTGCAGAGCCTCCCGGTGTGGTTCTGAATTCAATAGTAGTGATAACACAGATATTTTGGATGGCGTTTGTAGAAGCTGGTCTATAATATTGTACTCGCTCCTTTTGATGAGCCTCAGCATCTCATCACAATCTTCTTACGTATTGCCACTCGGGCCAGCAGAAGCAGGAGTTTTCAATATAGAGGAGGGCTTAGCAACAAGTGCCAGATTCGGGGTGCTCACAACATTCCCAATCGGGCGCTCAACAAAATCAGCATCAACACTTCCTCGAGCATCAACTTGAGGCTTCAAAGGAGCTGAAAATACACGACCGCTGCGGGTCAAACCGCTGACTTCAGCAATGTTTACGACAAATGAAGAAGGCAGGGACACTTCTTTCCCACCTTCCACTGCTACAACATTGTAGCGATAGGGAACTGCTTTCTCGGAGGAATACGGTACGGGTTCGGCTGGCTTGATAGTTAGAGCGGGAGAAACCTTTTGCTTGCTACCATCATACTTGATGACAACAGGCTCAGGTATCCGGAATATTGGAGAAATCACGTTGACTTCGAGAGCATCTTCGTCAACATTTCTGTTTTGAAGGATCTCAATGACTCCTTCGTCCAACATCTCTTGAACATCTCTGCGCACCTGGCGACATCCTCTCTGATTAACATAACAGACTCTGCATCTATCGTGGTCATGCTCATAATGGCCATAATCACACATCAAGCGATGCATCTCAACCAGCGATTGTCGGATATGACTGGCATATTTAACTTTGTACTTGCCAGGACAACCATGGACCATATTAACAGACTTCCCATGCTCGGGCAATGGGTTCTTCTTCACATTCGGACCTACGTCCTCGAAAAACAAAATCCCCCTTCTCACAAGGTCTTGCACCTTGGTCTTCAGGGGATAACAGTTCTCTACATCATGTCCGGGAGCGCCGGAATGATACACACAATGAAGCTCGGGCTTGTACCACCACTGGGGGTTAGCAGGTACAACGGGAGGGTCTCGCGGAGTGATTAACTTTCTATCGATCAGAGACGGATAGAGTTCAGCATAAGTCATCGGAATTGGATCTAAGGTGACCCTCTTCCTCTCATAGTTGGTACTGGCACTGTTGTTGTTATTTTGAGGCTGGTAGACCTGCTATTGTGGACGCTGTTGTTGTTGCTAATATTGCTGAGTTTGCGGTTGTTGATAATGTTGAGCTTCCCTGAAAACGAGTGCTATATGAGCCACCTGATGCTCATTATTGACTGGGCGAGCAATCTTCTTCTTCACAGAGGGTATTCTCTTGACATGGGAAGACACAACATGTGCCTCTCCCTCCTTCTTCTTTGCAAAGCTTCCATATCTCTTTGCTGAAGAGCCTTCGTCTTGAGTTAAGCGTCCTTCACGGACCCCCTCTTCCAATCTCATCCCCATATTCACCATCTCGGTGAAATCTGAGGGAGCAATGGCTATCATTCTCTCGTAATAAAACGAGCTCAAGGTCTTTAAGAAGATCTTGGTCATCTCTTTCTCCTCTAGGGGTGGCACTATCTGAGTTGCCAATTCGCGCCACCTCTGGGCGTATTCTTTGAAAGTCTCTTTCTCTTTTTGGGACATCGCCTTCAGCTGGTCCCTATCAGGAGCCATATCCATATTATATTTATATTGCTTGACGAAGGCCTTGCCAAGATCGTTGAAAGAGCGGATGTTCGAACTTTCCAGACCCATGTACCACCGGAGAGCGGCACCGGACAGACTGTCTTGGAAATAGTGGATGAGCAGTTGGTCATTATCAGTTTGTGTCGACATCTTGCATGCATACATCATAAGATGACTGAGAGGACATGTGTTTCCCTTTTACTTCTCAAAGTCCGACACTTTGAATTTAATGGGGATTTTTACGTTGGGCACAAGGCATAACTCAGTAGCACTTTTACAAAGAGGTCCTTCCCCCTCAAAGTCTTCAGTTCCTTGCGAAGCTCAAGGAATTGGTCTTTCATGTCATCCATCTTCTCATAAATGTCTGGGCCCTCAGATGGCTCAGAATGATAGATGGTATCTTCAACCATTGGTAAAGTGTGCACGACAGGAGGTGGCACTGAAAGGACCGGGCTAGATGCCGGCAAAGAAACAAGAGTAGGGGAAAAACCCTCTGGTACGAAGTTGGCGGGCATTCCCCAAGGGAACCCGGCTGGCATAGATGGCGCAAAATGAGCCGCTGCAGCAGGCACAATAGAAGTTACGACCTCAGAAATGACCGTCCTCTGGGGAGGAGTTGAGGGTGTTGGAGAAGACTGGCT
Organism: Lathyrus oleraceus; assembly: GCF_024323335.1. NCBI lineage: Eukaryota > Viridiplantae > Streptophyta > Magnoliopsida > Fabales > Fabaceae > Lathyrus > Lathyrus oleraceus. The sequence goes on from NC_066579.1 coordinate 126,394,061, forward strand.
CTGAGCGGCCAAGAATGACTCCATCAGGGCAGTCAATCTGGCCACTTCCTCCTTCTGCTCACGGTTCTCTTGTTCCAAAAGATCCATCAGTCTTGAAGAGTTGGCTCTGGTGTAGTACCGGTGAGTCAGCTTATCCTCAAAATAAATTAAGAACACAGAGTTTGACCATAGGACAAGAAGCCTGGAGCAAAACCTGCTTATGCACATGATGCATGCAATGCATATGATTTGTTTTTATTTCAGAGGAACTTTAAAGTTCTATTTGCAAATTTGGGAAATATTACATTCTTTTGTGGAAAAATCTCATCAATAATATCTGGAATATATATTTTTTACACCAAAGGAGTACAACATTGGTAACCAAATACAAGAGAAAAAGGAAAATAATCATCCTATGGATCCCTAGAAACAATCATCTAAAGCTCGGGACACAGGAAGATAAGATGCACGAAGCCTCTTCACCTCCTTCTCATAGGCTCCTCCATATCTGCCTTCTCCATGGCGAGTCGATCGTACTTCCTCTTCCAAAACCTGGAAGACTGAGGAAGCAGAGAAGTCCATGCATCATTAGGATCATCAATGACCTGATGCTCGAGAAACTCAATCAAAGCATCCTTTTCCTTGATTTGCTGAAGCAACTCTTCTCGTTCATGGATCCAAGCACGTGAACGGTCTTCGTCTCTCAACTCCTCTACTCCTTGGTCAGGGAGGGTTGAAGGCCCAACCATAACCAAGGGTGTAGGTCTCGGATACTCGTACGGCATGAGATACTCAGAAGCTCTCTTCCTAACCCAAGCAGTGTAAGGCTCCAAAGCGACACAACTCTTAGGACCCAACTCCTTCCTTCCTTTCCTATGAATCTTGCGCCAAGCGCGAACCATCCTGCCCTTCAAGCCTTGGGGATATTTACCCTCCTGAAAGAACACACCCTCTAATAGAATGTTATTGGGTTTATCCTTTATGGGGAACCCGAGCTGACGACGTGCCAAAACAGGGTTGTAGTTAATCCCACCATATGTATCAAGAAGAGGTACATTGGAGAATTCACCACAAGAGTCGATAATCTGCACACCATCATACACACGGTTGTACCAAGAGATATCATCATTAGTGAGAGACATAAGTCTCGTGGACCACCGTAGACATCCCTTGTTCTACATGAAGGCGACCGTCTGCGGTAAGTGAGAAATAAACCACTTATACAACAAAGGCAAACAACACACAATGGCACCACCACCCTTTGCATTCCTGATATGCAAAGAAGAATAAGTGTCACCCAACAGAGTCGGAACGGGATTAAGAGTAGAGAAAATCCTAATAGCGTTCACATCCACAAACTTGTCGATGTTGGGGAACAACACTAACCCATAGATGAGAAGTACAAATATGGCCACAAAGGCATCCTCACTCGTGGCCTTCCCATACACGGTAGCTTGAGCAATAAGGAACTCATAAGGGAGACCTTGAATTCCACCTTTGGTAGTCATATGAGCACCAACCAGAGATTCATCTATATGCAACATGTCAGCTATCTCTCGAGAAGTAGGAATACTTTCCAAGCCACTGAACGACAACTGGTATAGTATAGGTACACCCACAAGATAGGCATACTCCTCAAGCGTGGGCAAAAGTTGAAGGTCCGGAAATGTGAAGCAACGGTACAAAGGATCATAAAATTGCACCAATACACTATCAACCCTTCATCCACCTGAGTAGTCAGAAGAGGAAGAAGCTTTCCAAAACGAGCCTTGAAACCCAAGGGATCTAATACATAGGCTGTCAAATTCCTTAGTTATTTCAAATCTGGTTGTCTGAAGCTGTACTTCTTTGTATTCCTTCTTTGTCTTTCCATGTCTGAAAATTTGCAAATAGACCTCTTAAGTTCCTTGAAAATTGTGTTCATTATTTTGATGATATGGATGCAAATGTGTGCATGAATGCATGAATGCAACAACCACACTTAAGGATCAGGCAAATCACACCAAACAAAGGTCATGGGATGGATCATATTATCCTTAATATCAATCATCCATTTTGGTGGATTATGGTTTACCCCTTATCAACACCCAAGTTCCATTGATATTAAGGATACATGAACGGATCAACCATGAATCAAGGGTTTGTTGCAAGTCACGAGCATGGAGCCTCGGCTAAGAACCACCCAAAGGGAGTGTACTAGGGTTTAACCTGCCAAACATGTTCTACAAGAGGTTCCCATAGTAATCATCCCATCTTTCGGATATTATCGGAGAAACGACTACTCGTATTCCAAAAATATTCTCAAGAGAGACTCTTATGAGTGTAGTATCGCGTAACAATCGTATCAAATCTTACACTTGAACGACTTTCGCACTACATCCTAAGAATAGGCCAAGATGGGCTTGGTAAACTAAGGTCCTTGGCTTCTAAGGTCTATATTGGAAAGAGTAATGTCTACCCACAACTACTTGTGTGACATTATTGATCCCAACATGACCTCCACCAAGTGAATGGACTTGCAAGTCAACTTGCTAAGGAATAACTCCACACAAGTCAACAAGACTATGCCATTCTCCTATCCTAAGTGCACTTGAGTTCGGGTATAGAACTCATCTCACAAAGATCACCAAACATACAAGGAGTTAATATTCAAGCAATTCAATCATTACATACAATACAGTAATCCCAAATTGCACCAAAATATGTCACAAAACAATATACAATACAATACAACACAATATGAAAAGTAGGCAAAACCCACTAGGCAAAGTCCTCCCCAGCAGAGTCGCCACTTTTCTGTAGCAGGGTATTCGTTACAATTAGAGATATTGACTAAATCCAAGGTAAATCATACAAGTCGAGTCGCCACCGCACTTCTATTTCTCCAAGGGAATGGTTAGAAAGCGAACAAAAACCTAAAAGTTTTATCGAATAAAAAACTAGTAAAAAAGTCAGAGATCTAGGTAAGGGGGTTGGTTATGCAATGGGAAGGTTTTAAGCACCCAAAACATCCTAGGTACTCCTAGGGAGCCCTTTTCACATTGGTTGTAAGGTTGGTATTTTGTGAAAAATTTGTTTGTGCAAACATGATTGAAGAGATGGGAAGAGAATGTACAAGTTTATTTATATTTGTGTTTGGATGGATGAACCCATTGCCAACGTACCATCTTTAAAAAAGATTAGGATCAAAACCTCGTAGTTCAGGGTAAAAATCTCAAATAATGAATTGGTGAATTGATTGGTCCAAAAGCCTTAAGATCTTTTGTTATCCAAGGGAGAAAACTCAACCTAAAACCACAAATCCACCATGTGAGGATAGCTTCAACATGCTAGGGAGGGGTTAACCCTATAATAAGAATGGAAGACTCATTGTCCATCACTAAGGATATAGGTGAGTACTACATCTACCACAAGGATAACTCAAACCTAATAGCTAAAGGTTATGAAAAGTTTGCTTAAGAAAGTGGCCATTGAAACCACAAAAAGAACATTTGAATGGGTTATATTTACCAATGAAAAGTATTTACATAACATGGTCAAAGTTTATTTAAAAGTTCAATTCAAAATAAGTGTTATGAAAAGAAAATTTGAAAATCAAAAGCATAAGGCTTAGGTTTCTAATGTTTGAAAAGAAATATTAAATGTTTGCACAAAAAGTTTTGGCTTGGGTTAGAGTGGAGGGAAGAAGAAGAATGGTTAAAGTCCTAAACATAGAAGAGATAAGGGATAAGAGAACAAGACCACAAGTGGAGTTCCTCTCTTGAGATCATATATGATGATCCAAGTATCTCCCATCCTTTGGAATAAGCAATCACATAACCATAAACTCAAGCAATCAACAATCAAATGAACTCTTGGAAATCTCCTAAATCTATCTTGGGTCCCTCTCTCTTAGAAGCTCATGGCAATGGTTCCTCAATTTGGATCAAGTTGGAATCCCTAGCACAAGAACACACACATTAAAAGATTCTAGCAAAACAAACAAGGAATGGACAAGAAGAGTTTAGAAGTTGGTCCTTTCAAGGTTATCTTCAACATTAAGCATTCTAAAGGCCCAATGCCTAGTTGCTCTTTGACTTTTATAGCACTCTAAAGGCCCAATGCCTAGTTGCTCTTTGACTCCAAATTTGCATAGGGAAAGTCCTAAAGTCTAAGTCCATTTTGTCCAAGTCTTTTGTATTTGGTCCACAACAAACAAACAAAACACAAACACAAGAGTATATACAAAATCTTGTGCTCAAGTGAGCAAAAGGCAAATTGCATTAACATAAACATGTGCTCAAGTGAGCAAAGGGAAAAGCAAATGAATAATATGTGCTAGAATGATAAATTGCATAAAAGTAAAGAGAAAGAATTTAATGTTAATAGTCAATGGTTAATGTTAGTAGTTAGTGTGCCATAAGGCATATTTAGCGCTATGTTAAGCAATCGTAATTGGACTTATGTAGAAGTCACAACTATCTGAGGCCGGTCAATAATAATGTAGGCAACAACACAAGTTAGAAGTCTTGATTAGTGAACCAAGTTCCAACAACTTGCCATGCCAAAAAAGAAGAAGAGAAATGATCTTGTATTGGTTTAAGCCTTTTGTATGATTTAGCAAGCAACCTATCCTTAATACAAAGCCATTCACTAGATCATTTGATCAAGATGAATTAGATTTGGATTGAGGAAGATTAAACCTTCTTAATCAATACTAACTTATCAACCTTTAACTTATTGATCAAAAGGAAAAGAAGAAGAAGGAGATGAATAATGGAAATGGAAATGAAAAGAATAAAGAGCATTAAATGAAATAGAATGTACCAATCAACAAGTGTTGACCAATGACATTGAGGATCATGGTCAAACAATCAAAAACAGAAGTGAGATGAAGATTGGAAGTCAAGAAGTGAACAAAATATTTTTAGGCATTTTTAATATTCAAAATAAACTTGAATTAAAATATTAAAGAAATGTCAAACTTCAAAATCACTTCAAATCAACTTTTAAAAGTCCAAGTGCTTTATCCTAAGTTCAACAAGGTCAAACAAAGTTTGACAAAAAATTTCAGCATTTTTAAAAGTCAGAAACTATTTTTAATCAATTAAAAATGAATAAAAATAACCTAATTGAACTAAAATCTCAAATAAATCTCAAATCAATTAATAAATTGATGAGAATATTTTTCATAGATCCATCATCATTCAAATAGGTTGAGAAAATATTTTTGTATTTTTTGAATATCAAAAACTTTTTAAAATGAATTAAAAATGACCAGAAAAGAGAAAATTCACAAAAAATATCAAATTATGAAATAAAAAATATTAAAAATCATTTTTAAAAACTAGAATTAAGAAGAGAAATAATCCAATTGGTCCCATATTTTTGGATTAAAAATGAGAGAGTTATGAATTTTTGAAATAAAATTGAATTAAAGAAAATAAAATGGAAATTAAGAAAATCAGAAAAAAGGAGAGGCGTTGGATGGGATTTCATTAATTGACGTGGAGGATCAAACGCTCCACATGCGCGCGCTCACCATATGCCTTAGTCAATGAGACACACGAGGCATTAAAATAAGTCATAAGATCCAAGAGTCATGATTTAATCTAGAAATCATCATCAACGGCTAGGATTCAAACTGGCAAACGGACGGTGGTGTACACCACCGTCTTCTCCGGCGAGCATGAAGATTCCGGCCAGAGTTGCAGGTCATAAAAACTTGATGAAAACGAGCGATCCTCATATCATTGGAAAGCTAGGGTGATGTACATCACCCCTGTACCATCTATTTTTACCCTAAATTTCCATGGTAAGAGAAATCAGGAGTTGAAAAATATGGTGTTCAACTGAAACTTCATGGATTTCTAAAATTAAAAACACCAACAAGTTGCCTATGTTGAGAGGACTTCAGCCAAGCAAATGGGCCCAAGAAACATGCTATAAATGAAGAGTTTCGAAGCAAATAAGGTTGAACATCAACCTTCTAAATGCAGATCTGTGGAGCACGATCCTTCAACACACTTGCTTGCAGCTTGTTCTGGAGATGGAAATAAGGCAAGGCTAAGGAATTAGAATCCAATAATCAACCAAGGAAGTTGAGAATTAGATCTGAAAATTTCAAGTGAAAACGCAAAATTCCTTTAGTGTATGGTTTGGAATGATTTCTGCACAGTGTCCCTATGTCATTTTGAATGTTCACTTTGTTTAAAAACAAATTATGAAAATTTTGATTATTTAAAACAATGATATTTTTTCAATTAAAACATGCAAAATATTTGTTGAATAGAAACAAATAAGAGTGCAAATAATTGGATAAATGCTCAAATTTATTTAATGGAATGAGAGTCTGCAAATGGCAAGACTCCATAGATTTTTACAAATTTGAAATTGGGGATATATATTGGAAAAGGGTTACATTGAACATAATGACCATTTCTCCACCAATTCTGAGTCCGATGTATTTGTAGCTTTGGTTGATGATGAATGAGCGAGAATCTCTGACGGATGACAGTTATAGAACAAAGTCTTGCCAGGATGCAGTTACTTGCCAAATCCCTATTTTTTTGCCTATATTTCCCCAGGGTGGGGTACTCAATCTAGCGGGATACATGTATTCATTTTTTATGTCTCTAACTTTTGCCTGGATCGCCCTTTCAGGTTTTCAATCCACCGAGACGCTCATTTTTTTGCCTAAGTCGCCCTTTCGGGTTTTCAACTTAGCGAGCTATTCTGGTTTTATTTTTAGGCGAAGTATTTCTTGACTGCATCTGAATTCACAGGACGAGTGAGATCCTCCCCATCCATAGTCGTAAGTATCAATGCACCGCCTGAAAAGGCTCTCTTGATAACGTATGGACCTTCATAGTTTGGAGTCCACTTGCCCCTGGAATCGGGCGCGAAAGACAAGACTTTCTTGAGCACAAGGTCACCTTCTCGGAACACACGAGGTTTGACCTTCTTATCAAAGGCTTTCTTCATCCTTTATTGATATAACTGACCATGGCACATGTCAGTCAATCTCTTCTCTTCTATCAAATTCAACTGGTCATAACGAATCTGAACCCATTCAGCATCAGTCAACTTGGCTTCCATCAAGACTCTCATCGATGGGATTTCCACCTTTATTGGGAGCACAACCTCCATGCCATAAACGAGAGAGAAAGGGGTTGCCCCTGTTGAAGTGCAGACCGATGTACGATATCCATGTAAAGCAAATGGCAACATCTCATGCCAATCTTTATATGTAACAACCATCTTCTGGATAATCTTCTTGATATTCTTATCAGCAGCTTCAACAACCCCATTCATCTTGGGCCTGTAAGGAGAAGAATTATGATGTGCAATCTTGAACTCGCTACATAGCTCTTTCATCATCTTGTTGTTCAGGTTAGATCCATTATCAGTAATGATCTTATCTGGCACACCATACCGACATATGAGTTGATTCTTGATAAATTTCACGACCACCTGCCTGGTCACATTTGTGTACGATGCCGCTTCAACCCACTTAGTGAAGTAATCAATTGCTACGAGAATAAATATGTGTCCATTGGACGCTTTCGGCTTAATCATGCCAATCATGTCGATTCCCCACATGGAGAAGGGCCATGGTGACGACATCACATTCAGAAGTGTCGGAGGAATATGAATCTTATCCGCATAAATTTGACACTTATGGCATTTCTTCACATATTTGTAGCAATCAGACTCCATTGTCAGTCAATAGTAGCCTGCTCTCAACATCCTTCTAGCCATGGCATGTCCATTGGAATGAGTACCAAATGAACCCTCATGGACCTCAGTCATCAACAGGCCTGCTTCGTGTCTATCCACGAATCTGAGCAGCACCATGTCAAAATTTCTCTTATAAAGCACATCACCATTGAGGTAGAAATTCCCTGATAATCTCCTCAGAGTCTTCCTATCTTTCCCAGATGCCCCAGGTGGGTAAATTTGGTTCCGAAGGAAACACTTGATGTCATAATACCATGGCTTATCATCGTTCACTTCCTCTACTGTAAATACATGAGCTGGTCTGTCCAAGCGCATCATAGTGATATTGGGAACTTCATTCCAAAGTCTTACCACAATCATTGAAGCAAGTGTAGCAAGAGCATCTGCCATCCGATTCTCATCTCGGGGAATATGATGGAAGTCAACCTCAGTAAAGAACGTTGAAATCCTCCTTGCATAATCCCTATATGGAATGAGGTCAGGCTGATTCGTTTCCCATTCACCCTTAATCTGATTAACAACGAGGGCCGAATCACCATAAACATCCAGATGCTTGATCCTAAGATCAATGCACTCCTCTAATCCCATAATACATGCCTCATACTCAGCCATATTATTCGTGCATTTGAAAGTTATCCTTGCTGTAAAAGGAAAATGTGTGCCCTGAGGAGTAATAATCACTGCCCCAATACCATTTCCATATTGATTTACAGCGCCATCAAATACCATACTCTATCTGGAACCAGGCTCTGGCCCTTCATCGAGCGTAGGCTCATCACAATCTTTCATTTTCAAATACAGAATCTCCTCATTTAGGAAGTCATACTGGACTAACTGATAATCCTCAATCGAGTGATGTGCGAAGTGGTCAGCCAAGATACTACCTTTAATAGCCTTCTGGGCTTGATACTCAATATCATACTCGGATAACAACATCTGCCAACGGGCAATTCTCCCAGTTAAACAGGCTTCTCGAAGATATACTTGATTGGATCCATTTTGGATATCAACCAAGTCGTATGATTCAACATATACTGGCGTAAGCGCTTAGCAGCCCAAGCCAAAGCACAACATGTCTTCTCAAGCATTGAGTATCGAGACTCACAATCAGTAAACTTCTTACTCAAATAGTAGATAACATATTGTTTCTTTCCTGATTCGTCCTGCTGACCAAGGACACATCCCATTGAGTCTTCAAGAACTGTCAGATACATAATCAATGGTCGTTCCTCCACAGGCGGAGACAGGATCGGAGGCTCAGACAAATATTCTTTAATACTGTCAAAAGCTTTCTGGCAATCCTCAGTCCAATCATGGGACTGATCTTTCCGGAGGAGCTTGAATATCGGCGCACATGTGGCAGTCATGTGGGATATGAACCTGGAAATATAATTCAAGCGGCCAAGAAAACCTCGGACTTGCTTCTCAGTTTTGGGCGCAAGCATCTCTTGTATTGCTTTGACCTTTGTAGGATCAACCTCAATACCTCTTTCACTAACGATAAAGCCCAATAGCTTGCCGGAACGGACTCCAAATGTACACTTGTTGGGATTCAGACGAAGCTTGTACTTCCTCAAACGCTGAAAAAGCTTCAACAAGTGCTCTACATGTTCAACTTCCGTTCTTGACTTAGCAATCATATCATCAACATATACCTCAATCTCCTTATGCATCATATCATGAAACAAGGTAGTTATAACTTGTTGATACGTGGCTCCGGCGTTCTTCAAACCGAAGGGCATCACTCGATAACAGAATGTTCCCTAAGGTGTGATGAATGTTGTCTTCTCCATATCCTCGGGTGCCATTTTAATCTGATTATATCTGGAAAATACGTCCATAAATGAAAAGACATTGAATTTAGCCGTATTATCTACCAACATATCAATGTGTGGTAGTGGAAAATCATCTTTCGGACTAGCCTTATTCAAGTCTCTATAGTCCACACACATCCGGACTTTTCCATCTTTCTTAGGCACGGGCACAATATTGGCCACCCGTTGAGGATATGTAGAAGTCACCAGAAACCCCACATCAATTTGCTTCTGAACTTCTTCTTTGATCTTTACTGCCATATCAGGATGAGTTCTTCTGAGCTTCTGCTTCACAGGCACGCACTCATGCTTTAAAGGCAGGGAATGTTGCACGATATCAGTATCTAGACCAGGCATGTCTTCATATGACCAGGCAAAAACGTCAACATATTCTCGTAGCAGCTCAATCAACCCCTTCTTAATAGATTCTTCCAGAAGTGCCCCAATCTTCACTTCTCGCACACAATCTTTAGACCCTAAGTTGACTGTTTCTAGATTCTCAAGGTGCGGCTGAATGATCTTTTCTTCATGCTCAAGTAGACGGGTAATCTCGTTAGGAATCTCTTCAACATCATCTTCTTCCGCCTCAAATACAAAGAATTCAAAGCTGGGAGATGGTGTTGGATCATTATGTTCAATGGGTTTGATTAACCTGCATAATGATTTTGGATATGAAAAGATTTTAGAACTCAAACCAAGCAAATCATTATGCAGATGAAAATATTGATTTTAATCTTATTTAGGGTTTTATGTGATCACCAATTTCATGCAAAAGCGAAAAGGGAAAATAATTGGAAAAACAAACATTTAACATGAGTTTATTGAATGAAAATACCATTGTATTTATGAGCCAACAATGTCATCACTTCTCCTTTTGGCATGGGAGAAGGGTTTTTAAACACAATGAACATTACTTTGACTTATGGATAACTGTTGGAATATCCATAGTGACCCAATTGTTGCAGATCCCTCCAGGAATGATGAAAGTGCCAGAATCCTCTTCGTCCTCTTCCAAAATGGCATCAGCCTCTTCGTCTTGACCAGTGTGGATGAAACCTCCACTCTTGAACAAACCTTGTTTGTTGAAGACCCTAGAAGAATAGCCTATGCCAGCCCGGGACTTGTTGTCTTCTAGCTTGATCATTTGCCCCAATCCAGCAGTTGCACCATGCTCAATAGCCAACTTCGCATCTTTGTAGGAAGCAAATAAGGGAGTTCTCTTCTCAACAGGTTTAGCAATGGATAAAGCTTGGAAGGGAGTTCCAACTTCATCCTCAGCATCTATGTAAGAGAAGGATGAGAAATGGCTAACCAGGAGGGCCTTTTCTCCCCCTACTACCACCAGCTTCTTATTCTTTACAAATTTCAGTTTCTGGTGTAGGGTGGATGTCACGGCGCCAGCCTCGTGAATCCATGGTCTGCCTAGGAGACAGATATACGATGAGTGAATATCCATAACCTGGAAGGTAATCTGGAAATCACTTGGTCCGATTTTTACTGTGAGATCAACCTCACCAATCACAGTTTTGCGAGACCCATCGAAAGCCTTCACAACTACACCACTCTGCCTCATGGGAGGCCCCTGATATGACAACTTCGCGAGAGCGGTCTTCGGCAATACATTCAATGATGACCCAGTGTCTACCAACACATTGGACATGGCGTCATCCTTGCAGCTCATAGATATATGTAATGCTAAGTTGTGGTATCTTCCCTTCTCGGGGAGATCAGCGTCACAAAAACTCAAATTGTTACAAGCGGTGATGTTTGCAACAATGCTATCAAACTGTTCTATCGTGACGTCGTGATCTACGTACGCCACATCCAACACCTTTTGCAGAGCCTCCCGGTGTGGTTCTGAATTCAATAGTAGTGATAACACAAATATTTTGGATGGCGTTTGTAGAAGCTGGTCTATAACATTGTACTCGCTCCTTTTGATGAGCCTTAGCATCTCATCACAATCTTCTTTCGTATTGCCACTCGGGCCAACAGAAGAAGGAGTTTTCAATATAAAGGAGGGCTTAGCAACAAGTGCCGGATTCGGGGTGCTCACAGCATTCCCAATCGGGCGCTCAACAAAATCAGCATCAACACTTCCTCAAGCATCAACTTGAGGCTTCAAAGGAGCTGAAAATACACGACCGCTGCGGGTCAAACCGCTGACTTCAGCAATGTTTACGACAGATGAAGAAGGCAGGGACACTTCTTTCCCACCTTCCACTGCTACAACATTGTAGCGATAGGGGACTGCTTTCTCGGAGGAATACGGTACGGGTCCGGCTGGCTTGATAGTTAGAGCGGGAGAAACCTTTTGCTTGCTTCCATCATACTTGATGACAACCGGCTCAGGTATCTGGAATACTTGAGAAATCACGTTGACTTCGAGAGCATCTTCGTCAACATTTCTGTTTTGAAGGATCTCAATGACTCCTTCGTCCAACATCTCTTGAACATCTCTACGCACCTGGCGACATCCTCTCTGATTAACAGAACAGACTCTGCATCTATCGTGGTCATGCTCATAATGGCCATAATCACACAGCAAGCGATGCATCTCAACCAGCGATTTTCGAATATGACTAGCATATTTAACTTTGTACTTGCCAGGACAACCATGGACCATATTAACAAACTTCCCATGCTCGGGCAATGTGTTCTTCTTCACATTCGGACCTACGTCCTCGAAAAACAAAATCCCGCTTCTCACAAGGTCTTGCACCTTGGTCTTCAGGGGATAACAGTTCTCTACATCATATCCGGGAGCGCCGGAATGATACACACAATGAAGCTTGGGCTTGTACCACCACTGGGGGTTAGCAGGTACAGCAGGAGGGTCTCGCGGAGTGATTAACTTTTTATCGATCAGAGACGGATAGAGTTCAGCATAATTCATCGGAATTAGATCAAAGGTGACCCTCTTCCTCTCATAGTTGGTGCTGACACTGTTGTTGTTATTTTGAGGCTGGTAGACCTGCTATTGTGGACGCTATTGTTGTTGCTAATATTGCTGAGTTTGCGGTTGTTGATAATGTTGAGCTTCTCTGAAAACGAGTGCTATATGAGCCACCTGATGTTGATTATTGACTGGGCGAGCAATCTTCTTCTTCACAGAGGGTATTCTCTTGACATGGGAAGACACAACATGTGCCTCTCCCTCCTTCTTCTTTGCAAAGCTTCCATATCTCTTTGCTGAAGAGCCTTCATCTTGAGTTAAGCGTCCTTCACGAACCCCCTCTTCCAATCTCATCCCCATATTCACCATCTCGGTGAAATCTGAGGGAGCACTGGCTATCATTCTCTCGTAATAAAACGAGCTCAAGGTCTTTAAGAAGATCTTGGTCATCTCTTTCTCCTCTAGGGGTGGCACTATCTGAGCTGCCAATTCGCGCCACCTCTGGGCGTATTCTTTGAAAGTCTCTTTCTCTTTTTGGGAAATCGCCCTCAGCTGGTCCCTATCAGGAGCCATATCCATATTATATTTATATTGCTTGACGAAGGCCTTGCCAAGATCGTTGAAAGAGCGAATGTTCGAACTTTCCAGACCCATGTACCACCGGACAGACTGTCTTAGAAATAGTGGATGAGCAGTTGGTCATTATCAGTTTGTGTCGACATCTTGCGAGCATACATCACAAGATGACTGAGAGGACATGTGTTTCCCTTATACTTCTCAAAGTCCGGCACTTTGAATTTAATGGGGATTTTTACGTTGGGCACAAGGCACAACTCAGCAGCACTTTTACCAAAGAGGTCCTTCCCCCTCAAAGTCTTCAGTTCCTTGCGAAGCTCAAGGAATTGGTCTTTCATGTCATCCATCTTCTCATAAACATATGGGCCCTCAGATGGCTCAGAATGATAGATGGTATCTTCAACCCTTGGTAAAGTGTGCACGACAGGAGGTGGCACTGAAAGGACCGGGCTAGATGCCGGCAAAGAAACAAGAGTAGGGGAAAAACCCTCTGGCACGAAGTTGGCGGGCATTCCCCAAGGGAACCCGGCTGGCATAGATGGCGCAAAATGAGCCGCTGCAGCAGGCACAATAGAAGTTACGACCTCAGAAATGACCGTCCTCTGGGGAGGAGTTGAGGGTGTTAGAGAAGACTGGCTCTGAGCGGCCAAGAATGACTCCATCAGGGCAGTAATCTGGCCACTTCCTCCTTCAGCTCGCGGTTCTCTTGTTCCAAATGATCCATCGGTCTTGAAGAGTTGGCTCTGGTGTAGTACCGGTGAGTTAGCTTATCTTCAAAATAAATGAAGAACACAGAGTTAGACCATAGGACAAGAAGCCTGGAGCAAAACCTGCTTATGCACATGATGCATGCAATGCATATATTTGTTTTTATTTCAGAGGAACTTTAAAGTTCTATTTGCAAATTTGGGAAATATTACATTCTTTTGTGGAAACATCTCATCAATAATATCTGGAATATATATTTTTTACACCAAAGGAGTACAACATTGGTAACCAAATACAAGAGAAAAAGGAAAATAATCATCCTATGGATCCCTAGAAACAATCATCTAAAGCTCGGGACACAGGAAGGTAAGATGCACGAAGCCTCTTCACCTCCTTCTCATAGGCTGCCTCCATATCTGCCTTCTCCTTGGCGAGTCGATCGTACTTCCTCTTCCAAAACCTGGAAGACTGAGGAAGCAGAGAAGTCCATGCATCATTAGGATCATCAATGACCTGATGCTCGAGAAACTCAATCAAAGCATCCTTTTCCTTGATTTGCTGAAGCAACTCTTCTCGTTCACGGATCCAAGCACGTGAACGGTCTTCGTCTCTCAACTCCTCTACTCCTTGGTCAGGGAGGGTTGAAGGCCCATCCATAACCAAGGGTGTAGGTCTCGGATACTCGTACGACATGAGATACTCAGAAGCTCTCTTCCTAACCCAAGCAGTGTAAGGCTCCAAAGCGACACAACTCTTAGGACCCAACTCCTTCCTTCCTTTCCTATGAATCTTGCGCCAAGCGCGGACCATCCTGCCCTTCAAGCCTTGGGGATCTTTACCCTCCTGAAAGAACACACCCTCTAATAGAATGTTATTGGGTTTAGCCTTTAGGGGGAACCCGAGCTGACGACGTGCCAAAACAGGGTTGTAGTTAATCCCACCATATGTATCAAGAAGAGGTACATTGGAGAATTCACTACAAGAGTCGATAATCTGCACACCATCATACACACAGTTGTACCAAGAGATATCATCATTAGTGAGAGACATAAGTCTCGTGGACCACCGTAGACATCCCTTGTTCTCCTTGAAGGCGACCGTCTGCGGTAAGTGACAAATAAACCACTTATACAACAAAGGAAAACAACACACAATGGCACCACCATCCTTTGCATTCCTCATGTGCAAAGAAAAATAAGTGTCACCCAACAGAGTCGGAACGGGATTAAGAGTAGAGAAAATCCTAATAGCGTTCACATCCACAAATTTGTCGATGTTGGGGAACAACACTAACCCATAGATGAAAAGTACAAATATGGCCTCAAAGGCATCCTCACTCGTGGCCTTCCCATACACGGTAGCTTGAGCAATGAGGAACTCAGAAGGGAGACCTTGAATTCCACCTTTGGTAGTTATATGAGCACCTACCATAGATTCATCTATATGCAACATGTCAGCTATCTCTCGAGAAGTAGGAATACTTTTCAAGCCACTGAACGACAACTGGTCTAGTATAGGTACACCCACAAGATAAGCATACTCCTCAAGCGTGGGCAAAAGCTGAAAGTCCGGAAATGTGAAGCAACGGTACAAAGGATCATAAAATTGCACCAATACACTATCAACCCTTCATCCACCTGAGTAGTCAGAAGAGGAAGAAGCTTCCCAAAACGAGCCTTGAAACCCATGGGATCTAATACATAGGCTGTCAAATTCCTTAGTTCTTTCAAATCTGGTTGTCTGAAGTTGTACTTCTTTGTATTCCTTCTTTGTCTTTCCATGTCTGAAAATTTGCAAATAGACCTCTTAAGTTCCTTGAAAATTTTCTTCATTATGTTGATGATATGGATGCAAATGTGTGCATGAATGCATGAATGCAACAATCACACTTAAGGATCAGGCAAATCACACCAAATAAAGGTCATGGGATGGATCATATTATCCTTAATATCAATCATCCATTTTGGTGGATTATGGTTTACCCCTTATCAACACCCAAGTTCCATTGATATTAAGGATACATGAACGGATCAACCATGAATCAAGGGTTTGTTGCAAGTCACGAGCATGAAGCCTCGGCTAAGAACCACCCAAAGGGAGTGTACTAGGGTTTAACCTGCCAAACATGTCCTACAAGAGGTTCCCATATTCATCATCCCATCTTTCGGATATTATCGGAGAAACGACCACTCGTATTCCAAAAATATTCTCAAGAGAGACTCTTATGAGTGTAGTATCGCGTAACAATCGTATCAAATCTTACACTTGAACGACTTTTGCACTACATCCTAAGAATAGGCCAAGATGGGCTTGGTAAACTAAGGTCCTTGGCTTCTAAGGTCTATATTGGAAAGAGTAATGTCTACCCACAACCACTTGTGTGACATTATTGATCCCAACATGACCTCCACCAAGTGAATGGACTTGCAAGTCAACTTGCTAAGGAATAACTCCACACAAGTCAACAAGACTATGCCATTCTCCCATCCTAAGTGCACTCGAGTTCGGGTATAGAGCTCATCTCACAAAGATCACCAAGCATACAAGGAGTTAATATTCAAGTAATTCAATCATTACATACAATACAGTAATCCCAAATTGCACCAAAATATGTCACAAAACAATATACAATACAATACAACACAATATGAAAAGTAGGCAAAACCCACTAGGCAAAGTCCTCCCCAGCAGAGTCGCCACTTTTCTGTAGCGGGGTATTCGTTACCATTAGAGATATTGACTAAATCCAAGGTAAATCATACAAGTCGAGTCGCCACCGCACTTCTATTTATCCAAGGGAATGGTTAGAAAGCGAACAAAAACCTAAAAGTTTTATCGAATCAAAAACTAGTAAAAAAGTCATAGATCAGGGTAAGGGGGTTGGTTATGCAATGGGAAGGTTTTAAGCACCCAAAATATCCTAGGTACTCCTAGGGAGCCCTTTTCACATTGGTTGTAAGGTTGGTATTTTGTGAAAAATTTGTTTGTGCAAACATGATTGAAGAGATGGGAAGAGAATGTACAAGTTTATTTACATTTGTGTTTGGATGGATGAACCCATTGCCAACGTACCATCTTTAAAAAAGATTAGGATCAAAACCTCGTAGTTCGGGGTAAAAATCTCAAACAATGAATTGGTGAATTGATTGGTCCAAAAGCCTTAAGATCTTTTATTATCCAAGGGAGAAAACTCAACCTAAAACCACAAATCCACCATGTGAGGGTAGCTTCAACATGCTAGTGAGGGGTTAACCCTATAATAAGCATGGAAGACTCATTGTCCATCACTAAGGATATAGGTGAGTATTACATCTACCTCAAGGATAACTCAAACCTAATAGCTAAAGGTTATGAAAAGTTTGCTTAAGAAAGTGGCCATTGAAACCACAAAAAGAACATTTGAATGGGTTATATTTACCAATGAAAAGTATTTACAAAACATGGTTAAAGTTTATTTAAAAGTTCAATTCAAAATAAGTGTTATGAAAAGAAAATTTGAAAATCAAAAGCATAAGGCTTAGGTTTCTAATGTTTGAAAAGAAATATTAAATGTTTGCACAAAAAGTTTTGGCTTGGGTTAGAGTTGAGGGAAGAAGAAGAATGACTAAAGTCCTAAACATAGAAGAGATAAGGGATAAGAGAACAAGACCACAAGTGGAGTTCCTCTCTTGAGATCATATATGATGATCCAAGTAGCTCCCATCCTTTGGAATAAGCAATCACATAAGCATAAACTCAAGCAATCAACAATCAAATGAACTCTTGGAAAGCTCCTAAATGTATCTTGGGTCCCTCTCTCTTAGAAGCTCATGGAAATGGTTCCTCAATTTGGATCAAGTTGGAATCCCTAGCACAAGAACACACACATTAAAAGATTCTAGCAAAACAAACAAGGAATGGACAAGAAGAGTTTAGAAGTTGGTCCTTTCAAGGTTATCTTCAACATTAAGCATTCTAAAGGCCCAATACCTAGTTGCTCTTTGACTTTTATAGCACTCTAAAGGCCCAATGCCTAGTTGCTCTTTGACTCCAAATTTGCATAGGGAAAGTCCTAAAGTCTAAGTCCATTTTGTCCAAGTCTTTTGTATTTGGTCCACAACAAACATACAAAACACAAACACAAGAGTATATACAAAATCATGTGCTCAAGTGAGCAAAAGGAAAATTGCATTAACATAAACATGTGCTCAAGTGAGCAAAGGGAAAAGCAAATGAATAATATGTGCAAGAATGATAAATTGCATAAAAGTAAAGAGAAAGAATTTAATGTTAATAGTCAATGGTTAATATTAGTAGTTAGTGTGCCATAAGGCATATTTAGCGCTATGTTAAACAATCATAATTGGACTTATGTAGAAGTCACAACTATCTGAGGCCGGTCAATAATAATGTAGGCAACAACACAAGTTAGAAGTCTTGATTAGTGAACCAAGTTCCAACAACTTGCCATGCCAAAAAAGAAGAAGAGAAATGATCTTGTATTGGTTTAAGCCTTTTGTATGATTTAGCAAGCAACCTATCCTTAATACAAAGCCATTCACTAGATCATTTGATCAAGATGAATTAGATTTGGATTGAGGAAGATTAAACCTTCTTAATCAATACTAACTTATCAACCTTTAACTTATTGATCAAAAGGAAAAGAAGAAGAAGGAGATGAATAATGGAAATGGAAATGAAAAGAATAAAGAGCATTAAATGAAATAGAATGTACCAATCAACAAGTGTTGACCAATGACATTGAGGATCATGGTCAAACAATCAAAAACAGAAGTGAGATGAAGATTGGAAGTCAAGAAGTGAACAAAATATTTTTAGGCATTTTTAATATTCAAATAAACTTGAATTAAAATATTAAAGAAATGTCAAACTTCAAAATCACTTCAAATCAACTTTTAAAAGTCCAAGTGCTTTATCCTAAGTTCAACAAGGTCAAACAAAGTTTGACAAAAAATTTCAGCATTTTTAAAAGTCAGAAACTATTTTTAATCAATTAAAAATGAATAAAAATAACCTAATTGAACTAAAATCTCAAATAAATCTCAAATCAATTAATAAATTGATGAGAATATTTTTCATAGATCCATCATCATTCAAATAGGTTGAGAAAATATTTTTGTATTTTTTGAATATCAAAAACTATTTAAAATGAATTAAAAATGACCAGAAAAGAGAAAATTCACAAAAAATATCAAATTATGTAATAAAAAATATTAAAAATCATTTTTAAAAACTAGAATTAAGAAGAGAAATAATCCAATTGGTCCCATATTTTTGGATTAAAAATGAGTGAGTTATGAATTTTTGAAATAAAATGGAATTAAAGAAAATAAAATGGAAATTAAGAAAATCAGAAAAAAGGAGAGGCGTTGGATGGGATTTCATTAATTGACGTGGAGGATCAATCTGGAAATCATCATCAACAGCTAGGATTCAAACTGGAAAACGGACGGTGGTATACACCACCGTCTTCTCCGGCGAGCATGGAGATTCCGGCCAGAGTTGCAGGTCATAAAAACATGATGAAAACGAGCGATCCTCATATCATTGGAAAGCTAGGGTGATGTACATCACCCCTGTACCATCTATTTTCACCCTAGATTTCCATGGTAAGAGAAATCAGGAGTTGAAAAATATGGTGTTCAACTGAAACTTCATGGATTTGTAAAATTAAAAACACCAACAAGTTGCCTCTGTTGAGAGGACTTCAGCCAAGCAAATGGACACAAGAAACAGGCTATAAATGAAGAGTTTCGAAGCAAATAAGTTTGAACATCAACCTTCTAAATGCAGATCTGTGGAGCACGATCCTTCAACACACTTGCTTGCAGCTTGTTCTGGAGATGGAAATAAGGCAAGGCTAAGGAATTAGAATCCAATAATCAACCAAGGAAGTTGAGAATTGGATCTGAAAATTTCAAGTGAAAACGCAAAATTCCTTTAGTGTATGGTTTGGGATGCCAATTGAATGAAATGGTGCTTCTATTTATAGATGGAAAGGCAAGGCAAGGGTGACCAAACTCGTGTGCATGAAGTTGGGTCCTCCATGCATGGGCCTGTACAGGCGCATGTGAGGCCCAAGATTAAGTGCAAATGCAAGCTGCGCTCATTCTGAAGTGAAATGGACGTGCATTTTGAATGGTATTTGCTTGTGCATGAAGCTTCATCATGGATTCCATAATTATGCCTAAATATTCACCTCTTCGAAAATGCCAATTATAAAATCCAAACATAAGCATATGAGTAATGTTTGGAAAGGTCTTGTCATAAGGAACAAATGTTATGTTGGACAAAAACTCATTTGAAGTATGGAAATTTATGAAAACAGGCCATGAAGTTCATAGTGCAAAACATGCCTTTGAGAATTTTGTCAAAATGAACCAAATTCAAGCTTCTCAAGTTTTAGATCTTTTCAAGACAATCAAGATGGACTTAAATTTTGCATCATTTGGATTTTTGATGAAGAATTTATGGGCACTTGAAGTTGGACTTTTTTGCCTTTCAATGCATTTGGTCCAAAGTGACCTATAATGTTTTGCATTATCACATGTATTTATTTTGAGATTTTGAAATCTTGTTCAACATAAAATTTGAAGTATACATCTTAAACTTTCCAATTCATTTGATCCCACCTCAAAATCATAAAAAATGATTGAGTTATGTTCTTGGGAAGTTGACCCAAAATTCGGGTTTCAGTCAAAATGACCTATAATGTCTTGGAATGGGAGATGACCTTCCAAGCTTCAAATCAATTTTTGATGAACATAAAGGTTGTTCATATTGTCCTTAAGAACATTTTTGCTTTTGGGATCATATCCATTTGACTAACACATAAAGAGTTAGGTCTCAGTGCATTTCAAAATAGTCAGATGAATTGACTGATCAACTTTTCAAGTCCACAACTTATATCTTGATGAATGGGTGATTGAGGATACTAAAATAAGCTCAAATATGAATTAAATGATGAATTAGAGAACTTCCCTTGATTGTATTTGACCATGGGCTGTGGTTGCTTCATTAGCAAGGCATTGTGGGTGATCAGATGAATTAGGGTTTCCTTGAGGATCAAACCCCAAACCCTTTGACTTGCTTTGATCAAAATGAGGAATTGAGATTCTAAGGAGGCATATTTTATGGATGAGAGCTTTGGGAACCATTTCCATGCTTGCCTTCATCTTCTCTTGGCCATATCTTTGCATCCATGATCTCCTAGAAGCTTTGGACCTTGTGATTGCTCAAGCTACAAACAAAAGATGTTAGTGACATATTTTTGTGCTTTTGGTTAGTGAATAAAGATGAGAAAAGCAATAATATACAATTCAAGTATGCTTAGTGATCTCAAACCAGATCACAAGAGATTCCACCCAAAGGCAAAAGGAACCAAGATGCTTACGATCCTTGAGGCTTTGCAAGTGCAATGTTATGATGCCATGAGGGATCTTAGGATCAAAATTGGGGTCTTACAGGTTTATCTCAAACTTAAGTGGCAAGGCTCAAGCCTTCTCACCTCTACTTCGACTCAAGCGGGAAGGCTTTGAATGGGGGCAAGTGCAACATGAGGCTTTCGACAAGATTAAAGACTACCTTGTGCATCCTCCAATTCTGTCACCTCCTTGTAGGAATAGAAGTATGAGATTGTACATATCTGTATTTGATGTAACTTTAGGGACCATTTGGCTCAAGAGGATGCAAATGGCGTCGAAAGGGCCATTTACTACCTTAGTAGAGTTCTCAATGATGTAGAGACTAGATATAGTGTAATAGAAAATTTATGTCTATGTCTATATTTCTTATGTACAAAATTAAAGCATTATATAAATCCAGTTGATGTTTACATTTTGTCTCATTTTGACGTTATTAAACATATGTTATCTAAACCTATCTTACATAGTCGAATTGGTAAATGGGCATTGGCTTTAACTGAGTATTCTGTAACTTACATGCCTCTAAAGGATTTTAAGGGACAAGTGGTCGCAGAATTTATAGTCGACCACTCCATAGTCGAAAACTCCCTAAACTATCTGGAGTTTGAGCCTTGGAAGTTATACTTAGATTGTTCAAGTCATAAGGATGGAACGGGTGAGGGTGTATTAGTTATTTCTCCTAACAAGATTCCAACAAAATTCAAGTACAAGGTTGAAGGCCTTCAAACAATGAGGCTGAGTATGAGGCTTTGATAGCCGGCCTCGAGATCTTGTTGGAATTAGGGGCAACTCGAGTCGAAATAATGGGAGACTCAGAGTTAGTGATAAAACAAATCACAAAGGAGTACAAACGTGTTAAAGAAAATCTAATTATGTACTTTGTGATAGCTAGCAGACTCTTATATAAATTTGAAATGGTAAACATTCGACACATACCTTGACTTCAGAATCAAGAGGCCATTGACTTCGCTCAAATTGCCTCTGGGTATAAAATTTCAAAAGAGAAATTGAAAGATGTAATCGAGGTTAGAGGAAGAGTTGTGTCAACCAGACTATCCCCATCATATTTAAAGACAATGAAGCTAGGATATGTTGACGAAGAGAATTTTGAGATACTAGCCATAGATTGTTTAACAGACGAAGATTGGAGAAAGCCAATAGTAGAATATTTAGAAAATCCAACAACAGCTGCTGAATGAAAAGTCAGGTATCGTGCTTTAAGTTATATTCTTATGGGGAACGATTTATTAAAGAAGGCACTTGAAGGAGTCTTACTTAAATGCGTTAGTGAAGTGGTTATTGTTTTGGCAAGGAATGTATTGGCCTACCATGCGTAAGGATTGTATGGAATTCGCTAAAGGGTGCCAAGAGTGCCAAGTGAATGAGGGCGTACAACATGTCCCTGCAAGCGAACTCCACTTTATTGTCAAGCCTTGGAATTGTACAGGTTGTGCATTGGACTTTGTTGGAGAAATTCGACCAGCGTCATCTAAAGGTCAAATATACATTCTAGTGGGTATATATTATTTCACTAAGTGGATTGAGGCTATACCTTTAACGAATGTGGATCAAGAAACTATAATCGAATTCATCCATAAACATATGAGTTACAAGTTTGGAATCCCATAAACTATCACAACAGATCAAGGATCAGTTTTCACGGGTCAAAAAGTCCAGGAGTTTGCTAAGGAAATGGGGTTCAAATTATTGATGTTTACACTGTATTACGCTCAGGCTAATGGTCAGGTCGAAGCAGCGAATTAGATAATAATTAGGTTAATTAAAAAGCATGTGGGGAAAAAGCCAAGGAATCGGCATAAGACATTGGACCAAATTTTATGGGCATGGCGAACCTCCCCTAAAGAGGCTATAAACGCTACACCTTTTTGGCTTGTTGGTTCTAAGTGTTGGCAGCAATTTTGGTAAAACCAAGAGTGTTCACAAGTTGTCACATGTGTTGTCTTGACATGAGATAACTTGTACCTGCAGGATGTTTAAAATGTGATTATGCAGGATTTTACTGAGATGTCAGACCCGATGTCATGACATCTGTATACAGAACATTCAGTCTGAATGTTATGTATTATGTGATTGCATTTTTAATGCTAATATGTGTATGTTTGATGAGATGATTGAACACGCTATCAATCAGTAATTACAACGAGATTAACTTATTTTCCAAAGAGATATAATCAACTGTCATGAAAAGATATGAATGGAAAACAGTTTTAGGGTTTCATGATGTCCAAGCCCAGCCAAATGCTTCTATAAAAAGGACATGGAAAACCTGATTTGATACACAAGAAATAACGAACGAAATATTGAGAGAGAATAAGGGTTTAAGTCTTGTGTGGTCGTGTGAATTGTAAGCCATTCAATTCATCCATAGATGATTGAATTGGTCTAATTTTTGAGTTGTAATTTGTCACTCTAAGCTTTGAAGCATGAGTGTGTGTCTACTTGATTGAAGATTTTAAGTAAGATCAAGTGTGTGTCTTTGAAGAGTGTCTTCTTTTCATTGTAATTCTTGTTTTATATCACTGTTGTGATTGAGGGGGAGTGAGTAGGATCTCATATCTAAGAGATCTTAGGTAGAAGTAACATGGGTAGAGATTAGGTGAAAAGACTGTAACTTGAAGTTGTTTACTAAGAGTCTTTGAACTAATTTTGTTTAGTGGATTTCCTTCCTGGCTTGGTAGCCCTCAGACGTAGGTGAGTTTGCACCGAACTGGGTTAACAATTGCTTGTGTCTCTTGCATTACTGTTCTTTATCTTTTATCCTGTTTGTATTGTTCAGATATTAGTGTCGTGACATTACCTTCGAGATCTCATATCTGATACCAGAATTTCAATTGGTATCAGAGCAGGCATCCTGCTCTAGTTCTGGGTGAGATCTAGGGACGTTACTTTCTGGTACTATGATGAGAGATGGAGGATCTGTTCACATACCACCTATTCTGGATGGATCCAACTATGACTACTGGAAACCTCAAATGGTAGCCTTCCTAAAATCTTTGCATAATAAGGCTTGGAAGGCTGTTTTAACAGGCTGGGAACATCCAGTTATTACTAAGGATGGAGAAGCTACAACTGACAAGAAGGCTGAGGAACAATGGATTAAGGAGGAGGATGATCTAGCCCTTGGGAACTCTAAAGCATTGAATGTTATATTCAATGGAGTAGATAAGAATATCTTCAGATTGGTAAACAACTGTGAAGTGGCTAAAGATGCTTGGGACATTCTCAAAACAACTCATGAAGGCACCTCTAGAGTAAAGATGTCTAGACTGCAGCTGCTCACTACCAAGTTTGAAAATTTAAGGATGAAAGAAGATGAAAATATTCATGAATTTCATATGAATATCCTTGAAATTGCTAATGCCTCAGGAGCCCTGGGTGAGAAGATGTCAGATGAAAAACTAGTGAGGAAAATACTTAGGTCACTCCCTAAGAGATTTGCCATGAAAGTGACAGCCATTTGAGATGGGAATATGTGATGGATCTGAAAAGAAAGTCAAAAGCATATCCTTCATGTCAAACAGTGAGGAGAAAGAGGAAGAAAGTGGTCAAGATATTGATGAAGATTTGGAAAATGATGTAGCATTACTGGGAAGACAGTTCAACAAACTTCTGAAAAAGATGGATGTGAGGTCTAAGGCTAATGTCAAGAACATCTCATCTGACATCAGTAAATCCAATAATGCTGGAAGAAGAACCAGATCAGATGAAAAGCCCAAAGAAGGAAAAGGAGTTCAGTGCCATGAATGTGATGGGTATGGACACATTAGAACTGAATGTGGGACCTACCTCAAGAAACAGAAGAGAAGTCTTGCTGCTACCTGGTTTGATGAAAGTGAAACAGAGGAGTCTCCAAATCTTGTGACTACCTTGACTAGAAGATGGGGTTCTGATGAAGACTCAAGTGATGATGATGTGACCTTTGAAGAGTTAGCCTCTACTTACAGAAAGTTGTGTCATAGGAGTGAAGAAGTGTGTCAACAAGTTGAAAGTCAGAAGAAAGTGATAGCACAGCTGGAGAATGAGAAGGCAGAACATTTGGAAACCATCTCAAAGTTGAAGACTGAAGCAGTATTCTTGAATTCTAAACTGGATGAGATGACCAAGTATGTAAGAATGCTAAACAATGGATCTGACACCTTAGACAAAATTCTCCAGACTGGACAAATGACAGGAGACAAGTCTGGCATTGGGTTCAATGAATCTAAACCTGAGTGCAGCCACACTGGTAGCAAACCAAAGTCCAAACCTAAGTTCATTCACACTGGTAGCAAACCAGAGATGTCACATCATATGTCACAACATCATAAAGGAAGACAGCAGAAAGGGAAACATCTAAGATGGAGATGTCATTACTGTGGAAAATTTGGCCACATAAAACCATTCTGCTATAAGTTGTATGGCTATCCTAGTCCTTCGCATCTTCAACCTAAACACAAATATCATAGACCTGTCAACAAAAAACAATGGGTTCCTAGGACTGATGTTACAAGTCTGATAGCTCACACTTCCTTCAAAGTTTCAGCCAAAGAAGATTGGTACTTTGACAGTGGGTGCTCCAGACACATGACTGGAAACAAAAACCTGCCAACTGGCCTTCATCCTCATGCCACAAGTTATGTAACCTTTGGTGATGGAGAAAAGGGTGAAATCAAGGGAATTGGTAAGCTTAACTGCCCTGGAATTCCTAATCTTGACAATGTCTTACTTGTTAAGGGACTGACTGCAAACCTAATAAGCATTAGTCAACTATATGACCAAGGTCTAACTGTAAACTTCACTAAAACTGAACGTTTGATTACTAATAAAGAAAATGAAGTGATCATGAAAGGAGTCAGGTCTAAGGACAACTGCTACATGTGGAGTTCTGAAGAAACTGGTTATGCTTCAATGTGTACTCTAGCTAAAGAAGAAGAAGTGAAGATATGGCATCAAAGATTGGGCCATCTGCATCTTAAAGGAATGAAGAGGATTATATATGTTAAAGCTGTTAGAGGAATTCCCAACTTGAAGATTGATGAAGGAAGAGTCTGTGGGGAATGTCGACAAAGATGTCACATCAGAAGCTCAAACATGACACCACTTCCAGAATTCTAGAACTCCTCCATATGGATTTGGTGGGACCCATACAGGTAGAAAGCCTTGGTGGAAAGAAGTATACCTATGTAGTGGTGGATGACTTCTCCAGATACACCTAGATCAATTTTATAAGAGAAAAATCTAATGTATTTGAAGTCTTTAAAGATCTTTGTCTAAAACTTCAAAGAGAAAAGGAAAGTCAAGTTATCAAAATCAGAAGTGATCATGGGAAGGAATTTGAGAACAACAAATTTGTTGAATTCTGTTCATCAGAAGGAATTCATCATGAGTTCTCATCTCCCATTACTCCCCAGCAAAATGGTGTGGTGGAAAGGAAAAATAGAACCCTTCAAGAATCAGCCAGAGCTATGATTCATGCTAAGAAATTGCCCTACCACTTTTGAGCTGAAGCTATGAACACAACCTGCTATGTTCACAACAGAGTAACCTTGAAGAAAGGGACTCCTACTACCTTATATAAAGTCTGGAGAGGGAGAAGACCTACAGTCAAATACTTCCATGTGTTTGGTAGTACATGCTATATCTTCACTGATCGTGAACAAATAAGGAAGATGGATCCCAAAAGTGATGAAGGAATATTTTTGGGCTACTCAACAAATAGCAGAGCATATAGAGTCTTTAATTCCATAACAAAAGTAATGATGGAATCTATCAATGTTGTGGTTGATGATCAACAGACTAATGTCACAGACGATGTTGAGACATCTCTGAATGATCCCTCAGCTAATTTCTCAGACAAAAATAAGAAGAGTGAACCTCCTCAAGATGAACTTGAAGATGACAAAATCAACAAGGGACCCTCCATCAGAATTCAGAAGGATCATCCCAAAGATCTCATTATAGGAAACCCAAATAAAGGGGTCACAACTAGATCAAGGGAAGTGATCTCACATGGCTGCTTTGTGTCCAAGATTGAGCCTAGGAATGTCAAGGAAGCCTTGACTGATGAGTTCTGGATCAATGCCATGCATGAGGAGTTAGGTCAATTCAAGAGGAATGAAGTATGGGAACTGGTTCCTCGACTTGAAGGAATAAATGTCATAGGTACAAAGTGGGTGTATAAGAATAAATCTGATGAATAAGGGGTGGTTACTAAAAACAAAGAAAGATTAGTAGCACAAGGATATACTCAAGTTGAAGGAGTGGATTTTGATGAAATATTTGCCCCTGTAGCTCGCCTTGAGTCCATTAGACTATTGCTTGGAGTGGCATGTATTCTGAAGTTCAAACTGTTCCAAATGGATGTAAAAAGTGCCTTCTTGAATGGCTACTTAAATGAGGAAGTATATGTTGAACAACCTAAAGGATTCCCAAATCCAAATCTTCCAAAGCATATGTACAGATTGAAGAAAGCCCTTTATGGTTTGAAACAAGCTCCTATGGCTTGGTATGAGAGACTCACAGTGTTCCTCACTAACAATGGATACAGGAAGGGAGGTATTGACAAGACCCTATTTGTTAAGAATGAAGGAGGAAAACTCATGGTTGCTCAAATATATGTGGATGATATTGTGTTTGGTGGGATATCAGATCATATGGTCGAACATTTTGTTAGAAAAATGTAGTCTGAGTTTGAGATGAGCCTTGTTAGAGAGCTGACCTATTTTCTTGGGCTACAAGTCAAGCAGATGGAAGATTCTATCTTTCTATCTCAAAGAAAATATGCCAAAAACATTGTTAAGAAGTTTGGCATGGAGAATGAAAGTCATAAAAGAACACCTACTCCTACACATTTGAAAGTCTCCAAAGATGAAAATGGTGTTAGTGTAGATCAAAGTCTATACAGAAGCATGATAGGAAGTCTGCTATATCTCACAGCAAGCAAACCTGACATTGCATTTGCTGTAGGTGTTTGTGCTAGATATCAAGCTGAACCAAAAATCAGTTACATAAACCAAATGAAGAGGATACTGAAATATGTCAATGGCACCAGTGACTATGGGATGTTATATACTCATGGATCTGGATTTATGCTGACTGGTTACTATGATGCTGACTGGGCTGGAAGTGCTGATGATAGGAAAAGCACATCAGGAGGATGTTTCTTCTTGGGGAACAATTTAATATCTTGGTTTAGTAAGAAAAAAAATTATGTGTCCTTATCCACTGCTGAAGCTGAATACATAGCAGTTGGGAGTAGTTGTTTTCAACTGGTTTGGGTGAAACAAATGTTGACTGAATACAATGTCACACAAGATGTCATGACATTGTACTGTGACAACCTGAGTGCTATAAATATTTCTAAGAATCCTATTCAGCATAGCAAGACAAAGCACATTGATATTCGTCATCACTTTATTAGAGAACTTGTGGAAGAGAAAACCATAGCATTGGAGCATGTTACTACTGAAATGCAATTAGCTGACATATTTACAAAGGCTTTGGATGCTAATCAGTTTGAATTTTAAGAGGGAAATTGGGGATTTATATCCATAAGAATTTATAGCAATTAATTTGGAATGGAAAAGGTAATAAAAATATTGTCTGCCCACTTAAAAGAAAGTGCCCCATTTATGGTAAATCATTACCTAGTATTGGAACTATCATCTATAGCATTCCCACACGCTACCTTAGTTCAACCACTTCCATCTTCATCAAATTGTATCAACCATCTCTGCTAGGGCAACACAAATTCTTTCACAAGCTCAACAAGATGCCATAACATCCTTCATCTTCTGGTTCCAAACCTACGCACAAAGCAAGAACACCATCCATGGATATTCTTCATGAAGACATTTTGGAAGTTATTCCCCTTTCAGTCATCCCTGGTGACGCCCCTGGTCCATCCTCCACTGCAGGGCATACTCAAGGTAACAGCTTTGATAACCCTACCTCTAAAGATGACATGCATCATACTGATCGTGTCATTAGAAATTTGGTCACAAGGATCCTAAATGAAGGACACTCAGTCAAGGGAGTTTCGACTCCTCTATCTAGAAGGGACCCCTCACCTGAGGTTGAACCTCACAATGAGAAAGATGATGATTCATCTAGGTCAGAGAAAGATATTGCTGCTGAGGGACTGTGTTCTTTAGGAAAAACCTTGCCCAGTAAGAAACCTGTAGATGCTTCTCAGAAGCATGCCTCTGGTAAGAAGGTGATTGACTTGGAAGAAGAAAGCTCATATGATGAAGATGACACCTTGCTTCATCACCTGGAGCCAAGGGTTGCTAAGAGAATGAAGACCAGGAAGGGGAGGTCTGTGGCTGAGATGATGACAGCCAGAACTAGTAAGAAGGCTACTACTGTAGGTCCTTCAAAATCATGGAGTAAAGTGGAGGTCAATAAGTGAAAGGTCAGAGAAAGTTCCGATTCAGAGGATGATATTGAAGACGATGTCCCGTACATCTCTCATGTTAAAAAGCAAACTGTTAGAAAGTCTCCTGCTAAGGTTGCAGCTGTGCATTTGGATAACATTTCCTTCCATCTGGAAGATGGTGCAGCCAAGTGGAAATTTATAATATAGAGGAGAGTAGCTATGGAAAGGGAACTAGGAAAGGATGATGTGGAAGTTAAGGAGGTTATGGAGTTGATCAAGTTTGTTGATTTAATGAAAACAGTTAGTGGATTACCCCAATGTTTTGAAGGTCTTGTGAAGGAGTTTGTGGTGAACATCCCTGAGGATATTGGTGACAAGAACAACAAAGAGTTTTGCAAGGTTTTTGTTATAGGAATGTGTGTAAGGTTCTCTCCTACTGTGATCAATAAGTTCCTAGGAAGAGGAACAAATGGTGTTGTTGAATTGGAGGCCACAGACAATGAAGTCTGTAGGAAAATCACTACTGGTCAGGTCAAGGAATGGCCAAGCAAAAAACATCTCTCTATTGGAAAATTAACTGTGAAATATGCTATCTTGCATAAGATAGGGTCACCCAATTGGGTACCAACAAACCACATCTCAACAATCTCTAATGCTCTTGGAAGGATAATATATGCTATTGGAACCAAGCTTAACTTTGATTATGGAAGGTTCATGTTTGAACAAATTGTCAAACATGCTTCCACAAATGCAGTGAAACTGCCAATTGCTTTTCCCTCAATAATTTGTGGGATAATTCTAAGCCAGCAACCTAGTATTTTGAGCACCAGTGATATCTCTAGTAGAAGAAAACCTCCTTTTTCAGTGCATTACAAGTTATTTGAAGGCAGTCATGTCAATGACATTATCATGACATCTGCGATGAAGAAGCCAACCTCTCAAGGTGGCCTGATTGCTGAACTAAAAGAGACATGCAAGGAATTGGAGACTGGGATAAGGGTGGCTAAGGCTAGGAAAGAAGCTCTAGAGGTTCTAATTAGTAGCTTGGAGCAAGGAGATATGGATAATGTTGGTGAAGCCAAGGAAACAGATGCCCACACCTCAAGTGAGAGGTCTGAATCTCAAGATAAATCTAGTGGCAGTTCTGGATCTGAAGGTGAAGAAGATGCTACCTCCTCAAACTGAGTTATGGTGAAGATGGTCCCCCATGTTATAATGATGTGTGTTATGGATGCTTGGATGCATTGGTGTTTGCTGTTTGATATTTGTTGTTTTTTTTGGCAGTCTTGTTTGATGCCATGATGTAATTTTTGGGTTCTCTTTGTGAGTTCTCTGGATTTCTTTTATCTCAGCTCATATAGCTGTGTATAATTATGGTTCTATACCACTTGACAATTTGTTTTAACATTTTATATGTTATAACATTCTATGAAACATTCTCTGCTGGACTAATTGACATTCATTTTGTCTAATTGGTCTCTTTGGTCTATTTTGACTAAAAAGGGGGAGAAGTTAATATGTGGAGAGCTGCAGAGTTGCAATTAATATATGATGACAACTGATGATGTTGAACATAATGATGTTTTGTGATGTTGAAGGAGATGTCTGATGTTGAACAAAATGATGTTCTGTGGTTACAGGTGATGTTGAAGGAGATGTCAGATGGGGTAATTCTGAATATTACAGGTGTTGTTGAAGGAGATGTCTGTGTTGAACAAACTTAAGGGGAGAAGAAACACATATGTGTTTAATGTGTGTTTATTACTAGTTGCTATTATAGCTAGTAATTGTATGGTTATTACTTCTGCTGCTACTTAACTGCTGATATGTTTTTTTCTTGTCAACAAATGGACTGATATATGTTTTAGCCAAAATTTGCCAAAGGGGGAGTTTGTTGGTTCTAAGTGTTGGCAGCAATTTTGGTAAAACCAAGAGTGCTCACAAGTTGTCACATGTGTTGTCTTGACATGAGATAACATGTACCTGCAGGATGTTTAAATTGTGATTATGCAGGATGTTTAAAATGTGATTATGCAGGATTTTACTGAGATGTCAGACCCGATGTCATGACATCTGTATACAGAACATTCAGTCTGAATGTTATGTATTATGGATTGTGTTTTTAATGCTAATCTGTGTATGATTGATGAGATGATTGAACACACTATCAATCAGTAATTACAACGAGATTAACTTATTTTCCAAAGAGATATAATCAACTGTCATGAGAAGATGTGAATGGAAAATAGTTTTAGGGTTTCATGATGTCCAAGCCCAGCCAAATGCTTCTATAAAAAGGACATGGAAAACCTGATTTGATACACAAGAAATAACGAACGAAATATTTAGAGAGAATAAGGGTTTAAGTCTTGTGTGGTCGTGTGAATTGTAAGCCATTTAATTCATCCATAGATGATTGAATTGGTCTAATTTTTGAGTTGTAATTTGTCACTCTAAGCTTTGAAGCATGAGTGTGTGTCTACTTGATTGAAGCTTTTAAGTAAGATCAAGTGTGTGTCTTTGAAGAGTGTCTTCTTTTCATTGTAATTCTTGTTTTATATCACTGCTGTGATTGAGGGGGAGTGAGTAGGATCTCATATCTAAAAGTTCTTAGGTAGAAGTCACAAGGGTAGAGATTAGGTGAAAAGACTGTAACTTGAAGTTGTTTACTGAGAGTCTTTGAACTGATTCTGTTTGGTGGATTTCCTTCCTGGCTTGGTAGCCCCCATACGTAGGTGAGTTTGCACCAAACTGGGTTAACAATTGCTTGTGTCTCTTGCATTATTGTTCTTTATCTTTTTTTATCCTGTTTGTATTGTTTAGATATTAGTGTCGTGACATTACCTTCTAGATCTCATATCTGATACCATAATTTCATGGCTAATGTATGGTCATGATGCAGTTTTGCCAGTCGAAATCTATGTGCAGTCAACAAGGATTCAAAGACACCATGAAATTCCATCTGAGTCGTATTGGAACATGATGTTGGATGAATTAGTTGATTTAGACGAAGAAAGATTAAATGCCTTAGAATTATTAAAAAGGCAGAAAAAGAGAGTAGAAAAATCGTACAACAAAAAGGTTAAAGTTAAACTGTTTTCGACTAGAGATCTAGTATGGAAAGTGATTTTACCCATGGATAAAAAAGATAGAACATTTGGGAAATGGTCTCCTAAGTGGGAAGGCCCTTTTCAAATTATCCACGTTTTTTCAAATGGCGCATATGAAATTGAAGAATTGGCTGAGGATCAAAGTCTCTTGAGAGTAAATGGGAAATATTTGAAGAAATATAAGCCCTCACTTCAAGAGATAAAAACAATGAAGGAATAATTCATGCATAACAGTCAAAGTCAAAATTGTAAAATCAAATTGGACAGATTGCCGAAATGGCTAAGTCATTACATAAAAAACCAC
Source organism: Lathyrus oleraceus (assembly GCF_024323335.1). Taxonomy (NCBI): domain Eukaryota; kingdom Viridiplantae; phylum Streptophyta; class Magnoliopsida; order Fabales; family Fabaceae; genus Lathyrus; species Lathyrus oleraceus. Next base: position 126,426,968 of record NC_066579.1, read on the forward strand.
AAAGGGCTTAAAGTCATTACATCATAATCAAACTACACAAGAGATAAACACTTTAAATAATTTCAACCAAGTCAAAAGGGGAGGGAATCCTTCATCTTCCGGTACTTCGACTTCTGAAGTTTTAAGCGTCATTCCCAGTCAGATTTGTTACAAGTAGGATTGTCAATTTCTTCTCTCAGCCTTTGGGCCCTTTCCACGTGATGCATGCCAATTTGAACTTACTTTGCCAGGGCATCTCCATCCAATTTTAGGAGTTCCTCTTTGCGCTCCTTAGCCTTGACGATATTGGTTTGCAACTCTTTGATTTGTTGTTCCCAAGATTCAATGTTTTTGTCATAGGCTTCTACCTCCTTCTTATTTTTCTCAAAAGCCTTCTCCAACTCAACACTTTTCACAATGGATTAAGTGGTTGCTTCCCATTCCGTTGTTTGGGTTTCTGATTTGCTTTGAATTTTGTTCTAAGTTTCCCTTATTCGAGTAAGGTCAGCAACAACGCAATCAATCAGCATCCCCAAATCCATGACGAGATCTGTGACTTCTAGAGAAGCATGTACGACATCAATTTGTTTCAGGAGGTCTTTAATCCCATAGGAGGAAGAAGTATCATTCTCCAAAAGCTGGATCATATCAGTTTCGAAGGCTTTCTCTTTGAGTTTTTGGAGCACTTCTCTACCAGACTGGCTTGTAGTTTGGCCCCTTGACACTATCTAAGTACTGAGACTCTTCTATGATGAACCACCCCTTGCACTGATAACAGTCTTCAGATATTCTAGTGGTTTTCTTTGTTTTAGAACTTCTAACTTTTCAGGAGATAGCGCATTGGTAATTTCAGTCGAAGGTTTTGTGGTGTCTTTGGCAGCATCAGCTTCTGGATTGGTCTTGGGTTGTTCTTGTGTTTGTCGATCCTCTTGTTCATTCCTTTCCTCATTAGCATCAGTGTCTTGTTAATCATCCTCATCATCTGGGGGCTTGTAGTTTGATCCCCTTCTTCTTCGTCATTAGGATCACCCCTACCTTGGCTAGTTTCTGGAGAACCATCTTCTGATTCGTCTTCAGAAATCTCCCAAGCATCCTGCATTTTTGCATCCTTTTCCACATGGGCATCTTCATCCTTTTCATCCCCGTGTTCGGAGCCACTAGTATGGAAGTGTTGCGTGATGGTTTTGGGTGGCGAATCTTTCTGCATTATTGCAGCAGGTTTATTTATTTCACCCATAGACCCTTTGTCGGAGTCATGAGGAGTTGTGGGGTGGTATGTGGGAGCACCACTGCTTTCTGGGAGGATCGTTATGACAATTGGTTTGACTGGTGGATATTTGGAACTTCCTGCAGTAGACTGAAAATAAGACAAAAGATTTGTGAGTCAAAAGTAAAAGATGATGCAGTTATTATTCCAAAAAGATTAAGGTGAAGTATTTTACCTTAGGGCCTTTAGCCCCAGGGCTGGAGTTATCGCTTTCCATTTGTTCTGGAGTTTTCTTCGATTGTGGCCCAGGTTCAACCCCAAGTACTCTTGGGGTAGGAGTGTTCTTTGCTTTGCTTGTTTTTGCTTTTGGCTGGGCAGGAGCACCTTGAATCTTCAACTGTTTATTTTTTCTTTGTTTGGTTGGTTTTAAAGTATCTAGAGATAGATCATCGTCATCAGATTCGATTACTTTGACCTCAGGTTCTTTTTGTTTTCTTTTCTTGGGTGTTAGTGGTGGTTTTCGGCCAGTGTGAGAAAAAAGAGACTTCAAATGATTAGAAATGTGAAGGTAATACCTAAAACGGAAATATCAATGTATAAAATATACATTTTTTGTTGTTGCTCTATTGGCATCTTCTTCTTTTGCTTCGATGGATTTTTTGGTTGTGGAGGCAATTTTCTTGGGCGGATTTTTTACAAATGGAAAAGAAAAAAATTATTGAAAGATAAAGAAAATTGAAGAATTAAGAGAAGAAGTGAGTCGAAAAACCTCTCATTCTACACCTTCATATATTTCAGACTCTATGTGAACGTCTTCTATGCCAATATGAAGGTGCCCTTTGAAACTGTCCAAGTTGTGCTTAGTCGAAACCACCCGGTTAGCCTTTTTCTGAGATTCCTGTCGAAGAATAAAATCCCCACAGATAAACCAGTCTGGAAATGGATGGCTAAAATCCACACCGAATTGAACACTTGGCAGTCAAGGGAATTTGGGAGGATACATATTAAAAGCAGTTGCATACCGTTGTTCAAGTTTAACGTACGAAGGTAGTTTTAAAAATTCCATTTTTTGATGAATTTTTCTTTTAAAGTGCTTGCTGCTTCGCATACTATTCGACTAAGATCATCAAGTCTATAGGAAGTTTCAAAGTACTTTTAAAATACTTGGATTTCTTTGATGTGAGTCGAAGTACCATTCTTGACCTTCTCCTGCACAGAGGTGAAAGCTTTGGTGAGGTGTTGATTGAATGCAGAAACATTAAAAAATTCTTTAGAGTAGTAATCGTGCCACCAAGTATCGAACTTATAAGTACAAAGGAACTAAGGTTTTAATGCAACTGGAGTGTGTATCGGTAAATTCATGATCATCAAGCTATGGATAAGCAAGACATCAAATAACAAGAGTCGCCACCGAGTTTTTATTATTTCCAAGAGAAAAGAGAAAAGTACGAACAAAACCCAAAAATAAGAAGTTTTCAAATCAAAACTAATAAAATGCCAGTGATTACAGGTAAGGGGGTTGGTTATACAGAGGGAAGGTGTTAGCACCCAAAGTGTCCTAGGTACTCCTAGGGATCCCTTTCTTGTATGCATATGTATTTTGTATAAAGTGATGTTTACAAACAAATAGAATGTGGGGATGAGAAAATAATTCATTAATTATATTTTTATGTTTGACAAGACCTTCAGACTTGTGCCTACGTACCAACATGAAAATGAGGGATCAAAACCTTGTAGTTCATGGTATAAATTTCAAAGTGGATGCATTATTTTTAACAAATATTTAAGTTTGAAAGGCACAAAGGCCTAAAAATGGTTTGAATGGGTTAGTTCTTTTTGGATTTTGAAATCTTTAAGTCAAGTATAGTTAAGTTTATTTACAAGTTTTATTTAAGAAAAGAAGTTTGAAAATGCAATGGCATAAGACCACAGTTTCTAGTTTGCAAAAGGGTCTAAGTTAAAAAAGATAAGCACAAGCAAAGAAGTTTCTTAAAAGGAGGGAGAGATTTTGAAATTAAATAGATGGGGAGAATATGAAGAGACTAATCCTAAGCACAAATTTAAAAGTTAAGAGTTGAAAAGTTCTGACCAAGGGGCTGCAATCCAATAGACAAGAATGTCATATAGAAATCCCAAATTCCCTTGGATATTAGAATCAAGTAACAAACAATGGATACAATATTGACTTGAAGAGCAAGGCATCAAATAAAGATAGTTACATCCAAGCTTTAGTCACTCCATGATCTTCATCAAATTGCCCATGTAGCAGATGAATTCCACAAGTCACGGGTTCAAAATAACAACTTCACAATGATCTTGTAGCAGATGAACTCAAAGGAATCTTCAATGATGTATCAGATGAAGTTTCAAATTGCAAGCACTTGGTTACATGAAAGTTTGCATTGACCAAGTCCTTTTGCATAGGGATATTGCCAAAATTCTAAGTCCAATTGTCCAAGATCAAACCAACAGTCCACAAAATAGTTTTTTAGGATTTTTGTTTTTATTATGTACATTAATGGCCAAAGACCACACAAGCAAACAAAGTATATACAAACAAAATATATCACACAATATGGTCCAAGTGGACAAAGTGAAAATGGCATTAATATAAACAATTAGAATGGTATGAATAATGGCAAATGGATAGAGCTTAAAAATTAAAGTGCATTAAAAGTAAATGGCTTGAAATTAAATGTTAATTGTTAATGAATTATAAGTTAGTATTGTTTTTGCTTTTGCTTTTTAAGTCATTCTTTGGAGAACACTCAACCCACTTATCACAAGCATGGATCCTTGAACCAAGACATCTTCCAAAGGAAGGAAAAAAGGTCAAGTTTCCATACAATACCATGAAAGAGGGGAGACTTACAATCTCACTAACTAGAATGATATGCCTTTTGTATAAAAAATTTAGCGCTATGTTAAGCAATCGTAATTGGACTTATGTAGAAGTCACAACTATTTGAGGTCGGGCAATAGAATTTTGGTGTTAATGCATGTTAGAGACATAGTATAATGGACTATGCTCATGAAATATACCACACACAAAAAGAATATGCAAAAGAGGTGGCGTAATCTCATCCATACTTATGTTAATTTTTCAATCAACTAGCCTTAGGATTTAGAGACATCATAGACCAAATGAAATGGATGCATAAAGAAAGGAAATTAGATGAGGAGGGAGGGGAATGGATCAAAAGTCAAATTGGTCAAAGGAGGACTTTTATCAAATTAAGACCATTCATTCATTTTGGGAGATGGAATGTACATTCTATCAATCCCCTAAATCCAATGATCTTAACCTAGCAAAGTCAAATCAACCTTGACCAAGGCCCAACAACACAAGTCAAACTTATACAAACCACCAAAATAGCTCAACACAATTATTTAGCATTTATTCAATTTAAAATACTAAAAATAAAGCATTAAATTAGAAATGGTTTGTTAAATTCCTAAAACCTCATCAAAACACCAAAGAAATGGTCATGAGATTTATCATAGGTCAAACAAGGTCAAAGGACCTTGTTGAAAAAATTTCAGAATTTTTAGAGGCTTAAAAGTATTTTTAAACAATTAAAAATATTCAAAAAATCAATTAAATCATGAAAAATATTAATAATGATCCAGAAAATAATTTTAATTTAAAATATGAAAGAGGAATTTTTTTTTTTTTTGGTGAAACTCTCATATTTTTTGGATCAATATTAAAATTAATATGAATTAATGAAAATCAAATGAAATAAAATGAAAATCAAAAGATCAAAAAAATGTGGACCACTTGATCTCCCTTATTAATTGAGGTGGCAGATCAAGTGGATGGAAACACGCATTCCATGGTGGAACTTAGTCAGCGCGCCACACGCGTGGTAATCACAACCAACACCCAAGATTAAAACATTTAAAATGAGATCAATGGCTCAGAACCTATCCAGCACACCACCGACGCTGGACATCCGGTCACCTTCTCAGGCCAGGTCCACCGGACTGGTTTACTCATCACCATCAAGAAAATGAAAAAAGAGGACATGATCTAAAAGAAAAAATAGCGTAGAGCACGAATCTGACCTCAATTTTAACTAACTCCACATATATAGAAAGATATGAGGAGTTGAATTTTGAGGTGTGTCAACTGAGTTGCTTCGATTTGACCTCAAAGCAACTCAATCTTCTTGCCTACATTGGTAGGACTTCAGACAACCAAAGATCCAAGAGAATTGATGAGAATTGAGTGAGAATCGAAGAGAAGAAGTTTTCTGAAAATTACCTTCAATGTTGTGCAGAAATGGTTCTTGCTTGCTTCAAACTTGATTTGATCACACTCGAGGAGCTTGCAGAAGTGGTTTGGCAATGGTACAAAGCTTTGGATCCTGAAGTATTTGAATCTCCGAACAGTGAGATTCAAACTCAATTTTCAAGTTGAAAATTCTTAGGTTTTCCTTTGAATTATGAGGGTTTCAATTGGGGGGCAGAGCTGGCGTGCAAGGTGTGTTTGAAATGAGCTCCAAGGCATTATATTTATAGCATTTGAGAGTGTTATTTGCACACTTGAAAAATTGCTAAAATTGACAAGGTGATGCACAAGCTTGCATGGGCGTGTACAAACCTATGAAGCAATCCAATTTGATTCAATTACATTTGTACTGAAGTTCAAATGATGCTTGAATGGCAAGGCAATGATATGTGGAGTTTTTGGCATTTGATTTTTTCCAATGACACAACCCTGTTAAGACCATGTGCATCCCTAGAAAATCTCATACAAAATGCATAAAATTGGGTTCTTTGGAAAGCTTAGATCAAGGGGAACAACTTTGATGTTGGACACTTTTTCATTTGGAACTTGGATCATGGTGAATTTTGAGGTGGAAGTTTGGAAATTTCAACATGTTGAAATTTTTTCTAAGTGTTAAGCCATATATCTCAATATTCCACCTTGCTTAACTTTTTATGTGAGCTTCAAATGAGAAACGTGTCTTCATCAAAGTTGTACCTCTTTAAAATACCTTCAAAATGGTCAGCAATTTCATGTCATTTAGATTTAGAATGATAGAGTTATGCATTTTTGAAGTTGAGGAAAATCACTTGTTCAATGGTATACGTAAAAAATGACCTATAATGTATCCTCATATCACATGCTCATAAACGTTGAATTAGCTCCCACTCCAAACATGAAAGTTGAAGTAGACATCTTGAATTTGATTTTTCAACTTGGAAATATTTCATCTCATAAAAATTGAGCAAGTTATGGCCTTGGGAAGTTGACTTTAAAATAATGGTTTAGACAAAATGACCTATAATGTTTCAACATAGAAAATGACTTTCCAAGCAAAACTAGCTCTAGGTCTCAACATGAAAGTTGTTTGGAGTGTCATTTAGAGTAACTTGTATCTTGTAATCATTTTCATATGGTGAAAATTGTAGGAGATAGGTGTAAGACCCTAATTTTGACCCTAAGATCCCTCATGGCATCATATCATTGCACATTGCCCTTGCCTCAAGGATCATAGCATCTTGGCTTCTTAACCTTTGGGTGGTACTTGTGAGTTGGTTTGAGACCACCAAGCATTTAATTGTATATTATTTCTTTTCTTATTTTATTTACTAACCAAAAGCACAAAAATATGTCACTAACATCTTTTGTTTTGTAGCTTGAGCAATCATAACATCCAAGGCTCCTAGGAGACCCTATGCTCATTGATATGGCCAGGTGAAGGTGAAAGCAAGCATGGAAATGGTTCACAAAGCTCTCATTCATCATATATGCCTCCCAAGTATCTCAATTTGTCAATTTGATCAAAGCAAACCAAAGGGCATGAGGATTGTTTCCCAAGGAAACCCTAATTCATTTGTGCATCAGCTGTGCCTTGCTCACGAAGCAACCTCAACCCATGATCAAATACAATTAAGGGAAGTTCTTTCATTCACAATTTCATGAATATTTGAGCTTATTTAAGTGTTCTGAATCTTCAATTCATCAAGATTTGAAGTTTGGACTTGAGAAGTTGATCAGTCAATTCATCTGATTATTTTGAAATACACTGAGACCTAAATTTGAATGTGTTTGTCAAATGGAGTTGACCCCAAGCGAAAAATGTTCTTAAGAACCATATGAACAACTTTCATGTTCATCAAAAATTGATTTGAATCTTGGAAGGTCATCATCCATTTCAAAACATTATAGGTCATTTTGACTAAAACCCTAATTTTAGGTCAACTTGCCAAGGACATAACTCATTCATTTTTCATGATTTTGAGGTGGGATCAAATGAATTGGAAAGTTTAATATGTCTACTTCATTTGTTATGTTGAACAAAGTTTCAGAATCCTAAAAGAAATACATGTGATAATGCAAAACTTTATAGGTCACTTTGGACCAAAGGCATTGAAATGTGAAAAAGTCAAACTTCAAGTGCCCATAACGTTCTCATCAAAAATCCAAACGATGCAAATTCTGAGTCAAAAATGATTTTCTTAAAACGACCCACAACTTTGTTGTTGAAGGTTTTGTCATTTAGAGCTTGCATCATTGAAACAAAAGGGCTTGAAGTTCGTCCATTTTGGAAATTTTCACATGCACATGTTTTGCACCTTGAACTTTATGACCAATTTTCACTAATTTCCCAATTCCAAATGATATTTTGTTCAACATAACAATTGATCCTCATGTCAATACCTTCCTAACCATTACCCACAAGGCCATGTTTTATTTTTGGAAGAAGCATTTTCGAAGAGGGGAATATTTTGGTGCAATTATGGAAACTTGATTGAAACTCATTGCACACTCCAATTACATCATATCTGCACATCCAAAACTACTATGATGATGTTAAGCTTGACAAACCAATAGGATTTGGGCCCTCCATGCGCCTGTACATGCCCATGCATGGAGGCCCTCTTCATTCATGCACACATAATTCTCATGTTTGCCTTTGCCATTTGCTATAAATAAAGGTGCATACCTTCACTATTTTCCAACCTGAAGGCGCCTGATATGCTGGACAATTGAATCCATAACCATACCTAAAGGAATTCTCTCTTTCATTTCAAAATTTCAGATCTAATTTTCAACTTCATTGGTTGATTATCAGACTTAAAATTCCTTGGCCTTGCTTCACCTTTACCTCAAGAGTACACTGCAACCAAGAGTTGAGAGGAATCGTGCTTCATATATCTACATTTCCAAGGTTGATGATCAAACTTTTTTTCTTTGAAACACACTGATTATTGCTTGTTTCTTGTGTTTCTTGGTTTGGCTAAAGTCCTCTCATCAGAGGCAATTGAATAGTGCTTTTAATTTTGCAAAATCATCAAGTTCAGTTTTCCTCTTCTGATTTCTCTTCCTATGGGGATCTAGAAGGAAAACCAATGGTACAGGGATGGTGTACATCACCCCATCTTTTCAATGATATGAGGATCGCTTCATTTGGTTAAGATTTTTTGTCTGTAACTTTGGCCGGAATCTCCATGCTCGCCAGAGAAGACGGTGGTGTACACCACCATCCGTTTGCCAGTTTTGATCCAGACCGTTGATGATGATTTCCAGATTGAATCAGGGCTCTTGGATCTTATGACTTTATTTAATAGTTTGTGTTATTCAGTTGACTATGATCTTTGGTGCGCGCGCATGCTACAACCTTTAGATGTGCCAGCTCAATTAATGAGACTGGATCCAACACGCCAGATATTTTAGCATTTTCCTTTTTTTCTGATTTAATTTCTTTTTATTTCTTTTATTCCATTTCATTTAAAAAATCATAACTCTTTAATTTGAATTCCAAAATATATGGGACCAATTGCATTATTTCCTTTTTAATTTCTAGTTTCTAAAAATGATTTTTAATAATTTTTATTTTGTCATTTGATATTTTTTGTGAATTTTCTCTTTTCTGGTTATTTTTAATTCATTTTAAATAGTTTCTAATATTCAAAAAATACAAAAATATTTTCTCAACCTCTTTGAATGATGATGGATCTATGAAAAATATTCTCATCAATTTATTAATTGATTTGAGATTTATTTGAGATTTTAGTTCAATTAGGTTATTTTTTATTCATTTTTAATTGATTAAAAATAGTTTCTGGTTTCTAAAAATGCTGAAATTTTTTGTCAAACTTTGTTTGACCTTGTTGAACTTAGGATGATCCATTTGGACTTTTCAAAGTTGATGTGAAATGGATTTGAAGTTTGACCTTTAATTGTTTATTTTAATTCAAGTATTATTTTAATTTTGAAAAATACCAAAAATATTTTATTTGTTTCTTAACTTCTAAGTTTCATTTTGCTTCTGTTTACTAGTGTTTGACCTTAGTTTCATCTATCTTTGGTCAATGTGCTTTGCTTACTTCATTTGAATTCCATTAATGTACATTCTTATTCATCTTCTTCTTCATCTTTTTCTTTTTGACCAATGAGTTAAAGATTGGTGGTTAGCCTTGATGTATAAGAGGTTTAACCTTCCTTGATTCAAATCTAATTCATCTTGATCAAAGATGAAGTGAATGGCTTTGCATTAAGGATAGGTTGCTTCTTAATCAAGCAAAAAACCTAAATCAATACAAGATCATTCTCATTTTCTTTTGGCATGGCGAGTTGTAGGAGCTTGATTTACTAATCAAGATCTCTAACTTGTGTTTGTTGCCTATATTTTATTGATCGGCCTCAGATAGGTGTGACTACTACATTAGTCCACTTACGATTGCTTAACATAGCGCTAAATTGCCTTATGGCACACTAACTCTAACTATTGACCATTAACTTTTAATTCTTGCACTTTACATTAATGCAATTTAATATTCTTGTACATTATTCATTTGCTTTTATCCTTTGATCACTTGAGCTCATGTTTATGTTAATGCAGTTTGCCTTTTGCTCACTTGAGCACATAATTGTGTATATACTATTGTACTAGTGTTTTGTTTTGATTGTTGTGAACCAAATGCAAATGGACAAAAGGACTTAGACTTTAGGACATTCCCTATGCAAAAAATGGAGTCAAAGAGAAACTAGGCCTCATGCCTTTAGAATGCTTAATGTTGAAGACAAATTGAAAAGGACCTAATCTCTAAACTCACTTTTGTCCATTCTTTGTTTGTATTATAGAACTTTTTGATGTGTGTGTTCTTGTGCTAGGGATTCCAACTTGAGCCTAATTGAAGAACCATTGTCATGAGCATCCAAAGTGAGAGATACAAAAGCCATTGGAAGATTCCTAAGAGCTTGCTTGATTGATTGATTGCTTGAGTATTTGCTTATTTGCTTTCTTATTCCAAAGGATGGGAGATACTTGGATCATCACTATGATCTCAAGAAGGGAACTCCATTGTGGTCTTTTCTCTTCCTTCACCTTTGTATGTTTAGGACTTAGCCATTCTTTTTCTTCCCTCCACTCGAACCCAAGCCAAAACTTTTGTGCAAACATTAACATTTATTTTCAAACATTAGAAACCTAAGCATTATGCTTTTGATTTTCAAACTTTCTTTTCAAAACACTTATTTTGAATTGAATCCTAAGTCAACTTTGACCATACTTTGTAAATACTTTTCATTGGTAAATATAACTCATTCAACTGCTTTTGTGGTTTCAATGGCCACTTCTTACCAAAAAATTTCATAACCCTTGGCTATTAGGTTTGAGTTATCCTTGAAGTTGATATAATACTCACCTATATCCTTAGTGGTGGAGAATGAGTCTTCCATGCTTATTATAGGGTTAACCCCTCACTAGCATGTTGAAGTTATCCTCACAAGTGGATTTGTGGTTTAGGTTGAGTTTTCTCCCTTGGATAACAAAAGACCTTAAGGCTTTTGGACCAATAAATTCACCAACATTTTAAGATTTTTACCCCGAACTACGAGGTTTTGATCCTAATCTATTTTTAGATGGTACGTAGGTAGTGGATTTATCCATTCAAACACAAAATTGTAAATAATTTGTACAGTCTTCTCTCATCTCCCCAATCATGTTTGCACAAATAATTTTCACAAATACCAACCTACCTTACAACAAATTGTGAAAAGGGCTCCCTAGGAGTACCTAGGATGTTTTGGGTGCTTAAAACCTTCCCATTGCATAACCAACCCCCTTACCCCAATCTCTGACATTTTTATTAGTTTTTGATTCGATAAAACTTCTCGGTTTTTGTTCGCTTTCTAACCTTTCCTTTGGATAAATAGAAGTGTGGTGGCGACTCGATTTGTATGATTTACTTTTGATTTAGTCCATAAATCTAAAGGTAACGAATACCCCGCTACAGAAAAGTGGCGACTCTACTTGGGATTTGGTTTGCCTAGTGGGTTTTGCCTACTTTTCACATTTGTTGTATTGTATTGTATATTATTTTTTGTGACATATTTTTGTGCAATTTGGGATTATTGTATTGATTGTAATGTATGAATTGCTTGATATATTAATTGCTTGTATGCTTGGTGATCTTTGTGAGATGATTTCTATACCCGAACTCGAGTGCACTTAGGATAGGAGAATGGCATATTCTTGTTGACTTGTGTGGAGTTATTCCTTAGCAAGTTGACTTGCAAGCCCATTCACTTGGTGGAGGTTATGTTGGGATCGATAATATCACACGAGTAGTCGTGGTTAGGCATTACTCTTTCCAATATAGACCTTAGAAGCCAAGAACCTTAGTTTACCAAGCCTATCTTGGCCTTTTTTAAGATGTAGTGCGAAGGTCGTTCAAATGTAAGATTTGATACGATTGTTACGCGATACTACACTCATAAGAGTCTCTCTTGAGAATATTTTTGGAATACGAGTAGTCGTTTATCCGATAATATCTGAAAGATGGGATGATGACTATGGGAACCTCTTGTAGAACATGATTGGTAGGTTTAAACCATAGTACACTCCCTTTGGGTGGTTCTTAACCGAGACTTCATGCTCGTGACTTGCAACAAACCCTTGATTCATGGTTGATCTGTTCTTGTGTATCCTTAATATCAATGGAACTTGGGTGTTGATAAGGTGTAAACCATAATCCACCAAAATGGATGATTGATATTAAGGATGACTTGATCCATCCCATGACCTTTGTGTGGTGTGCTTTACTTGATCCTTGAGTGTGATTGTTGCATCCATGCATTCATGCATTCATTCACATCCATATCATTAACAATGAGAAAATTTTCAAGGAACTTAAGAGGTCTATTTGCAAATTTTCAAACATGGATAGACAAAGAAGGAATACGAAGAAGTACAGTTTCAGACAACCCGACTTGAAAGAGTTAAGGAGCTTGACATCCTATGTATTAGATCCCTTGGAGTTCAAGGCTCGTCATGGGAAGCTTCTGTCTATTCTTGCTACTCAAGTGGATGAAGGTCTGATGAGTGTATTGGTGCAGTTCTATGATCCCTTGTACCGTTGCTTCACATTTCCAGATTTCCAGCTTTTTCCTACGCTTGAGGAGTATGCCTATCTTGTGGGTATACCTATTCTAGATCAGTTGTCGTTCAGTGGCTTAGAGAGGGTTCCTACTTCTCAAGAGATTGCTGATCTGTTGCATATAGATGAATCTCTGGTTGATGCTCATATGACTACCAAAGGTGGAATTCAAGGTCTCCCATCTGATTTCCTCATTGCTCAAGCTACTTTGTATGGGAAGGCCATGAGTGAGGACACCTTTGAGGCCATATTTGTACTTCTCAACTATGGGCTAGTGTTATTTCCCAACATCGACAATTTTGTGGATGTGAACGCTATTAGGATTTTCTCTACTCTTAATCCTGTTCTGACTCTGTTGGGTGACAGTTATTTCTCTTTGCATATGAGGAATGCAAAGGGTGGTGGTACCATTGTGTGTTGTTTGCCTCTGTTGTACAAGTGGTTTATTTCGCACTTGCCACAGACGATCGCCTTCAAGGAGAACAAAGGATGTCTACAGTGGTCCACGAGACTTATGTCTCCCACTAATGATGATATCTTTTGGTACAACCGTGTATACGATGGTGTGCAGATTGTCGACTCTTGTGGTGAATTCTCCAATGTGCCTCTTCTTGGTACATGTGGTGGGATTAACTACAACCCCGTTTTAGCACGTCATCAGCTTGGCTTCCCCTTAAAGGAAAAACCCAATAACATTCTGTTAGAAGGTGTGTTCTTTCAAGAGGGGAAAGATCCCCAAGGCTTGAAGGGCAGGATGGTTCGCGCTTGGTGCAAGATCCATATGAAGGGAAGGAAAGAGCTTGGTCCGAAGAACTGTATTGCTTTGGAACCCTATACCTCGTGGGTTAGGAGGAGATCTTCTGAGTACCTTATGCCATATGATTATCCGAGACCTAAACCTTTGGTTGTGGCTGGGCCTTCAACCCTCCATGGCCAAGGAGTAGAGGAGTTGAGAGACGAAGACCGTTCACGTGCTTGGATCCGTGAGCGAGAGGAGCTACTTCAGCAGCTTAGAGATAATGATGCATTGATAGAGTTTCTTGAGCATCAGGTTATCGACGAGCCTGATGATGTGGTGACTTCTCTTCTTCCTCAGTCTTCCAGGTTTTGGAAGAGGAAGTACGATCGACTCGCCAAAGAGAAGGCAGATATGGAGGCAGCCTATGAGAGAGAGGTGAAGAGGCTTCGTGCAGCTTATCTTCCGGTCTCGAGAGCTTTAGACGATTGTTTCTAGGGTTCCATAGGATGTCACTTTCCTTCTCTCTTGTATTGTATTTGGTTACCAAGCGTAAAAATTTCCCAAATATTATTGATATGATATTTCCATATGTGTCTAAATGATTAATATTTTCAATATTTGCAAATAGGACTCTAAAGTTCCTCTGATTAAAAAATAAATCATATGCACAAGCATTGCATGCATCATATGACATGTAGAGATCATTGGGACTCATATATGATGCTTTGAGATAATGTGGATCAATTCTTTGATTGTTCTCTTAGCCATGAGGGTCTTAAACCCTAGATGTGAACTTGATAGATCAATGGTGATTGTGCCCTACCTACAAAAGAGTTAGGCATATGCAAAGACATATTTTTGGTATTTTGGTTAGTAAAATGATAATATACAAGTATGATACAATCATATGGTGCTTGGTGATCTCTCCCAAAACAAACCCAATGAAAGAGGGGTAAGGAGGATGCTAAGGTGTGATCCCAATGCTAATGCATATGATGAGATATCATGAGGGATCTTAGGGTCAAAATTAGGGTCTTACAGCTGCCCCTATTTAAGGACTTTCTAATTGAGGAGGTGAAGGTTAAAATATTCGTATCGACTTAGTAGAATGGGCTTAAACAATAACATAGAAGAAAGTTTGGTCTCTAAGAGACCTCATGATGCATATGATATGAATATAAAAGCGAATTCTTTGTGGGGAAATGTTGCCATAAAGGAGAAGACTGCAGAAATAATGGGTAAGAATAAACCTTGCTGGGGAAGACTGCAGAAATAGGATTTACAACTACTAGTTACTGGGCAGAAGACCAAGGACAAAAATATTTGTCACCGGTTAGGGTGAACATATCTAGGATATACTCAAAAGGAAAGAAAATCCGTCATCGGTTAGGATGAACATATCAAGGATAGACTTGCCTGAGGATGTCAAGGAGGATATCTGTCACCGGTTAAAATGAACATATCAAGGATAAACCAACTGAGCAAAAAGTAGGAATTATATCTATCAAATACTGGATAGAATACCATCAAAGAGAAAATCTGTCACCGGTTAAGATGAACATATCAAGGATAGACTCTATTGAGGAGTAAAAACAGGAATTACATCTATCAACTATTGGATATAATACCACACGAGAGAGTATCCGTCACTGGTTAAAGTGAACATATCAAGGATAAACTCTGTAGGGGGAAAGTAGGATTTACAACTACTGGTTACTGGGTAGAAGACCACAAAGAGAAGGAAACCCGTCATCGGCTAGGATGAACATATCAAGGATTAACTCTCTGAGGAACAAAAATAGGGATTACAACTACCTTTTTACTAGGTAGAATACCACAGGATGAGAGTATCCACCGTCGGTTAGGATGAACAGATCAAGGATAAACTCAAACAGGGGAAGAAAGATATCCGTCACCGATTAGGATGAACATATCAAGGATATACTTCCGGGAAAAATGAATCCACTGGGGACTCTACTGATGGGGAAAACAGAGGTACTTTTGTCGGGTATTGGGCAAGAAGTAACAAACTGCAAACTAAGAAGAATATTACCAGTTACTGGGTAATAAACTCTTAGGGGACCCAAAGCATCTATCTAGGTAAGAACTAGAAAGAAATAATCAATCAAGACTCAAACCAATGAGGATATGACTCAAGGGGAGTGATTCCATCCAGATAATACACTGGGGAGGAAACTAAAACAATGCTCATCCACGAGGAAATAACTCAGTGGGGAGAGGAGAAAGGTTTAATTCTTTCTACTTAAGGGGCCGACACTCTACAATTGAAGGAGGATAAATGCTAGATTTGTATGGGGATAAAGTATCGCCATAACAGAGAATAAGAGTCTTAAACAATGAATCAATCAATATGATGATACAATTATGAAATTATATGAGTGTATATGTATATGTATATGTATATGTATATGTATATGTATATATGATGATTATGCTGACAAAACCATCGCAAAGGATACAAAGGTGTCGCAAAAATTTGAATCATCGGTACAATCCTCAGTCAATCAATAAAATAAGGAGACAAATGCTGGAGAAAAGAGAGATCAATATCCCGCAGGCTTAACCCTAGCCGGGGAAGGAGGAGATCTGTCGAGGAAAGGAAACGTTATCGAATCTGTGGGGAATTTTAAGTCAACACCATATTGCATGGGAGACAACCGTACAGAGGATAAACGCCAATAGCTGCTCAGAAACCATGAGGAAACTCTGACTGGGAGTGGGTCGGATGACAACTGGTGGGGAAAACAAAGCTTTACTTCGATTAAGCAAACTACTGAGGAAACCCTCCTCACTTTGCTGGAGATCAAAACAAACATCAAATCTGCTGAGGAATACACCAACTCCGTTGGGGAATACCCACAAGATCCGCTGGGGAACTGAATTGACCAACTCAACTGGGGATAACTGAGGGTTAACTACTCGAGAACCATTGATGCTTCACACTTAGGACTTGCTGTTTTTCAAAATGCTGTTGATATTTCTTTTTTAATTGCTTTAAAATTCTTGCTTTTATATGTTTTAATAAAAAAATGATTTTGATTGAAAATTTAATTTCAAAAAGTGATCATAATAAAATTTAAACTATTTGGCTGAAATAAATGAGAGTGGAAACAATTGGATAAAAGCTCAACTTTATTTAATAGAATGGTAGTCTGTAAATGACAAGACTCTGTAGATCTTTACAAAGTTAAAATGGTAATTTACATGGAAAAAGGTTACATTGAATACAATTGACCACTAATCCTTCTACCAACTCTTGATATCCACTGCGCTTTTGGTCGCTACTGGGGACGATGAATTAATATCAACCCTTGTGCTCAACAAAGTTTCTCCAAAACTAGAAGATCAGCAGAATGCAGTTGTAACACCTCAAATTTGCACCTACTTTTTGTACATACACTCTCATATTAGGTCATAACATTAACATAGTCCACTGCATAGCATTGCATTGTCCCTTTGCCCAAGTGCAAGTTCATCAGACAGATTAGGTCAAACTAGTTAGGAGATCAGTCAATCAAGCAAGCCAGTGCAATTTTCATTGAGACAAGGCCCTAGGGTTGGTCCAACATGTTCACATGACCTAGGGGTCCTTTGGAAGTGGTTTGGTCAAAGTTTGGTTGCTCAGAAGTCATCAGTCAATGTGCAGTCCACTAGAAACCCTAGAAAGTCAACTATGGTTAACTGCGGTCAACTGTGCCTGATTTTTATGGATTTCAAGGTGGGAGATGGTTTGAAAGGGTTCATACATGTCCATAAAAGTCTCATTTAACATTTCAAAGATCAAGATTGAAGAATTTGAAGTCAGACAAAAAGTTTCCAAAAATGGCAGGTGACCTGTAATTTTCAACTGCCAAAAATAGAAAGTTTTTCTCTTCAAATTTACATCATCATAAAAGCTTCAAATGAAATTTTGTCCAACATGAAAGTTGAAGATCTTGCCCTCACCTTTCCAAAAAGTCCAAGAACACTCATTTATCACTTATGGTTGGCAAGTTATGATCAAATCATTCTCAAGCATTTTTTTAACTTCAAAGTGGCATATCTTCCAAACCATTTGGCCAAATTGGGTGGGTTTTTTTGCTACAAGTCCTATTTGATGTGCTCTATCCAAATCTTTCATCACAATTCACCAAAAATATTCCAATCAAAATGGCATTTTTTAGGTAGCATGAATTAAAATAAGTGAGGTGGAAAAATGGACTTTCAAAATAATCATTTCCAACACTTTGTACCATTGGCAAATGTTCAGAATTGGTATTTGGGATTTGTTTGAGCCCAATTTCGTGCACATCCATGCACCCCATGCAATATTGGTTGGTCTTTAGCAAAATTACCAAAATATTTCATTTTTAAGCAAAACCAATTACCACTTCATTAACCTTGCTTAAGCTTCATTAAACAGAACATATATATTTCATTTCCAATCTGAAAAACCCTAGCACACTTGGCCAAACCAGATCAAAATCTCATTCTCTCAAAAAACTCTCATGTTCTTCATTTGAACTTTTGGTTGAAAACCTTCAAAGAGCACGAGCCCTGTTGATTAGTTCATCATCCACCAACATTTGTTAAGCTTTTGCAAGCATCCAACCGTGACTGTAAGGCAAGGAATGGTATTGTTCCATTAAGCTCCTTCCATGGCAGCTTGGGATTAGAGGAAAATGAAGCACATTTGAACTAAGACACTTCATCCATTCATCAGCCTGGACTATGTGGAGTTTCTATTTTCACTTTTTAAAGCTCAAAAGCCACGATTTCTTTTCTGCAGTTCATCAAAGGTCAGAAATCAATCTTCACGATTCATGAAATGTTGCTATGGTTTATGTAGATCTTGTTGCCATGAGTACACTGAACTTTATGTTTTTGATTTTCGTTGAGAATTGAGTGAGATATCACTGATTTAGTTTTGTGATGCTAGACTTATTTGCTTCGATTCATGCTTGCCTTTTCGTTTTGTAATGATTGGAATATGGATTCGTGATGTGTGAAGTGAGAACTACAGAATGGTGTGCTTAATTTCGAGTTACCAGAAATTTGTTCTTGAACCTAGGTTTCGTGCTTGAATCTGTTGAATGCGCTGCCCAAAATTTTTTGGTTTCTAATTTTACTGTAGCATACGTAGGGTTTGCATGTGTTGTAGGAGATGAACGGTAATTGGTCGGTTGAATGGGCCATGCTAGCATGTGATTGGTCCGTGCTCCAGTTGACTGGGGCGTTGACCCCCTCCTTTTAATGAAACGCTGAGTTTCATACTCAGCAGAGGGGGCGCTTTGGTCATTTGCTTAAGCATCCATTATTTAATCCATTAAATCCATTTCATTTTTAATTTTTATTTCATTTGCATGGCCAATCTTAGGAAAATCATAAGTTGCTCAATTCTTATCCAATTTTGATGGGGTTTTTTGTGGATTGATCCTCTTGATCTCTAGTTTTTTATGATATTTTTTCTAAATTTTTTGCACGTGTGAATTTTAAAAGGTGCTAGGGTTTGTTCATGTTGACCATTTTGTGTATGCTTTGCCAAATTGATTGTGAAATGGTAATACTTTATCCAATGCTTCCCAAACTTTTTGTGCTCAAACTAGACATGTTCATGGTGATTTTGGTGTAGAGTTTGTAATTTTCTCATTGCTGGTTGTGGAGTTATGATTTTTTGAATAGGAGTGTGACAATTTGTGTCACACTATGCATGTCCAACTTCATGATTTTAATTCCCTTGCTTAATGAACTCAAAATGGTTTGATCTTTTGCATGAACATACTTATGGATGTTAAGAACACATGTGAATTTTTATGGAATATTTGGAAGCATTTCCTATTTGATTGATAATTTCTCCCCTGTTTGACCAAAATGTTGACTTTTGTGACACATGATGCCATATGATTTGTGAAATTCTCATGCATTATTGGATGGACTTGAAACGTGACATGTGCATTGTAGACATCTTAAGCTACATCATGGTTTTAGTCCCATTCATTTCTCATATGTTGTCACTGATTTATGATTTATTGAAGTTGGTGCATGTTTGGTTGACTTCTTTGAGCATGTTTGAACTTGCCTTGCCTTTCTGATTTTCATTGACCTACTTCCCTTGATCCAAATGAGCTGAAATTTGGTATGCTTATCATGTTATGGATGATGTTTGATCATGAATTATTTGAGAATTTTTTGAATTTTTTGTGATTGGATTTGAGTTGCATCATTCTGTTGACTTCTTTGAGCTTCTATATGCCATGCTTTGACCTAATTTGCTTATGAAATGATGATGATGATTGATATGAACATGAAACAAATTGGGTTTGTTTCTTGATTGTTTGAACTTGATGTTGGACACTTGTCACTTGCTGTTTTGACTTTCTTATCTCTTTTTGACCCTAGGCTTGTCCTAGTGGTCATGTTGCTCATGTTTAAGTTTGTTGTTTCAGGTTAAGCAACAAATACCCAAAGAGATCAATACAAATTGATTGAGTTTGATTGATTATCATGACTAACTTGTTTGTTTTGTAGGTTGCTTGGCTCACATGATTTAAGCCTTGTGCATTGCACATTTAACTGATTGTGTTGACTGTTGATCTCTATCTCATTTTGATTTAACTTTGAATTGTATACTGATGTTGTCTGACTGGTTTCAGGTACCTTTAGTTGCTTATAGTTCTTTAAGAACTTTGCTTTGCTTTGCTTAATAGCAATTTGCATTGAGGTATAACTTCTTATCTTCATGTAGTCTGGAAGACCTGGCCTGTTACTTGGCCAGGCACTTGTCTGAAGTCCTCCTTAAGAGGCAATGTTTGTGACTGTTTACGTTTGTCCTTGTAAATATTCAAAGACCTCCTAAGTGAAGAGGCAATTGGCAGAACCCAAGGGATATGCAATCTATCCCCTGCTATTCTGTGTGTCATCTGCTTTGCTCACACCACTGTGTTGATGCATTGCAGATACAAACCCAAGATCTTGTACAATTGTACAGTTGAGTCAGTATCAAATGTGTAGAAGGGTTCCCACTTTTTGAACCCACACATTCTTGTCTTAAGCTCTCCCAGGCCAGGGATAAGAGCTGTGAAGTCTTATCTTCACTCACCTTTCATCTGCTTCACCTTAGCCCCTCAATGGCAAGGTTAAGAGCTAACACTACCCAGTTCCAGTGGTTTGTTTGTTGAGGTTGATATGACCCCTCGACTAAAACCTAACCTTGATTGAGCCCATTGTTTGCATATAGTGTGTGCTACTTGTGCTTGTGTGTTTGTTTGACTTGCTTCTTGTGCAAGTTAGGTTTAGTTTAGCTTGCTTCCTGTGCAAGTTAGGTTAGGTGTGGCTTGCTTCCTGTGCAAGTCATGTTTAGGATAGGCTTGCTCCCTATGCAAGTTAGCTAGAAACCTTAACTTAGGGATGATTTTGCATGATAACATCTAGGCTCGAGTCGTAGTCTCCCTAGTTGTGTCTCCCTCTGTTATCTGGTTAGGCTAGTCCTGTATCCCTCCGTAGGGGAACTACGTCGCCCTGATCCTCATACCAGATGAGGTACGTAGGCAGGAGATGAGCTGATCTCTCCGGGCGCCCTTTTTCTTTTTCAACCTTTGTGTCTTAACCCCCTCTGTGTGTGTTGTTGCATGCTTGGAAGCTGATGTGAGTCCATCGAGTGGCATTCGGGTTCCAGTGTGTGTTTTGGTTCGGATGCTGGTGTAAGTCCAGTGATTGGCATTCGGGCTCCACGTTTTCCTTTGCCTGTGTTTGTTTGTGTGCGTGTCAGCCGAGCTACGAATGCTCTGATTCTCCTTCGTCCAAGGAGATACGTATGCATAGGATGCGATATCCTAGCGAGCATGTGTCGTTTCCCCAGTCCGAACTACTTAGACTCTGATGTCTATGCTTGATAGACTAAGTAGGCCCAGGATGCGATATCCTGCCGAGTCAGTTTCAGTCTTGTTTGTTTTCTTGTGTCTCTTTCAGCCAGTGTGTGTGTGGGTGTGAGCAGTGTTTTTTTAGCAACCATTTTCCTTCCTATTGTGCGTGGATCCCGTAGAGTACGACGGATGCGTAGGGGTGCTAATACCTTCCCTTCGCATAACCGACTCCCGATCCCATTCTCTTTGGTCGCGAGACCATGCTTTTTCCAGGTTTACTCTGAGCATTTCCTTTCCCTCTTTTGGGATAAATAACGCACGGTGGCGGCTCTGTTGTTCTTGTTTTCCCGCCGGTTTTTCGCGTAATGCGACAGCTGGTGACTCTGCTGGGGAATACATAGAGAAGTTGACCTGTGCTGGTCCGTCTTCCCTAAGCGAGTCTCTCCTAGCGCTCTCTAGGTTAGGGTTTTGGTTGCTTTGTGCTGTGCTTATTTATTGCATTCATTTTCTGTTGTTTGCATTTATGTTTGCACTTATGTTCGCATTCTTTCACATTCATTGTTTATCTGGCTGGCTGGTTGTCTGTTTCTCTTTGTTGGGGTGGGAGTCACTCGAGGTAAAAGGTCCAATACCCAGACCATGAGTGAAATCTAGGATGCTTAGGAATAGAGTGATTCATGGGAAGCGGGTGGTATTGCGCCACTTAGCGGAACATTGATATCACGAACAGTTCAGACCCTGGTGGGATATTGTCGTTACATACTTCGGGTGTGTATATGATGATATTCTGCGAAAGGTTATTTATGCTGCGTTTCTTTTCGACTTTACCCTGACCTAGATGACACCCGTGAGTGGGGAGGGTTTGATCATTACAGGTACAGTTGCTGAGTTGTTGGTGACTTATTGATGACTTTTGGTACTGATGGTGACTATGGATTATGGACATTTATTTCTGGGACGCCAGAGTTCTGTCTGCGGTTTATCAGCGGGTTCCGTTTATTTCGGATCCCCGGGTTGAGTTGAGAGTACTTGTTCAGAGGATCCGGTTGTCATCCGTTCAGTGGCTGTTCCTGTGAAGATAGTGATGTAATCTCCGATTTCGTTTATGTCGGAACTCCCCCAAGTTGGATTTATGGTAACTTGGTCCCACAGATGTGACTGGTTCGGAGAAATATTGGATCTTCAGATGACTTGGTGGCACAGTAGTCTGCATTCATGCATTTGCATCATATCATTTCGCATTCATCTGCATTCAACTCATGTCTGTCCGTACTTGGGGTCCATTATTTTTTAATCAAAACTCAGGATGAGAGACATCCAGATGTCAGAATGTTGTTGATAAAATTTTATCTGTCTCGATGAAACTAGAGTCAAAGGATGGAATTTTTCTAGTACGGACAGACATTGCATGTGTGAGTCATACTAACCTGTTTGCTGTTTTGTAGGTTTCAGTATTCAACCGGTGCGCATAGCTCGTCTGTTCAGATAACTTGCTGGGGTCAGTAAATCCAAGCTGATGGATCTTCCCAACGCCAATATCCTTGAACTGAAAGAGATGATGAGGGGATTGTTCAGTATGGTGCAAGGGCTTGCCTTGGGGCAGAAAGTCATGTCTGAGAGATTGGAAAAGATTGAGAAGTGGCTGATAGTGGAGAAAGTTCAGGGGAAGGCTCCGTCCTCCGAAGTGAACAACCCTTCTGGTACTGTAGCAAAGAAACCTTCCGACAGTGGTCCATTCGAGAAAGAGGTTGAGCCAGTTGGTGTGCCCGCAAAGAAAGAACGCAGTCAGAATCGTTATCACCCTTATGTTGCCACCGTAACCACCCCTGTCAGTAATCCACCTGCTCAACAGCAACAACTACCATCTAAACAGAAGGCACCGAAAGTTGAGAGCCAAGTAAAGAAGAAGAAGGAGGATCGTCAGTTCGATGAACCGCTTGTGACCTATACCCTTTTGTTCAAGAGATTGGGGGATTTAGGGTTAGTCCGGCCAAGGATATTGATTCCTATAGAACAACAGCGGAGGCCTGCAAACTATGATGAGAGTGCCAAGTGCGAGTTTCACTCTGGGGCACCCGGACACAACATTGAGGGTTGTAGAGCTTTTAAGCATATTGTCTAAGATCTGGTGGACTCCAAAACTATCAGCTTGAGACAGATAATGAATGAGGATGTCGACCCCGTACCCAGACAAGGTCCAGTAAAGGTAAAGATGGTGAGAAAGAACAGGAGAGGAATGGAAGTGGCTGAGGAGAATCAGTTAAAGGTTCCAATGTCTGTGGTCCCAAAATCTCTGATGCAGGAGGGAGCTTTCCCTGTTGTTGATATTTGTTGTGCGACCGTCGCTACAGAAGGGTGTGTATTGATGAAAGACACGACCCAGAAGATGAAGAAAGTAGAAATGGACGATGTAAGATGTAAAGCACCCAGTCTGGCAGTTGAAACCGTTCAGGTGAAGAATGCTTTTGTTGCTGTGAAAGAGAAGAAGCTGTCCATTTCTTCTTATAAACAAGCTCTGGAAGTGGTGAAGAACAAAGAGGCCCAAGGCTGGGGAAGGATCATTGACATAGTGGTAAAAGCAGACATGTTTGGGGTCGGTTATCAGCCAGATCAAGAGTCGTCTAGACCAAATAGAGGATGTAGCCCACCGTACGCCTTTGTCAGTGCAGGAATGCTGGATCCTGATCATGCTTGTTTAGTGAGTGAAGAGATCGACAGTCACCGCGAACTCGAGTTGTGGATAAAGTCGTGCGTACCAGGCAACGGGAAGGCCTCCAAAAGCATCACTGTCACTCATCCAAAAGTGTAGTATTTCTGTGTTTTAATCTTGTTTGCATGAAAACCGTACGTTTTGCCCGAAGCGTACCGGTCCATTGTAAGGGCCACCTCATGTGTTTCATTTCGCAACATTTTGCATCAGTAATAAATGGATGTTTTTGTAATTAAAAGCAGTGTTCCCTGTTTTTCGTTTATTTTTGCAGTTTTTAAAAAAACAAATAAAAATGGCAATGTTTTTTTCCTTTTGAATTTGTCTCGGCCCAAAAATGATTACCCTCCTGATCTCATCGATAACAATTTGGTTACACCTCTGTATGACTGCGACAATCCGATCTATCAGGCCAAAGAAGAAGGCGCAGAAGATTGTGATCAGCTGGAATTAGCCAGGTTATTGAAACCAGAGGAGAAGGTGATTCAACCGCACGAGGATTGTTTCGGAATTGTCGTTCCAAATACCGCCGAGGTCAGGAAGCGAAGTTGATGCCGCTTCAGAGGCAAGTCGAGAACAGAATGGTAGCCCTGTTGAAAGAGCAGATTGATATGTGTGCCTGGTTGTACCTAGATACACCAAGGTGGGATACCAATGTTTTGGGGCATAAGCTACCATCGAGAGGAGACTGTGCAGAAGCTGGTGCCGATAAAGGATGAGAAAGAGAGAATGTGTATGGACCACCAAGACGTGAACAGAGCTAATCTGAAGGATGAATTCCCGGTACTTCACAATGAGGTATTGGTTGATTATACAGCTCAGGTCTCAGTGTTTATTTTCATGGATGGCTTCCTGGCCAAGACCAGTTTGAATTGTCGCCAGATGATATGAAGTAAACCAGGTCCATCACACAAGGGGCACCTCCTTGTTAGAAGGTGATATCGTCCAGTCTCGAGAAGGCCGGTGCCACGTATCAGAGGTTTACGGTGACTTTGTTTCATGATATGATTCATCGTGATAGCAAATGCCATGTTGACGACATGATGGCAAAATCCCAAGCAGAAGAGGGGCATCCGGCGGATCAAGTTGTTTGACAGGTAGAGATAACTCATACTGTTGAGTTCGAATTAGCGCACTTATGGAATGCTGCCCAGCAAGCTGCCGAGACATGTTGCGAATGAAAGAGGAATCGAGGTCGATCCTGCAAAAAAAAAAAAAGAAAAAAAAAAGAAATCAAATGGTCAGGTGGAATGATGACTGCCGAGGGGCATGAAAAGAAAAATGAGTAGCAGGAACCTCTGATTCTGATGTTTTTCTTGGAAGAAACAATTGTTAATCTGGTACTTGACAGCCCTCAAGGGGTCTATGAGGTGCGTATTGTGTCAGCATGACGAGTCTTGTCGAAAAGAGCATGCAATTTACCTAAGCAAAAAGTTTATCGACTGTGAAACAGTACACTCACTGTTCGAAAAAACTTGATGTACTTTGGCATAGGCTGCTCGCCGACTGAGACAGTGTATGCTGATTCATACCACTTTGTGGATGTCCAAATTGGATCTGATCAAGTATGTGCTTAAGGAGCTAGCATTGAACGGAC
This sequence comes from Lathyrus oleraceus, assembly GCF_024323335.1. Lineage (NCBI taxonomy): Eukaryota > Viridiplantae > Streptophyta > Magnoliopsida > Fabales > Fabaceae > Lathyrus > Lathyrus oleraceus. The sequence goes on from NC_066579.1 coordinate 126,452,456, forward strand.
GGGTTGCGAGAGGGCAAATGGCGTCGACTGAATACGATATTCGGTATACCTTCCAGAAAACAACCAAGAGGAGGGTATTGTATGGTTATTTTGCCCAATAACCCATCGATGATTTTCAACCAAGGAAGTTTGAAGTCCCTGATGAGGACATCTCGAGGTACTCAAATCGAAAGATTGAGAGTGACCGATCCCGGAGGAGGGGCCTGACCCTGAATCCGAACGGGTTCTGATGTCTGATGGGGAGAGTTTAAGGTGAATGAGTTAGTGTTCCCCAGAGTGGGGTACTCAACTTATCGGGAGAATTCTTTCTATTTTATGTCTCTAACTTTTTTCTGGATCGCCCTTTCGGGTTTTCAATCCACCAAGACACTCATTTTTGCCTAAGCCACCCTTTCGGGTTTTCAACTTAACGAGTCGTTCTTTTTCTTTTTTAGGCAAAGTATTTCTTGACTGTATCTGCGTTCACAGGACGAGTGAACTCTTCACCATTAATAGTTGTAAGAATCAAAGCACCTCCTGAAAAGGCTTTCTTGATAACATATGGGCCTTCATAATTAGGAGTCCATTTTCCCCTAGAATCTGGTTTGAAAGATAAAATCTTCTTGAGCACAAGGTCACCTTCCCTGAATACCCAAGGTCTGACCTTCTTATCAAAAGCTTTCTTCATTCTTTGCTGATATAACTGACCATGACACATGGCAGTCAATCTCTTCTCTTCAATCAAATTCAGCTGATCATACCTGGTCTGACACCATTTAGCCCCAGTCAACTTGGCTTCCATGAGCACACGTAATGAAGGAATCTCAACCTCTACGGGGAGCATTGCTTCCATACCATAAACAAGAGAGAAAGGGGTTGCCCCTGTTGAAGTGCGGATGGATGTACGATACCCATGCAAAGCGAATGGGAGCATCTCATGCCAATCCTTATATGTCACAACCATCTACTGAATAATCTTCTTGATATTCTTATTCGCAGCTTCAACAACCCCATTCATCTTGGGTCTGTAGAGAGAATAATTATGATGTGCAATCTTGAAGTCTTTGCAAAGAGATTCCACCATATTATTATTCAAGTTTGATCCATTATCAGTAATGATCTTACTTGGCACACCATACCAACATATAATATGATTCTTGATAAACCTTACAACAACTTGCTTGGTTACATTCGCATACGATGCCGCTTCAACCAATTTTGTAACGTAGTCAATTGCCACCAAAATGAAACGATGTCCATTCAAAGATTTAAGCTTAATCATGTCAACTATATCAATTCCCCACATGGAGAAGGGCCATGGGGAGGAAATGACGTTCAACAGTGTCGGAGGAACATGAATCTTATCTGCATATATTTGACACTTGTGGCATTTCTTCACAAACTTGCAACAATCAGATTCCATTGTCAACCAATAGTAACCTGCTCTCAACATCTTCTTAGCCATAACATGTCCATTGGAATGGGTACCAAAGGAACCTTCATGGACTTCAGTCATCAATAAGTCTACTTCGTATCTATCCACACATCGGAGTAGAACCATATCAAAGTTTCTCTTGTACAACACATCATCATTCAGGTAGAGGTTGGCGGCTAATCTTCTCAAAGTCTTCTTATCTTTCAAAGATGCCCCAAACGGGTAAATCTGACTTTGGAGGAAACAATTGATGTCGTAATACCATGGCTTTTCATCTTTGACCTCTTCAACAGCAAACACATAAGCTGGCCTATCAACATGCATCATAGTCAAATTGGGAACCTCATTCCAATATTTCACTATAATCATTGAAGCCAACGTTGTAAGAGCATCTTCCATCCGGTTTTCAGCTCGAGGGATATGATGAAACTCAACTTTTGTAAAGAAAGTTGAAATCCTCCTCGCATAGTCTCTATATGGTATCAAGCCGGGTTGATTCATCTCCCATTCACCTTTGATATGATTCACAACCAAAGCCGAATCTCCAAAGACATCTAAATATTTGATTCTGAGATCAATGGCCTCTTCAAGCCCCATAATGTAAGCTTCGTATTCTGCCATGTTGTTTGTACACTTGAAAGTCAATCTAGCTGTAAATGGAAATTGTATGCCTTTAGGAGTAATAATCACTGCCCCAATGCCATTACCATACTAAAGGAGAAGAGCGATCCAAAACGCAACGGAATTTAAAATTTCTCCTTTAGTGAACCTTACGAATGGGCATGATCAGTGATAGAAGCGTTACCCCTTGTGGCGATTGTAACCTTTGATGCAGATCTACGGAGCGATCATGAACGTTGAACAATGACAACGCCTCTACTCAGTCCACACGAACAGATTCCTTCAATCTCAGTGCTAGCTGCTACGAATGAAGGCTTTGAGTGAGAGAGAGAAACAAAATTGCAACATTTTTTAATGCTTCTACACAAGGGTTCTATTTATAGAACCACTTGTGTGGGCTGCAAGCTAAAAAAAGCCCACTCAAGTGTATGTGGCCCATATGTTATAATATTCCAAAATCACTTAAGCGCGTGGTACATTACCATATTTTGTATTCTACTTAAGTACACCGTACCTTACGATGTTCTACAATTCACTTAAGTGCACCGTACATTAAGGTATTCGTTAGTTACTCTATCTCTCATCAATATGTCCTTTTGTGTGTGACCCTGTAGGTTTTCGCGGCATTAGAAATTATATTAAATCACGTATTTAGCATAATAAACAGTGAGCGGTATCTAGCAACACATCACTGCTACCCAAGACACGAAAATGTCATGTGATCTGACAAATCCTTTTGTGATAATACTTATGTGTACAATTACCCTTTTTCCCTTATGTCTATATTGAACACAAGGCATAAACCGTGTCATCCTTGTCCAGTTCAATATTGGGCCCATATACATTTATCATGTTACGCAGGATGGGCAAATTCCATCTAGGTCACTCATGTCCATTAGCATGCTTCGTTGAGTACCCATCAACTATCTTTATGGTCATCGAGTTATAGATAATGTTTGATCAGCAATAAAGCACTCGACTCTACATCTAGGGTCCATAGTGGTTTCAGGTCGAAGGTTGGTATACACCATTATCACCATGAGAATAACTTATGACATTTTGCATAACATTCTATATAGTATTCTCATAGCGGGTAATATAAATATTACTCTTAATATTCATACCTATGTTTATGACTTGATAACTCCTTATCCATGATCCATGAGATGTGATCATCAGTCTATATACATAATAGTCTTAATGCTTTAATGTTATCCCACTTCACAATAAAGCTCGACTACGGATACTTTAAGGATAATGTCCTTATGTTTAATGTGATCTCATGATTAAGTCATACTTGATATGTTAAATGGACTAGCTATTCTAGGGACTTTATTAAACAAACATAATAAAGAAAAAACCCTTTTATTATTAATAAATAATTCGATACAAGTACCAAAAGTATTGGCCTCTAGAGCTTACACCAACACTCTCCCACTAGCACTAGAGCCAATAAGGCATACTGTAGCGGTGTATTCGTCACTTTATGATTTATTGATTAAATCAAAAGTAAAGTATACAAAGAATCGAGTCGCCACCGCACTTTTATTTATCCAAAGGACTGGCTAAAAAGCGAACAAAAGCCTAAGAAGTTTTACACATAGAAAACTAATGAAAAGATCAGAGAGTCTGGGTAAGGGGTAAATTACGCAATGGGAAGGTGTTAGGCACCCAAAACGTCCTAGGTACTCCTAGGGAGCCCTTTTCACACTTGTTGAATGAAATGTTATTTGTTAATGAAATATTTATTGTGCAAACATGAATGGGATGATGAGAAAAGAATATACAAGTTATTATTTTTGTGTTTGAACGGATGAACCCGTTGCCTACGTACCTTTCCATGAAAAGGTAAAGGATCAAAACGCCGTAGTTCGGCTAAAAGATTTCCAAAAAGTATGTGAGTTCATTTTAAAACACAAGCCCTAAGGTTTTTCATTACCAATGGGAGAAAACTCAACCTGAATCAACAATCCACCATGTGAGGACAACTTCAACATACTAGTGAGGGGTTAACCCTATAATAAGTATGGAAGACTTACAATCAACTCACTAAGGATAAGGTAAGATTTACATCAACCACTATGATAATTGAAACCTATGGCTAATGTATGAAAAACTTAACAAGAATGGACAAAGCCATCAAAACAATTGAATGGGTGAAGTTAATTGATTATGAATATTCACAAAATATGGTCAAAGTAGAATTATGATTCAATTCAGAAAAAAGTATTATCAAAAGTGAAGTTTGAAAGTCAAGGACTTAAGGTCCAGGTTTCTAATTTGAAAAGACATGAAGATGTTTGCACAATATTTATTTCAAGTTTTGAAGACAACATGTGAAAAGGGGGTTTTGAAACAAAAAGGGTGAATGGAGTGTAAAACTTCTCAGAAGGGTTCACCTCTTGAAATCATACGGAAGATGATTCAAGTGTGTCCTTTGGAATAGGCAATGAGCAATAACAAATAAGCAAAGCAAATGGATACCGGATGCCAATAAATGGACTTACACCAATCTCCTAAACAAAAGGTGGATACCGGATACCAATAAATGGATTTACACCAATCTCCTAAACAAAAGGTGGATACCGGATACCAATAAATGGATTTACACCAATCTCCTAAACAAACAAAGATACCAGATGCCAATAATTGTTCTTATACTAGTCTCCCAAAGCAAAACAAAACCTGGATGTCAGATGCCAATCTATCTGGGCTTACTCTAATCTCCAACAGATGATCATGGGAAACAAATGCCAACAACATGGACTTACAATTGAATCCTCACATACAACAAACAAAACAAAAGCAATAAGCAAAGAGGACATAAGTGGCCAATGAATGGTCTTACACTCAATCCCTTCCAAATCATAGGAACAAATGGCCAATGAATGGACTTACAGTTGCTTCCTCAATGGACAAACCAAAGAAGTGTCACAAAGATATGAAATGATGATCATGCAATAATGAGCAATTAATGATGATAAATGCACAAAGGCACACAAACAGGTATGTACAGATGAATGAACCAATAAACAAGCAATGATTCAGTTAGCACACACTATACACAAGCAATTAGACTCACACAAGGTTAGACTTTAAAGTCAACTGGAATGGGGTAAATGGTGCTCTTAACCTTAACATTGAGAATTAAGGTGAAGCAGATGAAAAGGATATGAGGGGTGTGCCTCATGGCTCTTATCCCTGGTCAGGGACAGCTTCAAATAATAGAAGGTGTGGGAGTTCAGAAAGTTGGAACTCTCTCCACAAGTGAATGACTCTATAGATCTTGGGTTAATATCCACAATGCATCAACATGTTATGTGAGCAAAGGGACTACACACAGACTGGCAGGAGATGGATTACACATCTCTTTTATCTGCCAATTGCCTTATCAAAGGACTTTTCCTGCTTGGGGACAAAAATAAACAATCACAAGCATTGCCTCTTAAGGAGGACTTCAGACAGTTGCCTGACCACATAACAGGCCAGGTCTTCCAGACTACATGAAGAAGAGAATGTTATACCTAGGTTAAACAACCAAGCAAAGCACAAGCAAGTTCAAAATGAACTTAGCAACTAATGTACCTGAAAACAATCCAACTCAATCAGTATACCAGTCAAAAAGTCAAACAAACAGTTAAGAATCAACAGTCAACAAACATAGTCAAACAAGCTATGCAACAAGGTGCAAGGCACAAGCTCAACTCAAAGGAGCTAAAAGCCACCTACAAAACAAATCAAGATTAGCCAACATCAACCAAATAATCCATCTAAATGAATGAATCCAATTATGGCCATGTGCTTCCTTAACCTGAAAACCAAGCTCAAACATGAGAAGCAAACCACTAGGACAAGGCCTAGGGTCAAAGAGGGAGAAATAATTCAAAACAAAACATGAAAATTGACATGGATCAAATTCAACCAATTAAGAACATAATCCAGAATGTCTCATGTCAATAGTATCAACCAAATTCATTTCACAAATCAAATGAGGCAAGGCATGCAAGTTAGAAGCACATTGAAGCAACAGAATGAGCAAAGGCATATTAATTCCAAAATGGTTCAAAACATCTCAAGAAAAATCATGGCTAAACAGAACACATCAAAGGATCAACACACCAAAACTCAAAGCATTTGGATAAGTTTAAGCATGGCAACAAAATTCCATAAGGCAAGGCTATCACAAACAAGCTCAAGTAGGGCACAAAATGCTACATCAACTTAGCACAAGCTTAAAATAGAATTGACAAATGATAAAGACCTCAAACCAAAGCCACAATAAACTTCAACGTGTCTAGAAACAATGTGCAAAATTTCAAGTTCATATGATAAAGCATAAGCATTTCACAAATCATTGAAGTTCATGACTGTCCAAAAGCTCTCAAATGGCAATCCAGAAAGGAAAATCCCAAACAAATCAGAAATGATTCCAAAAGTTCCACAAAAAATCATGATCAATCCTAACATCCAGAAGAAGCACCATGCAGAAAATCACATCATTTGGCATTTATTTGGAATTGCAAAGAAAATCATCAAGTTGAGTAAGCAATGGTGTGACACACATTGTCACACCTACATTAATCAGATCATATCTCAACAACCATAAATGCTAAAAATCCAAACTCAACACCAAAATGACCAGTAAGATGTCTAGTTTAAGCATGTCAATTTTCAGATCCATTGGATAAACCATCATCATTTCACAAAGAAAATGGCAAGCAAGGTACAAAATATGATACATGCTAACATTCCCTAGCACGAATTTAATTTCAGCCATGCACAATTTGTGTAAAAATAACCAAAAAATACTAGACATGATAAGGAGCAAGGTGCAAAAAACCACACATTATTTGGAGCAATATTTATTGAGTTATGAATTTTTTAAGTGAAGAAACAATTAAAAAAAAACATGATGAAGCATGTGGAATGACATGAAGAACAATGAATAAAATGCAAATGGCCTTTAGGAAGAATGCTGTAGGCTGGAATCGAATGGTGGTAATATTTGAATGAGAGCGCGCGCATATGTGAAACGCGCCGTTTCACTTATATGATGTGGCAACGGGAATCAATTAGGACCAATCAATTTGACACGCCAAGGCCACGTGGTCCAGTGCATGATCAAAAACATCAAAACGCATGCAATCAGGCGCCAGGAAGATCAAAAAGGTTCTGGAAACGTGAAACCCTAACATTCATCAACATTCATCGTGTTCTTGAGCTCAAGAACACATGTGCACAGAAATTCACAACCAGCATATCATTGGACTCGTCTTCCATCATACATCACATATCCACAACTAATTTAACCTAATTCTACATGTATCAAGCAAATCGAACACAATAAGTTTCACATGCCAAACTTCAAATCACCATAACTATCACAATACTACATGAAAATTAATGATCTAAAGATCAGTGTAACCAATGATGCAGGATCTACATCATGCACCTAATTATTTCAAGAATTAAAGCATTCGAAATCTGACCTTAATGAAGATGCAGAAGTGGAATTGCTCGATTCAGGTCCTGGAAAGCAAAAACAGATGTTCTTCAAGGCTTAGATAGATGAATGGATGAGGAAGGATAGCTCAATCGTGCTTAATCTGGCCAGAAACTTCAACTGCCATGGATGAGTATAAACTTCAACAGCTTCGAATCTTGATGAATTCTTCTGGATCTTGCTTCCAAAATGCTCTTCAATGTTCCTATGTGATGAATCAACCAAGAACAAGGCAATGCTTTTGCAAAATTTTGATGAAAATTGAGAGAGAAAGTTTGAAGAGATTTTTCTAGATCTGAGATTTGTGAATTGTGGTTGCAGAATTCTGTTATGTTTATGGTTATATACTCCCTCTTAATCCAATCCTTAATCATGCTTAAGCTTGTGGCAATTGGAATTAGCAAGATAGGGTGCATGTGCCAATTTGGAGAATTCACCTTATGCATAGAAAGCCAATGGAACAGTGCACGATTTTGGCTTGGCAATCACTCAAAATTCTGTTTTAGAGCCAAGGCAAATGGTGGGAAGTGAAAACAATGAGCCAAATTCAAATTACCACTTTCCCTCCAAAATTCAAATGGAAAACCAACTATTTTTGTGATGAGAATGCATGGCTTATGATACATGTTTTGGATAGTGCATGTCAAGAGAGAAATGTTGCAAAAAGAACCACTTCATTTGGCCTTATGGTTCAAAAGTTATGCAATCTTGAAGTTCAAATTCACTTGGCAATGTTTGATCCATATCTTTTCAACCATAAATGAGAAATTCATGTTCTTGGACTTTTTGGAAAGGTGAGAGCAATATATTCATCTTTCATGTTGGAAAAAAATTCATTTGAAGCTTTCTTGATGATGTAATCTTGAGGAGAAAACCTTTCCATTTTTGGCAATTCCAAATTACAGGTCACTTACTATTTTTGGAAAGTTTTCATCTGACCTCAAATTCTTCCATGTTGATGTTTGAAGTGTCAAATGAGACTTGTATGGACATGAATGAGGCCTCTCTAACCACCTCCCACCTTCAAATCCATGATTGAATGCACAATTGACTTGTGTTGATTTTTCTAGGGTTTCAGTTGACCTGGCTATGCTCAGATGAAATTCAAACTTCTACCACTTGAAATCTTGATTCAAAATGATATCATGGTTCAAATGAACTCTTGTGAATGATCATGGTGCCCAAATTCTCAAGAATGGCCACCATCTATTGCTCAGTGAATGCCTCTGACTGCTTTGACCTGTGATTGCTTCATCTGCAAGGCAAAGGTTAGATGACATATTTTTGTACTTTTGGTTAGTGGTAAAAAGAAAAGCAATGATATATAAATGCAAAACATGCTTGGTGATCAAGAATCACACTCAAAAAGACAACCCACCCACAAGGAAGGAAGCAAAGGTGCACAATGATCCTTGAGACAATGATATGATATGACATGATGCCATGAGGGATCTTAGGGCCAAAATTGGGATCTTACAGATGCCCCTATTTAAGGTCATTCTAGCCGAAGAAGTGAAGTTTAGAAATCTTCATCTCGACGCGGTAGAATGGGCTTAAATAACAATAATGAGACAAATTGTGGTCCCTAAGAGACCTCATGATGCAAATGTATGCATGCAAAAGACACAACCTCTGTGGGAAATATGGGTCCACAAAGAAGGAAAGACGATCCATCGGAGTAATACACTCACCAGGAACAGAGACATTAACAAGACTCTCATGGGGACTCTTATTGGGGATAGAAAGAAAAAGAATGCGTGATCAGGACACGACTTTGAGTTAGGGAATGACAAAACTGACACAGCGTGAGCAAGACACAACTGGACTGGAGACCTCACTGGGAAGCAAAGGACTCGCACTGGGGATCAGAAGAATTCCAAAGGAACACATCCATTGGGGAGACACAAGCTGACTCAAACTATCCACAAGGGATACTTCGGATGAAAATCCGGACTCGGACCAGGAAAAGATTCACAAAGAACCTCCCTGCCGGGGAAAATACATATATTGGGACAACACCAATGCAGCAAAAGGGTAAAATCACAACAAGAATTCCACCGGGAATGCCTAACAAAGAGACTCTCCTGGGGAAGCAACAAGGAGGAGGTGTTACCGGTATAAGGGTAACAAACTCAGGGAGAATGAATATCTAAGACCGGTATAAGGGTGAGAGATATCAATCAACCAAACATCTGAGAAAGACCTGAAACAGGTACATCAACTCAGGAAAATCTGACTCCACAGGGGACCAAGGTCATAATAGGGAGCAGAAAGGAGGGAACACCAGGGATACCGGGGTATATAATAGGTGACCGACCAAAGCGTGAATTGGTATATATGCCAAAACACTCATCATCCAAAAGGAGGGCTTGAAAAAACAAATTGACTTACAGGATGGACATTTGAATCCACAATGGGAAAACGAATCTTACTCAACTGGGGACACAAACCCAAAGAGTGCATGAGATATAATATCCATTACCGTCAGAACGTGGATAGAATACTCGCATGAGATACATTATCTATTACCATCAGAACGTAGATAATATACTCGCATGGAAGGAAACACCAGAGATACCGGGGTATATAATAGGTGACCTACCGAAAACGTGGATTGGTATATATGCCAAAACACGCATCATCCAAAAGAATGGATATTCGATTCTACAAAGAATACGAATCTTACTCTACTGGGGAAAATTAACAAAGGACTCCAACCAAAGAGCGCATGAGACATATTATTCATTACCGTCAGAATGTGAATAATATACTCGAAAAGGAAGAGACACCAGAGATACCGGGGTATATAATAGGTGACTCACCGAAAAGAGAGACAATCGATACCAAGCATACGGGTAAACGAAAGACAACTCAAAGGGATAAATTGCAAGCATCCGGCAATTATCCAACAACAAATCATATTCGATTCCGCAAAATGAAATAACGAATCTTACTCGACTGGGGAAACACAACAGGCTTCGACTGAAGAGTGCATGAGATATATTATCCATTACCGTCAGAACGTGGATAACACACTCGCATGGAAGATTATCCACAACCGGTATAAGGGTTAACAAAGGATAAATCAACCGAAAAGAAAGGCATCGGGATACCAAAACTAGGTATATAATGATGACCAATCAAAGGGAGCAACAACATTACCGACAAAAGGGTAGGTGAAAGATGACCCGCTGGGGATGCATTGATACAAAATCAATGATCAGGGGATGAATTGCATAAATAGCAATTATCCACAAGGACTTGCTGGCGACTTCAAAGGGGATAACATTGCGAGCATACGACAATGATCCAGAAGACTGCTGGGGATAAAATTGCTAGCAACCGGCAATTATCCAACTGTACCACAAGGCACAAAACTCCGCTGGGATAAAACCACAACAACATAGGATTTACAACTACCGAATACGGGGTAGAAGACCACAAAATCCACCATCAACAAGAACGAACCACAAAGGTTACCTCTGCTAGGGGAAAAAGAGATAGGACTTACGACTACCGAATATGGGGTAGTAGCCATCAACTCTGATGAGGATAAAAAGAATTAGGGTTTACATCCACCGAATACTGGGTAGAAAACCAACAATTCCACGTGGGGACTGAAAGAATCACCAATCCGCATGGGAAACAAAATAGGGTTTATAACAACCACCAACTCTTGCCGAGGAATAAAAGGTATATAACCACCAATTCCGTCAAAAGGGCAAGGAAAATAGGACTTACAACTACCGGTATAAGGGTAGAGGCCCAAAAGATTCCGCTGGGGATAAGAGGAATTATTGCCGGTTACTGGGCAATTCATTCGTCTATTCCATAGGGAAACACAAGAAACAGCTGACAAATAGCCGATTCGGGATTGATCCGAAAAGACAGACTGAATCAAGACTCGTCCTAATGAGGATATAACTCAATAGGAAAATCCATCCCAATATATATGTTGGGGGGAAACGGAAGGAACCGTCATCCACAAGAATATATCTTAGTGGGGAAATGCAGAAGGAAAGACAAACACTTTCTGCTTATGGGGCTGACTCTATATGGAGAGATCAAATACCCGACATCTACTTAGGGAGATCTATAAAGGAGATCTATATCACCAAGCAGGGAACAACAACAAAAGATATATGGCAAAAAATGCAACATGAATATCTGAATGTTTATGATTATGCATGAATATGCGTGATTTATGTTTGATGAATGCTGACAAAACAGACATATCTAACACAAACAGGGCCCATAAATCAAACATCCGGTACTTGACTTCCAGAGGAAAACCAAGAATCCAACTGAAAAGCCAATCTGCTGGAGATCCTCAATACCAAATGAGAAACGGAAGTTCACATAACTGCTACCAAATAACTCCGCTGGGGAACCACCCACCGAGGGAGAACAGAGCACACAAGTAGAATCCAGCTGCACAAGCAACTCTACTTGGGAAATACAAGCAGCCACTACAAACAAATCCACTGGGGAACAACCCGCTGAGGGAGATAATAGATCACATAAGCAGATTCTGCAACAAACCACTCTGCTGAGGAGAGACTACTGCAGGAGAAAACTATGAAGTTTCAACAACACTCCGCTTGGGAAACAACCCACAACAACAACTCTGCTTGGGGACAACCCCCAACAACAAAATCTGGAGAAACAAATACATCCAAGCCAGGAATGTGAACAAACGTCTTACCTGCTGGAAATCATGCCACCCTTGGGAAAGCACTGAGAAGTTCTTAAGTATCCTTTCATCATTGTGAATGTTCACTTTGTTTAAAACAAAAATTTGAAAATTTTATTTGTTTAAAACAATGACATTTTATCAATTAAAACATGCAAAACATTTGTTGAATTGAAACAAATAAGAGTGCAAATAATTGGATAAAAGCTCAAATTTATTTGATGGAATGGTAGCCTGCAAATGGCAAGACTCCATAGATCTGTACAAATTTGAAATCAGTGATATATATTGGAAGAGGGCTACATTGAACATAATGATCCTTTCTCTACCAATTTGAATCTCGATGTATCCGAAGCTTCAGTTGACAATGAATCGAGAATCTCTGACGAAATGACGGCTGTGGAACAGAAAGTCTTGTCAGGATGCAATTACTTGCCAAATCCCTAATTTTTGCCTAGATTGCCCAGGGTGAGGTACTCAATCTAGCGGGACGCAAACATATTCTTTTTATGTCTCTAACTTTTGCCTGGATTACCCTTGCGGGTTCTCCACCGAGACGTTCATTTTTGTCTAAGACGCCCTTTCGGGTTTTCAACTTAGCGAGCTATTCTGTTTTTATATACTCTTTTTTTTAGGCAAAGTATTTCTTGACTGCATCTGAGTTCACAGGACGAGTGAAATCCTCCCCATCCATTGTTGTAAGCATCAAAGCACCGCCTGAAAAGGCTCTCTTAACAACATATGGACCCTCGTAGTTTGGAGTCCACTTGCCCCTGGAATCGGGCGCGAAAGACAAGACTTTCTTGAGCACGAGGTCACCTTCTCGGAACACACGAGGCTTGACCTTCTTATCGAATGCTTTCTTCATTCTCTACTGATATAACTGACCATGGCACATGGAAGTCAATCTCTTCTCTTCAATCAAATTCAATTGGTCATAACGACTCTGAATCCATTCAGCATCAGTCAACTTGGCTTCCATCAAGACTCGCATTGATGGGATCTCCACCTCTACTGGGAGAACAACCTTCATGCCGTAAACAAGAGAGAAAGGGGTTGCCCCTGTTGAAGTGCGTACAGATGTACGATATCCATGCAAAGCAAATGGCAGCGTCTCATGCCAATCTTTGTACGTGACAATCATCTTCTGGATAATCTTCTTGATATTCTTATTAGCAGCTTCAACAACCCCATTCATCTTGGGTCTGTAAGGAGAGGAATTATGGTGTGCAATCTTGAACTCAGCGCACAACTCATCCATCATCTTATTATTCAGATTAGATCCATTATCAGTAATGATCTTATCTGGCACACCATAACGGCAAATCAACTGATTCTTGATAAACTTCACAACTACTTGTCTGGTCACATTCGCATACGACGCGGCCTCCACCCATTTGGTGAAGTAATCAATTGCTACGAGAATAAACCTGTGTCCATTGGACGCTTTCGGCTCAATCATGCCGATCATGTCAATTCCCCACATAGAGAAAGGCCATGGTGATGAAATCACATTCAGAAGTGTCGGGGGAATATGAATCTTATCCGCATAAATCTGACACTTGTGACATTTCTTCACATACTTGCAGCAGTCAGACTCCATTGTCAGCCAATAGTAGCCTGCTCTCAACATCTTTCTAGCCATGGCATGTCCATTGGAATGAGTACCCAATGAACCCTCATGGACCTCAGTCATCAATAGGTTTGCTTCGTGTCTATCCACGCATCTGAGCAAAACCATATCAAAATTTCTCTTATAAAGCACTTCACCATTGAGGTAGAAACTGCCTGACAACCTTCTCAAAGTTTTCCTATCTTTCACAGATGCCCTAGGTGGGTAGTGTCGCACCTCAAAAAAATGATGATAATGCGATCCCTCGCGATAGGACGCGGAAAAAAAAATGTTCGAAACAGAGTCGCCACCGAACTTTATTCATTCCAATGAAGGAATAGGAAAATATCGAGAAAACCTTTAGAAATAAGAACAATGGTCATCGCAACCATATTCGGGTTCGGGAGTCGATTACGCAAGGGGAAAGTATTAGCACCCCTCACGTCCGTTGTACTCAACGGGAACCTCTTAGTCTGATTTTGCTATTTGACTGTTAATTGACTGTTATTTGCTTGCTTCGAGTGATTAGAGTTGATGATAGATATGGATGAAGACCTCAGGAGGGGAAATGGGAGGTTTTTTATTAGTGTGCTCGCGAAGATACAGCAATCTCCTGCCTACGTATCCTTATGGTGCAATAAGGAAATCAGAGCATTCGTAGTTCGGGCTACTACGAATATTTGGGTGTGTTTTTGTTTGGATGAACGACTGTCTAGGTCGGCGTTCTAAAGGCTAAACGCTGGCTTGTCTACTCTCGGGGGAGGCTCTAGCACTGGTTTGTTGGGCGCATTAGAAAGGATTGACAGTGTTCTTTTGATGAGGTTTTGGTCACGCGGGGGTGACAGGTTGAATTGATGTGTTTGGATGTTTGGTTTCGATCGCTCGGGGCGAGAAGTTAGGTTGATTTGTTGAGATGTTTTTTTTGAAGAACGACGAAAGATTGAGCAATGTGGTGTTCACCAATCGTCCAATTCTTTCGAGGAGTAATAAGGCGTCCGCCTTCTATTCCTTTTTTCGTTCAGATTATTTTGAAAGTTTGTTTGTGGATGTTGAATATGCACGGTAGTGAGGCGTACGCCCCCTACTTGCTTATTCAAAGGATAATGAGGCGTACGCCACTTATTCCTTTATCCAAGTTTTTTTAAAGTGTTTTAGTCGGAAGTCGATAATTTGTGCAATATGGCGTTCGCCAATTATCCAAATAATCGAGAGATTGTGAGGCGTACGCCTCCTATCTCTTATCATCCGAGGTTTAAATTGTAAAAGATATGTTTTTTTAGATGTCGTATTCGATTTGTGAAGGTAGTTTGTATTTTGAATTGGTAGGTTTGGATTTGTCGATGAGTTTTGATTTGATGACGAAGATTCGAGCAATGTGGCGTACGCCAATTATTCGAATGATCGAAAGATAGTGAGGCGTATGCCTCCTTTCCTCTTTTCATCTGAAATATAGAATTGAACGTATTTGGAATTTGTAGAAGTGTTTTGAAATGTTGGTGGTTTGAAAACAATTTGAATTTTAGAAATTATATTTGATTTAGGAAAAGTGATTTGGAAATTGTGTGATTTAAGATTTGATCGGATGACAAGAACTCGCGCAATATGGCGTACGCCAATTGTTCAAGTGCTTGAGAAATAGTGAAGCGTACGCTTCCTATCTCCTTTTCATCCCAAGTTATATTTAAGAGAACATTCTTTTGAAGTTGAATAGTTTGAAAAGTGGTTTGAGAATAAATTGATTTGAAATATTGATTTGAAATTGTGATTTAAGATTTAATTGGATGACAAGAACTCGTGCAATATGGCGTACGCCAATTATTCGAGTTCTTGAGAAATAGTGAAGCGTACGCTTCCTATTTCCTTTTCATCCCAAGTTTTTGTTTAATAGAAAATGATTTTGAAATTGAATGGTTTGAAGAAAATGATTTGAGTTTGTTTTATGAAATTTATTTGTGTTGGATGAATTGAAATGAAAATGAAATTTGAAAATGATTTATTGAAAAGATGATTACATGAAATTGGTTTAAATCAAATGATGAATTGATATTGAAATGAAATTAAAATGATTTATGAAAAGATAATTTGTGAAGTAATTTAGCTTGAAATGATTTGAAGTTTGTAATTGGAAGAAATTAATCCATTTTTTTTTAAACAAAATTAATTTATTAAATTTATTAAATTGATTAATTAAATTAATTAAAAATAATTATCAAAAATTATCTAATTAATTAAATAATTAAGTTAATTAAAGTTGATTAATAGAAATTAAACTAATTAAAGATTTTAATCGATTAATTAAGTTCAAAAGAGAAAATTACAGTTTAATGTATTTATGCATGGTTATACTAAATTGCCACTAAAATCAACTTACTGTAAAAATTACAGCAAGAGACATTACATACATTTCAACCATTCCAAACAAATTCCAAACAAATTCCAAACAAATTCCAAGCATTTCCAAATATTTCTATGAAAGGCAAAAAGGCAACAACAAACAGGTTACACACAATCCCCACACTTGGCTCATGATTCACATATTCATGCCTCTAGAATTCACGCAACGACAAGACCGTGTTCCAGGAATCAAAAACATAAACAACCTATAATTCCTTAATCAAGATCATGGAATATATAAACTTTAAAATCACTAATATTTTGAATAAAAATGAAGCAGAGATTTTGAAAATTCACAGATGCAATCAAAGCCGAATTGTGACCGAAATCGTGATTGTGAAAGCTATGGATGATGTTCTGCAGCGGTTTTCAACATACAGCATTAGGCGGTGCATCGTACAAATAAATCAACATACCAACGCAAACGTTACGATATCAAGGCCAATTGTGATACAACCGTTACCGTAACCAACACACAAAAAATAACATACACATTCAACTTTGTGCAACAGAAATTTTAAACAAAAATATTGCCGCAATGTGATGTCTACACCCTATCCAAATATCAGATTACAACTGCAGTGTTTCAATAATGCATAAGCAGGAATTCAACAACAGAAACGCAACTTATTTAAATTAAGAACCAGCCAGAACAATGTACTCATCACAGTAAGCAAGTCTAGAGATAGCGTTACCAAAAAAAAATGTAGATCTTCACTGCTACAGGTTACTGACGCGTTTGGCGGTGCTTCCGTTTTGCTATCAATGGGATTATCGAAATGAAGACAGAAACGTCATGTGGTTATTGAACCTTTTTGGTGCTTCCTCCTTCGTCTCCGCGACAAGCACTTCGGTAGCCTATGAACCTCATGGAGGAATTTCTCAAACGTTTTTCTTCTCCTGGAAAAGGTAACTTCGATGCTGGAACCTGCAACAGATCTAAACAGAAGATTTATCACAAGCTTACTCTAATCGAAACACAATCAGAGTAGAAACCGGCATAAAGACGTATTCGAGTTGGTAATTGCAGCGGTGTTTAAAGAATAGTGAAATTCGAGAAGGACGGCGGATGATTGTGGGTTTTTAGTGGATAGCGGTGTTGGAAGGTTGGTGTAGTGAGACGCGGACGACGGTGGTGTTAGCGATGAAGGGTTGATTAAGGGTTACGGTCTAGGGGTTGAAGAGGGTTGCTGAGGATGTGACGAGGAATGGGGTTAACCGCGGCTGGGTTGTGAAGGTGATGATGAAGGCGGCGACGGCGTTTTTAGGAGGTCGGAGATGGGTCGTTTTTGTTGGTTTTAGGGGATTTGGGTTATGGTGATTTTAACGGGGTTTGACGGAGGTTGAAGGTGGAGTTGAGCGAAGGAAGGGTTTGTGTGGAGAGTGAGGTGATGGTGAGCGAAGGCTAAGAGAAAGACGGAGAGGGTTGGTTTTGTGAAGCGGCGGCTAGGTTTTTTAGCTGAGAGTTGAGAGTGAGAGATTTGGAGAGTTTAGGGATTGTGAGGAGTGTTTTTTTTTTAGCTGAGAGTGAGAGAGCGTTCGTGAACAGTAGAGAGTGAATAGTGTATTTAGTGAATTTTTTTTTTGTCTTTTTCTTTTCCTTCGTACAGTAGAGAGAGAGAGGAGGTAGTTGTAGTGGAATGGTAGTGGAGCAGACAGTGGGTGGAGGAGAATGAGAGACGTTGGAGTATTTTGAATTTTGGTTTTATTATTTATTTTTTTGTTTTTTCTGTTTTATGAAGAAAAGAGAATCCAATGTTAACATATATATACATAATTATTAAATAAATAAAAAACTAATTAATATTTTAAAAACTCTAACTAACTACTATTTAAAAATTAACTAATAAAAAAAGCTAACTAACTCTTAAACTAATTAACAAAAAAAAAAAAAAACTAATTAATATTAAAAAGAAAAATCTAACTAATATTTAATTGAAAAAACTAATATTTAAAAATCAACTAATACATATAAAAAGAAAAATTAACTAATATTAAAAACTAACCAAAATCTAATTAAATAGCTAAATTTGAATATTTGACCAATTAAAAAAAGAAATCGAGTACCACTTTTTATTCAGAAAAATTAAACCCGTCACACTAAACTTGTCAGGACAAAATATACCTATTAAAAATACAGTTTTTTCCTCAAATTTTGACAAATCAACCGATTTTTTATTCTCAAATAAATTCCCTCTGATTGATATTTCCGGCATTTATTCATGATGCAAATGTGTGTCATGTTATGTGTATGATGCAAAAATGAAACTGAAATTAATTTTGAAAAGAAATTAAAATAAGCCCGGACAAAATTGGGGTACGACAGTTGCCCCTATTTAATTATCTTGAACTAGAAAGTAAGAATGACACTTGTCATCATACATTCGTGGTGGAAGGTAATTAAATACTAAAGGATCCAAATTTTGTCCTTTGAAATGCAATGGAGAGATGCAGATGAAGATGCAATGGATTCTAGCAACACCAAGTCGATAGGGGTAGAATGCCAACTCAATGCCAACCCTCGAGTCAACACTCAAGTCTTGCAAAGGTTATTTCTGATGTAAAGACAAATGTGGGACATGCTTCCTGGTACCAAAAGGATGACAGTAGAATTTGCTATCACCAAAAGGATGATAGTAATTCATCATGATTGTCAGGATTGTCATCACCAAAAGGATGATGGATAAGCTGAGCTTCAAAGGTATTCATCACCAAAAGGATGATGTCCGTCACCAAAAGGATGATGGTTATTCTGATAAAGTTTCCATTACTGAGAGTATAGTATCAAGCTTATCACCAAAAGGATGATAGTTGACTCATCAACTTCAAAGATCACCGTCACCAAAAGGATGAAGGTAAGATCCAACAACAAAACTTGTTATCACCAAAAGGATGATAATAAGTCAGATAACTTCAATGATCACCATCACCAAAAGGATGAAGGTATAGTCACACAACAAACTTGTTATCACCAAAAGGATGATAATAAGTCAACACAATCACCGTCACCAAAAGGATGAAGGTACAATTAAAACACAACTTGTTATCACCAAAAGGATGATAATCACCATCACCAAAAGGATGAAGGTATAATTAAAAGATAAAACTTGTTACCACCAAAAGGATGATAATCACTATCACCAAAAGGATGAAGGTATAATCAAGACACAAACTTGTTATCACCAAAAGGATGATAACCACCATCACCAAAGGATGAAGGTATAATTAAAGGATAAAACTTGTTATCACCAAAAGGATGATAATCACCATCACCAAAAGGATGAAGGTATAATCAAGACACAAACTTGTTATCACCAAAAGGATGATAACCACCATCACCAAAAGGATGAAGGTATTGTTAAAAGACACAACTTGTTACCACCAAAAGGATGATAAGAAGCACACACACAATTGATCGCCATCACCAAAAGGATGAAGGTAGGATCAAGACACGAACTTGTTATCACCAAAAGGATGATAAGAAGTCAACAATCACCATCACCAAAAGGATGAAGGTTTTGTTAAAAGACACAACTTGTTACCACCAAAAGGATGATAAGAAGCACACACGCAATTGATCACCATCACCAAAAGGACGAAGGTAGGATCAAGACACAAACTTGTTATCACCAAAAGGATGATAAGAAGTCAACAATCACCATCACCAAAAGGATGAAGGTTTTGTTAAAAGACACAACTTGTTACCACCAAAAGGATGATAAGAAGCACACACGCAATTGATCACCATCACCAAAAGGACGAAGGTAGGATCAAGACACAAACTTGTTATCACCAAAAGGATGATAAGAAGTCAACAATCACCATCACCAAAAGGATGAGGGTATTGTAAAACGACAAAACTTAGTTACCACCAAAAGGATGATAATAAGCACACAAACTTAATGATCGCCATCACCAAAAGGATGAAGGTAGGATCAAGACACAAACTTGTTATCACCAAAAGGATGATAAGAAGTCAACAATCACCATCACCAAAAGGATGAAGGTATTGTCAAACGACAAAACTTAGTTACCACCAAAAGATGATAATAAGTCGATAGTCACCATCACCAAAAGGATGAAGGCACTACAACACAACAGAACTCGTTATCACCAAAAGGATGATAATGAATCCACAATCACCATCACCAAAAGGATGAAGGTGAGATCATAACTTCAAAACTTGTTACCACCAAAAGGATGATAATAAGTTATGATAACTGTGAATATTGCTGACACCAAAAGGATGACAGTGGGGGTTGGATTTTTCAAATGTCACGGACTTACCATTACCAAAAGGATAACAGTTATCGTATACAGGGTGATGATCATTCTTCAATGGACTTTCACCAAAAGGATGACAGTGAGAACAATATTGGAAAACAAGGCTACTGACAAAGTTCAGTAAACCTGATTTGCTGGGTAGTGTTGGGACGTTGTTGGTTAAGATTTGCTCAGGGTATTGACAACAAAAGGTTGCAGAACCAATATTTTCTGGGGAGATGTAGTTTCTGTCAACAAAAGGTTGTAGGAAACGACTCGTTGAGGGACGCTCAACGTGAAACAAGGTAAGTGTTTGGAGAAACATTGTTTGTTTTAGCTGAGGATAACATCTTATCAACAAAAGGTTGAAAGAGGTAACTCGATGGGGAACGCCCGATAGTAGGGTAGGGACTCACTCAGAGGAAGTGACAATGACTCGACTGAGGATTGGCCTGGATGCCTACGACTAAACCTTGGATTTTGATTCGTGTTATGTACATGAATGATATGTATGTGTTATGTATGAGGTGATGCATGTGATGCATGTTGGAATGCAAAGACTGATTGGCTTGTTTGGGGTTGGCCCCCCTTCTCAAAGGTAGTGTAATTTTTTGGTAACCAAAGTTGGTTGTATTTGTTTTTGTGAGAATGCCAGCAAGGTGGGCTTTAGTTTTTTTGGTAATTGTCAATGTGAATTGCACTGTTGATTGGTGGAAAGGATCTGACTTCCCGACACTCGGTAGTTGATGATGTGATGATCACGCAATAGATGCGGATACTCTTGGTGCCCCAAGTTTGATCTTTTGCTGATATATTGTGTATTTGTCTTTGAGAAGATCTCAATTTCTTCTTCTGAGATGTTTGGCCAGCCTGTGACTGAGCATAGCGACGTGATCAACGCATGATGGTTGTGCTTTTGACGTGCCCTAAGGATTCTTGTCAACATATGATGTTATACTGGTATGAACTTTTGACGTTTTTGTCGTGAATTCAAGCAGTCACTAATGTTTGACGTAATCTGCTTGACTGACTTGAAGATATGAAGGGAATTTGCCCCTTGCAACTCGTCTTGCCCCAGATTAGCCTTTGAGGGACTTGCCCCAGATGGGTTGAGTACTGAAGTACTTTTCCTCCATGATCGACCGATGCTTGGAGATTTGTCTTATACTGACTACTTCTTAAGTCAATATGATCAAAAGATGTTGTGCCCCTGATTCACAGGATGGTTTTGATTCGTGTCAGCACCAACGATCAAGTGCCTCTTGAATTGCCCCTTGTTGGAATTTACTCGATGTCAAGTACTGACTGACAATTAAGAATTGTTATCCAAGAAATGGTGATTTTAATGCAACAGTTATGCAAGTTTTGAAAAACAATCATTCATTTGGAGTGTTGTGGTAGTGTGTGGCGAGTGGATCATGTGTCCAATCGCGGTGCTTGATTTAGCTAGTGTGTGAATGATGTAGTGAAGAGAGAATATTAGCAAATATCTCGGAGTCAGTTTACTCAACCTTGTTGTAGTATGCTTTCAGAACAAACCCTACTTCAATTAGGTCTTTTGAAGGTTGTAACGTGGCTTGGTTCATGGTTATTAAAACAAAAGGATGTAAGGCTCAAAGTTTATTTTAACCCACCCCTTCTTCATGATGATCTTCCAATCCTACGTTCAGTTAATTCACACACATTCGTTTTTTGCAGGTGTAAGGATAAAGATGGTGATTCAAGGTCTCTTGGAATGGCAGCCACCTTATTTCCTTTTTGGATGTCGGTGACCCTTTGATTTTGGTATGGTGGTCACTGAATCTTGTTTTGTTTTGTTGAGGACTTTCGTTGTCTCTCTTGATTCTTGTTTTGATCCCTAACTTTTGCATGGACTGCTTTGTTTGAAGCTTTAATCCATCAGGATTGCCCCTGTTTTTGCCTAAGTTTCCTTTTAGGGTGTTGGACTTAGCGGGCTCTTTCTTTGACTTTTTTTTGGAAATTGTGACTGCCAAGTCATTGGTCATTGAAGAACAACAAACATAAAATTTGGATTTGTACGGTTCCTTCGACACTTCAGGATGTGTGCGAAGAATGTCATATGGTTGATCCTTGTATGGGATATTTCATCTTTGTAATTCGTATGTGTAGTCAGGTTGACTGAACACTACCCTGCCCCAGGTTAAGCGTAAGGGTTTGTAGATCCGAAATAAACTCCTACTTCTAGGCTCGAAGTGGTTGACTAGGGATTAACTCCTTATCTCTCCAGTGTTTGGGGATTTTAAACAATGCCTGTACATCATCAGCAAGATTTTATTCGAAAGCATACGATCATCAATTATGAGTATTTTGTTTTCGTCATCCTCCTTCCAACATTTACTAACAATAGTGTGATGAAGAAAGTGAGGTGAAGTGGAGAAGTATGTGTTTGTGCTTTGAAAATGTGATAGATGAGTGAATTATGAAAGATTGATTCAAAGCATGCATAATCATCCCATTAACAAAACCAAATACAAACAACAATGTTCAAAGCATACAGTACTTAAACAAACAAGATCAAATTACAAGAATGTAAAATGGTAAAGAAGGGCATAATGATCGCCTTCATTCTTTGTTGACCATGGGAACAGGAATAGGGATTGGTCCTCCTCTAGGTTAGGAAGGGTTACCATCAAGTTCAGTTACTCCAGGGATGCTAAGTGATGGCGATCCAAACTGGGCAACAACTTTCCTAGCTTCGGCGCTAGTCTCAGCATCTTTCCTTTTGGACCAAGAGTAACATGGTCTCAAGCAAGCGATCCATCTTTTCTTGCATGGAATCAATGTCGGTCCTCATCGAAACTTGGTTTGCTTCCAACTGTTCGAGTGTCATCTTGTAGTTGCGGCGTGTCTCGTACCGGTGTCGAGTAGTCAGCGTTTACTGGACAAAGGGTAGAACATGGTGTGAGATTTTGTCTCTGGAAGATGAAATGCAATGCATGTTTATGATATGCAAATGCATGAAGTTCTGCCATGTTTTTTCACATAGGAATACAGACTTAAAATTATTCACACGTCGGGTACGTCAGGATAACAGGAAGAAATACGGGTTTTTCTGATTACTAGAAATTCCCAAGGGTAGGTTCTAAAGTTTGTGTTTTCAAGGAAGGAACTTAGACTCACGGATCAAGTTCAAAACTTCCTCGCAATGGTGGGCTAGCCACATCGTGATGGGAGTTCTGAAATGATCTAATCTAAGTGGGATTCTCGTATTGTACGAACAGGGTGTAGACCCTTCGGTTCAATACTACACAATCACCAATCATGAAAACAAAACTTGGGTTTAAAGCGAGGTCCCTAGAGTCACGGATCGTGTTTAGAACCTCCACCGCAATGATGGGCTAGCCATATTGTGATGGAAACTCCAAACAGATCTACTCTAGGTGGAGTCTTCGTATTGTCCCAATAGGCGTACGCCCCTCGGTTCAATACTACACAACTCCGGGTTCTAAGTTTTTCTCGAAGCTCAGGTGTGAAGCTTATCTCACAACATATACCCAGTCTCATATCAAAGTATCAAGATAAAATACATACAATACAAACAATCAAAAAAAGAATACGGAGAAATAAGTATGGAAGAAAAGAGTATCTTCCAACAGTCATAGCAAAATCAGACTAAGTTAGGCTAGACTCTCTCTTGCTTGGAGTAGGGTTCCCCAGCAGAGTCGCCAGTCTGTCGCACCTCAAAAAAATGATGATAATGCGATCCCTCGCGATAGGACGCGGAAAAAAAAATGTTCGAAACAGAGTCGCCACCGAACTTTATTCATTCCAATGAAGGAATGGGAAAATATCGAGAAAACCTTTAGAAATAAGAACAATGGTCATCGCAACCATATTCGGGTTCGGGAGTCGATTACGCAAGGGGAAAGTATTAGCACCCCTCACGTCCGTTGTACTCAACGGGAACCTCTTAGTCTGATTTTGCTATTTGACTGTTAATTGACTGTTATTTGCTTGCTTCGAGTGATTAGAGTTGATGATAGATATGGATGAAGACCTCAGGAGGGGGAAATGGGAGGTTTTTTATTAGTGTGCTCGCGAAGATACAGCAATCTCCTGCCTACGTATCCTTATGGTGCAATAAGGAAATCAGAGCATTCGTAGTTCGGGCTACTACGAATATTTGGGTGTGTTTTGTTTGGATGAACGACTGTCTAGGTCGGCGTTCTAAAGGCTAAACGCTGGCTTGTCTACTCTCGGGGGAGGCTCTAGCACTGGTTTGTTGGGCGCATTAGAAAGGATTGACAGTGTTCTTTTGATGAGGTTTTGGTCACGCGGGGGTGACAGGTTGAATTGATGTGTTTGGATGTTTGGTTTCGATCGCTCGGGGCGAGAAGTTAGGTTGATTTGTTGAGATGTTTTTTTTGAAGAACGACGAAAGATTGAGCAATGTGGTGTTCACCAATCGTCCAATTCTTTTGAGGAGTAATAAGGCGTCCGCCTTCTATTCCTTTTTTCGTTCAGATTATTTTGAAAGTTTGTTTGTGGATGTTGAATATGCACGGTAGTGAGGCGTACGCCCCCTACTTGCTTATTCAAAGGATAATGAGGCGTACACCACTTATTCCTTTATCCAAGTTTTTTTAAAGTGTTTTAGTCGGAAGTCGATAATTTGTGCAATATGGCGTTCGCCAATTATCCAAATAATCGAGAGATTGTGAGGCGTACGCCTCCTATCTCTTATCATCCGAGGTTTAAATTGTAAAAGATATGTTTTTTAGATGTCGTATTCGATTTGTGAAGGTAGTTTGTATTTTGAATTGGTAGGTTTGGATTTGTCGATGAGTTTTGATTTGATGACGAAGATTCGAGCAATGTGGCGTACGCCAATTATTCGAATGATCGAAAGATAGTGAGGCGTATGCCTCCTTTCCTCTTTTCATCTGAAATATAGAATTGAACGTATTTGGAATTTGTAGAAGTGTTTTGAAATGTTGGTGGTTTGAAAACAATTTGAATTTTAGAAATTATATTTGATTTAGGAAAAGTGATTTGGAAATTGTGTGATTTAAGATTTGATCGGATGACAAGAACTCGCGCAATATGGCGTACGCCAATTGTTCAAGTGCTTGAGAAATAGTGAAGCGTACGCTTCCTATCTCCTTTTCATCCCAAGTTATATTTAAGAGAACATTCTTTTGAAGTTGAATAGTTTGAAAAGTGGTTTGAGAATAAATTGATTTGAAATATTGATTTGAAATTGTGATTTAAGATTTAATTGGATGACAAGAACTCGTGCAATATGGCGTACGCCAATTATTCGAGTTCTTGAGAAATAGTGAAGCGTACGCTTCCTATTTCCTTTTCATCCCAAGTTTTTGTTTAATAGAAAATGATTTTGAAATTGAATGGTTTGAAGAAAATGATTTGAGTTTGTGTTTATGAAATTTATTTGTGTTGGATGAATTGAAATGAAAATGAAATTTGAAAATGATTTATTGAAAAGATGATTACATGAAATTGGTTTAAATCAAATGATGAATTGATATTGAAATGAAATTAAAAATGATTTATGAAAAGATAATTTGTGAAGTAATTTAGCTTGAAATGATTTGAAGTTTGTAATTGGAAGAAATTAATCCATTTTTTTTAAAACAAAATTAATTTATTAAAATTTATTAAATTGATTAATTAAATTAATTAAAAATAATTATCAAAAATTATCTAATTAAATTAAATAATTAAGTTAATTAAAGTTGATTAATAGAAATTAAACTAATTAAAGATTTTAATCGATTAATTAAGTTCAAAAGAGAAAATTACAGTTTAATGTATTTATGCATGGTTATACTAAATTGCCACTAAAATCAACTTACTGTAAAAATTACAGCAAGAGACATTACATACATTTCAACCATTCCAAACAAATTCCAAACAAATTCCAAACAAATTCCAAGCATTTCCAAATATTTCTATGAAAGGCAAAAAGGCAACAACAAACAGGTTACACACAATCCCCACACTTGGCTCATGATTCACATATTCATGCCTCTAGAATTCACGCAACGACAAGACCGTGTTCCAGGAATCAAAAACATAAACAACCTATAATTCCTTAATCAAGATCATGGAATATATAAACTTTAAAA
This sequence comes from Lathyrus oleraceus, assembly GCF_024323335.1. Lineage (NCBI taxonomy): Eukaryota > Viridiplantae > Streptophyta > Magnoliopsida > Fabales > Fabaceae > Lathyrus > Lathyrus oleraceus. The sequence goes on from NC_066579.1 coordinate 126,479,066, forward strand.
TCACCAATATTTTGAATAAAAATGAAGCAGAGATTTTGAAAATTCACAGATGCAATCAAAGCCGAATTGTGACCGAAATCGTGATTGTGAAAGCTATGGATGATGTTCTGCAGCGGTTTTCAACATACAGCATTAGGCGGTGCATCGTACAAATAAATCAACATACCAACGCAAACGTTACGATATCAAGGCCAATTGTGATACAACCGTTACCGTAACCAACACACAAAAATAACATACACATTCAACTTTGTGCAACAGAAATTTTAAACAAAAATATTGCCGCAATGTGATGTCTACACCCTATCCAAATATCAGATTACAACTGCAGTGTTTCAATAATGCATAAGCAGGAATTCAACAACAGAAACGCAACTTATTTAAATTAAGAACCAGCCAGAACAATGTACTCATCACAGTAAGCAAGTCTAGAGATAGCGTTACCAAAAAAAAATGTAGATCTTCACTGCTACAGGTTACTGACGCGTTTGGCGGTGCTTCCGTTTTGCTATCAATGGGATTATCGAAATGAAGACAGAAACGTCATGTGGTTATTGAACCTTTTTGGTGCTTCCTCCTTCGTCTCCGCGACAAGCACTTCGGTAGCCTATGAACCTCATGGAGGAATTTCTCAAACGTTTTTCTTCTCCTGGAAAAGGTAACTTCGATGCTGGAACCTGCAACAGATCTAAACAGAAGATTTATCACAAGCTTACTCTAATCGAAACACAATCAGAGTAGAAACCGGCATAAAGACGTATTCGAGTTGGTAATTGCAGCGGTGTTTAAAGAATAGTGAAATTCGAGAAGGACGGCGGATGATTGTGGGTTTTTAGTGGATAGCGGTGTTGGAAGGTTGGTGTAGTGAGACGCGGACGACGGTGGTGTTAGCGATGAAGGGTTGATTAAGGGTTACGGTCTAGGGGTTGAAGAGGGTTGCTGAGGATGTGACGAGGAATGGGGTTAACCGCGGCTGGGTTGTGAAGGTGATGATGAAGGCGGCGACGGCGTTTTTAGGAGGTCGGAGATGGGTCATTTTTGTTGGTTTTAGGGGATTTGGGTTATGGTGATTTTAACGGGGTTTGACGGAGGTTGAAGGTGGAGTTGAGCGAAGGAAGGGTTTGTGTGGAGAGTGAGGTGATGGTGAGCGAAGGCTAAGAGAAAGACGGAGAGGGTTGGTTTTGTGAAGCGGCGGCTAGGTTTTTTAGCTGAGAGTTGAGAGTGAGAGATTTGGAGAGTTTAGGGATTGTGAGGAGTGTTTTTTTTTTAGCTGAGAGTGAGAGAGCGTTCGTGAACAGTAGAGAGTGAATAGTGTATTTAGTGAATTTTTTTTTTGTCTTTTTCTTTTCCTTCGTACAGTAGAGAGAGAGAGGAGGTAGTTGTAGTGGAATGGTAGTGGAGCAGACAGTGGGTGGAGGAGAATGAGAGACGTTGGAGTATTTTGAATTTTGTTTTTATTATTTATTTTTTTGTTTTTTCTGTTTTATGAAGAAAAGAGAATCCAATGTTAACATATATATACATAATTATTAAATAAATAAAAAACTAATTAATATTTTAAAAACTCTAACTAACTAGTATTTAAAAATTAACTAATAAAAAAAGCTAACTAACTCTTAAACTAATTAAAAAAAAAAAAAACTAATTAATATTAAAAAGAAAAATCTAACTAATATTTAATTGAAAAAACTAATATTTAAAAATCAACTAATACATATAAAAAGAAAAATTAACTAATATTAAAAACTAACCAAAATCTAATTAAATAGCTAAATTTGAATATTTGACCAATTAAAAAAAGAAATCGAGTACCACTTTTTATTCAGAAAAATTAAACCCGTCACACTAAACTTGTCAGGACAAAATATACCTATTAAAAATACAGTTTTTTCCTCAAATTTTGACAAATCAACCGATTTTTTATTCTCAAATAAATTCCCTCTGATTGATATTTCCGGCATTTATTCATGATGCAAATGTGTGTCATGTTATGTGTATGATGCAAAAATGAAACTGAAATTAATTTTGAAAAGAAATTAAAATAAGCCCGGACAAAATTGGGGTACGACAGGTAGACCTGGTTCTGGAGGAAATTCTTGATATCAAAATACCAAGGCTTGTCATCATTCACTTCTTCAACTGCAAATACGTGAGCTGGTCTATCCAAGCGCATCACAGTAATGTTGGGGACATCGTTCCACCGTCTAACCACAATCATGGAAGCAAGCGTAGCAAGAGCATCTGCCATCCGATTATCTTCTCGGGGGATATGATGAAAGTCAACCTCTGTAAAGAACGTTGAAATCCTTCTTGCATAATCTCTGTACGAAATGAGACCAGGTTGATTCGTCTCCCATTCACCCTTGATCTGATTGACAACCAGGGCCGAATCACCATACACATCCAGATGCTTGACTCTCAAATCAATACATTCTTCTAGTCCCATAATACAGGCCTCATACTCAGCCATATTATTCGTGCATTTGAAAGTTAGCCTTGCTGTAAACGGAATATGTGAACCTTGAGGAGTAATAATCACTGCCCCAATTCCATTTCCATACTGATTCACAGCGCCATCAAACACCATCGTCCATTTGGAACCAGGTTCCGGACCTTCATCAAGTGTAGGCTCATCACAATCTTTCATTTTCAAATACAGAATCTCCTCATCTGGGAAGTCATACTGAACAGACTGATGATCTTCAATCGGCTGGTGCGCTAAATGGTCAGCCAAGATACTACCTTTAATAGCTTTCTGAGCTCGATACTCAATATCATACTCAGACAACAACATCTGCCAACGGGCAATCCTCCCAGTTAAAGCAGGCTTCTCGAAGATATACTTAATCGGATCCATTCTGGATATCAACCAAGTTGTATGATTTATCATTTACTGGCGCAAACGCTTAGCGGCCCAAGCCAAAGCACAACACGTCTTCTCAAGCATAGAGTATCGAGACTCACAATTAGTAAATTTCTTACTGAGGTAGTAGATATCAGATTCTTTCTTCCCTGATTCATCTTGCTGACCGAGTACACAACCCATCGAGTCTTCAAGAACAATCAAATACATAATCAGAGGTCTTCCTTCCACAGGCGGAGACAAGATCGGAGGTTCAGACAGATATTCCTTGATACTGTCGAAAGCTTTCTGGCAATCCTCGGTCCAATCATGAGACTGATCTTTCCGAAGGAGCTTGAATATCGGCGCACATGTGGCAGTCATGTGGGATATAAATCTGGAAATGTAGTTCAAGTGGCCAAGAAAACCTCGGACTTGCTTCTCAGTTTTGGGTGCAGGCATCTCTTGTATTGCTTTGACCTTTGCAGGATCAACTTCAATACCTCTCTCGCTGACAACGAAACCCAACAACTTGCCGGAACGGACTCCAAATGTACATTTGTTCGGATTCAGGCGAAGTCTAAACTTCCTCAGACGCTGAAAAAGCTTCAACAAATGCTCAACATGTTCAACTTCCGTTCGGGACTTAGCAATCATATCATCAACATAGACCTCTATCTCCTTGTGCATCATATCATGAAACAAGGTAGTTATAGCTCGTTGATACATGGCTCCGGCGTTCTTCAAACCGAAAGGCATCACTCGATAACAGAATGTTCCCCAAGGTGTGATGAATGTTGTCTTCTCCATATCCTCTGGTGCCATCTTGATTTAATTATATCCGGAAAATATGTCCATAAACGAAAAGACTTTGAACTTAGCTGTATTGTCTACTAACATATCAATGTGTGGTAGAGGGAAATCGTCTTTAGGACTAGCTTTGTTCAAATCTCTGTAGTCAACACACATACAGACTTTTCCGTCCTTCTTAGGAACAGGCACAATATTGGCCACCCATAGAGGATATGTAGAAGTCACCAGAAACCCCGCATCAATTTGCTTCTGAACTTCCTCTTTGATCTTCACTGCCATATCTGAGTGAGTTCTTCTGAGCTTCTGCTTCACAGGCATGCACTCAGGCTTCAAAGGCAGGAAATGTTGCACAATATCTGTATCTAGACCCGGCATGTCTTCATATGACCAAGCAAATATATCTAAATATTCTCGTAGCAAACTGATCAACCCCTTCTTGACAGACTCTTCAAGGAGTGCCCCAATCTTCACCATACGAACACAATCTTCAGACCCCAAGTTGACTGTTTCCAGATCTTCGAGATGCGGCTGAATGATCTTCTTCTCATGCTCAAGGAGACGGGTAATCTCATCAGGAATCTCTTCAACATCATCTTCCTCTGCTTCAAATACAGGGAATTCAAAATTGGGAGATGGCGTTGGATCATTATGTTCAATGGGTTTTAGAATCAACCTGCATAATGATTTTGGATAATAAAAAAACTTTAGAATTTACACAAGCAACCATTATGCAGATGAAAAAGATTGCTTTTATTCTTGTTTTTATGGTTTTTTGTGATCACTGATTTCATGCAATAAGCAAAAAGTGAAAACAAATGGAAAAACAAATGTTTAATAATGCATTAATTGAATGAAAATATCATTGTATAAATGCTGCCAACAATGTCATCACTTCTCCTTTTGGCATGGTAGAAGGGTTTTGAACAAAGTGAATCATTACTCTGATCTATAAATGACTGTAGGAACATCTACAACGACCCAATTGTGGCAGACACCACCAGGTATGATGAAGTTGCTCAAGTCCTCTGCATCCTCTTCCAAGATAGCAGCAGCTTCTTCAGGTTGATCAGCATGGATGAAACCTCCACTCTTGAACAAACCTTGCTCGTTAAATGCCCCAGAATAATAGCCAATGCCAGCCCGAGATTTATTGTCTTCAAGCTCAATCATCTTCCCCAAACCAGCAACTGCACCACATTCAATGGCCAGTTTTGCATCGCGATAGGAAGCAAATGAAGGAGACTTCTTCTCAGTTGGCTCAGCAATAGATAAAGCTTGAAAAGGAGTTCCAACTTCATCCTCAGCATCAATATAGGAGAAAGAAGACAAGTGGCTAACCAGGAGAGCCTTTTCTCCCCCTACCACAACCAGTTTCTTATTCTTCACGAATTTCAGCTTCTGGTGTAGGGTGGATGTCACGGCGCCAGCCTCGTGAATCCATGGTCTACCAAGGAGACAACTATAAGATGGGTGGATATCCATAACCTGGAAGGTAACTTGGAAATCGCTTGGTCCAATTTTGATTGGGAGATCAACTTCCCCAATCACGGTCTTACGCGACCCATCAAAAGCTTTCACAACAACACCACTCTGCCTCATGGGAGGCCCCTGATACGACAATCTTGAAAGAGTGGTTTTCGGCAATACATTTAGAGATGATCCAGTGTCTACCAGCACGTTGGACATGGCATCAGACTTGCAGTTCATGGAAATATGTAAAGCCATGTTGTGGTCTCTTCCCTCCTCAGGGAGATCAGCGTCACAGAAACTCAAAGTGTTGCAAGCAGTAATGTTTGCAACGATACTATCAAACTATTCTATGGTGACATCGTGATCAACATAGGCCAGATCCAAAACTTTCTCCAGAGCCTCCCTATGGGGTTCTGAATTCAGCAGCAGAGATAGAACGGAGATTTTGGACGGCATTTGTAGAAGCTGGTCTACAACATTGTACTCACTCTTCTTGATGAGCTTCAACATCTCATCACATTCTTCATTAACAATGCCACTCGGGCCAACAGAAGAAACAGGAGTCTTCGGTACAGAGGAGGGTTTGGCAACAGCAAGTGCCGGATTCTGAACACTCACAGCAGTCCCAACTGGACGCTCAGCAGAATCAGAAGCAACGTGAGCCTTCGGGGGTGCAGAGAATACACGACCACTACGGGTCAACCCGCTCACATCAGCAATGTTGGTCACAGAAGTTGAAGGCAAAGGCACTTCTTTCCCATCTTCCACAACAACGGGATTATATCTGAACGGAATTGCTTTATCCCAAGAATAAGGCACAGGGCCTGCAGGCTTGATTATTAGTGAAGGAGAGACCTTCGGCTTGCTCTCATAACGAATGACAACAGGCTCAGGATCTTGAACACAGGAGAAATAACATTCACTTCTGGTTTATCTTCATCAACATTACGGTTTTGAAGAATCTCTATGGTACCTTCATCTAACAGCTCTTGAAACTCTCTTCACACTTGGCGATAACCCAGTCTGTTGACGAAGCAGATGCGGCATTTGTCATGGTCATGCTCCATATAACTGTATTCACACAGCAAACGATGTAATTCGACCAATGACTGTCTAATATGACTCACATATTTGACTTTATATTTCCCAGGGCACCCCTGGACCATATTCACTGATTTCCCATGCTCGGGCAATGGGTTCTTTGTAACATTAGGGCCTGAGTCCTCGAAGCTCATAATGCCACATCACATAAGGTCTTGAACCTTAGTCTTCAATGGATAGAATTTTCTATGTTGTGACCCGGAGCACCGGAATGATACACATAATGTTGGTCTGGCTTGTACCACCACTGAGGGTTGACGGGCACAGCAGGAGGATCTCTGGGAGTAACCAGTTTCCTCTCCAACAAGGAAGGATATAATTCAGCATGTGACATAGGAATGGGATCGAAGCTGATCTTCTTCCTATCATAATTCAAATTGGCTTGGTTACTAGTGCTGCCACGAGGCTGGTAAGCCTGTTGCTGTGGACGATGTTGTTGATACTGAGGTTGTTGCTGATGTTGATGCTGATTAGGCTGCTGATACTGCGAATTATCTCTGAAAACAGGTGCTATATAAGCCACCTGATGCTGATTGCCGGCATGACGCACTGGCTTCCTCTTAGCAGAGGGTTTTCTCGGTTTAGCATGGGACTGCACAACATGTGCCTCCCCATCTTTCTTCTTAAACGCCCCATACCGTTTAGAAGAGCTCTCATCTTTTGACAAACGTCCTTCACGGACTCCTTCCTCCAGACGCATCCCCATGTTCACCATCTCGGTGAAATCAGAGGGAGCACTCGCAACCATCCGCTCATAATAGAATGAGCTAAGAGTCTTCAAAAAGATCTTAGTCATTTCCTTCTCTTCCAGAAGAGGAGTAATCTGAGCAGCCAGCTCTCGCCACCTCTGGGCGTACTCCTTAAATGTCTCTTTATCCTTCTGGGACATGGCCCTGAGTTGATCACGGTCAGGCGCCATATCAACATTATATTTGTACTGCTTGATGAAGGCTTCGCCAAGATCGTTGAAGGATCGGATGTTTGCACTATCGAGGCTCATATACCAGCGAAGAGCCGCACCGGAAAAACTATCCTGAAAATAATGGATCAACAGCTGATCATTATCTGTTTGCGTAGACATCTTCCTGGCGTACATGACCAGGTGAGCGAGAGGGCAGGTGTTCCCTTTATACTTTTCAAAGTCAGGCACTTTGAACTTGATCGGAATCTTAACACCGGGAACAAGGCAAAGTTCAGCAGCAGACTTGCCAAACAGATCTTTCCCTCTGAGAGTCTTCAATTCCTTACGCAACTCAAGGAACTGATCATTCATCGCGTCCATCTTCTCATTGACATCTGGGCCCTCAGACGGCTCAGAATGATAGATGGTGTCGTCTACCCTAGGCATGGTATGCACGACAGGAGGAGCAGCAACAAGGACCGGGCTAGATGCCGACATAGAAGCAAAGGTTGGAGAAGGAATATCAGGCATGAAACCCGGAGGCATACCCCAAGGAAACCCGGCTGGCATGGCATTTGGCATGAAGTGAGCACTAGCAGCTGGCACGGTCGGAGCGGCGACTTCTGATATAACAGTCCTCTAGGGAGGAGTTGCAGGAGGCGGAGAAGGTTGATTCTGAGCAGACAAGAACTGCTCCATCAGAGCACTCAAACGGGCCACTTCTTCCTTCAACTCTCTGTTCTCTTGCTCAAGTTGATCCATCACTCTAGCAGAATTGGCTCTGGTATTGTACCGGTGAGTCAGCTTGTCTTCAAAATAAATGAAGAACATAGAGTTAGGCCACAGACAAGAAGACCAGAAGAACCTGCTTATGCAAAATGATGCATGAAATGCTTGTGCACATGCTTTGTTTTATTTTCAAGGAACCCTTAGGGTATCATTTACAATTTTGAATATTTAAAGCATTTTAATTTCATATGGAAAATATCTCATTCAAATATATTCAAGACAAAGAAGTACAACAATTTTGATCATTACAAAGAGAAAAGGAAAATGAACATCCTATGGATCCCTAGAAGCTCGGGATGCTGGAAGACGAGATGCACACAGCTTCTTGATCTCTCTCTCATAGGCTGCTTCCATATCCGCTTTCTCCTTCGCAAGTCGATCGTACTTCCTCTTCCAGAATTTGGAAGACTAAGGAAGCAGAGAAGTCCAAGTATCATTCGGATCGTCGATCACCTGATGCTCGAGAAACTCAATCAGAGCGTCCTTTTCCTTAAGTTGCTGCAGCAATTCCCCTCTTTCACAGATCCAGGCACGTGAAAGGTCTTCTTCTCTCAACTCCTCTACACGTTGGTTAGGGAGGGTTGAAGGCCCAACCACATCCAACGGTGTAGGTCTCGGATGATCATATGGCATAAGATACTCGGCAGCTCTCTGTCTGACCCAAGAGGTATATGGCTCCAAAGCAATGTAGTTCTTCGGTCCTAGCTCATTCCTACCCTTCTTATGAATATTGCACCAAGCGCGGACCATCATGGCTTTTAGGCCTTGGGGATCTTTACCTTCCTGAAAGAACACACCTTCTAACAGAATGTTATGAGGTTTATCCTTTAGGGGGAACCCAAGCTGACGACGTGCTAGAATAGGATTGTAGCTGATCCCGCCACATGTACCAAGAAGAGGCACATTAGGGAATTCACCACAATAATCAATGATCTGAACAGTATCATACACGCGATCATACCAAGAGATATCATCATTAGTGAGAGACATAAGTCTCTGAGACCACCGTAGGCATCCCTTGTTCTCCTTGAAAGCAACCGCCTGCGGTAAGTGCGAAATAAACCACTTATACAACAGAGGTAGACAACACACAATAACTCCTCCACCCTTTGCATTCCTCAGATGCAAAGAGACATAGGTATCACCCAACAGAGTCGGAACGGGATTAAGAACTGAGAAGATCCTAATGGCGTTCGCATCCACAAATTTGTCGAAGTTGGGAAATAATAACAATCCATAGATGAGCAGCACAAATAAAGCCTCAAAGGCATCCTCACTCATGGCCTTCCTATAAAAGGTGGCTTGAGCGATGAGGAACTCGGAAGGAAGACCTTGAATTCCACCTTTGGTAGTCAGATTAGCTTTAATCAAAGATTCATCTATGTGCAACAAGTTCGCAATCTCCCGAGCAGTCGGAATACTCTCTAAGCCATTGAACGGTACCTGGTCCAGAATAGGAATACCCAACAGATGAGAATACTCCTCCAAGGTAGGAAGCAACTGGAAGTCCGGAAAAGAGAAGCAGTGATATAGAGGATCATAAAACTGCGCCAGAGTACTCATCAATCCCTCATCAACCTGAGTAGTCAACAGAGGTAGAAGCTTCCCATAACGAGCTTTGAAACCCAAGGGATCTAATACAAAAGATGTCAGATTACTTAACTCTTTCACATCGGGCTGTCTAAAGCTGTACTTCTTCGTATGCCTTTTTGGTCTTTCCATGTCTGAAAATTTTGCAAATAAACCCTTTAAGTTCCTTGAAATTTTTTTGATTTTTCTGATGACATGAATGCGGATGAATGCATGAATGCAACAATCACACTCAAGGATCAAGCAAAGCACACCAGACAAAGGTCATGGGAAAGCTCATTGTATTCTTAATATCAATCATCCATTTTGGTGGATTTAGGTTTTCACCTTATCAACACCCAAGTTCCATTGATATTAACGGTACATGAACCGGCTCGAACATCCTTAATATCAACCATCCGTTTTGGTGGATTTAGGTTTTCACCTTATCAACACCCAGGTTCCATTGATATTAAGGTTGTCTGAACGACTCAACCATGAATCACGGGTTTGCTGAGAGTCACGAGCATGGAGTCTCGGTTAAGAACCACCCAACGGGAGTGTACTAGGGTTTAAACCTGCCAAACATGTTCTACCAGAGGTTCCCATAATCATCGTCCCATCTTTCGAATATTATCGGAGGAACGAATACTCGTATTTCAAAAATATTCTCAAGAGAAACTCTTATGAGTGTAGTATCGCGTAACAATCGCATCAGAACTTACATCTGAACGACCTCCGCACTACGTCCTAAAAATAGGCCAAGATGGGCTTGGTAAACTAAGGTCCTTGGTTTCTACGGCACATGATTGAAAGAATAATGCCTAACCACAAATAACTTGTGTGACATTATTAATCCAACATGACCTCCACCAAGTGAATGGACTCGCAAGTCAACTGGCTAAGGAATACTCCACACCAGTCAACCAGACTATGCCATTCTCCTATCCTAAGATGCACTCGAGTTCGGGTATAGAACTCATCTCACAGAGATCACCAAAGCAAACAGCAATTGTATATCAAGCAATTCAAACATTACAATCAATACAGTTATCCCAAATTGTACAAAAATATGTCATATAACAAATAACAATATAGCACAACAAGGGTGAAAAGTAGGCAATACCACCAAGGATAGTTGTCCCCAGTGGAGTCGCCACTTTTCTGTAGCGGTGTATTCGTCACTTTATGATTTATTGATTAAATCAAAAGTAAAGTATACAAAGAATCGAGTCGCCACCGCACTTTTATTTATCCAAAGGACTGGCTAAAAAGCGAACAAAAGCCTAAGAAGTTTTACACATAGAAAACTAATGAAAAGATCAGAGAGTCTGGGTAAGGGGTAAATTACGCAATGGGAAGGTGTTAGGCACCCAAAACGTCCTAGGTACTCCTAGGGAGCCCTTTTCACACTTGTTGAATGAAATGTTATTTGTTAATGAAATATTTATTGTGCAAACATGAATGGGATGATGAGAAAAGAATATACAAGTTATTATTTTTGTGTTTGAACGGATGAACCCGTTGCCTACGTACCTTTCCATGAAAAGGTAAAGGATCAAAACGCCGTAGTTCGGCTAAAAGATTTCCAAAAAGTATGTGAGTTCATTTTAAAACACAAGCCCTAAGGTTTTTCATTACTAATGGGAGAAAACTCAACCTGAATCAACAATCCACCATGCGAGGACAGCTTCAACATACTAGTGAGGGGTTAACCCTATAATAAGTATGGAAGACTTACAATCAACTCACTAAGGATAAGGTAAGATTTACATCAACCACTATGATAATTGAAACCTATGGCTAATGTATGAAAAACTTAACAAGAATGGACAAAGCCATCAAAACAATTGAATGGGTGAAGTTAATTGATTATGAATATTCACAAAATATGGTCAAAGTAGAATTATGATTCAATTCAGAAAAAAGTATTATCAAAAGTGAAGTTTGAAAGTCAAGGACTTAAGGTCCAGGTTTCTAATTTGAAAAGACATGAAGATGTTTGCACAATATTTATTTCAAGTTTTGAAGACAACATGTGAAAAGGGGGTTTTGGAACAAAAAGGGTGAATGGAGTGTAAAACTTCTCAGAAGGGTTCACCTCTTGAAATCATACGGAAGATGATTCAAGTGTGTCCTTTGGAATAGGCAATGAGCAATAACAAATAAGCAAAGCAAATGGATACCGGATGCCAATAAATGGACTTACACCAATCTCCTAAACAAAAGGTGGATACCGGATAACAATAAATGGATTTACACCAATCTCCTAAACAAAAGGTGGATACCGGATACCAATAAATGGATTTACACCAATCTCCTAAACAAACAAAGATACCAGATGCCAATAAATGGTCTTATACTAGTCTCCCAAAGCAAAACAAAACCTGGATGTCAGATGCCAATCTATCTGGGCTTACTCTAATCTCCAACAGATGATCATGGGAAACAAATGCCAACAACATGGACTTACAATTGAATCCTCACATACAACAAACAAAACAAAAGCAATAAGCAAAGAGGACATAAGTCGCCAATGAATGGTCTTACACTCAATCCCTTCCAAATCATAGGAACAAATGGCCAATGAATGGACTTACAGTTGCTTCCTCAATGGACAAACCAAAGAAGTGTCACAAAGATATGAAATGATGATCATGCAATAATGAGCAATTAATGATGATAAATGCACAAAGGCACACAAACAGGTATGTACAGATGAATGAACCAATAAACAAGCAATGATTCAGTTAGCACACACTATACACAAGCAATTAGACTCACACAAGGTTAGACTTTAAAGTCAACTGGAATGGGGTAAATGGTGCTCTTAACCTTAACATTGAGAATTAAGGTGAAGCAGATGAAAAGGATATGAGGGGTGTGCCTCATGGCTCTTATCCCTGGTCAGGGAGAGCTTCAAATAATAGAAGGTGTGGGAGTTCAGAAAGTTGGAACTCTCTCCACAAGTGAATGACTCTATAGATCTTGGGTTAATATCCACAATGCATCAACATGTTATGTGAGCAAAGGGACGACACGCAGACTAGCAGGAGATGGATTACACATCTCTTTTATCTGCCAATTGCCTTATCAAAGGACTTTTCCTGCTTGGGGACAAAAATAAACAATCACAAGCATTGCCTCTTAAGGAGGACTTCAGACAGTTGCCTGACCACATAACAGGCCAGGTCTTCCAGACTACATGAAGAAGAGAATGTTATACCTAGGTTAAACAACCAAGCAAAGCACAAGCAAGTTCACAATGAACTTAGAAACTAATGTACCTGAAAACAATCCAACTCAATCAGTATACCAGTCAAAAAGTCAAACAGACAGTTAAGAATCAACAGTCAACAGACATAGTCAAACAAGCTATGCAACAAGGTGCAAGGCACAAGCTCAACTCAAAGGAGCTAAAAGCCACCTACAAAACAAATCAAGATTATCCAACATCAACAAAATAATCCATCTAAATGAATGAATCCAATTATGGCCATGTGCTTTCTTAACCTGAAAACCAAGCTCAAACATGAGAAGCAAACCACTAGGACAAGGCCTAGGGTCAAAGAGGGAGAAATAATTCAAAACAGAACATGAAAATTGACATGGATCAAATTCAACCAATTAAGAACATAATCCAGTAGGTCTCATGTCAATAGCATCAACCAAATTCATTTCACAAATCAAATGAGGCAAGGCATGCAAGTTGGAAGCACATTGAAGCAACAGAATGAGCAAAGGCATATTAATTCCAAAATGGTTCAAAAAATATCAAGTAAAATCATGGCTAAACAGAACACATCAAAGGATCAACACACCAAAAATCAAAGCATTTGGATAAGTTTAAGCATGACAATAAAATTCCATAAGGCAAGGCTATCACAAACAAGCTCAAGTAGGGCACAAAATGCTACATCAACTTAGCACAAGCCTAAAACAGAATTGACAAATGATAAAGACCTCAAACCAAAGCCACAATAAACTTCAACGTGTCTAGAAACAATGTACAAAATTTCAAGTTCATATGATAAAGCATAAGAATTTCACAAATCATTGAAGTTCATGACTGTCCAAAAGCTCTCAAATGGCAATCCAGAAATAAAAATCCCAAACAAATCATAAATGATTCCAAAAATTCGAAAAAAAATCATGATCAATCCTAACATCCAGAAGAAGCACCATGCACAAAATCACATCATTTGGCATTTATTTGGCATGGCAAAGAAAATCATCAAGTTGAGTAAGCAATGGTGTGACACACATTGTCACACCTACATTAATCAGATCATATCTCAACAACCATAAATGCTAAAAATGCAAACTCAACACCAAAATGACCAGTAAGATGTCTAGTTTAAGCATGTCAATTTTCAGATCCATTGGATAAACCATCATCATTTCACAAAGAAAATGGCAAGCAAGGTACAAAATATGATACATGCTAACATTCCCTAGCACCAATTTAATTTCAGCCATGCACAATTTGTGTAAAAATAACCAAAAAGTACTAGACATGATAAGGAGCAAGGTGCAAAAAACCACACATTATTTGGAGCAATATTTATTGAGTTATGAAGTTTTTAAGTGAAGAAAAAATTAAAAAAAAACATGATGAAGCATGTGGAATGACATGAAGAACAATGAATAAAATGCAAATGGCCTTTAGGAAGAATGCTGTAGGCCGGAATCGAATGGTGGTAATATTTGAATGAGAGCGCGCGCATATGTGAAACGCGCCGTTTCATTAATATGATGTGGCAACGGGAATCAATTAGGACCAATCAATTTGACACGCCAAGGCCACGTGGTCCAGTGCATGATCAAAAACATCAAAACGCATGCAATCAGGCGCCAGGAAGATCAAAAAGGTTCTGGAAACGTGAAACCCTAACATTCATCAACATTCATCGTGTTCTTGAGCTCAAGAACACATGTGCACAGAAATTCACAACCAACATATCATTGGACTCGTCTTCCATCATACAACACATATCCACAACTAATTTAACCTAATTCTACATGTATCAAGCAAATCGAACACAATAAGTTTCACATGCCAAACTTCAAATCACCATAACTATCATAATACTGCATGAAAATTAATGATCTAAAGCCCAGTGTAACCAGTGATGAAGGATCTACATCATGCACCTAATTATTTCAAGAATTAAAGCATTCGAAATCTGACCTTAATGAAGATGCAGAAGTGGAATTGCTCGATTCAGGTCCTGGAAAGCAGAAACAGATGTTCTTCAAGGCTTAGATAGATGAATGGATGAGGAAGGATAGCTCAATCGTGCTTAATCTGGCCAGAAACTTCAACTGCCATGGATGAGTATAAACTTCAACAGCTTCGAATCTTGATGAATTCTTCTGGATCTTGCTTCCAAAATGCTCTTCAATGTTCCTATGTGATGAATCAACCAAGAACAAGGCAATGCTTTTGCAAAATTTTGATGAAAATTGAGAGAGAAAGTTTGAAGAGATTTTTCTAGATCTGAGATTTGTGAATTGTGGTTGCAGAATTCTGTTATGTTTATGGTTATATACTCCCTCTTAATCCAATCCTTAATCATGCTTAAGCTTGTGGCAATTGGAATTAGCAAGATAGGGTGCATGTGCCAATTTGGAGAATTCACCTTATGCATAGAAAGCCAATGGAACAGTGCACGATTTTGGCTTGGCAATCACTCAAAATTCTGTTTTAGAGCCAAGGCAAATGGTGGGAAGTGAAAACAATGAGCCAAATTCAAATTACCACTTTCCCTCCAAAATTCAAATGGAAAACCAACTATTTTTGTGATGAGAATTCATGGCTTATGATACATGTTTTGGATAGTGCATGTCAAGAGAGAAATGTTGCAAAAAGAACCACTTCATTTGGCCATATGGTTCAAAAGTTATGCAATCTTGAAGTTCAAATTCACTTGGCAATGTTTGATCCATATCTTTTCAACCATAAATGAGAAATTCATGTTCATGGACTTTTTGGAAAGGTGAGAGCAAGATCTTCATCTTTCATGTTGGATAAAGTTTCATTTGAAGCTTTCTTGATGATGTAATCTTGAGGAGAAAACCTTTCCATTTTTGGCAATTCCAAATTACAAGTCACTTACTATTTTTGGAAAGTTTTCATCTGACCTCAAATTCTTCCATGTTGATGTTTGAAGTGTCAAATGAGACTTGTATGGACATGAATGAGGCCTCTCTAACCACCTCCCACCTTCAAATCCATGATTGAATGCACAGTTGACTTGTGTTGACTTTTCTAGGGTTTCAGTTGACCTGGCTATGCTCAGATGAAATTCAAACTTCTACCACTTGAAATCTTGATTCAAAATGATATCATGGTTCAAATAAACTCTTGTGAATGATCATGGTGCCCAAATTCTCAAGAATGGCCACCATCTATTGCTCAGTGAATGCCTTTGACTGCTTTGACCTGTGATTGCTTCATCTGCAAGGCAAAGGTTAGATGACATATTTTTGTACTTTCGGTTAGTGGTAAAAAGAAAAGCAATGATATATAAATGCAAAACATGCTTGGTGATCAAGAATCACACTAAAAAAGACAACCCACCCACAAGGAAGGAAGCAAAGGTGCACAATGATCCTTGAGACAATGATATGATATGACATGATGCCATGAGGGATCTTAGGGCCAAAATTGGGATCTTACACATACCCTTAATGCCCATAGATCTAGTATGGCCATCATGCTTCTGCTGCGCAAGAGGTTTTGTTAGTGGGTCAACAATATTGTCAAGTGTAGGTACTCTACATATTTTCACATTTATATCTATTATCTCTCGAATGAGGTGATAACGCCTAAGTATGTGTTTGGATCGTTGGTGAGATCTAGGTTCCTTAGCTTGTGCGATAGCACCATTGTTATCACAATAGAGACCAATGGGATCCACAATGCTAGGAACTACGCCAAGTTCACTAATGAACTTTTTGATCCAAACAGCTTCCTTTGCTGCACTTGAGGCAGCAATATACTCGGCCTCGGTTGTAGAATCAGCAACTGTATCTTGCTTTGAACTTTTCCAACTCACAGCGCCACCGTTTAAGCAAAACACATAACCAGATTGTGATCTAAAGTCATCCTTATCTGTCTGGAAGCTAGCATCGGTGTATCCAATTACAACCAGCTCTTCCTGACCTCCATATATCAAGAATGAGTCCTTAGTCCTTCTCAAATACTTTAGGATATTCTTGACAGCTACCCAATGAGCATCACCAGGATCAGATTGGTACCTGCTCGTTGCACTTAAAGCATACGAGACATCTGGTCGAGTACATAACATGGCATACATGATAGATCCTATTGCAGATGCATATGGAATCTTATTCATGCGATCCCTTTATTCCTTAGTTGAAGGGGATTGTGTTTTTGATAGACACATGCCATGTTGCATAGGTATGAATCCTTTCTTGGAATCATGCATATTAAAGCGTCTCAGCACTTTGTCTATGTACGTACTCTGACTTAGGCCAAGCAATTTTTGTGATCTATCTCTATAGATTCTGATTCCTAATATATAGGCTTCTTCACCTAGGTCCTTCATTGAAAATCATTTCCCCAACCAAGACTTTACTTGTTGCAGGGTAGGGACATCGTTTCCAATGAGTAATATGTCATCTACATATAATACCAGGAAAATGATCATGCTCCCACTAACCTTCTTGTAGACACAAGGCTCATCTTCGTTCTTGATGAATCCATATTGTTTTACTGTTTCATCAAAACGAAGATTCCAGCTTCTGGAAGCTTGCTTCAATCCATAGATTGATCTTTGTAACTTACATATCTTTTGGGCTTCTTCTGGTATGTCGAATCCTTCAGGTTGTATCATGTACACATCCTCAAGAAGATTCCCATTAAGGAAAGCAGTTTTGACATCCATCTGCCATATTTCTTAATCATGATATGCAGCCATAACAAGTAAAATCTGAACAGATTTAAGCATTGCAACTGGTGAAAAGGTTTCATCATAGTCAACCCCATGAATTTGTTTATATCCTTTTGCAACCAGTCTTGCCTTATAGGTATGTACCTTACCATCCATGTCAGTCTTCTTTTTGAAGACCCACTTGCATCCTATAGGGTTAACTCCTACAGGAGGTTCTACCAAGGTCCAAACTTGGTTTGTGTACATGGAATCCATTTCAGATTTCATGGCTTCTAGCCACTTCTCAGACTCGGGACCAGTTATGGCCTCTTGGTAGGTCACTGGCTCATCTTGATCCATGAGTAATACATCACCTTGATCAGTTATGAGATATCCATATCTCTCAGGTAGGTGACGTATCCTGCTTGACCTACACTGGTCTTGTTCTACTTGAGCAGGTTGCTCTTCCACAACTACTTGTGTTTCTTGCTCTAATTCCTCCATAGGTGTATCAATGCTTTGTGATTCTTGAATTTCTTCAAGCTCTACTTTCCTCCCACTGATTCCTTTGGAAATAAAATCCTTTTCTAGGAAAACTCTAGTTCGAGCGACAAACACTTTGCCCTCAGAAGGATTGTAGAAGTAATACCCTCTTGTTTCTTTAGGATACCCCACAAATAGGCATTTGCCAGATTTGGGCTCAACCTTAGTTGAAATTTGTCGTTTCATATAAACTTCGCAATCCCAAATCTTCATGTAAGACATATGTGGTTTCTTACCACTCCATATCTCATATGGTGTCTTCTCAACCTTTTTGGATGGAACACGGTGAAGTGTGTAAGTTGCTATCAATAGTACTTGTCCCCAAAAGGAGTTTGGAAGATCAGCGTGACTCATCATGGATCGGACCATGTCTAACAGGGTTCGATTTCTTCTCTCAAATACACCATTCCATTAGGGTGTTCCAGGAGGAGTAAGTTGGGATAGGATCCCACACTCTTTCAGATGGTCATCAAACTCTAGGCTTAAATACTCACCACCTCGATCTGATCGAAGAGTTTTAATATTCTTACCTAGTTGGTTTTATACTTCATTCTTGAATTCCTTGAACTTTTCAAAGGACTCTGATTTGTGTTGCATTAAATACACATAACTATATCTACTGAAATCATCAGTAAATGTGATGAAGTACTGAAAACCTCCTTTGGCTGGTATGTTTAGTGGTCCACATACATAAGTATGTATGAGGGCCAAAAGATCATTGTAGCGGGGTATTCGTTACCATTAGAGATATTGACTAAATCCAAGGTAAACCATACAAGTCGAGTCGCCACCGTACTTCTATTTATCCAAAGGAATGGTTAGAAAGCGAACAAAAACCTAAAAGTTTTATCGAATCAAAAACTAGTAAAAATGTCAGGGATCGGGGTAAGGGGGTTGGTTCTGCAATGGGAAGGTTTTAAGCACCCAAAACATCCTAGGTACTCCTAGGGAGCCCTTTTCACATTTGTTGTAAGGTTGGTATTTTGTGAAAATTTGTTTGTGCAAACATGATTGAAGAGATGAAAGGAGAATATACAAGTTATTTACATTTTGTGTTTGGATGGATAAACCCATTGCCTACGTATCATCTTAAAAAAGATTAGGATCAAAACCTCGTAGTTCGGGGTAAAAATCTCAAAACAAGTTGGTGAATTGATTGGTCCAAAAGCCTTAAGGTCTTTTGTTATCCAAGGGACAAAACTCAACCCAAAACCACAAATCCACCATGTGAGGATAGCTTCAACATGCTAGTGAGGGGTTAACCCTATAATAAGCATGGAAGACTCATTGTCCATCACTAAGGATATAGGTGAGTATTACATATACCTCAAGGATAACTCAAACCTAATAGCTAATGGTTATGAAAAGTTTTGATAAGAGAGTGGCCATTGAAACCACAAAAAAGGTATTTGAATGAGTGGTATTTACTAATGAAAAGTATGTACAAAATATGGTCAAAGTTGATTTAAAAGTTCAATTCAAAAATAAGTGTTATGAAAAGAAAGTTTTAAAATCAAAAGCATAAGGCTTAGGAGTCTTGTTTCTTGACTTCTAAGCCTTTTGCATGATTTAGGAAGCAATCTATCCTTAATGCAAAGTCATTCACTTGATCCATGATCAAGATGAATTAGATTTGAATCAAGGAAGATTAAACCTCCATGTATCAATGATAACCACCAATCTTTAACTCATTGATCAAAAAGAAAAAAGAAAGAAGAAGAAGAAGATGAAGATGAAGAATTAAAGTGCATTAATGAAAATGGTATGTACTAATCAACAAGCATTGACCAAAGATAGAGAAGATCAAGGTCAAACAATAGAAAACAAAAACAAAATGAAGATTAGAAGTCAAGAAACAAATAAAATATTTTTGGCATTTTTTAATATTAAAATAAAACTTGAATTAAAATAATAAAGAAAGGTCAAACTTCAAACTCACTTTAAATCAACTTTGAAAAGTCCAACTGAATTATCCCAAGTTCAACAAGGTCAAACAAAGTTTGACAAAAAATTTCAGCATTTATAAAATTAAGAAACTATTTTAAATCAACTAAAAATGCATAAAAATAACCTAATTGAACTAAAATCTCAAATAAATCTCAAATCAATTAATAAATTGATGAGAATATTTTGCATAGATCTATCATCATTCAAAAAGGTTGGAAAAATATTTTTGTATTTTTTGAATATCAAAAACTATTTTAAATGAATTAAAAATAACCAGAAAAGAGAAAATTACTAAAAAATATCAAATGATAAAATAAAAAATATTAAAAATCATTTTTAGAAATTAGAAATTAAAAGGAGAAGAATGAAATTGGTCCCATAATTTTTGGACCAATAATGAGAGAGATATGAATTTTTAAAGTGAATTGGAGTTAAAAAAAATGAAAGAAATTAAAATCAGAAATTAGAAAATAGGAAAAAGCGTGAGCCACTGGATCTGAGCTCATTAATTGAGCTGGAAAATCATGAGGCCCATACGCGCGCGCCTACCATGTGTCGCAACCTGCGAAAAAACAACCGGCAAAAAAGAACAATGACAGAAGAGTCGCCACCGTGCGTTATTTATCCCAAAGAAGGGAAAGGAAACGCTCGAAGTAAACCTGGAAAAAGGAAAGGAAAAGACAAGGTCTCGCAACCAAATCTTGGGTTCGGGAGTCGATTATGCGAAGGGAAGGTATTAGCACCCCTACGCACCCGTAGTACTCTACGGGATCCACTCTTGTGGTTCTCGTCTAAAGGGTGTGGGTTTATCTAATGTACTATTTATTAAAAGAGGGGTCAAAAGAAAATGACTCGCACAGATGTCGCATCCACTGCATACGTATCTCATCTGAATATGAGAATCAGAGCCTTCGTAGCTCAGCTACCTATGGGTTAAAGAGGAGTGTGCTCATTAAGACATCGCGTCTTATGCCTACGTATCTCATCTGGAATGAGAATCAGAGCAAAACATAGTTCGGCTAACTAGGGGTTTGTTATGGACGAACGACGCTACTACGTGATCTACCGGATGCTCGACCTTTGGAGACTTACTCGCCTGTAGTAGAAGGAGTTAACGTGTTCTTAGGAGAAGAAAAACCAATGAGTTTGTTTGTGCTTTAGGGATGCTCATGCAAAAAGGAAGTCCTAGACGAAGGAACCGTGCTACCTTAATTGTCATGCAAACGAGAGACTATACGAAGCCTAGCAATCCTATGGGGAGACGATCACACCATACAAAACAAACATGCATAAAGTAAACACGCCAACAAGGGGGCTCAAACATACATGGGTAGGGCTTTAGTCAAGAGGGGTCATATCAACCTCGACAAACAAGCCATGGAAGGGTAGTCAAACGGGCTCTTAACCACTAACATTGAACGTCAGGGTGAGCAGATCAAAAGGGTAATGAGGATAGGACCTCATAGCTCTTAACCCTGGACAGGGTGAGCTCATGACAAGGTGTGGGGGTTCAGAAAGACGGAACCCTCTCCACTGACTGACCGGACAAAAGATCTTGGGCTTTTGTTCTGAAGCATCGACACGTAGTGTGATCTTAAAGAACGACGCACTGAATAACGGGGGATTGGCTACTAATCCCTTTTATCCGCCAATTGCCTCTTCATGGAGGTCTTCAACACTGGTGCCTCTTCTTGGAGGTCTTTAGGCACAAAAGTAAACACACAAAAACATTGCCTCCTATCGAGGTCTTCCAGCTGAGAAAGCGGTAAAATGCGGGAAAAATAAAGGGATCAAGAGATCTACCGCACGGATAAAAATCCGAAGTAATAGCAACTAACGAAGCAAGAAACCCGGTGATCTCTCAAGCTAGCACCACCAAAGAAAGCAAGTCAGCGGAGCGATCAGAATAAATCTCCAAATGGTATCCCACAAATAAAGTGGAACACCGAGCAAGCTGTCTCTTCAAAAATCATGTGAGCCCTCACAAAAACTCAACAAACAAGTTAGAGTAACATGATGGAATCAGGAGAAAACAATGCCATGACAAACACAAAACAGATTAGAGCAAACAAAAGAAAAGCAACTACTGTCACGCTCGCTACTGCTTCGCTTAGCGAAGGCTTAGCGAAGCTTCGCTGCAGGCTCGCCTAGCGATGGTGCTAGCGAATGCCTGCGGGTTCTTGGTTCTTCATGGATAACAGTACGATCTCGAAAACCCCAAACCCCGTGGTCTCCATTTCAGAAATTAAGTGATTAAACATTCAAGGTATCATTCTACACATTCATGCAGATCTAAACCCCACATGCAAAACCTAATGAAACCCGCACTTCCAAATTCATCCATAATACCTCATACATTCAGAAATTTCAAATTTGAAAGCATAAAAAGCAGCGGAAATAGGGCAAACCTGATTGGAGATATCGATTGAAATCGAATGGCACGGCGGGGTTTGTAAAACAACGTTAGGGTTTGTGTGAGAGGGAATCGGTTCTTTGCAGATGAGTTCCCTTCAGTCTCTGGAGGCTGCTATGAATTCTGTTAGCTCTTCCCCCGGGTTTTCCATTGAATATTTAGAATTTATAACCTGATTTTCGTGGCTTGGTGGGCTCAAATGAGGGCCACTCAAGCCCATGACTTTCTGTTATTTTTCTCAAAACGCGTGGGCTTCACCTAGCGAAGGATCTGCTCGCTTAGCGAGCATGACAGTTCAGAGTCGCTAGGCGAACCATACTGCTCGCCTAGCGAGCATGACAGCTCAGGAACATATTTTTGTTCTTTCAATATTAGCGTTTTGAATGATGAATAGACCCCATTTGAACCTGTTGTAAGTAACTCAAGTCTTTCCTTTGTGTTGACTGATCCCCCGAATAGAACCCACAAAGTGTCTTGGATGATATTCAAGCTTCTTGGATCTGATTCTGATTGACATGATGAAATGCAATATGAAAAGTTAAATGACCTAAAAATGAATGCATGAATGAGGAGGGCAAATTTTGGGGTGTTACAACTGCCCCTATTCAATCATTAGTTAACCCGAGCAGGATGAAAGCGAACAACTTATCAGACAAACAGGGTGAGCTGTGATTGAATACCAAAGACAGACTGAAAATTTGCGCTCTGAGAACACCACAAAAATGCTGAAATACATCGCGCTATTTTTTTTCCGATCCTCTGGCTGAATGTGAATCAGTCTTCTGACTTAATCTGGAGTTTCGATCCTCTAGCTGAATCTATTCTGGTTGGATATTATTTTTGATCCTCGGGCTGGATCCGATTTTGATCCTCGGGTTGGATACAATTTTGTCTTCTGACTAGACACGATTCAGTCTTCTGGCTAGACATGACTTCGATCTTCTGGCTAGATCTTCTTCGATCTTCTGGCTAGATCTTCTTCGATCTTCTGGCTAGATCTACTTCGATCTTCTGGCTAGATC
This sequence comes from Lathyrus oleraceus, assembly GCF_024323335.1. Taxonomy (NCBI): domain Eukaryota; kingdom Viridiplantae; phylum Streptophyta; class Magnoliopsida; order Fabales; family Fabaceae; genus Lathyrus; species Lathyrus oleraceus. Next base: position 126,502,374 of record NC_066579.1, read on the forward strand.
TTCTTTGTTTGATTCTCTGGCTGAATCTATTTTCGGTCTTCTGGCTAGACATGACTTCGATCTTCTGGCTAGATCTTCTTTGTTTGATTCTCTGGCTGAATCTATATTCGGTCTTCTGGCTAGACATGACTTCGATCTTCTGGCTAGATCTTCTTTGTTTGATTCTCTGGCTGAATCTATTTTGGGTCTTCTGGCTAGACATGACTTCGATCTTCTGGCTAGATCTGGATTGTTTTGATGATAAATTCCCATCATCAGGATCTCGCATCTAAGGCATGCGCTGGTTGACCCTCTTTCGAAATCTACACCCAATCTTCATGTTAGATATACAGCTTCGAGAATATTCCACTTTTTGGGCTTCGTACATATTCTTCAGGCTAGAACATGTTGTAACGACTCTTCAATTAGACTTTGTTTTTAAATTGCGATCCGCGGGCTGGATCCTCTTGCAGGTTGATTTTCTGTTGAGCTGTCAACCTACTCTTCTAGCTGGCTTGCTGGGGAAATAACGCTTGTAGGCAACTCTCTGGCTGAATCTTCAAATTTAACCTTAGGCTGGCTCACTGGAAAACGATTCTCAGGCTGAATCTTCGAAATGACCCTCTTGCTGGATCACACGCACTTGATCCTCTGGCTGAATCTCATGACTTCAGTCTACTTTGAAGAACCTGTTTATCAGCTTATGTGTATGCTTGATATGCATGCAAATGCAAATGTTATGCATTGTGCAAAAAGAAATCTGCTTGGGGAAGCAAACTCCGGTAGGGAACGGATCGTTGTATCAATCCTTGAATGCTCTGTGGGGAATGATCCGTCTGCCGGAACCGGGGAGCCACCGAAAAAAAATATAGACCTCTTGCTGGGGGAGTATCAACTATGGGAACTTTGTTTGGCGAGGCTCTGTGAGGAGAGTCTGTGGGGAAAGCACTTCCTGGGGAAATGTCGTAGGACTCGACCTTTGCTGGGGATATGAACTTGCTAATCGTCCTCTGGCTGAGGATCAAAACAAATCTGTTAAAAATAATCTGCTGGGGAATGAGATGAACACTGGGAACACCACTCTCTTGTCTGTTGGGTATGCAACTACTCCGCTGTTGTTGGGGATGCAAGGTGCAACTCTACTGGGGGACATGCTCTGCTGAGGAGAGACTTTGTCAACCGCTTGGGGATGAGGATTCATGACTTGGCATCCGGTTCCTGTGACCTGCAAATCACACACGTATGTCCCGGGAGAATTACTCGGTTTGAATTCACCGTCCGGGATTAAGCACATTCAAAGCAATTTTAGATGTTTTCCTGTGCAAATCATCTGCAAAAGCCACCATTATGTTCAGATGCAATATGTTTAATCAAGAATTCAGACATCTTTTGCAATCAAACTATTAAATGAAAAAAAGGCTCTTTAACTGAATTATTCGACTTTTATTGGTTGAAAAATTTGTGCCAGGAATAGGCGAGTACATCAGGAAGCTGATCCCTGAAAAGCGGCGATCGCTATAAATTGAACAAAAGAAAACAATCCTAACGACAATGTGGATACGGGGTCCCACTGAGTTTCGGCTCTGCTATGGCTCGTATGACCTCAAGACGCTCTGCTCATCTTGCCTTCTGAAGTGGATGATTAGTCGATCTTTAACCTTCGAAGATTGCCAGATTGAATGAAACGGTGATATAACACGGATGAACTCAGATTGCAGTCATTTGCTTATTCCCTCTTTTGCGTGGACCGCCCTTTTGGGTTTTCAATCCATCGGGATACCCCTTTTTGCCTGAGCCGCCCTTTCGGGTTTTCGACTCACCGGGTGTACATTTTTTTATTTATATATCCCTAATTTTTGCCCGAACCTCTTTATTCTGTTTTTTGGTTCGTCGGGATGCCCTTTTTTTGCCTGGACTCTTTTTCTTTTGTCCAGCGGGTCTGTTATGCGAAGTATTTTTTAACCGCGTCTGAGTTGACAGGGGATGGGAAGTCATCGCCATCCATGGTCGTTAGCATCAAAGCTCCGCCAGAGAAAACCCTTTTAACCACGTATGGACCCTCATAGTTCGGCGTCCATTTGCCCCTGTGATCTGTGTTGGGAGGAAGAATTCTTTTGAGTACCAATTCACCGACTTGATACTCCCGAGGGTGCACTTTCTGATCAAATGCTCTCTTCATTCGTCTATGATATAGTTGGCCATGGCATACAGCTGCTAGTCTCTTCTCCTCAACTAGGCTCAGCTGGTTGTATCGAGAACGGACCCATTCTGCTTCGTCCAGCTTAACATCCATCAAGACCCGCAAAGAAGGAAGTTCGACTTCAACCGGAAGAACTGCTTTCATGCCATATACAAGCTGATAAGGTGTTTCCCCGGTGGATGTTCTAATTGAAGTTCGATACCCATGTAATGCAAACGGTAACAATTCATGCCAGTCCTTGTATGTTACCACCATCTTTTGCACAATCTTCTTAATATTCTTGTTAGCTGCCTCAACAGCGCCATTCATCTTTCGCCTGTAAGGGGAAGAATTGTGATGCTCGATTTTGAAGTCCCGGCAAAGCTCTGCCATCATTTTGTTATTGATATTCGAACCATTATCAGTAATGATCCGCTCGGGAACTCCGTATCTGCAGATGATATGTCTTTTCAGAAATCTGGCTACCACCTGCTTCGTAACATTCGCATAGGATGCTGCTTCCACACACTTAGTGAAGTAATCAATAGCGACCAAAATGAATCTATGGTCGTTGGAAGCATTCGGTTCGATCTTGCCAATCATATCAATGCCCCACATTGCAAAAGGCCAAGGTGACGACATGACCTTCAATGGGCTCGGAGGGATATGCACTTTATCTGCGTAAAGCTGGCACTTGTGACACTTTCGGGCGTATGCGCAACAGTCTGCCTCCATTGTTAACCAATAATATCCCGATCTTAACAACTTCTTAGCCATTGCATGTCCTCCGGCATGGGTACCGAAAGATCCCTCATGTACTTCTTGCGTTAACATGTCCGCTTCCTGCTTGTCCACACATCTGAGCAAGACCATGTCGAAATTTCGCTTGTATAGAGTATCATCTGAGTTCAGAAAGAAGCTATCGACTAACCTCCTCAACGTCTTCTTATCATTTGAAGACGCCACAGCTGGGTACTCTTGACTCTTCAGGAAACGCTTGATGTCATGATACCACAGTTTATCATCAGATACTGCATCGACAGCAAACACATAGGAGGGTATATCAAGCCGAGATACATCAATTTTGGGTACGTAGTTCCAACATAGCACCTTAATCATCGAAGACAAGGTAGCCAAAGCATCAGCAAATTGGTTTTCTTCACGAGGAACGTAATGCAGCTTCACCGTCGTAAAGAAAGTCAACAATCTTCTCGTGTAGTCTCTATAAGGAACCAAATGAGGCTGATGTGTATACCATTTCCCGTTGGTTTGATTGATGACCAAAGTTGAATCCCCGTATACATCCAGGGTTTTAATCCGTAGGTTGATGGCTTCCTCAAGTCCTAGGATACAAGCTTCGTATTCGGCTTCATTGTTGGTGTAGGGAAAAGTTATTCTGGCACAAAATGGCATATGAACCCCCCTCCTGCGTGATCAACATTGCACCAACTCCGCGACCATTGACGTTAACCGCCCCATCAAACATCATAATCCATTTGGATTCGGGGTCAGGCCCCTCCTCCGGGAGTGGTTCCTCGCAATCTTTCGATTTGAGAAACATGATGTCCTCATCAGGAAAGTCGAACCTCATAGGTTGGTAATCATCAATCGGTTGCTCTGCAAGATAGTCTGACAAGAAACTTCCTTTGATGGCTTTTTGTGAAGTGTATTGGATGTCATACTCTGTCAGTATCATTTGCCACCTAGAAACCCTTTCGGTAAGCGCTGGCTTTTCAAAAATATACTTGACTGGATCCATCTTTGATATCAATAGAGTCGTGTGAGTCAACATTAACTGTCTTAGTCGGTGAGCAGCCCATGCCAAAGCGCAACAAGTTTTCTCGAGCAGTGAGTATCTTTGTTCACAGTCGGTAAACTTTTTGCTAAGGTAGTATATTGCATGCTCTTTTCGACCTGACTCGTCATGCTGACCGAGCACACAACCCATTGACCCTTCTAACATAGTCAAGTACATGATCAATGGTCTTCCCTCTACTGGAGGCATTAGAATTGGGGGCTCCTGCAAATACTCTTTTATTCTTTCAAAAGCTTTCTGACAATCATCATTCCACCTGACCTCTTGCTCTTTTCTCAGCATTTTGAACAATGGCTCGCATGTGGCTGTAAGATTAGATATGAACCTTAGAATGTAGTTCAATCTGCCCAGGAAGCCACGAACCTCTCTTTCTGTTTTAGGTGCAGACATTTCTTGAATAGCCTTTACTTTCACAAGATCTACCTCTATTCCTCTTTCACTTACAATGAAACCTAACAGCTTACCAATTCGCACTCCAAAAGTGCACTTGTTCGGATTCAGCCTTAACTTGAACTTTCTCAGACGTTCAAACAACTTCTGCAGATTGTCCAGATGTTCTTCTTCTGTTCGGGACTTGGCAATCATATCATCTACATAGCATTCGATCTCGTTGTGAATCATATCATGAAAAAGTGTTACCATGGCCCGTTGGTACGTTGCCCCTGCGTTCTTCAACCCAAATGGCATGACCTTGTAACAGAAGGTACCCCATGGTGTGATGAATGTCGTTTTCTCCATGTCTTCCGGTGCCATTCTGATCTGATTATAACCGGAGAAACCATCCATGAAAGAATATACGAAGAACTGAGCTGTGTTATCAACCAAAACATCGATGTGAGGTAATGGGAAGCCGTCTTTCAAACTAGCTCTATTCAGATCTCTGTAATCGACGCACATCCGTACTTTTCCATCCTTCTTGGGTACTGGTACGATATTGGCAACCCATGGTGGGTAACTGGCCACAGCAAGAAACCCGACGTCCCACTGTTTCTGAACTTCTTCTTTGATTTTCATTGCCATGTCATGATGAGTTCGGCGTAACTTCTGCTTCACCGGTGACATATCTTCATTCAATGGTAACCTGTGCACAACAATGTCTGTATCCAAACCCGGCATATCTTGATAGGACCAAGCAAAGATGTCGACGTACTCACGAAGCAAACTGATCAATTGTTCTTTCACCTCGGCCTGTAGACTGGCCCCGATCTTGATCTCTTTCTTGTCGTCTTCGGTACCAATGTTGACGGTCTCAATCACCTCCTGATAAGGTGTAATAGCTCGATCCTCCTATTTCAACAACCTGGCTAACTCTTCAGGCAATTCACAATCTTCCTCAACCCCTTCTCCGGCTTGATAGATAGGATTGTCGAAGTCATACTTGGCCATAGCAGTGTCGTTAGTAGTGAGATCTGGGTGATCATCTCTACATGATGGAGGATCATGCTTTACTTTAGAACGAGATTTTTTTTTTGGAAAGAAAAACGAAAAAGAACCGGAGAAAAAGAACAATGACAGAAGAGTCGCCACCGTGCGTTATTTATCCCAAAGAAGGGAAAGGAAACGCTCGAAGTAAACCTGGAAAAAGGAAAGGAAAAGACAAGGTCTCGCAACCAAATCTTGGGTTCGGGAGTCGATTATGCGAAGGGAAGGTATTAGCACCCCTACGCACCCATAGTACTCTACGAGATCCACTCTTGTGGTTCTCGTCTAAAGGGTGTGGGTTTATCTAATGTACTACTTATTAAAAGAGGGGTCAAAAGAAAATGACTCGCACGGATGTCGCATCCACTGCATACGTATCTCATCTGAATATGAGAATCAGAGTCTTCGTAGCTCGGCTACCTATGGGTTAAAGAGGAGTGTGCTCGTTAAGACATCACGTCTTATGCCTATGTATCTCATATGGAATGACAATCAGAGCAAACCGTAGTTCGGCTAACTAGGGGTTTGTTGTGGACGAACGACGCTACTACGCGATCTACCGGATGCTCGACCTTTGGAGACTTACTCACCTGTAGTAGAAGGAGTTAACGTGTTCTTAGGAGAAGAAAAACCAATGAGTTTGTTTGTGTTTTAGGGATGCTCATGCAAAAAGGCAGTCCTAGACGAAGGAACCGTGCTACCTTAATTGTCATGCAAAGGAGAGACTATACGAAGCCTAGCAATCCTATGGGGAGACGATCACACCATACAAAACAAACATGCATAAAGTAAACACGCCAACAAGGGGGCTCAAACATACATGGGTAGGGCTTTAGTCAAGAGGGGTCATATCAACCTCGACAAACAAGCCATGGAAGGGTAGTCAAACGGACTCTTAACCACTAACATTGAACGTCAGGGTAAGCAGATCAAAAGGGTAATGAGGATAGGACCTCATAGCTCTTAACCCTGGACAGGGTGAGCTCATGACAAGGCGTGGGGGTTCCGAAAGACGGAACCCTCTCCACTGACTGACCGGACAAAAGATCTTGGGCTTTTGTTCTGAAGCATCGACATGTAGTGTGATCTTAAAGAACGACACACTGAATAACGGAGGATTGGCTACTAATCCCTTTTATCCGCCAATTGCCTCTTCATGGAGGTCTTCAACACTGGTGCCTCTTCTTGGAGGTCTTTAGGCACAAAAGTAAACACACAAAAATATTGCCTCCTATCGAGGTCTTCCAGTTGAGAAAGCGGTAAAATGCGGGAAAAATAAAGGGATCAAGAGATCTACCGCACGGATAAAAATACGAAGTAATAGAAACTAACGAAGCAAGAAACCCGGTGATCTCTCAAGCTAGCACCATCAAAGAAAGCAAGTCAGCAAAGCGATTAGAATAAATCTCTAAATGGTATCCCACAAATAAAGTGGAACACCGAGCAAGCTGTCTCTTCAAAAATCATGTGAGCCCTCACAAAAACTCAACAAACAGGTTAGAGTAACAGGATGGAATCAGGAGTAAACAATGCAATGACAAACACAAAACAAATTAGAGCAAACAAAAGAAAAGCAGCTACGGTCACGCTCGCTACTGCTTCTCTTAGCGAAGGCTTAGCGAAGCTTCGCTGCAGGCTCGCCTAGCGATGGTGCTAGCGAATGCCTGCGGGTTCTGGGTTCTTCATGGATTACAGTACGATCTCGAAAACCCCAAACCCCGTGGTCTCCATTTCATAAATTAAGTGATTAAACATTCAAGATATCGTTCTACACATTCATGCACATCTAAACCCCACATGCAAAACCTAATGAAACCCCCACTTCCAAATTCATCCATAATACCTCATACATTCAGAAATTTCAAATTTGAAAGCATAAAAAGCAGCGGAAATAGGGCAAACCTGATTGGAGATATCGATTGAAATCGAATGGCACGGCTGGGTTTGTAAAACAATGCTAGGGTTTGTGTGAGAGGGAATTGGTTCTATGCAGATGAGTTCCCTTCAGTCTCTGGAGGCTGCTCTGAATTATGTTAGCTCTTCCCCCGGGTTTTCCACTGAATATTTAGAATTTATAACCTGATTTTCGTGGCTTGGTGGGCTCAAATGAGGGCCACTCAAGCCCATGACTTTCTGTTATTTTTCTCAAAACGCGTGGGCTTCGCCTAGCGAAGGATCTGCTCGCTTAGCGAGCATGACAGTTCAGAGTCGCTAGGCGAACCATTCTGCTCGCCTAACGAGCATGACAACTCAGGAACAGATTTTTTCTCCTTCAATATTAGCGTTTTGAATGATGAATAGACCCCATTTGAACCTGTTGGAAGTAACTCAAGTCTTTCCTTTATGTTGACTAATCCCCCAGATAGAACCTACAAAGTGTCTTGGATGATATTCAAGCTTCTTGGATCTGATTCTGATTGACATGATGAAATGCAATATGAAAAGTTAAATGACCTAAAAATGAATGCATAAATGAGGAGGGCAAATTTTGGGGTGTTACACCATGTTCCTTGTTCAATGCATCACATGTAGCATTATTATAAGTCATAACATGGCACGGCTGAAATTGCATCTGGAAAACACAATGGACGTTCCTGATTGAATCTGGAGACCAGACGGTGGCCAGCGCCACCGTCTTCTCCGGCCAAACTCCGGCCACATCAAAAGTTGCAGAAATTAAAATGGCAACCAAAATGCACGATCCAGGCATCATTAGAAAGCTGAGGTGATGTACATCACCCATGTACCACTCAATTCCATTCTAGATCTCTATATTGAGAGAAATCAGAAGTGGAAATTCAGTGGTGTTCATATGAACTTCATGATTTTCAAAAATTGATAGCATAACAATGTTTCCTCTATGCAGAGGACGTCAGATCACACAATAACAAAGCAAATAGAGCACTATACAAGCTGGTTCGAAGCAAATAACAGTTGAAGTGAACCTTTGAATTGCAAGGCTTCGAGTCAAGATCTTTGGGTGCTTTTGCTTACAGTAGGCACTATGGATCAAGGAGAGAAGGTTTAGGAACTTTGAGATCTGAAGATTGATCAATGAAATCAAAATTCAGATCTGAAAAATTTGAAGAAAAGAGAGTTAGTTCCTTTAGTGATGGCTAGGATTTCAGTTCAGCAGCAATTGGGGCGCCTTAAGGTTGCTAAAATGAGAGGCCAATGCATTGTATTTATAGGAGAAGCAATGATGAATGCATGAATGGAAAGGGCCTCCATGCATGGGCCTGTACAGGCGCATGGAGGGCCCAATTCCAACTGGAAATGAAAGACGATGCATGATGCAAGTAAAATAGACGTGCAGATTGGACTGTGTTAGCTCATGCATGGCAATTGAAATGATTTTCCAAAAATGCACTATTACATTCAAGTCTTCGAAAATGCCATGTCCAAACTTGAAATGCAACCTTATGAGTAATGGTTGGAAAGCTTATTGCATAAGGAACAAATGTCATGTTGATCAAAAATCCATTTGGGCCTTGGAAATTAATGAAAATTGAACTTGAAGTGTAGGGTGCAAAACATGCATATGTTAAATTTTCAAAATTGGCCAAAGTTCAAGCCCTTCTGTCTCAATGATGAAAGCTCCAAATGACAAAATCTTCAACATCCAAGTTGTAGATATTTTCAAGTCACTAAATTTGGACTCAAAATTTGCATAATTTGGATTTTTGATGAAGAAGTTATGGGCACTTGAAGTTGGACTTTTTCACATTTCAATGCATTTGGTCCAAAGTGACCTATAATGTTTTGCATTATCACATGTATTTATTTTGAGATTTTTGAAATTTTGCTCAACATAAAATTTAAATTAGACATCCTAAGCTTTCCAGTGCATTTTGTATAACTTCAAAATCATGAAAAATGAAGGAGTTATGTCCTTGGGAAGTTCACCCAAAATTAGGATTTCAGTCAAAATGATCTATAATGTCTTGGAATGGATGATGACCTTCCAAGCTTCAAATCAATTTTTTATGAACATGAAAGTTGTTCATATTGTCCTTAAGAACATTTTTTATCTTGGGGTCATCTCCATTTGACCAACACATAAAAATTTAGGTCTCAGTGTAGTTTAAAATAGTCAGATGAATTAACTGATCAACTTCTCAAGTCCAAAACTCATATCTTGATGAATTGATGATTGAGGACACTCAAATAAGTTTAAATATGCATGAAATGATGAATTAAATAACTTCCCTTGATTGTATTTGACCATGGGCTGAGGTTTCTTCATGAGCAAGGCACAGTTGATGAACAGATGAATTAATGTTTCCTTGGGAAATACACCTCAAGCCCCTTTGGTTTTCTTTGATCAAAATGATGAATTGAGATACTTGGGAGGCATATTTAATGGATGAGAGCTTTGGTAATCATTGCCATGCATGCTTTCATCTTTTCTTGGCCATATCAATGCACATAGGGTCTCCTAGAAGCCTTAGACCTTGTGACTGCTCAAGCTACAAACAAGAGATGTTAGTGACATATTTTTGTGCTTTTGGTTAGTAGATCAAATGAGAAAAACAATAATATACAATTCAAGCATGCTTGGTGATCTCAAACCAACTCACACAAGAGATCCCACCCTAGAGGTAAGGAGCTAAGATGCTTATGATCCTTGAGGCAATGCAAATGCAAATGTTATGATGCCATGAGGGATCTTAGGGTCAAAATTGGGGTCTTACAATCATTAGCTCTTTCACATTTTCCTGTGAATGGAGACTTTGTCATCTTTCCTATTAAACAAGATCTGCATGTCTCATATGATTCATAATCAAAAGAGTCCAAGAGTCCATCTTTATGGAGTTTGGAAACGTATTTCTCATTTATGTGGCCTAATCGAAAATGCCAAAGGTAAGTTGGATTTAACTCATTAGGTTTCATCCTTTTAGTATTAATGTTATAAATAGGCATTTCAAGATCAAGGACATATAATCCATTGTTCATTTGTGCAGTAGCATAGAATATATCATTCAACTAAATTGAGCAACAATTGTTCTTTATTATAAATTAAAAACCAAACTTGTCCAAACAAGAAACAGAAATAATATTCCTGCTAATTGCAGGTACATAATAACAGTTCTCTAACTGAATTATTAAACCACTAGGTAAAGTCAATACATAAGTTCCTACGGCTAAAGCAACAACCTTTGCTCCATTATCAACTCGTAGGTCAACTTCACCTTTTGCCAAATCTCTACTCCTTTTTAGCCCCTGCACATTGGTACAAATGTGAGAACCGCATCCAGTATCTAATACCCATAATGCAGAAGTAGATAAATTAATTTCAATAACAAAAATACCTGAAGTTGAAGTCTCTACTCCATTCTTCTTATCTTCCAGGTACTTTAGGCAGTTTCTCTTCCAGTGCCTGGTCTTACCGCAATGGAAGCAGGTGCCTTCCTTTGCTATGCCTCCACTAGGCTTCAAAGCAGCAACAATGGGTTTGGGTTTGGCAACTTCCTTGCCTTTCCCTTTATCACCCTTCTTGGTGGGTCTTTTGTTTTGTCTCTTTCCATTCCCGATCATCAGAATGGACTTCCCTTTTGACTTCAGATTCTGCTCAGCAGTTCTTAACATGGCTAGCAGTTTAGAAAGAGATTTTTCCATATCATTCATATCTAAATTTAGGACAAATTGACTGAATCTATCTGGCAACGATTGCAAGATCAAATCAGTCGCAAGTTCCTTTCCGAGGGGAAAACCCAACCTCTCAAGGTTTTCCATATACCCAATCATCTTGAGCACATGGGGACCTACAGAGGCTCCATCAACTAACTTGCCTTGAAAAAGGGCTTTTGAAACTTCAAACCTTTCATGCCTTGCTTGATCTTGATAGAGCATCTTCAGGTGTTCGATCATATCGAACACTGCCATGTTCTCATGTTTCTTTTGCAACTCTAAGTTCATGGTAGCTAGCATGAGATAAGCAGTTTCATTGGCATCATTGACATGCTTCTTATAAGCATTTCGTTCTTCCTTAGGTGCAGAACTAGGAGGTTCCTCTTTAGGAACAAGTTTCTCCAAGACATACAACTTTCTATCATGTTTGAGGACAATCCTCAGATTTCGGTGTCAATCCGTAAAATTTGTCCTAGACAATTTTTCCTTGTCAAGGATTGATTGCAAAATGTTGTTAGAGGTGTTTGTTGTCATGGTAATCTACATGAAAATAATGAAAATATAAGTATCAATAACATATTTAATTAGGCCTTTAATTAAGTATGCTCCCACTATTTTACTCAAAACAAATGACCCTCACCATTTGATTCGGAAAATCCCATTGGAAGATTTTCTAGTGGGTCGAGATCCACATTTCACTTTGTTTTAAGTCCGCGAAAACTAGGTTATTTAGGTAGGAACTCCTTCCAATTTTATCTAATACAACTCTCGAATATTTTAGTTGGGTGAATAACTCTTTATTCCAATTCATCACATGGATCATTTCCAACTCTTGCTTCTAAACATATATAATATTATTATAATTTGTTTAGTTAAGTTTGACCCATTGTTTTAGCAATTGGATATTACAGTTATCCCATCGCACCTTAATAATATAGACATGCACCCCGCGTAGGAGAAACTTACATTATTCGATACTAGTCTTGATGAGTGCTAAAACTTGGAAAGCATAAACTTAATATTTAATTTGAGGGAATTTGCAATTATTCTGATCTCACCGGCTTATTTATCATATAAATCGTCTCTCACATGCATCAGCATACATTCACATGCATCAACATACATAATGAAACAGTTATGGCCCCTAGTGTAATTGTTCTCCCAAGCCAATGAGACAACCTAAGCTAACCTAATAACTATCTAAGCTTCTCCAAGAAAGATCTTCAAGGTTGTCCTCCTTTGATATTAAATTCTTCTCTTTCTTCATAACATTACATTACATAAAAGAAACTCGTTTTACATATGAGGGAGTGAGATGAGAAAAGAAGTTACATTAAGAGATTAAAAGAGAGGCATGACATGCAGGTCGCATTTTAAAAACCCAAAATAAAATAAAGGGCGTCTTGTTATGATTCCTATGAAGAACAAGCCACTATTTGAAAGGATAGATGAATCTTTGCCCCTTGAGATCATTGCTAGCATGCTTCACATGGATGAAAAGGAAGCAGAGGATAACCTAGAGACCAAAGGGAATACCAAAGGATTTTCGCTAAGTTTTCTCTTGGAGAGAGCTCATACCCTACTAAAAGCAGAAACTTGGGATGCTTGTTACTCTGCTATTGCATTGGCCATTTATGGCGTCGTTCTGTTCCCGAATATGGATGGTTTCGTAGACATGGCTTCCATTTGTGTTTTCCTTACTGGGAACCCATTACCCACTTTGTTAGCTGATGGTTACTATTACATGAGTCATAGGTACACTAAGAAGAAAGGAATGATCGCTTGTTGTGCTCCTTTATTATATCAGTGGTTTCTAGAACATCTTCCGAAGACAGATGCTTGGGTTGAATAGATAAATCTTAGTTGGCCTTAGAGATTGGGATCACTCCGATCTGAAGATCTTTCTTGGTATTCCAAAGAATACATCAACATGTGTGAATGCTAACCTGGTTCTATCACTGAGACAACTTGGTTACCCAATGGAAGGCCCTCCAGAGGTGAGGTCTTTGGAAGCTTTCTTGTTACTTGACTCTGGGGTTGAGAATCCTAGCTTGTTCCAACGAATCAAAGAGGCTTGGAAGAATGTCAATCGAAAAGGGAAAGCTGATTTAGGGAAGCAAGTGGGATTACAAAAGAACCATATTTTCAATGGGTAAAGGAAAGGGTGGAGATGATCAAAATGTCATTCGTCATTCGGGCACCTGTACCTCTTCCTGAACCTAAGCTCACCCACGTCCCTATTGAAGAAGTGGAGGAACTCAAGACCACCATGGCAAAGTTAGAAAAAGAGAATGAAGTGTTGCAGATAAAGCTCCAACAAATCATCAATGAGAAAAACACCATGAAGTGGGAGCTTGAGAGAAAGGATGCACAACTTCAAGCACATATGGAAAAGTTCAACAAAGAGGAGCATAAGAGGAAAAAGATCAAAGTGGGATTAGAACAAGCTGACCATTTCCTAGATACTCTTAAGGGTCAATTACGAAGAGCTCAGAAGGAATGTCAAGACAATGAGCGTTGGTGGAATCTAGCCACGAAGGAAAACAAGACGATAAGAGATACACTTGGGGCTCAGATTAAAGAACTCACCAATTCTGTTCGTCATGCAAAGGCTGAAGTAGATCAGGATAGCCGACTCAATAATATAGCCACCGAAGCTTCTAGGGTTTCACCCATGATATGGGAGGAGAAGTGTCGAGAAGTAAGAGATGCAAAATAGTCTGCTAGCTATTGAAAGAACCAGCTAGAGTCATTACACCAAGACAACTCCATATGGTTGAAGGAGCGAGACTATGTGATTGAAGATTATGAATCCTTTAAGAAGACCATAGACTTCTTACAAGGAGATAGGGATAAGTTCCGTGCAAAGCTTGATGGGCTAGTGGAGTTTTGTAATTGGGCGGCTAAAGAATTACCATGGAAGTTAAGAGACTCAGTCGAAGAGTTGAAGGAAGATAGTACTCCTCCAGCCATAATCAGTTTCATTCTGCTCTATAGAGGGTTGCTGAAGAGATTCAAGGAGGAACTAGAAGAGCTTCAAGCCAGAAAGCCAGCAGTTTAATTTTATTATATTTTGTTCCTTTAACAAATATATTTTGACCTATGGCCTTTTTGGACCCCTATGTTATGTACTTGAATGAGTGACGTTTAAAAATTACTCCATTATTGCTATTCTAAGTATTTCTTGTTTCTTCGAATTACTAAAAACTAATGAAACTCGAACGATTCCCTGAAAATAAAATACGCATAACATTCGCATCTTCATTATGCATCACGCTTCATAAAAATTCAAAAAAACTTACCTAACCTTTTTACCCTTTATCCAGCCACACTGACTAATCAACACCGATACGAGACGCGAAGCAACTACAAGATGAAGTTAGAGCAAGTTGAGGCTAACCAAATTACCATGAGGACAAACATCAAAACAATCCAAGAGAAAATGGATCAATTGTTGGAGACAATGCTCGCAATAGCTCAAAGAGAGAGGATTGAGGCGGAAGAAGCTAGGGCAAAAAGGAATGATGGCACACCAGGTTTGAACCCCCAAGACGAGAGTTATATCCCCACCAAGAAGAGACTGGTTCAGATACCAGTAGGAGGAAAAGGAGATGGGGATCGTGTAGAGCCTTCTGATACGTCTACTCACCATGGATCCGAAATTGGAGATGACCAGTACGATGCTTTTTATGTGCCTGATCAACTGAGGCCTAAGATACTTCCAGATCCTACTGCAGATAGGCTCCATACCCTGGAAAAGAAGATCAAAGCCATAGAAGGGAATAATATCTTCGATGCCTATGCCATGAACATGCGTTTAGTATCAAATTTAGTCATCCCGGCTAAATTTAAAACTCCTGATTTCGAGAAATACAAAGGACAGACTTGTCCAAGAAGTCACCTAGTAATGTACTTCAGGAAAATGGCTGCTCATATCGAAAACGACAAACTACTTGTACACTATTTCCAAGACAGTCTGAGTGGAGCATCTCTGAGATGGTACATGAGCTTAGAGCAGGGGCGGATTCAAAGCTGTGAGGATTTGGCTGACGCATTTCTCTGTCAGTACAAATATAACTTAGATATGGCACCCGACCGAATGTAGTTGCAAGGGATGGATATGAAAGAAAGTGAGTCATTTAAAGAATACACCTAGCGATGGAGAGAGTTGGCGGCTCAGGTAGAGCCACCATTGTCTGAAAAGGAAATGACCGGAATATTTGTGGACACCTTGAAGGACCCATTCTTTGATAGATTGGTGAGTAGTGCAGCGTCCGACTTTGCACATCTAGTCACAATTGGGGATCGCATAGAGAAAGGGTTGAGGGATGGAAAGATTCCAAGAGCTGTGGCAGTCCCTAGCGCACCGAAAAAGTATTTTGGAGGCTTCCCGAAGAAAAGGGAAGGTGAAACAAACGCCATATCCAGAAGCTATAAGGGGAAGCAACAGGCTTCATATGGTCAAGTCGCTGTTGTGGTACCCATACCGTATTAACAACCAATGCAGCAACAACAGGTGTATCAACCACAACATCAACAACATCATCATCAGCAAAATGCCGCGCCACCAAGACAATTCAAGCCAAGACCTCCAAGAAGGCAGCTCGATCCCCTACCAGTACCTTATAGCCAGATATTCCCATATCTGCAAAAGGAGGGCCTTCTGACATTGAGGGAGTTAAAACCACCCGTTTTTCCATATCCACCCGGATACGATGCTAACGCCCATTGTGAGTTTCACATGGGAGCACCTGGTCATACCTTGGAGAATTGTTTCGCATTTCAAAATCGGGTACAAGACTTGATCGAAGCAAAGGTCGTCTCATTCACTCCGAGACGCCCGAACGTGAACACCAATCCTATTCCGACGCATAAGGATGCTTCCGTCAGCGCCATTGAGGAGAGTGATCAAGGCAAATTGATCTGTAAGGTTGAAGAGATTCAAACCCCTATCACCAGGATAGGAGCACAATTGCTAAAGAGTGGACTAATCCCAGAGGAGCTAGTTGCTGAAGAGAACAATAAAAAATTGAGGAATTTTATACAACAAATGTTGGATCGAGGTGAGTTACAGATAAATTGTTGTGTCAAGAGAAAGCGCTAGGAAAAGGTAGCCGTGGTGGACATCCCTTATGATGAGGTTAAAGTGGAAATACCTATAAGCCCATTGGTGATAGAGTTTCCAGCACCGTTCACATATAAAGATGAGAAGGAAGTCCCGTGGATATATCAGCCCAGAGCTTTTAAGCAGGGGCAGGAAGACCAACTTTTGATGATCAACGAACCAAACGTCACCTCAATTGTGGGGCCGGCGGGAATGACACGTAGTGGTCGAGTGTTCGCGCCAAGAAATGCTGATATTTCTACAAAAACTAAAGGAAAGGAAGTTGTTGTCCAGATCCCCGTCCCTAATCAAGAAATGCAAGACATGCACCTGTCTCCTAAAGCTGCGGTCACTCGTGAAGAGGCTGAGGAATTTCTGAGGATAATCAAGAAGAGCGATTATAAGGTGGTGGACCAACTAAATCAAACACCTTCAAAAATCTCTATGTTATCTCTATTGCTTAACTCAGAAGCACACAGGAACTAGATGTTGAAGGTATTGACCGCCGCTCATATCACAAAAGACATAACGATAGAACAGTTTGACGATGTGATAGCTTGTGTGACCATTGGGAATTTTTTGGGTTTTAATGATGATGAACTGCCAATCGAGGGAAAGAACCATAATAAAGCCCTACATATCTCATTGAAATGCATAGACACTATACTATCAAGGGTATTAGTGGACACAGGTTCCTCACTGAATGTCATGCCGAAGACAACTTTGATAAAGCTGCCAATGGAAGGGATAAGCATGAAGCCCGACACCCTAATCGTAAAGGCATTTGATGGCTCAATCCGAGCAGTGATAGGAGAGGTTGACTTACCGACCAAGATAGGTCCAACTATTTTCAATATCACATTCCAGGTCATGGACATACATCCCGATTATAGTTGCCTACTTGGGAGACCATGGATTCATTCCGCATGCGCTATCACCTCCACTCTGCATCAAAAGCTAAAATTCGTTATAAATGACAAGATGATTGTGATTGGAGGAGAGGAAGATATCTTGGTTAGCCACTTGACATCTTTCCGATATATCGAGGTGGATGGAGAGATAACGGAGACACCATTCCAATTCTTGGAAGTGGTAAATATGATGGCCATCCAACAGGCATTGGAGACCCCGGAATCAGGACCATCCATGGCCTCGTGGCAAGGAGCTAAGGCTGTTATGGAAAGTGAAAATGCTCAAGACTGGGGCAAAGTGGTGGAAGTGAAAGAGAAACGAGACAAGTTTGGCTTAGGGTATGACCCGTCATAAAAAAAGGCCGTTAACCAACATGACAAAGAGCAAATTCCTTCTGTAGAGGAAACGTTCACCAGCGCTAGCCACATCTTTGGCAAGCAGGTGGCGATGATCAGTGATGGAGATCGCGAAGAGGGGGTGTCTAGCTGGATGCGACAAGTCGCACCTAATGAAGAACTGACAAACTGGAAGGCTGTGGAAGTTCCCCAAATATTTCAAAAGTAATTTTATTATTTTAGACAAAACCCTATGCTCTGCCCAAGGCACAGTGGCGTGTTGTAGGGCCTCCTTTATCTTTTTCAAGAGTTTTTATCAATGAAATGGCAATTTGCATCCAAATTTTTGTTCCTTTCCTTTCGTTTTTTATTTATTTACAAAAATGGCATTAATTTTTATGCATGCACTTTCTAAATAAACTGCATAAATCATAACATGCAGAAACACCACCGAGACCATTGATAACGACACTGCTAAGGTCCAATATGATTTTGATTGTCCAATCTACCAAGATGAAGACGAAGTGGGGGAAGATTGCGATCTCCCTGAAGAGTTGGCCAGGTTACTCAGACAAGAAGAGAAGGTCATTCAACCACACCAGGAAGACGTTAAAGTTATCAATCTGGGAACAAAAGAAAATAAGAGAGAAGTAAGGATAGGCTCCGCGCTTCAAGATGCAGTAAAGACAAGGTTGATAGAGCTCCTCCACGAATATGACGACGTGTTTGCTTGGTCATACCAAGACATGCCCGGATTAGACACTGATATCGTGACCCACAAGCTTCCCCTTAAAGAAGAATGCCTTGCCGTCAAACAAAAGCTAAGAACTCGGCCAGATATGGCTCTCAAGATTTGAGAAGAGGTGAGAAAGCAGTTTGACGGTGGTTTCCTGGAAGTTGCTAAGTACCCATAATGGGTCGCCAACATTGTACCGGTACCGAAGAAAGATGGAAAAGTCCGCATGTGTATAGACTACCGAGACTTGAACAGAGCCAGTCCCAAAGACGATTTCCCATTACCTCACATTGATGTGTTGGTGGATAACACAACTAGGTTCTCCGTATTTTCTTTTATGGATGGTTTCTCTGGATATAACCAAATTAAAATGGATCCCGAGGACATGGAGAAGACCACGTTCATTACCCCTTGGGGCAGCTTTTGTTACAAAGTAATGCCGTTTGGATTAAAGAACGTTGGGGCAACATATCAACGCGCCATGGTGACTCTTTTTCACGACATGATTCATGAAGAGATTGAGGTGTATGTCGATGACATGATTGCCAAATCCCATACAGAAGAAGAACATATCACTAACCTGAGGAAACTATTTGCTCGTTTGAGGAAGTTTAGGTTGAGACTTAATCCTAACAAATGCACATTTGGGGTTCGATCTGGGAAGCTTTTAGGCTTTATTGCAAGCCAAAAAGGAATTGAAGTAGATCCTGACAAGGTTCAAGCCATTCAAAACATGCATGCACCGAGGACTGAAAAGGAGGTTTGTGGTTTCTTGGGGAGACTAAATTACATCGTCAGGTTTATCTCTCACCTTACTGCAACATGTAAACCAATATTCAAGCTTCCGAGGAAGAATCAAGGCATGGAGTGGAACTATGACTTCCAAATAGCCTTCGACAAAATCAAAGAATACTTGCAAGAGCCACCGATTCTGATGCCCCCTGCAGAAGGGAGACCTCTCATCATGTATTTAACTGTGCTCGACGAATCCATGGGTTGTGTATTGGGACAACAAGATGATACTGGTAGAAAAGAGCATGCCATATGTTGTCTGAGCAAAAAAAATTAATGAATGCGAGACCAGATATTCACTACTCGAGAAGACTTGTGTGCACTCGCATGGGCCGCTAAGCGTCTCAGGCAGTACATGCTAACTCACACAACTTGGTTGGTATCTAAAATGGATCCCATCAAGTACATATTCGAGAAACCAGCTCTCACTGGTAGAATTGCCCGGTGGCAGATGTTGTTGTCAGAATACGATATCCAACATGTTGCGCAAAAGGCGATCAAAGGAAGCATATTAGCAGACCATCTTGCAAACCAACCACTGGAGGATTACCAATCTTTGAAGTTCGACTTCCCAGATGAGAACATCATGACTGTTAAGGATGTTGAGGACTCTGAACTAGAGGAAAGCCTTGAGCCAAGAGCGGTCTGGACGCTCATGTTTGATGGTGCCTCAGATGCAATAGGCCATGGAATTGGGGCAGTGCTGATGTCTCCTAAGAATTTCCATCTACCGTTCACCGCAAAGCTCTGTTTTACCTACATAAATAACATGGTCGAGTATGAAGCTTGCATATTAGGGTTGGAAGAAGCCATTGAGTTGAAGATCAAGGTACTAAAAGTATTCGGGGACTCCGCTCTAGTCATACATCAGATTAGAGGTGATTGGGAAACAAGACATGCTAACCTAATTTCATACTAGGATTACGTGCTAAAGTTACTCCCAAAATTCAACGAAATCAGTTTCTCTCATATACCTCGAGAAGAGAATCAGATGGCAGATGCCTTAGCGACTCTGGCCTCCATATACAAATTAATATGGCCCAACCATCAACCTCACATTGAAATTAGGCGTTTTGACGAACCTGCTCATTGCCTGACGACAACAGAAGAGCCAGATGGTAAACCTTGGTTCTTTGATATCAAACAGTATCTGGAGAAGCGAGAATATCCGGCAGAGGCTTCCAACCTTGACAAAAGGACCCTCCGGAGGTTGGCATCAAAGTTCCTCTTGAATGGAGAGGTATTGTACAAGCAAAACTACGACATGGTTTTGTTGAGGTGTATGGACAAACACGAAGCTGATCAGCTCATGAGGGACATACACGAAGGGTCTTTCGGTACGCATGCCAAAGAAAATCCTAAGGGCAGGTTACTACTGGTTGACGATGGAAGCCGACTGTTACCATTACACCAGAGCATGCTACAAATGCCAAATCTATGCTGACAAAATACATGTACCATCTATCCCGCTGAATGTCATAGCATCACCTTGGCCTTTCTCTATGTGGGGCATCGACATGATTGGAATGATAGAACCCAAGGCATCAAATGGACACAGATTCATCTTGGTGGCCATAGATTACATTATGAAATGGGTGGAAGCCGCATCTTATGCGAATGTCACAAAGCACGTAGTCTCCCATTTCTTAAAAAACAATATCATATATCCATATGGGATCCCCAACAAAATCATCACCGATAATGGGTCCAATCTCAACAACAAGACCATGGAGGAGTTATGCACAACATTCAAGATCGAGCATCACAACTCATCACCCTATCGACCTAAGATGAATGGGGCTGTTGAAGTTGCAACTAAAAATATCAAGAAAATCATCCAAAAGATGGTTGTCACGTACAAGGATTGGCATGAGATGTTACCTTTTGTGTTACATGGCTATCGCACGTCGGTACGAACTTCAACAGGGGCAACCCCTTATTCCTTGGTATACGGTATGGAAGCAGTTCTCCCTATAGAAGTGGAGATCCCCTCGATGAGAGTCTTGATGGAGGCTAAGCTAGACGAGGCAGAATGGGTTTAATCAAGGTACGACGAGCTCAACCTTATTGAGGAGAAACGCTTGAAAGCGTTAGGTCACAGTCAACTCTATCAGCGGCGTCTTAAGAAGGCATTCGACAAGAAAGTTCGTCCCAGGGTGTTTCAAGAAGGAGACTTGGTGCTAAAGAAAATCTTGCCCATTCACAAAGACTCCAGAGGGAAATGGACACCAAATTATGAAGGTCCATTTGTGGTGGTTAGAGCCTTTTCCGGAGGCGCTCTAATCCTAGCAACTATGGACGGTGATGAGTTGCCGCTTCCCACCAATACTGATGCTGTTAAAAAGTACTTCGCCTAAAAAAGTGGAATAATAAAAGCCGCTAAATCAAAAACCTGAAAACCCGAAAGTGCGATCCAGGCAAAAATTAGGGATAAAAATAAAAGAATTGACCCGCTGAATTGAAAACCCGAAAGGGCGATTCAGGCAAAAATGGGTATCCCGGTGGATCGAAAACCCGAAAGGGCGGTCCAGGAAAAAGTTAGGGATTAATTCCAAGGCGAAGAGTTATACTTTCAGGTATCTAGAATATCCCTCGAAGACAAAGAATCAATCTACCTTACTTTTCAAAAGCAGGGTGCTTGGACTATCAAAGACATAAGGATCATAGCAGTGTGGAAACTCAATAAGAACTCAATTTTCATTGCCATTTTATTTCTATGCACAACAATTACCTCATTAAGGAGTTGCATCTTTATGTACAATCATCCATTTAAGGGTCAAATCAATAAAAGAGAAATTTTCTCAACAAAAGTGTGCCCAAAATAATTTTTTGTATTTTATCTGTTTGTTTGCAAAGCACCTTTTATTTTTGATAAACATCACTTTTAAAATTATTGGAGAAAATAAAACACATGTTTGAATAAAGTGGTAAAATTGCTTTTGAAACAGTAAACGGACAAATCCTTTAGTCTCCAAGTTCATTCTTGTTTTTCATAGAGGTGTATGACTGTTTATGGACACCTATTTTCCTTTCAACTACTAATTCGTGCCTCTCATAAATATACTCATGGTATAGCCAAACCAGGGAAAGGCTATATTGCATTTCCAGCATAAACATGAATAAATCATGGATGGAGTATCGCGTGTTGAGAAGTCTGAACCCTTCAGTAACTTGGAGCAACCCAAATATATTCCCAAAATCACCTAGTGGGGCATCAAAACTTGATCTTCATTGATCACCCCAATAACAAAAGTCCACACTATTGGCATCATACCTCAAAGCAAAAACGTCTTAACCGGGGCATATCCAATTACCCATTTGCATTCTAACATGCATCATATAAATCATTCATAAATGGTTTTCCTACCAAACAGGAAATTAAAAAAAAAAACACAGTCGTACCAATCATCAACATACTCATGCATAACACTCCCACAAAATGGGAATTTCAATAAGATAAAAATCATTCGCATTCCTACATGCACAACCAAATATCCCCAGCAAATTGCGTACTTGCATACATCCCATGCATGGAATTCCCACCTAAAGTGGAACATCATACAAAAATCAATTATAAAATATCAGGATCCAAGGTCATTCATGTGCATCTTGGACATTTCTCATTTCCAAATGAAGTTATTACCCTGCATATGCTCGTGGGATTATTTCTCAGCAAATCATTTTTCAACTTTATGATTAATAATGAAATTACCAGCATTTTTCTTTACAACAGTTGCTCCCCAAGCAGAGGCTACCCTAAAAAGTCTCTTATGAGCTTTTCCCCCTGCAGAGCGTTTCTAGTAAATCTCCCTCAAAAGGAGTCCTTTCTTAAATATTTCCCCCAACAGATGAATATTTGAGACACTACTTCATTTATCTGAAGAATCCCATTTCTCTGTTAGAGATACTGCTCTAATATCCTCGGAGAGTCTTAGATTCAATTAGTGTATTTTTCCCTTACTGGAATATCTTAATTCTATCATATAAGTTGTTGTTTCGACCCGATACAGAGAATCTCATTTTTACTGTTTGGGATGCTGCTTCATCAATATGAAGAGTCTCATTTCAGATTTTTTTAGAGATACTGCTCTAATATCCTCGGAGAGTCTTAGATTCAATTAAGGTATTTTTCCCTTACTGGAATATCTTAATTCTATCATATAAGATGTTGTTTCGACCCGATACAGAGAATCTCATTTTTACAGTTTGGGATGCTGCTTCATCAATATGAAGAGTCTCATTTCAGATTTTTTTAGAGATACTGCTCTAATATCCTCGGAGAGTCTTAGATTCAATTAAGGTATTTTTACCTTGCTGGAATATCTTAATTCTATCATATAAGATAATGTTTCGACTCGATACAGAGAATCTCGTTTTTACTATTTAAGATGCTGCTTCATCAATATGAAGAGTCTCATTTCATATTTTTTTAGAGATACTGCTCTAATATCCTCGGAGAGTCTTAGATTCAATTAAGGTATTTTTCCCCTTGCTGGAATATCTTAATTCAATCAGATAAGATGCTGTTTCGACTCGATACAGAGAATCTCACTTCTACTATTTGAGATGCTGCCTCATCAATATGAAGAGTCTCATTTCATTTTTTTAGAGATACTTCTCTAATATCCCCGGAGAGTCTTAGATTCAATTAATGTATTTCTCCCTTGCTGGAGTATCTTAATTCTATAAGATAAGATGTTGTTTCGACTCGATACAGAGAATCTCATTTTTACTGTTTGAGATGCTGCTTCATCAAAATGAAGAGTGTCATGCCAGATTTTCTTTATACTATGCTAGCATCCTGGAAAAGTCTTAAGATTTAGCTAGGGATGTCATTCCATTACTAACATATCTCGACTAAGATATCCAAGATACTGTTCTGACAACTCCCAGAAAGTCTTGACTGTTCCATTTTACTGTAGGATAATGTATTTTACTATTTCTCATTACATTTTCTTCCTGTATTTTCTTCCTTGCATTTCCTAGGACAAAATTTGGGTCTTTTTGTATTTAATTATCTCCCACCGCGAATGCACGAAGACTGTTGTCTTTCTTACTTTCCGGTTCGAGGTAATTAAATAGGGGCAACTGTCATACCCCAATTTTGTCCGGGTAAGGAAAAATCTTTCACCAGCATTCATTACCAAATGTTATAAGGCATGCATTTTATCTTAAGACATAAGTTCTATCTTAGGGTTTCTCAGCCCTTGGTGACATCAAATCTTTAGTGACATTTTCATTTGTTGAGATCCTTAAGAAGACATATGTTGCATTTGTCTCTTATTGTTATTACTGAAGCATGGAATGGTATGTGCATTTTTGGACTTTTTTTTTATTAAGAGGGTCCATTTTGGTTTATCCACGAGATCTCTTGGTTTTAAAAAAGGGGGACCATTCACATAAACATGTCCATAATTAATATTGCAAAGTATGGTTCAAATCTTTTTACATTACTAATCCAAAGTCCATTTGATTATCAGTAAGTATTAAGAGCCATGGTTATTTTCTATGATCACTTGTTATTAAGCTCATTTCCACATCCCAAATGTTTATGCCAAAGTCTCAATCCTTCATAAATATCTAAGTTCAAGTTGCATTTTTAAACATGTATTTGTTTGAAGCTAAGGTGGATTGTTGCTATGGTGATGGACAATGTTTTAAAGCTCATTTTGGAATTATTTTTTATTGCTTATGGTGCACATTTCATGTTGCTCATTTAATCTAATAATAAACATAATTAGAGGCAACCATTCGTGAATGTCCATTGGTATTCTATTATGGCCCAAATAAATTTTCAGCAAAGCATTACTTTAAAGTTTGAAAATTATGATTAATTACACCAGTAAGGTCTTAAAATTAAAACCGTACATATGCTACAAACAAGTTCCAAGGTTAACACCATTATCCAAAATATAAAGTAATTACATCAAAATGTTACAATTGGATAACTAGATTGTAATGCCATTGGAAGCAAATTCCTCAAAAAATCCATTTGCCAAGACCGTCTTGTAGGTCGAACCGCCCCAAAATCCATTCGCCTCATAGAGTTGGCACAGACTTCTTCCCAAATAGAAGTCACTTCACTTTTGTAATACCTGCAAACTCAGAAGGTTAAAAGGGCTTTTCAATAAGCACTCAAACAACTGGAAAATAAATTAATAAGTTGAACGGGTTAATTATTTGCATAGTGAACCAAAGTGAACACCCAAGAATGTGTTCCATTATCCAATTAAAACAACCTTGAATCCACAGAACAACAATCCCATAAAATTTGGAAAGGATAATCTAACAAGTTATCTCAAGAACAAAAAATTCAGCATATATATCAACAACAAATTAACAGTGATAGACGGTTTTTTGAATCCAAAGAGAAGAAATCAAGAAATAATTTTTAAAACGTTAAACACATAACACTCAAAGAAACCAATACATCATCCAACAGAGGAGCATCCAAAGGAAAAGAAATAGAGGGAGACGGAGAGCATTAAAAGGGAGAAAGAGACTTATTTGAAGCACGGTAGAGGAACTTATCATCGCCGGCGACGCAAACCAAGTAGTTCTTTTCTCTCCTTTCCTTGCTTGAAACCCATATGCTTTTTGTTCGTCACTGCAAATCAAACAGAAACCCTATGTTATCTTCTTAAAATCATGATTGTAGAAGGTTAAATCTCAAAGTTTAGGGTTAGGGTTTCGACGGATAATGGTTGGTATTTAGGTTAGAACTGTAAGACCCCAATTTTGGCCCTAAGATCCCTCATGGCACATATCATACCATATCATTGCCTCAAGGATCATTGCATGCCCTGGCTTCCCTCCTAGTGGGTGGGTCACCTTGTGAGTATGGTTCTTGATCACCAAGCATGTTTTGCATTTGTATATAATTGCTTTTCATTTGTTTATTAACCAAAGGTACAAAAATATTGTCATCTAACCATGTTACTTGCAGCTGAAGCAATCTACAGTCAAACAGCCAAATCAGTCATTAAACAGTGGATGGTGGCCATTCTTGAAGAATTTGGGCACCATGATCATTCAACAAGAGTTCATATGAGTTGTGACATCATTTTGGATCAAGATATCAAGTGGTAGGGGCTTGGGATTCATCAGAACATGGTTCAGTCAAGCAAAACCCTAGCAAAGTCAACTGAAGTCAACCTTGGTCAACTGAGCATTTAATCAATGATTTGATGATGGGAATTGGTCCGAGAGGTCTCATTCATGTCCATGTAAGCCTCATATAACATGTCAGGCATCCACAGTGAAGAATTTGAAGTCAGTCAAGAAATTTCCTAAAATAGAAAGTTGACCTGTAATTGGAATTTGCCAAAAATGGAAACTTCTTGATCCTCAACTTACATCATCATACAAGCTTCAAATGATTTTTTGCCCAACATGAAAGTTGAAGATCTTGTTCTCCCATTTCCAAAAAGTCCAAGAACACTCAATTCCCATGTATGGTTGGCAAGTTATGATCAAATCATTCTCAAAAAAATTTTGAACTTCAAAGGGCCATAACTTCCAAACCATTTGGCCAAATTGGGTGGGGTTTTTTGCTACAAGTCACATTTGATGCCCTCTTTCCAAATTTGTCATCACAATTTACCAAAGGTTCACCAAGCAAAATGGCATTTTTGAACTAGCATGAATTAATTCAAGTGAAGTAAAAAAGTGACTTTGTAAATTAAACAATTCCACCACATTCCACCAATTGAGATGGTTCAGAAAACACATTTTGGTTATGTTAGAGGCCCAATTCGCAGCTTTTGGCTCATGCACATGCAACTTGAAGTGAAATGCACAAATTAGCAAAAACATCCAATTAGCAAATTCTGTTTACACTTCCATTAACCATGATTAGAAATCACTAAACAACATATATATTCATCAGTTTCTCTCAGAAAACCCTAGCACACAATAGGCAAACAGATCAAAAAACTCTTTTCTCTCAAAAACCTCTTTTCCTCATTTTGAATTTTCTGCTGAAAACTGCAAAGGACTCGAGCTTGGCTTGGTTTTGTCATCATATTCCATCATTTTTGGAGCTGTAGCAAACACCATTTCTCCACTGTAAGCAAGGAATCCTCAGCTGCTACTCAAGAGCATTTCCATGGCAGATGTTGTTTAGAGCTGTTTTGAACCTTCTTGAGCTGAAATCCTTCGACCATTCATCATCTAAAGCATTAGTGCGCATCTGTTTCAACAGTTCGAGGCCAAAGAATCACGAAAGCATCACTGCACTTCAGATTTGGTGAGTTTTCGAATTTCTTCATTTGCAAAACCATGATATGCTTTAGCTAGATCTCCTTGCCATGAGCATTTTAAACTTTGAATCAACGAAAATGGTTGTGTATTTTGGAAGATATGCTGACATGAAGTTTGATGTTTAAACATGTTTCTGCTTTGTTCTTTCATGATTGCTCGATTCAATGAAAATGATGGTTGGATTTTTGATGCATGATGTTTGCTGGTTCTAATGATGTATTCGATTTCCAAAACTGTAACAAAAAGAATTTCACGATTTCATGGAGAAGATGAATGTCACTGTAGCTAACATAAACCCTAATCCATGCCCAGAATTTTGTCTGATTCGCGTTTGGCTTTTTGTCTTCCATGGGCGCACTGTTCTATTGCCATGAGACCAACCCCTGGCCGCCACATCACTAAGTGAAACGCAGAGTTTCACTTAGTGACCTCCAAAATTACAACAATGCCACCGGTCTCTCATTTTAATTCATTTAAATAATTTCATTTTGTTACACAAACTTCCAAAAATCATAGAGCCTTCATTTTTGATCCAAAATTAATGAGACTTTTTGCAAATTGTTCATCATAATCTCTAGTTTTTTATCATATATTTTCCAGAATTTTTGCATGAGTGAATTTTAAATGGTGCTAGGGTTCATGACATGTGCTCATTTTTTGTACACTTTGCCAAATCAATTGTGAAATGATGATGCTTTATCCAATGGCTTCCAAATTTTTTGTGCTTAAACTAGACACATTCATGGTGATTTTGGTGTGGAGTTTGTGAATTTATCATTGCTGGTTTGTGAGTTATGATTTTTTGAATTAGGGTGTGACAATTTGTGTCACACCATTGATGTGCAACTTCATGATTTTCATTACCATGCTTCTTGAACTCAAATTGGCTTGAATTTTCGCATGAATGTACTCTTAGATGTCTAGTTTACATGTAATTTTTTGTGGAATTATTGATCGCATTTCCTAATTGTTTGAGATTTTCTCCCTTGTTTGGTCATATGTTGACTTTTTGTGACACATGTTCCCATTTCATTTGTGAAATTCTCATACTTAATTGAATGAACTTGAAATTTGACATGTCATTAGTAGACATCTTAAGCTTTTTCATGGTTTTGATCCCATTCATTTCTCATATGTTGTCACTGATTTATGATTTATTGAAGTTGGTACATGTTTGGTTGACTTCTTTGAGCATGCTTGAACTTGCCTTGCCTTTCTGATTTTCATTGACCAACTTCCCTTGATCCAAATGGGCTGAAATTTGATATGCTTATCATGCTATGGATTATGTTTGGTCATGAATTATTTGATAATTTTTTTGAAATGTTTATGATTGGTTTTGAGTTAAGTCTTGCTGTTGACTTCTTTGAGCTTCTATATGCCATGCCTTGACCTAATTTGCTTGTGAAATCATGATGGTGATTGATATGAACATGAAACCAATTGAGTTTGTTTCTTGATTGTTTGAACTTGATTTTGATTGGATTTCACTTGCTGTTTTGACTTTCTCATCCCTTTTTGACCCTAGGCTTGTCCTAGTGGTCTTGTTGCTCATGTTTGAGTTCATGTTTTCAGGTTAAGCAACAAATGCTTCAAAGAGAACAATACAAATTGATTGAGCTTGATTGTTTATCATAACTAACTTGTTTGTTTTGTAGGTTGCTTGGCTCACATGTTTTGAGCCTTGTGCATTGCACACTTAATTGATTGTGTTGACTGTTGATCCTTATCTCATTTTGCTTTAACTTTGAGTTGTGTACTGATTCTGTTTGACTGGTTTCAGGTACCTTTAGTTGCTTAGTTATTTAAGAACTTACTTTGCTTTGCTTAATAGCAATTTGCATTGAGGTATAATCCCTTTTCTTCATGTAGTCTGGAAGACCTGGCCTGTTACTTGGCCAGGCAACTGTCTGAAGTCCTCCTTAAGAGGCAATGCTTGTGTGTGTTTACATTTGTCCCAAGCAGGAAAAGTCCTTTTAATAAGGCAATTGGTGGATATAAGAGATATGTAGTCTATCTCCCACTATTCTGTGAGTCTTCTCCTTGCTCCCATTACATGGTTGTAGCATTGAGATCCAAACCCAAGATCTATCGAGTCAATAATCTGTGGAGAGAGTTCCTACTTTCTGAACTCCCACACCTTCTGATATTCAAATGCTCTCCCCGGCCAGGGATAAGAGCAATGAGGCACACCCCTCATATCTTTTCATCTGCTTCACCTTAGCCCCTCAATGGCAAGGTTAAGAGCACCATTAACCCTATTCCAGTTGGCTTCAATGCCTAACCCTTTGTGTGAGCCTGATTGTTTGGTTATAGTGTGTGCTGAATGACTTCATTGATTGATTGCTTATCTCATATACACATGTCTGCTCGCATGCTCTGTGCATTTATCATCATTAATTGCTCATTAATGCATGACCATCTCATTTGTCTTTATGACATGTCTCTGTTGTTTGCCCATTGAGGACAATTGTAAGACCATCCATTGGCCATTGTTCCTATGATATGGAAGTGAGTATAAGACCATCTCATTGGCCACTCATCTTCTCTTTGCTTGATGCATTTGTTTGTTGTATGTGAGGATGCAATTGTAAGTCCCTGCAAGTTGGCATTTGTATTCCTAGGACCATACTGTGGAGGTTAGAGTAAGCCCAGATAGATTGGCATCTGACATCCATGTTTTGCTTTTGTTTGTTTATGTGAGGATGCAATTGTAAGTCCCGACAAGTTGGCATTTGCTTTCCTATGATCATATGTTGGATATTGGTATAAGCCCAGACAGATTGGCATCCGGTACCCAAGTTTCATTTTGTTTAGGGAGATTGGAATAAGTCCATCTATTGGCTTCCGACATCCTTGTTTCTTTGTTTAGGAGATTGGTGTAAATCCATCTATTGGTATCCGGTATCCGCTTTTGTTTGTGAGATTGGAGTAAGACCATTGAGTGGCATCTGGTATCATTTGCTTGCTTACATTATTATTATCCGTTGCTTATTCCAAAGGACACACTTGAATCATCTTCTATATGATCTCAAGAGGTGAACCTCCTAGGAAGTTTTACAATCCATCCTCATCCATTCATCCCTCTTTGTCCTAAACCTTTTCACACATTACTTTCAAACTTGAGATAGATATTGTGCAAACATCTTCATGCTTTTAAATTAAAAACCTGGACCCCAAGTCCTTGACTTTTTTCAAACTCCATTTCATAATACTTCTTTTGAATCAATCTTAATCATACTTTGACACTACTTTCATAATCACAATCAATTAACTTCACCCATTCAATTGTTTTGGCTTTGTCCATTGTTAATCTTTTCACACATTAGCCATAGGTTTCAATTATCATTGTGGTTGATGTAAACCTCACCCTATCCTTAGTGAGTCGACTATAACACTTCCGTACTGAAAACAGGGTTAACCCCTCTAGTACGTCGAAGCTATCCTCGCATGGTGGATGTTGGTCTTGGTCGAGTTTTCTCCCATTGATAATGAAGAGCCTCAGTGCTATTGTTTAAAATTGAACTCACTAACTTTTGGAAATCTTTTAGCCGAACTACGGCGTTTTGATCCTTACCTTTGATGGAAGGTACGTAGGCAACGGGTTCATCCGTTCGAACACAAAAATAATTAACATGTACATTCTTTTCTCATCATCCCACTCATGTTTGCACAATATGTCAAAAACAAATAAACATTTTCTTATACAACAAGTGTGAAAAGGGCTCCCTAGGAGTACCTAGGACGTGATGGGTGCCTAACACCTTCCCATTGCGTAATTTACCCCTTACCCGATCTCTGATCTTTTCATTAGTTTTCTACGTGTAAAACTTCTTAGGCTTTTGTTCGCTTTTTAGCCAATCCTTTGGATAAATAAAAGTGCGGTGGCGACTCTATCTTTGTATGCTTTGCTTATGATTTAACCAATAGATCATATAGTAACGAATACACCGCTACAGAAAAGTGGCGACTCTGCTGGGGATAAACATCCCTGGTTGTATTGCCTACTTTTCACCCTTGTTGTGCTATATTGTTATTTGTTATATGACATATTTTTGTACCACTTGGGATGACTGTATTGATTGTAATGTTTGAATTGTTTGATATACAATTGCTGTTTGCTTTGGTGATCTGTGAGATGAGTTCTATACCCGAACTCGAGTGCACTCTAGGATAGGAGAATGGCATAGTCTTGTTGACTGGTGTGGAGTATTTCTTAGCCAGTTGACTTGCGAGTCCATTCACTTGGTGGAGGTCATGTTGGATTAATAATGTCACACAAGTTATTTGTGGTTAGGCATTATTCTTTCAATCATGTGCCGCAGAAGCCAAGGACCATAGTTTACCAAACCCATCTTGGCCTTTTTTTTAGGAACGTAGCGCGGAGGTCGTTCAGATGTAAGTTCTGATGCGATTGTTACGCGATACTACACTCATAAGAGTTTCTCTTGAGAATATTCTTGGAATACGAGTATTCGTTCCTCCGATAATATTCGAAAGATGGAACGATGATTATGGGAACCTCTGGTAGAACATGTCTGGCAGGTTTAAACCCTAGTACACTCCCTTTGGGTGGTTCTTAACCGAGACTCCATGCTCGTGACTCTCAGCAAACCCGTGATTCGTGGTTGAGTCGTTCAGACAACCTTAATATCAATGGAACCTGGGTGTTGATCAGGTATAAAACCTAAATCCCCCAAAACGGATGGTTGATATTAAGGATGTTAGAGCCGGTTCATGTACCGTTAATATCAATGGAACTTGTGTGTCGATAAGGTGAAAACCTAAATCCACCAAAATGGATGATTGATATTAGGGATACAATGAGCTTTCCCACGACCTTTGTTTGGTGTGCCTTGCTTGATCCTTGAGTGTGATTGTTGCATTCATACATTCATCTGCATCCATGTCATCAGAAAAAAGAAAATTTTCAAGGAACTCAAAGGAGTTTATTTGCAAAAATTTTCAAACATGGAAAAACCGGGAAAATTTTTTCACCTGATATATCTGATGAGATATTCTCATATACGATCAAAATGCTTAAATATTTCAAAGTTTTCAAATAAAATCCTCGGGTTCCTTTGATATAAAAACAAGCATATGCGTAAACACTTCATGCATCATTTGCATAAGCGGGTGTTTTGTTCCGGTCTCCCGTCCTGTGGTCTGACCCTGCGATCTTCATTTATTTTTGAAGACGCCCTTCGCCGGTACTATACCAGAGCCGATTCTTCGAGATTGATGGATCGTCCTGAGCAAGAGAGTTGTGAACTCTAGGGGGAATTTTCCAGACTATGTACTGTTGATGGATTTATTCCTGGTTAACCAATCCCGGGCTGGCATTGGCTACTATTTTGGGGCACTTAAGGAGCAAGGTTTGTTCGCAAGTGGAGGATTCATCCATGACGATCGACCTGAAGAAGAAGAGGCTGCTGCTATCTTGGAAGAGGATGCAGAGGACCTGAACAATTTCATCATTCCTGGTGGTGTCTGCCACAATTGGGTCGCTGTGGATGTTCCTACGGTCATTCATAAGTCAGCGTGATTTGTTCACTTTGTTTAAAACCCTTCTCCCATGCCAAAAGGAGAAGTGATGACATTGTTGGCAGCGTTTAATACAATGATGTTTTCATTCAATTAATGCATTGTTAAACATTTATTTTTCCATTTGTTTTCACTTTTTGCTTTTTGCATAAAATCGGTGATCACAAAAAACCCTGAAAAACAAATAAAACATCTTTTCATCTGCATAAATGATTTGCTTGTTTAAATTCAAAAGCTTTTCATTATCCAGAATCATTATGCAGGGATTTCTAAACCCATTGAACATTATGATCCAACGCCATCTCCCAATCTTGAATTCCTTGTATTTGAGGCAGAAGAAGATGATGTTGAAGGGGATTCCTGACGAGATTACCCATCTTCTTGAGCACCAAAGGAAGCTCATTCAGTTGTATCATGAGAATCAACAAAACAGTCAAACTGGGGCATTGCAAAAAAAAAAAAAAAAAAAAAGGGTGAAAAAGATAAAAAAATCAAAAATCAGCAAAAAATTTTTCATGATTTCTTCAAAAGAAAAAGAAAATTATACCCTCAAGTCCCTAGTTGACTGATGCTGAATGGATTCAGAGTCGTTATGACCAGCTGAATTTGATTGAAGAGAAGCGATTAACTGCCATGTGTCATGGTCAGTTATATCAGCAGAGAATGAAGAAAGCATTCGATAAGAAGGTCAAGCCTCGTGTGTTCCGAGAAGGTGACCTCGTGCTCAAGAAAGTTTTGTCTTTCGCGCCCGATTCCAGGGGCAAGTGGACTCCAAACTACGAGGGTCCATATGTTGTTAAGAGAGCCTTTTCAGGCGGAGCTTTAATGCTTACAACAATGGATGGGGAGGATTTCACTCGTCCTGTGAATTCAGATGCAGTCAAGAGATACTTTGCCTAAAAAAAAAAAGTAAATGCAAATGAAAAACAGAATAGCTCGCTAAGTTGAAAACCCGAAAGGGCGGCTTAGGCAAAAATGAGCGTCTCGGTGGAGAACCCGCAAGGGTAATCCAGGCAAAAATTAGAGACTTGAAAAAAAAGAGAATATTTGCATCCCGCTAGATTGAGTACCTCACCCTGGGGCAATCTAGGCAAAAATTAGGGATTTGGCAAGTGACTGCATCCTGACAAGACTTTCTGTTCACCAGTCGTCATTTCGTCAGAAGATTCTCGATTCGTCGTCAACTGAAGCTTCGAATACATCGAGATTCAAATTGGTAGAGAAAGGATCATTATGTTCAATGTAGCCCTCTTCCAATATATATCACTGATTTCAAATTTGTACAGATCTATGGGGTCTTGCCATTTGCAGGCTACCATTCCATCAAATCAATTTGAGCTTTTTATCCAATTATTTGCACTCTTATTTGTTTCAATTCAACAAATGTTTTGCATGTTTTAAATTGATAAAATATCATTGTATTAAACAAATAAATTTTTCAAAAAAAAAATTGTTTTAAACAAAGTGAACATTCACAAAATTGAAAGGATACTCAAGAATATCTCAGTGCTCTCCCGAGGGTGGCATGATTTCCAACAGGTAAGACATTTGTTCATATTCCTGGTTTGGTTGTATCTTCTTTCTTCAGATCTTTGGTGGGGTTGTTCCTCAAACAGAGTTGTTGTTGGGGTTGTTCCCCAAGCAGAGTGTTGTTGAAGACTTCGTTTTCTCCAGCAGCAGTTTTCCCCAGCACGGGTGTTTCCTTGTGAGTTTCGGCGGTTGATTGGTATGTCATCTTGGCGCACCGTCACTTTCTCCAGTGGGTCGCCTGCCCCGGACTTTATTTGTCTCCTCAGCACAGTCACGAGTAGAGCTGTTATTGATATCCCCATCGGAGTCGCGAGCAGAGTTGTTGTCACTCTTCCTAGTGCAGTTGCCAGCGGAATTGTCTGTTTCCTCAGCACGATCGCTTTCTTTTTAAAGACTCGGTAAGTCAGCGGTTTGATACCCGGTACTTTACCTTTCCCCTAGCGAAGTCGTCTGCGGAATTGTTGCTATCTCTCCATCAGTGTTTGTTCTCTTCAGCAGAGCAGGATTTATTTTCCTATTCAGTGGTTGATTGGGTTGATATCCCAGTATTTCAACCATTTTTTCCTCAGCGTAGTCTGCAGAATGTTTGTTATGGCAGCTTCGCCTGCTGAATGCTCCTTCAATCCCCAGTATGGTAGGATGATGGCTCTAGCATCCAGAGAATGGATTGATTTCCTGACTGTTTGTGATCCCCAGTAGAGTGGCTTATATTGCAGAATCTACTTGTTGTGATCAATTTGCTATGTGTATTCTCCCCAAGTAGGGTGGTTCGTTGTAGAATCTACTTGTATGGTACATTCTCCCTCAGTGGGTTGTTCCCCTGCTGAGTTATGTGGAGTTGCTTCTACAGCAGTTCGTGCTTGTGCAATGCACCCTTTGTTTCTCAGTTGACACTGGGATCCCCTGCAGATACTTTGGGACTTCTCTTGTTCCCCTACAGATTTGTCGTGGTGGCTGATTTGCCCGTTGTGACTTTCTGTACCTGGTTTGGGTTGTTTCCTGATATCTCTGATCCTCTGCTTCTCCAGCAGTACCCGCAGATCTTTGCTTGACAGCATATAGATCTCCGCAGATTGGCTCTCCAGCTGGTTTTTCCCCTGGAAGTATAATACCGGGCGTTTAGTTCCTGGACCTGTTTGTGTTAGAACTATCTGTTTTGTCAGCATTCATCAAACATAAATCACGCATATTCATGCATATTCATAAAACATTCAGATATTCATGTTGCATTTCTTGCCATATATCCTTTGTTTGTTGTGTTCCCTGCTATGGTGATACAGATCTTCTTTACAGATTTCCCCTAGCAGATGTCGGGTGTTAAAATCTCTCCATATAGAGTCAGCCCCATAAGCAGAAAGAGTCTATCCTTTCCTGCAGTTCCCCACTGAGATATATCCTCGTGGATGACAGTTTCTTCCGTTTCCTCCCAACACATATATTGGATGGATTTTCCTATTTGAGTTACATTCTCATTAGGACGTGTCTTGATTCAGTCTGTCTTTTCGGATTATTCCCGAATTGACTACTTGTCAAATGTCTTGTGCTTCCCAGTGGGTTGTTCCCCAGCGGAGTAGTTTTGGGCCTCTACCCTCATACCGGTAGTTATAAGTCCTATTTTTCCTGGCTTTCTTGGCAGAATTTGTGGTTATACACCTTTTATTCCCCAGCCAGAGTTGTTGGTTTTCTACCTCATACCGGTAGTTGTAAATCCTATTTTCCTGCTCTCTAGCAGTTTGTGGTTTGTTATAGGCCCTATTTTGGTTTCCCGTGCGGATTTGTGATTGGTTCTATCCCCACGCAGAGTTGTTGGTCTTCTACCCCGTATTCGGTAGATATAAACCCTAATTTTGTGGTTATCCCCACCAGAGTGTGGCCCTCTGCCTACAAACCAGCAGTCGTAAGTCCTATCTTTGCGGTTTTTCTACCTACAAGTCGGTAGTTATAAACCCTGTTTTCTCCACTGGCAGAGTTAACTTTGTTGTTCATTCCAACCGATGACAGTTACTCTTCTGTGGTTTTCTATCCAATTTCTTTTGGTAGATGTAATCCCCTCTTTGTGGTTTATCTTCATCTAATGTTTGATGTTGATTTTTTCCTTCGCTTGGATAAGTTGCTTAGATAAGCACTTATATCCCCAGTAAGTCTTTTGTGGATAATTGCCGTATGCTAGCAATTTTATCCCCAGCGGGTCCTTTCACCTTTTGTCAGTGATTGTGTTCCCCGGATCATTGATTTTCATCAATGCATCCCAGCGAGTCTTCTTTCATTCCCCCCCCCCCCTTTGTTGGAAATGTCTGTTGCTCCCTTTGACTGGTCATCATTATATACCTAGTTTGGTATCCCGATGCCTTTCTTTTCGGATTTTATCCTATAAACAACCTACAACCCGGTTAAGGATAATCTTCCATGCGAG
The DNA here is from genome assembly GCF_024323335.1 of Lathyrus oleraceus. NCBI lineage: Eukaryota > Viridiplantae > Streptophyta > Magnoliopsida > Fabales > Fabaceae > Lathyrus > Lathyrus oleraceus. The sequence continues at coordinate 126,539,029 of NC_066579.1, forward strand.
TATATTATTCACGGTCTGCCGGTAATGAATAATATATCTCATGCACTCTTCAGTCGAAGCCCTTTTGTGTTTTCTTTGTTGAGTAAGATTCGTTATTTCCCTTCGCGGAGTCGAATATTTCTTGTTGCTGGATAATTGTCGGATGCTTGCAATTTATCCCTTTGAGTTGTCTTTCGTTTACCCGGATGCTTGGTATCGATTGTCTCTCTTTTTGTTTAGTCACCTATTATATACTTCGGTATCTCTGGTGTCTTTTCCTTTCGAGTATATTATTCACGGTCTGCCGGTAATGAATAATATGTCTCATGCGCTCTTTGGTTGGAATCCTTTGTTGATTTTCCCCAGCTGAGCAAGATTCGTATTCTTTGTAGAATCGAATATCCATCCTTTAACCAGTTTGTGTTTCGGATGATGAGTGTTTTGGCATATATACCAATCCACGTTTTCGGTAGATCACCTATTATATACCTCGGTATCTCTGGTGTTTCTTACCATGCGAGTTTATTATCTACGTTCTGACGGTAATAGATAATATATCTCATGCGAGTATTCTTATCCACGGTCTGCCGGTAATGGATATTGTATCTCATGCACTCTTTGGGTTTGTGTCCCCAGTTGAGTAAGATTCGTTTTCCCGTTGTGGATTCGAATGTCCATCCTGTAAGTCGATTTGCTTTTTCAAGCCCTCCTTTCGGATGATGAGTGTTTTGGCATATATACCAATTCACGTCTTTGGTTAGTCACCTATTATATACTTCGGTATCTCTGGTGTCTCTTCCTTTCGAGTATATTATTCACGGTCTGCCGGTAATGAATAATATGTCTCATGCACTCTTTGGGTTTGTGTCCCCAGTTGAGTAAGATTCGTATTCTTTGTAGAATCGAATATCCATCCTTTAACCAGTTTGTGTTCTGGATGATGTGTGTTTTGGCATATATACCAATTCACGTCTTTGGATAGTCACCTATTATATACTTCGGTATCTCTGGTGTCTTTTCCTTTCGAGTATATTATTCACGGTCTGCCGGTAATGAATAATATGTCTCATGCACTCTTGGGTCAATCTTTTGATTGTTTTCTCCGCAGAGTAAGTTTCGTATTCCTTGTGGAATCGAACGTCCGTCCTATAAACAAGTCTGCTGTTCTAGCTTTCTTCAGGATGATGAGTGTTTTGGAACACAAACCAATTCACGTCTTCGGATTTTATCCTATAAACAACCCACAACCCGGTTCAGGATAATTTTCCATGCGAGTACATTATCTACGTTTTGACGGCTATAGATAATATATCTCATGCACTCTTTTGTCGAACACTTTGTTTGTTTCCCCAACTGAGTAAGATTTGCATTCTTTACAGAATCAAATATCCATCCTATAAACAAGTTTGCTTTCGCTCTCTTCAGGATGATGAGTGTTTTGGCATATATACCAATTCACGCTTTGGTCGGTCACCTATTATATACCTCGGTATCCCTGGTGTTCCTTCCTTTCTGCTCCCTATTATGACCTCGGTCCCCCTGTGGAGTCTGATTTTCCTGAGTTTATGTACCTTTTCTAGGTCTTTCTCAGATGCTTGGTTGATTGATATCTCTCACCCTTATACCGGTCTTCGATATTCATTCTTCCTGAGTTTGTTACCCTTATACCGGTAACATCTCATTCTTTGGTGCTTCCTCAGTGGAATTTCCTTTTGCTTCTTCCCAGGAGTCAGCTTGTGTCTCTCCAATAGATGTTTTTCCTTTGGAATTTTCTTTTCCCAGTGTGAGTCCTTCACTCCCCAGTGAGGCCTCCAGTCTGATTTCTGTTTCCCTAATCAGAGTCGTGTCTTGTTCACGCTGTGTCAGTTTTGTTTATCCCCATAAGAGTCTTGTTAGAGTCTCTGTTCCTGGTGAGTGTATTACTCCGATGGATCGTCTTTTCTTCTGTGTGAATCATATTCCCCACAGAATTTGTGTCTTTTGCATGCATACATTTGCATCATGAGGTCTCTTAGGGACCAAAATTCGTCTCATTACTGTTATTTAAGCCCATTCTACCGCGTTGAGATGAAGATTTCTAAACTTCACTTCTCCGGCTAGAATGACCTTAAATAGGGGCATCTGTAAGACCCCAATTTTGGCCCTAAGATCCCTCATGGCACATATCATACCATATCATTGCCTCAAGGATCATTGCATGCCCTGGCTTCCCTCCTAGTGGGTGGGTCACCTTGTGAGTATGGTTCTTGATCACCAAGCATGTTTTGCATTTGTATATAATTGCTTTTCATTTGTTTATTAACCAAAGGTACAAAAATATTGTCATCTAACCATGTTACTTGCAGCTGAAGCAATCTACAGTCAAACAGCCAAATCAGTCATTAAACAGTGGATGGTGGCCATTCTTGAAGAATTTGGGCACCATGATCATTCAACAAGAGTTCATATGAGTTGTGACATCATTTTGGATCAAGATATCAAGTGGTAGGGGCTTGGGATTCATCAGAACATGCTTCAGTCAAGCAAAACCCTAGCAAAGTCAACTGAAGTCAACCTTGGTCAACTGAGCATTTAATCAATGATTTGATGATGGGAATTGGTCCGAGAGGTCTCATTCATGTCCATGTAAGCCTCATATAACATGTCAGGCATCCACAGTGAAGAATTTGAAGTCAGTCAAGAAATTTCCTAAAATAGAAAGTTGACCTGTAATTGGAATTTGCCAAAAATGGAAACTTCTTGATCCTCAACTTACATCATCATACAAGCTTCAAATGATTTTTTGCCCAACATGAAAGTTTAAGATCTTGTTCTCCCATTTCCAAAAAGTCTAAGAATACTCAATTCCCATGTATGGTTGGCAAGTTATGATCAAATCATTCTCAAAAAAAAATTGAACTTCAAAGGGCCATAACTTCCAAACCATTTGGCCAAATTGGGTGGGGATTTTTGCTACAAGTCACATTTGATGCCCTCTTTCCAAATTTGTCATCACAATTTACCAAAGGTTCACCAAGCAAAATGGCATTTTTGAACTAGCATGAATTAATTCAAGTGAAGTAAAAAAGTGACTTTGTAAATTAAACAATTCCACCACATTCCACCAATTGAGATGGTTCAGAAAACACATTTTGGTTATGTTAGAGGCCCAATTCGCAGCTTTTGGCTCATGCACATGCAACTTGAAGTGAAATGCACAAATTAGCAAAAACATCCAATTAGCAAATTCTGTTTACACTTCCATTAACCATGATTAGAAATCACTAAACAACATATATATTCATCAGTTTCTCTCAGAAAACCCTAGCACACAATAGGCAAACAGATCAAAAAACTCTTTTCTCTCAAAAACCTCTTTTCCTCATTTTGAATTTTCTGCTGAAAACTGCAAAGGACTCGAGCTTGGCTTGGTTTTGTCATCATATTCCATCATTTTGGAGCTGTAGCAAACACCATTTCTCCACTGTAAGCAAGGAATCCTCAGCTGCTACTCAAGAGCATTTCCATGGCAGATGTTGTTTAGAGCTGTTTTGAACCTTCTTGAGCTGAAATCCTTCGACCATTCATCATCTAAAGCATTAGTGCGCATCTGTTTACAACAGTTCGAGGCCAAAGAATCACGAAAGCATCACTGCACTTCAGATTTGGTGAGTTTTCGAATTTCTTCATTTGCAAAACCATGATATGCTTTAGCTAGATCTCCTTGCCATGAGCATTTTAAACTTTGAATCAATGAAAATGGTTGTGTATTTTGGAAGATATGCTGACATGAAGTTTGATGTTTAAACATGTTTCTGCTTTGTTCTTTCATGATTGCTCGATTCAATGAAAATGATGGTTGGATTTTTGATGCATGATGTTTGCTGGTTCTAACGATGTATTCGATTTCCAAAACTGTAACAAAAAGAATTTCACGATTTCATGGAGAAGATGAATGTCACTGTAGCTAACATAAACCCTAATCCATGCCCAGAATTTTGTCTGATTCGCGTTTGGCTTTTTGTCTTGCATGGGCGCACTGTTCTATTGCCATGAGACCAACCCCTGGCCGCCACATCACTAAGTGAAACGCAGAGTTTCACTTAGTGACCTCCAAAATTACAACAATGCCACCGGTCTCTCATTTTAATTCATTTAAATAATTTCATTTCAATTTTTATTTCATTTTGTTACACAAACTTCCAAAAATCATAGAGCCTTCATTTTTGATCCAAAATTAATGAGACTTTTTGCAAATTGTTCATCATAATCTCTAGTTTTTTATCATATATTTTCCAGAATTTTTGCATGAGTGAATTTTAAATGGTGCTAGGGTTCATGACATGTGCTCATTTTTTGTACACTTTTCCAAATCAATTGTGAAATGATGATGCTTTATCCAATGGCTTCCAAATTTTTTGTGCTTAAACTAGACACATTCATGGTGATTTTGGTGTGGAGTTTGTGAATTTATCATTGCTGGTTTGTGAGTTATGATTTTTTGAATTAGGGTGTGACAATTTGTGTCACACCATTGATGTGCAACTTCATGATTTTCATTACCATGCTTCTTGAACTCAAATTGGCTTGAATTTTCGCATGAATGTACTCTTGGATGTCTAGTTTACATGTAATTTTTTGTGGAATTATTGATGGCATTTCCTAATTGTTTTTTAGATTTTCTCCCCTGTTTGGTCATATGTTGACTTTTTGTGACACATGTTCCCATTTCATTTGTGAAATTCTCATACTTAATTGAATGAACTTGAAATTTGACATGTCATTAGTAGACATCTTAAGCTTTGTCATGGTTTTGATCCCATTCATTTCTCATATGTTGTCACTGATTTATGATTTATTGAAGTTGGTACATGTTTGGTTGACTTCTTTGAGCATGCTTGAACTTGCCTTGCCTTTCTAATTTTCATTGACCAACTTCCCTTGATCCAAATGGGCTGAAATTTGATATGCTTATCATGCTATGGATTATGTTTGATCATGAATTATTTGATAATTTTTTTGAAATGTTTATGATTGGTTTTGAGTTAAGTCTTGCTGTTGACTTCTTTGAGCTTCTATATGCCATGCCTTGACCTAATTTGCTTGTGAAATCATGATGGTGATTGATATGAACATGAAACCAATTGAGTTTGTTTCTTGATTGTTTGAACTTGATTTTGATTGGATTTCACTTGCTGTTTTGACTTTCTCATCCCTTTTTGACCCTAGGCTTGTCCTAGTGGTCTTGTTGCTCATGTTTGAGTTCATGTTTTCAGGTTAAGCAACAAATGCTTCAAAGAGAACAATACAAATTGATTGAGCTTGATTGTTTATCATGACTAACTTGTTTGTTTTGTAGGTTGCTTGGCTCACATGTTTTGAGCCTTGTGCATTGCACACTTAATTGATTGTGTTGACTGTTGATCCTTATCTCATTTTGCTTTAACTTTGAGTTGTGTACTGATTCTGTTTGACTGGTTTCAGGTACCTTTAGTTGCTTAGTTCTTTAAGAACTTGCTTTGCTTTGCTTAATAGCAATTTGCATTGAGGTATAATCCCTTTTCTTCATGTAGTCTGGAAGACCTGGCCTGTTACTTGGCCAGGCAACTGTCTGAAGTCCTCCTTAAGAGGCAATGCTTGTGTGTGTTTACATTTGTCCCAAGCAGGAAAAGTCCTTTTAATAAGGCAATTGGTGGATATAAGAGATATGTAGTCTATCTCCCACTATTCTGTGAGTCTTCTCCTTGCTCCCATTACATGGTTGTAGCATTGAGATCCAAACCCAAGATCTATCGAGTCAATAATCTGTGGAGAGAGTTCCTACTTTCTGAACTCCCACACCTTCTGATATTCAAATGCTCTCCCCGGCCAGGGATAAGAGCAATGAGGCACACCCCTCATATCTTTTCATCTGCTTCACCTTAGCCCCTCAATGGCAAGGTTAAGAGCATCATTAACCCTATTCCAGTTGGCTTCAATGCCTAACCCTTTGTGTGAGCCTGATTGTTTGGTTATAGTGTGTGCTGAATGACTTCATTGATTGATTGCTTATCTCATATACACATGTCTGCTCGCATGCTCTGTGCATTTATCATCATTAATTGCTCATTAATGCATGACCATCTCATTTGTCTTTATGACATGTCTCTGTTGTTTGCCCATTGAGGACAATTGTAAGACCATCCATTGGCCATTGTTCCTGTGATATGGAAGTGAGTATAAGATCATCTCATTGGCCACTCATCTTCTCTTTGCTTGATGCATTTGTTTGTTTTATGTGAGGATGCAATTGTAAGTCCCTGCAAGTTGGCATTTGTATTCCTAGGACCATACTGTGGAGGTTAGAGTAAGCCCAGATAGATTGGCATCTGACATCCATGTTTTGCTTTTGTTTGTTTATGTGAGGATGCAATTGTAAGTCCCGACAAGTTGGCATTTGCTTTCCTATGATCATATGTTGGATATTGGTATAAGCCCAGACAGATTGGCATCCGGTACCCAAGTTTCATTTTGTTTAGGGAGATTGGAATAAGTCCATCTATTGGCTTCCGACATCCTTGTTTCTTTGTTTAGGAGATTGGTGTAAATCCATCTATTGGTATCCGGTATCCGCTTTTGTTTGTGAGATTGGAGTAAGACCATTGAGTGGCATCTGGTATCATTTGCTTGCTTACATTATTATTATCCATTGCTTATTCCAAAGGACACACTTGAATCATCTTCTATATGATCTCAAGAGGTGAACCTCCTAGGAAGTTTTACAATCCATCCTCATCCATTCATCCCTCTTTGTCCTAAACCTTTTCACACATTACTTTCAAACTTGAGATAGATATTGTGCAAACATCTTCATGCTTTTAAATTAAAAACCTGGACCCCAAGTCCTTGACTTTTTTCAAACTCCATTTCATAATACTTCTTTTGAATCAATCTTAATCATACTTTGACACTACTTTCATAATCACAATCAATTAACTTCACCCATTCAATTGTTTTGGCTTTGTCCATTGTTAATCTTTTCACACATTAGCCATAGGTTTCAATTATCATTATGGTTGATGTAAACCTCACCCTATCCTTAGTGAGTCGACTATAACACTTCTGTACTGAAAACAGGGTTAACCCCTCTAGTACGTCGAAGCTATCCTCGCATGGTGGATGTTGGTCTTGGTCGAGTTTTCTCCCATTGATAATGAAGAGCCTCAGTGCTATTGTTTAAAATTGAACTCACTAACTTTTGGAAATCTTTTAGCCGAACTACGGCGTTTTGATCCTTACCTTTGATGGAAGGTACGTAGGCAATGGGTTCATCCGTTCGAACACAAAAGTAATTAACATGTACATTCTTTTCTCATCATCCCACTCATGTTTGCACAATATGTCAAAAACAAATAAACATTTTCTTATACAACAAGTGTGAAAAGGGCTCCCTAGGAGTACCTAGGACGTGATGGGTGCCTAACACCTTCCCATTGCGTAATTTACCCCTTACCCGATCTCTGATCTTTTCATTAGTTTTCTACGTGTAAAACTTCTTAGGCTTTTGTTCGCTTTTTAGCCAATCCTTTGGATAAATAAAAGTGCGGTGGCGACTCTATCTTTGTATGCTTTGCTTATGATTTAACCAATAGATCATATAGTAACGAATACACCGCTACAAGAACGAACTAAGGTTCATTGGCCGCGAGAGAGAGAGAGAGAGAGAGAGAGAGAGAGAGAGAGAGAGAGAGAGAGTTTAGATTAGGGTTTTAGGTTTGTGTTTTTTTTGGAGCGTCGATCCGGCCATTTGAGAGAGGTTTTGGGAGAAACAAGGCTGTATTTAGATTCAGAAGCAAAAAAGAGGTGGGGTATGTGTTTGGACTTTTAGGGTTAGGGTTGAGGGTCGCCGAAGAAGAAGACGGCGCCGCCACGGTTGGTCGGCCGCCACCGTCTTCTCCGGCAGGTGGTGGCCATGGTATATGACGGAGAAGAAAGAGAGAGTTGCATATCAACTCTGGTTTTGCGTTTGAAGAGAGAGAACGAGAGGAGCAAATGAATGCTCTCTCTCTCTAAAGGTTCCGTTTTTATATGATGGAGGAAGCGTACACGTGGAGGCCAAGTGGCCTCTCCAGAGGGCGCCACGCGTTGGTTGACCATTGAGTCAACTAGGGGAACCTGTGTGGATCCCCCCACCGTATGATGGTGCACCCGCTCAAGCCCTCCATTTGATCTGTTGACTAGACCAAGTCCTCAGATCTAGTGGTCCAGACACCTCCACACGAGGTCAACCGATGACCAGGCCTTAAGGGCCTTGCGGGATTCATTATGGGCCAATCCAGATTGGGCCCAAGGACTACCTCTTATTATTTAAACCCCCCTATTTGTTCAGTAGTGCCCATATTTTTGGGCTTTTCATTTCAAGCTCATTTATTCTCACTCTTTTTGTTTTTCTTTCATTTTCTATCTTTAAAAATTATATATATATTGTTAATATTATTATTAATACCTAATTAATTATTTGTTTTATATTATTATTATTTTAATTACTTATATCATTTTATCAAATAATCCATTAATTATTTAATCAATTAATTATATTTGTTACTATCACTTATAATTTAGATAATTACTTATTTTTGTGGAATGTGTGTGCATTATTATTTTGTACGTACTTATTTATATCAAGTCTTGAATGCATATGTATGGTGTGTTACAATTGTGACAAGATTATGTCGTTTTCACCGATTTAAAATCATTCGAATCAATTTCAAAAAATAAATCACATATTTCTCGATTCAAAGTCGAGCCCATTTTCAAAACACCTTTGTAAGTCGATCGCTTGTAAAAGCATCGCCATCAACCTCACATGGCTTACTCTTGGGCCTTCTTACAATCAGACCTATTCGGTTTTAATTAATCGATTAGATGAACTACTCACTAAATAAATTCAATTCATTCACAAAATACAAATTTTAAACCTCGATCCGACATCGAATATTCTTTATAAAAATTAAATTAAAATACCTAATCACAATTAAAAACAATTTCATTTAGGAATAAAAAGGAGATGGTTTTGAGTTTTCAACTCCTCTCCTCGATTATTTGAACACGAATTCTTTTACTCGATTAATCGAATAATCATCATTTCTAATCCACTTAAGAATAAATAAATCAAATTCTTTTACAATAGGAAATAAAAAGGGAGATGACTCTGAGTCTTCAATTTTTCTCTTCGACTATTTGAATACAAGTTCTCTCACTTGGTTAGTCAAATAATTTCCGTTCCTCTACAAACCTCCAAACCCCGATTAAATCAAATTATTTTCACATTAAGCTAAATGAAAAGGGAGTTGACTTTGAGTTTTCAACCTCTCTCCTCAATTGGTTGAATACGAGTTCTCTTACTCGGTCAGTCGAACAATTGTCATTTTTTCACAAACATACAACTTAACCAAATCATTTTCTTAATAAACTATACGAAAAAGGAGATGGTTTTGAGTTTTCAATTCCGCTCCTTAAATGTTTGGATATGAGTTGTTTTAATCAATCGTTCAAGTACTTGTTGTTCATTATAAAATATGTCAACCATATACAACCTTATTTTCATAAATATTCAGATGAAACAGAAAGCGGTCTAGAGTCTTCTATTCCTTTTCCTAATTATTAGGATACGAGTTGTCTTACTCGATTATCCGAGTATTCGTCATCTATTCAAAACACCTTAATTATTATCAAACCCTTTCTATAATTAAGGATGAAAAAGAAAGTGGACTAGAGTCTTCTATTCCCTTTCCTGACTATTAGGATACGAGTTGTCTTACTCGACTATCCGAGTAATCGTCATCCAACCAAAAACATCTCAAACAAACAAAACAATTAAACATATTAATACAACTTGTCACCCCCGTGTGACCAAAACTCTTTTCAAAAAGAACGCTAATTAATCCCTTCTAACGCGCATAACAAACCAGTGCTTAAGCCTACGCCGAGAGTAGACAAGCCGACGTTTAGCCTTTAGAACGCGATCTAAACAGTTGTTCGATAAAAGACACCAACCAAACGTAGTTACCCAAACTACGAATGCTCTGATTTCCTTATTACACCATAAGGATACGTAAGCAGGAGATTGTTGTATCTTCGCGAGCACACTAATAAAAAACCTCCCCTTTCTCCTTTCTGAGGTTCTCATCCATTTATATTTTCAATATTTTATAACCCAAAGATAACAAACAAACATAAATTAACACTCGAAACACAAATTAGAACTAAAAGGTTCCTATTGAGTACAACGAACGCAAGGGGTGCTGTAATACCCCAAAATTTACCCTTCATCTTTCCTGGAAGCATACGCTTTACGTTAATCTTGAAGGAGCAAAGGTTTGTTCATGAGCTGTCATGCTCGCTAGGCGAAGCCCACGTGTTTTGACAAAAAAAACGAAAAAAAAAACGAAAAACGAATAAATAAATAAATAAATAAATATAATAGAAAAATCTCAAACTTGGACCTCTCTCAAAAGCCCACTAAGCTACCAATATTAGCCTATAAATACTAGAGTTTCATTGAAACAAAACAGAGAGAAAAAGGAAGAGAAGCAAAACACTCTGAGCAAAACACCCAAGCGGTGGTTTCAGATTATACACTCCCCAGTAGAGTTGACAGTGTTAGACTATATACCCCCAGCGGAGTTGACAGTGCCAGACTGTATCTTTCCAGCAGAAGCGACTGCTTCTTAGAGTTCGATGCCAGATCGACGATCGCGACACCAGACCCATGGTCTCTTTCCTTGAAGCAGAATCTCGGTACCGTATCGGTGTTCGCTTCCCCTGCTGAGTCGTCTCTCTCGCAGATTATGGTCGCCAGAACCATTATCGCTTTCCCCAACAGCAGGTTTTCAGTGCCATTCTCTCCCCAGTCAGAATCTCGGTATTTCGTCATTGCTAGAACACCGTGTGGCGGGTCATTTCACCACAGAATTCTTTGTGTTGTGCGTCTCCAGCGGCCTTGCCAGGGTCCAGAAGATGGTGATCATTTCCCCAACAGATCCCCTTGCCTCAGCTTGACATTCTACCCAGCATTTCGCATCCCTGCATGTAGAACCATATTGCATTGCATCCTCCCAAATTGCGTAGCATTTCCATTTTCATGGAGCATTACGCCATTGAAAAATTCAAACATACGCATGTAAGCATAAAACATTCTTGGTATCCCAAGTGATAAGCCAGAAGTTGTTTCCAGTACTCAGACTGAAGATTGTTCATGACTTACCTTTGTTATCCCCAGCAAGTGTCATTGGCCCATGCGCCGCCTCTATTATCGTTCCCTATTTCTGCCGATGCTGACAGGCATGAAGTTTCCGGTATTCAGACCGAAGTGGCGTTCAAGCCAGTTTTCCGATGTTCAGATCGAAGAAGTTTCCGACGTTCAGGTCGATGCAACTTGTGGCGTTCAGACCAGTTTTCCGATGTTCAGATCGAAGAAGTTTCTGACATTCAGGCCAGTTTTCCGATGTTCAGATCGAAGAAGTTTTCGACGTTCAGGTCGATGCAACTTGTGGCGTTCAGGCCAGTTTTCCGATGTTCAGATCGTAGAAGTTTTCGACATTCAGGTCGATGCAACTTGTGGCGTTCAGGCCAGTTTTCCGATGTTCGGATCGAAGAAGTTTCCGACATTCAGGTCGATGCAACTTGTGGCATTCAGGCCAATTTTCCGACGTTCAGATTGAAGAAGTTTCCGACGTTCAGGTCGACGTAACTTGTGGCATTCAGGTCAGCCTCTCGGTGTTCAGACCGATATTAATAATCTCATATCTCTCGATGTTCAGATCGAAGTCATTTCCAGTATTCAGACTGATGAGCGGCATTCAGGCCATGGTTATTTCTGTGTTACCATTTATTTTGGTATCCAGGTTAACATTCTTTTTTGGTATTCAGACTGACTCTCACCGTACCAGACAGATTCTTCTTTCAAGACCACCTCTTTGCCGATTCTGACAGGCATTGTTACTTCACTTCACTTCAGGGCAAATTTTCGGGCTTTTATTGTATTCAATCCCTTGATAACTCGAAAGCACGAAAGCCGCTGCTATCTTCTTTCCAGGTCTCCAGTTGATTGAATAGGGGCAGCTGTAATACCCCAAAATTTACCCTTCATCTTTCCTGGAAGCATACGCTTTACGTTAATCTTGAAGGAGTAAAGGTTTGCTCATGAGCTGTCATGCTCGCTAGGCGAAGCCCACGTGTTTTGAAAAATAAACGAAAAACGAAAAAAAAACAAATAAATAAATAAAATAGAAAAATCTCAAACTTGGACCTCTCTCAAAAGCCCACTATGCTACCAATATTAGCCTATAAATACTAGACTTTCATTGAAACAAAACAGAGAGAAAAAGGAAGAGAAGCAAAACACTCTGAGGTTTCCTTGGAACAAAACCCTGGACAAAACCTAGAGAGAGACTACCTGACAGAGAGCTCAGAGCAGCCTCCAAACCCTGAAGGGAACTTAACTGCACAGAATCACCTCTGCCTCACATAAACCCTAAAGATTGTTTTTGCAAACCTCACGGGTGCAACTCAATTTCAATCAAGCTCTCCAATCAGGTTTGCCCTATATCCGTCATCTTTATGCCTTTAATTTGAATGCTTTGAATGTATGAGGTATTATGGGTGAATTTGATACCCTTTTGATGCATGTGTTTGACAAGAGGTTTAGGCCTCCTACCCTTGGTTGCTTTTTGTGAGCTTTTTGTGAATTGAAAGGGCATGATTCATGTGGTTACATTTTGATTTGGGGGCAACTCTTGATTACCCTATTTTGTTTGTCTAACCTGTTTGTTGAGTTTTTGTGAGGGATCACATGACTTTTGCAGGGATAACTTGCGTGGTTTCCCACTTTCTTTGTGGGATAACCCCTGGAGGTTCATTCCGATTACCTGTGAAATTCTGGCGTAGTCAGTATTCAGATGTTCTACTTCAAGTCACGACATCTGATCTAACATTGTACCTATTACAGCAAGACAGTTATTACACTCTGTACTAATGTGCACCTTTTCACAGTGTCACGACCTCTCCTTCTATGTCATCCTAGAAAGGAGGAACCCTTAGTTATGTGCACCATAACCTTCACTTCTGTTGTTTTCCTACACAGATATCAGCACGATGTCTCAATCCTGTTTTGAACATCATCTGTTACATTGTTCCAGTTTGTTGGTCATGTACTTGTATTTCCTAAATTAAAGGTTGTAACAAGTTAAACTAATCTTCACTTATTAAGGAGCTAGCAAATAGATTATTTGCCAGGTTCATTAATTGTAGCTTAGTTGTTAGTTTCCTAGATTTTAGATCAGCTGGTGGATTCCTGAAGAATAGCCTGAGAAAAATCCTGAAACAGAAAACTAACCATCCAACAATTTAGCATATGCAGTGAGGAGTGAATGTCACAACATTCCGTTTGACATCCAAGTCCAGAACCATATGCTAAGTCTGTTTGGTTCCTGAAAACAGACTGAGCTAAATTTGTTGTACTGTAAAAGACCAACCAGTCTCTACATCAGCATTAGCTTTCTGGAAGAACTGTCAAGACACCCAGTTTGACAGGTTCACAATGATCTTTTGGCCAGGTCTGTGATGATTTTGAAATCCAGACTTCACTACATACTGAACTGAGATCATCAGCTTATTATACAGTATGTGCTGTTGTTGATGAATGTCAAAACATTCTGCTTGACATTCCAACAGAAGGCTATGTATCAGGTCTGCTATTATCTTGCTGAACAGACTGAATTACATGCTCAGTTTGGCAGACATGATTATATCATACAGAAGGAAAACAAACACAGGAAATTGTTAACCCAGTTCAGTCCAACATGACCTACATCTGGGGGCTACCAAGCCAGGAAGAAGATCCACTATTAGTAGTATCAATTCAGAGTTAAACTCCCCCGTTTACAACTCATCACTTAATCCCTACCCAATGCAATCTATACCTAGGAACTCCTAGATAAAAACCTCCAGTTTCCATTCCTATCACTACAAATACAATGTAATGTGCAAACACCTTGAACTTGCTTCACAGCTTCATTCAAGAACATAATCACTCTTGCCTACAGGCTTTGAGTGACAAACACTCTCAGGTTTACCACTGAGAGACACATGGTAACCTTCCCACAGATTGGGAGGTTTACCTTACACGCACCCCTAAAAATTCATTCTAAGAGGCTTACAAAAACCAGGTTACAATCAGCTATTTATAACCTAATCACCCAACTGGATTTGGGCCTTCAGAAATTGCAGCAGACTTGTTCTTTGCTGTTACAACTTCAGCAGAAAAATTCTGCTACAAACAAGGTCTTCAAGTTCCTAATCTCTCTCCATATATATCTCCATATTTAGAGCCTATATATATTCTGAATTAGTCTTCAAGGCCTTCACAAGGGAGTTAGGATATTCACCAGATATCCTTGCTGATCCCATGACATATACTGAATTAATTAATTCAGTTTCCTACACATGTGCGATGTCACAGACCTGACGTCGTGACATCGTACATGACATGTTGGTCCAGATGTTGAATTTCTTCAACCCAACATATTAACACAACAGAGATGATTACATTATTTGTTTTAGCTAAAATCTCTGCCAATCCTAAGGAATCAACAATCTCCCCCTTTGGCAAATTTTAGCTAAAACAAATAAGCAGTATACTTGACAAAACATCCCAATTTGGGAATGCTCTTCATCTCCGTCATTGGCTCCACCACCACAAACACCAAAGTTGGTGTACATGGGGAAGAAGAGGGACAATACTCAGTTGTACCAGAACCCTTCCCCTCAACCGGAGAGCTTCCAGAAGAATATGTAATGCTGAGTACATAGACAATGTAACTCAGATCACAAGGCACAACTGTCTTCTTAACTCAGATCACAGGACACAAGTGGAAACCCCAGTTGGTGGATTTTGTGCCTGATGCCAACTTCTGTTTGCTGCCACATCCACAGTTGGCTTTCTTCTGGTACATTCTCAGCCCTAGGACTGTATTTCTCTCCCCCTTTTTAGCTAAACATTTGTAAAGGAACCCTTCACAAAACCAGATCCAGGCGCAGCTTGCCTAAACCTTAACATACCCCATGATTCTGAGAATGGAGTGTTTTTCTTGTGAGAGGAAGAGGGCTATTGCATCCTTTAAATAGTCCAGCCCGTGCCTAGGAATTTCCGGTAGAAATAAATGCTTGGTCAAGATGCATTTATTTTTGCTGAGAAACAGTCAGAGAATCACCAACAAAATCTCAGACTATCTTTGAATACCTTTTATAGCTCTTGACTGTTTCTTTTCCAAAACAGCCGTTCCAGTGTATGAAGACCATTCCATATATGCAGTCAGACACGTTGCACGCGATGTCTTAACATTCCTGCATTCAGCCAGTATTCAACAAGACCTCTGTCATACCTCCAGTGGAGACTTGACACCTAGCACTGCTACAGCCAACTTTTCACACTTCAGTTGATGGTTACTCCCCCTGTACCACACAGCTGTAGCCATCAGGCTTATTCTGGTTTATCAGACTTAGCCACATCACCCTCATAATTCCTAATGACTTTAAGATTCAGAAGGAATTGACAGCAATGTCCAGGGTAATGTCGTGACATCCGGTCAGACATTCTTCTGCTCACTCAGCCTTGACATACATCACAGCATCCTGATAACTATCTAGTCATCTGAGAGCACATAGACCACAAGCTTGGTGATTGCTTGCAGCACAAAGGCACAACTCCCCCTGTCATGGACAACCTACTCTCTTGGAGGTCACACATATCCAACATGGTTGGACCTTCACCTTCTCCCTGATTCAAAAAGAACTCAACCCACTTGATGAATGGAAAACATAAGACTCATCTTCATGTCTTCAAGAGCGCACCCTCTGTTCAACCTTCTTGGTTGAACACATCCACACTCTGTGTCAATCTCTCTTCTAACCAGAACAGAAAGCCATTTCACAAAATGTTCTAACATTCGTTAGGACATCCTTCACACATAACAGGGAACACCATCTGATAGTCTTCAAATATCACTGAGTCACCAGCTTGATCAAGAAGAACCCAGACATAAGTTGGGACATACACCTTTTCATCCCATTACATGAGATAATCTTCCATAGATGACTCAGAACTCCTACCACAAGCTCCAAGGGATGAATAGAAAACACCTCCTTTAGTCTTCAACTTGCTACTTTTCTGCTCAAAAGTAATTTGTCTCAGACTTTCCTCAAGAATAACCAGCTGCCTTATGTTGATTATCTTGATTCTTCGAACTCACTTCTGAGATAGACCAACTGCCACTGGTTGATTACCTCCTTCATGAATCCTCATATGAAAAGGTCAAATGCTGCTTTTTGACCTCCCCGAGTTTATCAGACTTCTCCCAAAGATATTCTGACCTTCCAAGTGAGACTTGAACTTCAAGCTTTTTGAAGTATCCAATCTGCAACCCTGTAGACCTTTCTATCTCAAGTTGATGTGCCACTTCACCAACTAAGAATCTGATGTTGAACCAAATGTCACAACATTGTGTTTTGACATCCAGCTGTTGAATTCAGCTCCTTCTTCTGCCACTTGAAAGAACTTCCTCCCTTCACAGAACAAGAGTTCAATGTTCTCATAGACTTGATTGTGGAACCAAGTTTGAGTAAACAAACTCCATCCTACAGGTTTGCAGTTAAGTCATCCAAGCTCACACCTTGATGAATCCCTGCTTCTTCTCCAAAGACATCAGACACTCTGATGTATGAGTCTTCAGAAGGACCAGTTAGAAACTAACCCTTCAGCTCTACCAAGGATTCCACATCCTAAGGCAAGGCTGTTTCCATGATGTCAAGACTGCTGCCACTTGTTCTTGACTTCACAGTGTGCATAAGCTAATGCACTTCCTTACCTAGATCAGAAATAAACTGATCCAAGTAACCACCATCAAGACTATGATGTCTTCTTCTTCTTGTACATACCAAGGATGAACATGTTTCTTGCCAGGAAACCTTTTCAGAGATCATATGCTTTTGCTGCCACCAAAAAGATAGATCATAAGCCAATGTATTGTCCTTCCTGTGATTCTGCACAGGGTCTTGAAGAAGTGATGTTCCAACATCTTTAAGAACATCAGTTATCTTGAGCTCCAAGGATAATCAATTAAACACTTGCACTTGGCACAAGTAGACATTGATCTTAAATCCTTTCCCAATCATCCCTTCAGATACTTCCACCATAAGAATACTTTGAAAATACTCTTCTTGTGTCAACATCTTCTGCTTGCAAGCACATTAATAGTCTTGAGACTCTTTCCAGATTAGATTCACCCTTAGGAATGAGAGAGATGAATCCTTCCTTGCAAATGTGTCACACATCAACCAGAACCCATGTGACACAGGTCAACCGCCAACCTGGCCCTAGGCTGACCAAACGTGAGGAGGTTAACCAAAACTCCTCCTAAAATTAACAATCATGGAAACTCCATACCAATATCCATGCATTGTACACAAATGTCTCAACACGACATCCACCATCCCTTACCAGTGGCAACTAACTCCTCCAATCACACCAATCAGACTTCAGCTGACCATAAGTACTAGTGAGACAAACATCACCAGTCAATAGTAGATATGCATTGCCAGAGCATATTACCTCAACCAACCTCTGAATCTTCATATTCTCACTCCTAGTAAGAACTGCCACTTCTGAACGTGGTGTTTGAATACCAAGATTCATGGTTATAACCCCCTTAAATGATATCACAGTCAGGTTACCCCATTATTGACTGCCAACATCCAGGAGACTTGTCTTCCAACACACCATAGTACTTCAGGGAACAACTATCCAACCCTGATCAAACTGCAGGGAGAAGCCTAACAGCAGGAGATTGCACAGTGTCACATCTCAACCAGCTCAACTTCTAGGGATGACTTTCTTGAGCACACACTCAGTTGACCCTGCTCTTGTCAACTTAGCACACACAGATGTCTCCTCTTCCAGGTCAGGAGTAGGTTCCAAACAGAATTATCCCATTGTTTGGACCCTAAAAACATCTGCTCTTCAACCAGTAGCTGCATACTTGTTGAACAACATGTTCTAACATCACATAGAACATTGGTTCCACCTCCTTGGAACAACCCTTCCTTGAAGGTCTTCAAGGTCTTCATATACACTACTCAAGAGAGTAAGAGAATCAGTGATTAAGTGACTCTTACCATCCTGAAGTGAGAACGTCATGATGAGTGGACTTGAGGAGACTCAAGTATCTTTGACATCTTCAGTAGATTATGATGAGATCTTGAACACAGCAGCCTTTCATCCACATGAGGGGAAACTACATCAGAGTTTGAGTTTTGCCATGTATTATGCAGCGGAAATCATAATACAACTCAACCTATGAACACACACTTCACCAGATTGGCCCCCAAGACCATACCAGGTTTGAATGTGTTTTAGTACTGGCACAGCTGTCCCACACACAGGCCAATTGCCAACCTCCAGAGACAGGTACACACCATTCCTGTCATGAACAGTCCATCCACCTACTTCAAGGGACCATTCAAGGAATTACAGAACCTTACACAGGTTCCAGCATCAGTACTAACATAACTCCTTGCCAGCTACCTGAAAGTATCACCCATGGATCTCATCCAGAGACAGAATAGGATGCCCGCTCTGATACCAATTGAAATTCTGGCGTAGTCAGTATTCAGATGTTCTACTTCAAGTCACGACATCTGATCTAACATTGTACCTATTACAGCAAGACAGTTATTACACTCTGTACTAATGTGCACCTTTTCACAGTGTCACGACCTCTCCTTCTATGTCATCCTAGAAAGGAGGAACCCTTAGTTATGTGCACCATAACCTTCACTTCTGTTGTTTTCCTACACAGATATCAGCACGATGTCTCAATCCTGTTTTGAACATCATCTGTTACATTGTTCCAGTTTGTTGGTCATGTACTTGTATTTCCTAAATTAAAGGTTGTAACAAGTTAAACTAATCTTCACTTATTAAGGAGCTAGCAAATAGATTATTTGCCAGGTTCATTAATTGTAGCTTAGTTGTTAGTTTCCTAGATTTTAGATCAGCTGGTGGATTCCTGAAGAATAGCCTGAGAAAAATCCTGAAACAGAAAACTAACCATCCAACAATTTAGCATATGCAGTGAGGAGTGAATGTCACAACATTCCGTTTGACATCCAAGTCCAGAACCATATGCTAAGTCTGTTTGGTTCCTGAAAACAGACTGAGCTAAATTTGTTGTACTGTAAAAGACCAACCAGTCTCTACATCAGCATTAGCTTTCTGGAAGAACTGTCAAGACACCCAGTTTGACAGGTTCACAATGATCTTTTGGCCAGGTCTGTGATGATTTTGAAATCCAGACTTCACTACATACTGAACTGAGATCATCAGCTTATTATACAGTATGTGCTGTTGTTGATGAATGTCAAAACATTCTGCTTGACATTCCAACAGAAGGCTATGTATCAGGTCTGCTATTATCTTGCTGAACAGACTGAATTACATGCTCAGTTTGGCAGACATGATTATATCATACAGAAGGAAAACAAACACAGGAAATTGTTAACCCAGTTCAGTCCAACATGACCTACATCTGGGGGCTACCAAGCCAGGAAGAAGATCCACTATTAGTAGTATCAATTCAGAGTTAAACTCCCCAGTTTACAACTCATCACTTAATCCCTACCCAATGCAATCTATACCTAGGAACTCCTAGATAGAAACCTCCAGTTTCCATTCCTATCACTACAAATACAATGTAATGTGCAAACACCTTGAACTTGCTTCACAGCTTCATTCAAGAACATAATCACTCTTGCCTACAGGCTTTGAGTGACAAACACTCTCAGGTTTACCACTGAGAGACACATGGTAACCTTCCCACAGATTGGGAGGTTTACCTTACACACACCCCTAAAAATTCATTCTAAGAGGCTTACAAAAACCAGGTTACAATCAGCTATTTATAACCTAATCACCCAACTGGATTTGGGCCTTCAGAAATTGCAGCAGACTTGTTCTTTGCTGTTACAACTTCAGCAGAAAAATTCTGCTACAAACAAGGTCTTCAAGTTCCTAATCTCTCTCCATATATATCTCCATATTTAGAGCCTATATATATTCTGAATTAGTCTTCAAGGCCTTCACAAGGGAGTTAGGATATTCACCAGATATCCTTGCTGATCCCATGACATATACTGAATTAATTAATTCAGTTTCCTACACATGTGCGATGTCACAGACCTGACGTCGTGACATCGTACATGACATGTTGGTCCAGATGTTGAATTTCTTCAACCCAACATATTAACACAACAGAGATGATTACATTATTTGTTTTAGCTAAAATCTCAGCCAATCCTAAGGAATCAACAACCTGTACTGACCCACTTTCTTTGATGATGTTAGCTTGGAAGGATCTCAGGGTTTATCGTTCCTTTAAATGTTGTTACTTCGGATCTTTATCCGTGTGGTACTTTTACATTTTTCCCGCATTTTACTGCTTTCCTAGCTGGAAGACCTCGATAGGAGGCAATGTTTTTGTGTTTACTTTATGCAGGTTCCTTTGCTCAGGACTCCTTTTGCATGAGCGTTCCTATAACGCAAGCGAACTTATTGATTTTTCTTCTCCATAACACACGTTTACTCCTTCTACTACAGGTGAGTAAGTCTCCAAAGGTCGAGCATCCGGTAGATTGCTTAGTAACGTCGTTCGTCCAAAACCCAATCCATAACCCCGTAGTTAGCCGAACTACGGCTTGCTCTGATTCTCATTCCAGATGAGATACGTAGGCATAAGACGCGATGTCTTAGCGAGCACACACCCCCCCAACCCATAGGTCAGCCGAGCTACGAAGACTCTGATTCTCCTATTTAGATGAGATATGTATGCAGTGGATGCGACATCCGTGCGAGTCATTTTCTTTTGACCCCTTTTCTTAGTAAATAACACATTAGATAAACCCACACCCTTTAGACAATAACTACAAAAGTGGATCCCGTAGAGTACTACAGATGCGTAGGGGTGCTAATACCTTCCCTTCGCATAACCGACTCCCGAACCCAAGATTTGGTTGCGAGACCTTGTCTTTTCCTTTCCTCTTTTCAGGTTTACTTCGAGCGTTTCCTTTCCCTCCTTTGGGATAAATAACACACGGTGGCGACTCTTCTGTCATTTTCTTTCGCCGGTTGTTTTTTCGCACACTGTATTTTTCAGGTTGCGACAGTTGGCGACTTTTCTGGGGACCCGGTTTCCCTAAGCGAGTCCCTCCTAGCTTTTGTAGTTTGTTTGTTTATTGGGTGTTCATGCTTTTGTACAGTTATTTATTTACATGCTTTACCTTATTGCATTGTGAACATATCATTGTTGTATCTATTGGCTGGCTATGGCTGCTTGGTGATCTTTGTGAGATGAGTTCTATACCCGAACTCGAGTGCACTTAGGATAGGAGAATGGCATAGTCTTGTCGACTTGTGTGGAGTTATTCCTTAGCAAGTTGACTTGCAAGCCCATTCACTTGGTGGAGGTCATGTTGAGATCAATAATGTCACACAAGCAAGTTGTGGTTAGACATTACTTTTTCCAATATAGACCTTAGAAGCCGAGGCCCTTAGTTTACCAAACCCATCTTGGCCTATTCGTAGGACGTAGTGCGAAAGTCGTTCAAGTGTAAGATTTGATAGGATTGTTACGCGATACTACACTCATAAGAGTCTCTCTTGAGAATATTTTTGGAATACGAGTAGTCGTTCCTCCGATAATATCCGAAAGATGGGATTATGACTATGGGAACCTTTTGTAGAACATGTTTGGCAGGTTTAAACCTTAGTACACTCCTTTTGGGTGGTTCTTAACCTAAACTCCATGCTCGTGACTTGCAACAAACCCTTGATTCATGGTTGATCCGATCAGGTATCCTTAATATCAATGAAACTTGGGTGTTGATAAGGTGTAAACCATAATCCACCAAAATGGGTGGTTGATATTAAGGATAACATGATCCATCCCATGACCTTTGTTTGGTGTGCTCTTAATTTCTCTCCAGACAGTGCAACCTGACAGATGTTCAAGCAGATACATCGATCCGGATTCCCATGTCATTGCATTGCATTCACATCATTTTTCATTCATATTATTTAACACATGTTTATCTATTCCCAGGGGCTCATATCTTCTTCTTGATTCTAGTCGGGTTTTTTTCCTTACACTGTTTATCAAATGTGAGACTGGAATCAAGGGGGTGGAATACTTGTGGAACTGATAAACATGTCATTGAATTTGCATACACATTAGCATGTCGTGCATAACAGGTACCTCCACAGTATTCTCAGTTTATTTGGTGTTCCACTAGCAGGATAGCTGACCCAGGCATTCACCGGTACGGTACCCGCAGAAACCAACAGAGAGTAATGGAAAGCCTACAGGCAGAGTTCTCCTAGATGAAGATCCGCATGAACCAATTCATGGATGTGGTTCAAGGGGTGGCTCAGGGACAACAAGAGCTCAGGCAGATGATGCAGAGGAATCCCGCCACTACTCAACCACACCTGGCCACAATATTGAGAACTTCAATGCTTTTAAGCACGTAGTTCAGGACCTCATTGATTCAAAGGCCGTTAACTTTGCACCAGCTCCTATTGTCGTCAACAATCCCATGCCCCAACATGGTGGAGCCAACGTTAACATGGTTGAAGAAGAAGTCAGATTAGTCTCTGCGGTCAACAATGAAGATGGGGATAGTGATTGCGACATCGATAATTGGGTGCGTCCGAGGATCCCGGGTGAAGTTCTCAACAATTGGTCTTCTGAGGAGATTGTCCAAGCCACTTGTCTGGAGGAGTAATTTTCTTTATTTATTCATGCATATCCAAGTCTTACGTTCCGCCAGGGCGTAATGACTCGTTGTAGGGCTCATCTATGTGACACTTGCATTTTTATCATAAATAAAGGACGTCTTTTTGCATTCAAATATTTCGTTCCCTGTCTTTCTATTTTTGCAATTTTTCAAAAAAAATGGTAATGTTTTGTTTAGTTTCCACTTTTTTCTCACACTCATAAGCACATACCATCACTCATGCAGATGCACATCACCGGATCCTATTGATAACGGTTCTGCTATGGCTCGCTTCGACTTTGAAAATCCAATCTTTCAAGATGAAGAAGAGGGTGATGAAGACTGTGAACTCCCTGAAGAACTTACCAGGTTATTAAAACAAGAGGAAAGGGTCATTCAACCGCATCAAGAGTTTGTTGAAGTGATTAATCTCGGCACCGAGGACGCCAAGAGAGAAATCAAGATAGGGGCCGCTTTGGAAGACAATGTGAAGAAGGGGTTGATTGAATTGCTGCAAGAGTATGTTGACATATTCGCTTGGTCTTATCAGGACATGCCAGGGCTTGACACAGACATCGTGGTACTTCGCTTGCCGCTCAAAGAAGGTTGTCCTCCGGTCAAGCAGAAGCTCAGAAGAACAAGACCAGAGATGGCTGTCAAGATAAAGGAAGAAGTGCAAAAACAGTTGGATGCAGGGTTTCTAGCAGTCACAAATTATCCGCCATGGGTTGCAAATATCGTTCTGGTACCTAAGAAGGATGGAAAGGTACGGATGGGTGTTGACTACCGGGATCTGAACAGGGCTAGTCCTAAAGATGATTTCCCCTTACCTCACATTGACGTTTTGTTGGATAACACGGCTCAGTTCTCGGTATTCTCCTTCATGGATGGCTTTTCTGGCTATACTCAAATTAAGATGGCACCAGTAGACATGGAGAAGACAACATTCATAACCTCATGGGGCACCTTCTGCTACAAGGTGATGCCGTTTGGTCTGAAAAAATGTCGGAGCAACATATCAACGAGCTATGGTGACTCTTTTCCATGATATGATTCATCATGAAACCGAGGTTTATGTTGATGATATGATTGCCAAATCTCAGACAGAAGAAGAACATTTGGTGAGTTTGCAGAAACTGTTTGAGCGTTTGAGGAAATTCAAGCTGAGGCTTAATCCGAACAAGTGTACTTTCGGGGTGAGATCTGGGAAACTGCTGGGTTTTATTGTTAGTGAAAAAGGGATCGAGGTGGATCCTGAAAAAGTAAAAGAGATACAGGAAATGCCTGAGCCAAGAATAGAGAAACAAGTTTGTGGTTTCTTAGGGAGGTTGAACTACATTGCAAGGTTCATCTCCCACCTAACAGCCACGTGTGAGCTGATATTCAAATTATTGAGAAAAGATCAAGCTATCAGGTGGAATGATGATTGTCAAAGGGCGTTCGAGAAGATAAAAGAGTATTTGCAGAATCCTCATATCCTTGTGCCTCCGGTCCCAAGGAGACCGTTGATTATGTATTTGACAGTACTAGACAATTCCATGGGTTGTGTTCTCGGTCAACACGATGAGACAGGTAGGAAAGAGCATGCCATCTACTACCTGAGTAAGAAATTCATAGATTGCGAGTCGAGATACTCAATGCTTGAAAAAACATGTTGTGCACTTGCATGGGCTGCTAAGCGATTGAGACAATACATGCTGTCTCACACAACCTTACTGATCTCCAAAATGGATCCAGTCAAGTATATATTTGAGAAGCCAACTCTCACCGGAAGAGTTGCTCGTTGGCAAATGGTACTGATAGAGTACGACATCCAGTATACTTCCCAGAAAGCCATCAAGGGGAGTATTTTGTCAGACTATCTTGCTCAACAGCCGGTTGAAGATTATGAGCCGATGAAGTTTGATTTTCCAGGTGAAGACATCATGTTCCTCAAGATGAAAGACTGTGAAGATCCAGTTGTTGAAGAGGGACCTGATCCAGACGAAAAGTGGACTTTAATGTTTGATGGGGCCGTCAACGCCAGAGGAAGTGGAATTGGTGTTGTCATTACAACTCCGAAAGGTGCCCACATGCCTTTCACCGCTCGTCTGACTTTCGAGTGCACCAATAATGAAGCTGAGTATGAAGCATGTATCTTGGGTATTGAGCAAGCCATTGATTTGAGAATCAAGACTTTGGACATCTTCAGAGATTTAGCTCTGGTAATCAATCAAGTGAATGGTGATTGGAACACTCTCCAGCCTACTCTGGTCCCCTACAGAGATTACACGAGAAGACTGTTGACTCTCTTCACAACAGTAAAGTTGTACCATATATCTCGTGATGAGAACCAGATGGCAGATGCTCTTGATACTCTATCCTCCATGATCACGGTGATCCGTTGGAACCATGCTTCCAAGATCGACGTGATGCGCCTTGATAGGGCCGCGTATGTGTTTGCTGCTGAACTGGTAGTTGATGACAAGCCTTGGTATCACGACATCAAGTGCTTTCTGAAGAATCAAGAGTACCCTACAGGGCATCCAACAATGATAGAAAGACTTTGAGAATATTGGCAGGTGTAAGACCCCAATTTTGGCCCTAAGATCCCTCATGGCCCATATCATATCATATCATGGCCTCAAGGATCATTGCATGCCTTTGCTTCCCTCCTAGTTGGTTGGGTTACCTTGTGAGTGTGATTCTTGATCACCAAGCATGTCTTGCATTTGTATATCATTGATTTTCATATGTTTACTAACCAAAAGTACAAAAATATTGTCATCTAACCATGTTACTTGCAGATGAAGCAATCAACAGTCAAACAGTCAAATCAGCCATTGAACAGTGGATGGTGGCCATTCTTGAAGAATTTGGGCACCATGATCATTCATCAAGAGTTCATATGAGTTATGACATCATTTGGAATCAAGATCTCAAGTGATCAGGGTTTGGAATTCATCAGAACATGGTTCAGTCAACCAAAACCCTAACAAAGTCAACTGTTGGTCAACTGTGCATTTAATCAGTGACTTGATGGTGGGAATTGGTTTGAGAGGTCTCATTCATGTCCATATAAGCCTCATATATCATGTCAAACATCATCATGGAAGAATTTGAAGTCAGACAAGAAATTTCCAAAAATAGAAAGTTGACCTGTAATTGGAATTTGCCAAAAATGGAAAGTCTTGATCCTCAAAATTACATCATGATACAAGCTTCAAATGAATTTTTGCCCAACATGAAAGTTGAAGATCTTGTTCTCCCATTTCCAAAAAGTCCAAGAACACTCAATTCCCATGTATGGTTGGCAAGTTATGATCAAATCATTCTCAAACATTTTTGAACTTCAAAAGGCCATATCTTCCAAACCATTTGGCCAAATTGGGTGGGGTTTTTTGCTACAATTCACATTTGATGCCCTCTATCCAAATATGTCATCATAATTCACCAAAAACTCACCAATCAAAATGGCATTTTTGAAGTGGTTTGAATTATTTCAAGTAGGGTGAAAAATTGACTTTGCAAATTAAACATTTCCAACACTTTTTATCAATTGAGAATGTTCTGAAAACACATTTTGGACATGTTTGAGGCCCATTTTCGCAGCTGTAACCACATACCTTGCCACTTGAGTGAAAATTGGTCAATTAGCAAAAACACACTTCATTAGCAATTTGGATTACCATTTCCATTAACCAGCTAATGCAAACCTTAAACAGCATATATATTCATCATTTTCTCTCAGAAAACCCTAGCACACTTTCACCAAAACAGACCAAAACTCTTTTTCTCTAAAATCTTCATTTTTGCACATTGGAACTTTTCTTGGTAAAACCTCAAAGAACACGAGCTAGCCTTGGTTGCCTCATCATTTACCATCACTTTGGAAGCATTTTTGAGCACCATTTCTCAACTGTAAGCAAGGGAATTGCAATTGTTCCATTGAAGCATATACATGGCAGATCTCGATTGGGGTGTTTTCAAAGACTGTTGAGCTAAAACTCCTTGTGCATTCATCATTTGGAACTCGAAGCAACATCTGTTTCAACAATTTACAGCCAAAAAACCCCTGCATCACAACTGTCCTCCAAATTTGGTGAGTTTTCGAATTTCTCCATTTGCAAAACCATGATATGCTTTAGCTAGGTCTTACTTTGCTGGTCATTTTAAGCTTTGAATCACTGAAAATGGTTGAGTATTTACAAAGTTATGTTGACATGAAGATTGATGTTCATTGTTGTTTTTGCATGATTCATCCATGATAGCTTGATTTAATGTTAATGGTTGTTGGATTTGTGATGTATGATGTTTGCTGAGTTGAATGCTACGCTTACTTTCCATTTCTGGGAGAAAATTTTTTCCACGATTTTGATGAAGATGAACAGTAGAACGCAAAACCCTAATGCTGTTAAACCCAGAATCCTGTTAATCGTGTTGGCTGTTTTGAATTTCTGTTTTGCATGTACTTACTGTTACATTGCCCATGAGCGAATGGCTGAGTGACACGCCTTGAGTCCGTGCGCTGCGTTTCATTAACAAGTCCAAATAATTACAAATATGCCACCGGTCGTGCCACATTGAACCATTAATCCATGTTATTCTTCAATATTTATTTCATTTTGATGCTCATCTTTGAAAAATCATATCACACTCATTTTTAATCCAAAATTCATGGGGTTTTTTGCTAATTGTTCATCATGATCTCTAGTTATTTATCATATTTTTCCAGATTTTTGGCATGGATGGATTTGTATTTGTGCTAGGGTTTTGTTCATGTGTCCATTTTTTGTACACTTTGCCAAATCAATTGTGAAATGATGATGCTTTATCCAATGACCCCCAAATTTTTTGTGCTTAAACTAGACATGTTTATGGTGATTTTGGTGTAGAGTTTGTGAATTTATCATTGCTGGTTTGTGAGTTATGATTTTTTGAATTAGGGTGTGACAATTTGTGTCACACCATTGATGTCTAACTTCATGATTTTCTTTACCATACTTCTTGAACTCAAATTGGCTTGAATTTTTGCATGATTGAACCTATGGATGTCTAGTTTACATGTGAATTTTCTTCGAATTATTGATGGCATTTCCTAATTGTTTGAGATTTTCTACCCTGTTTGGTCATATGTTGACTTTTTGGTGACACATGTTCTCATATTGTTTGTGAAATTCTCATACATTATTGGATGAACTTGAAATTTGACATGTGATTAGTAGACATCTTAAGCTTTGCCATGGTGTTGATCCCATTCATTTCTCATATGTTGTCACTGATTTATGATTTATTGAAGTTGGTATATGTTTGGTTGACTTCTTTGAGCATGCTTGAACTTGCCTTGCCTTTCTGATTTTTATTGACCAACTTCCCTTTATCCAAATGAGCTGAAATTTTATATGCTTATCATGTTGTGGATTATAATTGATCATGAATTATTTGATAATTTTTTGAATTGTTTATGATTGGTTTTGAGTTGAGTCTTGCTGTTGACTTCTATGAGCTTCCATATGCCATGCCTTGACCTAATTTGTTTATGAAATCATGATGATGAATGGTATGAACATGAAACCAATTGAGTTTGTTTCTTAATTGTTTGAATATGATTTTGATTGGATTTCACTTGCTGTTTTGACTTTCTCATCCCCTTTTGACCCTAGGCTTGTCCTAGTGGTCCTGTTGCTCATGTTTGAGTTCATTGTTTCAGGTTAAGCAACAAATACCCAAAGAGATCATTACAAATTGATTGAGCTTGATTGTTTATCATGGCTAAAATGTTTGTTTTTGTAGGTTGCTTGGTTCACAAGCTTTGAGCCTTGTGCATTACACATTTAAACTGATTGTGTTGATTGTTGATTCCTTATCTCCTTTTGATTTAAACTTTGAGTTGAGTACTAATTCTGTTTGACTATTTCAGGTACCTTTAGTTGCTTAGTTCTTTAAGAACTTGCTTTGCTTTGCTTAATAGCAATTTGCATTGAGGTATAATTCTTTATCTTCATGTAGTCTGGAAGACCTGGCCTGTTACTTGGCCAGGCAACTGTCTGAAGTCCTCCTTAAGAGGCAATGCTTGTGTGTGTTTACATTTGTCCCAAGCAGGAAAAGTCCTTTAAATAAGGCAATTGGTAGAATCCAAGAGATAAGCAACCTATCTCCTACTATTCTGTGAGTCTTCTCCTTGCTCCCATTACATGGTTGTAGCATTGAGATCTTAACCCAAGATCTATCGAGTCAATAATCTGTGGAGAGAGTTCCCACTTTCTGAATTCCCACACTTTCTGATATTCAAATGCTCTCCCTGACCAGGGATAAGAGCAATGAGGCACACCCCTCATATCCTTTCATCTGCTTCACCTTAGCCCCTCAATGGCAAGGTTAAGAGCACCATTGACCCTATTCCAGTTGGCTTCAATGCCTAACCTTTTGTGTGAGCCTGATTGTTTGGTTATAGTGTGTGCTGAATGACTTTCATTGATTGATTGTTTGCTTCATATGCACATGTCTGCTTGCATACTCTGTGCATTTATCATCATTAATTGCTCATTAGTGCATCATCATCTCATTTGTCTTTGTGACATTATCATTGTTGTTTACCCATTGAGGACAATTGTAAGACCATCCTTTGGCCATTGTTCCTATGATATGGAAGTGAGTATAAGACCATTTCATTGGCCACTCATCTTATCTTTGCTTGTTGCATTGTTTGATTGTATGTGAGGATGCAATTATAAGTCCCTGTAAGTTGGCATTTGCTTTCCTATGATCATATGTTGCTTTGTTTGTTTGTATGTGAGGATACAATTGTAAGTCCGTGTAATTTGGCATTTGTTTTCCTATGATCATATGTTGGAGATTGGTATAAGTCCAGATAGATTGGCATCCGGTATCCATTCCTTTTATTTCTTTGTTTTAGGAGATTAGTATAAGTCCATAGAGTGGCCTCTGATATCCAATTCTGTTTTAGGAGATTGGTATAAGTCCAGTGATTGGCATCCGGTATCCGCTTTTGTTGACTTTCTTCTTTTGCTTTGATTGTTTGTTATTGCTCATTGCCCATTCCAAAGGACACACTTGAATCATCTTCTATATGATTTCAAGAGGTGAACCTTCTAAGAAGTTTTACAATCCATCTTCATCCATTCATCCCCATTATGTCTTAGACCTTTTCACACATTACTTTCAAACTTGAGATAAGTGTTGTGCAAACATCTTCATGCTTTTCAAATTAAAAACCTGGACCCAAGTCCTTGACTTTTTTCAAACTCCATTTCATAATACTTCTTTGAATTAATCTTAATCATACTTTGACTCTACTTTCATAATCATAATCAATTAACTTCACCCATTCAATTGTTTTGGCTTTGTCCCTTGTTAATCTTTCCATACATGAGCTATAGGTTTGATTTATCCTAGTTGGTTGATGTCAATCTCACCCATTTGTCCTTAGTTGATTGAATTGTAAGTCTTCCTTGCTTATTATAGGGTTAACCCCTCACTAGCAAGTTGAAGTTGTTCTCACATGGTGGACTTGTTGTTTGTATAAGGTTGAGTTTTCTCCCGTGGATAACGTAAGACCTTAGGGCTTGTGTTTAAAATTGAATCCACTAACCTTTTGGAAATATTTTAGCCGAACTACGGCGTTTTGATCCTTACCTTTGATGGAAGGTACGTAGGCAACGGGTTCATCCGTTCGAACACAAAAAATAAAAAAAAATTGTATATTCTTTTCTCATCATCCCAATCATGTTTGCATAATATTTATGTCTTAACAAATAACAATCTTTTACAAAGTGTGAAAAGGGCTCCCTAGGAGTACCTGGGACGTAGTGGGTGCCTAACACATTCCCATTGCGTAATTTACCCCTTACCCAGACTCTCTGATCTTTTTATTAGTTTTCTACGCGTAAAACTTCTTAGGCTTTTGTTCGCTTTTTAGCCAGTCCATTGGATAAATAAAAGTGCGGTGGCGACTCGAATTCATTGTATGCTTTGCTTATGATTTAATCAATAGATCATATAGCAACGAATACACCGCTACAGAAAAGTGGCGACTCTGCTGGGGATGGAATTCCTTGGTGGTATTGCCTACTTTTCACCTCTGTTGTGATATATTGTTATTTGTTATATGACATATTTTTGTACAATTTGGGATTACTGTATTGATTGTAATGTGTGAATTGCTTGATATACAAATGCTGTTTGCTTTGGTGATCTGTGAGATGAGTTCTATACCCGAACTCGAGTGCACTCTAGGATAGGAGAATGGCATAGTCTCGTCGATTGGTGTGGAGTATTCCTTAGCCAGTTGACTTGCGAGTCCAATCACTTGGTGGAGGTCATGTTGAATTAATAATGTCACACAAGTTATTTGTGGTTAGGCATTATTCTTTCAATCATGTGCCGCAGAAGCCAAGGACCTTAGTTTACCAAAGCCCATCTTGGCCTATTTTTAGGACCGTAGTGCGGAGGTCGTTCAGATGTCAGTTCTGATGCGATTGTCACGCGATACTACACTCATAAGAGTTTCTCTTGAGAATATTTTTGGAATACGAGTATTCGTTCCTCTGATAATATTCGAAAGATGGAACGATGATTATGGGAACCTCTGATAGAACATGTCTGGCAGGTTTAAACCCTAGTACACTCCCTTTGGGTGGTTCTTAACCGAGACTCCATGCTCGTGACTCTCAACAAACCCGTGATTCGTGGTTGAGTCGTTCAGACAACCTTAATATCAATGGAACCCGGATCAGGTGTAAAACCTAAATCCACCAAAGCGGATGGTTGATATTAAGGATGTTCGAGCCGGTTCATGTACCGTTAATATCAATGGAACTTGGTTGTTGATAAGGTGAAAACCTAAATCCACCAAAATGGATGATTGATATTAGGGATACAATGAGCTTTCCCATGACCTTTGTTTGGTGTGACTTGCTTGATCCTTGAGTGTGTTTGTTGCATTCATGCATTCACGCATTCATCCGCATTCATGTCATCAGAAAAAAAGAAATTTTTCAAGGAACTTAAAGGGTTTATTTGCAAAATTTTCAGACATGGAAAGACCAAAAAGGCATACAAAGAAGTACAACTTTAGACAGCCCGATGTAAAAGAGTTAAGGAATCTGACATCGTATGTATTAGATCCCTTGGGTTTCAAAGCTCGCTATGGGAAGCTCCTACCACTGCTCACCACTCAAGTTGACGAAGGGTTGATGAGTACTCTGGCTCAGTTCTACGATCCGTTGCATCACTGCTTCTTATTTCCAGACTTCCAGCTATTGCCGACCTTGGAGGAATATTCTCACCTCATTGGGATTCCAATTCTGGATCAAGTGTCGTTCAGTGGCTTAGAGGATATTCCATCTGCTCGAGAGATTGCTGGCTTGTTGCATATAGATGAAGATCTGATTAGAGCTAATCTGACTACCAAAGGCGGAATTCAGGGTTTTTCTTCCGAGTTCCTCATTGCCCAAGCCACTTTCTATGGGAAGGCCATGAGTGAGGATGCCTTTGACGCTTTATTTGTGCTGCTCATCTATGGATTAGTGCTATTTCCCAACTTCGACAAGTTTGTGGACATGAACGCCATTAGGATTTTCTCAGTGCTTAATCCCGTTCCGACTTTGTTGGGCGATACATATGTCTCCTTGCACCTGAGGAATATGAAGGGTGGTGGAGTTATTGTCTGCTGTCTACCTTTGCTGTACAAGTGGTTTATTTCGCACTTGCCGCAGACCATTGCTTTTAAGGAGAACAAAGGATGTCTACGGTGGTCTCAGAGACTCATGTCTCTCATTAATGATGATATCTCTTGGTATGATCGCGTGTACGATACCGTTCAGATTATTGACTATTGTGGTGAATTCCCTAATGTGCCTCTTCTTGGCACATGTGGTGGGATCAGCTACAATCCTATTCTCGCACGACGTCAGCTTGGGTTCCCCCTAAAGGATAAACCTAATAACATTTTGTTAGAAGGTGTATTCTTTCAGGAGGGTAAAGATCCCCAAGGCCTGAAAGCCAGATTTATCCGTGCTTGGCGCAATATTCGCAAGAAGAGTAGGAATGAGTTGGGTCCGAAGAACTGCATTGCTTTGGAGTCATACACCTCTTGGGTCAGACAGAGGGTCGCCGTCTACTTGATGCCATACGATTATCCAAGACCTACACCGTTGGATATGGCTGGGCCTTCAACCCTCCCTACCCAACGTGTAGAGGAGTTGAGAGAAGAAGACCTTTCGCGTGCTTGGATCCGTGAAAGAGAAGAATTGCTGCAGCAGCTCAAGGAGAAGGACGCTATGATTGAGTTCCTCGAGCACCAAGTGATCGACGATCCGAACGACGCTTGGACTTCTCTGCTTCCTCAGTCTTCCAAATTCTGGAAGAGGAAGTATGATCGACTTGCAAAGGAGAAAGCTGACATGGAAGCGGCCTATGAGAGAGAGATCAAGAAGTTGTGCACTTCTCGTCTACCAGCATCCCGAGCTTCTAGGGATCCATAGGATGTCATTTACCTTTTCTCTTTGTAATAATTAAAAATGCTGTACTTCTTTGTCTTGATGTATTGAATGAAATATTTTCTAGAAATTAAAAATGCTTTAATCATTCAAAATATTGCAAATAATACCCTAAGGGTTCCTTGAAAACAAAGCATTTGCACAAGCATTTCATGCATCATTCTTGCATAAACAGGTACTCCTTTTCTGGTCTTCTTGTCCTAACCCTCTGTTCTTCATTTATTTTGAAGACAAGCTGACTCACCGGTATTATACGCGAGTCAACTCTGCAAGAGTCATGGAGCAACTAGAACAAGAGAACAGAGAATTGAAGGAAGAGGTCGCCAGACTTGGCACTTTGATGGAGCAACTTCTTGCTGCTCAGAATCAACCTACTCCGCCGCCCGCAACTCCTGTTCAGAGGACGGTCATATCAGAGGTAGCCACTTCAACGGTGCCAGTCAGCGCTCATGCGCCCAATGCCATGCCACCCGGTTTTCCTTGGGGAATGCCGCCTGGATTTATGCCTGATCTGCCAGCGCCAACCTTTGCTCATATGCCGGCATCTAGCCCGGTCCCTGTCGCCGCTCCTCCTGTCGTGCATACCATGCCCAGGGTAGACGACACCATCTATCACTCTGAGCCGTCTGAGGGCACGGATGTTCATGAAAAGATAGACGCCATGAACGATCAATTCCTTGAGCTGAGAAAGGAATTGAGAACTCTTCGAGGCAAAGATCTATTCGGCAAGTCTGCTGCCGAGTTGTGCTTAGTTCCCGGTGTGAAGATACCGATCAAATTCAAGGTCCCGGACTTTGAAAAGTACAAGGGGAACACCTGTCCACTCGCTCACCTGGTCATGTACGCCAGGAAGATGTCGACTCAGACTGATAATGATCAACTCCTGATTCATTATTTTCAAGACAGTCTATCCGGTGCTGCGCTCAGATGGTACATGAGCTTGGACAGTGCTAACATCAGATCTTTCAATGACCTTGGCGAGGCTTTCGTCAAGCAATATAAGTACAACGTCGATATGGCGCCTGACCGAGATCAACTCAGGTCCATGTCACAGAAAGACAAAGAATCGTTCAAGGAGTACGCCCAGAGATGGCGAGAGCTGGCAGCTCAGATCACTCCACCGCTGGAAGAGAAGGAAATGGCCAAGATCTTTCTGAAGACTCTTGGCTCATTTTATTATGAGCGGATGGTAGCAAGCGCTCCCTCTGATTTCACCGAGATGGTGAACATGGGGATGCGTCTCGAAGAAGGTGTCCGTGAAGGACGGTTGGCGAAGGATGATGGTTCTTCCTCTAAACGATATGGGGCGTTTAAGAGGAAAGAAGGGGAAGCACACGCTGTGCAGTCTCAGCCTAAACATAGAAGACCCTCTGTTCAGAGGAAGCCTGCACGTCGTGCCGGTCATCAGCACCAGGTGGCTCATATAGCACCTGTCTTCAAAGATAATGCTCAGCAATATCAACATCAACAATATCAGCATCAACAGCAATATCAACAACCACAGTACCAGCAACAACAGCAACGTCCACAGCAACAGGCTTACCAGCCTCGTGGAAGTACAACCAATCAAGCTAACGTGAATTATGATAGGAAGAAGATCAGCTTCGATCCAATTCCTATGATATATGCAGAGCTTTATCCTTCCTTGTTGGAAAGGAAATTGGTTTCTCCCAGGGATCCTCCTGCCATTCCTGCAAATCCACAATGGTGGTATAAACCAGACCAGCATTGTGTCTACCATTCCGGTGCTCCAGGCCATAATGTGGAAAATTGCTACCCACTCAAGACTAAGGTTCAAGACCTTATGAGATCTGGGATTCTGAGCTTTGAAGATTCAGGCCCGAACGTCACCAAGAACCCATTGCCTGCGCATGGGAAGTCTATTAATATGATTCAGGAATGCCTTGGGAAGTACAAGGTTAGATATGTTAGCCATATCAGGCAGTCGTTGGTTGAGTTACATCGGATGCTGTGTCAGTACAGCTACTTGGAGCATAACCACGACAAGTGCCACGTCTGCTCAGTTAACCGTTTGGGTTGCGATCAGGTACGCAAAGAACTTCAGAAGTTGTTGAATGAGGGTACCATCGAGATTCTGCAGAATCGCAATGTTGACGAAGTCGAACCTGAAGTGAATGTCATATCACCAGTGTTCAAGCTGCCTGAACCGGTTGTTATCCGTTATAATAGCAACAAGCCGAAGGTTTCCCCTTCTTTGATCATTAAACCTGCCGGCCCTGTGCCTTATTCATCTGATAAAGCTGTGCCATTCAGATACAATCCAGTTGCTGTCTAAGATGGGGTCGAAGTACCTTTGCCTTCCACTTCCGTGACCACTATTGCTGATGTCAGTGGGTTGACCCGAAATGGTCGTGTATTTTCTGCGCCTCCAAAGGCTACTGTTTCTGAATCTGTTGAACGTCCTGTGGGGACCGCTGTGAATGTTCAGAATCCGGCACTTGATGTTGCCAAACCCTCCTCATCCGTACAAAAGACTCTTGTTTCTTCAGTTGGCCCAAGTGGCATTGTTGATGAAGAATCTGATGAGATGCTGAGGCTCATCAGAAAGAGTGAGTACAACATTGTAGACCAGCTTCTACACACGCCGTCCAAGATTTCCATTCTTTCTCTGCTGCTGAATTCAGAACCCCATAGGGAGTCTCTGCAGAAAGTCTTGGATCTGGCGTATGTTGATCACGACGTCACCCTTGAGCAGTTTGATAGTATTGTTGCAAACATTACCGCTTGCAACACTTTGAGCTTTTGTGACGCTGATCTCCCTGAGGAGGGAAGAGACCACAACATGGCTTTACATATCTCCATGAATTGCAAATCTGATGCAATGTCCAATGTACTGGTGGACACTGGATCATCCCTTAATGTATTGCCAAAGACCACACTCTCTCGTCTGTCATATCAAGGTCCTCCTATGAGGCAGAGTGGGGTTGTTGTAAAAGCATTCGATGGGTCGCGCAAGACCGTGATTGGGGAAGTTGATCTCCCAATCAAGATAGGACCAAGTGATTTCCAAGTTACTTTCCAAGTAATGGACATCCACCCATCTTATAGCTGTCTCTTAGGCAGACCATGGATTCATGAGGCTGGCGCCGTGACATCCACCCTACACCAGAAGCTGAAATTTGTGAAGAACAAGAAACTGGTTGTGGTAGGGGGAGAAAAGGCTCTCCTGGTTAGCCATCTGTCTTCTTTCTCGTATATTGACGCTGAGGATGAAATTGGAACCCCGTTCCAAGCTTTATCTATTGATGAACCAATCGAGAAGAAGTCTCCTTCGTTCACTTCCTACAAAGATGCAAAGCTGGCCATTGAGTGTGGTGCAGTTGCTGGTTTAGGGAAAGTGATTGAACTCGAAGACAATAGATCCCGGGCTGGCATTGGCTACTGTTCTGGGGCATTCAATGAGCAAGGTCTGTTCAAGAGTGGAGGATTCATCCATGACGATCAACCTGAAGAAGAAGAAGATGTTGCTATCTTGGAAGAGGATGCAGAGAACGTGAACAATTTTGTTATTCCTGGTGGTGTCTGCCACAATTGGGTCGCTGTAGATGTTCCTACAGTCATCCATAGATCAGAGTAATTGTTCATTTTATTTAAAACCCTTCTCCCATGCCAAAAGGAGAAGTGATGACATTGTTGGTAAAACATATATACAATGATGTTTTCATTCAATTTTCGCATTGTTAAACATTTGTTTTTCCTTTGTTTTCACTTTTTGCTTTTCGTCATGAAATCAGTGATCACAAAAAACCCATAAAAACAAAAATAAAAGCAATCTTTTTCATCTGCATAATGGTTTGCTTGTTTAAATTCTAAAGTTTTTCCTTAACCAAAATCATTATGCAGGTTGATCCTAAAACCCATTGAACATAATGATCCAACGCCATCTCCCAATTTTGAATTCCCTGTATTTGAGGCAGAAGAAGATGACGTTGAAGGGATTCCTGATGAGATTACCCGTCTCCTTGAGCACGAAGAGAAGATCATTCAGCCGCATCTCGAAGACTTGGAGACAGTCAACTTGGGATCTGAGGATTGTGTTCGCTTGGTGAAGATTGGGGCACTTCTTGAAGAGTCTGTCAAGGAAGATTTGATCAGTTTGCTACGAGAATATTCAGATATCTTTGCTTGGTCCTATGAAGACATGCCGGGTTTAGATACAGATATTGTGCAACACTTCCTGCCTTTGAAGCCTGAGTGCGTGCCTGTGAAGCAGAAGCTCAGAAGAACTCATCCAGATATGGCAGTGAAGATCAAAGAGGAAGTTCAGAAGCAAATCGATGCGGGGTTTCTGGTGACTTCTACATATCCTCAATGGGTGGCCAATATTGTGCCTGTTCCTAAGAAGGACGGAAAAGTCCGTATGTGCGTTGATTATAGAGATTTGAATAAAGCTAGCCCAAAAGATGATTTTCCTCTACCACACATTGATATGTTGGTAGACAATACGGCTAAATTCAAAGTCTTTTCCTTTATGGACGAATTTTCCGGATATAATCAAATCAAGATGGCACCAGAGGATATGGAGAAGACAACATTCATCACACCTTGGGGAACATTCTGTTATCGAGTGATGCCCTTCGGTTTGAAGAACGCCGGAGCCACGTATCAACGAGCTATGACTACCTTGTTTCATGACATGATGCACAAGGAGATAGAAGTCTACGTTGATGATATGATTGCTAAGTCCCGAACGGAAGTGGAACATGTTGAGCATTTGTTGAAGCTTTTTCAGCGTCTGAGGAAGTTCAAACTTCGCCTGAATCCGAACAAATGTACATTTGGAGTCCGTTCCGGCAAGTTGTTGGGTTTTGTGGTAAGTGAAAGAGGTATTGAGGTTGATCCTGCAAAGGTCAAAGCAATACAAGAGATGCCTGCACCCAAAACTGAGAAGCAAGTCCGAGGTTTTCTTGGCCGCTTGAACTACATTTCCAGGTTTATATCCCACATGACTGCCACATGTGCGCCGATATTCAAGCTCCTCCGGAAAGATCAGTCTCATGATTGGACCGAGGATTGCCAGAAAGCTTTCGACAATATCAAGGAATATCTGTCTGAACCTCCGATCTTGTCTCCGCCTGTGGAAGGAAGACCTCTGATTATGTACTTAACAGTTCTTGAAGACTCGATGGGTTGTGTACTCGGTCAACAAGATGAATCAGGGAAGAAGGAATTTGCTATATACTACCTCAGTAAGAAGTTTACTGATTGTGAGTCTCGGTACTCTACGCTCGAGAAGACGTGTTGTGCTTTGGCTTGGGCTGCTAAGCGTTTGCGCCAGTACATGATAAATCATACAACTTGGTTGATATCCAGAATGGATCCGATTAAGTATATCTTCGAGAAGCCTGCTTTAACTGGGAGGATTGCCCGTTGGCAGATGTTGTTGTCTGAGTATGATATTGAGTATCGAGCTCAGAAAGCTATCAAAGGTAGTATCTTGGCTGACCATTTAGCACACCAGCCGATTGAAGATCATCAGTCTGTTCAGTATGACTTCCCTGACGAGGAAATTCTGTATTTGAAGATGAAAGATTGCGATGAGCCTACACTTGATGAAGGTCCGGAACCTGGTTCCAGATGGACGATGGTGTTTGATGGCGCTGTTAATCAATATGGAAATGGAATTGGGGCAGTGATCATTACTCCTTAAGGTTCACACATTCCGTTTACAGCAAGGCTAACTTTCAAATGCACGAATAATATGGCGGAGTACGAAGTCTGTATTATGGGACTTGAAGAATGCATTGATTTGAGAATCAAATATCTTGATGTCTATGGTGATTCAGCCTTGGTTGTCAATCAGATCAAGGGTGAATGGGAGACGAATCAACCAGGTCTCATCCCGTACAGAGATTATGCAAGACGGATTTCAACATTCTTCACAGAAGTTGAATTTTATCATATTCCTCGAGAGGATAATCGGATGGCAGATGCTCTTGCAACGCTTGCTTCCATGATAGTGGTCAGATGGTGGAATGAAGTCCCCAACATTACTGTGATGCGCTTGGACAGACCCGCTCACATATTTGCAATCGAAGACGTGAAAGATGACAAGCCTTGGTATTTTGATATCAAGAATTTCCTCCAGAACCAGGTCTACCCGCCTGGGGCATCTGTGAAAGACAGGAAAACTTTGAGAAGGTTGTCAGGCAGTTTCTACCTCAGTGGTGAAGTGTTGTACAAGAGAAATTTTGATATGGTTTTGCTCAGATGTGTGGATAGACACGAAGCAAACCTGTTGATGACTGAGGTCCATGAGGGTTCATTTGGTACTCATTCCAATGGACATGCCATGGCTAAGAAGATGTTGAGAGCGGGCTACTATTGGCTGACAATGGAGTCTGACTGTTGCAAGTATGTGAAGAAATGTCACAAGTGTCAAATTTATGCGGATAAGATTCATATTCCTCCGACACTTCTGAATGTGATTTCATCACCATGGCCTTTCTCTATGTGGGGAATCGACATGATTGGCATGATTGAGCCGAAAGCGTCCAATGGACATCGATTTATTCTCGTAGTAATTGATTACTTCACCAAATGGGTTGAAGCCGCTTCATACACAAATGTAACCAGGCAGGTGGTTGTGAAGTTTATCAAAAATCAGCTGATTTGCCGTTATGGTGTGCCAGAGAGGATCATTACTGATAATGGATCCAATCTGAACAATAAGATGATGGATGAGTTGTGCGCTGAATTCAAGATTGCACACCATAATTCCTCTCCCTACAGACCCAAGATGAATGGGGCTGTTGAAGCTGCTAATAAGAATATCAAGAGGATTATCCAGAAGATGACTGCCACGTACAAAGATTGGCATGAGATGCTGCCATTTGCTTTGCATGGATATCGTACGTCTGTACGCACTTCAACAGGGGCAACTCCTTTCTCTCTCGTTTATGGCATGGAAGCCGTTCTCCCAGTAGAGGTGGAGATCCCATCAATGCGAGTCTTGATGGAAGCCAAGTTGACTGATGCTGAATGGATTCAGAGTCGTTATGACCAGTTGAATTTGATTGAAGAGAAGCGATTAACTGCCATGTGTCATGGTCAGTTATATCAGCAGAGAATGAAGAAAGCATTCGATAAGAAGGTCAAGCCTCGTGTGTTCCGAGAATGTGACCTCGTGCTCAAGAAAGTCTTGTCTTTCGCGCCCGATTCCAGGGGCAAGTGGACTCCAAACTACGAGGGGCCATATGTTGTTAAGAGAGCCTTTTCAGGCGGTGCTTTGATGCTTACAACAATGGATGGGGAGGATTTCACTCGTCCTGTGAATTCAGATGCAGTCAAGAGATACTTTGCCTAGAAAAAAAAAGAGAGTATATGCAAATGAAAAAAACAGAATTGCTCGCTAAGTTGAAAACCCGAAAAGGGCGGCTTAGGCAAAAATGAGCGTCTCGGTGGAAAACCCGCAAGGGTAATCCAGGCAAAAATTAGAGACTTGAAAAAAGAAAATATATTTGCATCCCGCTAGATTGAGTACCTCACCCTGGGGCAATCTAGGCAAAAATTAGGGATTTGGCAAGTAACTGCATCCTGACAAGACTTTCTGTTCCACAGTTGTCTTTTTGTCAGAAGATTCTCGATTCGTCGTCAACTGAAGCTTCGGATACATCGAGATTCAAATTGGTAGAGAAAGGATCATTATGTTCAATGTAGCCCTCTTCCAATATATATCACTGATTTCAAATTTGTACAGATCTATGGAGTCTTGCCATTTGCAGACTACCATTCCATCAAATAAATTTGAGCTTTTTATCCGATT
Organism: Lathyrus oleraceus; assembly: GCF_024323335.1. Lineage (NCBI taxonomy): Eukaryota > Viridiplantae > Streptophyta > Magnoliopsida > Fabales > Fabaceae > Lathyrus > Lathyrus oleraceus. The sequence goes on from NC_066579.1 coordinate 126,580,135, forward strand.
ATTTGCACTCTTATTTGTTTCAAATTCAACAAATGTTTTGCATGTTTTAAATTGATAAAATATCATTTGTTTTAAACAAATAAATTATTCAAAAAAAAATTGTCGTTTTAGACAAAGTGAACATTCACAAGGTTGAAAAGATACTCAAGAATATCTCAGTGCTCTCCCGAGGGTGGCATGATTTCCAACAGGTAAGACATTTGTTCATATTCCTGGTTTGGTTGTATCTTCTTTCTTCAGATCTTTGTTGAGGTTGTTCCTCAAACAAAGTTGTTGATGGGGTTGTTCCCCAGTATAGTCACAAGCAGAGTGTTGTTGAAGACTTCGTTTTCTCCAGCAGTGATCTTCCCCAGCATGGTTGTTTTTCTTGTAGAAGTTTCGGTGGTTGATGGTTTGTCATCTTGGTGCCCCGTCACTTTCTCCAGTGGGTTGATATCCCCAGACTTTATTTGTCCCCTCAGCACAGTCACGAGTAGAGTTGTCGTTGATATCCCCATCGGAGTCGCGAGCAGAGTTGTTGTCACTCTTCCCAGTACAGTTGCCAACGGAGTTGTCTGTTTCCTCAGCACGATCGCTTTCTTTTTGAAGATTTGGTAAGTCAGTGGTTTGATACCCGGTACTTTACCCTTTCCCCGGCGAAGTCGTCCGCGGATTCGTTGCTATTTCTCCTCAGCAGAGCAGGATTTATTTTCCTACTCGGTGGTTGATTGGGTTGACATCCCAGCATGTTCATCCATTTTTTCCTCAGCATAGTCTGCAGAATGTTTGTTGTGGCAGTTTCGCCTGTTGAATACTCCTTCAATCCCCAGTATGGTCGGATGATGGCTCTATCATCCAGAGAACGGATTGATTTCCTGACTAGTTGTGATCCCCAGTAGAGTGGCTTATATTGCAGAATCTACTTGTTGTGATCAATTTGCTATGTGTATTCTCCCCAAGTAGAGTAGTTGGTTGCAGAATCTACTCGTTTGATCTGTCCTCCCTCAGTGGGTTGTTCCCCAAAAGTGTAGCCGACATTTTTTCCCCAGTAGAGTTGCTTATGCAGTTAGATTCTATTTGGATGATATCATTCTCCCTCAGTGGGTTATTCCCCAACGGAGTTATGTGGAGTTGCTTCTACAGCAGTTCGTGCTTGTGCGATGCACTCGTTGTTTCTCAGTTGACACTGGGATCCCCTGCAGATACTTTGGGACTTCTCTTGTTCCCCAACAGATTCGTCTTGGTGGCTGTTTTGCCCGTTGTGACTTTCTGTACCCTGATTGGGTTGTTTCCTGATATCTCTGATCCTCTGTTTCTCCGGCAGTACCCGCAGATCTTTGCTTCTCAGCATGCAGATCTCCGCGGATTGGCTTTCCAGCTGGTTTTTCCCCTGGAAGTATAATACCGGGCGTTTGATTCCTGAACCTGTTTGTGTTAGAATTGTCTGTTTTGTCAGCATTCATCAAACATAAATCACGCATATTCATGCATTATTCATAAAACATTCAGATATTCATGTTGCATTTCTCGCCATGTATCCTTCGTTTGTTATTCCCTGCTTTTGGGTGATGCAGATCCTCCTTATAGATCTTCCCAAAGCAGATGTCGGGTGTTATAAATCTCTCCATATAGAGTCAGCCCCATAAGCAGAAAATGTTTGTCTTTCCTTCTGCAGTTCCCCACTGAGATATATCATCGTGGATGACGGTTTCTTCCGTTTCCTCCCAACACATATATTGGGATGGATTTTCCTATTTGAGTTACATCCTCATTAGGACATGTCTTGATTCAGTCTGTCTTTTCGGATTATTCCCGAATTGGTTATTTGTCAAAAGTCTTGTGCTTCCCAGTGGGTTGTCCCCCAGCGGAATTTTTCGGGCCTCTACCCTCATAGCGGAAGTTATAAGTCCTATTTCTCCTGACTTTCTTGGCAGAATTTGTGGTTATACACCTTTTATTCCCCAGCCAGAGTTGTTGGTTTTCTACCTAACAGTCGGTAGTTGTAAATCCTATTTTTCCTGCTCTCCAGCAGTTTGTGGTTTGTTATAAACCCTATTTTGGTTTCCCGTGCGGATTTGTGATTTGTTCTATCCCCACGTGGAGTTGTTGGTCTTCTACCCCGTATTCGGTAGATGCAAACCCCAATTTTGTGGTTATCTTCATTCAATATTTGATGTTGATTTTCCTTTGCTTGGATAAGTTGCTCAGATAAGCACTTATATCCCCAACAAATCTTTTGTGGATAATTGCCGGATGCTAGCAATTTTATCCCCAGCGGGTCCTTTCACCTTTTGTCAGTGATTGTGTTTCCCGGATCATTGATTGTCATCAATGCATCCCAGCGAGTCTTCTTTCATTTACCCTTTTGTTGGTAATGTCTGTTGCTCCTTTTGATTGGTCATCATTATATACCTAGTTTGGTATCCCGATGCCTTTCTTTTCGGTTGATTTATCCTTTATTAACCCAGTAACCGGTTGTGGATAATCTTCCATGCAAGTATATTATTCACGGTCTGCCGGTAATGAATAATATATCTCATGCACTCTTCAGTCGAAGCCTTTTGTGTTTTCTTTGTTGAGTAAGATTCGTTATTTCCCCTTTTGTGGAATTGAATATTTCTTTGTTGTCAGATAATTGCCGGATGCTTGCAATTTATCCCTTTGAGTTGTCTTTCGTTTACCCGGATGCTTGGTATCGATTGTCTCTCTTTTTGGTTAGTCACCTATTATATACTTCGGTATCTCTGGTGTCTTTTCCTTTCGAGTATTCTTATCCACGGTTTGCCGGTAATGGATATTGTATCTCATGCGCTCTTTAGTTGGAATCCTTTGTTGATTTTCCCCAGCTGAGCAAGATTCGTATTCTTTGTAGAATCGAATATCCATCCTTTAACCAGTTTGTGTTCTGGATGATGAGTGTTTTGGCATATATACCAACTCAAGTTTTCGGTAGATCACCTATTATATACTTCGGTATCTCTGGTGTTTCATACCATGCGAGTTTATTATCTACGTTCTGACGGTAATAGATAATATATCTCATGCGAGGATATTATTCACGGTCTGCCGGTAATGGATATTATATCTCATGCACTCTTTGGGTTTGTGTCCCCAGATGAGTAAGATTCGTTTTCCCATTACGGACTCGAATGTCCATCATGTAAGTCGATTTGCTTTTTCAAGCCCTCCTTTCGGATGATGAGTGTTTTGGCATATATACCAATTCACGCCTCGGTCGGTCACCTATTATATACCTCGGTATCCCTGGTGTTCCTTCCTTTTTGCTCCCTATTATGACTTTGGTCCCTTGTGGAGTCAGATTTTCCTGAGTTTATGTACCTTTTTCAGGTCTTTCTCAGATGTTCGGTTGATTGATATCTCTCACCCTTATACCGGTCTTAGATATTCATTCTTCCTGAGTTTGTTACCCTTATACCGGTAACATCTCATTTCTTTGGTGCTTCCTCAGTGAAGTTTCCTTTTGCTTCTCCCCAGAAGTCAGCTTGTGTCTCTCCAATGGATTTATTCTCCTTTGGAATTCTTTCCCCCAGTGTGAGTCCTTCACTCCCCAGTGAGGTCTCCAGTCTGATTTCTGTTCTTCTAATCAGAGTCGTGTCTTGTTCACGCATTTCTTCTTCTTTTACTATCCCCTACTAGAGTTTTGTTAGAGTCTCTGTTCCTGGTGAGTGTACTACTCCGATGGATCGTCTTTTCTTCTGTGTGAACTATACTCCCCACAAAATTTGTGTCTTTTGCATGCATACATTTGCATCATGAGGTCTCTTAGGGACCAAAATTTGTCTCATTACTGTTATTTAAGCCCATTCTACCGCGTCGAGATGAAGATTTCTAAACTTCACTTCTCCGGCTAGAATGACCTTAAATAGGGGCATCTGTAAGACCCCAATTTTGGCCCTAAGATCCCTCATGGCCCATATCATATCATATCATGGCCTCAAGGATCATTGCATGCCTTTGCTTCCCTCCTAGTTGGTTGGGTTACCTTGTGAGTGTGATTCTTGATCACCAAGCATGTCTTGCATTTGTATATCATTGCTTTTCATATGTTTACTAACCAAAAGTACAAAAATATTGTCATCTAACCATGTTACTTGCAGATGAAGCAATCAACAGTCAAACAGTCAAATCAGCCATTGAACAGTGGATGGTGGCCATTCTTGATGAATTTGGGCACCATGATCATTCATCAAGAGTTCATATGAGTTATGACATCATTTGGAATCAAGATCTCAAGTGATCAGGGTTTGGAATTCATCAGAACATGGTTCAGTCAACCAAAACCCTAACAAAGTCAACTGTTGGTCAACTGTGCATTTAATCAGTGACTTGATGGTGGGAATTGGTTTGAGAGGTCTCATTCATGTCCATATAAGCCTCATATATCATGTCAAACATCATCATGGAAGAATTTGAAGTCAGACAAGAAATTTCCAAAAATAGAAAGTTGACCTGTAATTGGAATTTGCCAAAAATGGAAAGTCTTGATCCTCAAAATTACATCATGATACAAGCTTCAAATGAATTTTTTCCCACATGAAAGTTGAAGATCTTGTTCTCCCATTTCCAAAAAGTCCAAGAACACTCAATTCCCATGTATGGTTGGCAAGTTATGATCAAATCATTCTCAAACATTTTTGAACTTCAAAAGGCCATATCTTCCAAACCATTTGGCCAAATTGGGTGGGGTTTTTTGCTACAATTCACATTTGATGCCCTCTATCCAAATATGTCATCATAATTCACCAAAAACTCACCAATCAAAATGGCATTTTTGAAGTGGTTTGAATTATTTCAAGTAGGGTGAAAAATTGACTTTGCAAATTAAACATTTCCAACACTTTTTATCAATTGAGAATGTTCTGAAAACACATTTTGGACATGTTTGAGGCCCATTTTCGCAGCTGTAACCACATACCTTGCCACTTGAGTGAAAATTGGTCAATTAGCAAAAACACACTTCATTAGCAATTTGGATTACCATTTCCATTAACCAGCTAATGCAAACCTTAAACAGCATATATATTCATCATTTTCTCTCAGAAAACCCTAGCACACTTTCACCAAAACAGACCAAAACTCTTTTCTCTAAAATCTTCATTTTTGCACATTGGAACTTTTCTTGGTAAAACCTCAAAGAACACGAGCTAGCCTTGGTTGCCTCATCATTTACCATCACTTTGGAAGCATTTTTGAGCACCATTTCTCAACTGTAAGCAAGGAATTGCAACTGTTCCATTGAAGCATATACATGGCAGATCTCGATTGGGGTGTTTTCAAAGACTGTTGAGCTAAAACTCCTTGTGCATTCATCATTTGGAACTCGAAGCAACATCTGTTTCAACAATTTACAGCCAAAAAACCCCTGCATCACAACTGTCCTCCAAATTTGGTGAGTTTTCGAATTTCTCCATTTGCAAAACCATGATATGCTTTAGCTAGGTCTTACTTTGCTGGTCATTTTAAGCTTTGAATCACTGAAAATGGTTGAGTATTTACAAAGTTATGTTGACATGAAGATTGATGTTCATTGTTGTTTTTGCATGATTCATCCATGATAGCTTGATTTAATGTTAATGGTTGTTGGATTTGTGATGTATGATGTTTGCTGAGTTGAATGCTACACTTACTTTCCATTTCTGGGAGAAAATTTTTTCCACGATTTTGATGAAGATGAACAGTAGAACGCAAAACCCTAATGCTGTTAAACCCAGAATCCTGTTAATCGTGTTGGCTGTTTTGAATTTCTGTTTTGCATGTACTTACTGTTCCATTGCCCATGAGCGAATGGCTGAGTGACACGCCTTGAGTCCGTGCGCTGCGTTTCATTAACAAGTCCAAATAATTACAAATATGCCACCGGTCGTGCCACATTGAACCATTAATCCATGTTATTCTTCAATATTTATTTCATTTTGATGCTCATCTTTGAAAAATCATATCACACTCATTTTTAATCCAAAATTCATGGGGTTTTTTGCTAATTGTTCATCATGATCTCTAGTTATTTATCATATTTTTTCCAGATTTTTGGCATGGATGGATTTTTATTTGTGCTAGGGTTTTGTTCATGTGTCCATTTTTTGTACACTTTGCCAAATCAATTGTGAAATGATGATGCTTTATCCAATGACCCCCAAATTTTTTGTGCTTAAACTAGACATGTTTATGGTGATTTTGGTGTAGAGTTTGTGAATTTATCATTGCTGGTTTGTGAGTTATGATTTTTTGAATTAGGGTGTGACAATTTGTGTCACACCATTGATGTCTAACTTCATGATTTTCTTTACCATACTTCTTGAACTCAAATTGGCTTGAATTTTTGCATGATTGAACCTATGGATGTCTAGTTTACATGTGAATTTTCTTCGAATTATTGATGGCATTTCCTAATTGTTTGAGATTTTCTACCCTGTTTGGTCATATGTTGACTTTTTGGTGACACATGTTCTCATATTGTTTGTGAAATTCTCATACATTATTGGATGAACTTGAAATTTGACATGTGATTAGTAGACATCTTAAGCTTTGCCATGGTGTTGATCCCATTCATTTCTCATATGTTGTCACTGATTTATGATTTATTGAAGTTGGTATATTTTGGTTGACTTCTTTGAGCATGCTTGAACTTGCCTTGCCTTTCTGATTTTTATTGACCAACTTCCCTTTATCCAAATGAGCTGAAATTTTATATGCTTATCATGTTGTGGATTATAATTGATCATGAATTATTTGATAATTTTTTGAATTGTTTATGATTGGTTTTGAGTTGAGTCTTGCTGTTGACTTCTATGAGCTTCCATATGCCATGCCTTGACCTAATTTGTTTATGAAATCATGATGATGAATGGTATGAACATGAAACCAATTGAGTTTGTTTCTTAATTGTTTGAATATGATTTTGATTGGATTTCACTTGCTGTTTTGACTTTCTCATCCCCTTTTGACCCTAGGCTTGTCCTAGTGGTCCTGTTGCTCATGTTTGAGTTCATTGTTTCAGGTTAAGCAACAAATACCCAAAGAGATCATTACAAATTGATTGAGCTTGATTGTTTATCATGGCTAAAATGTTTGTTTTTGTAGGTTGCTTGGTTCACAAGCTTTGAGCCTTGTGCATTACACATTTAAACTGATTGTGTTGATTGTTGATTCCTTATCTCCTTTTGATTTAAACTTTGAGTTGAGTACTAATTCTGTTTGACTATTTCAGGTACCTTTAGTTGCTTAGTTCTTTAAGAACTTGCTTTGCTTTGCTTAATAGCAATTTGCATTGAGGTATAATTCTTTATCTTCATGTAGTCTGGAAGACCTGGCCTGTTACTTGGCCAGGCAACTGTCTGAAGTCCTCCTTAAGAGGCAATGCTTGTGTGTGTTTACATTTGTCCCAAGCAGGAAAAGTCCTTTAAATAAGGCAATTGGTAGAATCCAAGAGATAAGCAACCTATCTCCTACTATTCTGTGAGTCTTCTCCTTGCTCCCATTACATGGTTGTAGCATTGAGATCTTAACCCAAGATCTATCGAGTCAATAATCTGTGGAGAGAGTTCCCACTTTCTGAATTCCCACACTTTCTGATATTCAAATGCTCTCCCTGACCAGGGATAAGAGCAATGAGGCACACCCCTCATATCCTTTCATCTGCTTCACCTTAGCCCCTCAATGGCAAGGTTAAGAGCACCATTGACCCTATTCCAGTTGGCTTCAATGCCTAACCTTTTGTGTGAGCCTGATTGTTTGGTTATAGTGTGTGCTGAATGACTTTCATTGATTGATTGTTTGCTTCATATGCACATGTCTGCTTGCATACTCTGTGCATTTATCATCATTAATTGCTCATTAGTGCATCATCATCTCATTTGTCTTTGTGACATTATCATTGTTGTTTACCCATTGAGGACAATTGTAAGACCATCCTTTGGCCATTGTTCCTATGATATGGAAGTGAGTATAAGACCATTTCATTGGCCACTCATCTTATCTTTGCTTGTTGCATTGTTTGATTGTATGTGAGGATGCAATTATAAGTCCCTGTAAGTTGGCATTTGCTTTCCTATGATCATATGTTGCTTTGTTTGTTTGTATGTGAGGATACAATTGTAAGTCCGTGTAATTTGGCATTTGTTTTCCTATGATCATATGTTGGAGATTGGTATAAGTCCAGATAGATTGGCATCCGGTATCCATTCCTTTTATTTCTTTGTTTTAGGAGATTAGTATAAGTCCATAGAGTGGCCTCTGATATCCAATTCTGTTTTAGGAGATTGGTATAAGTCCAGTGATTGGCATCCGGTATCCGCTTTTGTTGACTTTCTTCTTTTGCTTTGATTGTTTGTTATTGCTCATTGCCCATTCCAAAGGACACACTTGAATCATCTTCTATATGATTTCAAGAGGTGAACCTTCTAAGAAGTTTTACAATCCATCTTCATCCATTCATCCCCATTATGTCTTAGACCTTTTCACACATTACTTTCAAACTTGAGATAAGTGTTGTGCAAACATCTTCATGCTTTTCAAATTAAAAACCTGGACCCAAGTCCTTGACTTTTTTCAAACTCCATTTCATAATACTTCTTTGAATTAATCTTAATCATACTTTGACTCTACTTTCATAATCATAATCAATTAACTTCACCCATTCAATTGTTTTGGCTTTGTCCCTTGTTAATCTTTCCATACATGAGCTATAGGTTTGATTTATCCTAGTTGGTTGATGTCAATCTCACCCATTTGTCCTTAGTTGATTGAATTGTAAGTCTTCCTTGCTTATTATAGGGTTAACCCCTCACTAGCAAGTTGAAGCTGTTCTCACATGGTGGACTTGTTGTTTGTATAAGGTTGAGTTTTCTCCCGTGGATAACGTAAGACCTTAGGGCTTGTGTTTAAAATTGAATCCACTAACCTTTTGGAAATCTTTAAGCCGAACTACGGCGTTTTGAACCTTACCTTTGATGGAAGGTACGTAGGCAACGGGTTCATCCGTTCGAACACAAAAAATAAAAAAAATTGTATATTCTTTTCTCATCATCCCAATCATGTTTGCACAATATTTATGTCTTAACAAATAACAATCTTTTACAAAGTGTGAAAAGGGCTCCCTAGGAGTACCTAGGACGTAGTGGGTGCCTAACACCTTCCCATTGCGTAATTTACCCCTTACCCAGACTCTCTGATCTTTTTATTAGTTTTCTACGCGTAAAACTTCTTAGGCTTTTGTTCGCTTTTTAGTCAGTCCTTTGGATAAATAAAAGTGCGGTGGCGACTCGAATTCATTGTATGCTTTGCTTATGATTTAATCAATAGATCATATAGCGATGAATACACCGCTACAGCAGGCAGTTTCTTCTTGAACAAAGACGATGTTCTGTATAAGAGGAACTTCGACATGGTTTTGCTCAGATGCCTGGACATACACGAAGCAAACATGTTAATGCAGGAAGTTCATGAAGGCTCCTTCAGTACTCATGTCGGCGGACATGCAATGGCTAAGAAATTGTTGAGAGCAGGTTATTACTGGATGACCATGGAATCTGATTGTTTCAAATATGCTCGGAAGTGCCATAAATGCCAGATTTATGCTGATAAGGTGCATGTGCCGCCGAATCCTTTGAATGTGATGTCTTCGCCGTGGCCTTTCGCTATGTGGGGCATCGATATGATTGGAAAGATTGAGCCGGCTTCTTCCAATGGGCATCGCTTCATCCTTGTTGCCATCGACTATTTCACCAAGTGGGTCAAAGCAACATCATTTGCGAAGGTCACCAGACATGTGGTTGCCCGTTTCATCAAGAAAGAAATCATTTGTCGCTATGGGATTCCCGAAAGAATCATTACTGATAATGGTTTTAATCTCAACAACAAAATGATGAAGGAGTTGTGCCAGAACTTCAACATTCAGCATCGCAATTCTTCCCCTTACCGCCCTAAGATGAACGGTGTTGTTGAAGCAGCAAATAAGAACATAAAGAAGATTGTGCAGAAGATGGTCGTTACGTACAGAGATTGGCATGAGATGCTACCCTTCGCCTTGCATGGGTACCATACTTCAGTACGTACATCGACCGGGGCAACCCCTTACTCCCTTGTGTATGGTATGGAAGCAGTCCTACCTGTTGAAGTGGAGATTCCTTCTCTAAGAGTCCTATTGGATGTCAAGTTAGACGAAGCTGAATGGATTCGGACAAGGTTCAATGAGTTGAGTCTTATCGAAGAGAAACGAATGGCAGTCATTTGTCATGGGCAGTTGTATCAAAGTCGGATGAAGAGAGCCTTTGATCAGAAAGTGCATCCTCGATGCTTCCAGGTCGGAGATTTGGTGTTGAAAAGGATCCTTCCTCCTCAGACAGATCACAGGGGCAAGTGGACTCCTAACTATGATGGACCGTATATTGTCACCAAGGTTTTTGATGGTGGGGCCTTTATGCTTGCAACGATGGATGGTGAAAACTTCACTTCCCCGGTGAACTCAGACGCAGTTAAAAAATACTTCGCATGAAATAGACCCGCTGGACAGTAAAAAGAGTATTCCAGGAAAAAATGGGCATCCCGGCGAACCAAGAAAATGAAAAAGGTTCGGGAAAAAATTAGGGATTAAAAGTGAAAAGATCGTACACCCGGTAAGTTGAAAACCTGAAAAGGCAACTTAGGCTAAAATGGGTATCCCGGTGGATTGAAAACCCGAAAAGGGTGATCCAGGTAAAAGTTAGGGATTAAGCGAATGACTGCGTTCTGAGTAGTTCTGAATCTCATCTCGTGTCAATGACTGGAAATTTTTGAAGGATAGGAAACAGTCCAATCACTCTTTTCAGAAAGTTGATCATCTGGAGGATCTTGAAGACGAGCAAGTCATAGCAGAATTGGAACCCAATAGAAATCCATTTCACATTGCCGTTAGATTAATGTCTGTTTTTATCTTTTGTGCGATTACCTCTTTCCAAGGATTGCTTCATGATGTAGATGCCTATTCACAGAGGCCATTCAATCAATAAAATCATGTTATTCAGTATATCTCTATTTTCATTTTCATTTTACTGTTTTGTTTGCAAGAATGACGTCCGAATTTTTGATAAACATTGCATCATGATACATAAGAGCTTTACAGGTACATGCTTAATAAACATTTAAAATTGTTGTAAATTTTAAGTGCTTTGGATCGTCTATTCAAAACAGGTACCCTCGGGGCATTTCCTTAAAATCCCCTGCAGATGATCGTGAATGTTCTACGCCAACAGACGAATTCGGTATCTTATCCTTGCAGAGATGATCAGAGCGTTGGATTCTTTAATCCCCAGCAGACTCTCACTGCCGTACCTCCCCCAAGCGGTGGTTTCAGATTATACACTCCCCAGTAGAGTTGACAGTGTCAGACTATATACCCCCAGCGGAGTTGACAGTGCCAGACTGTATCTTCCCAGCAGAAGCGGCTTCTTCTCAGAGTTCGATGCCAGATCGACGATCGCGACACCAGACCCATGGTCTCTTTCCTTGAAGTAGAATCTCGGTACCGTATCGGTGTTCGCTTCCCCTGCTGAGTCGTCTCTCTCGCAGATTATGGTTGCCAGAACCACTATCGCTTTCCCCAACAGCAGGTTTTCAGTGCCGTTCTCTCCCCAGTTAGAATCTCGGTATTTCGTCATTGCTAGAACACCGTGTGGCGGGTCATTTCCCCACAGAATTCTTTGTGCTGTGCATCTCTAGCAGCCTTGCCAGGGTCCAGAAGATGGTGATCATTTCCCCAGCAGATCCCCTTGCCTCAGCTTGACATTCTACCCAGCATTTCGCATCCCTGCATGTAGAACCATATTGCATTGCATCCTCCCAAATCGCGTAGCATTTCCATTTTCATGGAGCATTACGCCATTGAAAAATTCAAACATACGCATGTAAGCATAAAACATTATCGGTATCCCAAGTGATAATCCAGAAGTTGTTTCCAGTACTCAGACTGAAGATTGTTCATGACTTACCTTTGTTATCCCCAGCAAGTGTCATTGGCCCATGCGCCGCCTCTATTATCGTTCCCTATTTCTGCCGATGTTGATAGGCATGAAGTTTCCGGTATTCAGACCGAAGTGGCGTTCAAGCTAGTTTTCCGATGTTCAGATCGAAGAAGTTTCCGACGTTCAGGTCGATGCCACTTGTGGCGTTCAGGCCAGTTTTCCGATGTTCAGATCGAATAAGTTTCTGACATTCAGGTCGATGCAACTTGTGGCATTCAGGCCAGTTTTCCGATGTTCAGATCGAAGAAGTTTCCGACGTTCAGGTCGATGCAACTTGTGGCGTTCAGGCCAGTTTTCCGATGTTCAGATCGTAGAAGTTTCCGACATTCAGGTCGATGCAACTTGTGGCGTTCAGGCCAGTTTTCCGATGTTTAGATCGAAGAAGTTTCCGACATTCAGGTCGATGCAACTTGTGGCATTCAGGCCAATTTTCCGACGTTCAGGTCGACGTAACTTGTGGCATTCAGGTCAGCCTCTCGGTGTTCAGACCAATATTAATAATCTCATATCTCCCGATGTTCAGATCGAAGTCATTTCCAGTATTCAGACTGATGAGCAGCATTCAGGCCATGGTTATTTCTGTGTTACCATTTATTTTGGTATCCAGGTTAACATTCTTTTTCGGTATTCAGACTGACTCTCACCGTACTAGACAGATTCTTCTTTCAAGACCACCTCTTTGCCGATTCTGACAGGCATTGTTACTTCACTTCACTTCAGGGCAAATTTTCGGGCTTTTATTGTATTCAATCCCTTGATACGTCGAAAGCACGAAAGCCGTTGCTATCTTCTTTCCAGGTCTCCAGTTGATTGAATAGGGGCAGCTGTAATACACCAAAATTTACCCTTCATCTTTCCTGGAAGCATACGCTTTACGTTAATCTTGAAGGAGCAAAGGTTTGCTCATGAGCTGTCATGCTTGCTAGGCGAAGCCCAAGTGTTTTGAAAAAAAAACGAAAAAAAAAAATAGAAAAATAGAAAAATCTCAAACTTGGACCTCTCTCAAAAGCCCACTATGCTACCAATATTAGCCTATAAATACTAGAGTTTCATTGAAACAAAACAGAGAGAAAAAGGAAGAGAAGCAAAACACTCTGAGGTTTCCTTGGAACAAAACCCTGGACAAAACCTAGAGAGAGACTACCTGACAGAGAACTCGGAGCAGCCTCCAAACCCTGAAGGGAACTTAACTGCACAGAATCACCTCTACCTCACATAAACCCTAAAGATTGTTTTTGCAAACCTCACGGGTGCAACTCAATTTCAATCAAGCTCTCCAATCATGTTTGCCCTATATCCATCATCTTTATGCCTTTAATTTGAATGCTCTGAATGTATGAGGTATTATGGGTGAATTTGATACCCTTTTGATGCATGTGTTTGACAAGAGGTTTAGGCCTCCTACCCTTGGTTGCTTTTTGTGAGCTTTTTGTGAATTGAAAGGGCATGATTCATGTGGTTACATTTTGATTTGGGTGCAACTCTTGATTACCCTATTTTGTTTCTCTAACCTATTTGTTGAGTTTTTGTGAGGGCTCACATGACTTTTGCAGGGATAACTTGCGTGGTTTCCCACTTTATTTGTGGGATAACCCCTGGAGGTTCATTACGATTACCTGTACTGGCCCACTTTCTTTGATGATGTTAGCTTGGAAGGATCTCAGGGTTTATCGTTCCTTTAATTGCTGTTACTTCGGATCTTTATCCGTGTGGTACTTTTACATTTTTCCCGCATTTTACTGCTTTCCTAGCTGGAAGACCTCGATAGGAGGCAATGTTTTGTGTTTACTTTATACAGGTTCCTTTGCCCAGGACTCCTTTTGCATGAGCGTTCCTATAACGCAAGCAAACCTATTGATTTTTCTTCTCTATAACACACGTTTACTCCTTCTACTACAAGCGAGTAAGTCTCCAAAGGTCGAGCATCCGGTAGATTGCGTAGTAACATCGTTCGTCCAAAACCCAATCCATAACCCCGTAGTTAGCCGAACTACAACTTGCTCTGATTCTCATTTCAGATGAGATACGTAGGCATAAGACGCGATGTCTTAGCGAGCACACACCCCCCCAACCCATAGGTCAGCCGAGCTACGAAGACTCTTATTCTCCTATTCAGATGAGATACGTATGTAGTGGATGCGACATCCGTGCGAGTCATTTTATTTTGACCCCCTTTTTTAGTAAATAACACATTAGATAAACCCACACCCTTTAGACAATAACTACAAAAGTGGATCCCGTAGAGTACTATGGATGTGTAGGGGTGCTAATACCTTCCCTTCGCATAACCGACTCCTGAACCCAAGATTTGGTTGCGAGACCTTGTCTTTTCCTTTCCTCTTTTCAGGTTTACTTTGAGCGTTTCCTTTCCCTCCTTTGGGATAAATAACACACGGTGGCGACTCTTCTGTCATTTTCTTTCGCCGATTGTTTTTTCGCACACTGTATTTTTCAGGTTGCGACAGGTGCTAATACCTTCCTCTTGCGTAATCCACTCTCGAACCCGAATATGGTTGCGATGACCATTATTCCATTTCCTAAAGGTTTTATTGATATTTTCCTATCCCTTCATTGGGATAAATAAAGTTCGGTGGCGACTCTGTTCGAACATAAATTTTTCCGCGACCATCGCGAGGAATCGTATTTTTCGAGATGCGACAGTAAGGAGCTCCACAATCCAGTAAATGCCAATGCAGTCAATAAATACTTTGCGTAAATAATCAAAAGAACAACTCGCTAAGTTAAAAACCCGAGTTGACAAGCTTTATGGCAGAGTCTTCATTGAGATTTGTCCGAGTATCCAGATTGTTGATTACTTTGGTCTCCCAGTCTATTCAGTGTGTGTTTTGTCAGCATAAGCATAATAGCCTTCATAAATCATTTCCATGCATGACCGAAGGCAGATTTGTGCTCATTCGCATGTCTCTAGTGTCTCTAATCCATTTTCCTGGTTGACTTTCCCCCTAAAAGAGAGTTTATCTACTATTTCCCTACCGAGTTTGTGCCTCATGAGAAGAATTATATTTCATTTTTGCTCTCCATCTCATTTGTCTGGATGGAACAAATCCCCAACCGAGTTCATTCCTCCTCGGGTAGAGTCTTGATTGACCGCTTATCTCTAGTTCATGCCTGAATTAAACTTTGGTTCCCTGCAACATTTTTTGACTTCTTCAGGATGGAAATGTAGATGACGAAGAAATTGTGTTTTACACCTTTTGGATCCTGTTTCCCTCAGCAAAGAAAATGAAGAATTTAATTCCTCAACAAGTATCGCTTTAGAAATATCCCTGAGATTTTATTCAATGACCAGTGGCAATCTCTTTATTTGAGAAGCTTGGTTGTTCCTGAAATATCAATCCTTATATCCGCATTAAGTGGCCATCTCTTCAGTCAATCCCCGACAGAGAAGCTTGTCGCGACTCAATCGATCAAAGTTAACTCGGGTTCATTTTCTAACAGGTGGTTGTCTCTTTATTGGAGAAGGCTGATGTGATCCCCAATCAGAGTTAAAACATAAATCTCCAGCAACTGAGACCTGCTCCAAGTTGAAGACTGGAATTCGTGGGAAGTTTGTTACCCTTTCCAAGTGGAAGACTTGGTTAAAGAAGAAACTGAGACCCATTACAGGTTTAAGACCGGAAGTCATGTGAAGTTGTTACCCTTTATAGGTGGAAGACTTGGTTAAAGAACTTACTGAGACCCATTCCAAGTTGAAGACCAGAAGTTATGGAAATTTTGTTATCAATTCAAATTTTATCACTGCCTTCATCTATGAGTTGGAAGTATATTCAAATTCTGCCATTGCCTTCATCTATGAGTTAGTAGTATATTCAAATTGTCTCACAACCTTCATCTATGAGTTGGCAATATATTCAAATCTTGTCACTTCCTTCATCTATGAGTTGGTTATATGTCCAGATCTTGTTTACTACCTTCAACTATGAGTTGGTAGTAATTCCTTTTTGACTATTCAGTTAGGGTTTATCCCCCAGTAAGTTCAGTGTTTTTTCTTGCTGCATATTCCTTAGTGGAGTCCTCCACTGTCATTCTCTATCTATTTGGCTTGTGGTTGTGCTTTGGTTTTCTCCTTAGCATAGGACTTCGTGGTGTTGCGTTGTTCCCTAGTGAGTTTTATCTCCCTGTCAGACTCCTTTCAAGTTTGTCTTCATTCATATCGGATTTGCGGTTCGTTTGCGCTGAGTGTGTCTCCTGCAACGTCTTCCTCGTGGAGTCCGAGCATTTACATTCATATCATAAGAATTGTGTGACATCTTAGGGTTAAAAATATGGTCTTTTGTATTTAAGTCTCGTTAATCCTGTCGATACTGAGATTTCCAATCTTTATATCTCTGGATAGAAGAAACTTAAATAGGGGCAGTTGTCATACCCTAATTTTACCCCTAAGGTTCCAACTATCATATCATTTGCATTTCAATCAAGATCACAAGCACGGTATCCTCCTAACTTCACCGCTTGGGTTTTTCCTTTGTGGGAGATCATCAAGCACCCTTTGTGTTTTCTTTTTACCTTTTTGCTTGCTTGCATTCTAACTTTTCTAACCTTATTCAAATTACAAAAATATCTGTTGTTTCCTTTTTCTTATTGTACAAGGTAGGGACTTGCAATCAAATGATCAAGCTTGGTTCTAAATTAGGGTTTTGATTCCCAAGGTCAAAGTTTGGTAAACAAGTGGTCCACAAGAGCTTTACTTTGAGGCATGGACTATAATCTTAGGTCACATTCATGTCAAGCTTCATTCAACATCATTTGGTCAAGAGAAGTTCAAATTTGGTGCATGTTTTCAAAGTTGATTCAAGTATTGTTCATGTGTTTATTTCCATGCCATCTTCATCCAATTTTAAAGAAATTATCAAGATTCTTCAAGGGACAATCAAGTTTCCTTTATTTGGTATTCAAGTGTTTATCATTGGGTCTTTGGATGCAAGAAATGGCAAAGAAATCACAAGTTGGCACATGTTTGGTTGACCAAAAATCAAGTATGACATGTCACTTCGTCCAAACACCATAACTCTCTCATTTCTCAACACTTTTGGAATATACTTTGAGCCAAATGTCACATTTGAACTCCTCTATAACCTTTACTCAAGGGTAAAACATTAATTTTTCGTCTAAGACCATAAGTATTTGAATTTTACAAGATGCCCATGTATGAACACAAGTAGGCCCCAGACCTCGTCGACCTAATGCATGGCCTAGAGTTTCAGGTCAAGACCCTAACTTTCCATCCATACCATTTTCAACTCAAGCATATTTTTGATTTAATTCTTTTCACATTTGATTCTTCGCCGTCTAGAGATCATCTTACACAAAAAATATCTCAAAACGCATGAGTGAATTTCATTTGGCCTAAGTTCCAACATAGCACCTCAAACTCTACTTCTAGCGCAAGTTTCAGGTCACGAATATGATTCCATTTTCAATATGGTACCACCTACACATGTGTAACTCATTTGAGGACCTAAAACGCCTCTGAACAAACACAAAACAACTAGTTTCAAGTGCTAATCCACACATTTCACCCTCACTCTCACACGCTTGGCAAAACATCAAAATTCTGACCTAATTCACACGAATTTTCCTCTACTCCACACGTACCATGAGATGAATTCATTCAATATAAATAGAGGAAGCATTTTCCTTCATTTGCAAGCTTTGATAGCCAAAGAAACTCTGAAACCATTTGAACCTGATACCTCAAAAAACCAGTTAACCATTTATTTGATTCAAGCTCTTTTAGCTTCGCTTCTTCACCCAAAATCACTCATCGACACCTTCTGAAGCTAATTGAAGCATTTTCGTGGCTTGAAAATCTTTCAAACATGACTTCCAAATCCACTTTTATTAACCTTTGAAGCTTCAACTAGAAAGGTAGATATGAGATAAATTTCTGAACAAACAAGTTAACAGTGTGTTCGTCTTGATTCACTGATAAAAATCCCCCAACTACCTTTAATTTTATTCTTCATATTCATCATTTAATTTTACTTTGAAGAACTATGGTTCTTCAGGTTCTTGATCAAATTCTCTTTTCTCATAGCCAATCAAAGGCTCTGAAGAAAAGAGATATGGACGATGATGTGTTGTGAAGCTAACTCCATGCTTGGGTGTTGCTAAAAACATGAGTTCATGATTTGCAGAAATCAAACTCAAGGTTGAAGAATAAGTTGAAATGTGTGTGTTTTGGTTCCAAGATTCAAATTCAACCAATCACATTGTGCCAGCACATTTTTTTAAATCTCTTGACTATTGGTGCCCTAATTCTACTTTATTTTATTTCTAACTCATTTTTAATTCAATTTGATCCAAATTTTTTACAAAAAATATTTAAAAATATTTTGCATCACATACATTTTTTGCATAATTTTGAAAATCATTCTTGCATTTAATTGATATTTTCCTTTATTTTTCATTTAATTTTCATTTTCAATTTTATTTTTGATCATTTTTAAACATTTTGAAATCCAACTTTTGAGGTTCACTTATTCATATTTTTCTTGACCTTTCATAATTTTCTCAACCATTTCTTTTATATTTTGGTTCTTGATTTGAATTTTCTCTTTAATTTCCCCTTCTAAATCATTTTTAATCCTTTTTATTTCATTTTAAATTCAATTTTTGTCATTCTTTTGACTTTGTTTGAGTGATTGCTTGGTTGATGAAATATTCAACATTTAAAGTTATTGATAGATGGTCCCTTGGTTGATTAAATTTTATCTAAGTCAATATGTTGATAGATGATCATTTGATCATATTTTTGACACTTTGAGTTAATGATAGTGTATCCCTTGGTGTAGCATATGTTTGAGTCTTTTGACTTGTTGATAGATGATCCCAATGTGATGACTTGAATTTTTCTTCTAACATCTAACAGCTAACACCTAACTTTACATTTATGTCATTTACATTCATGTCATTTGCATGTTTGCCTTTTACTTTATGCTTTTATTGCTTTCTTATTTCAAAAGAACAAAAAGATGATAAAATGGCTAAGACCCTAAAAAGCTTCAATCTGGTCTTTTGAACTTTGTGTTACTATCCCTTTCTTGAGGAGTATTTTGGACTTTGGACTTAGTGCTTTCCACTTGCTTGGAGTATGTCTGATACTATGTGATTCATCTGAGACCTTGTGATCCCTCGGGTTTCATTGTGGTTTTCTGGATTTGTTATTCTTCTAGATCTTATGATATTCATCTGATCATGTGTTGTTTCATCTTGTGGCTTAACCAAAAAAGAAAGGAATGATTGTTTTAACCAATGTCAAATACTTGCTCCATCATATGGTTAATACACTTGCACACACAAAGGCTTTCTCTTGGGATCCCTTACAATGACACCTTTTATTTCATGTCATTTACTTTACGCTTTAGGAGAGTCTCTTCTTCTCCTTCCCACTTCTTCAATTTTCAAAACCTCTCCCTATTTCAAAACTTCTTGTTTTCAAACTTCACACCTTTTATTAATAAACCTTGACTTTGTCAAGTGGTCCAGAATATATTTTTCTCGACAAATGCTAAAACACCTAAGCATACTTAAACTCTTTTTTCAAACTTCTAAAAAATACAAACCTCATCAAATTTCTTTTTGTGCCTTTGTGAACTTTCCTTTAAGAGCCTTTTTTTAAAAGATTGGATATTATTTTATTCTTGTAGTGATGTAAACCACTATACTTCTATAATATGTTGAGAAATTATTGAAATTTTCCACTTGAACGTTAAGACGTGCTTGTGAGAAAGTCCAAGTAAAATTTATCCATATGAGGATGATGCAAATGCTCATTTCCTCATACTTGCTGGTAGTAAGCTGAGCTTTCCACTTGAATACGACAAAATGTCTTTTCAAATTAAAATCAATCAACAAATAACCCAACTTTTTTATAAACATAGATTTGCAAGTGGTTCCTATGAAGTACCATAGATACGAGGGGTGCTTATACCTTCCCCTTGCATATCCAACCCCTGTATCCAGATTTCTCTTTTGTTTTACCTTTTATGGGTTTTATTCGACCTTTTTCCCATTCCCTTTGGAAACAATAAAGTTCAATGGCGACTCTTACTTTTCTAAGTTAAGTTAATCAATAGCTAATCTCAAATTTGTTCTCGCCGCGACAAATGCCACTTTGTCTTCTTCAGATTCACTTCGTCTTTTTCATCTTCTTCTCTGCTTAACCACTAATTTATTTTCATTTTTCTTCGTCTTCTTTAACTAGAATTCATTCACTACAAATTATTGATAGTATGTCATCTTCATCAAGGCGAAGAAAATCAATATTGTATCATTCCACAAGTTTGTGTAACCACCAGGGAGAAGGTGTAGGTGTAATGCTCGTACCATATCTTACCATTGCAAGAACATACGTAATAAAGGGAGACTTTTTCTGGAGATGTCCATTTTGGAAAAATAAGGAAATGTGCAATTTATTCATTTGGGATGATGATATTGCACAAGGAAAGAATGTTTATGAAAGTGTAGATGAAGAATGGAGAAAATATGAGAGCAAGGCGAAGGAGATGCAAGTTGTCGAAACATTGAAGGAGCTGTATGAATCTTCAATGAAGAAGAATAAGAGATTGTAGATCAAGATGAAGTCAGATGCATTTTATGGAAAGTTGAAGTCAATTCATCTTATATTTTTTGTTTATGGTCAACATGTACTTGTTATTGACGTGTAAATGCTCTAGTGTTGTTCTTCTAATTTTTAATTCTTTTTAATTGATGCTGAAATGTTATTCATTTATTGTTCACTATGTAATCATCACTTATGTAATGCAGTTCAGTTATGCAATGTACTTTAATTTGGTATGACCTATAATTTGGTTTAATTGATTATTAAGTTTCACTTGGTATGAATTATAATTTGGTTTAATTGATTTTCTAGGTTTCACTTGGTATGAGCTATAATTTAGTTAAGTTATGTAAAGTACTATAATTTGGTATGACCTATAAATTTGGTTCGATTATGTAATGTGCTATAACTTGGTATGACCTATAATTTGGACATAATGTGACCTATTAACTTTGACATAAAGTGGCATATTAATTAGACAAATTATGACCTATACTTATGCATAATTGTGACATATATGTACATAGAAATGAAAACAGTTTTCACCAAACAGTAATTGCAATTATCTCATTACATATGCAATACATTACATTCATTACATTCATTACATATCAAAATATTAATTGATCCATTCATTACATTACAATACATATTACATGATGGTTATACAACATCATACAGATATCTTCTTAATATAAGCATAAACATAACATAAATATTGATCTTCAACTGCATCTTCAAAGAGTCTTCACTGTGTTAACCTCTTGCAAACGTATGTCCAACTTTTTGATATCCTACCACCACCAGTTAATTCTTCTGTGGTTTCCTCTTTAGAGATCACCAAAGGATCATCAGGTTTTTTCCAAGGCCAGATACATCCTTTGTTTTAAGGGTACTCAACCTTTCACTATGTCTTTTTGCACCTGCCACATCATCATTCTTCTTTAATATGTTGTTGACCTGGGATAAAAAGGAAAAAAACATAAGAAAAATGACTTAAGAAGGAACGCATATGCATATAATAGGTTTTAATACTCACTGGTTCACTGCAACTTGTCTTTGGTGAAGATAATCCTGAGGGTTTGAAAGGTTTGTTTTTGAAAACTTTTGGTTGTTTATCAAAGAAAGCCTTACCACCACTTGACATTTATTCACTTGGCTTGACATGTGATATGTCAACAGTCAAAAGTTGAATGTCTAAAACATCATCATGTCTCAACAATGCAACCTTAGTCTCAGTATCCCAATCACAGAACTTGTCCAAAGTTGAAGATTTTGTAGGTTGTTGCTTATTGACAGTTGAATCATTGACACTAGGTCCCTCATTAAAAGTTTCCTCATTGACATTTGCATCATTGTTGATAGTTGCTTCATCATTGGCAGTTGCTTCCTTATTGATAGTTCCTCCATCATTAATAGTTCCCACATTTTTCTTCTTTATGCCATTGTTGACAGACCCCTTATGCCTCACCTGGTAGAAACAAATTCATTGTTATACACAATCTTAATATTAACCACACACGAGCACAAATATAAGATTAAGTTAGTGCATTGCCCTTTTATTTTGTGCCAAATGGATTTGGCTAGTCTGACTGGCCTGTGTAGGAAGCTCATGTCTAGGAAGATCCTTTATCATATTCAACATGGAACATGTACAATTTGCTGATTTTTCTTGCAGGTTCATTTGTTGTGGCCTAGTTCAAAACATGTTTTGCACCTATGGCTGGTATTTGTTTTTTTTTTGCCATTTTTTTTGTTTACCTCACCAAGTTCTCTCCTGCGTAGTTTCTTAGGCCTGCATAATAGGATTAGATATTCTAGACCATTTTTTCTGTCCATTTAATGGGGTGATCACTTCATTTTAACATTTTTAATATGTGCTCCTGTGATAACATTTATGTGCATACTTCATCACACCAATCATCATCAACCCACTATCCAGTTCATCATTCATGTAGTCATCGTCAATGACATGTTCCTTACCTATCTCTTATGTGATAAACATCTTGGGGCCTCACTATTAGCTAAAGTTTCAGTTATAGGTTGACCATCAACACCTGAATCAACCCCTTCACCAAACCCTTCATCCTCTCCTATTCACTATCATCAAAGTGTACACCCCTCACATATTCATTACTAGAATCACCACTACATTCACTTAACTTGTCATCCTCTTCTTCACATGTTTTCCCCTTTCCTTTCTCTCTAACTCTATCCATAAAGGTGGTCTCTCCTATAATTGATTTTGGCTAAGAGAATATCTCAACTTCACAATTATTTCCAACAACATACATAACTAACTCAGAAGCATCTCTATCATCTCTGAATGGTTTTAAATCTTCTTCAAGAGATCCTTCATCATGTTTCTACCACATTCTAACAGCACTAAAACCAAACTCAAGGTTTATCGCTTTCCCAAAGTCATATGCTTCAAAAAAGGACCAATGATCAGGATCTTGACTACTAAATGCATATACTTCCCCAACATCATATCTTATGTTAGGGTCTCCTAAAAAACAACCCTTTGTGTAGAACACAACCTTAAATTCGTCCATTTCCTATACAATATATTGACTTAGGTTTAAAAAATTTACCAAATCAGGTCAAACAAATACAGTATGCAGTAGAAATACTCCTTATATACGAATACATATACGAAATTGGTATTAGTAAAAGAAGAATAATTCTTTATCTAACCCTACCATTACTAAATATGCAACAAAGTGAATTACATGGGACCACTGAATGTGACTAACTAGGACAACGCTTGCTTGCAAGTGAAAGGAGGGAACAAAGGCAACGACAAAGTTGTTGTTGGGACCACTCGAAAGAACCTTTGTTCCGGGACCACAGAGAAGTTTTCAACGGAGATAAAGAGTTTGTTGTTCTAGGTACTCTCTCTCTCTCTCTAGAAAATTTGGAGTTGTTTAATTTTGTCAAGATGGTAACTATTATAGGATAATTTGATAATGTTATCAACACATCCACATTGGTGATTTAATAATAGAAATATCCATGTGAGAAACATAAAGATGTTACATGTAAGCCTCTGTTAATGGAAACTAATAAGAGGGTAATATGGAGGGCTTCCAATAATTCAGCTATCATTTCCTCATTTAACAAGTTCATCGATGCCGCACTGCTATAACTTAATTTGGTTGCCTCGTTATTACAGTTTGGTTAGGTAGTAGGTGGCATTGCGCTATGCATGTAGGGGATGTAGGGTTATTGGTCTTGGGATGAATTTTGGGTGAAGGTTTGTGAGTGGTAAAAAGGGAATTATGGTTGGGGTGTTCGGAAGTTTTGTTTTTGTGGGGTAGGTTGTGAGAACGAGTATTTAATTATAGTGGGTGTTGGATGGTGTTTATGGTTGGGTGCATGATGTTGAGGGGGTAAAATTTATGTTTTGTTGTTAGGTGTTGAAGGGGGTTGGGTTAAACGATGCGTATTTTTGATGGTAGTGTTGGCTTGGGGTATAAGGTTGTTATGTTGGGTTGAAAGGTTGTTCGGTGTTATATGTAGATTGTTGGGTGTTACATGTAGGTTGTTGGGTGTAAGTGTTCGTTGATGGTCTGGTGTATTGGAAGTTTGAAGATGTGGGTTGCTTATGAGGGTCAACTAGTAATCTATTTTGTGATAGATACAAATTTAACACAGATCTACACCAATCCATGTATTCCATATTGGGTTTACATTCATTTGGCATGATATCTCCTTGTAAGACATTGTTGTGTTGATTTTTCCATTGACGATGCTCTTAACTATGTTTGTGAATCATGAATTTTTTGGGTTCCATTACATTTATTTATATATAAGATTTGAGCAATGTCAACAATCCCAGATGTTACAGATAATTAATGCATCAAAAGAAGATTCACCAACTTAATTTCCAACGAAGTGTTGAAGAAGAAAATGAGGCATAAGTTGATCATTATTTTAATTTTTTGTTCGAGGAAGGTGATCATGTCGAATCAAAAGTATTTGATGTGGATGACCGACACATTAGTTGGGAATGTATTCCACCTACCCATATGACAAACTTATGTCTAAGTGCTGGCCAATCATCATTCGAATGGCTATACAATCCCCATCCTCCCATGGATGTTGACTTAGTTGTTGGTAACCTATCTAAAAATAAAGTCGAATGCATGATTGCCATAAATAAATGCCACATGAAATATTATGTTGATTATAAGGTAAGTACTTCCGATAAGACAAGATATATAATATGTTGTATAAATGTTATATGCAAGTTTCGTCTATTAGCGTCCTATAGAAAAATAAGTGACTTATGGGAGATAAGCATTACAAAACCCTCCACATAGCTATACAATAACTATTTTTATGAAGGATCATCGAAAACTTAGCTTTCACATGATGTGACAATCTTTAATACCTCTTGTAAGCAAGGATCCCCACCCAAGGTAAGCATTTGTATCAGTCAAATAGTGTATGAACATAAATTTACTCCATCATACCGAAAAACATGGATTGCAAGGAATAAAGCAATTGAACAGGTATATGGGAACTGGGAAAATTCATACAATGAACTTCCACATTACTTGTTAACACTTAATAAATTTCCTCTTGGTACAGTTGTAGAAATGGAGACACTGCCCAAATATACAGACGAAGACACTATTGTTGATCGACAAAAACTCTTCCACCGGCTATGATGGACATTTCAACCATGCATTAGAGGCTTTGCATATTGCAAACCTATACTTCAAATTTATGGAACTCGGTTGAATGGTAAATACAAGGGAACACTACTTATGGTAGTAGCACAGGATGGGAACAACAATATTTTCCCAATTGCCTTTTCCCTTGTAAAAGGTGACACGATAGGTGGTTAGGGGTTCTTTCTACATAACTTACGAAGGCATGTGGCTCCTTAATCCGGTTTGTGTTTGATATTAAACAAACATGCTTCGATTGAGAGTGCATACAATAATCCCAATAACGGATCGCAGGATCCACCATATGTGCATGTCTACTGTATTAGACACATTGCTCAAAATTTCATGAGGGAAATTAAAGACAGAAACCTTTGAAAAAAGTTATTAACATGGGTAAAAAACATTATATCTTAGACAATAAACGATTATAACATCATAACACTTTTTTAACATACATGGTATGCTTTAAACCAACCAATATTTGAATACTATTAAAAATAAATTGTGTTAGCAAATGTTGATGCTTTAAGGTCGTTGGACAATATTCCAGTTCAAAAATGGACTCGGGCATTTGACGAGGGTCGACGTTGGGGTCACATGACAAAGAACCTCATTGAGTCAATGAACTTAATCTTTAAACACACTCGTAATTTTCCCATTACAACATTGGTAAGTGCAACTAACTATAGGATGGGGTTACTATTTGCAGAAAGAGGTGCACAATGGAGTGCAATGTTGGAATTTGGCCAAACATTTACAGAAAATTGCATGAAGGAGATGGGAGAAGAAACAATAAAATCCGACACATATCACATAACTCTTTTGACTACCAACATCACACATTCAATGTGAAGGAGATGATGGACCATAGTGAGGGGAAGCCTATGGGACGTTACAAGTTTCGAGTTTACCGCGTTCCTTGCTCACATGTTATTGCTTCATGTTCTAGTGTACGCCAAGACACATATGCTCACTTGTCCAACACTTACAAGGTCGCAAACCTATTTGGGTTTTACAACACAAGCTTTCCAGTGCTACCATACGAGGAATATTGACATGTTTATGATAGAGATCGAATTTTCCATAATCCAAGTATGCGTCGGAACAAGAAAAGCCACCAAGCAAGCACACATATTAGAACATAAATGGACACGACTGATAAGTTGGAGAGGAAATATGGATTGTGTCGTCTTCCTGGTTACAACCGAACTCGATGTCCCACTTTTGCAACTAGTAATAGTTAAGTTTATTTTGTGCAATATTAATTTCAGATTACCATCAACTGCTTATTAAGTATTTATGTCGTCATTAATTGAAGTTTTCTTAATACAAATATCTTTCACATTTAATAATAGATACTATCTCCATTTTTTATTATAAGTCGCTTTGGAAAATATTTTGTACCACAATATAACTCGTTTTATAATACCAATAAATCATTAATGTTATTTTTCCTATTATACCCTTAAATATTTATTATTCTCTCTTCTTTCAATTATGTCAATTTATCTTTTCAGTATCATTAATGAAGGACAATTTTGTAAAATTCTTCATAATTTATCTTTTTCATACCATAATTATTATATTTCTTAATACGTGTGAAAAGTAAAAAACGACTTATAATAAAAAAATAGAGGGAGTAGCATTTAACAACACTTAACACTGAAGATTATCATCTCAAAATACAACACAAACAACAAATAAAAATACTTCACACCATAACATTTCTAAGAGATTACAACAATCAAAACAATATCATCATCTCTAGACATCAGATCCCTGTCATTATTGTCATCTTTAACTCGCACTCACATACGTTGGACGCCATTGTTGTCTTCTGCAATAGAGATGTACGAAACAAGTCACTCAATACTTCTAATTCTTTTACCGTGTTTAATCTCCCCATCTAACCAACGGGCTAAGTTCCTTTCTAGTTGCTCGAAACTTTGGATGTTCCAAAAAAGCATCTTCATCAGAGGCTTGACACTCGAATAAATTACATGCCCATAACGGTGATTCATGTTAGAACAAATGAACAACGTTAAAAATGAGAAGAAACTGAGAATGAATGTGAAAAAACAAAACACATCACACTTACATTTATATTGGATTCACCACATGGTGCCGCCAAAATAATTGGTAGATCCATTATAGATAAATCAAAGCAATCATCTATTGCAATTCCGGACCTGTACTTAAATAATAAAAAATATAAAGCAACTACCTATTGCAGTTCTAGACCTGTACTTAAATAACAAAAAATAAAAAGCAACGACCTATTGTAGTTCGGATTTATACTTAAATAATAAAAAATAAAAACCACTCGCCTATTGTAGTTCCAGACCTATTCTTAAATAAGAAAAAATTATTACATAAATATAACTAAATATAAATGATTTATTATCATTAAATAACTACTTAATATATATTTATTATTAATTTTAATATTTATTTTTAAATATATTATTTACTATATATTCATTAAATATTTTATTTAAATATATTAAAAAATTAATTGAAATACGTTTCAAGACTGCCGTCCATTTATTGCGCGGTTGTGCCTAATTTTTCATAGTTGTCGCCCATTAATTGGGCGGGTATTCTAAGAGTCTTTTTTTTTATAAAAAAGATGGTAGTTTGGTATATAGTATTGAAATGAATGGTAAATTAGATAAACTTTTTGAATAAAGTGGTATTGTAGTAAAATAACTTTTTTTATCTATCTCATTGTCTCTCTTGAAGAAGTATGGGTCGGCTTGGTAAGGAAAAATTCATATTCACAAAACTCAATTTACTTCATAAAAAGTATAATAAGGATCTTAGTTACGTTATTAGAAAGTAGACAAAACTTGTTGACAAAGTGACTTAAAACATAATAGAATGTAAATTGTGATAAAAATTATTTTGGAAAAACATTTAAGAAAATGATTTATTTTGCTTTATTCATTTTAAGAAAAGAAACGAATTAGGGATTATCCATCAAAGAATAATTTTAATTGGAAATTACACATACACAACTCTTACTAAGTGTTTCTCTCTCTTAACACAAATAATTATCACAGTATAAGAAGTTTCTAAGAAGATAAAGAGAGTAAGAGGAATATTAATATTTCAAATTTCTTATGTATTTTGAAGTGAACTTAAGTCATCCTTATATAGCAAAAAATTTGGCTGAGAAAGGAATGTTTTTTGAATTAGAACTACATCATAATTGATTAGATTGCGACTCTAATTGATAATGACCTAGTAAAACAGTTAACAATTTGTCAAATGTGGAGTCTAGTTGATTTAAATGATTTTTAATCGATTATAGGACTAGTTCGCTCCATAATTGATTAGACAAATGCCTTAATTGATTCAATAAATTTTTTGCTTCCTAATTGATTAAAGAAGCTTCATAATCGATTAGACTTTTGTCAACATTATTTTCAAGACTATTTTGAAAACATATGAAGTTTAGAAAAAAGGTTTAAGTGTGTGTAGATCCCTTTAGTACTTTGAAAACTACTCACATTTAATGTTACACATTAAAAATATTAAACAAATAAAAGAAACTAAAGCACGAGATCACATTTGAGCTTACAAAAGACTTCAATTTCTTTGATATTGTCATTAGCATTTGACTCTCTTGTTCCAAACATCAGAATCTTCTTGCTGTTTCATTTACCTCAAGCCTTTTTCTTCACTTGATGATGCTTATGATAGTTTTTCTTTATTCTCTTTGTCATCATCAAAATCTATTATACATGTTAAGTACATAGAATAATATTCTCCCTCTTTTTGATGATGACAAAGCATCTCTCAAATTGGTGATTTAGAAGAGAGGTTAAGAAGAAAAGTATTGGAGTATACCCCTCCTGAGAGTATACTTATCCCCCTTCAGCAATACGAAAAATAAAAGAAATAGATAATCACATAATAAGGAAAATAAAGTAAGATAGATAAAAACTATCCATATATAAAAGAGATGAGTTATCTGATAAAAGTGAAAAAAATATGCATATAGAGGTACATTTAAAAAGTAAATAAGATCATACTTTCCCCCATGGTGGGTGGCATCTAACCTTAAGGCCAATTTCCTGAGCGAAAGTTGTTGTCGGCCTTTGATTTAGATTTGAGATTCGACTTGTGTATGCATTTAGATTCTTTTGGTTTATTTTATTTTACTCATATTTAGATGGAATATGTATTACCTTATATCCTACTCAACTAGAAGAATCAGTATTAAAAATATAAATTTTAGGGTGTTAAGAAGGTTCTGTAATAGGTAAAGTTTTTAAAATCATTTTGAGTGTCTGCGTGTGCATTACTTTAGTATCTTGAGAGATACTGACACTTAACAAACTTTCACACGTCTTTAGTTCCTTTAATCTTTAGTAATTGATTCTGTTGTGTAAAACATCAAAACCTTTTGACTATTTGATTTACTTAAATCATATTTCTTCACTTAATTATACTTATGATAGTATTGATCAAGGCATTAGTGTTTTTCTGATTGACCATAGACAACCACATGAACTGGTTCAGGGTATCCTCCAATTTTGATGTTCTATCTTGTTGTTGAGGAGCCTCGTTTTAACTTTAATAAGATTGTTGTGTATTTGATGGTCCAACCTTTAATCTACACCCTTGGTTATAGTAATTTCCCCTTTGGAAGTTATTATTATGATATTGTCTCATCTGTTGTTGATTATCGACAAAGTTGACTTCTTCGGCCAATGGTAGACAGATTCTGGTTGGGTGACCTCCGTTGCACAACTCAATGTAAGAAATTTGTTGATGTTTTTTCATTTCATGCATCTCTTTGAGCTGTTGAGATAGTTTTAACAATTTCTGTATAAGTTCATCCAAGGTTTGGGTTAACAACTTGTTTTGTGCCAAGATTGAATCTGAAATCGCATTGCAGTTGATATCATTTATTTTGATGTTATGTCAGTTATTTGATCTTTGTGCGTATGTAATTTGTTAGACATATACCTTAAGAAACCTCTTCATTTATTCAATTAGAATTTGACCCATATAAATTTGTTTTTAGCCTTTTTCAATTTGATATAAGTCAAAATGTTGAGCTACTAGAATCTCAAGTTAGAAGTCTTAAATCAAGGTTTTTGAAATCCTTGATTTGAATCATACATGGTGTGATTCGAATGATGAACTTGTTGGGAAGTGAAAAAATTTCCACTGCCAGATTGATTTGAACCATAGAAGTATGTGATTCGAACCATAGTACTTCCTGACTCGAATCACAAGAATACTGATTAGAATCATAGTCATATAAATTTCTTTAAAACGAAATGTGATTCTAATCACACTTTGCTTTACTCAAATTACACATCTAGTCTTGATTCAAATCAAAAATAAAAAACTTTTCATTTTGTGTGAAGTTTGATGTTTGTATAAGGATAAAGGATCGTTTCGTGTTCACATTATTGAATGGTGTTTATCAAGAAAGAGAATATTTGTCTTCATACTCTAAGGAAGACTTTTGTTGATCTGATTAAAGGTTATCGTATAACGAAGTTAGGAGTTGTCATCATTCGTTGATAGAAAAATCGATCAAACAAGTCTTTGTCATATCTAATTAAAGGGTGCTACAGAATTGAAGCTTGAAGTAGTTTCTTGTGGCTATCAATTTTGTTGGATCAAGATGATTGAAGATCTTGAATTTTAGCAGTCGAGTAATCTGCATCAACAAGAGGAATTATTGTTTTAGATATATGTTGGCTAAAGCATTGAGTTGTTAGTGTTCGGATTGACGATAAGTCGTTGTACCAAAATACTTGAATCTTTAAGTTTAAAAATATTGGAAGAAGTTACCATTTATGATGGGGAAAATCATCGAAGAGTGGAGTAGGCATAATGATGATGAATTGTCAAACCACTATATATTCGATGTACATATTTCACTCCCTATCTTTTTTAATTTCATGCATAATATAATGTATGATTAGATATTGTTCATCATTAGAATAGCATATAGAATTAAATCTTACTTATAGTGTTTTATCATATAAGTGTAGGTATGTGATACATTTAATTCGTTGAACATTTACTCCTTGAATTAAGACTGTGTTGACTCCAAGTCATTGGATTAAATTGTTTGTTAAAGCAACTTCAAGTCACCTAGTGTCGATGATGTTTATTGAATTCTCATTTTTATGATAATAATGAATAATATAGTTTTTGAATCCATCTGCCACATTTTTGCTTCATCACTTTAACTCTGATTTTGTAAAATTAATTGTTTTTGAATTTGGTCTTAAGGGGACATGTCTATTCAACCATCCACTCTAGACCATTTCATATCCATATTATCTCCTAATAGAGTCATTGGTATTCAACTTCATCATTCCATTCTTCCTTAGGGGTGGGTTTTTGTTATATTGTCCCTGGTGATCACTTATTGTCATTATTTTTATTATAGCAATTGCATCTTCGGCACCCTTTAACATGAGAGAACAACCAGTGATTGCATCAAGGAGAAGCTTTGGATGTTGTTTCAATCCATCTCTGAATACGTTAGTTTGAGTAAGGTCGTCCAAATCATGGTTTTGGTATCTTCACGGTATTTACTTGTATCTCTCACAAGATTCACATAGTGTTTCTGACAATCCTTGGGAGAATAAAAGGATGGTGGTCTTTGCTTCCGTAAACTTATTGTATGGGAAAAAATTTAATAAATTTTTCTCAAGTGCATTCCAATTGTCCATCACTAGTGTGGATTGACCCAAGTACCATTATTTGGCTTTGCCTAACAATGAATGATGTAAAATCGCATAAACAATGATTTATCATCTTCTTCTTCTTCTTCTTCTTCTTATTCTTCTACTCCAAGTGTTCTAGATGATTTGTAGAATTTGGTGTGATATGTATATAGACCATCATGGTCAAGTCCTGCAAAATGATTAACATATAAAATTTAGAGTAATCTAGTTTTCATCTCTGCTTGTCTAGCATTTATCTGAGGTTTGACTATGTGAGGCAACCTTATTTGACTATTGTGGCATGACATACCATAACCATTGTTGTTTCCATTGTTGTTATTATTTTATATGATCTATCATTTCTCCTTATTTTGTATTATTTTGTAGAAGAAGTTAATTTTTTTTCTTTTTGATTCTTTTTCTTGGCTAGTTGTTTCTTTTTCCTGGTTTTACTGTTGTTTTTGTGGGAAGTCTTTTAAGTTTTGGGATGAAATAGTAATTGATCTTCTGGGGTTTTACCTCGTATACACAAGTTTTAGCAAAACTAGCCAAGCAACTTTTAGTAGGTTACTTAAATAAAATAAAATATGCACAAATATAAACAAATATGAGCAAGGATACTTAAAACGATAATTATCACAATGCATTCAATATATAAATTCCAGCCCCCGACAATGGTGTCATTTTGTTAGTTATAGTACAACAACAAAAGATAGTAAGTATTTGTTTGTATCTACTCCATATGGACTGCTACAATATTAAAAAAAATCGATAATAGTTATGTTTTTAAGTGGTGTTTGTAGAAAAGTTGTTTTGTTGTATCAACTAAGTGAAAATGCGGTGAATGAAAATGAGGGTTTTAACAAATGGGAAAAATTATTGGGGTTATATTTTATTGTTCTATACTCATGCATCATTGTTATCAATAAAATGCATTTCCATTTAGATATTAATGTTATCACATATCGTTGTGCGTTTGTTGTTTATGTCTAAACAAGAACGTGAAATCAATCATATTTCCTAATAAACAAAATCTCAGTCTATTAACCAATACGATAACATTAAGTTTCTAAACTTAAATTTGTCTCCAGAGTTTTGCATTTAGAAGATGAAAATCTTTAATATAGTACTGAAAAGTGTTTCTCAATATCGATTCAAAACCATTAAAACATGTTATAGTTAGTTACTCTAAAACAACCGTTAAGAATGAAGATGATCATCAGTATTATTACATAATTAAAACGGAATAATCAAGATTGAAACATGAGTGTTCATACAACAAAATCTAACCCCCAAAATACTAAAATTATCTACTCTTACTCATAGTAACTTTATAAAGTCGATCTTGAAGAAAGAATTGAAATAGCATATGCGTCCATTTCTCAAATAGAGCCTCCACCTTTAGTTTTCCTCTTTTCTTTCTCTCTGTTGAGTTTCTGAGTTTCTCCCTGAAGTGTACTCTCAATGGTGTCCAAAAATAATATATTTAAATTAATGGATGTGACTGCTATTTATAGATATCTACAACACTATTCTCGCTTAGCGAGACCTTTAGCTCGCCCAACGGGTTTTCCTTTTTGCACTAGAAGTTGATGTGCAACTCATCCAAGTGGGTTTTTGCACCCTAATTTTGTTAACTAAAACCATGTTTTTCCCGACGAGCCAACCTCTCTTCACCTTGAAGTTACATGATTTGGAATAAATCTCTTAAACTGCCTTACTTTACTGAGCAAGATTTCCATCTCTCCTAGCAAGCAAACCCTTGATTCACCATGAAGTAACTTAGCCTAAAGGAAATATTTGAACCCTTCATCCGCCTTTTCCCGCCCTTGTATGGAAATTTCGCTTAGCAAGGAGATCTATAATTTGGTTACCTTGTTTATGGTTAAGTAAGCCCTTGCTTTGTTTGACGAGGAAGTCATTGGTTGACTGCCTTGTCTCTTAGCTGAGCGAGTCATTGCTTCGCCTAACAAATGTTCTACTTCTGACTAGGTGAGCCCTAATTTTTCCTTGCGAGTTCTCTGCTACTTAGCTCTTGAATTTTGAGATTTTCTTGGTCATTTTCATCTATACTTATAATGAATAACATAGTTAAAAAGTTCACGCATGTGTTTTATGTTCTTTTATGACAAATTGGGGGATTTTCTTGTGATTATTTGTGATTAATCTCATGGAACATTTCACACCCACTGAAGATCTAAGAGCAACAGGGGTTGTGGCAAAGGATCCACCGTACGCCTTTTGCTAGCATACCTATGCTCGCCATTATAATCCAAGGCTTCGTTAAACGTCATGGCTTTAACAACACCTTTTCCAACATGAACACTAGGTCTCAACACTTGTAGATCCATCACTAAAATTTTCAACCTCCAGTTAGAGCTACTCCTTTCAAATCTAGAGACATTAATACTTTTCTATCCAAATTTTAACTAGTCGAGCATGAAGTCTCTCTTCATCCCAAACCTCTTTGAATCAAATGAAACCAAAGTGTGTTATAAATTTATCTCTTTTAGCTTGAATGAAGATGTTGCCGACAGAATCACACCAAGCAAAAATATATCATAACATTATTTCATAAAATGCATGTGAAAAATTAGTGAAGAAGAAAGATACTAACGGGCTTAAGACCCTATTTTGAAAAAGTTTGTTCCAAACAAAAGATTTTTTTTATTAAAATGTTTTTAAAAAAATAAAAAAATCCCAACTTAGTTTTTAAAAACATAATTTCAAAAATACATTTTAATAATGTTATATTGAAATTATATTTTTTGAAAAATTATTTCAAAAATAAATTTTCAATAAAAAAATAACCTTTTTTAAAGAAAACAAAAAAAAAGTCCTTAAAATTGAAAAAATTTAATTTAAAAAAACTTATTTATCTCAGAACTCATTTATTCTTAAAATTCCATGCCTTTCTAAAAAGTCCTATGAATAATTTTAGAGGACATTATTGCCAATGCCTCAACTCTCGACTTGATTACTCAAGAATGGAGATACCTAAATTCTGATAACTTCTTCAACATATGATCATGAGTTTGATCTTTAATTTATGTATGTCAATGAAAAAAAAATTATAGATCCATCTTTAACCTAAGTGTATAATAGAAAAGCCAAAAGTTTATTTGGTTACATACACTGCCTAAGACAATCATCCTCAACCAAATCAAAGAAATTCATTAATCGAAAGCACTAGGAAGTATGAACTATGAAGCAAATCAACTAAATACTATATGAGGTAGACAAAAAGAAATCATAACCATAATTTATTATTCATTGATATAGTTTCATTTTATTACATAACATCAATTACCATCTTCAATTTTTAATTGGTGGAGGGTGAGGACAACATTTTGGATTTAATATACAAGCTTCAACCGGTGGCACACAATAATCTTCTTCGAGTCTTCTTGCGCCATGAACAACTTTCACATAGATAGTTGCAATGGCAACAAACACCAGCATCAACTTCAGCATCATCTTCAATGTTTTTGCCATTATATCTTCAAGTGTTTCTTTTGCAGAGAAAATAAGTTCTTGTGATATTTGTTTTACTATGTGTACGTATTTATACACAAAGGTATTGAGACCTCCATCATAATAATAATTGGGCAAATTTGTCATTTAACTTTGTCAACATTATAATTACTCCCTCTGTCTTAAATTAAGCCACTTATTTACAAAAACAACGTAATAAAATACATTATCTTTTTAATTTTTAATATTGTATTATCAAGTTAACACAAATGACATCATTTTTAATTTAATATTTTTATTTTGCATATATTATAAAAGGAAATAAATTCAATACATAAGAATGTTTTAGTAAAAGTATTTTTTCACTATCTTTTATTCCAACAAATTTTTTTATTTGTGTTAAATGGTACCGATCACAAAATTATTTATGGGAAGAATATATTATATTTTAAATGGAAATCAACTATGAAATAGATTGGAAAGATAAAAGGTTAAATCATAAATAATAAAATTCCATCACATTAATAGTAGGATTATTAAGTTCACCTCAATGTATAAAAAAATGTACCCATATATATATATATATATATATATATATATATATATATATATATATATATATAATATATATATATATATATATATATATATAATGATTTTTAAGAATATAGAAAACTTCCAAATTAACTTCCAAATTACTTGCCATGTATAAGTAAAGACTTGTAAAGTTACTTAAGGTATCAAGAAAATTTTAAATGAAAACTTCCAAAACACTTACCATGAATATGTAATGACTTGCTAAGATTACTTAAAGATATCAAATTGTTTTTAAATGAAAACTTCCAAAATACTTGCCATCTATATGTAATAACTTGTAAGATTTCTTAAAGATATCAAATTGTTTTAAATGAAAACTTCCAAAATATTCGCCATATATATGTAATGACTTGTAAAATTATCAAAATATTATATATATATATATATAATATATATATATATATATATATATATATATATATATATATATATATATATATATATATAATATATATATATATATATATATATATATATATATATATATATATATAATATATTTATGAAAATTATAATTTATGTGAGAATATAAGAAGTAATATGAACTATTATATTTAAGTAAATTGATGAGATGAGGGAAAATTTTTATAGTCACAAATAAAATATTTTAATTTAAATTATTTATTTTAATGAGGAAGGAGAGAGAAAATTATTTGAAAATAAAATGACACATAATTTTACTCATTTATTTTAAATATAATGGTTCACGTTCATTCACATATTCTCACGTAAAATTATGATTCTCATAATATATATATATATATATATATATATATATATATATATATATATATATATATATTAATGATTTGTATCTATAAATCTAAATTAAATTGTGCTTTAATGAAAACTACCAAAATACTTCCCATTTATATAATGATTTGTAAGAGTAGAACATATTATCTATTTAAGGAATGGATGCGTCATCTTGCACATGTATACATATTTCTACATAATAATTTTAACTTAATTAATGTGTTCGAATGAGTCCAAAATAAAATCACATTATCCAAATAAACAAATAGTAATGTAACGTGGTACTAAGAGTAGAGAGAGAGAGAGAGGTGTCAAAGGATATGTTTGGCAAAGAGAGAGTGAAGATATCTTGGGAATGGCGTGGCATCACTTGAAAGAAGGTTTTTCTCCTTTTTTTTTTTATTAAATTCATTTTCCTTTTTTTTTTTGAAATTTTTACAAAAATAATCCACTTTTTCAAGAAAATTCCTAAAATATCCATGGTTTCAAAAAAAATCTCAAACTATCCCACTTTTAGGAGGAGACGCCAATTGAATTGACGTCTCCTTTTAAATACTTGAATGGAGGCGCCAATTGAATTGGCTAGGGCAGGTGCCCTAGTCAATTGGGTTGGCGCCCCTGTGTATTACTTAAGAGGAGACGCCAATTCAATTGGAGCCTTAGTGTAAAATGATATTTTTTTTGGTAAATGGTATACGTGATAGATAAATTTGATATAGGACCAATTGATATTAATAAAATTTGCCGTTTACACAAAGAAACCTAATGGTGATGATCGGGATCACCTAACCGACCTCCGGTCCCACATCCTCTAGCTACCCTAACCCATGGCCCTAACCCACGTTGATGATTCGGTACTGATGTTTGAGCATCTGAGGGGCCAGGAGCGTCACTTCAAACTACAGGAGAATGCATGTTGAGGTAGTCAGACAAGTCGGCATAGTCTTCAGTATGCATCGATGGTGTACCGCCGTAGCTGAGCTCATGACCCATGCTAGAGAAGTTGTGTTGTGGTTGACTCATTGATGGGCGACCGGGACGGTTGAAGGGAGACATGGGTGTGAACGATGCGTCGAGTAAAGGTTGGAAATGTTGTTGGGGTGTTTGGTAGAGATAGGGTTGTTGGATGTTTTGGTTTTGTGAGGTTTGGGCTTCTTGGCTATGGTAGGAGGAGGGGCGGTTGGTGTTGAATGATCGTTGTGTGTTCTGGCTTAGGCGACTTTGGTAGGGTGATGGGGTGGGTGCAAAGCGATGTTGAGTCTCAGGTTGATGGTCAATTTGTTGGTGGTGGTATGGGGTATGCTCTTGGTATTGGGGTTGGGTGTATGGTATGTTTTGGTTGTATGTTTGTGTGTTGGTTGAACGGAACGTTTGGCGGACAGGGGGTTGTGTATATCCGGTCTGACACTGTTGTTAGGGGTTTGATGTTGAGGTGTCAGGTGTGTAAGTCATCTGACGTGGGTCGTACAAATACATATTCTCGGCGATGAACTAAAAACCAACCGATCTGTACCAAGCCATATAAGTATGACTTGGTTTTTCTTCAGTTGGCATGACTGCGTCAGTTAACACATGGTCATGACGGTGCTTCCATTTGCGACACTCCGATCTTGCGAAGCTTTGCCATGGATTGAAGTTTCATTGGTCGTTAACTTTGCGCAAATGCCATTCTCCTAGGCTAGTTGGGGGATCTGTGATGTTTTGGGGCATACCGAACTGCAACTTCACACGATCACTGTTGTGCATCTCCACAGTTGTGAACTGTATTATCGGTGTGCATGCAGTCCATACGACCGCGTCTTCAGCGTTGACCTGATGGTCATGATCCAAATTAAGGTATGGATGCCAAATGAACTGAAATGTGAAAGAAGATAGGATTATAATCTAGGTAGAAGAAGTTAACAAAATATAATGAAATTATTAAGTTATTTTCCTTACGTCTGTCGGTCGAAGGTGATCCAACAGGTTGCGATACTGAGTAATACAGTGTCTTGGACATCTGTTGTAACTCATACCACGTGCAGACCATCTACACGAAAAAGTCAAAAAATATTTGTTAGAGATAATAATCTTTAAAGAAGTAAGTAAAGATATAGCAATTTAAATAACTTACTTTTGTGCATACGGAAATGTGAAAGGGTTGTTGTTGACGAGTGTTAGGGACGGTAGTCTTGACCAACCCCATAATTGTAGCAAAATAGCACATCCAGAAAATGTAGATTTGTCTTTGTGTGAGTTTTTGCACAAGGAGCTATAGAGATAGGCTAGACAAGCAGATCCCCAACTGTAACTTCCTATTCTATCTACATGTCTAAGTAAAGGTAAATATATAATATGCATGCTAGAACCACTACCTTCGGGAAATAAAAACGAGCCAATTAACAGCATAATGTAACACCTAGTTTTTATTATTCGAGCATCTTCGTAGAATGCTCATCTAAGTATAAACTATTATAGTACGACTTAAGGCGTGAAACTAGTATACCTTGACCTCTGGCATTATCATCTAACAAATCAGTCTCCAAGAGATCCATGCAAATTGAATTTGCATAGTTGGTTTTACCATTAACAACCTTACCTTCAATGGGCAGTCCCAAAAGCATGTAGACGTCTTCTAACGTCATAATACACTCACTGATTGGGAACCAAAATGTGTGTGTCTCTGGTCTCCATCTTTCACATAAAGCTAGAATGAATTTGTTATCTACAGACCAAGACAAAATCTTGCTTATATGACCAAAGCCGGCGAGTTCAACATAAGGTTGAACCATCGGGTCCATATGGACATATTCGTGGACCCGAGTCCGGAACCTTGATACATCCTATAAAAGAAAGAACAAAAAACTTGACTAAGTTGGTATGTTAAAATAAAAGGGGGTTGGTGAAGATGAAAGATAAAAAGTTAACAAAAGAAAAAACTTACATATGTTGCGATGTTTGCAACCGTTCCTCTATGTGATTCGCCCATTGTGAGGATAGACATTTTGTCGGGGGGTTGGTGTAGATGAAACTACAAGAACTTGTTGTAGATGAAATTGTAGAAGAAGTATTGTAGAAGAAGTAGTGAGAGTGATGGTGTGAAAGAAGTGTTGATGGAGTGGATGTATTTATAGGCAAATGGATGGGAGCATGAAAAGTTGTGCTTG
This sequence comes from Lathyrus oleraceus, assembly GCF_024323335.1. Classification (NCBI taxonomy): domain Eukaryota; kingdom Viridiplantae; phylum Streptophyta; class Magnoliopsida; order Fabales; family Fabaceae; genus Lathyrus; species Lathyrus oleraceus. The sequence goes on from NC_066579.1 coordinate 126,620,071, forward strand.
CATGGTGTCTCCAATTGAACTGGAGACCATGTACAACCTTTAAGAGGGGTCGCCATTCAAATTGGCGCCTCCATAGGGACATGCATGCAAGACCTGGGTTTGATTTCTTGGTTTCGAGGTCTGAATGCATGCTTTGACAAGGTGTCTCCACTTGAATTGGCGCCCATGTGCAAGGAATGAGTGGGGGTGCTAATTCATTTGGAGTGTGTGTCTGCATGTCTGACACGTGGCTGTCCTCTCTCTTGCATGCTGAACATGTCACTTCTTAGTAGCTTGCATGGTTGACACATCATTTCGGAGTAGCTTGCATGTGCGACACGTCACTTGGGAGTAGCTTGCATGTGCGACACGTCACTTCGAACTAGCTAGCATGTGAGACACTTCACTCCTTTATTTAAGTGTCTTACTATCAACATCCAAGACACTTCACTCACATTCATCTGCAGTAAGAAAATAGTTTTCATCTGCACAATGCAATCTTCATCATTATACTGTGTCAATGTTCACTGCAACGGTGAAACATAAGAGTCTGAGCTATATGGTTTTTATTTTCGAAACACTAATACCATTAGACTCACGATCAAGAGAAACACAACCTTCTTGCATTTGAAAAAAAGAATACAATCATGTATAGGAACGGGTATTGTGTCAAAGATCACGTATCAAAGTCCTATATTTTTTTAGAATAGTCAATGCAAGTTTTTCCCCCTTAAGGTACGAGACGATGAAGATGTTGAATACATGTTTGCTAGTCATGAACATTCAGGCTGCAACTATATTGAGTTGCACATTACTCTTCAACCATGTATACCATCTCAACAATCTCAAATAACCAGTCAGGATGAATCTAGTGAATTTGATCCACAATGGTCAGATGACGTCAACCTAGAAGTAGAAGCAGAAGTGGACATTGTTGATGAAGAAGAATAGGAGACCGAGATACAGGTTGATCACATGCTGAACAACGACATTGAAGATAATGATCAACCACCACCAATACCTCCTACTCATGTCTACAATCCGCCTCAACATATGACAAATATGGATCTACACGACGATGAAACATCCAACTGTGTTTTCTATAATCCGTATCCGAGATCAGAAGGCAAATTAAAGGTGGGAGACATGTTTCGTACCAAAGAAGAATGTGTTCTGGCTATCAAAAAATTCCACATGAACAACTTTGTTGATTTTACAGTGAAACACACTGATTCTAGAAGGTATGTTATCGAATGTCATAACATGTTATGTAAGTTTCGTTTGGCCGCGTCTTACAAAAAGAAAAATGACTCTTGGGAAATCGCTTCAATAGACCCACCTCACAGTTGCATTGCAACTAACGTTGGACAAGATCACCGCAAACTAAGCGCAGCGTTGATATGTCAAGACATTCTGCCGTTGGTTAATAAAAGCCCATCCGTGAAGGTGAGTATAATTATATCCCATATCAGAACAACATATGATTATACTCCATCTTACAAGAAAGCTTGGATTGCGAGGACAAAGGCTGTTGAACAAGTTTTCAGCAACTGGGAGGATTCATACAAGGAATTGCCATGGTTTTTATGGGCACTAAAAACATATGTCCCAGGAACTGTGGCAATTATGAAGACATTGCCAGCGGTGATGCCAGAAGGAACCTGTGCTACAGGTAATAGAATCTTTCACCGTCTCTTTTGGGCATTTGACCCGTGCATCAAAGGTTTCACATTCTGCAAACCTATTATTCAAATTGATGGCACTTGGTTATACGGCAAATACAAGGGTACTTTGCTCATGGCGGTTGCACAAGACGGCAAAAACAATGTCTTTCCCATTTCCTTTGTTCTTGTTGAAGGTGAAACGGCTGGTGGATGGGGTTGCTTTCTTCGACATCTCAAAACACATGTGGCTCCACAAGCCAATCTCTGTTTGATTTCTGATAGACATGCTGCCATTAAGAGTGCCTACAACAACCATGACAAAGGATGGCATGATCCTCCTTCTACCCATGTATATTGCATCAGACACATTGCACAAAACTTCATGCGTGCTATAAAAGATAAGAATCTTCGCAAGAAGGTGGTGAATGTTGGGTATGCTCTAACTCAGCCGTCATTTCAATATTATCGTGATGAAATTAGACTGTCTAATGAAGACGCAGGGAGATGGCTAAATAACATACCAGTAGAGCAGTGGACAAGGGCATTTGACGGAGGTTGTCGATGGGGCCACATGAAAACAAACCTTGTGGAATGCATGAATGGGGTATTCAAAAGAATTCAAAATCTGCCGATAACCGCCTTGGTAAGATCGACCTATTATAGGTTAGCTTCTACGTTCGCAACCAGAGGTGAAAGATGGAGTGCAGTGTTAATGTTCGGGAAAGTATTCAGTGAGTGTTGCATGAAGGTCATGAAAGAGGAGAACATCAAAGCTAGCACACACGCTGTAACAGACTTTGACCGTCATAGGCAAAATTTCAGCATCCAGGAAACAATGGATCACAACGAGGGGAGACCAAATTTAGCCTATGCTGTTAGACTAAACAGAAGTTGGTGCGATTGTGAAAAATTCCAGGCCTTCCGCATTCCTTGCTCCCATGTCATTGTAGCATGCGCTTATACTCGTCGAGACGCTTACAGCCATTTATCTGATGTGTACAAGACCATCACCGTCATGAATGTATATAATCAAAGCTTCTCGGTACTACCAATGGAGGAATAATGGCCTCCATATGAAGGCGATATAGTTTGGCACAACGACGAGATGCGTAGAAAGAAAAAAGGAAGGCCAAACAGCACACATATCAGGACAAAGATGGATTCCACATATAAAATGATAAGATTATGTAGTATCTGTCGTCAACCAGGATACAACAAGAACAGCTGTCCCAATCGAGGAGCATCATTTGGGTCTTAAGCTTTTTGTAACATTGTATTTCTATAACCTTCAATCATTATATATCATTAAGTTTTTGTTACAACAAGTTTCACAACAAACATTAGTACAAAATAAGCTATCGGAAAACATAAATATTTGTAACTTATTACAACAATCAAATTGATGTCATCTCGACCGAACATCATTTCACTAGCATCCTTATCAGTCTTCATTCGCACCCAACCAAAGATACTGTCGAGTCTCTCGATACTTCTAATTTTTTCCCTTATGGTATTTTCCCATCTAACCAACGAACCAACTCCCTCTTCAGTTGATCGAACGTAATGATGTTCCAGAACAGCATCAGCATCTGAGGTTTGTCTCTGGCATAAATCACCTTTCCGTATCAGCGACGAACACCAAAAATGATTGCCAAATGATTAATTGGGATGTGGAACAATGACTCACACAACGCATCTATTTATAACACAAAAATTGTATTTTACACTGAGGCGTCAATCCAATTGGCGCCTCCTCTCAAGGTGGGCGCCAATCCAATTGGCTAGGGCACCTGTCTAGCTAATCCAATTGGCGTCTGCATTCACTTTTTAAGAGGAGTCGCCAATTCAATTGATGACTCCTCCTAAAAGTGGGGTAGTTTGGGATTTTTTTTTTGAAACCAGGGGTATTTTGGGAATTTCCTTGAAAAAGTGGGTTATTTTTGTAAAAAAATCTCTATTTTTTCTATTATTTTAAAAATTGATTTTAGATAAATAAAACCAAAATAAATTAAACTATATATCTACTTATTTCTAATTACTTATATTAGTTATTTTAGCTAAAAATATATATATATATATATATATATATATATAGATATATATATATATAATATATATATATATATATATATATATATATATATATATATATATATATATATATATATATATATATATATATATATATATATATATATATATATATATATATATATATATTATATATATATATATATATATGAATAAAAGTCAGGCGCGAAAATGTCAGGAAAAATAAAATGAGTGCACCAAAATGATTAGCGCGAAATAAACTTCTAGAAAACAGACAGATTACTTTATCAAATTTTGAAATAAAATATACTCGGTTGAAAAAGTTTAGGCTGGTTAAAATGCGATCGAAAAAGTAGTCGAAAAAGTAAATCGAGACACGCGAGGTTAAACTACGTGAAATGTAGGTTAAGAATATTGACGCTACAAGCTCGATTTTGAAATTCTCCGCCCACTAATTTGACATACGTTAAATGATTCAACCGATCTTTCTATAGATCCGAAAAATTATTCTAGTTTACATTTTAGGCATTATGCAGAACGAAATGCATGTTGCGATTAGTAGAGAATTGAGATGTCTTGTGAATGCATTGATTTATTAATTGAGGAATTGTGAACAGATAATCAGAGGCAAAGGAATCGCTCTTGGACCATTTGCCTCTAATTATAAATTACAATCAAAACCCTACAAATATTCAGATGATAATAGTACTCTTAATTGTCACCCTCTGGACCTCTGGAACATGGTGCAATGGAATGGAGATGCACTGAGATTAAGAAGACAATCATTTTGACTTCTTAATCAAAAGATGACTAAATGAACATCACCATGACCAGATAAAATGCCAGAACTCCTGACTTTTCATCTAGACCCTGATGAATGCTTTTGACTGATGGGATGCATGATCAAATGAAACGTTTACGCTATTTTGATGCAAGTGAAGAAAACTCGAGATAAAATTTAGGGTATGATAATGATCATCGAGAAAATAAGTTTTGGAAAGGTTATCGTCTAGGTATGGTTGTGTGGCCCGAAATTTTTTTATCGAGCTCCATGGTGGGCGCCATATGTTCATGCAAGAACATCATTTGATAACCACCTTGTTGCTAGCCATGCGAGGTTACAAGATGTGAAGAAGATGTCCATTATCTATCTTATCTTAGTTTTGATGAAGACAAAAGCTTATCATAGAAGAGAGATCAAACAAGAAAATATTGGAATCAAATATCAAGATTGAATAAGCTTTGGAAATCAAAGGATTTGATCATGAAGATTAAAGCACAAAGGAAATTCATATGTATATGTGCTTTAGGTTCTCACAATATTTTCAACTAAACCATTATATGTTTCTTAAACATTCATGCATGATTGTCATTCAAAGCACAACTTTTAAAAGGCAAAATTTCAAGTTTTTAAGGGAGTAATTCAATTTACTCTTAGCATCAATCAATTGATGTGCTCTCTGTTTTAAAATCTGATTTTTGTAAATTATGGCGTCTTAAAACCGCCACAATATTGCTTTTTTTTTTTTCGAAACAACACACTGTTTCATAAACGGTGGCAGTTTAAAACCATCGCAAATTTACTGTTTCTGAAACATCAAACGGGTTCCTAAACTATGGCAATTTGAAACAACTGTAACTTACACAGTTTTTTAAAACAACATACTATTTTTAAAAATATGAACCATTGTGATTCCAAATCATTGCAAATGATCGTGAAACTTTTTCAAAATATTGCATCAAATCAAAGAGACATAGTGAGATGTATTTAAGTCAAAATACATCAGTTTTTTCAATAACCTCTTTCATTACAAAATTCACACACAATTTAAACAATTTTATAAGTGTTCATACATCATAAAATAATGAGATTTTGTGCATGAACTTTCATAGCATTGAATTTCATTCAAATTTATAACCAATTAAGGTTCATATATATATATATATATATATATATATATATATATATATATATATATATATATATATATATATATATATATATTTGAATTGTACATTGAAAGAGAAGATCATTTACATCTTGGAATTCAATTCTAGAAACAACTTTATTCATTTCAATACAAGTGTGTATATTACTTTTCATCATAGTGTGTTGGTGAAAGGTGTTTATAATTAGGAAGTGGTATACTTTTTATTTTGTGAAAAAGTCCTTTGAATCAGAGAGATTCAAAGTCCACCATAGGCTTAGTGTTTGTAAAATCAAAAAAAGAGATATGCTTCTTTGTTGTGTTAAAAGATTATAGGATAGGTATTGGTGTAAGGCTTAACAAATTAGAAAGGGATAATCAGATGTACATCTGTTTTGTCCTCGAGTAATCGGACGCAAGGTGTACATTAATTAAAATTCAGAATAAAAATGGATAATCAAATGTACATCCGAGTTGTCCTCAAGTAATCGGATGCAAGGTGTACACCTTGTTCAAGATCGATTACTCGTCATCTATACAAAAATAATAATTTAAAACTCAGATTTAAAAGAGGTAATTAGATGTATATTCGCTTTGTCCTCGATTAATCGTACACAAGTTGTATGTAACACCCCGATAAATGTGATAATTATTTAAATTAAGTTAATAGTATATTTATTAATTTAATTAAATAATTGGAATATTATTGGATTATTATTATTGGAATAATAAAGTTGGAATATATATAAAGAGTTCCATTTGGTAAAAAGGGTTTTTTTTTCACGTGAAAACCAGAGAAGCGACAGAAAAGTGGAAAAGGGCAAAAAGGAAGAGCAAGAGAACAAGGGTTGAAGAAGGGAAAAGCTTGAAGCTAAAGGATTTGCCGGATTAACTCAGGTAAGGGGGGTTTATCATCGTTTAATGGGTATTATGGGTTAACATGTAATGGGTAGTGATAAGCCATTGATTTGTCCCTAATTGGAATGATGAATGCTGTAAATTGGGAACTGATGGATGAACGAGATATGGGTTATAATGGGAGAAGATTCGTAAGAATTAGATGGAATAATGTTAGAATTTGTGAAATTGAATAGGGTATGATTCGTGTTAGATGATATGAATGAATATAGTGTAAAAATTGGACTGTGGGAGGTTGGATTTGGGAAACCTCGTAGCAGAGAAAACCCATAGCAGATCTGGAAATTCTGGTTCTGGTCATACGCGTATGGCACTAGGCAATACGCGTATGAGATGGCCTGGAGGGGGGGAAAACTGGCACTGATACGCGCCATACGCGTGTATTACGCGTATCCTGTGTTGGTACGCGTATGGGGTGAGGCCATACACGTATGGATGAGGAAGATGATGATTTTAACGTAGTTTTGTCTCTGTTGGTACGCGTATGAGGAAGTGGTACGCGTAGCATACGCGTATGGGACAGGCCAATACGCGTATGGGTTTGGCTAGAAAATGGGCCATACGCGTATGGGCATGAGGCATACGCGTATGGGCAGAATTGTGATTTTTCTGAGCTGTTGTTGTGCATATTTGGTCGTTTCAGCTGAGTAATGTAATTTAGCTGATGTATGCTATAGTAGGGACCATTTCCCGTTGTTTTGAGTAGTGTAGGTATTAGTAGAGTGTGCTAATACTGTGATTGATTATTTGACATGATGTGATTCTGGGATAAATATGCTGATGATGTATGATTGTATGCATAATGCTGTGAATGTATCTGTTATGTATGCAATTGTGAATGGACTGTTTATGGCTTAGAGTGTGAGCATATGTCCATCTTGGATTGTTGTTGTTGTTTGCATGCTAGGTGATTTAGCGTGCATAGTATGGCCTTTATGGTGGTAGCTAATTCCCATGGTGAGGAATTAGTGAGTGAATTATTATGGATTGTTGTTGATATTTGCATGCTAGGTGATTAGCGTGCATAGCATGGCCTTCAGGGTGGTAGCTAATTCCCATGGTGAGGAATTAGTGAGTGAGTCACTAAGTCTCAAATGAGTGGGACTAGTGAGCTTGGTAGCCGTATCTGGATTTGATCGGTGAGGTTGAACTATATGTTCACGAATAGTCGGTACCGCATGCATGGAGTCTCATTGCATAATGTATGTATGGCGTACACTATGCCAAACAAGGGATTAGACAGCGCTTTTTTTGACATTAGACAACGCTTAAAAGCGCTGGCTATACTGGCGCTGGTATAGGTCTTAGACAGCGCTTAATTTACTAAAAAAGCGCTGGCATAGGGGGGGTTTAGACAGCGCTTTTTCAGTAAAAGCGCTGTCTAAAACCCCCCTATGCCAGCGCTTTTTTAGTTAATTTCATGTTGAAATTAACTAAAAAAGCGCTGGCATAGGGGGGGTTTAGACAGCGCTTTTACTGAAAAAGCGCTGTCTAAACCCCCCCTATGCCAACGCTTTTATTAAAAAAGCGCTGGCATAGGTGGTTAATTCAACAAAATATAGTGTAAAAAAGCGCTGGCATAGGGTGGGCTATACCAGCGCTTTTACAGAAAAAGCGCTGGTATAGCCCACCCTATGCCAGCGCTTTTTTACACTATATTTGTTGAATTAACCACCTATGCCAGCGCTTTTTTGATAAAAGCGCTGTCTAAGGTCAAAATTAAAATGCCTTTACCAGCGCTTTTTGCCTAGAAGCGCTGTCTAAGACTCCAAATTTTGGAGGATCTTTTTATACGTTTTCACCACATTATTTAGCACCTGTAAATTGCAAATTTCAGCAGATTTTCATAAATTGGAGCTTGAATCCAATCTATATGCACCTTATAGTTCAACACATTGTAGTTCTATCTTCTGAATATGCACATATACTTGAAAATCTATATGCATTATAAACACATTATAGTTCAACACAATATACTTCTAATTTCAGCAGTTTTTTGAGTATTTATATATATACTTGAAAATGTTTGCCTTTACAAAAAATCTACACATTTCTAATAACCTCCAAAAATGCTAATCAAAATGTATTTCAACACATTCTAGTTCTATCTTCTAAATATGCTATATAACCTGAAACAACACCAAATAAAGATTGTAGTAAGCAAATGGAATTCACTCAAAGTTATTCAGATCACATTCAAAATTAAAGTAAGAGTTCAATACCTCACAAAACCTGTAGCTCGATAATGAATTGACACAATTCCTCTTTAATTTCATCCAACTGATCTTTTGAGTAATAAGCACATCTATATTCATCAAAGTACTACATAATAATATAACATAGTATGATTTAGTTAAATCTATTTAATTATGAGAAATATGTGTTAAATATGAAAATAACTCATAAGTTAGAAATCCATACATCAGATGGAATATCTGTTCGATCCATAAGAAGAGTTTCTTTCATAAACCTCAACGTGTAATATCCACAATCTATATTATTACGCTGTCGAGGACACTACACATGGAAAAACAATATGGATAAATATCCTAAGTTTTATCATGTGTCATCACTAATATAATCAAAATTGTGATAATTAATATACCTCCACTCTATTCCATGTAATGTTATTGGCTTTTCTCTTTGGTACTTGAATTTTTCTTTGTGCTCGAACAGTTTGTATAATGCTATAATGAAATATAAACGAATATTTAGAACAATTCACATAAATAAATAAGTATACACACGAATATTGGGTTATTTGCACTTACGTGTCAACTATCGTCTTCATAGCAGGGTATGTTGTCCAATCCTTGTGTAAAGAATCCAAATAATACACAATTTCTTTAAAAGGATTTATCGCGACCAACAACCAATGTCCACTGTAATAAAACAAATGTTAGATGGAAACTTTCTACACGACGTCAAAATATGAAAAATTATAACAGATGAATTTAGATTGAAGAACTAACCCGTCGCCGGTATTAAACGGTAAAAAGAACAACTTTTCTCTATCTGTGTCGGCCATAAAGCGCTCGACTACATACGTCCTGACTTCATCTGGTTTTCTTATCATTTCGGTTAAGTTCGTTTTCATGGGATTTAAGAATGAGAATCTTTGCTCCAACCCACGCGGACCCATCAATTTGTCATATAAATACCTTATATAAAAACATCATTAACATTTAGACTATTCATATGAAACGAGTAAATAACTTGTTCAAGAATTTAAACAAAGTAGATCGGATATACCTCATGTATGTGTTGATAACACCAACGCTTAATTGCGTATGATACAAAATTTGATCAAAATCCTCTTTACCCAATGGCTCGGCATACTCAAAACCAAAAATAGCTCCATCCATAGGTATTAAACGAACACATCCATCCGAAATATCTGTCGTTTCTAAATATGTATGGAGGCACGCTCTATACTTGGAAGGATTTTTCTTTTTAGCCCCGGTCCTCTTGGAAATTTCAGTCTTCTTAGCAACAGGAATCTAAATATCATATAATTAGTAAGGTGAAGTGTAAGATGACGAATTAACAGGAATCTAAATAGCATATAATTGTGATGTACCTCTTTTTGCGATGCAACTGACTCGATTTCCCGCGCAATCCCCTTATCTTTTGCTTTGGATTTTGTGGGAGTCTAATTAACATTAACATGTAAAAAATGTGTACGTAAAATGCGCGTAAAAAATTTGAATACCTAAAGGTTCATAATGGTTTTAAGCATACCTCATATCCTACGATAATGAGGTCTGTCGGCCATGCAACAAATGAACCTATGGCATCTCCCAATAAAGTTGCATCCGAAACATCGTCAGGATGTGGTAATAACGCATCCTTCTCCAAAGCAATATCAACCGAGACTTTCAAAGATCCAGTAGGGAGCGGTTTAGTGTGAAGTAATTCACCCAAATTGTTATGAACTTTCCCCTTGCCAACCATCCGATAAGCCGGTCTCGCTAAGTAGAGGTGACAAGGTGAAATGCCCTAAAACCAATAATAAATATGACATTTTAATGTGTATATATGACAATTAAATAAATTAAGCTAATTTAATTTCATAATAAGATATATAATTACCTCTGGAATAGTCGGTTGAAAATTACAATTGATACTATCTTTGTCACTAGTATCTTTAAAACCCGCTGCTCGATCTCTTTCTCTTTCCTTTCTTAATTCAAGAACTTCAGCTTTTAATGCTTCCAAAGTTTGCTGCAGTTCTTTATTGCTAGGAGTCTTTTGTTTTTTAATATTCAAGGATTTTTGAGTGATCCCAAATCCCTTGCCCCTCACCCGACCAGAATACTCGGGAACATCTAATGCTCGACTCAGTATGCTCCTGCAATCAGTGTCTTCATATGGAACTATAGATTGAGATAGAGTCTCCTGAAAATCATATGAACATACACACAATAGTAATGTTATTGTCTTAAGTAAGTGTCAAAGTCAAAGTGTTCGAAATTGGACGATTCAAAAGTGTCAAAGTCAAAGTGTTATTGTCTTAAATAATGTTATACTTACACATTTCTCAAATATTTGTTGAACGTCTTCTTTAATCTTTCCATCCTTACCGACACGGGCTTCCTTCCACAAAACATGTGCCGGAAGAGATGTTTCAGAACTATTCTCCTTTGTTAACTACACATTAAGCATAATATGATCAAATATAACTCATGACAAAATATGATCAAATATAACAAGTATATCAATGCAATTTATAGATACTTACTATAGACTGCTCTAAGCGTCCATATCCAACACGCCCTTTTCTATAGGGATACGCCGGACTTGATGCTCTTTGCCGGTTTGTTTCACTTACACTCTTAAATTCTTGGGTTTTTCGTTTGGATTTAAACGTTTCCCATTCTTTAGGTGAAATCAAACTTGCATATTTAGATGGAAGCTCTGCATCAACAAAAGTACCTTCCGTATCCCTAAGAAAGGTGGTTGATAAAAAGGTTCTAAACCCTCTTAGTAACTTTCCGGCCAATTTGAGACAATGATCTCTTCTGTTTTCTTCGATGTCGAAACACCTCTACGAAAAACATACACACATTGCGTTAGTACAATTAATTTAAAGACATAATCGTCATTAAAAACAAATAACATCACATATGGTACCTTTATCTCACTCCATATTTTGTCTTTAGCTTCGTTCAATTGTTTATTTCTCCAATTATCACAAGTAATTGGAACTTCATTCCTTACCAATGCACCAATAAAACTTGTCAATGTTGAACCGTTAGGCTCAATTAGTTGTCCACCTTCGTTCCAATGCACTTTTATTAAAACGCCTCGATCTCTATCTCGAATAACTTTCTTCACAACCGTTATTCCACGTTTAATTTCCCTTTCCGCACCACCAACGGTCTCATCACCATGTGGGTGATCCTCGTTACTAGCCATCTGTAATAAAGAAAAACATAAACACAATATTAAGCAAATATGAATACAAATCAAGTAAGTGTCAAAGTCAAAGTGTATTGAATTGGACGAAAATTACATGGTAGCCTACAAACGGGCCAAAGGACTCAAAAATGAACTCGATTCGTCCAAATTCCGAGTGGAAGCATGTTTTTTGTAACAGTACAGCAACAGTAAAATCAGGGAAAAAGTTGTCCGAATCGAAAAACAAAGTATACCATTGGCTCCGGAATCGTGGAGAAAGTCTATTTTCATTAATCACATGCATTAAAACTCATCACGATTCAAAAATATAAAGAAATCATGCATTATCAGATATAACTTATAATCAAAGCAATTGAAAACAAAAGAATAAAGAAACCATGGATAATTTACCTAAGTCACTAACATCTCTTTCTTTTCTTTGTTGGAATATTAATCACTTGTTTCTTAGCAATGCGTACGGATGAATTGATCCAAATTCCCTCATTATGATCGTTTCTTATATATGACTCATCCGGTATAAGATCATCAACTTCATCATTTCTATTCAACTCATTCCGTCTAATGCATGACTCATTCTCAACATCAATATCACATTGATCGACACCGCTATCATCAGTGACTTTGTTAGAGAAAAGCACTATAGACCATTTTGTACTCTTCGGGTCATTCACATAGAACACTTGTTTAGCTTGAGATGCTAGAATAAAAGGTTCATCTTTGTACCCCACCCTAGTAAGATCAACTTGCAAAAATCCAGACTTATCCATTCGTATGCCACTACTATTCACCCACTTGCAACCAAAGATGGGAATCTGAAACTTCTCGTAATCAAACACCCAAATGTGCTCAATAACTCCAAAATATGACAAATTTGCATATTTGGGGTTTAAGTCCTTCATACTTGATATATGCATTGCTTCAGCTAGCACGGTGACACCACTATTTTGCATAGTACTCTTATCATCTTGTTCTTTGGTATAAAATGTGTATCCATTAATTGAATATGCGCTATGAGAAAACACATGCAAACTTGGACCATATGCCAAACATCTCAACCTTTCTGTTACCGAAGAAGGATCTGAAGAGCGCTTCAAATAAATATGATCCTTCAACCATTGTATGAAACTTTGATTGTGCTCTATAACTATCCAATTTTCATTTCTGTTCGGATTTAACCTTCGGAGTACATCCTTGTGCATTTCAACATATGGCTCAACCTCATTATTATTGTGCAGAACATACAAATGAACTTGATCCCGTTCATCCCTTGATATTGTCACAATTTTATTCCCAATTAATTTTTTACCTTCCATTTTGTCGAAAATCTGAGCTCTGGGGAGTCCAATCGATTGAACGTTAGACAAATATTCAGTACAAAACTCAACAGCTTCTTCAACAATGTATCGTTCAACAATACAACCCTCTGGTCGACTTCGGGATTTCACGTACCCTTTTAATATTTTCATATACCGTTCAGCAGGGTACATCCATCTCATATAAGCTGGTCCACACAACTGTGTCTCTTTCACAAGATGAACAACTAAATGAACCATTATGTCAAAAAAAGACGGAGGAAAATACATTTCAAGCTCACACAAGGTAATTACAATCTCTTTTTGTAGTGTTGGTAAGATCTCGGGATCGATCACCTTACTACAAATTGACCTAAAGAAAAAACACAATTTAGTTATGGCACTTCTTACTTTTTCTGGCAAAATAGAACGTATACCTATCGGTAGAAAATGTTCCATTATAACATGGCAATCATGTGTCTTCAAATTCTTCAACTTGAGGTCTTTCATAGAAACAAGTCTTCTGATATCAGATGAGTAACCTTCTGGAACCTTAACTTCACTCAGAGACTTACACAAAATTTTTTTCTCCTTTCTAGATAAAGTAAAAGCGGCAGGTGGTAGATATGTTCGTCTTCCTTTCTTCACGGGTGCTAATTCAGTTCTCATTCCCATTTTTAACATGTCCTGCCTTGCTTTAAGGCCATCCTTAGACTTGCCTTTTATATTGAGTAATGTACCGATAACACTTTCAAATACGTTTTTTTCAATATGCATAACATCGAGAAAATGTCTCACGTACAAAGACTTCCAATATGGCAATTCAAAAAATATCGACCTTTTCTTCCACCCACCTTTCACAATCTTATGTGCAAAAGGCTTGCCAAACTCAGTACGCACATCTTTCACCTTTTCAAAAACTTGTTCACCTGACAATGCGGGTGGAGCTCTACGATGTTCGGTGTCTCCATTGAATGCTTTTCTCCACCCACGGTAGTGATGTTTAGAATGTAAGAATCTACGATGACCGAGAAACACATTCTTCTGGCAAAGTTCCAATCGAATCGTATCGGTTCCGTCTTCACAAACAGGACACGCACGTTGACCTTTAATGCTATACCCAGATAGATTCTCGTATGCTGGAAAATCATTAATTGTGCCAAACAACATCGCCCTCAAATTGAAACTTTCTTTCCTATATCCATCATAAACCTCCACACCGTTCTCCCACAAAATCTTTAAATCTTCGATCAGAGGTGTCAAGTATACGTCTATGTCATTCCCTGGTTGTTTAGGCCCAGAGATTAACATAGATAACATCATGTACTTACGCTTCATACATAGCCACGGAGGTAGGTTATAAATCATAAGAATCACAGGCCATGTGGTATGTGAGATACTTTGAAGACCATGTGGGTTCATTCCATCAGTAGATAATGCCAATCGAAGGTTTCTTGCTTCTGATCCAAACTCAGGATAATCATTATCAATCTTCGACCACTATGGTGAATCAGCCGGATGCCGATACTTTCCATCAATAATTCTTTCATCTGCATGCCAAGTAAGATGTCTTGCATCGGTTTCACTACGAAACATGCGCCTAAATCTCGGAATTATCGGAAAATACCATAAGACTTTTGCGGGAGATAATCTTTTCTTATATCGAGACAAACCGCATTTAGGGCACTCAGTTAACATTGCATATTCGTTACGAAACAAAATGCAATCGTTAGGACAAGCATGTATCTTATCATAGCTCATGCCAATAGAGCACAACATTTTTTTTGCCTCATAGGTTCGATTAGGAAGAACATTATCATCCGGTAGCATTTCTCTCATAAGGGCCAACAACTCTGTGAAACTTTTATCCGACCATCCATTGCCCGCCTTTAAGTTGTACAACTTTAATACCGCAGAAAGTCTTGAGAATTTAGTGCAACCTTTGTACAACGGTTTCTCTGCATCGCTTACCATCCTCTCAAACATTTCAGAACAATCATGAAGATCTTCATCCAGTGCTTCTACAATCTCTTCAACTCGATCACAATCGTATGTTTCCGTGTCTTTGTCGTATGAAGCATAGGTCGTATTACTTTTCTCCCTCTGTTCAACATTCTCGTTAATTTTCTCACCATGAAATATCCAACACGTATAACTTCGATCAATTCCACGCATCAGTAAATGCGATTTCAATCCATCTGCGTCAACCCGACCCATATAACAACAACCCAAGCAAGGACATTTCATTCGACTGGGGTCTTTGACATGTTCAACAGCAAACTTAACGAATTCCAATACCCCATTCTCGTACTCTTTCGACAATCGATCGGCAGACATCCATTTTTTATCCATGGTTTTCCTAAATTATTCACGCAACTATTTCAAAACAACATAAAAGAAGAATTTCCTAAGATAAACACTTTCGCGTCACAAAAAGAAGATTATTACAAACTAATAAATTTATATATATATATATATATATATATATATATATATATATATATATATATATATATATATATATAATATATATATATATATATATATCTATTCTTCTACTAACTATGAAGTGAAGTAACTATAACTATGTTGTAGTTATGCTATTAAAATCATGACAATTTGGATATTTATTATGATTGAATGTCAAATGATTGGAAATAATTTAGAGGACTAACACCCTATATGAATAAACAACTTATTTCCGCGTTTATCATATAATTGCTTATATTATAAGTCATTTCTATGAAAAAAAGAAGAAGAGGCAATAAGTTACTACCTTTTAATTGTGGATGTCAACAAAGCTTGTTAGCAATAGTCCTCAATTGAGTCCTAAGGAAATGAACACCCTATAAAATAAACAACAGCTTATTAGACATTAAACAGATCAAGCAATGTATCAATCAGTCAGTAAAGTAATCAACTAAAGTACAAGCAATTCAAGTAGGGTAATATGTCAATCCAAAACTAGTTCAGCATTGTCAAAAACCAATTTAATACCAATCCAACTTAGCAAAATATTTTCCAAACCAGTCCAACACATTCAAGCAAATAACAAGTGTAGTTCAAATGTGCAATATAGTTCAGCAGTCCAACATAATTCAAGTTTAATCAGTTCAGTTTCATGGCATCAGAAAAAAAACAATTCAACAAGGTAAAATCACAAGCCAAGTCAATGCAGTTCCATTCAATTAACTTTGACTCACATCATTCCCATTCTAACAAGCTAGCCTTTCTTTAACTGTCTAACAGCTGACCTGCATTTTCTAAACTTGCATTTCAGTTTTTCATTCTAACACTAACCACACTAATTAACTATTTCATTAACACTAACACCATCTCCCTTTAACAGTTCTATCTAATCCTATCCAACTTACACGCCAATGCTAACAATCACATTTAACACTTGCTACAATTCATCATCAGTATAATAGAAACCTAATGGAAGCTAACACAAACCATCTCCCTTTGACATGGTGATTAATATCAAAAATATATACATTTGTTAACATACCACAAAAGAATCAACTGCCCTAACACACAAAAGAATCAACTGCCCTAACACAAGAGAATCAACTGCCCTAACACATGAACCACAAAAGAATCAACCCAGAAGCAAACCTTTATCACTAATAAACTGCCCTAAATAAAGAAAGATGAAACGAACAGAAAATGCACTTACAAAAATGTAAACGGTGATGAACGAAGTGAGTGATGAACGCAGGAATCAAGAATGGAGGTTTTGGGAGAAGCAGTGATGATGAACGCAACGAGTATGAACGCAGTGAGAAGAAGGTTGTGGGAGCGAGGGAAACAAAATGGGTCTTAACGTACTGAATGAATTCATATATTATAATTTACTAAAAAAAAAATTTGGTAAATAAGGCCTTAGACAGCGCTTTTATGAAAAGCGCTGGCTAAGCTCACAAATTAAAATGGCCTTAGACAGCGCTTTGAAGGAAAGCGCTGGCACTGGAGGGGTCAATAGCAGCGCTTCTAAAAGCGCTGTATAAGGTAGGCCTTATACAGCGCTTTTTTTAAAAATTTAAAAGGCCTTAGACAGCGCTTTTGGGAGAAGCGCTGTATAAGGTGACCTTGTCAAAAGCGCTGTATAAGGTAGGCCTTATACAGCGCTTTTGTTGTGATTAATTTAAATAATTTTAAGGCCTTATACAGCGCTTCTCCCAAAAGCGCTGTCTAAGGTGACCTTCTAAAAAGCGCTGTATAAGGTAGGCCTTAGACAGCGCTTTTGTTGTGATTAATTTAAATAATTTTAAGGCCTTAGACAGCGCTTTTGGGAGAAGCGCTGTATAAGGTGGACCTTCTCAAAAGCGCTGTCTAAGGTAGGCCATTTAGCAGCGCTTTTAAAAAGCGCTGTCTAAGACCATCCATTTAGCAGCGCTTTAAGCCATCTACGTATTCAGTTTCCTTATTTTTATTTTTTTTTACCGTGTAGCAGCGCTTTTGGAGAAAAGCGCTGTCTAAGGGGCGCTGCCAAAAACCTGTTTTGGCGTAGTGGTATAATATGAATGGATATATTCCAATATTATACGTGTTATTTTGTGTTGGTTTTGAGTATGATTATGATTATGAGTTGATGTTGCCGTTGCTGAATGTGTGATCTGATTAGGGTGATGATATGTGTTAAATTACTTAGCATTACATGATATTTTATAATGCTTATTATATCGATTGAGGAACTCACCCTTACAACTATGTTTCAGGTAACGAGCAGTGATTGAGTAGAAGCTAGTGCTTGGAGTCTAGTGTAGTTCCTTAGTGGGTCATGCTCTGGTAGATGTAACATCGGGACGGGATGTTTTACCTTGTTTCATTTGTTGGTTGTCGAACAGTTTTACATGTAATGTGTTACAGGGTTTGCATACTGTTAGATCTTCTATCCGCTGCGAATTGTGCAATGTCTTAATTTGATTTATAAATGAGCATGACAAGCTATTTTGATGAATGGTGTGAAGTGTCAAGTGTGACACCCTTAATTGCATATTTACTCTGATTTATATTTTGTTGTTTTAATTTAAAAGTTTGGGGTATTTTAAAAAAGGGTGTTACATTGTACACCTTATTTAAGTTCTATTATTTGTCTTCCACCAAAAAACAAGTCAATCAATCAAACAAACTTTTCCCATTAAGCATTTGAAGACTTCTGAACCTTTGAAGCTTCCTCAGACTTCTGCTTCTCTATCTTTGCTTTTTTTCTTCATCATCTTCCTAATATTCTTATCATAATCCCTCTTTTAAGCCTTATACTACTTTAGTTTACCCATTTTAGCTGAAGAGTAATGTGATCTGGATGGTTATGCAAATGTTTGTTTTTATAAGAAGAAATCTTGGATAATGTACAATCTTCCTTGAAGACTATGCATCTTGGGAAGCTTTGCCTTTCAGAATATGACTTTGACTATCTTGGATATTATGGATAATTACTTACCTTTTTCTCCAGCCATTGAGATTTCGTGAATATTTTATTTCTGTTTTTACTCAGATTCTCTCTTATCTCCTTTTTTTTATCTTCTGTGTGTAGATTATTGTTCTTAAGTAACACAAGTACCTATTTCATATTAACAACATCAAGAAGGAATATGGGAAAAATAACAAGTAAGTATTTTATATTCTTCATTCATAATTGATTGTAAGTTATAATTTCTAAGGTTAATAACTCACAACTTTTTTTATTTGGAATTATAGGTGTTTAAAGTCAAGACATTAAGAGACAAGACACCAAGATAACAAGAAAGTATCATTTCTAATGTTATTCACTCACAAATTTGTGTATTGTTGTTTCTGGTCTAATATAATTCAAAAATATTCAAGTAAAAAAAATAAATAATATCACAACGACTGTTTAATTCAACCGTTGTTATACGTAGCGCGCTACTTAACTTACAACAATGGTCACACGTTCGTTATGGAAACCAACATACATTCCATCGCACCTTACCTAAAACTGACCTACATCTGTCATTATATGTATTTTGCAACTGTCATTATATGCTTTTTCCATAGTAGTGACAATTCTTATAGCAATTACACTACTTTATGATAGTTAAGGCGACCAAACACACACCTAACCAATAACATAATTTTTTATTCTCTCAATGTAATCTCATGAAACATTTCACACCCACTGAAGATCTAAGAGAAGCAGGGGTTGTGGCAAAGGATCCACCGCACACCTTCTACTAGCAACCCTAGGCTCGCCATTATAATCTAGGGCTTCCTTAAACGTCATGCCTTTAACAACACCTCTTCCAACATGAATAGTAGGTCGTAACACCTATAGACCCATCACTAAAATTTTCATCCTCTAGTTAGAGCTACTCCTGTCCAATCTCAGGAGACTAAATGTGATCAGCTTATAATTTTCTATCCAAGTTCTAACCAGTCGAGCATGGAGTCTCTCTTAACCTCTTTGAAGCGAATGAAATCAAAGTGTGTTCTAAATTTATCTCTTTTAGCTTCAATGAAGACGTTGCCGACAGAACCACGCCAAGAAAAAATATATCATAACACTATTTCATAAATGCATGTGAAAAATTAGTGAAGAAGAAAGATACTCAACCCGCATTCGAAGGTGACACATACCCTATCATCTACCTGTACCTAAAGCGGATCGAGTGTTTGTCTTAGCTTCGAGGTAGGTTTTAGTATGTGGTTTTTTCTTGGTGTTCTTTTATTGTTATCTAATATGTTGATTGTAGATCCAGTGGTTTGAGATCTAACATGTTGTTAGCTAAGTTAAATTTAGTAGTTTGGGTTTTCTCTACGAAGTTTCCTTGTCTGGTTTGTAGGCAAGAGTGGTTTTGTTAATTGTTCTTTGTTATTATTTTTTATTTTTGTTGTATTTTAGCATACCTTGTGCTTCATTTTTCATTATTGTACTTTAGTGTTTTTTCACCACTCTTGTTTATATATAATATTATTTGCCATTAAAAAAATCTACATTCGAAGGTGAGACATATCCCAGAAGCCTCAACTAGAGTGAACCCATACTACATACTATGTCATAAATTGAGGATGATGTTATTGCTTGTGTAAATTAGAAAGTGCAAGAGCAAGTTTATCTTTTCTTTTCTTACCATGCTTCATGATAAGATACATGTCACATATCAAATGACATAACAAAGCTACATGAGTTAAGAACTATACTTAACCCTTTATCACCTCATATGTATAGGTGTTAAAAAGACTCACATAATAAAGCTTCATTGACAACAAAAAAAATACTCCATTAATTAAACATTATACTTCAGCATTATACTTAACCCTTTATTTTAAGTTCTATTGAATGAGTACTTTTTATTCTAATCCCCTATTATTATTTTTTATGGAATCTAAGTAAAGGGCTTAAGATCCCACTTATTTTTTCCAAAATACTTTTTAAAAAAATTTTATTGAAAAATAATTTCGAAAACTATTTTTCAATAAAAAAATAATTTTTGAAAATAAAAATAAAATACTCCTAAAAATTGAAAAAATTTAATTTAAAAATCTTTTTTTATTTATTTCGGAACTCATTTATGCTTAAAATTTTGGGATTTTTTTAAAAAGTCCTATGAATAATTCTAGAGGTTATTGTTGAGAATGCATCAACTATCCAGTTAATTACTCAAGAATTGAGATTTTTTTATATATAAATATGATTGTATTATGAGGAGTACAAGAGATAGTCGATCCTTAATACAAAGAGGACAAGATAATTAAATTCTGATAACTTGAATCATATGGAAATCCTTCCCTCGGCATCATCATAATATTGCGATGTGAAAATCACATGGAAAAAAAAGGCAGTTGCGACGTGATGTTCACATCACTAATATTTTTTAATAATTAAATAAAAGAACCACTTTTTCAAATGGTGGTACATTATAAACTTTTTTAAAAAAAGTTGTATCATGTTAAACACGCCGTAACATATATTTTCAAATAAATAAATAAATAAAAAGGCGTCAGTGATTTCACATGGGGGATATTCGAATTTTTAAAAAATTAAGTTGTAACGTTGAAATCACGTCACAAACTACTTTTTAGAAAATCAAAGGAAATCACGTGGAAATCTTGACTGTGTGAATTGATGTTTGGTAGTCGTTCTAACATCTCAGTAGTATCGATGTGTAAATCACGTCGTAAGATAACGGTCATTTTTCAGTTGCCACATGATTTACACGTTGCTGAATTGTAACGTAATTTCCACGACGTTGGCTCCAATATATATTTTGCAACACTCTTCAATTCCTCCACGCACGGAACACCTTCATTCTCATTCTTTCATTTTCATTCCATGCTTCTCTAATTTCTCTCTTCCAACCTTAAATATTTAACTTCATTTTTCTCACCATCATCCAATTAGTTCAAAGGTAAGATTTATTTGATTTTTGTTTAATTGAATTTTGTTGTATTATTATTATTTTTTATTTTTTCGTTTTTTATTTTAGGTTATTAAGATATTCATTCAAGAAGTTGTGACTCCATAAAATATATTGTGTTGCTTGATTGAGAAATTTTGACAATTATATTTTTTTTTCAAATATTCATATATATATATATATATATATATATATATATATATATATATATATATATATATATATATATATATATATACACGTTAGTACCTTAGGATTGACATTAATTTTGTAAAACAAATAATGTAATCACCTCTGTTGGTTTATTATGTTGGGTTGAAGAAGTTCAACATCTGGACCAACATGTCATGTAAGATGTCACAACATCATGACTGTGACATTGCGCCTGTGTATAAAACTGAATTAGTTAATTCAGTTATGTGTTGACTGATTTAATATTTTGGGATTAGTTAGAATCCTATGTGGCGTTATTTGTGGAGTTCTTGAAGACTCAATCAGAATATTTGGTGAATATACAGTTTCTAAGTATGGAGATATTTTAGGAACTAAAAGATTGAAGACCTTGATTGTAGCAGAAGTTTTCTGCTGGCTTTGTAACAGCAAAGGAGAAGTTTGCTGCGATTTCTGAAGGCCCAAATCTAGTTGGGTGTTTAGGTTATAAATAGCAGATTATAACCTAGTTTTTGTAAGCCTCAAATAATGTAAAATTAGGGGTGTGTGTGAGGTAACCTCCCAACCTGTGGGAAGGTTACCATGTGTTTCTCAGTGCTCGAAGGCATGAGATTATTTGTAACTCAAAGCCTGTAGGTAAGAGTTTGTTATGGTCTTGAACGAAGCTGTGAAGCAAGTTCGAGTTGTTCAGCATTACATTGTATTTGTAGTGATAGGAATGGAAACTGGAGGTTTCTATCTAGGAGTTCCTAGGTATAGATTGCATTGGGTAGGGATTAAGTGAAGAGTTGTAAACGGGGGAGTTTAACTTTGAATTAATACTGCTGATAGTGGATCTTCTTCCTGGCTTGGTATTCCCCCAGAGTAGGTGATGTTGCACCGAACTGGGTTAACAATTACTTGTGTTTTTACCTTCTGCACGTTATAATTCTGTCTGTTATAAAATAAGGTCAACCTGTAATGCTGTAACAGGTGATGTTCAAATCAATGTTGAGACATCATGCTGATAACTGTGCAGGCTCAACAGAAGTAAGTGCTATGTTTGATCTCTGTTGTGTCTTTGTACCAGATGGACAGAACTGGGTGTTATTCCATTCTATGGTGATATAGTAGCAGATGTCGTGACATCTGTGAATGTGTGCATATCAGTACTGGGTTTTAATTTGTATAACTGTCTTGCTGTATTAGTAACAATGTTGGATCAGATGTCATTACTTGGAGTAGAACATCTGAACTCTGACTACACCAGAATTTCAATTGGTATCAGAGCAGGCATCCTGTTCTGTTTCTGGATGAGATCCATGGGTGATACTTTCTGGTATCTTGCAAGGAGTTATGTTAGTACTGATGTTGGAACCTGTGGAAGGTTCTGTGATTTCCCTGAATGGTCCCTTGAAGTAGGTGGATGGACTATTCATGATAGGAACTGTGTGTACCTGTCTCTGGAGGTTGGCAATTGGCCTTTGTGTGGGACAGTTGTGCTAGTATTGAATCATATTCAAACTTGGTATGTTCTTGGAGGCTGATCTGGTGAAGTGTGTGTTCATAGGTTGAGTTGTATTATGATTTCCGATGCATAATACCTGGCAAAACTCAAACTCTGATGTAGTTTCCCCTCATATGGATGAAAGGTTGCTGTATTCAAGATTTCATCATAATCTACTGAAGATGTCAAAGATACTTGAGTCTCCTCAAGTCCACTCATCATGACGTTCTCACTTCAGGATGGTAAGAATCACCTGATCACTGATTCTTTTACTCTCTTGTGTAGTGTATATGAAGACCTTGAAGACTTTCAAGGAGGATTTGTTCCAAGGAGGTGGAACTAATGTTCTATGTGATGTTAGAACATGTTGTTCAACAAGTATGCAGCTACTGGTTGAAGAGCAGATGTTTTTAGGTGTCAAACAAAGGGATACTTTTGTTTGGAACCTACTCCTAACCTGGAAGAGGAGACATCTGTGTGTGCTAAGTTGACAAGGGTAGGGTCAACTGTGTGTGTGCTCAAGAAGGTCACTTTTAGAAGTCTGGTCTCTAGAAGTGGAGCTGGTTGAGATGTGACATTGTGCAATTTCCTGCTGTTTGTCTTATTCCTGTAGATTGATCAAGGTTGGATAGTTGTTCCCTGAAGTACTATGTTGTGTTGGAAGACAAGTCCCCTGGATGATAGAAGTCAATAATGGGGTAACCTGATTGCTATTTCATTTAAGAGGACTGGGACCATGAATCTTGTTATTCAAACACCACGCTCAGAAGTGGCAGTTCTTTCAAGGAGTGAGAATATGAAGATTCAGAGGTTGGTTGAGGTAGTATGCTCTGGAAATGCATATCTACTATTGACTGGTGTTTTTTTAGTACTTATGGTCAGCTGGAGTCTGATTGGTGTGATTGGAGTATGTATAGGTATAACTCATAGAGTTAGTTGCCACTGGTAGGGATGGTGTATGTCATGTTGAGACATTTGTGTACAATGCATGGATATTGGTGTGGAGTTTCCATGATTGTTAATTTGAGGGGGAGTTTTGGTTAACCTCTTCACGTTTGGTCAGCCTAGGGTCTGGTTGGCTGTTGACCTGTGTCACATGGGTTCTGGTTGTTGTGTAACACATCTGCAAGGAAGGATTCATCACTCGAATTCCTAAGGGTGAATCTAATCTGGAAAAATTCTCAAAACTGTTGAGGTGCTTGCAAGCAGAAGATGTTGACTCAAGAAGAGTATTCTCGAAGTATTCTTATGGTGGAAGTATCTGAAAGGATAATTGGGAAAGGATTTAAGATCAATGTCTACTTATGCCAAGTACAAGTATTTAATTGATTATCCTTGGAGCTCAAGATAACTGATGTTCTTAAAGATGTTGGAACATCCCTTCTTCAAAACCCTATGCAGAATCACAGGAAGGATAGTACATTGGTTTATGATCTATCTCTTTGGTGGCAGCAAAAGCATATGATCTCTGAAAAGGTTTCCTGGCAAGGAACATGTTCAGCCTTGGTGTGTACAAGATGAAGAAGACATCATAGTCGTGATGGTGGTTACTTGGATCAGTTTATTTCTGATCTAGGTAAGGAAGTGCATTGGCTAATGCACACTGTGGAGTTAAGAACAAGTGGCAGCATTCTTGACATCATGGAAACAACCTTGCTTTAGGAAGTGGAATCCTTGGTATAGCTGAAGGGTTAGTCTCTAACTGGTCCTTCTGAAGACTCATGCATCAGAGTGTCTGATGTCTTTGGAGAAGAAGCAGGGATTCATCAAGGTGTGAGCTTGGAAGACTTAACTGCAAACCTGCAGGATGGAGGTTGTTTACTCAAACTTGGTTCCACAATCAAGTCTATGAGAGCGTTGAACTCTTGTTCTGTGAAGGGAGGAAGTTCTTTCAAGTGGCAGAAGAAGGAGCTGAATTCAATAGCTAGATGTTAAAACACAATGTTGTCAGACCTAAGCATAAGGCATCTAAGCATAGTGCCCCCATCAAGAAACGACAATGGGTTGCTAGGTTAGCTCACACAGCTCTAAGGGCGTTTACCAGAGAAGACTGATACTTTGATAATGGCTGCTCAAGACATATGACTGGTATGGAGAATTTGTTGGTGGATCTACAACCTCACACTACCAGTTATGTGACCTCTGGTGATGGTGCTAAAGGAAAAATCAAAGGTGTTGGTAAGCTGGACAACTCTGGAGTTCTAGAACTGAATAATGTGCTGTTAGTAAAAGGACTAACTGCTAATCTCATCAGCATAAGCCAACTATGTGATCAAGGGTTCTATGTTCAGTTTACTAAGGAATTATGTGTTGTGACTAATGGAGATAATCAGGAGGTTATGAGAGGATCCAGGTCCAAAGATAATTGCTATCTATGGGAACCTAACGTCTCAAACTACTCCTCAATTTGCCCCTCAGCCAAGGAAGAACAGGAGGTGAAGTTGTGGCATAGACGTCTTGGTCATCTTCATTTAAGGGGAATGAAAAAGATCATATCCAAGGAAGCAGTTAGAGGAATTCCAAAGCTGCTTATTGATGAAGGCAGAGTCTGTGGAGAATGCCAGGTTGGCAAGCAAACCAAGATGTCACATCCTAAGCTGGGACATCCTACAACATCCAAAACTCTGGAACTGTTGCACATGGACTTAATGGGACCTATGCAGGTTGAAAGTCTGGATGGAGAAGATGTTACATGTTCATGGCTTATAGACTCTAAGTTTTGTTTAACGTGTAGCGTGAAGTTCAAGTCTCATTTGGAAGGTCAGAATATCTTTGGGAGAAGTCTGATAAACGTGGAGAAGTCAAAAAGTGGCATTTGATTTTGTCATATGAGGATTCATGAAGGAGGTAATCAACCAGTGGCAATTGGTCTATCCCAGAAGTGAGTTCGAAGAATCAAGATAATCAACATATGGCAGCTGATTATTCTTGAGGAAAGTCTGAGACAAATTACTTTTGAGCAGAAAAGTAGCAAGTTGAAGACAAAAGGAGGTGTTTTCTATTCATCTCTTGGAGCTTGTGGTAGAAGTTCTGAGCTATCTATGGAAGATTATATCTTGTAATGGGATGAGAATGTATATGTACCAATTTATGTCTGGGTTCTTTTGGATCAAGCGGGTGACTCAGTGATATCTGAAGATTATCAGATGGTGTTCTTTGTTATGTTGTGAAGGATGTCCTAACTAATGTTAGAATATTCTGTGAAATGGTTTTTTGTTCTGGTTAGAAGAGAGATTGACACAGAGTATGGATGTGTTCAGCCAAGAGGGTTGAACAGAGGGTGTGCTCTTGAAGACATGAAGATGCGTCTTATGTTTTCCATTCATCAAGTGGTCTGGGTTCTCTTTGAATCAGAAAGTATGTGAAGGTCCAACTTTGGGGTGTTGGATATGTTCATGTGTGATCTACAAGTTTCAAGAGGAGAGTGGGTTGATCATGACAGGGGGAGTTCTGTCTTTGTGCTGCAAGTAATCATCAAGATTGTGGTCTATGTGTTCTCAGATAACAAGTGGTGCTAGATGTCAAGCTACCACTGGAGGTAAGAAAGTGGTTTTAGGAAATGGTGATAGGGAGAATACATGAAGAATGCAGACAAAAGTCGTGTTGAATGTTAAGACATCGCTTGTAACGTGTCTGACAACATATATGGAATAGTCTACATGCATTGGAACTGTTGTTTCTGAAAAGAAATAGTCAAGAGCTATAAAAGGTATTCAAAGATAGTCTGGGATATTGTTGGTGATTCTCTGACTGATTCTCAACAAATATTTATGGATCTTGACCAAGTATTTACTCCTGCCGTTAATTCCTAAGCACGGTCTGGCCTATTTAAAGGATGTATCAACACTCCTCTTCTCACAAGAGCGACATTCCATTCCCTCTAAACCATGGGGTTTTTTAAGATTTGGGCATACTGCGCTTGGATCTGGTTTTGTGAAGGTTTCAGTTATAAATGTTTAGCTAAAAGGGGGGAGAGAAACATTGTCCTGAGGATGTACCAGAAGCAAGCAAAATATGGTAGCAAGCAGAAGTTGGTTTCAGGCACAAAAGTCACTAACTGGGTATATCACTTGTGACTTGTGATATGAGTTAAGAGGACAGTTGTGTCGTGTGATCTGTGTTACATTATCTATGTACTCAGCATTACATATTCTTCAGGAAGCTCTAGGGTTGAGGGGAAGGGTTGTGATGCAGCTGATTCTTGTACAACTTCTTCTTTATGTACACCAAAGTTGGTGTTGGTGATGGTGCTGAAAATGACAAAGAGGAAGTGCAGACCCATATTAGTGATGTGGTGTAATGTTTATTTGTTTTAGCTAAAATTTGCCAAAGGGGGAGATTGTTAGTACCTTAGGATTGACATTAATTTTGTAAAACAAAATAATGTAATCACCTCTGTTGGTTTATTATGTTGGGTTGAAGAAGTTCAACATCTGGACCAACATGTCATGTAAGATGTCACAACATCATGACTGTGACATCGCGCCTGTGTATAAAACTGAATTAGTTAATTCTGTTATGTGTTAACTGATTTAATATTTTGGGATTAGTTAGAATCCTATGTGGCGTTATTTGTGGAGGTCTTGAAGACTCAATCAGAATATTTGGTGAATATACAGTTTCTAAGTATGGAGATATTTTAGGAACTAAAAGATTGAAGACCTTGATTGTAGCAGAAGTTTTCTGCTGGCTTTGTAACAGCAAAGGAGAAGTTTGCTGCGATTTCTGAAGGCCCAAATCCAGTTGGGTGTTTAGGTTATAAATAGCAGATTATAACCTAGTTTTTGTAAGCCTCAAATAATGTAAAATTAGGGGTGTGTGTGAGGTAAACCTCCCAACCTGTGGGAAGGTTACCATGTGTTTCTCAGTGCTCGAAGGCATGAGATTATTTATAACTCAAAGCCTGTAGGTAAGAGTTTGTTATGGTCTTGAACGAAGTTGTGAAGCAAGTTCGAGTTGTTTAGCATTACATTGTATTTGTAGTGATAGGAATGGAAACTGGAGGTTTCTATCTAGGAGTTCCTAGGTATAGATTGCATTGGGTAGGGATTAAGTGAAGAGTTGTAAACGGGGGAGTTTAACTCTGAATTAATACTGCTGATAGTGGATCTTCTTCCTGGCTTGGTATGCCCCAGAGTAGGTGATGTTGCACCGAACTGGGTTAACAATTACTTCTGTTTTTACCTTCTACACGTTATAATTCTGTCTGTTATAAAATAAGGTCAACCTGTAATGCTGTAACAGGTGATGTTCAAATCAATGTTGAGACATCATGCTGATAACTGTACAGGCTCAACAGAAGTAAGTGCTATGTTTGATCTCTGTTGTGTCTTTGTACCAGATGGACAAAACTGGGTGTTCTTCCATTCTATGGTGATATAGTAGCAGATGTCGTGACATCTGTGAATGTGTGCATATCAGTACTGGGTTTTAATTTGTATAACTGTCTTGCTGTATTAGTAACAAAGTTGGATCAGATGTCATTACTTGGAGTAGAACATCTGAACTCTGACTACACCAGAATTTCAATATATATATATATATATATATAAGAAACATCCTCACCAAGTGTGGCATCATGCGGGACGTGGTGATAGGTAATGGAACATAATTTAGATATAATAAATTCTAAGAATTAATGGACGGGTTACTAGTATCTCACCATTTCACATATGTGGAACACCCTCAGATCAACGACCAGGAAAAATCAACAAACAGAGCCTTGATGTGCAAATTGCAAAGGAGATTAGATATGTCTAAAGGAATTAGGAAAGATGAGCTCCCAGGCTTCCTTTAGACATATCGCACTACCCCCACACTCTTACCAATTACACTACACCGTATATATCATGATCAAATACAGTGGGGTCAAATTTTATTAATAATTTTTTCTCTCTCTCTTACTTTTAGCTGTTACCATTTTTTCTTCATGCATCATTCTTTGACCTCTTTCTTTTACTTTTCACTGTTACCGTTTCTTCTTCCTGCACCATTCTTTGACCTCTCTCGCACCATTCTTTTATTTGTATATCAGACAATTAAATACCATTAACCAAATTCTTACAATGCATTAATCAACTTTCTTTTATATAATTTTTCTGTATTTTGACGTCTGGATCTATATTAACCAAACTTTAACCAAATTTTTCTGTATTTTGACGTCTTTGATCTCATATGGCCCCACAAAGATAAAAAAGATTATATGAATATTTAACACATTTTATAATACAAAATGAAAATAAGATACAGTGTAGTGTAATTTTATAGTGTCAAAATAGCATACCTGTTTTTTTTATTCACATATGGAACAAAATCAATTATTCTTATGGAAATAGGAGAGATAATTGAGGTTGTCACATCGAACTACCAAAGAGGTCAACGTGAAAGAATTAAGATAAGAGGTAAATCTCTTGGAAGAACGAAGGGACTGGGATGTCTTGAACGAGACTATCATAAAACAAAATATAACATCAAAATACAATAAAAAGTTTCTCCGCAAGACCTTTGCTTGAGAGATCTCGTTATAAGAAGAGCATATGTCGGTTGCAAAAATGTATCAAGCGGGAAATTAATGCCCAATTGGGAACGAATGTACGAAGTACTCACCGGTTTGGATAAAGGGAGCATATAAATTGGAAACTCTCCCTGGAGACACAATTCCATGCAAATGGAACACATTAAAGCTCAAAGTGTTTTACAACTAACAAAAAATTATATATTGTAAGGCTTGAAGTTAAATAATACAAGTCCACTAATTAAGTATATCTTTTCATTTATCTTTGTCTTTACCTTTCCATTTCAATACAAAGAACAAACATGTCAAAATTATTTCTCCAAGAAACAAAGACGAATGTTAAAAAGAAATTCACTAATATGGCAAACATGAGAGCCTCAAATTATTTAGTTAGCCATCATCAAGACGAAATAAATTTCCAAAGAGTCCAACCTTTTAAGAGTTTTAAGACCAAGAAAAAGGTCGAACATATGCACCCTTGCCCAGGAACATCCTTGTAAGTAGATACACACGTTACGAAAATTAACAAAAATAATAAACGCAAATATGATACATATCAAAATCGAGGAAAACCCTTGGCATAATATTCAAGTTACAACAAAAGGGTCGGGATATAATCCATTACCAATGAATGAAACATAGAAAATTAAGGAGAGTTAGTGAAAGTGGAGACCAAATTCCCATCAACAATCGATTTCTCAAGTTTAGCTTATTCAAGATTCATATTTTTGTTTGTAACTGTCTCCACTTCCCATTTCTCCTCACCCAACTTTCTCTTCATGGACTCCTAACTCTCTTTGAGCAAAAAGATCTTACTTTTCTTATTGTATACAAGTGTATGGGAAATATTCAAACTTTTTCATATATATTTAAATAATTCTTAAAGGTCTTCAACTTTTTACTCAAAGCATCCCTTGACAGAAAAACCTCTCACAATTTCTTTGCTAAAGTTTAAGCCTTGGACCAAACAATTTATTCCACAGTAAATATTTCTTGATCCACAATGGGCATTAAACTCTTAAAATTTATTTTTCTAGTTTGGTAAGAAACACACTCGACAGATGATTTTTTATGCTCAGAGGGTTCTATCTCAACTCGTAGATGTAATACCTCATTTTTTTATTAGATATTTTATTATATTTTAATTGTTTGAATTATGGATTTTGATGATTTATTTTATGGTTGGGTGTTGGCGGAGTGTGTATCCTTGAGTTAGGGGTATAGAGGGATGATAGAAGTAAGTAGAATAATTTAGAATTGTTTTGATAATTAAAAATAATATTTTATTTATTTTTATTATATTAATTAGTGAAGATAGAATAATTGGACCAAATATGAGAAATTGAGAAAGTTAGAGGGAGGAAGGAATATGAGATAATAAGTTTGGGTCAAGTTGGTGATTTGGAAAAATTTACCCTAAAAATAAAAAGTTAAGAGAAACCTAGGTTTACGGAAATTTTCACAGTACTTAACATTTGAGAAAAAGAAGTAAAGAGGCAATAGGAAAGGTGATCAAGGGAAGAGAGTGAAAGTTTCAATTCATAATTTTTCAAGGAATTCAGGTAAGGGTGGGAACTTGTTCCAATAGTAATGGGTATGGTAGAAGGGTACAATGGAGGAATCTTTAACCTCCTTAGGGTTGGGTATTTTGATTCATAATTTTGAATTTGGATGCTATGATGGTTGTTATATGATGATTTTATGATGAATTTCGTGTCCCTTATGTGTGTGTATTTTTCCGTTTTTATGACTGAACATATATCAATCATTGTTGCAATTTCGAAGGTTTTAGGCATAATCTTAAAAATGTGATTAAATGATTTAATTGTGTTAAAACTGTAAATTAACTTTAGATAATTAGAGTATTGCATGAGTTGTAATTTTCGGAATGTTTGAATTTTATGGAATCAAAATCGGAGGTCCAGAAGGCCTCCAACGATGAAAAACACAGAAAATTCTGCATTCTGTCCATCACGACCACGCTCACCAGGGGAGCCTTTTTTTATGTTTTTCGGTCGAAATCGTTTTGACCATAACTTTTGATCCGTGACTCAAAATCGAGTGTCGTTTGAAGCATTGGATAACTGACATAGAGAGTTATAACTTTGTTTCAGGGATAAAATAGTTTTAGTGATTATTTCATGGAAGTTTTTGGGGTTGAAGAAGATAAAAATTGTGTTGGAAATTTTAGAAAACAACAACTTTTTAGTAATGCATTCGCACACTGTTGTGCATGATTGTGTAGATGTTGTACTCTATTCTTCATTCTATATCGTTATTATTGAAATGAATTCTCATCCCTTCTATTTGAATGTTTCCTTTACATGGGCATCGTGTAGATACTCAAGAGTAGTATTGCTGAAGTAAGTGGAAGGTAGCTCTTGGATTACTTCTTTATTTTGTCGCTTTTACTAGTGGTACCTTGCTCTGATCATGTAACACCGGGTTGGGTTAAACGCTTATTTTATTCCTTATGTCTGATTATGTTGAAGTCATAAGACTAATTTTGTTGTTGAGAATTCTTAAGATGTTGAGTTGATTGATTAGAACTCTCTTATTTTGTTATTACAATTAAAGTTGAGACTAGATGTTATTACTTGCTTTATCTTCCATAATTATTATGATAATTCCGCTGCGATGATACTTTAAAATGGAAGTGAGCATGTAGTGACAAGTTATGAATGTCTTATTTTGTGAATATATAATACCGATCAGACGAGAAGGATGACGTGTAAACATCCCAGGTATGATTCAGATAAGTAGGATGTTGTGTAAACACCCTTATTACAAATGTGTGTATTGAAATTTACTATTTAAACTCGTGTTACGGAGCAGGTCATGTGTGTTATAAATGTGTGACACCCTACATGGTTTTATTTTATATTTAATTTACACAATAAATTATGTGTGGGGTTTAGGGTGTTACATTAGTGGTATCAGAGCAGGTCGGTCCGTCCGGCCAAGTTGTTTAATTATGTTTGTTCCCTAGTATGCGAAAAGTGTGTGAGAACACTATCGATGCTTGTTTTGTTTTGTATTTGCAGGGTGGGAATGAAACAAGTGGGGGAGAAGCGTTTGCTTCTCTTGGATGTTCCAACTCTATAGAGCTTGGACATCATGTTGCTGCATACAAGAGTGTAGTGTTGGCTAGTTAACATGTTTTGAGAATGTTGTTCTTTTCTTGAACCCAAAGAGAGGTCAGATTCGAGGATGGTGTCGGTTAGCAAAATGGTGTGATCCTTGAGGGAATACATTTTGGTGTTCTCGTTGGTCGCTTCCTTGTGAGGGGGAAGGCGGTGTTTTGGCCAAAGATGAGCCAATGGTGCGTTGAGTATCGTGACGTGTTCCCTGAGGATGTGTATGGTTAGTATTTTGTTGGAACAAGTTGACGTTATTCTTGGAATGAATTGGTTGGAGTTAAACCAAGTGTTTACCAATTGTTTTGATAAGTTGGTGCAGTGTGCCGCTGATTGCAAGAGCTTAGGAGATGGTAAAGTTGTGTTGTTCGTAACACTGAAGATATTGTGGATTCGAGATTCTTGTGTGTCGGTCAAGTTGGGAAGTCTTTAGGGAAAACAATCCGGTATTGTTAATGTTGTTTCTCAGAGAGTAGAGAGCGATGTGACAACTAATGTTATGCTAGTGGTGTGTGATTCTTGATGTTTTCCTGAAGATATTCGTGACTGGCCTCCAGAGTGTGAATTTGAATTCGATGGAGGTGAAGAGTTGACATTTGTATCATTTAAGCAAGTGAGAGAATCCGTGAATGATATGGAACAAGTGTTTGTGATGTTAGCCTCGTTGGAAGCTAGAGGATAGGGAGTAGTTCATGATCTTCCTGGAGTGTGTGAATTTCCTAAAATGTTTTCTGAAGCCATCAGTGATTTGCCTCCAGAGCGTGAAATGGATTTTTCTATAGACTTAGTACCTGGTACTAGTCCGGTGTCGATGACTCCTTATAGGATGTCCGCTTTAGAGTTGGGGAAGTTGAAAAAGCAACTAGAAGATTTACTTGAGCAGAGGTTTGTCCAACCGAGTGTTTCTCTATGGGGTGTGTCAGTATTGATAGTGAAGAAGAGGGATGGTAGTATGAGGCTATGAGTGATCTGAGAATTGTATTGTAGGCATTGAAAGAGAACCATTTTAACACAAAGTTTTCCCAAATGCGAGTTATGGTTAAAGAAAGTGAGTTTCCTTGGTCATGTGATTCTAGTGGTTGTATACTTGTGGATCTATCGAAGATAGATGTCGTGTTACAATGGGAGATTCTGAAGTCTGCCACTAAGATTAGAAGTTTTTCTTGGACTGATTGGTTACTACAGGAAGTTCATTGAAGGTTTTTCAAATTTAGCATTGTCGTTAATTCAGTTGACTCGAAAGGGTCAAGCCTAGGTTGGGATGTGCATTGTGAAAATAGTTTCCAAGAACTCAAGAAGAAGTTGATGTCTGCTTTTATTTTGATTTCGAAGAATCCAAGTGAGTCTTTGTTGTATATTGTGATGCTTCTAAGATGGGTCTGGGATGTGTGTTGATGCAAAATGGCCAGGTTGTGGCTGATGCTTAGAGACAATTTAGATTTCATGAAAGGAATTACCCTACGCATGATCTTGAGTTGATAACAATGGTATTCATGTTGAAGATTTGGACGCACTACCTATTTGGCTCCAAATTCAAAGTGTTCAGTGATCACAAGTGTTTGAAATATTTATTTGATGAGAAGAGTCGAATACGAGGCATGTGAGATGGCTTGAACTTTTGAAGGGTTATGATTTTAATTTGAGTTACCATTTGGGTAAAGCTAATGTTATAGTTGATGCGATGAGTAAGAAGTCTTTACATAGGTCGATGCTTATGGCTCGAGAATTAAAACTAATTGAGCAATTCAAATATATGAGTTAGTGGATGGAGAGACTCCTAACAATGTGAAGTTGGGTATGTTGAAGCTGACGAGTGGTATCCTTGAGGAGATCAGAGAAGGTCAGAGATCTGGTTTGAGTTTGATAGATTGTCTCACATTAATCGACCAAGGTAATGGATGTGATTTATGAGTTGATGAAAATGGTGTGATGATGTTCAGAGATAGAAATTTTTGTTTCTAATGTATCCAAACTTAAGAGGAGTATTCTTGAGGAGGGTCATAGAAGTGGATTGAGTATTCATCCTGGTGCTACGAATATGTATCAAGATTTGAAGAAGATATTTGGATGGCCATGAATGAAGAAAGAGGTTTCCAAATTTGTGTATGCTTGTTTGACCTGTCAGAAGTCAAAGATCGAACATCAGAAGTCGTTGGGTCTGATGCAACTATTGAATATTCCATAGTGGAAATGGGATAGTATTTCCATGGATTTTGTAATAGATTTACTGAAGAATTCAAAGGGATGTGATTCAATTTGGGTGATTGTGGATAGATTGACCAAATTGGCTCATTTTGTACCGATGAGGATCAATTATCCTTTGCAGAAGCTGGAAGAATTGTATATTTATGAGATTATGAAGCTGAATGGTAATCCTTCAAGTATTGTGTCAGATAGATATCCGATAATTACATCGAGGTTCTGGGAAAGTCTGCAGGCTACTTTGGGTACTAAGCTGAAGTTGAGTTCTTCTTATCTTATGTAAGCGGACGATCAAATAAAGAGGACTATCCAGTTTTTGGAGGACTTGTTAAGGGCTTGTGTGCTAGAACAAGGAGGTACATGGGATAGATACTTGTCGTTTATTGAGTTTACCTACAACAACAATTTCTATTCTAGTATCAGAATGGACCATATGAGGCGCGGTATGGTATGAGGTGTAGAACTTATTTGTGTTAGTATGAGTCAGGCGAACGTGTTGTGCTCGGACCTGAGATTGTTCACTTGATGACTGAAAAGATCAAGATGATCCAAGAAATGATGAAAGTGTCGCAGAGTCATCAGAAAAGTTACCATGACAAGAGGAGGAAAGCCTTTGAGTACCAGGAGGGAGATCACGTGTTTTTTAGAGTTATGCATGTAACTGGTGTTGGTCGAGCTTTGAAGTCTCAAAAGCTCACGCCGCGTTTTGTTGGTCCGTACCAGATTTTACAGAGGATATGAGAGGTGGCCTATCAAATTGCTTTGCCGCCGCCATTTGCTAATCTTCATGATGTGTTTCATGTGTCTCAATTAAAGAGATATATTTCGGATCCATCTCATGTGATCCAGGTGGATGATGTGCAGGTCGGAGATAATCTGATTGTTGATGTATCACTCGTGTGGATAGAGGATCGGGAAGTGAAGCAGATGCATGGTAAAGAGATTGTCTTAATGAAGGTAGTTTAGGGTGGACCAGCTGGTGGGAGCATGACTTGGGAGCGTGAGAAGCAGCTGAGGGAGTCGTATTCGACTATGTTTTCCTCATGTAATTTTCTAGGGTGGAAATTTCTTAAGTGAGTGAGAATTGTAACACCCCATTTTTTATTAGATATTTTATTATATTTTAATTGTTTGAATTATGGATTTTGATGATTTATTTTATGGCTGGGTGTTGGCGGAGTATGTATCCTTGAGTTATGGGTATAGAGGGATGATAGAAGTAAGTAGAATAATTTAGAATAATTTTGATAATTAAAAATAATATTTTATTTATTTTTATTATATTAATTAGTGAAGATAGAATAATTGGATCAAATATGAGAAATTGAGAAAGTTAGTGGGAGGAAAGAATATGAGATAATAAAGTTTGGGCCAAGTTGGTGATTTGGAAAAGCTTACCCTAAAAATAAAAAGTTAAGAGAAATCTAGGTTTATGGAGATTTTCACAGTACGTAACATTTGAGAAAAAGAAGTAAATAGGCAATAGGAATGGTGATCAAGGGAAGAGAGTGAAGGTTTCAATTCAGATTTTTTCAAGGAATTCAGGTAAGCATGGGAACTTGTTCCAATAGTAATGGGTATGGTAGAAGGGTAGAATGGAGGAACCTTTAACCTCCTTAGGATTGGGTGTTTTGATTCATAATTTTGAATTTAGATGTTATGATGGTCGTTATATGATGATTTTATGATGAATCTCATGTCCCTTATGTGCGTGTATTTTTCTGTTTTTATGATTGAACATATATCCACCATTGTTGCAATTTCCAAGGTTTTAGGCATAATCTTAAAAGTGTGATTAAATTATTTAATTGTGTTAAAACTGTAAATTAACTTCAGATAATTAGAGTATTACATGAGTTGTAATTTTTTGAATGTTTGACTTTTACGGAATCGAAATCGGACATCAAGAAGGCCTCCAATGATGAAAAACGCAGAAAATTCTGCATTTTGTCTGTCACGACCGCGCTGGAGCCTTTTTTAATGTTTTTCGGTCGAAATCATTTTGGCCATAACTTTTGATCCGTGACTCGAAATAGAATTCCATATGAAGCGTTGGATAACTGAAATATATAGCTATAACTTTGTTTCAGGGATAAAATAGTTTTGGTGATTATTTCATGGATGTTTTTGGGGTTGAAGAAGATGAAAATTGTGTTGGAAATTTTAGAAAACAACAACTTTTTAGTAATGCCTTCGTACACAGTTTTGATCATAACTTTCAAATCGTGAATCATCTTGGGTTGGGGTTTGAAGCATTAGAAAGATGACTCTAAGAGGCATAATGTGATGGTGATAAGTGAAATAATTGAGTATTATTTATATGCCTACTGTGTTGGTGAAGTTTTTGTTCATGCGTTCTATTAATGAATTGTTGACACATCCCAATGATTTTGGTCATAACTTTTATTTCGTATGTCCGATTTTGATGTTGTTTGAAGCATTAGAAAGCTAACACTCAGACCTGTAACATGGTAGTGATGATTATGTTTTAATAATATTCACATGCATAGTATGTTAATAAATGTATTGGTTTATACGCTTGGTTAATGAATCGTTGCATTGTTGTAATATCATAGTGTGATAATTATGTTGTTATGTCGATGATGTTAAGATGTTGACGAGTTATTGTTGTTTATTGATATTATTCATGTGATAAAATGAATTGGTTGTTGTATGATGAATGAAGTGATGCATAAATGATGAGATGTATGTGGGGATCCTTTAGGTGAACCTTGTTGTGTTAATGCATGTTAGTTGAGAGTCATGCATCTTGGTGTACGGGAGTCGGTCCAATTTTGGTGAGCCTCGATTCTATCATGATGGATCGGGTGCGAGTATCTAATTTATATTATGGTGGATTAGTGAAGCGTTGCCTATGTTGATGGTAACGAGTTTTGGTGAGCCTCGATCCCATTGTGATGGATCGAGTGCGAGTAGTTAATTCCTATTATGAGGGATTAGTGAAGTGTTACCTATGGTGATGGTAGCAATTTTGGTGTGCTCCGGTTCTAAGAGGGAATCGATCCTATGGTGGAGATCATGGAGTGAGATGAACATGAGTGTTCATATTTGGTACCACATGTGCATGTCGAGACGGTGTTGAGTATATTGCATAAGTGTTGCATTTGTATTGGATGGTGTTGATGTGTTGTGGGATGAGATGTTGTTGCATATGATGTTAATGATAAATGAGATATGGTTATGTATGATGTTGATGATAATTGAGATGTTGTCATGTATGATGTTGATTATGATTTGGATATAAGAATGTGATATATTGTTATGCATGATTGTGTAGATGTCGTACTCTATTCTTCATTCTATATCATTATTATTGAAATGAATTCTCACCCCTTCTGTTTGAATGTTGCCTTTACATGGGCATCGTGCAGATACTTAAGAGTAGTATTACTGAAGTAAGTGGAAGGTAGCTCTTGGGTTACTTATTTATTTTGTTGCTTTTACTAGTGTTACCTTGCTTTAATCATGTAACATTGGGTTGGGTTAAACGCTTATTTTATTCCTTATGTCTGATTATGTTGAAGTCATAAGACTAATTTTGTTGTTGAGAATTATTAAGATGTTAAATTGATTGATTAGAACTCTCTTATTTTGTTATTACAATTGAAGTTGAGACTAAATGTTATTACTTGCTTTATCTTCCATAATTGTGATGATAATTCCGCTACGGTGATACTTTAAAATGGAAGTGAGCATGGAGTGACACGTTATGAATGTCTTATTTTGTGAATATATAATACCGATAAGATGAGAAGGATGTCGTGTAAACATCCCAGGTATGATTCAGATAAGTGGGATGTCGTGTAAACACCCTTATTACAAATATGTATTGAAATTTACTATTGAAACCCGTGTTACGGAGCAGGTCATGTGTGTTATTTATGTGTGACACCCTACTTGGTTTTATTTTATATTTAATTTACACGATAAATTATGTGTGGGGTTTAGGGTGTTACAGTAGTCGACAATCCACGTTAGGATTCAACCTATAGACTTCATCTAGAGAATTAGAAAAGGGATTGGTCGAGATCGACAAGAACTTACCTTTGTCATAGCCTTTAAGATCTTGATTATTTCTTTTTTATGACCATGGGAAACATTTAAATAGGTATTTAATGGAGAATACATCACTATATTTGCAGTCGTAATTGAAAGGTTTGTCATGTCTTCTACCATCGGGACATTCTGGATAACGTGACTTAAGTAACCTTGTCTAGAGTGTGGGCGTGTGATTTCTTGTAGGCTTTGAGTTTCTCATAAAAGGCCATGTTATGTGCATTAAAAATGATCAATAATCCACTAAGGAAGTTAAAACACAAAGGGAAAAAAGGAAAAAGGTCATTAGACAGACTGAGCAAACCCTTGACGTTATCTCAATCAAAGTCTATAACCAAGGACCGTGTATTGACATATTGACTCTTCATCTTGTGAAATTTATATTTATGATCAT
The DNA here is from genome assembly GCF_024323335.1 of Lathyrus oleraceus. Classification (NCBI taxonomy): domain Eukaryota; kingdom Viridiplantae; phylum Streptophyta; class Magnoliopsida; order Fabales; family Fabaceae; genus Lathyrus; species Lathyrus oleraceus. The sequence goes on from NC_066579.1 coordinate 126,659,687, forward strand.
AAAAGGAAATTTGATCAAAACTATCAACGAAATGTTGGATGGCAATTATATTTTCCCTCTCTACTCGGGAAAGTTCTGGTATTTTGAAAGAAAGGTTTCTCTTCCTGCTATCGGATATATCATTTCTCCAACACCAAGGAAATTTGGTTTCATAGATTGCGTCATGAACTCCATCCTCGAAGTTAGATATATTTAAATGAGTCTCGACACTAAGAGGCTTAACCATAACATAAAGAAACTTGGAATTTTTAAAATATTCAGTAGAAACTTCAAACATTTTAGGGGATTTCTTGAAATGGACTAAGCCATGGGGGTGCAGAACCTTCCCAAGAAACTAAAAAAATATGGAATAAAACCTTGATAGAGACTTCCTGATCCAGATATTGAGACACAAATTGAAAAACCCTAATAAATGCCCAATAATATGGATGCAATTTTGAAGGAGCATGTACAAAATAAATGAGAATTTCTTATTCAAAGGTAGTAAACAAGAGGAAGAAACCAATCTCCCTGAAAACGAAGTCAAACATGGGAAAGGAAGGGTAGGGAAAGTCTTGGAAAATCCTATTGGTGAAGGCTGGAATGCTAACTTTCCAAGCATTGGATGGACCTCCCACTTTAGTGGTGACTTCATATTTTTTCAATTTCACTAAATCAGAATAAATTATAAGGGTTTCCATGTAAATATCATTTACCCAAGAATTTTAGTTGTGTTTATTCTCGTCGATCATGGGTTTAAAAGCGTAGTTGATGGCATAAGCCATTGCACTTAATCACATATAAAGAAGAGTGATCTTTGAGGAAGACAAATTGGTTTTATCACTACTCTCCTTTGCATGAAAAAGATGAAGATATAAATATCACTGTACCAATAGATATAAACACTCACAACTAACCTGAATTCCTCATGAAACTATCATACTAAAATTTTCCACATCCCATAAAATATAAGAGCAATAGATAATCAAAGGTTAATAGTGTAGAGCGTTGAGATAGTTGAAGGATCAGAAAGACACTTGAGTGCAAAGCAAGAACACTTCTAGTAAAATTAAAAAGTTTCAAAGATAATTAAAAGGTAAGAAAAATAATAAATGTAATATATTCAAATATTTATGTGCGCGTGTTTCTTAGAGAGGAGGCGGAAAGACAAAATCCCACAATCTAGAAGGATGGGAAATAAAGGATCGTGTATAAACCAATAAAGAAATAACATGTCACCAATGACTTCATCTAAATAATAATGAAAATGGTACTTCATAGGAAAATCATTATATTAGGTCTTTAAATAGGCCATCACACTAAACATTGTACATATATTGACGGGTAGCAGATGGCTATGACAACAAATTTTAAGAAACCTTGTCATGTCCTTATAGGGAAGGGTGGGAATATCAAGAGACCTATAATGAGACATGTCGATGATGAATACAACATCCATTAATACCATCACCATCTTGGTATGACCTCATAAGCCATGTCTTGGCACCGCCGGACCAGGCTTGGGGGTAAGTTTCCCTACCCAAGTTGACTTTAAGAGAACATCGACTTGCTAAGATATTGGAACATATCAAAGATAATACAGTCTAAATTTGGGCCATCATGAATGGTTGAATATTGAGTAACAAATAAAAATGGACTAGATGGGAAATGGTGTATGACCTCGGGAACATATTAAGTTTCACCTTAGGAATACACCCAACCAATATGTGTGATTAAATGAAGGCCATTAGAAGAATAAACGAGTAATATTATGATACATTCCCAAAGAAAGAAGGTTATAGATTCTCAAAAAACCCTATAGTCTGCCTATAAACAGAGTAAAATGTCTTAGTCAGTGTACATTCTCTAAAACATAAAAACATTCTTCCTTCCTATCACACCCCGATTTTGACCCTGAATCACCGATTCAATACATTCATCATAGTTGTTGCATCTCTGCGTAGAATAACATGCATTCCATACCGCATAATTCCTAAAATATCAATCAAAATAAATTTTTGGATCTACAGGCAAATCAGTTGAATCATTTTTCAAATGTTCGTCAAATCAGCGGGCGAAAAATTTCAAAATCAAGCTTCCAAACATTAGTTTTATTAATCTAAGTTTCGTGTAGTTTAAACTGGTGTGCTCAATTTACTTTTCAGTTAATTTTTCGATCATATTTTGATATGTCTGACCATTTTAGCCGAGCGTTTTTTATTAAAAAAGTTGACAAAACTTGTATATTTTCGAGAAGTTTATTTCGCATTGATCATTGTGGTGCAGTCATTTTAATTTTGCGGACATTTTTGCGCCCAATTTTTATTCATTTTGATTCATTTGTTCCCGTTTTTTAGTCAAAATAATATGGACGATTATTTAGAATTAATTGTGTTTTCTATTTGAATTTTGTTTATGTCATTTATTTTTAATTAATTTTTGAAGTTGTGCTTATTAACTTAAAATTGTGGAAGAAAAATCAAATAGAAAATATCTCCTTCCCCCATTACATGAAGGACATGTGAAGGCCAGCTAGCATATCACCACCAAATACTCATTCCATGTGTTGATTAGTCTCCCTCCACTCGAAGCAAGACATGTGTCCCTCATTAACCCTCCACAAATCAAAAGGACCCTCCCCAATCGGGTTCCCTCTCATTTGGTTCATGAAGGGGGACCACCACTTCATTTGGACTCTCGCTAAAACACTCAAACAAAAACACTCTTTTTTTCATTTGAAAAAGAAAAACCCATAACCACTTCATTTGGACTCTCACTAAAAACTCTCAGTAAAAACACCCAGACAAAAAACTCTAGGCCGATACACACAAAGAAAGCGGCGCACCACCACATTTCCCCTCCACCTTCAACATTAACCACCTCTAAAACCTCCATCAAAACCACTTATCCATGATCCCTCATCTTACTTCACGAAACCGCAAACATCGCACAACAATTCACCTCCATGATTCACCCTCTTAAAACTTTTCTCTCCCTGCTCACACTCTCACCAACAACGTCAACACACAACACCATGCAAAACCTTCTTCCATCTTCGGTGAGAACCACAAATCACGCTGCAAACATGTTTTCTTCTCCTTCCCTCACACCACCACGTCACACCCTCACGACCTCCCTTCTCAAACTTTCTTTTTTCCTTTTTTTCCCATTATTTTTCCATCTTTTATTTTGTTTTCTTTTACATTTTTATACCAAATTAATTACTTTTTCTTTGTAATTTTTTTGACATATATTTCTTGCCATTTATTTCATTTTATTGTTGTATTTATTTTTTTCCATTTATTTTATTTCAATCACGGTCATTGTAAATACACCATATTAATGATTAATACAATGTGATACTTGTGAATTTTCGCCCTGTTTCCTTTGAATCTTTTTATTGCTAAACATCAGATGTTAATCTGTGGATTCGTGTAGCGGTCAATTCTTGACTATCAAGCTATGGATAAATTTAACGTCAATAAAACCAGAGTCGCCACCGCACTTTTATTGTTTCCAAAGGAAAAGGGAAAAATACGAACAAAGCCCAAAGATAAGAAGTTTTCAAATCAAAACTAATAAAATGCCAAAGATTACAGGTAAGGGGGTTGGTTACACAGAGGGAAGGTGTTAGCACCTAAAGTGTCCTAGGTACTCCTAGGGAGCCCTTTTTTATTTGTGTATGTGTTTTTGGTATAAAAGATGTTTGAGAAAAATAGAACGTGGGGGTGAGAAAAGAATTCATTAATTATATTTTTATGTTTGACAAGACCTTCAGACTTGTGCCTACGTACCAACATAAAAATGAGAGAAAAAAACCTCGTAGTTCGTGGTATCAATTTCAAAATGAGTGGATTTTTTTTAATCAAAATTTAAGTTAAAAGAGGCGCAAAGGGCTCAAAAGTTTGAATGTGTGTTAGTTCTTTTTGTATTTTAAAATTTCAAGTCAATATGATTAGATTTATTTACAAGTTTGATTTAAGAAAAGAGTTTGAAAATTCAATGGCATAAGGCCAAAGTTTCTAACTGAAATAAGGTCAAAGTTTGAAATCACAAACAAAGAAGGTTTTTGAAAAGGAGGAGAGATTTGAAATTTAAGAAGTGGGAGGAGATGAAGAGACTAATCCTAAGCATAAAATTAAAAGTTAAGAGTTGAAAAGATCTGACCAAATGAGATGCAATCCAACAGACAAGAATGTTATATAGAAAATCCACTTTCCCTTGGGACTTTGAATCAAACAATAATCAACAATCAATTAGCAATATCAGACATCATGAAGATCAAGGCATCAAATAAAGATAGCCACATCCAAGCAAGCAACTCCATAGCTAGCAGTCTTCTTTGTCTTCTCATGTATTAGATAAAATACTCCTTGATTAACTCAGAATAAAGCATTAGACACAAGATCAAAATAACAGTTGTATCAAGACCATGTAGCAGATAAATTCAAGTAGATCCCAATACCTGCATCAGATGAAAGCTCAAATCATAATAAATTGGTCTCAAAATGTTGGCATTGGCCAAGTCCTTTTGCATAGGGAATGTTGCCTAATCCTTAGTCCAAAAGTTCAGATCAAATCCAACAGTCCACCAAATAATTTTTAGGGTTTTTGTTGTTTATTTAGGTATTTTAAGGTCCTAAGACCACAAGCACAAACAAAATACACAAACAAATATATACAATCACAATATATGGCTCAAATGAGCAAAGTGAAAATGACATAAACATAAATAAGTTAAATGATATGTAAATGACAATGAATGGTAAATGATTAAAAATTAAATTGCATAACATAAATGACTTGAAAGTAAAGCAAAGCTAATAAGAGTTAGTCAAAGTTAATTAAATATTAGTGGTGTTTTGCTTTTCAATTGATTAAGTCATTCTTTGGAGAACACTCAACCATCTATTCACAAGCATGAATCCTTGAACCAAGACATCTTCCAAATTAAGGAAAAAAGGCCAAGTTTCCACACAATACTATGAAATATGGGAGACTTACAATCTCACGTACTAGAATGCTATGCCTTTAGGGTCAAATTTAGCTCTATGTTAAGCAATCGTAATTGGACTTATGTAGAAGTCACAACTATCTGAGGTCGGGTAATAAAAATTTATGTGCTAATGCATGTTAGAGATTTGGTATAATGAACCAAACTCCTAAAACATACTACACACTAAAAGAAAAGATCAAAAGGAGGGACATATCTCATCCCTACTTATATTGGTTCATCTAACACAAGGTTATTAATGAACCAATCAGCCTTAGGATATTGAGATTTCATTGGTCAATGAAAGGGTTGGGAAAGAATGGTAATGAATATCAAGAGGGAGGGGAGATGAGAGAAACACAAATTGGTCATGGGAGGAATTTTATCAAATTAAAATTATTCATTCATTTTGGGAGATGAAATGTACATTTCATCAATCCCCTAAATCCAATGATTTTAATCCAACAAAAGTCAAATCAACCTTGACCAAGGCCCAAACAAATAGCCTATCATCACAAGACCATAAAAATGGCTCAACACAATTTTTACACAATTAATCAATTAAAAATCAAATTAAAATGCATTTAAATTTAATTTAATTTGGTCAAAACCTAAAATCTCTTCAAAATACCAAATAAATGGCCAAGAGATTTATCCTAGGTCAAACAAGGTCAAATGACCTTAGACAAAAAATTTCATGATTTTTGAAGAGCCAGAAGTATTTTTAAACAATTAAAAATATGCACAAAAACATTTAATTCATGAAAAATATCAAAATTAATCCAAAAATAATTTTAATTATTAAAATTAAACAAAAAAATATTTAAAGATTTTTGGTGAAAGTCCCATATTTTTTGGATTAAAAATGAAATTATTATGAATTAAACAAAATAAAGTAACAAGGGCCATCAAATCTCCCTCATTAATTGAGGTGGCAGATCTGATGGCCAAGCGCGCGCTTTGTAACACCCTTCTTAAATACCCCAATAATAATTAAAACAACAAATATAAATCAGAGTAGATATGCAATTTAAGGGTGTCACACTTGACACTTCACACCATTCACCATAATAACTTGTCATGCTCATTTATTAATCAAAATAAAACATTGCACAACTCGCAGCGGATAGAGATCTAATCAATCATGCAAACCATGTAATCACATTACATGTAAAACTGTTCAACAACCACAATTGAAAATAAAGTAAACATCCCGTCCCGATGTTACATATACCAGAGCATGACCCACTAAGGAACTACACTAGACTCCAAGCACTAGCTTCTACTCAATCACTGCTCGTTACCTGAAACATAGTTGTAAGGGTGAGTTCCTCAATCGATATAATAAGCATTATAAAATATCATGTAATGTTAAGTAAATTAACACATTCATCACCCTAATCATATCACACATTCAGCAACGGCAACATCAACTCATAATCATACTCAACACAACACAACACAAAACACACGTATAATATTGGAATACATCCATTCATATTATACGTCATACATACATTATGCAATGAGACTCCATGCATGCGGTACCAACTATTCGTGAAAACATAGTTCAACCTCACCGATCAAACCCAGATACGGCTACCAAGCTCACTAGTCCCACTCATTTGAGACCTAGTGACTCACTCACTAATTCCTCACCATGGGAATTAGCTACCACCCCAAGGGCTATGCTATGCACGCTAAATCACCTAGCATGCAAACATCAACAACAATCCACAATAACTCACTCACTAATTCCTCACCATGGGAATTAGCTACCACCATAAAGGCCATACTATGCACGCTAAATCACCTAGCATGCAACCATCAACAACAATCCACAATGGACATATGCTCACACTCTAAGCCATAAACAGTCCATTTACAATTGCATACATAACAGATACATTCACAGTATTATGCATACCATCATACATCATCAGCATATTTATCACAGAATCATATTCATATCATGCCAAATAATAAATCACAGTATTAGCACACTCTACTAATACCTATACTGCTCAAAACAACGGGAAATGATCCCTACTATATCATACACCAATATAGGCCAATCATCAAATATATCCACAATATTTAAATATCAAATTTTCACTTTTCAAACAGTGTTAACCGGTTAACGCCCTGGGTTAACCGGTTAACGCAACACAGAACACACTTCCTGGCACATTTTAACAGTGTTAACCGGTTAACGCCCTGGGTTAACCGGTTAACGCAAGACAGACAGCAATTTCTCATAATTCATAACAGTGTTAACCGGTTAACACCCTGGGTAAACGGTTAACGCAAGACAGAAAGCTGTTCCTGCGCTAACACGAACAGAATGCAGAATCCCCCGCATTTTTCGCCGTCGGAGGACTTCCGGACCTCCGATTTCAATTCCGTAAAAAGCTACACGTCCAGAAATTTACGATTCACCCACATATAGATTCAATTACAGTTTTAACATAACTTATTCATCACCATTTACAGCATTCCTCATCCCAATTAGGGTCAATTCAATGGCTTATTACTACCCATTACATGTTAACCCATAATACCCATTAAACGACGATAAACCCCCTTACCTGAGTTAATCCGGCAAATCCTTTAGCTTCAAGCTTTTCCTTCTTCAACCCTTGTTCTCTTGCTCTTCCTCCTTGCCCTTTTCTCACTTTCTGTCGCTTCTCTGGTTTTCACGTGAAAAACCCTTTTTACCAAATGGAACTCTTTATATATTCCAACTTTATTATTCCAATAATAATAATCCAATAATATTCCAATTATTTAATTAAATTAATAAATATACTATTAACTTAAAAATTAAATAATTATCATATTTTATCGGGGTGTTACAACTCTCCCCCACTAAAAGAGTTTTCGTCCTCGAAAACATACCTCAAGCGAATAACTCTGGATAAGACTCCTTCATCTGACTCTCAAGTTCCCAAGTCACATTGCCACCTGCTGGTCCTCCCCAAGCTACCTTTACCAAAGCAATCTCTTTACCCCGCAACTGCTTCAACTCTCGATCCTCTATCCTCATAGGTGATGTTTCAACAGTCAGGTTATCTCTCACCTGTACATCATCTACTTGGACCACATGCGACGGATCAGGAATGTACCTCCTCAACTGAGACACATGAAAAACCTCATGCAAATTCGCAAGTGACGGCGGTAAAGCGATACGATAGACTACCTTCCCTATCCTCTCCAAAATCTGATAAGGACCAATAAATCGAGGTGTCAACTTCTTCGACTTCAAAGCTCGACCAACCCCAGTTATCGGAGTAACACGAAGAAACACATGATCTCCCTCTTGTAACTCAAGTGACTTCCTCCTCTTGTCGTGATAACTCTTCTGACGACTCTGAGCAATCCTCATCTTCTCCTGAATCATCTTAATCTTTTCCGTAGTTTGTTGAACAATCTCCGGTCCAACCACAACACTCTCACCGGACTCATACCAACATAAAGGTGTCCGACATCTCCTACCATACAAAGCTTCAAACGGTGCCATACCAATGCTCGAATGAAAACTATTGTTGTAGGTAAACTCAATCAAAGGTAAATAACAATCCCAAGCACCTCCCTTTTCCAAAACACAAGCCCTCAAAAGATCCTCCAGTGACTGAATCGTCCTCTCAGTCTGACCATCAGTCTGTGGATGATATGCGGAACTCAATCTCAGCTTAGTTCCCAAAGCCCTCTGCAAACCTTCCCAGAACTTCGATGTAAATCTAGGATCTCGGTCCGAAACAATACTCTACGGAATACCATGCAAACTTACAATTTTCTCAATATACAACTCAGCTAATCTCTCTAACGGATAATCCATTCTGATCGGAATGAAATGAGCCGATTTTGTCAATCTGTCAACAATCACCCAAATAGCTTCAAAATTCTTAATTGTCCTCGGTAAACCAGAAACAAAATCCATACTGATACTATCCCACTTCCACTCTGGAATAGCCAACGGTTGCATTAGCCCAGACGGCTTCTGATGCTCAATCTTTGACTTCTGACAAGTCAAACAAGAATAAACAAAACTCGCAATTTCTCTTTTCATTCCCGGCCACCAAAATAACTTTTTCAAATCATGATACATCTTCGTAGCCCCAGGATGAATACTCAGGCCACTACGATATCCTTCCTCAAGAATACTCTTCTTAAGTTCGGTAACATCCGGAATACACACCCGATTACCAAATTTCAAAACACCATTCTCATCAACTCTGAATTCACCACCTTGATCTTGATTCACTAGAGTCAACTTATCAACCAAAAGCACATCGGATTTCTGACCCTCTCTAATCTCATCCAGAATACCACTCGTTAACTTCAACATTCCCAATTTAACACTATTGTGAATACTCTCACACACCAAACTCAAGTCTCTGAACTGCTCAATTAAATCCAATTCCTTAACCATTAACATAGACATATGCAATGATTTCCGACTCAATGCATCAGCCACTACGTTTGCTTTACCCGAATGGTAATTCAAACCAAAGTCATAATCCTTCAGAAACTCTAACCATCTCCTCTGTCTCATATTCAGCTCTTTCTGATCAAACAAATACTTTAAACTTTTATGGTCACTGAAAACCTCAAATCTTGACCCGTACAAGTAATGCCTCCATAACTTCAGAACAAATACCACAGCTGCCAACTCTAAATCGTGTGTCGGATAGTTCCTCTCATGAACCTTCAGTTGTCTCGAAGCATAAGCTACAACCTGCTTATTCTGCATCAAAACACCACCCAAACCCAACAATGAAGCATCACAGTAAACCTCAAGTGGTTCTGACAGACTTGGTAATATCAGAATAGGAGCAGTAGTTAACCTCCTCTTTAACTCTTGGAAACCTTCTTCACACTTTGAGTCCCAAACAAACGCTTGCCCCTTTCTAGTCAACATCGTCAACGGTAACGCCAACTTAGAAAATCCCTCAATGAATTTCCTATAATAACCTGCAAGTCCAAGAAAACTCCTTATCTCAGAAACTGACTTCGGAGCTTCCCACTTAGATACCGCTTCTACCTTAGAAGGATCAACAACAACACCACCTCTTGAAATCACATGACCAAGAAAACTAACCTCTTCTAACCAAAATTCACACTTGGACAGTTTAGCAAATAACTTCTTTTCTCGTAGAACTCCTAAAACCACTCTCAAATGTTCAGCATGCTCTTCTTCAGATTTCGAATACACCAAAATATCGTCAATAAACACCATAACAAACTTGTCTAGGTACGGATGGAAAATCCTATTCATATACTCCATAAATACCCCAGGCGCATTAGTCACACCAAAAGGCATTACAGAATACTCAAAATGTCCATACCTTGTTCTGAAAGCAGTCTTCTGAATATCCTCAGTTTTCACACGTATCTGATGATACCCCGATCTCAAATCTATTTTGCTGAACACACTCGCACCAACCAACTGATCCATCAAATCATCAATCCTCGACAAAGGATATCGATTCTTGATCGTCACTTTATTCAGTTGCCTGTAGTCCACACACAACCTCATAGTACCTTCTTTCTTCTTAACCAATAACACTGGTGCGCCCCACGGTGACACACTCGGACGAATAAATTTCTTATCCAACAGATCTTCCAGCTGACTCTTCAATTCAGCTAACTCAACAGCAGACATACGGTACGGAGCCATCGACATCGGCCTAGTACCAGGTACCAAATCAATCGAGAACTCAACTTCACGCTCTGGCGGTAATTCATTCACTTCTTCAGGAAACACATCAGAAAAATCACACACCACGGCTAGATCGCAAATCGCCAGTTTATCTTTAGCCTCCAAAGTCGCTAACAGCATAAACAACTCTGCCCCATCTGCTACTGCCTCATTCACCTGCCTTGCTGATAGAAACAAACTCTTTCCTTCCTCAATCTCAGGAAAGATCACAGTCTTATCAAAACAGTTGATATAAACTCGGTTAAACACCAACCAGTTCATACCCAGGATAACATCAATCTGCACTAGTGGAAGACACACGAGGTCCATCCCAAAGTCTCTACCAAAAATACTCAAAGGGCAATTTAAACAAACTGAAGTAGTAGTCACTGAACCCTTCGCAGGAGTATCAATCACCATACTCCCATGCATCTCAGATATCTCTAATTTAAGTTTCACAGCACAATCCAAAGATATAAAGGAATGAGTCGCACCTGTGTCAATAATAGCTACAAGAGGAAAGCCATTAATATAACATGTACCTCGGATCAGACGATCATCTGCAGAAGTCTCAGAACCTGATAAAGCAAAGACCTTGCCTCCCGACTGGTTCTCTTTCTTCGGCTTAGGACACTGTGGACTGATATGACCCACCTCTCCACAGTTGAAACAAGTCATAGTCTTCAACCGGCACTCTGCAGCCAAGTGACCACCCTTGCCACACTTGAAACACTTCTTCTCAGTACTGGTACACTCATGGAAACGATGTCTAGCCTGACCACATCTGTAACACTTAGCAGGGGCACTGGAGTCTCCCCCACTAGGTCTCTTCATCCCACTCTGTCTCTGGAAACCTTTGCCAGCTGCATACGGCTTCCCACGATCATTTTGATTCTTGCCTTTCCTATCAACCCTCTGCTGATAGCTCTCCGCTCTGGCCTTGGTATCCTGTTCAAAAATCCTGCAACAATCAACCAAGTCAGAAAACACTCTGATCCGCTGATACCCAATAGCCTGCTTGATCTCGGGACGTAACCCGTTCTCAAACTTCACACATTTTGAAAATTCCCCAGTAGCCTCATCATAGGGAGTGTAATACTTCGACAGCTCTGTGAACTTAGCAGCATACTCAGTAACAGACCGGTTGCCCTGCTTCAATTCTAAGAACTCTATCTCTTTCTTTCCTCTGACATCCTCCGGAAAGTACTTCCTCAGGAATCTCTCTCTGAACACCGCCCAAGTGATCTCAGCACCCCCAGCAGCTTCCAACTCAGTGCGGCAACAACCCACCAATCATCTGCTTCCTCTGACAGCATATGCGTACCGAACCTGACCTTCTGGTTATCGGTACACTCAGTCACTCGGAAGATCCTCTCGATCTCCTTCAACCACTTCTGAGCACCATCTGGATCGTATGCTCCCTTGAACATTAGAGGATTGTTCTTCTGGAACTCACTCAGTTGACGAGCAGCTCCCAATCCCACAACATTCGGATTCCCTCCAAGTACTCCAGCTAGCATACCTAGAGCCTCAGCAATCGCAGCATCGTCTCTACCTCTTCCAGCCATCTCTATTCTGAAAACCCAACAAGCTAAAACAATAAGTACTGATAGGGTTACACAACACCTATCACGTACAGGGAAACAGAATAATTATGACTCGACTCGACCGACTATGCTCTGATACCACTAATGTAACACCCTTCTTAAATACCCCAATAATAATTAAAACAACAAATATAAATCAGAGTAGATATGCAATTTAAGGGTGTCACACTTGACACTTCACACCATTCACCATAATAACTTGTCATGCTCATTTATTAATCAAAATAAAACATTGCACAACTCGCAGCGGATAGAGATCTAATCAATCATGCAAACCATGTAATCACATTACATGTAAAACTGTTCAACAACCACAATTGAAAATAAAGTAAACATCCCGTCCCGATGTTACATATACCAGAGCATGACCCACTAAGGAACTACACTAGACTCCAAGCACTAGCTTCTACTCAATCACTGCTCGTTACCTGAAACATAGTTGTAAGGGTGAGTTCCTCAATCGATATAATAAGCATTATAAAATATCATGTAATGTTAAGTAAATTAACACATTCATCACCCTAATCATATCACACATTCAGCAACGGCAACATCAACTCATAATCATACTCAACAAACCACACACAAAACACACGTATAATATTGGAATACATCCATTCATATTATACGTCATACATACATTATGCAATGAGACTCCATGCATGCGGTACCGACTATTCATGAACACATAGTTCAACCTCACCGATCAAACCCAGATACGGCTACCAAGCTCACTAGTCCCACTCATTTGAGACCTAGTGACTCACTCACTAATTCCTCACCATGGGAATTAGCTACCACCCCAAGGGCTATGCTATGCACGCTAAATCACCTAGAATGCAAACATCAACAACAATCCACAATAACTCACTCACTAATTCCTCACCATGGGAATTAGCTACCACCATAAAGGCCATACTATGCACGCTAAATCACCTAGCATGCAACCATCAACAACAATCCACAATGGACATATGCTCACACTCTAAGCCATAAACAGTCCATTCACAATTGCATACATAACAGATACATTCACAGTATTATGCATACCATCATACATCATCAGCATATTTATCACAGAATCATATTCATATCATGCCAAATAATAAATCACAGTATTAGCACACTCTACTAATACCTATACTGCTCAAAACAACGGGAAATGATCCCTACTATATCATACACCAATATAGGCCAATCATCAAATATATCCACAATATTTAAATATCAATTTTTCACTTTTCAAACAGTGTTAACCGGTTAACGCCCTGGGTTAACCGGTTAACGCAACACAGAACACGCTTCCTGGCACATTTTAACAGTGTTAACCGGTTAACGCCCTGGGTTAACCGGTTAACGCAAGACAGACAGCAATTTCTCATAATTCATAACAGTGTTAACCGGTTAACACCCTGGGTTAACCGGATAACGCAAGACAGAAAGCTGTTCCTGCGCTAACACGAACAGAATGCAGAATCCCCCGCATTTTTCGCCGTCGGAGGACTTCCGGACCTCCGATTTCAATTCCGTAAAAAGCTACACGTCCAGAAATTTACGATTCACCCACATATAGATTCAATTACAGTTTTAACATAACTTATTCATCACCATTTACAGCATTCCTCATCCCAATTAGGGTCAATTCAATGGCTTATTACTACCCATTACATGTTAACCCATAATACCCATTAAACGACGATAAACCCCCCTTACCTGAGTTAATCCGGCAAATCCTTTAGCTTCAAGCTTTTCCCTTCTTCAACCCTTGCTCTCTTGCTCTTCCTCCTTGCCCTTTTCTCACTTTCTGTCGCTTCTCTGGTTTTCACGTGAAAAACCCTTTTTACCAAATGGAACTCTTTATATATATTCCAACTTTATTATTCCAATAATAATAATCCAATAATATTCCAATTATTTAATTAAATTAATAAATATACTATTAACTTAAATTAAATAATTATCATATTTTATCGGGGTGTTACACGCTTCACACCATACACCTCAGTCAACGCGTCATATGGATGGTAATCACAAGGAGCGGTCATGATTAGAACATTTTAAAAAGATCTGATGGTTGTGAGGTGTGACAACACACCACCGGAGCTAGAGCTCTAGTTTTCTTCTTTGGTGGACCTCACCAGACTGGTCCACCACCAACCACCACCAAAATGAAAAACAAGGACATGGATTTAAAGAAAAAGTGCTCAGGAGCTCGAATCTGGCCTCAATTTTCTCCAATTCCAAGTAAATGAAAAGATACAAGGATTTGAATTTTGAGGATCATGAATTGAGTTGCTTCGATTTGACCTCAAATCAACTCAATCTTCTTGCCTACATTGGTAGGACTTCATCCAACGAAAAATCAAAAAGAATAGTGAAGAATTGAGAGAGAATCGAAGAGATGAAATTTCTGAAATTTCACCTTCGAATTGCTTTAAATTCACTTGATCTTGATCTAGATTTACTTGATTCCTCTTCCTCTTGCTTGCAGTGATCAATTGAAATGAAAAGGGCAATGACTTCTTGGAGTTTGAATTTCAAAACAGAAGGTGAAATTCAAACTAGATTTCAATTAAAATCTTCAAGAATTCTATGGAATGAAGGGTTTGGATTGTTCTGGAAAAGCTTGGACAAGGTGTTGATGAAGTTCTGAGCTCATAACACTTGTATTTATAGCCAAACCAAATGCTCTTTGCACACTTCCAATAAAGATCCAAAAATAGAAAATGCATCATGTAAGCTTGCATGGGCGTGTACAAAGCCCAAAGAATGATTGGAAAAGGTCCAAAATTATGCACATGTGATGCTGAAAGCAATGCATTACGCCATGCAATGTTGAAATGGAATTGAACATGAGAATCCTCCAAATGGTACCATGCATTGCACCCAGGCGCAAGTCCTTCAATATTGAACCAAATGAGATGATCTTCAACTTTTTGGAAAGGTAAGATCAAGGGTAACAACTTTCATGTTGAACACTTTTTCATTTGAAGCTTGGATCATTATGAATTTTGAGGTGGAAGTTTGGAAAATCAAACATAAATGAAATTTTCTAAGTACCAAGTCAAATGTTCACTTCTTCCACCTTGAATAACTTTTGTTATGGACTTAAAATGGAAGGCATTCCTTCATCAAAGTTATAGATATTTTAAACCTATTCAATTTGGTAACAAATTTGGCCTAATTTAGATTTGGCATGAAGGAGTTATGCATTTTAGAAGTTGAGGAAAATCACTTGTTCAATGGTAATGGCCCAAAATGACCTATAATGTTTCCTCTTGGAACATGCATTTGCAAGTTAAATTTGTATTATTCCAAACATAAAATTTGAATTAGACATCTTGAATTTGATCATGGAATTTTAATTGCTTTCATCTCATTAAAAATGAGCAGGTTATGACATTGGGAAGTTGACCTCCTAACTAGGGTTCAGACAAAATGACCTATAATCTTTCACCATAAACAACGACTTTCCAAGCAAAACTAGATCTAGAATTCAAAATTAAAGTTGTTTGTAATGTCATTATGAGTAACCTTTCTCTTGGAATCATTTTCATATGATAAACATTGTAGGAGATAGGGTCTAGGGAACCCTAGTTTTGACCAGTTGACTTTCTTTGGTCAACCACCATGAACCATCTTGCTAGCTTGATATTCTCTTGATTTTTGGGACTCATGGAGGATCATATTTATGTATGATAATGTAATATGAAGTATCCCTTGATATATTTGATCAAATGTTGAAGAAACTTGTTGAAGAAGTCACATAAGATACCCAAATGAATTAGGGTTTCCAAGGCAAACAAACTCCAAACTCTTGATGATTTCTTGATCAAAATGATATGTGAAGACCATGGGGATCCATATATGATGTACAAAGATAATGTGAACCATCTCTTGATTATTCTCCTTGCATTTATGGTCTCAAACCCTTGATATGAGCTTGGTGAGGTGTAACACCCCAATTAAACTAAGCTAATTATTTAATTTAAATTAATATTTTATTTATTAATTTAATTGAATAATTGGAAGTTTGGATTATTATTATTTTATTATTATTTTGGAATAATAATTATTGGGATAATTATTTATTGGAATAATATATAAGTTGGAATTTAGAAAAATCCCATTTTTGGTAAAAAGGTTAATTTCACGTGAAAAGGGAAAGGAGGCAGAAAGGGCAAAAAGCCAGAGAACGAAGGTTGAAGGAAGGAGAAGCTTGGAGCTCGGAAGCTGCCGGATTAACTCAGGTAAGGGGGGTTTATCATCGGTTAAAGGGTATTATATGATAATATGTACTGGGTAGTAATAACCATTGGTTGTATCTCTGATTTGATTGATGCATGATGAATTTGTGAAATATTGGATGAATGAAATTGGATGAATGAAATTGGATGATAATTGAAAAGAATTCGTAGGAATTAGAAGAGATAATGTTAGGATTGGTGAAGATGAATAGGATATGATTCGTGTAGATGATATGGACGATTATTTTGTGTAATTTGGACTGTGGAAGGTTGGATCGGATAGGTTTCGTAACAGAGAAAGCCATAGCAGATCTGAGAGTTCTGGTTTCTGGTCATACGCGTATGGCACTAGGCAATACGCGTATGAGCTGGCTGGTACGCGTATGGAGGAGGCCTTACGCGTATGGGAGAAAAAGATGATATTTTGAACGTAAATTGGTCTCTGTTGGTACGCGTAAGGGGAGATTGTTACGCGTAGCATACGCGAATGGGATAGGTGATACGCGTATGAGTTGGGCGAGGAAATGCGCAATACGCGTATGAGAGTGGACATTACGCGTATGGGTTTGGCCAGGTTTGGGCAATACGCGTATGGCAGAGGCAATACGCGTATGGGCAGAATTGTGATTTTTCTGTGCTACTGTTGTGCAGTTTTTGGTTGTTTAGGCTGAGTGATGCGACTTAGCTGAGGCATGATGTGATAGGGATCATTTCCCGTTGTTTTGAGTAGTATAGGTATTAGTAGAGTGAGCTAATACTGTGTTTGATTATGTGGCATGATATGATATGCTTTTGTGATAAAACGTGTTAATGATGTGTGTTGATATGCATGATGCTGTGATTGTATCAGTTGTGTATGCATTTGTGAATAGACTGTTTTGTGGCTAGAGTGTGAGCATGTGTCTATTCTGAATTCGTTGTGATGTTGCAATTGCTAGGTGATTAGCTTGCACATTGTGGCCCATTTGGGGTGGTAGCTAATTCCCATGGTGAGGAATTAGTGAGTTTAGTAATTATTGGACTGTTGTTGATTGTTTGCATGCTAGGTGAGTAGCGTGCATTTCATGGTCCATTTGGGGTGGTAGCTAATTCCCATGGTGAGGAATTAGTGAGTGAGTCACTATGTCTCAAATGAGTGGGACTAGTGAGCTTGGTAGCCGTGCCTGGATTTGGACGGTGAGGTTGAACTATATGTTCACAAATAGTCGGTACCGCATGCATAGAGTCTCATTGCATAATAAATGTATGGCATATAATATGAATGGATGTATTCCAGTATTATATGTGTGTTGTGTGTTGTGTTGTTGATGTTGAGTATGGTTGAGATTATATATATGCTATATGTTATTGTTGAATATGATGTTTGAACGGATACTGCCGTTGCTGAGTGTGTAGTCTGGTTAGGGTGAATTAATGTGTTAATTACTTAGCATTACATGTTGTTCTATAATGCTTGTTATATTGATTGAGGAACTCACCCTTACACCTATTTTTCAGGTAACGAGAAATGAGTTGAGTAGAAGCTAATGCTTGGAGTCTAGAGTAGTTCTTATGGGTCATGCTCTGATAGATGTAACATCGGGAGGGGATGTCTTAATTGATTTGATATTGGTTGTTGATGATTTACATGTATTGTGTTACATGTTTTACATTGAGTTGAATTTTATTCCGCTGCGAATTATGCAGAAGAACCTTATTTTGATTAAATAAATGAGCATGACATGACATTTTGATAATTTTGTGAAATAATTGTGTGACACCCTTCGGGGCATAATTACTCTGATGAATATATTGTTATTTTAATTATAATAATTTGGGGTATTTAGAAGGGTGTTACATTAGTGGTATCAGAGCATAGTCGGTCGTGTCGAGTCGTAATTATTATGTTTCCCCTGTACGGGATAGGTGTTGTTTAACCCTATCAGTACTTACTTGTTTAGCTTGTTTGGGTTTCAGAATAGAGATGGCTGGAAGAGGTAGAGATGATGCTGCGATTGCTGAGGCTCTGGGTATGCTAGCTGGAGTACTTGGAGGAAATCCGAATGTTGTGGGAATGGGAGCTGCTCGTCAACTGAGTGAGTTCCAGAAGAACAACCCTCCAATGTTCAAGGGAGCATACGATCCAGATGGTGCTCAGAAGTGGTTGAAGGAGATCGAGAGGATCTTCCGAGTAACTGAGTGTGCCGATAACCAGAAGGTCAGGTTCGGTACGCATATGCTGTCTGAAGAAGCTGATGATTGGTGGGTTGCTACCCGCACTGAGTTGGAATCTACTGGGAATGCTGAGATCACTTGGGCTGTGTTCAGAGAGAGATTCCTGAGGAAGTATTTTCCATAGGATGTTAGAGGGAAGAAAGAGATAGAATTCTTGGAATTGAAGCAGGGTAACAAGTCTGTTACTGAGTATGCTGCTAAGTTCACAGAGCTGTCGAAGTATTATACTCCCTATAGTGAGGCTGCTGGAGAATTTTCTAAGTGTGTGAAGTTTGAGAACGGGTTGCGCCCCGAGATCAAGCAGGCGATTGGATATCAGCGGATCAGGGTGTTTTCTGACTTGGTTGACTGTTGCAGGATTTTTGAACAGGATTCCAAAGCCAGAGCAGAGAGCTATCAGCAAAGGGTTGATAGGAAAGGCAAGAGTCAGAATGACCGTGGAAAACCGTATGCAGCTGGCAAGGGTTTTCAGAGACAGAGTGGGATGAAGAGGCCTAGTGGGGGAGACTCTAGTGCTCCTGCTAAGTGTTACAGATGTGGTCAGGCTGGACATCGTATCCATGAGTGTACCAGTAACGAGAAGAAGTGTTTCAAATGTGGAAAAGGTGGTCATTTGGCTGCAGATTGCCGGTTGAAGACTGTGACTTGTTTCAACTGTGGAGAGTTGGGTCATATCAGTCCACAATGTCCTAAGCCGAAGAAAGAGAATCAGTCAGGAGGCAAGGTTTTTGCTTTATCGGGTTCTGAGACTTCTGCAGATGATCGTTTGATCCGAGGTACGTGTTATATTAATGGCTTTCCTCTTGTAGCTATTATTGACACCGGTGCTACTCATTCTTTTATATCTTTGGATTGTGCTGTGAAGCTTAAGTTAGAAATATCTGAGATGCATGGAAGTATGGTGATTGATACTCCTGCGAAGGGTTCAGTGACTACTACTTCAATTTGTTTAAGTTGCCCTTTGAGTATTTTTGGTAGGGACTTTGGGATAGACCTTGTGTGTCTTCCGCTAGTGCAGATTGATGTTATTCTGGGTATGAACTGGTTGGTGTTTAACCGAGTCTATATCAACTGTTTTGATAAGACTGTGATATTTCCTGAGATTGAAGAAGGAAAGAGTTTGTTTCTATCAGCCAGGCAGGTGAATGAGGAAGTAGCAGATGGAGCGGAGTTGTTTATGCTGTTAGCGACTTTGGAACCTAAAGATAAACTGGTGATTGGCGATCTCGCTGTGGTGTGTGATTTTCCTGATGTGTTTCCGGAAGAAGTGAATGAATTACCGCCAGAGCGTGAAGTTGAGTTCTCGATTGATTTGGTACCTGGTACTAGACCGATATCGATGGCTCCTTATCGTATGTCTGCTGTTGAGCTAGCTGAATTGAAGAGTCAGTTGGAAGATTTGTTGGATAAGAAATTCATTCGTCCGAGTGTGTCACCGTGGGGTGCACCAGTGTTATTGGTTAAGAAGAAAGAAGGTACTATGAGGTTGTGTGTGGACTACAGGCAACTGAATAAAGTGACGATCAAGAATCGGTATCCTTTACCGAGGATTGATGATTTGATGGATCAGTTGGTTGGTGCAAGTGTGTTCAGCAAGATAGACTTGAGATCTGGGTATCATCAGATACGTGTGAAAACTGAAGATATTCAGAAGACTGCTTTCAGAACAAGGTATGGACATTATGAGTATTCTGTAATGCCTTTTGGTGTGACTAATGCGCCTGGAGTATTCATGGAGTATATGAATAGGATTTTCCATCCGTACCTAGACAAGTTTGTTGTGGTGTTTATCGATGACATTTTGGTGTATTCGAAATCTGAAGAAGAGCATGTTGAGCATTTGAGAGTGGTTTTGGGAGTTCTACGAGAAAAGAAGCTATTTGCTAAACTATCTAAGTGTGAATTTTGGTTAGAAGAAGTTAGTTTTCTTGGTCATGTGATTTCAAGAGGTGGTGTGGCTGTTGATCCTTCTAAGATAGAAGCGGTATCTAGGTGGGAAGCTCCGAAGTCAGTTTCTGAGATAAGGAGTTTTCTTGGACTTGCAGGTTATTATAGAAAATTCATTGAGGGATTTTCCAAGTTGGCATTACCGTTGACAATGTTGACTAGAAAGGGGCAAGCGTTTGTTTGGGATTCAAAATGTGAAGAAGGTTTCCAAGAGTTAAAGAAAAGGTTGACTACTGCTCCTATCCTGATATTACCGAGTTCGTCGGAACTATTCGAGGTTTATTGTGATGCTTCATTGTTGGGTTTAGGTGGTGTGTTGATGCAGAATAAGCAGGTTATAGCTTATGCTTCGAGACAGCTAAGGGTTCATGAGAAGAACTATCCGACGCACGATTTAGAGTTGGCAGCCGTGGTATTTGTTCTGAAGTTGTGGAGGCATTATTTGTATGGATCAAGATTTGAGGTTTTCAGTGACCATAAAAGTTTAAAGTATTTATTTGATCAGAAAGAGCTGAATATGAGACAGAGGAGATGGTTAGAGTTTCTGAAGGATTATGATTTTGGTTTGAATTACCATCCGGGTAAAGCAAATGTAGTGGCTGATGCGTTGAGTCGGAAATCCTTACATATGTCTATGTTAATGGTTAAAGAGTTGGATTTAATTGAGCAGTTTAGAGATTTGAGTTTGGTGTGTGAGAGTACCCACAATAGTGTTAAATTGGGAATGTTGAAGTTGACGAGTAATATTCTGGATGAGATCAGAGAGGGTCAGAAATCCGATATGCTTTTGGTTGATAAGTTGACTTTAGTGAATCAAGGTCAAGGTGGTGAATTCAGAGTTGATGAGAATGGTGTTTTGAAATTTGGTAGTCGGGTGTGTATTCCGGATGTTACTGAGCTTAAGAAGAGTATTCTTGAAGAGGGACATCGTAGTGGCTTGAGTATTCATCCTGGAGCTACGAAGATGTACCATGATTTGAAGAAGTTATTTTGGTGGCCGGGAATGAAGAGAGAAATTGCGAGTTTTGTTTATTCCTGTTTGACTTGTCAGAAGTCAAAGATTGAGCATCAGAAGCCGTCTGGGCTAATGCAACCGTTGGCTATTCCAGAGTGGAAGTGGGATAGTATCAGTATGGATTTTGTTTCTGGTTTGCCGAGGACAAGTAAGAATTTTGAGGCTATTTGGGTGATTGTTGATAGATTGACGAAGTCGGCTCATTTCATTCCGATCAGAATGGATTATCCGTTAGAGAGGCTAGCCGAGTTGTATATTGAGAAGATTGTAAGTTTGCATGGTATTCCGTCGAGTATTGTTTCGGACAGAGATCCTAGATTTACATCGAAGTTCTGGGAAGGTTTGCAGAGGGCTTTGGGAACTAAGCTGAGATTGAGTTCTGCATATCATCCGCAGACTGATGGTCAGACTGAGAGGACGATTCAGTCATTAGAGGATCTTTTGAGAGCTTGTGTTTTGGAAAAGGGAGGTGCTTGGGATTGTTATTTACCTTTGATTGAGTTTACCTACAACAATAGTTTTCATTCGAGCATTGGTATGGCACCGTTTGAAGCTTTGTATGGTAGGAGATGTCGGACACCTTTATGTTGGTATGAGTCCGGTGAGAATGCTGTGGTTGGACCGGAGATTGTTCAACAAACTACGGAAAAGATTAAGATGATTCAGGAGAAGATGAGAATTGCTCAGAGTCGTCAGAAGAGTTATCATGATAAGAGGAGGAAGTCCCTTGAGTTCCATGAGGGAGACCATGTGTTTCTTCGTGTTACTCCGATAACCGGTGTTGGTCGAGCTTTGAAGTCGAAGAAGTTGACACCTCGATTTATTGGTCCTTATCAGATTTTGGAGAGGATAGGAGAGGTAGCCTATCGTATCGCTTTACCGCCGTCGCTTGCGAATTTGCATGATGTTTTTCATGTGTCTCAGTTGAGGAGGTACATTCATGATCCGTCGCATGTAGTCCAAGTAGATGATGTACAGGTGAGAGATAACCTGACTGTTGAAACATCACCTATGAGGATCGAGGATCGAGAGTTGAAACAGTTGCGGGGTAAAGAGATTGCCTTGGTGAAGGTAGCTTGGGGAGGACCAGCAGGCGGCAATGTGACTTGGGAACTGGAGAGCCAGATGAAGGAGGCTTATCCGGAGTTGTTCGATTGAGGTATGTTTTCGAGGACGAAAACTCTTTTAGTGGAGGAGAGTTGTAACACCCCAATTAAACTAAGCTAATTATTTAATTTAAATTAATATTTTATTTATTAATTTAATTGAATAATTGGAAGTTTGGATTATTATTATTTTATTATTATTTTGGAATAATAATTATTGGGATAATTATTTATTGGAATAATATATAAGTTGGAATTTAGAAAAATCCCATTTTTGGTAAAAAGGTTAATTTCACGTGAAAAGGGAAAGGAGGCAGAAAGGGCAAAAAGCCAGAGAACGAAGGTTGAAGGAAGGAGAAGCTTGGAGCTCGGAAGCTGCCGGATTAACTCAGGTAAGGGGGTTTATCATCGGTTAAAGGGTATTATATGATAATATGTACTGGGTAGTAATAACCATTGGTTGTATCTCTGATTTGATTGATGCATGATGAATTTGTGAAATATTGGATGAATGAAATTGGATGAATGAAATTGGATGATAATTGAAAAGAATTCGTAGGAATTAGAAGAGATAATGTTAGGATTGGTGAAGATGAATAGGATATGATTCGTGTAGATGATATGGACGATTATTTTGTGTAATTTGGACTGTGGAAGGTTGGATCGGATAGGTTTCGTAACAGAGAAAGCCATAGCAGATCTGAGAGTTCTGGTTTCTGGTCATACGCGTATGGCACTAGGCAATACGCGTATGAGCTGGCTGGTACGCGTATGGAGGAGGCCTTACGCGTATGGGAGAAAAAGATGATATTTTGAACGTAAATTGGTCTCTGTTGGTACGCGTAAGGGGAGATTGTTACGCGTAGCATACGCGAATGGGATAGGTGATACGCGTATGAGTTGGGCGAGGAAATGCGCAATACGCGTATGAGAGTGGACATTACGCGTATGGGTTTGGCCAGGTTTGGGCAATACGCGTATGGCAGAGGCAATACGCGTATGGGCAGAATTGTGATTTTTCTGTGCTACTGTTGTGCAGTTTTTGGTTGTTTAGGCTGAGTGATGCGACTTAGCTGAGGCATGATGTGATAGGGATCATTTCCCGTTGTTTTGAGTAGTATAGGTATTAGTAGAGTGAGCTAATACTGTGTTTGATTATGTGGCATGATATGATATGCTTTTGTGATAAAACGTGTTAATGATGTGTGTTGATATGCATGATGCTGTGATTGTATCAGTTGTGTATGCATTTGTGAATAGACTGTTTTGTGGCTAGAGTGTGAGCATGTGTCTATTCTGAATTCGTTGTGATGTTGCAATTGCTAGGTGATTAGCTTGCACATTGTGGCCCATTTGGGGTGGTAGCTAATTCCCATGGTGAGGAATTAGTGAGTTTAGTAATTATTGGACTGTTGTTGATTGTTTGCATGCTAGGTGAGTAGCGTGCATTTCATGGTCCATTTGGGGTGGTAGCTAATTCCCATGGTGAGGAATTAGTGAGTGAGTCACTATGTCTCAAATGAGTGGGACTAGTGAGCTTGGTAGCCGTGCCTGGATTTGGACGGTGAGGTTGAACTATATGTTCACAAATAGTCGGTACCGCATGCATAGAGTCTCATTGCATAATAAATGTATGGCATATAATATGAATGGATGTATTCCAGTATTATATGTGTGTTGTGTGTTGTGTTGTTGATGTTGAGTATGGTTGAGATTATATATATGCTATATGTTATTGTTGAATATGATGTTTGAACGGATACTGCCGTTGCTGAGTGTGTAGTCTGGTTAGGGTGAATTAATGTGTTAATTACTTAGCATTACATGTTGTTCTATAATGCTTGTTATATTGATTGAGGAACTCACCCTTACACCTATTTTTCAGGTAACGAGAAATGAGTTGAGTAGAAGCTAATGCTTGGAGTCTAGAGTAGTTCTTATGGGTCATGCTCTGATAGATGTAACATCGGGAGGGGATGTCTTAATTGATTTGATATTGGTTGTTGATGATTTACATGTATTGTGTTACATGTTTTACATTGAGTTGAATTTTATTCCGCTGCGAATTATGCAGAAGAACCTTATTTTGATTAAATAAATGAGCATGACATGACATTTTGATAATTTTGTGAAATAATTGTGTGACACCCTTCGGGGCATAATTACTCTGATGAATATATTGTT
Organism: Lathyrus oleraceus; assembly: GCF_024323335.1. Lineage (NCBI taxonomy): Eukaryota > Viridiplantae > Streptophyta > Magnoliopsida > Fabales > Fabaceae > Lathyrus > Lathyrus oleraceus. The sequence continues at coordinate 126,684,680 of NC_066579.1, forward strand.
ATTTTAATTATAATAATTTGGGGTATTTAGAAGGGTGTTACATGAGGCATTGGTGAGCACACACACTACCTACAAAAGTAACAAACTATACATTGACATATTTTTGGCATTTTGGTTAGTGAATAATGAAAAACAAAGTATGATACAATCGAATGTGCTTGGTGACCTCTCCCAATGCAAACCCAATGAATGAGGGGTAAGGAGGATGTCAAGGTGTGATCCCAATGCTGATGCATACGATGAGATAGCATGAGGGATATTAGGGTCAAAATTGGGGTCTTACAGCTACCCCTATTTAAGGACATTCTAACTGAGGATGTGAAGGTTAAAATCTTCATATCAACTCAGTTGAATGGACTTAAATAACAACATATAAAAACAAATTTTGGTCCCTAAGAGACCTCATGATGCATATGATATGAAAATGCTAAAAAATAATCTATGTGGGGAAAATAGTGCCATAAAGGAAAAGAATACGGAGAGACTGAAACACCACAGGAGCATTCCTTAAGGAAAACTCACTAGGGAGACAGAGACTATGGGGAATAAAAGTTATGCGTAGGCGAGGCTACAACTTAAAAACTGCTAGAGACACGAGGGGAATATCCATGAAAATAAATCAATGGAAGGACTCGGTTGGGGAACCAGAAAAATTTACGGGTAAATAAAAACAAAGTTGAAATATCTGAAACAGGGGATTGGCGACTTCATTGAGGAAATATGCGCTCGAACTCAACTGGGGAAGAATGAACTTCAACATAGGAGTAACATAAGTATATTATCTATGACCAATTACTGGATAGGAAGATAATATACCCTGACAGAGGGATATCTGTTACCGGTTAGGGTAAACATATCAAGGATGACTCGCTGAGAAAAAGGAGGTGTATTTGTTACTGGTTACTGGGTAAGAATGAACTGCTGGAGAAAATAGGATTTACAACTACCTGTTACTAGGCAGAAGATCAAAAAGAGAATATCCGTCATCGGTTACAGTGAACATATCAAGGATAAACTCAAAGGAAGAATATTTGTCATCGATTAAAATGAACATATCAAGGATAGACCACCTGGAAAAGTAGGAATTATATATATCGGCTACTGGATAGAATACCAAATAGAGAGAATACCCGTCACTAGGTAAAGTGAACATATCAAGGATTAACTCTGAGGGGAGAAATAGGATTTATATCTACCGGTTACTGGATAGAATACCAAAAGGGAGAATATCAGTCACTGGTTAAAGTGAACATGTCAAGGATTAACTCTCTAGGGAGTGAAATAGGGATTACAACTACCTTTTTACTAGGTAGAAAACCAAAAAAGGGAGAATATACGTCATCAATTAAGATGAACATATCAAGGATATACTATCTGGGGAAACGTGAAAACGAATCCACTGGGAAAAATAAAAGAAGTAAATTACTTTTACTGGGTATTGGGAAAAAGTAAAGTACTCAAAGTAGAGAAGAATATTACCAGTTACTGGGCAATAAACTCCCGAGGGACCAAAAGTATCTATCTAAGTAAGAGCTAGAAAGAAACGGTCAAACAAAGACTCAACCCCATGAGGATATAACTCAGGGGGAGTGGTTCCCTCCAGATAATTAACTGAGGAGGAAACTAAAATAATAATCATCGATGAGGAAATAACTCAGTGGGAAATGAGAAAGGTTAAACTCTTTCTGCCTAAGGGGCCGACATTCTATAATTGAAGGAGGACGGGCACACTAAATCTGCACGGAGAAATAACGTCACCATAGCAGGGGATCAGAATAATGAAATTAAATGCAATAGGGAAATGCATAATGAAATATCTGATGTATGAGTATGTATGTATATGCTAACAAAACTATCGCAAAGGATACAAATGTCACTGATTTGAATCATCGTTACAACACTCGGCTGATCTCGACAAGATGGAAACACCAACTGGAGAAACATGATGGGGATGTATGCCAATCATCTGGCTCTGAATATCTCAACCCTGGCTGGGGAAGGAAAAAATATTTGCGGAGGATCCAAATCGTCAACTATGCAGTGAATTTTAGGTCAACACCATGTCAAATGGGAGACAACCTTGTAGGGGACCAAATCAAATAATGCTCAAGAATCAACACTGTCGGGGATCAAAAATGAAATCCATCGGGGACTTACAGGAGATAAAACTTTGTGTTGGGTCCATGTAAACTGTTGAGGATGTGAGTCTTCAACTCAACTGGGGAGGTGATTACAAACTCAGCTGGGTAAATCTGACTTGCTGTCGGGGAGGAAAAAAGTTACCAAACGAACCGCTTGGGGAAGACCAACAATGCTTCGCACTTTAGGACTCACCTGTTCTCATACTGATGTTGATATTCTTTACTGAAATTGATCTCTTTAAAAGTAATTGCTTTCATTATTATTTAAGAAACATGATTTTTATTTATTAATTGAATTTCGAAATTATCATCATAAAATTCAATTCTATTTAGCTGAAAAATAAATAAGAGTAGAAACAATTGGATAAAAAGCTTAACTTTATTTAATAGGATGGTAGTCTGTAAATGACAAGACTCCATAGATTTTTTACAAAAGTTGAAAAATGGTAATTTACATGGAAAAAGGATACATTGAATACAATGATCATTAGTCCTTCTACCCATTTCAATATCCGTTGCGTTCTTGACTTTGGTTGAAACTGACGAATCAGAATCGGATGACTTGCTCAAAATTGTTCCCACGACTGGAGATCAACCGAATGCAGTTACTTGCCATAATCCCTAATTTTTGCATAGATTGCCCCAGGGTGGCATACTCAATCTATCAGGATTCACTTTCTGTTTTATGTCTCTAAGTTTTGCCTGGATCACCCTTTCGGGTTTTCAATCCACCGAGACGCTCATTTTTTCCTAAGCCGCCCTTTCGGGTTTTCAACTTAGCGAGTTATTCTTTTTATTTTAGGGCGAAGTATTTTTGACTGCATCGGCATTCACAGGATGAGTGAACTCTTCTGCATCCATAGTTATAAGAATCAAAGCACCGCCTGAGAAGGCTCTTTTAACAACATATGGGCCCTCATAATTAGGAGTCCATTTGCCCCTAGCATCGGGTTTGAAAGTTAGAATCTTCTTGAGAACAAGGTCACCTTCTCGAAACACACGGGGCCTGACCTTCTTATCTAAAGCTTTCTTCATTCTTTGTTGGTATAACTGACCATGGCACATGGCAGTCAACCTCTTCTCTTCAATCAAATTCAGTTGGTCATATCTGGTCTGGCACCATTCAGCTTCTGTCAACTTGGCTTCCATCAAAACACGCAATGATGGGATCTCAACCTCTACTGGGAGTACAACTTCCATGCCATAAACAAGTGAGAAATGGGTTGCCCATGTTGAAGTGCAGACAAATGTACGGTACCCATGCAAAGCAAATGAGAGCATCTCATGCCAATCTTTGTACGTCACAACCATCTTCTAAATGATTTTCTTAATGTTCTTGTTTGCAGCTTCAACAACCCCATTCATCTTAGGTCTGTAGAGAGAAGAATTATGATGTGCAATCTTGAAGTATTTACAAAGAGCTTCCACCATATTATTATTCAAGTTCGATCCATTATCAGTAATGATCTTACTTGGCGCACCATAACGACATATAATTTGATTCTTGATAAACCTTACAACAACTTTCTTGGTTACATTCGCATACGATGCCGCTTCAACCCACTTTGTAAAGTAGTCAATAGCCACTAGAATAAAACGATGTTCGTTCGAAGCTTTGGGCTTAATCATACCAATCATATCAATTCCCCACATGGAGAAGGGCCATGGAGAGGAAATGACGTTTAACAGTGTCGGAGGAACATGAATCTTATCCGTATAAACTTGACACTATGGCATTTCTTCACAAACTTGCAACAGTCAGATTCCATTGTCAGCCAATAGTAACCTGCTCTCAACGTCTTCTTAGCCATGGCATGTCCATTGGAATGAGTACCAAAGGAACCTTCATAGACTTCAGTCATCAATAAGTCTGCTTCGTGTCTATCCACACACCTGAGAAGAACCATATCGAAGTTTCTCTTGTAAAGCACATCACCATTCAGGTAGAAGTTGCAAGCTAATCTTATCAAAGTCTTCTTATCTTTCAAAGATGCCCCTGATGGGTAAATCTGACTTTGGAGGAAACATTTGATATCAAAATACCACGACCTTTCATCTTTGACTTCTTCAATAGAAAATATATGAGTTGGCCTATCAAGACGTATCACAGTAAAATTGGGAACTTCATTCCAGAATTTCACCATGATCATAGAAGCCAACATTGCAAGAGCATCTGCCATCCGATTTTCTTCTCGAGGGATATGATGAAACTCAACCTTTTTAAATAAACTTGAAATCCTTCTCGCATAATCTCTATATGGTATTAAACCGGGTTGATTCGTCTCCCATTCACCTTGATCTGATTCACAACCAAAGCCGAATCTCCATAGACGTCAAGATACTTGATTCTGAAATCAATGGCCTCTTCAAGCCCCATAATGCAAGCTTCATACTCAGCCATATTGTTCGTACACTTGAAAGTTAATCTAGCTGTAAATAGAAAATGAGTGCCTTGAGGAGTAATAATCATTGCCCCAATGTCATTCCCATACTGATTAGCAGCTCCATCAAATACCATGCCCCAACAGGAACCAGGTTCTAGCCCTCCTTCAAGCAATGGTTCTTCACAGTCTTTCATTTTCAAGTACAGGATCTCTTTATCAGTAAAATCATATTATACTGACTGATAATCTTCTATCGGTTGGTGAGCCAAATGGTCAGCCAAGACACTACCTTTGATCACTTTCTGAGATCGGTATTCAATATCATACTCTGATAACAACATCTGCCAACGGGAAATCCTCCCAGTTAAAGCAGGCTTCTCAAAAATGTACTTAGTTGAATCCATTTTAGATATCAACCAAGTAGTATGATTTAACATATAGTTAAGCAGACGCTTAGCAGCCCAAGCCAATGCACAACAAGTCTTCTCCAACATAGAATACCGAGTCTCATAGTCGGTGAACTTCTTACTGAGGTAGTAAATGGCATATTCTTTCTTTCCAGATTCATCTTGCTGACCAAGAACACAACCCATACTCTCATCAAGCACAGTCAAATACATGATCAATGGTCTCCCTTCAACAGGCGGAGACAAAATCGGAGGCTCAAGCAGATACTCTTTGATACTATCAAAAGCTTTCTGGAAATCCTCGGCCCAATCACAAGACTGATTTTTGAAGAAGCTTGAATATAGGCACACACGTGGTAGTCATATGCAATATGAATCTTGAGATATAATTCAAGCGACCGAGAAAACCTCTGACTTGCTTTGACCTTGGCAGGATCAACTTCAATATCCTTCTCACTGATAATGAAGCCAACAACTTACCAGAACGAACACCAAAAGTACACTTATTGGGATTCAAGTGGAGTTTGTACTTCCTCAAACGCTGGAATAACTTCAACAAATGCTCAACATGTCCTTCTTCATCACTTGATTTAGCAATCATATCATCAACATATACTTCAATCTTTTTATGCATCATATCATGAAAAAGAGTGGTCATAGCTCTCTGGTATGTTGCACCAGCATTCTTTAAATCGAAAGGCATCTTTCTATAATAGAATGTTCCCCAGGGTGTAATGAATGTGGTCTTCTCCATATCTTCGGGTGCCATCTTGATTTGATTATAACCCGAAAATCCGTCCATAAACAAAAAGACTTTGAATTTAGCTGTATTGTCTACCAACATATTAATGTGTGGCAGATGGAAATCATCATTAGGACTAGCTTTGTTCAAATCTCTGTAATCAACACACATACGGACTTTTCCATCCTTCTTAGGAACATGCACAGTATTCGCCATCCACTGCGGATACTCAGAGGTAACAAGAAAACCAACATTAATATGTTTCTGCACTTCCTCTTTGATTTTCACTGCCATATCACGATGAGTTCTTCTCAACTTCTGCTTGACCGGCGGGCATTCTGGCTTCAGCGACAATCCATACTCCACAATATCAGAATCCAAACCAGGCATGTCTTGATAGGACCAAGCAAACACATTTGAATATTCTCGAAGAAGATCAATCAACCCCTTCTTAGCCTCTGGAGACAGTTGAGACCCAATCTTGACTTCCTTCACATCATCTTCAGAACCCAAGTTGACTAGTTCAATTTTCTCTTCAAACGATTGAATGGCTTTTTCCTCATGCTCAAGTAAACGAGATAATTCATCAGATACTTCTTCATCATCCGTTTCTTCCTCAGCCTTAAACACAAGGAAATCAAAGTTTGGAGAGGGAGTAGGATCATTGTATTCAATGGGTTTGGGAACCAACCTGCAGAATGATTTGATATTTTGATTTTAGAGAAGTGAATTGTGACCAAATATTATGCAGATGGACAATTATTATTTATTTATTTATGTTTTTTGTGATTACCATTTTTTCAGAAAAGCAAAAAATAAAACATCATAGATGTGGATGAATAAAAATGTATTTCATTGATGATGATTGAAATGCCTAACAATGTTCACTTCTCCCTTAGGCATAGGAGAAGGATTTTTCTTTTAAAAAATGAACAACAAATTACTTAGATCGGTGAACAACAATAGGAACATCAACAACAACCCAATTGTTGCAAGTCTAGCCATGCGTCACAAAGTTGGCGCAAGCTTTGTCTTCATCGTCATTATCTTCGATCACAACAGCTGTGTTGATCATTACCATGAATCAACCCTCAACTGTGGAAACTCGGTTGCACATCTTCAATTTTGACATTGAACGACCCTAGTTGAAATCCCAATCCGACCCTATCCTTATTTTCAGCAATCTCTATCACCCGACCCCACTGATCAATGTTGCCAGTCTCAATAGCTTTATGAGCATCCTTCAAAGAAGACATAGATGCCCCAGTTTTCTTCACTTCAGCAATAGACAAGGCTTGGAACGAAGTTCCAACCTTCTCCTCAGCTTCAACATAAGAAAAGGACGACAGGTGGCTCACTAAAAGCGCCTTCTCTCCGCCAACAACGACAAGCTTGCCGTTCTTCACAAACTTGGTGTAGAATGGATGTCACTGCTCCAACTTCATGAATCCATGGCCTTCCCAATAAACAACTATAGGTCGGGTGGATATCCATTACTTGGAAAGTAATCTGAAAATCACTCGGACCTATCTTCACTGGAAGGTCCACTTCACCAATGACAGTTTTACGAGAACCATCAAACGCTTTGACAATCACGCCATTGTACCTCATATGGGTGCCTTGATAGGAAAGTCTAGACAGAGTTGACTTTGGAAGTACATTCAGAGAAGACCCAGTGTCAACCAACATATTGGATAACGCGTCCTCCTTGCAATTCATCGAAATATGGAGTGCTAGGTTGTGATTTCTGCTTTCCTCAGGAAGCTCTTCATCACAAAAACTTAGATTATTGCAGGAAGTGATGTTAGCAACAATGTGGTCAAACTGATCCACAATAATAACGTGTTCAACATAAGCTTTCTCAAGCACTTTCTGCAATGCCTCCCTATGTGCTTCGGAGTTCATCAACAGAGACAACACCGAAAATTTTGGCGGGGTTTGGAGAAGCTGCTCCACCATATTTAACTCACTTCTCTTTAACAACCTCAAAACTTCATCATCATCATTAGCCTTCAGCTTGTTGGATTTACCAGACTGACATACTGGAGCACTAACTGGACTTATCACTGGCATATCCACTTTCTTACTAATTGAAACATCCTCTACCTCCTTCGGAAAGACCGAACCGAAGACACGACCACTATGGGTCACCTTTGCAATATCAGCTATATTCACCACATAATCAGCTATGGGTAACGAAATTTCTTGACCATTTTCCACCATTGTGGCATTATACTGATAAGGCACAACTTTATCGAATGCATATGGGACGGGTCCCGCTAACCGTATTACTAATGGCGATACCGATCTATTAACGTTGTTGTTGCTGCTCTCAAACTGAATTACTGCCCACTCAGGGGTCTTGAATACAGGAACAATCACATTCATATCATCTATATCCCTCGACTGTTGAATCTAGATTACATTCTCGTCCATCAACTTCTGGATATCCCTCTTGACAATCATACATCCATGGGGGTTCACACTACAGATTGCACAACCATCATGGTCGTGCTCACAATCACTGATCAAACACAAGGTTCTATACATCTCCACCAAATACCTACGGATAGATCGTACATCAAAAACACGGAAATTCCTCGGACAACCATCCACCATGTTGACAGTAGCATTACCATAAGCAGGCAATGGACTGGCTTTCACGTTAGGTGCGCGGTCCTCAAAGGACACCATCCCACTCTTCACAAGCTTTTGTACTTCGTACTTCAACGAGTAGCAATTCTCAATGTCATGGCCAGGGGCTCCCGGGAGAAAGGCACAACGGAGTTCAGGTTTGAACCACCATGGAAGTGGTTCGGGGATTTGAGGTGGATTTCTGGGTTGAAGCAGGTTCTTGAGAACCAAAGATGGATATAATTCTGCGTATGTCATAGGAATAGGGTCAAAGGAGACCTTCTTCCTCTCAAAACTTTGTTGTTGATTATTGTTGTTGTTGTAGTTGGTTCTTTATTGCGGTTGTTGTTGACGTTGTTGTTGTTGAATCGGAACAAATTGATTGTTGGAATTGTTGGAAAATACATGAATCACTGAAGAAACTTGATAATGATGCTGGCGCGGTTGAGAACTCCTTCTAACATGAGGCCTCCTCTGCCTCCCCACAGATACTGAATTAGTTTCCCCCTCCTTTCTCTTGGAGAAACCACTCCCATACTTCTTACTGGATGATGCTTCTTCCTTAGACAGGCGTCTTTCATGGACTCTCTCTTCTAACCTCATCCCCATATTTACCATTTCGGTAAAGTCACTGGGGGAATTGAAAATCATACGTTCGTAATAAAATGAACTCAGGGTCTTCAGAAAAATCTTCATCATCTCTTTATCTTCCAATGGAGGATTAATCTGGGCAGCAAGTTCGCTCCACCTCTGAGCATACTCTTTAAACGTCTCCTTATCCTTCTGAGACATAGACCTCAGTTGGTCTCTATCAGGCGCCATATCAACGTTGTATTTGTACTGCTTAACAAAAGCTTCACCCAAATTGTTGAAAGTACGGATACTTGCACTATCTAACCCCATATACCATCTCATAGCAGCACCATTCAAACTGTCTTGAAAGTAGTGAATCAGCAACTGATCATTATCAGTTTGAGTTGACATCTTCCTGGCATACATAACAAGGTGGCTTAGTGGACAAGTGTTTCCCTTATACTTTTCAAAGTTAGGGACTTTGAACTTCATCGGGATCTTTACATTCGGTACCAGGCACAGCTCAGCGGCACTCTTACCAAACAGGTTTTTTCCTCTTAACGTCTTTAACTCCTTTCGCAGCTCAAGGAACTGATCTTTCATTTTGTCCATTTTCTCATACACGTCTAGACCCTCAGATGGCTCAGAATGGTAGATGGTGTCCACAACACGAGGCAAAGTATGAACAATTGGAGGAGGCATAGACATGACCGGGCTAGATGTTGGCATAGAGACAAAGGTAGGTGCAAACCCTTCAGGCATAACATTTGGTGGCATTCCCCATGGGAATCCAGTTGGCATGGATGGACCAGATTGCCTAGCAGCGAAGAGAACAGTTCACGTAGCAACCTCAGAAATGACAGTCCTCTGGGGAGGAGTTACGGGAGTTGGTGAAGACTGATCATGCGCAGCAAGAATAGACTCCATCATGGCAGTCAATCATGCAATCTCATCCTTCAGCTCTCTATTCTCTTGTTCCAAATGTTCCATGATCTTGGGTTGATTGGAACGAGTGTTGTATCAGTGAGTCAGCTTGGCTGAAGCACAGAAGAATAACCGATAAGACATCTGGCAGAAGAAAACCTGTTATGCAAATGATGCATGAAATGAAATGTTTTTGTTTTTAATTTCAAGGAACATATGAAGTTCTATTTAAAAATATATTCAAATGATAATAGTAATGACAATTTGATTGACCATAAAATCTCTTTTTATTCATAAAATTTGGAAGGATTACACTGAGTATAATTTCAGAAACCAAAAGCACAAATACAAGTGAAAAGGAAACTAATCATCCTAAGGATCCCCTAGCAACAGTGTCAGATGATCTAGCTGCGGGCGCGTATTTCCTTCGGATGCATCGAATCTCAGACTCAAAAGATGTCTTCATCTAAGCCTTCACAAGGACAAGCTGATCAACAATCTTCTTCCAAGCACCGGAAGGCTGAGGCATACTAGAGGAAGATGGACCCTCTGGCTCTCTCTATCTCTTCACTGCTTGGTCTTCAATAAGTTCAATGAGCTCGTCATTGTCTTTCGACTCAAGTTGCAACTCCTCATGCTTTCGGCTCAAAGCATGGAACCGCTTTTCCCACATATCTCTCTCTTGCTTCATCTTGGAGAGTGCGTCTTCCAACTCCTCTATATCTTGGTTAGGGAGAGTTGATGGCTCAGCCACAACCAAAGACATAGGTATTTCAGAAGCATACGACATCTTCAACTCCAAAGCTCTCTTCTTCACCCAAATAGTGTAAGCTTCCAAAGTTACACAGTTGCACGGACCAAGCTCGGATCTTCCTTTCCTATGCACATTATGCCAAGCATGTATTGTCTTCTGCTTCAAATGTTGGGGATCTTTACCCTCTTGATAGAAAAGACCTTCTAACTGAGTATTATTAGGCTTGTCTCTAAAGTGGAACCCAAGTTGACGACGAGCCAAAGTAGGGTTGTAGTTGATTCCTCCTTGTGTACCACTGAGGGGAACATTTGAGAGTTCACCATAACTATCAATAATATCCACACTACTCAATGCAGAATCATACCAAACAATATCATCATTAGTGAGAGACATAAGTCTCTGAGACCACCGTAGACATTGCTTGTTCTTCATAAAAGCAGGCGTTTGAGGACAGTGCAAAATAAACCACTTGTACAGAAGAGGAACACAACACACAATAGTCCCACCACCTTTAGAATTCCTTAAATGCAAAGAGAAATACATGTCACCCAACAGAGTATGAACATGATTCCTAATTAAGAAGATTCTAATGGCGTTAACATCAACAAAATCATCAATGTTAGGGAACAAAGCTAGACCATAGATGAGTAATACAAATATGGCTTCAAAAGTATCCACATTATTGGCTTGAGCAAAGATAGTAGCTTTTCCAATGAAGAACTCAGAAGTCAACCCAAAAATACCTCATTTCCTTACCCAATGAGCCTCAATCTCAGATTTCTTCAGATGAAGAGCTTCAACTATGATATGAGATCTGGGAATCTCCTCCAATCCACTAAAAGGCATCTTGTCAGATACGGGTATTCCCAGCATACTCCTCTAAGATAGGCATAAGCTGATAATCGGGAAAAGTGAAGCACTGGTAGAGAGGGTCGTAGAACTGAACCAGAACACTCAAAAGTCCTTTAACCACATCAATAGATAACACAGATAAAAGCTTCCCATGATATTGCTTGAAGTCCAAGGGATCTAATACAAAAGATGACAACTTTCTTAGCTATTTCAAATCAGGACATCTGAAATCATACTTTCTTAGTGTTCCTTCGTCCATAATCCATGGTGTAGCGGGGTATTCGTTACCATTAGAGATATTGACTAAATCCAAGGTAAATCATACAAGTCGAGCCGCCACCGCACTTCTATTTATCCAAAGGAATGGTTAGAAAGCGAACAAAAACCTAATAGTTTTAACAAAACTAGTAAAAGAAACAGAGATCTGGGTAAGGGGGTTTGTTATGCAATGGGAAGGTGTTAGGCACCCAAAACATCCTAGGTATTCCTAGGGAGCCCTTTTCACATTTGTTGCAAAGGTTGTTGTTTTGTGAAAATTTTGTTTGTGCAAACATGATTGGAGAGATGAGAAAAGAATATACAAGTTTATTTACATTTGTGTTTGGATGGATAAACCCATTGCCTACGTACCATCTTATAAAAAAGATTAGGATCAAAACCTCGTAGTTTGGGGTAAAAATTTCAAAACAAGTTGGTGAATTGATTGGTCCAAAAGCCTTAAGGTCTTTTGTTATCAAAGGGAGAAAACTCAACCAAACCACAAATCCACCATGTGAGGATAGCTTCAACATGCTAGTGAGGGGTTAACCCTATAATAAGCATGGAAGACTCATTGTCCATCACTAAGGATATAGGTGAGTATTACATCTACCACAAAGATAACTCAAACCTAATAGCTAAAGGTTATGAAAAATTTGATTAAGAAGTGGCCATTGAAACCACAAAAAGCACATTTGAATGGGTTATATTTACCAATTAGAAGTATATACAAAACGGTCAAAGTTGACTTAAAAGTTCAATTCAAAATAAGTGTTATGAAAAGAAAGTTTTAAAATCAAAAGCATAAGGCTTAGGTTTCTAATGTTTGAAAACAATAGTTAAATGTTTGCACAAAAAGTTTTGGCTTGGGTTAGAGTGGAGAGATGAAGAAGAATGGCTAAGTCCTAAACAAAACAAAAAGGTGAGGGATAAGAAAATGAACCACACTAGGAGTTCCTCTCTTGAGATCATATTGATGATCCAAGTAGCTCCCATCCTTTGGACTAAAGCAACCACAAGCAAATATTTCAAGCAATCAATCAAGCAAAGAATGCTTCATGAATCCTCCAATGGCTTTTGTTTCTCTCACTTTGGATGCTCATGGTAATGGTTCCTCAAAGTTACTCAAGTTTGGAATCCCCTAGCACAAGAAAACACACATCAAAAAGTTCTATAAACAATCAAAGAATGGCCAAGAGGGAGTTTAGAAGATAGTCCTTTCAAAGTTCATCTTCATCATTAAGGTCCATTTACTCCAAATTTGCATAAGGAAAGGTCATAAAATCTAAGTCCAATTCTCCATTTCTTTGCATAGGGAAGGTCCTAGAAACTACGTCCATTTCTTGGCATTTTGGTTCACCACAATCAAAACAAAACACAAGCACAATAATATATACACAATTATAGACCCAAGTGGGAAAAAGGCAAATGGCATTAACATAAACATGTGCTCCAATGAGCAAAGGAAAAAGCAAATGAATAATATGTGCAAGAATAGTAAATTTCATTAAAGTAAATTGCAATAAAGTAAATAACATAAAGTAAATGTTAGTTGTTAGTGGTTAATGGTTAGTATGCCATAAGGCAAAAATTTAGCGCTATGTTAAGCAATCGTAATTGGACTTATGTAAAAGTCACAACTATCTGAGGTCGGTCAATAATAATGTAGGCAACAAACACAAGTTAGGAGTCTTGATTAGTGAACCAAGTCCCAACAACTTGCCATGCCAAAAAGAGGAAGAAAATGATCTTGTATTGGTTTAAGCCATTTGCATGATTTAGAAGACAACATATCCTTAATCCAAATCCATTCACTTGATCAATTGATCAAGATGAATTAGATTTGAATCAAGGAATGTTAAGTCTCCCTAATCAATGCTAACTTATCAATCTTCAACTCATTGATCAAAAAGAAAAGAAGTAGAAGAAGAAGAAGGAGAAGATGGATAAAAGAAAATGGAAATGACAAAATAAAATGCATTCAATGGAAGGTCATGTACCAATCCTCATATGTTGACCAATAACATTGAAAGTCAAGGTCAAACAACCAAAAACAGAAGTGGGATGAAGATTGGAAGTCAAGAAATGAATAGAATATTTTTGGCATTTTTTTTAATATAAAAAATAAACTTGAATTAAAATAAATGGAAAGGTCAAACTTCAAAATCACTTCAAATCAACCTTGAAAGGTCCAAGTGATTTATCCTAAGTTCAACAAGGTCAAACAAAGTTTGACAAAAAATTTCAGCATTTTTAAAAGTCAGAAACTAATTTTAATCAATTAAAAATGAATAAAAATAACCTAATTGAACTAAAATCTCAAATAAATCTCAAATAAATTCAAAAATTGATGAGAATATTTTTCATAGATCCATCATCATTCAAATAGGTTAGGAAAATATTTTTGCATTTTTTGAATATCAAAAACTATTTAAAATGAATTAAAAATAACCAGAAAAGAGAAAATTCACAAAAAATATCAAATGATGAAATAAAAAATATTAAAAATCAGAAATAGAAACTAGAATTTATTTGGGAAATAATGCAATTGGTCCCATAATTTTTGGATTAAAAATGAAGGAGATATGAATTTTGGAAATGAAATGGAATTAAAAATAATAAAAGAAAATGAAATCAGAAAATAAAAAATGTGAAAAAACACGGAGCGTTAGATGAAGCTCGTTAAATGAGCTGGCCAATCATGTGGACCACATGCGCGCATCCACCATACGCTTCAGTCAACTGAACCACATGCTGCCTATTAAAAAGTCATAACATGGAACGACCATGATTGCATCTGGAAATCGGATCAAGCGGTCCTGATTCAAACTGGACACGATGAAGCCACCTGAAACTTCATCTTCTCCGATGAACTCCCCAGATTCCGGCCATGTCCAAAAAAATGCAGAAACGCAAATGGCCACCAAATGAGGTGATCTATATATCAATCGAAAGAGGAAGTGATGTACATCACTTCTATACCATGCACTTCCACTCTAGATCACTATCAATGGAGAAATGAGAGCTGGAAGTATGATGGTGTTCATCATGAACTTCATGTTTTTGCAAAATTGAAAGCACAAATCAAATGCCTCTATTGAGAGGACTTCAGCCAACATTAGATCCAAGCAAAAAGGTCCATGGATGAAGAGAATCGAGGAAATTACCAGTTGGAGTGCAAGCTTGAGTTCTGGTGAATTGAGCATGAAACCTTGCTTGCTTTATCAAAACAGAAGTGCAATGGATCAAGGTGAAGAGGTCTAGGAACTTTTAGGTCCAAGAAAACAGTCGAGGAAGCTGAATTCTAGATCTGAAAATTTTGAAGAAAAGAGAGAGTTCCTTTGGTGTGAGGGTAGGGATTCAATCCAACAGAGTTTCAGGCGCCCTTAGGTTGCTGAAATGAGAGGCATGAGCATTGTATTTATAGCAAAAGCATGGCTGAAATGCATGATCAAAGTGTTGGATGAATGGGAAGGGCCTCCATGCATGGGCCTGTACAGGCGCATGGAGGGCCCAATTCTGATTGGAATGGCAAGCTAAACATCATCAAATATGTTTTTGGACGTGCAGATGAGGTATATTTGGATCATGCATGGCAATTGAAGTGATTTTCACAAAATGCACTATTACATTGAAGCCTTCGAAAATGCCATGTCCAAAATCAAAATGCAACCTTATGAGTAATGGTTGGAAAGCTTATTGCATAAGGAACAAATTTCATGTTGGTCAAAACTTCATTTGGGCCTTGGAAATTAGTGAAATTTGAGCTTGAAGGGTGATGTGCAAAACATGTCAAGGCAAGGTTTCCAAAATTGGCCAACTTTCAAGCCTTTCTGTTTTGATGATGCAAGCTCCAAATAGAAAAGCCTCCAACATCAAAGTTGTAGATCTTTTCAAGACAATAAAAATGGACTTAAATTTTGCATCATTTGGAGTTTTGATGAAAGAGTTATGGGCACTTGAAGTTGGACTTTTTTGACTTTTAATGCATTTGGTCAAAAAGGACCTATAATGTCTTGCATTATCACATCTATTTTCTTTTAGATTTTGAAATTTTATTCAACATAACATTTTAAGTAGACATCGTAAGCGTTCCAATGCATTTGATCCCACCTCAAAATCATAAAAAATGAATGAGTTATGTCCTTGGGAAGTTGACCTAAAATTAGGGTTTCAGTCAAAATGACCTATAATGTATTGGAATGGAAGATGGTTTTCCAAGCTTCAAATAAAATTTTGATGAACATGAGAGTTGTTCATATTATCCTTAAGAACATTTTTTCTTTTGGAACCATCTCCATTTGACCAACATATAAAAAGTTAGGTCTCAGTGTATTTCAAAATAGTCAGATGAATTGACTGATCAACTTCTCAAGTTCATGACTCATATCTTGATGAATTGATGATTGAGGATACTCAAATAAGTTCAAATATGCATGAAATGATGAATTAAAGAACTTCCCTTGATTGTATTTGATCATGGGCTGAGGTTGCTTCAGGAGCAAGGCATTGTAGTGCACAGATGAATTAGGGTTTCTCTGGGGAACAAACCTCAAACCCCTTGACTTGCCTTGATCAAAATGATGAATTGAGATACTAGGAAGGCATATTTGATGGATGAGAGCTTTGGTAACCATTACCATGCTTGCTTTCATCTCCTCTTGACCAATGCCTTTGTACCAATGACCTCCTTGAAGCTTTTGATCTTGTGATTACTCAAGCTACAACCAAAGGATGTTAGTGACATATTTTTGTGCTTTTGGTTAGTAAACAAAAATGAGAAAAGCAATTATATACAATTCAAGCATGCTTGGTGATCTCCAACCACTCACAAGGAGTCCCACCCAAAGGCAAAGGGAACCAAGATGCTCAATGATCCTTGAGGCTATGCAATGCAATGTTATGATGCCATGAGGGATCTTAGGGGCAAAATTAGGGTCTTACACATGGTATGAAAATATTTGCAAATAACACCTTAGTTCCTTGAAATTTATTTTTTTGTGATGAATGTTATGATGCGCATGAATGCATGAATGCAACAATCACAAACAAGGAAAACACAAACAAAGGTCAAGGGATGGATCAAGTCATTATCAAGATCAACCATCCACTTTGGTGGATTATGGTTTTCACCTTATCAACACCCAAGTCCCATTGATATTGACAAGACTTAATCGGATCAACCAAGAATCAAAGGGTTTATTATGAGTCACGAGCGTGGAGTCAGGTTAAGAACCATCCCAAAGGAGTGTACTAAGGATAAAAACATGTAAATCATGTTCTACAAAGTTCCCAAAGTCTTAATCCCATCTATCGGGTGGTATAGGTTAGGATGACTGACTCATCAACCCATAATATTCTCAAGAAAAACTCATCTGAGTGTAGTATCGTGTAACAACTGTTATCAGGTCTACACCTGAACAGTCTCTGCACTACGTCCTAAATAGGCCAAGTTAGATTAAATGTTCTATGGTCCTCGACTTCTCGGACTCCAAATCACTGAGAGTAACGCCTAACCACAAACTATTTGTGTGACAATAGTGACTCCAAAAGGGTCTCCACTGAGTAGATGGGTCTCAAGGTAACTTGTTAAGGACTACTCCACATAAGTTGAACATGACTATACCATCCTCCTATCTTAATTGCACTCAAGTTCGGGTTAGAATTTATCTCACCACTCATAGATCACTAAGCATAACAGACAGATTATATCATACAAACAAATATACAAACATAAAATATACAAATATATAAACATATAAAAAAGTAGGCTAAACCCAATGAGGACTACTCCCCAGCAGAGTCGCCACTTAATTTCTATATCGATAAATTCATGACTATCAAGCTATGGATAAACTTAACGTCAGTAAAACCAGAATTGCCACTGTAAGACCCCAATTTTGACCCTAAGATCCCTCATGCTATCTCATCATATGCATTGGCATTGGGATCACACCTTGGCATCCTCCTTACCCCTCATTCATTGGGTTTGCATTGGGAGAGATCACCAAGCACATTGGATTGTATCATACTTTGTTTTCATTATTTACTAACCAAAATGCCAAAAATATGTCAATGTATAGTTTGTTGCCTTTGTAGGTAGTGTGTACATCCACCAATGCTTCATCAAGCTCATACCTCGGGTTAAGACCCTCAATGCAAGGAGATTAATCAAGATATGGTTTACATTGGCTCTATACATCATATATGGATCCCCATGGTCTTCACATATCATTTTTATCAAGAAATCATCAATAGTTTGAAGCTTGTTTGCCTTGGAAGCCCTAATTCATCCGGGTATCTTATGTGACTTCCTCAACAAGTTTCTTCAACATTTGATCAAATATTTCAAGGGATACTTCATATTACATCCTCTTACACATATATGATCCTCCATGAGTCCCAAAAATCAAGGGAATATCAAGCTAGCAAGATGGTTCATGGTGGTTGACCAAAGAAAGTCAACTGGTCAAAACTAGGGTTCCCTAGACCCTATCTCCTATAATTTTTGTCATATGAAAATGATTCCAAGAGAAAAGTTACTCATAATGACATTCCTAATAAAACCATGGGGATCCATATATGATGTATAAAGTCAACTGGTCTTCACATACCATTGGCTCTTGACAATATCAATGGAACTTGGGTGTTGATAAGGTGAAAACCATAATCCACCAAACCAGATGATTGATATCGACAATGACTTGATCCATCCCTTGACCTTTGTTTGTGTTTTCCTTGTATGTAATCCCCTGTTTGTGATTATTGCATTCATGCATACATGCGCATCATATCATTCATCACAGCAAAATAAATTTCAAGGAACTGAGGTCTTATTTGCAAATGTTTTCAGACTATGGATTGTGGACGAAGGAAAACTAAGAAGTACAGTTTCAGATATCCTGATTTGAAAGAGCTAAGGAAGTTGTCATCCTTTGTACTAGATCCCTCGGACTTCAAGCAACGTCATGGGAAGCTTTTGTCTGTGTTATCTGTTGATGTAGTTGAAGGACTTCTGAGTGTTTTGGTTCAGTTTTATGACCCTCTCTACCGATGCTTCACTTTTCCTGATTATCAGCTTGTACCTACGCTAGAGGAGTATGCCCATCTCTTGGGAATACCCGTATCTGACAAGGTACCCTTTAGTGGATTGGAGGAGATTCCCATATCTCATATCATAGCTGAAGCTCTTCATTTGAAGAAATCTGAAATTGAAGCTCATTTGGTGAAGAAAGGAGGTATTATGGGGTTGACTTCTGAGTTCCTCATTCGTAAAGCTATTGTCTTTACTCAGGTCGGTAGTGTGGATTCTTTTCAAGCCATTTTTGTATTGCTTATTTATGGTCTAGCTTTGTTCCCTAACATTGACGGTTTTGTGGATGTTAACGCCATTAGAATTTTCTTAATTGGGAATCCTATTCCTGCTCTATTGGGTGACATGTATTTCTCTTTGCATTTAAGGAATTCTAAAGGTGGTGGGACTATTGTGTGTTGTGTTCCTCTTATGTACAAGCGGTTTATTTCGCACTTGCCTCAGACGCCTACTTTCTTGGAGAATAAACAATGTCTACGGTGGTCCTAGAGACTTCTATCTCTCACTAATGATGATATTGTTTGGTATGATTCTGCATTGAGTAGCTTGGATATTATTGACAGTTGTGGTGAATTCTCTAATGTACCTCTCATTGGTAATCAAGGAGGAATTAACTACAACCTTGCTTTGGCTCGTCAATCAACTTGGGTTCCCCTTGAGAGACAGACCAAATAACACTCAGTTAGAAGGTCTTTTCTATCAAGAGGGTAAATATCCCCAACATTTGAAGCAGAGGATGATACATGCTTGGTATAATGTGCATAGGAAAGGAAGATCCGAGCTTGGTCCATGCAACTGTGTAGCTTTGGAAGCTTACACCATTTGGGTGAAGAAGAGAGCTATGGAACTGAAGATGTTGTACGCCTGTGAAAGACCTATGTCTTTGGTTGGGGCTTAGCCATTAACTCTCTCTAACCAAGATGTAGAGGAGTTGGAAGACGCACTCACCAAGATGAAGCAAGAGAAAGATATGTGTGAAGCGCGGTTCCATGCTTTGAGCCGAAAGCATGAGGAGTTGCAACTTGAGTCGAAAGACAAGGACACACTTATTGAACTTCTCGAAGATCAAGCAGTGAAGAGACAGAGAGAGCCAGAGGGTCTGTGTTCCTCTAGTATGCCTCAGCCTACCGGTGCTTGGAAAAAGATTGTTGATCAGTTAGCCCTTGAGAAAGCTCAGATGAAGACATCCTTTGAGTCTGAGATTCGACGCATCCAAAGAAAGTATGCGCCCACAGCCAGATCATATGATGCAGTTGCTATGGATCCTTAGGATAATTAGTTTCCTTTTCTCTTATATTTGTACTTTGGTTTCTGAAATTGTACTCAGTGTAATCTTTCCAAATTTTTATGAATAAAAAGAGATTTTATGGTTAATCAAATTGTTACTATTATTATTATTTAATATTTGCAAATAGAACTTCATATATTCCTTGAAATTAAATAGACAAAAACATTTCATTTCATGCATTATTTGCATAGCAGGTTTTCTTCAGCCATATGTCTTATCAATTATTCTTCTGCGCTTAAGCCAAGCTGACTCACCGATACAACACTCACACTAATCAACCAAGGATAACGGAGCATTTAAAGCAAGAGAACAGAGAGCTAAAGGATGAGATTTCCAGGTTAACAACATTGATGGAATCTGTCTTTGCTGCACAGAAGCAGACTTCACCAACTCCTGCAACATCTCCCCAAAGGACTGTCATTTCTGAGGTTTCTACCTCAACCGTTCTTGTTGCTGCCAGCAAAACCGGTCCCTTCATGCTTGATGGATTCCCTTTGGGAATGCCATCAAACTTTATGCCTGAAGGGTATGCACCCACTTTTGTCTCTCTACCGACATCTAGCCTGGTCATGTCAGTGCCACCTCTAGTTGGTCATACTCTGCCTCATGTGGAGGACACCATTTACCATTCTGAGCCATCTGAGGGCCCAAATGTGTATGAGAAGATTGAAGAAATGAAGGACCAATTCCTCGAGTTGCGTAAAGAGTTGAAGACTCTAAGAGGAAAAGACTTGTTTGGGAAGAGTGTTGCTGACCTCTGCCTAGTGCCTAATGTGAAAATCCCGATAAAGTTCAAGGTCCCTAACTTTGAAAAGTATATGGGAAACATTTGTCCGCTAAGTCACCTTGTGATGTACACCAAAAAGATGTCAACTCAAACTGATAATGATCAGTTACTGATTCACTATTTCCAAGACAGTTTAACTGGTGCTGCTTTTAGATGGTATATGGGGTTAGACAGTAAGAGTGTCCGTACTTTCAATGACTTGGGTGAAGCCTTTGTTAAGTAGTACAAATACAATGTTGATATGGCGCCTGATAGAATCCATATGAAGCCTATATCTCAGAAGGATAAGGAGACATTCAAAGAGCATGCCCAAAGATGGAGGGAGATGGTTGCCCAAATTAGTCCACCTTTGGAAGAGAAGGAGATGAAGAAGATCTTCTTGAAGACGCTGAGTTTGTTTTACTACGAACGTATGATTTCCATTTCCCCCAATGACTTTACCGAAATGGTAAGTATGGGGATGAGGCTAGAAGAAAGAGTCTGTGAAGGACGTCTGTCTAAAGAAAAAGCATCATCTAGCAAGAAGTATGGTGGTAGTTTCTCCAAGAGGAAGGAGGGGGAAACTAATTCAGTGATTGTAGGGAGGCAGAGGAGGCCTCATGTTAGAAAGAGTTCTCAACCTCGTCAACATCAACATCAAGTTTCTTTAGTGATTCTAGTTTTTTCCAACAATTCCAACAATCAATCTATTCTGATTCAGCAACAACAACGTCAACAACAACCACAACAAAGAACCAACTACAACAACAACAATAATCAACAACAAAGTTTTGAGAGGAAGAAGGTCTCCTTTGACCCCATTCCTATGTCATACACAGAATTATATCCATCCTTGGTTCTCAAGAACCTCATTCAACTCAGAAATCCTCCACAGATTCCTGATCCACTTCCATGGTGGTTCAAACCTGAACTTCATTGTGCCTTTCACCAGGGAACCCTTGGTCACGACATCAATAAATGTTGTTCATTTAAATATGAAGTACAAAAGCTTGTGAAGAGTGGGATGGTGTCCTTTAAGGACCGAGCGCCTAATATGAAAGTTAATCCATTACCTACTCACGGTAATGCTTCAGTCAACATGGTAGATGGTTGTTCTAGTGAGTACAAGGTTTATTATGTTCTCTATATCAGACAATCTTTGGTGGCAATTCATAAAGATATTTGTTTGGTCAGTGACTGTGAGCATGACCATTATGGTTGTGTGATATGCAGTGTGAACCCTCATGGATGTGTTATTGTCAAGAGGGATATTCAGAGGTTGATGGATGAAGGACTTATTCAGATTTGTCAGTTAAGAGATATAAATGATGTGAATGTAATTGTGCTTGTGTTCAAGACCCCTGAGCGGGTAATTATCCAGTTTGATAGTAGCAAAAACAACACTTTTAATAGATCAGTATCGCCGTTAGTTATACGGTTAGCAGGCCCTGTTCAGAATGCATCCGATAAAGCTGTGGCATATCAATACAACACCACAATGATAGAAAATGGTCAAGAGGTTCCTTTACCAGTTGCAGACTATGTGGTGAATATTGATGATATTGCGAAAGTGACTCGTAGTGGTCGTTTATTTGGTCCGGTTTTTCCAAAAGAAGTAGAAGATGTTCCCGCCAGTAAGAAGGCAGAGATTCCAGTGGTGAATCTGGTTAGTGCTCTAGTGTGTCAGTCTGGTGAATCCAGCAAACTGAAGGCTAGTGATGATGATGAAGTGTTAAAATTGATAAAGAGAAATGAGTTTAATGTGGTGGAGCAGCTGCTCCAAACCACGTCAAAGATCTTTGTGTTGTCATTATTGATGAATTCTGAGGCACATAGGGAGGCATTGCAGAAAGTGCTCGAACAGGCTTATGTTGAACATGACGTGACTGTGGATCAGTTTACCACATTTTTGCCAATATCACTTCTTGCAATAATTTGAGTTTTTGTAATGAAGAGCTTCCTGAGGAAGGTAGAAACCATAATCTGGCACTCCATATTTTGATGAATTGTAAGGAGGACGCTATGTCCAATGTGTTGGTTGACACCGGGTCATCACTGAACGTGCTTCCAAAGTCAAATTTGTCCAGACTTTCCTACCAAGGCATCCCAATGAGGTACAACGGCGTGATTGTTAAAGCGTTTGATAGTTCTCGTAAAACCGTCATTGATGAAGTGGACCTTCCAATTAAGATAGGTTCAAGTGATTTCCAAATTACTTTTCAAGTAATGGATATCCACCCGGCCTATAGTTTTTTATTGGGAAGGCCATGAATTCATGAAGCTGGAGCGGTAACGCCTACTCTACACCAAAAGCTTAAATTTGTGAAGAACGGAAAGCTTGTCATTGTTGGTGGAGAGAAGGCACTATTGGTGAGCCATTTGTCATCCTTTTCTTATGTCAAAGCTGAGGAGGAGGTTGGAACACCATTCTAAGCCTTGTCTATTGTTGATGAAGTAAAGAAAACTAGGGCACCCATGTCTTCTTTAAAGGATGCACAAATGGCTATTGAGGCTGGCAACATTGACTAGTGGGGCCGAATGATAGAGATTACTGAGAACAAGAATAAGACTGGATTGGGATTTCAACCAGGGTCGTTCAACGTCAAAGCTGAAGATGTGCAACCGAGTTTCCGCGGTGGGGGGTTCATTTATAGGAATTATCAACACTCAACTGATGTGATTGAGGATGGTGACGATGAAGATGAAGCTTGCGCCAACTTTGTGACTCATCGCCAGACTTGCAACAATTGGGTTGCTGTTGATGTTCCTACTGTTATCCATCACTCTAAGTAATTTTGTTTTTCATTTTTAAGAAAAATCTTTCTCCTATGCCTAAGGGAGAAGTGAACATTGTTGGGCATTTTTATTATCATCAATAAAATACAATTTTATTCATCCACATCTATGATGTTTTAGTTTTACTTTTTACTTTTCTGAAAATGGTAATCACAAAAAATATAAATAAATAATAATCTTCCATCTGCATGAAATTTGGTCACAATCCACTTCTCTAAAATTAAAATATCAAACATTATGTAGGTTGGTTCTCAATCCCATTGAATACAATGATCCTACTCCCTCTTCAAACTTTGATTCCCCTGTGTTTGAAGCTGAGGAAGAGATTGATGATGATGAAGTATCTGATGAATTATCTCGTCTACTTGAGCACGAGGAAAAAGCCATTCATCCATTTGAAGAGCAAATTGAACTAGTCAACTTGGGTTCCGAAGATGATGTGAAGGAAGTCAAGAATAGGTGTCAACTAGGTCCAGAGGCTAAGAAGGGGTTGATTGATATTCTTAGAGAATATTCATATGTGTTTGGTTGGTCCTATCAAGACATGCCTGGTTTGGATTCTGAGATCGTAGAGCATAGATTTTTCGTTGAAGCCATAATGCCCGTCGGTCAAGCAGAAATTGAGAAGAACTCATCCTAATATGGCAGTTAAGATCAGGGAGGAAGTGCATAAGCAGATTGGTGTTGGTTTTCTTGTTAACTCCGAGTATCCACAGTGGGTGGCCAATATTTTCCTGTTTCGAAGAAAGATAGAAAAGTCCGAAAGTGTGTTAATTATAGAGATTTGAACAAATCTAGTTCGAAAGATGATTTTCCTCTGCCACACATTGACATGTTGATAATACAGCTAAATTCAAAGTCTTTTCATTTATGAACGGATTTACTGGTTATAATCAAATCAAGATGGCACCTGAAGATATGGAGAAGACCACGTTCATTACACCCTGGGGAACATTCTGTTATAGAGTGATCCTTTCGGTTTAAAGAATGTTGGTGCAACGTACCAGAGGGCTATGACCACTCTTTTTCATGATATGATGCATAAAGAGATTAAAGTCTATGTTGATGACATGATTGCCAAATCAAGTGATGAAGAAGAACATGTTGAGCATTTGTTGAAGTTATTCCAGCATTTGAGGAAGTACAAACTCCGCTTGAATCCCAATAAGTGTACTTTTGGTGTTCGTTCTGCTAAGTTGTTGGGCTTTATTGTCAGTGAGAAGGGTATTGAAGTTGATCCTGCCAAGGTCAAAGAAATACAAGAAATGCCTGCGCCAAAAACTAAGAAACAAGTCAGAGGTTTTATCGGCCGCTTGAACTATATCGCATATGACTGCCACATGTGTGCCTATATTCAAGCTTCTTCGGAAAGATCAGTCTTGTGATTGGACCAAAGATTTCCAGAAAGCGTATCAAAGAATATCTGCTTAAGCCTTCGATTCTGTCTCCGCCTGTTGAAGGAAGACCTTTGATCATGTATTTGATTGTGCTCGATGAGAGTATGGGTTGTGTTCTTGGTCAGCAAGATGAATCTGGTAAGAAAGAATAGGTGATTTACTACCTCAATAAGAAGTTCACCGACTGTGAGACTCGGTATTCTATGCTTGAAAAGACTTGTTGCATATTGCCTTGGGCTGCTAAGCGGCTGCACCAGTACATGTTGAATCATACTACATGGTTGATATCCAAAATGGATCCAATCAAGTATATTTTTGAGAAGCCTGCTTTAACTGGGAGGATTGCCCATTGGCAGATGTTGTTATCAGAGTATGATATTGAATACCGATCTCAAAAAGCTATTAAAGGTAGTGTCTTGGCTCACCAACTGATTGAAGACTATCAGTCAGGGCGGTATGATTTTCCTAATGAAGAGATTTTGTACTTGAAAATGAAATATTGTGATGAACCATTGCTTGAAGAAGGGACAGAGCCTGGTTCCCGTTGGGGTATGGTATTCGATGGAGCTATTAATTCGTATGGTAATGGCATTGGGGCAGTGATTATTACTCCTTAAGGCACTCATTTTCTGTTTACAGCTAGATTAACTTTCAAGTGTACAAACAATATGGCTAAGTATAAAGCTTGCATTATGGGGCTTGAAGAGGCCATTGATCTCAGAATAAAATATCTATACGTCTATGGAGATTTGAATTTGGTGGTGAATCAGATCAAAGGTGGATGGGAGACGAATTAACCTGGTTTGATACCATATAGAGACTATGCGAGAAGGATTTCAACTGTCTTTACAAAAGTTGAGTTTCATCATATCCCTCAAGATGAAAACCAGATGGCAGATGCTCTTGCAACATTGGCTTCCATGATTTTGGTGAAATTTTGGAATGAAGTCCCTAATTTGACTGTGATGCATCTTGATAGGCCAACACATGTGTTCTCCATTGAAGAAGTTAAACATGAAAAGTCGTGGTATTTTGATATCAAATATTTCCTTCAAAGTCATATTTACCCACCTGGGGCCTCTTTGAAAGATAAGAAGACTTTGAGGAGATTAGCTGACAACTTCTACCTGAACGGTGATGTGCTTTACAAAAGAAACTTTGATATGGTTATGCTCAGATGTGTGGATAGACACGAAGCAGACATGTTGATGACTGAAGTCCATGAAGGTTCCTTTGGTACTCATTCCAATGGACATGCTATGGTAAAGAAGATGTTAAGAGCAGGTTACTATTGGTTGACAATGGAATCTGACAGTTGCAAGTTTGTGAAGAAATTCCACAAGTGTCAAATTTATGTAGATAAGATTAATGTTCCTCCGACACTGTTGAATGTCATCTCCTCTCCACGACCCTTCTCCGTGTGGGGAATTGATATAATTGGCATGATTGATCCCAAAGCTTCAAACGAACATCGTTTTATTTTGGTGGCTATTGACTACTTCACAAAGTGGGTTGAAGCGGCATCATATACTAATGTAACCAAGCAAGTTATTGTAAGGTTCATCAAGAATCAAATTATATGTCGTTATGGTGTGCCGAGTAAGATCATTACTGATAAAGGATCTAACTTGAACAATAATATGGTGGAAGCTCTTTGTAAAGACTTCAAGATTGCGCATCATAATTCTTCTCCCTACAGATCAAAGATGAACGGGGCTGTTGAAGCTGCGAATAAGAATATCAAGAAGATCATTCAGAAAATGGTGGTAACCTACAAAGATTGGCATGAGATGCTCCTATTTTGTTTGCAAAGGGACCGTACATCCATCTGCACTTCAATAGGGGCAACCACTTTCTCTCTTGTTTATGGTATGGAAGTTATGCTCCCAATAGAGGTTGAGATCCCATCATTGTGTGTCTTGATGGAAGCCAAGTTGACTGAAGCTGAATGGTGCTAGACCAGATATGATCAGTTGAATTTAATTGAAGAGAAGAGATTGAATGCCATGTGTCATGGTCATATATAACAGCAAAAAATGAAGAAGACATTTGATAAGAAGGTCAGGCCTCGTGTGTTTAGATAAGGTGACCTTGTGCTCAAGAAGATTCTATCTTTCAAACCTGATGCTAGGGGAAAATGGACTCCTAATTATGAAGGCCCATATGTTGTGAAGAGAGTCTTTTCAGGCGGTGCTTTGATTCTTACAACTATGGATGGTGAAGAGTTCACTCGTCCTGTGAATGCTGATGCAGTCAAGAAATACTTCTCCGAAAAAAGAAAAGAATAGCTCGCTAAGTTGAAAACCCGAAAGGGAGGCTTAGGCAAAAATGAGCGTCTCGGTGGATTGAAAACCCGAAAGGGCGATCCAGGAAAAAGTTACAGACATGAAAAATAAAATTTATCCCGCTAGATTGAGTACCCCACCTTGGGGCAATCTAGGCAAAAATTAGGGATTATGGCAAGTAACTGCACTCGGTTGGTCCTGATTATTGGAGTAGTTTTGAGAAAGTTATTTGGTCCTAATTCATCATTCTCAACTGAAACTGAGAGCACAACGGATATTGAAGTTGGTAGGGAGAGTAGTGATCATTGTATTCAATGTAGCCTTTTTCCATGTAAATTACAATTTTCAACTTTTGTAAAGATCCATGGAGTCTCGTCATTTACAGACTACCACCCTATTAAATAAAGTTGAGCTTTTTATCCATTTGTTTCTACTCTTATTTATTTCAGCTAAATAAAATTGAGTTTTTATGATGATAATTTTGAAAGGAATTTATAATTTAAAACCATTTTTTTCTTAAGAATATAAAAGCAATCACTTTAAATGCAATCGATTTCAGTAAGGAATATCAACAACAGTCCGAGAGCAGGTAAGTCTTGAAATGCAAAGTTTTGTTGGTCTTCCCCAAGCAGTTGGTTTAGTATTTTTTTCCCAAACAATTCATCACTTATCCCCAGTAGAGTTGAACTGGTGATCGGTCCTTTTTGCAAACTTTTACCCCAGCTGAGTTGTAAGCTCACATCCTCAGCAGTTTTCCTAGATCCCCCGTACATAGTTTTATCTCTTGTACTCCCCAGTGGAGTTTATCTTCAAACATGGAAGTATTAATTCTAAGCAGTATTTGACTTGGTCCCCTACGAGTTTGTCTTCCATTTGATATGGTGTTGACCTAAAATTCCCCGCAGAGTTGACAGCTTGGATCCTCATCAGATCTTTTCTCTTTCCCCGGCCAGGATTGAGATATTCGGAGCTAGATGATTTGTGTTCATCCCTAACATTTTTCTCCAGTTATTTTTTCCATCTTGTTGAGATTAGCCGAGTGTTGCATTGGTGATTCAGATATGTGCTATTTGTGTTAATACCTTAGGATTGGCATTAATTTTGTAAAACAAATAATGTAATCATCTCTGTTGTTTTAATATGTTGGGTTGAAGAAGTTCAACATCTGGACCAACATGTCATGTACGATGTCACGACATCATGTCTGTGACATCGTACATGTGTAGAAAACTGAATTAATTAATTCAGTATATATTCTGGGATTAGTGAGGATATTTGGTGAATATCCTAACTCCCATGTGGAGGTCTTAAAGACTCAATCAGAATATATATAGGCTCCAAATATGGAGATATATATGGAGAGATTTTAGGATTGAAGACCTTATTTGTAGCAGAAATTTTCTGCTGTATTTGTAACAGCAAAGAAGAAGTTTGCTGCGATTTCTGAAGGCCCAAATCCAGTTGGGTGATTAGGTTATAAATAGCATATTGTAACCTAGTTTTTGTAAGCCTCATAGAATGAAAATTTAGGGGTGTGTGTGAGGTAAACCTCCCAATCTGTGGGAAGGTTACCATGTGTTTCTCAGTGTTCAAAACTTAGAGTATTTGTAACTCAAAGCCTGTAGGCAAGAGTTGTTATGGTCTTGAACGAAGCTGTGAAGCAAGTTCAAGTTGTTTTAACATTACATTGTATTTGTAGTGATAGGAATGGAAACTGGAGGTTTCTATCTAGGAGTTCCTAGGTATAGATTGCATTGGGTAGGGATTAAGTGAAGAGTTGTAAACGGGGGAGTTTAACTCTGAATTAATACTGCTGGTAGTGGATCTTCTTCCTGGCTTGGTAGCCCCCAGATGTTGGTCATGTTGGACCGAACTGGGTTAACAATTTCCTGTGTTTGTTTTCCTTCTGCATGTTATAATCCTTTTGCCATAACTCAGCTGGTATTTTAGTCTGCTTATCTAAATAATAACAGACCTAGGATATAGCCTTCTGTTTGAATGTCAATCAGAATGTTGTGACATTCATCAGTGACAGCATATACTGAATAATAGGCAGGTTGGTTTCAGTTCAGTATTTACTTAAGTCTGATCTTCACGAGGATAACAGACCTGGCCAAAGGATCATTGTGAAACTGGTAAACTGGATGTCTTGACAGTTGTTCCTGTAGGCTGATACTGAGGTAGAGACTGGTTGGTCTTTTCACAGTACAGAAAATTTAGCACTGTCCGTTTTCAGGAACATAACAGAATCAACATATGTTCTGGCTGTCAAACTGAATGTTGTGACATTCATTCTCAACAGCATGTGCTAAAGTGTAGGATGATTGGTTTTTCTGTTCAGTATTTTTCTCAGGCTATTCTTTAGGAATCTAACAGCTGAGCTAAAATCCAGGAAACCAACTACTAACCTACAATTAATGAACCTAACAAATAGTCTATTTGTTAGCAATCTAATAAGTAGAAATTAGATTAACGTGTTCAACCTTTAGGCCAGCAAACTGGAATAATCTAACAGTTGATGTTCAAATCACTATTGAGACATCTTGCTGATGACTGTGTAGGAAAATAACAGAATTTAGTGTTATGGATGATCTCTGCTGAGTCTTTCCACCAGATGCACAGAACTAGGTGTTCCTCCATTCTAGGGTGATATAGAAGCAGATGTCGTGACATCTGTGAACGTGTGCATTTTAGTACAGGGTTTAATAATTGTCTTGCAGTATTAGTTACAATGTTGGATCAGATGTCATGACTTGGAGTAGAACATCTGAAATCTGACTATGCCAGAATTTCAATTTGTATCCTTCGTGTTGTTTTGTCAACATAATCATAATCCTATACATACATATTCATGCATAAAGCATAACATCATATATTTCATTATACATTTGTTATTGCATTTGATTTCCTTATTATGATCCCCTGCTACGGTTATATTATTTCCCCATACAAATTTTATGTGTATGTCCTCTTTCAACTATAGAGTGTCAGCCCCTTACGCAGAAAGAACTTAATCTTTCTCATTCCCAACTGAGTTATTTCCTCATGGATGATTATTATTTCAGTTTCCTCCCTAGTTAATTATCTGGATGGAACCACTCCCCTTGAGTTATATCCTCATTTGGGTTGAGTCCTTGTTTGACCGTTTCTTTCTAGCTCTTACCTAGATAGATATTTTTTTAGTCCCTTGAGATTCTATTACCCAGTAACTAGTAATATTCTTCTCGATTTTTGAGTACTTTACTTTTGCCCAATACCCGGTAAAAGTAATCTACTTCCTTTACTTTCTCCAGTGGATCCGTTTTCACGTTTCCCCAGGCAGTCTATCCTTGATATGTTCATCCTAACCGATGACGGATGTTCTCCCTTTGTGGTTTTCTACCCAGTAAAAAGGTAGTTATAATTCCTATTTCATTCCCCAGAGAGTTAATCCTTGATATGTTCATCTTAACCGATGACGGATTTTCTCCTCTTTGCGGTCTTCTGCCCAGTAATCGGTAGTTGTAAATCCTGCTTCCCCCTGCTGAGTTTATCCTTGATATGTTCATCTTAACCGGTGACGAATATTCTCTTTTTGGTATTCTATCCAGTAACTAATAGATATAATTCCTTTTTTTCCCGGTAGTCTATCCTTGATATGTTCATCCTAACCGATGACGGATATTCTTTCTTTGAGTATATCCTTAATATGTTCACTTTAACCGGTGACGAACATTCTCTCTTCGGGCTTCTGCCCAGTAACCGGTAGTTGTAAATCCTATTTGATATTTTCCCCAGCAGGTTATTCTTACCCAGTAACCATTAACGAATACACCTCCTTTTTCTCAGCGAGTCATCCTTGATATTTTTACCATAATCGGTAATGGATGGCCCTCTGTAAGAGTACATTATATTCCTACCCGGTAACTGGTAATAAATAATATACTTATGGTACTGTTGTGTTGAAGATAATTCTTCTCCAGTTGAGTTTGAGTGCGTATTTCCTCAGTGAAGTCGCCAATCCCCTGTTTGGTTCAGGTATTTCAGTTTTGTTTTGATTTATCCATTTCCCCTGCAGATTTCCCTTATCCCCAACTGAGTCCTTCCATTGATTTATTTTCATGGAAGTCTCCCTCCTGTCCCCAGTTGTTTTTAAATTGTAGCCTGGCATACACACAACTATTTATCCCTAGAGTCTCTGTCTCCCCAGTGAGTTTTCCTTATGGAATGCATTATGCTCCTGTGGACTTTCAGTCTCTCCGGATTCTTTTCCTTTATGGCAATGTGTTCCCCATAGAGATTATTTTAACATTCATACCATATGCATTATGAGGTCTCTTAGAGACCAAAATTTGTTTCTATTATTGTTATTTAAGTCCATTCTACTAAGTTGATACGAAGATTTTAACCTTCACATCCTCAGTTAGAATATCCTTAAATAGGGGCAGCTGTAAGACCCCAATTTTTACCCTAAGATCCCTCATGTTATCTCATCATTTGCATTGGCTTTGAGATCACACCTTGGCATCCTCCTTACCCCTCACTCATTGGGTTTTCATTGGGAGAGATCACCAAGCACATTTTGATTGTATCATACTTTGTTTTTTTTTTATTTTTACTAACCAAATTACCAAAACATGTCAATGTATAGTTTGTTGCTTTTGTAGGTAGTGTGTGTGTCCACCCATGCCTCATCAAGCTCATATCTAGGGTTTCAGACCCTAAATACAAGGAGACCAATAAAGAGATGGTTCACATTGACTCTAGACATCATATATGGATCCCCATGGTCTACACATATCATTTTGATCAAGAATTCATCAAGAGTCTGAAGCTTCTTTGCCTTGGAAGCCCTAATTCATCTGGATATCTTATGTGACTTCCTCAACAAGTTTTTGCATCATTTGATAAAATATATCAAGGGATACTTCATATTACATCATATTACACATATATGATCCTCCATGAATCCCAAATATCAAGAGAATGTCAAGTTTGCAAGTTGGTTCATGGTGATTGACCAGAGAAAGTCAACTGGTCAAAACTAGGGTTCCCTAAATCCTATATCCTACAATTTTTGTCATATGAAAATGATTCTAAGAGAAACGTTACTCCTTATGAA
Source organism: Lathyrus oleraceus (assembly GCF_024323335.1). Classification (NCBI taxonomy): domain Eukaryota; kingdom Viridiplantae; phylum Streptophyta; class Magnoliopsida; order Fabales; family Fabaceae; genus Lathyrus; species Lathyrus oleraceus. Next base: position 126,717,075 of record NC_066579.1, read on the forward strand.
ATTCCAAACACCTTTCATGTTTAAGTCAAGAGCTAGTTTTTCTTGGAAAGACATTTTTTATGGTGAAAGATTATAGCTCATTTTGTTTGAACCCTGGTTAGAAGGTCAATTTCCAAGGACCATAACTTGCTCAATTCTTTTGAGATGAAAGTCATTCAAGTTTCATGATCAAATTAAAAATGTCCTCTTACACGTTTATGTTTGGAAGAAGTTCAAAATCAACTTGCAAATGCATGTGCCAAGAGGAAATATTATAGGTCATTTTAGGCCATTACCATTGAACAAGTGATTTTCTTCAACTTCTAAAATGCATACTTCCTTCATTACAAATCCAAATGAGGTCAAATTTGTGACCAAATTGAAGAGGTTTGAAATAGCTACAACTTTTATGAAGGAATTGTTTCCATTTGAAGTCCATAGCAAGAGTTATTCAAGGTGGAAGAAGTGAACATTTGACTTGGTACTTAGAAAATTTTCAAATATGTTTGATTCTCTAAACTTCCACCTCAAAATTCATCATGACCTAAGCTTCAAATTAAAAAGTGTTCAACATGAAAGTTGTTCTCCTTGATCTCACCTTTCCAAAAAGTCCAAAATCACTTAATTTGGCCAAGGTTTCAATGACTTGTGCATGGGTGTAATGCATGGCCCCATTTGGAAAGATTTGTGACCAATTTTCATTTCAACATTGCATGGTCCCTTGATTTCATTTCAGCATAATTTGGAATTAAGTTTGGACCCTTTGACATCATTGGTTAGGCTTTGTACACGCCCATGCGAGCATGCATGAGGTCATTGCTATTTTTGGATTTTGAATTGAGGTGTGCGAAAAGCATTGAGCAAGCCTATAAATACAAGTGCCTTGAGCTCAGAAATAGATACCTCCTGCACAAGCTTCATCCCCATTCTCTCCCAAACCCAATTGAAAGGATAAACTTTAAGATTTCTTGAGAAATCGAGTTTCAATTCTCATTCTGTTTTTGAATTGAAACTCTAAGATTCCAAGCTTTTTTAACTATCTAAATCATCTTCTGCAAGTTTCTGAAGCCAAGCCAAGGACAATTGGAAGCAAGATCAAGCAAGGTTGAAGCTCTTTCGAAGGTGAATTTTCATCTCTTCGATTCGCTCTCAATTCTTCACTATTCTTTGTGATTTTTGGTTGGCTAAAGTCCAACCAATGTAGGCAATAAGATTGAGTTGCTTTGAGGTCAAATCAAAGCAACTCAGTTCATGATCCTCAAAATTCAAATCCCTGTATCTCTTGATATACTTGGAATTGGAGAAAATTGAGGCCAAATTCGAGCTCCTGAGCATTTTTTCTTTGAATACATGTCCTTGTTTTTCATTTCCATGGTGGTTGGTGGTGGACCAGTCCGGTGAGGTCCACCAGAGAAGAAGATCGGAGCCCTAGCTCCGGTGATGTGTTGGCAATGTCCTGAACCATCATATCTTCTCCCCATGTTTTAATTCTGGCCTTCACTTCTGATTATCACGCGTGTACACGCGTTGACTGTGGTACATGATGGAGCGCGCGTTTTGGCCATCAGATTTGTCAGCTCAATTAATGGGGGAGATCTGATGGCCCTTGTTTTTTTTATTTTCTTTTTAATTTCTGAATTTATGTTTAATTTCTTTATTTTGTTTAATTCATAATAATTTCATTTTTAATCCAAAAAATATGGGACTTTCACCAAAAATCTTTAAATATTTTTCTCTTTCATTTTCTGAATTAAAATTATTTCTTGGATTAATTTTGATATTTTACATGAATTAAATGTTTTTGTGAATATTTTTAATTGTTTAAAAATACTTCTGATTTTTCAAAAATGATGAAATTTTTTGTCTAAGGTCCTTTGACCTCGTCTGACTTTGGATAAATCTCTTAGCCATTTATTTGGTGTTTTGAAGAGATTTTAGGTTTTTGTCCAAATTAAATTGAATTTTAATGCATTTTTAATTTATTATTAATTTATTTATTGTGTAAAAATTATGTTGAGCCATTTTTATGGTATTGTGATGTTTGATTGTTTGTTTGGGCCTTGGTCAAGGTTGATTTGACTTTTGTTGGATTAAAATCATTGGATTTAGGGGATTGATGAAATGTACATTTCATCTCCCAAAATGAATGGATGATTTTAATTTGATAAAATTCCTCCCATGACAAATTTTTGTTTCTCTCTTCCCCTCCTCCTTCATCTTCATCCCTATTCTTTCCCATTCCTTTCATTGACCAGTGAAATCGCAAATATCCTAAGGTTAATTGGTTCATCAATGACCTTGTGTCAGATGAACCAATAAAAGTATGGATGAGATAGGTTTATCCCTCTTGATCGTTTCTTTTAGTGTGTGGTATGTTTTAGGAGTTTGGTCGATTATACCAAATCTCTAACATGCATTAACACCTAAATTTTTATTGCCCTGCCTCAGATAGTTGTGACTTCTACATAAGTCCAATTACAATTGCTTAACATATAGCTAAATTTGACCCTAAAGGCATAGCATTCTAGTAAGTGAGATTGTAAGTCTCCCATCCTTCATGGTATTTTATGGAAACTTGGCCCTTTTTCCTTCCTATGGAAGATGTCTTGATTCAAGGATTCATGCTTGTGAATAGATGGTTGAGTGTTCTCGAAAGAATGACTTAATCAATTAAAAAGCAAAACACCACTAACATTTGACTAACTATTGTTAATATTGCTTTACTTTCAAGCCATTTACTTTATGCAATTTAATTTTTAGTCATTTATCATTCATTTCCATTTATATTTCATTTAACTTGTTTATGTTTATGTCATTTTCACTTTGCTCATTTGAGCCATATCTTGTGATTGTATATATTTGTTTGTGCATTTTGATTTTGTTTATGGTCTTAAGACCTTAAAACACCTAATAAACAACAAAAACCCTAAAAAATATTTGATGGACTATTGATCTTGATCTGAACTTTTGGACTTAGTATTAGGCAACATTCCCTATGCAAAGAGGACTTGGCCAATGCCAACATTTTGAAACCAAGTTGTTATGAATTGAGCCTTCATCTGATGTAAGTCTTGGGATTTATTTGAATTCATTTGCTACTTTGTCTTGTCGCTAATTATTGTTTTCATCTTGTGTATGATGCTTTGTTCTGAGTTGATCAAGGAATATTTCATCAGATACATGAGAAGACAAAGAAGACTGCTAGCTATGGAGTTGTTTGCTTGGATATGGCTATCTTTATTTGATGCCTTGATCTTCATGATGTCTGATATTGCCGGATTTTCCGATTATAATCAAATCAAGATGGAACCTGAAGATATGGAGAAGACCACATTCATTACACCCTGAGGAACATTCTGTTATAGAGTGATGCCTTTCGGTTTAAAGAATGTTGGTGCAACGTACTAGAGGGATATGACCACTCTTTTTCATGATATGATGCATAAAGAGATTTAAGTTTATGTTGATGACATGATTGCCAAATCAAGTGATGAAGAAGAACATGTTGAGCATTTGTTGAAGTTATTCCAATGTTTGAGGAAGTACAAACTCCGCTTGATATAAGTGTACTTTTGGTGTTCGTTCTAGTAAGTTGTTCAGCTTCATTATCAGTGAGAAGGGTATTGAAGTTGATCCTGCCAAGGTCAAAGCAATACAAAAAATGCTTGCGCCCAAAACTGAGAAACAAGTCAGAGGTTTTCTCGGCCGCTTAAACTATATCTCAAGATTTATATCGCATAAGACTGCCACATGTGCTCCTATATTCAAGCTTCTTCGGAAAGATCAGTCTTGTGATTGGACCGAAGATTTCAAGAAAGTGTTTGATAGTATCAAAGAGTATCTCCTTGTGCCTCTGATTCTGTCTCTGCCTGTTGAAGAAAGACCTTTGATCATGTATTTGATTGTGCTCGATGAGAGTATGGGTTGTGTTCTTGGTCAGCAAGATGAATCTGGTAAGAAAGAATATGAAATTTACTACCTCAGTAAGAAGTTCACCGACTGTGAGACTCGGTATTCTATGCTTGAAAAGATTTGATGTGCATTGGCTTGGGCTGCTAAGCGGCTGCGCTAGTACATGTTGAATCATAATACATGGTTGATATCCAAAATGGATCCAATCAAATATATTTCTGAGAAGCCTGCTTTAACTAGGAGGATTGCCCGTTGGCAGATGTTGCTATCAGAGTATGATATTGAATATCGATCTCAAAAAGCTATTAAAGGTAGTGTCTTGGCTGACCATTTGGCTCACCAACCGATTGAAGACTATCAGTCAGTGCAGTGTGATTTTCCTGATGAAGAGATTTTGTACTTGAAAATGAAAGATTGTGATGAACCATTGCTTGAAGAAGGGCCAAAACCTAGCTTCCGTTGGGGGATGGTATTCGATGGAGCTGTTAATTCGTATGGTAATGGCATTGGGGCAGTGATTATTACTCCTCAAGGCACTCATTTTCCATTTACAGCTAGATTAACTTTCAAGTGTACAAACAATATGGTTGAGTATGAAGCTTGCATTATGGGGCTTGAAGAGGCCATTGATCTAAGAATAAAATAACTAGACGTCTATGGAGATCCGGCTTTGGTGGTGAATCAGATCGAAGGTGAATGGGAGACGAATCAACCCGGTTTGAAAACATGTAGAGACTATGCGAGGATGATTTCAACTTTCTTTACAAAAGTTGAGTTTCATCATATCCCTCGAGATGAAAACCGGATGGGAGATGCTCTTGCAACATTGGCTTCCATGATTGTTGTGAAATTTTGGAATGAAGTCCCCAATTTGACTGTGATGCATCTGTAAGACCCCAATTTTGACCCTAATAACCCTCATGCTATCTCATCATATGCATTAGCTTTGGGATCACTCATTGGCATTCTCCTTACCCCTCATTCATTAAGTTTGCATTGGGAGAGATAACCAAGCACTTTTGATTGTATCATACTTTGTTTTTTCATTATTTACTAACCAAAATACCAAAAATATGTCAATGTATAGTTTGTTGCTTTTATAGGTAGTGTGTGTGCTCACCTATGCTCCATTAAGCTCATCTTTAGGGTTTAAGACCTTAAATGCAAGGATTTCAATCAATAAATTGTTCACATTGGTTTTAGGCTTCATATATGGATCCCCATGGTCTTCACATATCATTTTGATCAAGAATACATCAAGAGTTTGGAGATTGTTTACCTTGGAAACCCTAAGTCATCTAGGTATCTTGTGTGACTTCCTCAATAAGTTTATTCAATATTTGATCAAATATTTCAAGGAATACTTCATATTACATCATCTTATGCCTATACGATTCTTCATGAGTCCCAAAAGTCAAGAGAATGTCAAGCTAGCAAGATGGTTCATGGTGGTTGACCAGAGAAAGTCAACTAGTCAAAACCAGGGTTCCCTAGACCCTATCTCCAACAATGTTTGTCATATGAAAATTATTACAAGATAAAAGTCACTCAAGATGATAGTCCAAACAACTTGCATGTTGAGGTCAAGATCTGCTTTTGCTTGGAAAGTCATTTTGTATGGTGAAAGATTATAGATCATTTTGTCTGAACCCTAGTTTGGAGGTCAACTTCCCAAGGCCATAACTTGTTCAATTCTTATGATATGAAATAAATTAAAATTCCATGATCATATTAAAAATGTCTACTTCAATTTTGATGTTTTGAGTAAGTTCAAATTCAACTTGCAAATGCATGTGCCAAGAGGAAACATTATAGGTCATTTTGGGCCATTACCATTGAACAAGTGATTTTCCTCAACTTCTAAAATGCATAACTCCTTCATGCCAAATCCAAATAAGGTCAAATTTGTGACCAAATTGAATAGGTTTGAAAGATATACTACTTTTATGAAGGAAATATTTCCATTTGAAGTCCATAGAGAAAGTTATTCAAGGTGGAAGAAGTGAACATTTGACTTGGGACTTAGAAATTTTTTAAATATGTTTGATTTCCCAAACTTCCACCTCAAAATTCATCATGATCCAAGCTTAAAATGAAAACGTGTTCAACATGAAAGTTTTTCCCCTTGATCTCACCTTTCCAGAAAGTCCAAGATCATCTCATTTAGCCAAAGATTGAAGTATTTTCACATGGGTGCAATGTGAGGTACCATTTGGATGAATTTCATGATCCAATTCAATTCAACAATGCATGGCTTAATGCAACACCTTCAGCATGACACGTGCAAACTTTTGGACCTTTGCCAATCATTCTTAGGGATTTGTACACGTCCATGCAAGCTCATGATGGAAGGTTGCTATTTTTGAACATTGAAAAGAAAGTGTTTAGAAATGAAGTGCATTGGCTATAAATACAAGAGGAATGAGATCAGAACTTCATCAAGACCCTGCCCAAGCTTTTCTAGACCAATCCAAACCCTCATTTCCATAGAATTTCTGAAGATTTTTCTTGAAATCGAGCTTGAACTTCATCTTCTGTTTGGAAGTTCAAACTCCAAAAATTCACTTCCCTTTTCATCTCAATTGGTTTCTGCAAGGAAGAGGAAGAGAAAGCAAGCAAATCCAGATCAAGATCAAGTAAAATTGGATCAACTCGAAGGTGATTTTTCAGAAACTTCATCTCTTCGATTCTCTCTCAATTCTTCACCATTCTTTGTGATTTTTGGTTGGCTGAAGTCCTACCAATGTAGGCAACAAGATTGAGTTGCTTTAAGGTCAAATCGAAGCAACTCAGTTCATGATCCTCAAAATTCAAATCCCTGTATCTTTTTATATACTTGGAATCGGAGAAAATTGAGGTCAGATTCGAGCTCCTGAGCATTTTTTCTTTAAATCCATATCTTTGTTTTTCATTTTGGTGATGGTTGATGGTGGACCAGTCCGGTGAGGTCCACCGGAGAAGAAGACCGGAGCCCTAGCTCTGGTGATGTGTTGTCACACCTCTCAAACACAGGATCCATTCAAAATGTTTTAATCTTAGCCCTTGGTTCTGATTACCACGTGTACAACGCATTTGACTTGGTGCATGGTGGAAGGCGTGCGTGTGGCCATCAGATCTGCCACCTCAATTAATGAGGGAGATCTGATGGCCCCTGATTTTTCATATTTTCTGATTTTTCATTTAATTGTGTTATTTTGATTAATTCATATTAATTTCATTTTTAATCCAAAAAATATAGGACTTTCACCAAAAATCTTTAAATATTTTCTTCTTTCATTTTCTGAATTAAAATTATTTTTTGGATTAATTTTGATATTTTTCATGAATTAATTATTTTTGTGCATATTTTAAATTGTTTAAAAATACTTCTGACTTTTCAGAAATCATCAAAAAATTTGTCTAAGGTCCTTTGACCTTGTTTGACCTAGGATAAATATCTTGGCCATATATTTGGTGTTTTGAAGAGGTTTTAGGTTTTGACCAAACTAAATTTAATTTAAATGCATTTTTAATTTGATTTTTAATTGATTAAATGTGTAGAAATTATGTTGAGTTATTTTTATGGTCTTGTGATGTTTGATTATTTGTTTGGGTCTTGGTCAAGGTTGATTTGACTTTTGTTAACTTAAAATCATTGGATTTAGGGGATTGATGAAATGTACATTTCATCTCCCAAAATGAATGAATGATTTTAATTTAATAAAATTCCTCCCATGACCAATTTGTGTTTCTCTCATCTCCCCTCCCTCTTCATCTTCAATCCCATTCTTTCCCATCCTTTTCATTGACCAATGAAATTTCAATATCCTAAGGCTAATTGGTTCATCAATAACCTTGTGTTAGATGAACCAATACAAGTATGGATGTGATAGGTTCATCCCTTTGATCTTTTTCTTTTAGTGTGTGGTATGTTTTAGGAGTTTGGTTCGACTTACCAAATCTCTAACATGCATTAACACCTAAATTTTTATTGCCCGACCTCAGATAGATGTGACTTCTACATAAGTCCAATTACGATTGCTTAACATAGAGCTAAGTTTGACCCTAAATGCATAGAATTCTAGTAAGTGAGATTGTAAGTCTCCCATCTTTCATGGTATTATGTGGAAACTTGGCCTTTTTTCCTTCCTTTGGAAGATGTCTTGGTTCAAGGATCCATGCTTGTGAATAGATTGTTGAGTGTTCTCCAAAGAATGACTTAATCAATTGAAAAGTAAAACTCCACTAACATCTTATTAACTTTGACTGACACTAACTATTATTAATTTTGCTTTACTTTCAAGTCATTTACTTTATGCAATTTAATTTCAAGTCATTTACCATTCATTTGTCATTTACATATCATTTAACTTGTTTATGTTTATGTCATTTTCACTTTGCTCATTTTAGCCATATATTGTGATTCTATATATTTGTTTATGTATTTTGCTTGTGTTTGTGGTCTTAGGACCTTAAAATACTTAATAAATAACAAAAACCCTAAAAAATGTTTGTGTGGACTGTTGGGTTTGATCTGAGCTTTTGGACTTAGAATTAGGCAACATTCCATATGCAAAAGGACTTGGCCAATGGCAATATTTCTGAGACCAAGTTATTGCGATTTGAGCTTTCATCTGATACAAGTATTGGAAATACACTTGAATTCATCTGCTACATGGTCTTGATGAAACTGTTATTTTGGTCCCATGCTAGACCTTATTCTGAACAAAGAATCAATGAGTATTTCCTCTGATGCATAAGAAGACAAAAGAAGACTGTTAGCTATGGATCTTCTTGCTTGGATGTGGCCATCTTTATTTGATGCCTTGCTCTTCATATTTCTAATTGCTTGCTGATTATTGCTTGCTGATTATTGCTTGATTCAGAGTCCAAAGGGAAAACGAGTTTTCTATATGACATTCTTGTCTGTTGGATTGCATCCCATTGGTCAGATCTTTTCAACTCTTAACTTTTAATTTAATGCTTAGGATTAGTCTCTTCATCTCCTCCAACTTCTTAAATTTTAAAATCTCTCCCCCTTTTCAAAAACCTTCTTTGCTTGTAATTTCAAAACTTAGACCTTATTTTAAATTAGAAACTTTGGCCTTATGCCATTGCATTTTTAAACTCTTTTCTTAATCAAAATTTGTAAATGAACTTAACAATGTTGACTTAAAATTTCAAAAAGACAAAAAGAACTAACACTCATTCAGATATTTGGGCCCTCTGTGCCTATTTTAATTTAAATTTTGAGTAAAAGCAATCCATTCATTTTGAAATTGATACCATGAACTACAAGGTTTTGATTCCTCATTTTTATGTTGGTACGTAGGCACAAGTCTGAAGGTTTTGTCAAACACAAAAATATAATCAATGAATTCTTTTCTCATCCCCACACTCTATTTGTTGCAAACATCTTTTATACCAAAAACACATACACACATGAAAAAGGGCTCATTAGGAGTACCTAGAACACTTTGGGTGCTAACACCTTCCCTCTGTGTAACCAACCCCCTTACGTGTAATCTCTGGCATTTTATTAGTTTTGATTTGAAAACTTCTTATCTTTGGGTTTTGTTCGTACATTTACCTTTTCCTTTGGAAATAATAAAAGCGTGGTGGCGACTATGGTTTTATTGATGTTAAGCTTATCCATAGCTTAATGGTCATGAATTTACCACTACATAAATTAAGTGGCGACTCTGCTGGGGAGTAGTCCTCAGTGGGTTTAGCCTACTTTTTTATGTGTATATATTTGTATATTTGATGTTTGTATACTTGTTTGTGTGATATAATTTGCTTGTTATGCTTGGTGGTCTCTGAGTGGTGAGATAAGTTCTAACCCGAACTTGAGTGCAAATAAGATAGGAGGATGGTATAGTCATGTTCGACTTGTGTGGAGTAGTCCTTAACAAGTTGGCTTAAGACCCATCTACTCAATGGAGGCCCTTTTAGAGTTACTAATATCACACAAGTTATTTGTGGCTAGGCATTACTTTCTCTGATTTGGGGTCTGAGAAGCTGAGGACCGTAGAACATTTAACCCAACTTGGCCTATTTAGGATGTAGTACGGAGACTGTTCAAGTGTAGACCTGATAACATTTGTTACGTGATACTACACTCAGACGAGTTTCTCTTGAGAATATTATGGGTTGATAAGTCAGTCATCCTAACCTATAATATCTGATAGATGGAATTAAGACTCTGGGAACTTTTTAGAACATGATCTACAGGTTTTTATCCTTAGTACACTCCTTTGGGTGGTTCTTAACCTGACTCCATGCTCATGACTCGCAACAAACCCTTTGATTCTTGGTTGATCCAATCAAGTCTTGTCAATATCAATGGAACTTGGGTGTTGATAAGGTGAAAACCATAATCCACCAAAATGATTGATTGATCTTGACAATGACTTGATTCATCCCTTGACCTTTGTTGGTTTGCCTTGTGTGTGATGCCTTGTTTGTGATTCTTGCATTCATGCATTCATGCGCATCATGACATTCATCACACGAAAATAACTTCAAGGAACTAAGGTCTTATTTGCAAAATATTTTCAGACCATGGGAAGCTTTTGTCTGATGTTCTGATTTGAAAGAGCTAAGGAAGTTATCATCCTTTGTATTAGATCCCTTATTCTTCAAGCAACGTCATGGGAAGCTTTTGTCTGTATTATCTATGATGTGGATGAAGGAATCTTGAGTGTGTTGGTTCAATTTTATGATCCTCTCTACCGTTGCTTCACTTTTCCCGATTATCAGCTTATGCCTACATTAGAGGAGTATGCCCGTCTCTTGGGAATACCTATTTTTGACAAGGTGCCTTTTAGTGGATTGGAGAAGATTTCCAGATCTTATATCATAGCTGAAGCTCTTCATCTGAAGAAGTCTGAGATTGAGGCTCATTGGGTGAAGAAATGAGGAATGTTTGGATTGACTTCTGAATTTCTCATAGGAAAAGCTACTGTCTTTGCTCAAGCCAGTAGTGTGAACGCTTTTGAAGCCATATTTGTGTTGCTCACATATGGTTTAGCTTTGTCCCCTAACATTGATGGTTTTATTGATGTTAATGCCATTAGAATCTTCTTGATTGGGAATCTTGTGCCTACTCTGTTAGGTGATATGTATTTCTCTTTTCATTTAAGGAATTCTAAAGGTGGTGGGACTATTGTGTGTTGTGTTCCTCTTCTGTACAAGTGGTTTATTTCGCACTTGCCTCAGATGCCTGCTTATTTGGAGAACAAACAATGTCTACGGTGGTCTCAGAGACTCATGTCTATCACTAATGATGATATTGTTTGGTACGATTCTACATTGAGTAGCTTGGATATTATTGATAGTTATGGTGAATTCTCTAATGTGCCTCTCATTCGTACACAAGGAGGAATCATTTACAACCCTACTTTGGCTCGTCGTCAACTTGTGTTCCCCTTGAGAGACAAACCTAATAACACTCGGTTAGAGGGTCTTTTCTATCAAGAGGGTAAAGATCCCCAACATTTTAAGCAGAAGATGATACATGCTTGGCATAATGTGCATAGGAAAGGAAGAGCTGAGCTTAGTCCGTACAACTGTGTAGCTTTGGAAGCTTATACCACTTGGGTGAAGAAAAGAGCTTTGGTTTGAAGATGTCGTATGCTTGTAAGAGACCTATGTCTATGGTTGTGGTTGAGCCATTAACTCTCCCTAACTAAGATATAGAGGAGTTGGAAGACGCACTCACCAAGATGAAGTAAGAGAAAGACATATGGGAAGATCGATTCCATGCTTTGAGCCGAAAGCATGAGGAGTTGCAGCTTGAGTCGAGGGACAAGGACGTGCTTATTGAACTTCTTGAAGACCGGGCAGTGAAGAGACAGAGAGAGCCAGAGGTTCCATCTACCTCTAGTATGCCTCAACCATCCGGTGCTTGGAAGAAGATTATTGATCAGCTTCTCCTTGAGAAGGCTCAGATGAAGACATTCTTTGAGTCTGAGATTCGACGCATCCGAAGGAAGTACGCACCAACAACCAGATCATCTAACACTGTTGTTAGGGGATCCTTAGGATGATTAGTTTCCTTTTATCTTGTATTTGTACTTTGGTTTCTGAAAATGTACTCAGTGTAGTCCTTTCAAATATTTTATGAATAAAAATAGAAACTTTTATGGTCAATCAAATTGCCACTACTATTATTTGCAAATAGAACTTCATGTGTTCCTTGAAATTAAAAACAAACAAAAACATTTCATTTCATGCATCATTCACATAACAGGTTTTCTTCTGCCAGATGTCTTATCGGTTATTCTTCTATGCTTCAGCTAAGCTGACTCACCGATACAACACTCGCGCTAATCAACCCAGAACTATGGAGCATTTGGAACAAGAGAACAGAGAGCTGAAGGATGAGATTTCCCGACTGACTGCCATGATGGAGTATGTTCTTGCTGCGCAGAGTCAGTCTTCACCAACTCCCGCAACTCTTCCCCATAGGACTATCATCTCCGAGGTTGTTACCTCAACCATTCCTGTTGCTGCTACTCAATCTGGTCCAACTACGCCTGCTGGATTCCCGTGGGGGATGCCACCAAATTTCATGCCTGGAGGGTTTGTGCCTGCATTTTCTTCTATGCCGGCATCTAGCCCGGCCATGTCCGTGCCACCTCCAGTTGTTCATACCTTGCCTCGTGTTAAGGACACCATCTACCATTCTGAGTCGTCTGAGGGCCCAGATGTTTATGAGAAGATGGATGAAATGAAGGATCGGTTCCTTGAGATGCGCAAGGAGTTGAAAACGTTGAGAGAAAAAGACTTGGTTGGTAAGAGTGTTGTTGAACTCTGCTTGGTGTCAAATGTAAAGATCTCGATGAAGTTCAAAGTCCTTGACTTTGAAAAGTATAAGGGAAACACCTATCCTTTGAGTTACCTTGTGATGTACGCCAGAAATATATCAACTCAAACTGATAATGATCAGCTTCTGGTTCACTACTTTCAAGACAGTTTGACAGGTGCTGCTCTGAGATGGTATATGGGGCTAGACAATGCAAGTATTCATACATTCAATGATTTGGGTGAAGCTTTTGTGAAGTAGTACAAGTATAATGTGGATATGGGGCCTGATAGAGACCAGTTGAGGTCGTCTCAGAAGGATAAAGAGACATTTAAAGAGTATGCTCAAAGATGGAGAGAACTTGTTGCTCAAATTAATCCTCCATTGGAAGAGAAGGAGATGATGAAGATTTTCCTGAAGACCCTGAGTTTGTTTTATTACGAATGAATGATTTCCAGCGCCCCTAGTGCCTTTACCGAAATGGTAAATATGGGGATGAGGTTAGAGGAGGGAGTCCATGAAGGACGTCTGTATAAGGAAGAAGTGTCATCCAGTCAGAAGTACGGTAGTGGTTTTGCCAAAAGAAAGGAAGGGGAAACCAACTCAGTATCTGTGGGGAGGCAGAGGATGCCTCATGTCAGAAGAAATCCTCAACCGCGTCAGCATCAACACCAAGTTTCATCAGTAATTCCAGTGTTTTCCAATAAATCCAACAAACAATCTATTCCAATTCAGCAACAACAACGTCAACAACAACCACAACAAAGAACCAACTTCAATAACAACAACAACAATAATCAACAACAGAAATTCAAGAGGAAGAAGGTCTCTTTTGACCCTATTCCTATGTCATATGCCGAACTGTATCCATCCTTGGTTCTCAAGAACGTACTTCAACCCAAAAATCCACCTCAAATTCCCGAGCCACTTCCATGGTGGTTCAAACCTGAACTCCGTTGTGGCTTTCACCAAGGAGCTTATGGCCATGACATTGAGAACTGTTACCCATTGAAGTATGAGGTACAGATGCTTGTAAAGAGTGGGATGGTGTCCTTTGAGGATCGTGCATCGAATGTGAAATCCAATTCTTTGCCCGCTCATGGTAATGCTTCAGTCAACATGGTAGATAGTTATTCTAGAGAGTATAAGGTTTATGATGTTCACCATATCAGACAGTCTTTGGTTGCCACTCATAGAGATATTTGTTTGGTCAGCGATAGTGAGCATGACCATGATGGTTGTGTGATATGCAGCGTGAACCCTCGAGGATGTGTCATTGTCAAGAGGGACATTCAGAGGTTGATGGATGAAGGGCTTATCCAAATTTGTCAATCAATGGAGGTAGATGATGTGAATGTGATGGTGCCAGTATTCAAGACCCATGGGTGGGTAGTGATTCAGTTTGACAGCAGCAACATCGTCAATAGATCGGTATCGCCGTTGGTAATATGGTTAGTGGGTCTTGTCCCATACGCATATGATAAAGATATTCCCTATCAGTATAATGCCACAATGGTGGAGAATAGTCAAGAGGTTCTGTTGCCTGTGACAAAATCTGTGGTGAATATAGTCGATATCACAAAGGTGACCCGTAGTGGTCGTGTATTTTGTCCGGTCTTTCCAAAGGAAATAGAAGAGACTGCAGTTAGCAAGAAGGTGGATGTGCCCGTGGTAAATCCAGTTACTGCTCCAGTGTGTCAGTGTGGTGAATCCAGCAAGTTGAAGCCTGCTGATGATGAGGTATTAAGATTGATTAAGAAGAGTGAGTGTAATATGGTGGAGCAGCTGCTCCAAACCCCGTCAAAGATTTCAGTGTTGTCTTTGTTGATGAATTCTAAAGCACATAGAAAAGCATTGCAAAAAGTGTTAGAGCAAGCCTATGTGGAGCACGACGTGACTGTGGATCAGTTCGATCACATTGTGGCCAACATTACTGCTTGCAATAATCTGAGCTTTTGTGATGAAGAACTTCCTGAGGAAGGTAGAAATCACAATTTGCGTTGCATATTTCGATAAATTGCAAGGAGGATGTGTTGTCTAATATGTTGGTCGATACTGGTTCATCTCTGAATGTACTCCCAAAGTCGACTATGTCCAGACTCTCGTACCAAGGCGCCCCGATGAGGTATAGTGGCGTAATTGTCAAAGCGTTTGATGGTTCTCGCAAAACCATCATTTGAGAAGTGGACCTTCCAGTCAAGATAGGTCCGAGTGATTTTCAGATTACTTTTCAAGTAATGGATATCCACCCGGCCTATATCTGTTTATTGGGAAGGCCATGGATTCATGAAGCTGGAGCTGTAACATCCACTCTGCACCAAAAGCTTAAATTTGTGAAGAACGACAAGCTTGTCATTGTTAGTAGGGAGAAGGCGCTTTTGGTGAGCCATCTATCATCCTTTTCGTATGTTGAAGCCAAGGAGGGGGTTGGGACTCCGTTCCAAGCCTTGTCTATTGCTGAAGTGAAGAAAACTGGGGCGCTCATGTCTTCTTTCAAGGATGCTCAGAAAGCTATTGAAGCAGGCAGTACAGATTAATGGGGCCGAATGGTAGAAGTTGTCGAGAATAATAATATGGCCGGATTGGGATTTCTACAAGGGCCATTCTACGTCAAAGTTGGAAATGTGCAACTGAGTTTCCGCAGTGGAGGGTTCATCCATGGTAATGAACAAGATTCAACTGTTGTGATCGAAGATGATGGAGATGAAGACTGCGCCAACTTTGTGACGCATGGCAAGACTTGCAACAATTGGGTTCCTTTTGATATTCCTACTGTTATTCATCACTCTAAGTAATTTGTTTTCATGTTTTAAGAAAAATCCTTCTCCTATGCCTAAAGGAGAAGTGAACATTGTTAGGCATTTTCAATTATCATTAATAAAATGCAATTCTATTTCATCCACATCTATGATGTTTTATTTTTACTTTTTGCCTTTCTAAAACTGGTAATCACATACACCATAAATAAATAATAATTATCCATCTGCATAATATTTGGTCACAATTCACTTCTCTAAAATCAAAATATCAAATCATTATGCAGGTTGGTTCCCAAACCCATTGAATACAATGATCCTACTTCCTCCAAACTTTGATTTCCCAGTGTTTGAGGCTGAGGAAGAGACTGATAAAGAAGTATCAGATGAATTATCTTGTCTACTTGAGCATGAGGAAAAAGTCATTCAGCCATTCGAAGAGCAGATTGAGCTAGTCAACTTGGGTTCTGAGGATGATGTGAAGAAAGTCAAGATTGGGACTCAACTGTGTCCAGAAGTTAAGAAGGGGTTGCTTAATCTTCTTCGAGAGTATTTAGATGTGTTTGCTTAGTCCTATCAAGACATGCCTGGTTTGGATTTTGAAATTGTGGAGCATAGATTGCCATTGAAGCCAGAATGCCCTCCGGTCAAGCAGAAGTTGAGGAGGACTCATCCTGATATGGCAGTAAAGATCAAAGAAGAAGTGCAGAAAAAGATTGATGCCAGTTTTCTTGTTACCGTTGAGTATCCACAGTGGGTGGCCAATATTGTGACTGTTCCGAAGAAGGATGGAAAAGCCTGTATGTGTGTTGATTACAGAGATTTAAACAAAGCTAGCCTGCAAGATGATTTCCCACTGTCGCACATTGATGTGTTGGTAGCCAATACAGCTAAATTCAAAGTCTTTTCGTTTATGGATGGATTTTCCAGTTATAATCATATCAAAATGACACCCGAAGATATGGAGAAGACTACATTCATTATGTCCTGGGGAACATTCTGTTATAGAGTGATGCCTTTCGGTTTAAAGAATGCTGGTGCAACATACCAGAGAGCTATGACCACTCTTTTCATGATATGATGTATAAAGAGATTGAAGTCTATATTGATGATATGATTGCTAAATCAAGTGATGAAGAAGAACATTTTAAGCATTTGTTGAAGTTATTCCAGCATTTGAGGAAGTATAAACTCCGCTTGAATCCCAATAAGTGTACTTTTGGTCTTCGTTCTGGTAAGTTGTTGGGATTTATCGTCAGTGAGAAGGGTATTGAAGTTGATCCTGCCAAGGTCATAGTAATAAAAGAGATGCTTGCGCCCAAAACTGAGAAGCAAGTCAGAGGTTTTCTCGGTCGCTTGAATTATATCTCAAGATTTATATCGCATATGACTGGCACATGTGCGTCTATATTCAAGCTTCTTCGGAAAGATCAGTCTTGTGATTGGACCGAAGATTTCCAGAAAGCTTTTGACAGTGTCAAAGAGTATTTGCTTAAGCCTTCGATTCTGTCTCCGCCTGTTGAAGGAAGACCATTGATCATGTATTTGATTGTGCTTGAAGAAAATATGGGTTCTGTTCTTGGTCAGCAAGATGAAACTGGAAAGAAAGAATATGATATTTACTAACTCAGTAATAAATTCACCGAGTGTGAGACTCAGTATTCTATGCTTGAAAAGACTTGTTGCGCATTGGCTTGGGCTGCTAAGCGTCTGCGTCAGTATATGTTGAATCATACTACTTGGTTGATATCCAAAATGGATCCAATTAAGTACATTTTTTAGAAGCCTTCTTTAACTGGGAGGATTGCCCGTTGGTAGATATTGTTTTCTGAGTATGATATTGAGTACTAAGCTATCAAAGGTAGTGTCTTGACTGACCATTTGGCTCACCAACCAATTGAAGATTACCAGTCAGTGCATTATGATTTTCCTGATGAAGATATTTTGTACTTGAAAATGAAAGATTGTGATGAACCATTGCTTGAGGAAGGGCCAGAACATGGTTCCCATTGGGGCATGGTATTTGATGGAGCTGTTAATCAGTATGGTAATGGCATTGGGTAGTGATTATTACTCCTCAAGGCACTCATTTTCCGTTTACATTCAGATTAACTTTCAAGTGTACGAATAATATGGCTGAGTATGAAACTTGCATTATGGGGCTTGAAGAGGCCATTGATCTCAGAATCAAATATCTTGACGTCTATGGAGATTCAGCTTTGGTTATAAATCAGATCAAAGGTGAATGGGAGACGAATCAACCCAGTTTGATACCATATAGAGATTATGCAAGGAGGATTTCAACTTTCTTTACAAAGGTTGAGTTTCATCATATCCTTCGATATAAAAATCGGATGGAAGATACTCTTGTAACGTTGGCTTCCATAATTGTGGTGAAATTATGGAATAAAGTTCCTAATCTAATTGTGATACATATTGATAGGACAACCTATGTGTTTGTTGTTGAAGAAGTCAAAGACGAAAAACCATGGTATTTTGATATCAAGTGTTTCCTCTAAAGTCAGATTTACCCGTCTGGGGCATCTTTGAAAGATAAGAAGACTTTGAGAAGATTAACTGGCAACTTCTACTTAAATGGTGATGTGCTTTACAAGAGAAACTTCGATATGGTTTTGCTCAGATGCGTGGATAGACACGAAGCAGACTTATTGATGACTGAGGTCCATGAAGGTTCCTTTGGTACTCATTCCAATGGACATGCTATGACTAAGAAGATGTTGAGAGCAGGTTACTATTGGCTGAAAATGGAATTTGACTATTGAAAGTTTGTGAAGAAGTGCCACAAGTGTCAAATATATGCAGATAAGATTCATGTTCCTCCGACACTATTGAATGTCATTTCCTCTCCATGGCCCTTCTCCATGTGGGGAGTTGATATGATTGTCATGATTGAGCCTAAATCTTCAAATGAACATCGCTTCATTTTGGTGGTTATTGACTACTTCACAAAGTGGTTCGAAGCGGCATCGTATGCAAATGTAACCAAGCAAGTTATTGTGAGGTTTATCAAGAATCAGATTATATGCCGGTATGGTGTGCCAAGTAAGATCATTACTGACAATGGATTGAACTTGAACAACAATATGGTGGAAGCTCTTTGCAAAGACTTCGAGATAGCACACCATAATTCTTCTCCTTACAAACCTAAGATGAATGGGGCTGTTGAAGCTACGAATAAGAACATCAAGAAGATCATTTAGAAAATGGTTGTGACGTATAAGGATTGGCATGAGATGCTCCCATTTGCTTTGCACATGTATCGTACATCCATCCGTACTTCAACAGGGGTAACCCCTTTCTCACTTGTTTATGGTATGGAAGTTGTGCTCCCAGTAGAGGTTGAGATCACATCGTTGCGTGTTTTGATGGAAGCCAAGTTGACAGAAGTTGAATGGTGTCAGACCAGATATGACCAGCTGAATTTAATTGAAGAGAAGAGGTTGACTGCCATGTGCCATGATCAGTTATACCAGCAGAGAATGAAGAAGGCATTTGATAAGAAGGTCAGACCTCGTGTGTTCAGAGAAGGTTACCTTGTACTGAAGAAGATTTTATCTTTCAAACCAGATGTTAGGGGAAAGTGGACTCCTAATTATGAAGGCCCATATGTTGTAAAAAGAGTCTTTTCAGACGGTGCATTGATTCTTACAACTATGGATGGTGAAGACTTCATGCGTCATGTGAATGCTGATGCAGTCAAGAAATACTTTTCCTAAAAAGAAAAGAACGGCTCGCTAAGTTGAAAACCCGAAAGGGCGGCTTAGGCAAAAATGAGCGTCTCGGTGGATTGAAAACCCGAAAGGGCGTTCTAGGCAAAAATTAGAGACATAAAATAGAAAATTTATCCCGATAGATTGAGTACCCCACCTTGGGGCAATCTATGCAAAAATTAGGGATCATGGCTAGTAACTGCATTCGTTTGATCTCCGGTTTTGAAAACCGTTTTGAGCAAGACAGTCAACTCTAATTCGTCATCCTCAACCGAAGCCAAGAGCACAGTGGATATTGAAGTTAGTAGAAGGATTAATGATCATTGTATTCAATGTAGCCCTTTTCCATGTAAATTACCACTTTTCAACTTTTGTAAAGATCTACGGAGTCTTGCCATTTACAGACTACCATTCTATTAAATAAAGTTGAGCTTTTTATCCAATTTGTTTCTACTCTTGTTTATTGTTCAGCTAAATAGAATTGAATTTTTTTATGATGATAATTTTGAAATTTTTGAAATAATAAAAATCATTTTTCTTAAAATAATAAAAGCAATTACTTTTAAAAGCAATTGATTTCAGTAAGGAATATCAACAGCCGCCTGAGAACAGGTGAGTCCCAAAGTGCGGAGCGTTGTTAGTCTTCCCCAAGTAGTTGGTTTGGTCACTTTTTCCTCCCCAGCGACAAATGAGTTCCCCGACTGAGTTGGTTAATCACCTCCCTATCTGAGTTGTAGGTGCATATTCTCAACGTTTTGTTTAGATCCAGCAGAGAGTTCTATTTCCCCCAAGTCCCCAGCGGAGTACACTCTTGGTTCTCGCCAGCACTGATTCTTGAGCAGTAGTTTTGGTCCTCTGCAAGGTTGTCTCCCATTTTGTATGGTGTTGACCCAAAATTCCCCGCAGAATTGATGATTCAGGTCCTTAACAGATCTTTTATCCTTCCTCAGCAGGGTTTAAGATATTCAGAGATGGAGGATTTACATTCATCCCCCATTTTTTTTCTCCAGTGGTTGCTTCCATCTTGTCGAGATTAGCCGAGTGTTGTAGCGATGGTTCAGATCAATGACATTTGTATCCTTTGTGATTGTTTTATCCGCATAATCATCAATCATACATATACATATACATTCATGCATCGGATATTTCATTATGCATTATTATTGCATTTGATTCCTTATCTTTCTGATCCTCTGCTATGGGGATATTATTTCTCCATACAGATTTGGTGCGTCTGTCCTCCTTCAATTGTAGAGTGTCATCCCCTTAAGCAGAAAGAATTTAACCTTTCTCATTCCCCTCTGAGTTATTTCCTCGTGGATGATTATTATTTTAGTTTCTTCCCCAGTTAATTGTCTGGATGGAACCATTACCCTGAGTTATATCCTTATCGGGTCGAGTCTTTGTTTGACCGTTTCTTTCTAGCTTTTACCTAGATGGAGACTTTTGGTCCCCCGAAAGTTTATTACCCAGTAATTGGCAATATTCTCTTCGGTTTGCGAGTACTTTACTCTTGACCAATACCCGGTAAAAGTAATCTACTTCCTCTTAATTTTCCCTAGTGGATTCGTTTTACGTCTCCCCAGGTAGTATATCCTTGATATGTTCATCCTAACCGATGACGGATATTCTTCGCTTTGAGTCTATCCTTGATATGTTCATCTTAACCGATGACGGATATTCTCCTCTTTGTGGTATTCAACCCAGTAAAAAGGTAGCTGTAATCCCTATTTTCATTCCCCAGAGAGTTAATCCTTGACATGTTCATCCTAACCGATGGAGGATTTTCTCCCCTTTGCGGTCTCCTACCCAGTAACCGGTAGTTGTAAATCCTGCTTTCCCCTGCTGAGTTTATCCTTGATATGTTCATCTTAACCGGTGACAGATATTCTCTTTTCGGTATCCTATCCAGTAACTGATAGATATAATTCATACTTTTCTCCGGCAGTCTATCCTTGATATTTTCACTTTAACCAGTGACGAATATTCTTCCCCTTGAGTCTATCCTTGATATGTTCACTTTAACCAATGATGGATATTCTCTTTCTTTGCTCTTCTGCCCAGTAACCGGTAGTTGTAAATCCTATTTGATATTTTCCCTAGCAGGTTCTTCTTACCCAGTAATAGGTAACGAACACATCTCTTTTTTTTCTCAGCGAGTCATCCTTGATATGTTTACCCTAACCGGTAACGGATGTCTCTCTGTTAGGGTATGTTATCTTCCTACCCAGTAACCGATAATGGATAATATACTTCTGGTACTCCTGTGTTGAAGTTCATTCTTCCCCAGTGGAGCTTGAGTGCGTATTTCCTCAGTAAAGTCGCCAATCCCTGTTTGGCGACGTGATGGTTTTTGAAGTCCTGCTTCTGATCATCTGTCATTTTGCTTCTGTCAATGACAACGTCAGCATCAGATACAGGAGGTGTGTAGTCGATTGTGACTATGTCCTATAGATCAGCATCATAGCCCAGAAAGAAACTTTCAATTCTATCTTTCCAATAATCAAATTTTTCTCCATCAAAGATTGGAGGTTTAGCATTGTAACTATCTCTTTCATTGGTGTTGGTCATAGTGTTTTTCTCACGCTGGATCTCTCTACACTGTTAAGTGTTTGATTAGAAAATCAATAACAGAGTCGAAGCTCTGATACCAATTGAAGGTAGAGAAAAACAAGAAAGGGGGGTTGAATTGTTTTAGAAAATAAAAACTTTTTAAGAACTTAGACACACGCAGAATAAAAGATTTCAACACAGAATTTTATACTGGTTTGCTTGAGAATCAAAGCTACTCCAGTCCACCCGACCAAAGTGATTTCGCCTTCAAAAAGGACTTAATACACTAATCTTGAAAGATTACACAAACAACCGTTCTAAGAGAAATAATCCCTTGACCCTCTCAAGTATTCAGACTACACAAAGTCACTTGAGGAAATATCTTAGCAATGATATGATTTGTAATGAATAATGCTTCTAACAATAAGCAAATATTATAGAATATAATAGCAAGAAGTGTTTTTCACGTTAGAGCAGCAGCTCGTGAGAGAGTGAAAAGAAAGCAATGGAAGAGATGTATTCTCGTGTGTCAGCGTTTGATTTGTGAAGCGTTTCATCCTTTTTATAGGAGATTGAGATAACTGTTGGTAGCTGTTAATGACAGAATCTTAGTCATTGAGGAATGATTAATGTCATTACTCTCCTTGTTCTTTCCAAAGTAGTATGGAGCACAATAACTTCTTTCTAAAGATAGTTTCTTTCCATATCCAAGTTTCTTCAACGTTAAGCTTTCTTGAATCAGCGGATCTTAATCAGAGTCTTCTTTTAGCAATTTGCGTCTTTAGAGGATGCTTGTATCTGACTGTCATAAGAGTTTCTCTTTATTCGACTTCTTCAAAGCGTATGTCTTTAGAGTCTGGATTCATTCTTTTTTTTCAGAGTGTATGACTTCTTTATTTTTGCTAGCGCTTGTTGGATCGGAGTCAGAAACTTATGGTTACGTTGCTTCTGAGTAGTATCTTAGCGCTTGATTCTGTATCTGATGATTATCTATCTGATTGTTTTGATCAGAGTCCTGCGCACTTAGAAAAAATTTGTTAGGGTGCCATTTTTGTTTCATCCTTTGTTATCATCAAAATCTTAGAGATACATTGTAGAACTAAATTTGTTCTTACAATATTCAATGTAGCCCTTTTCCATATAAATTACCATTTTCAACTTTTGTAAAGATCCATGGAGTCTCGTCATTTACAGACTATCATCCTATTAAATAAAGTTGAGCTTTTTATCCATTTGTTTCTACTCTTATTTATTTCAGCTAAATAAAATTGAGTTTTTATGATGATAATTTTGAAAGGAATTAATAATTTAAAACCATTTTTTCTTAAGAATATAAAAGCAATCACTTTAAAAGCAACCGATCATAGTAAGGAACATCAACAACAGTCCGAGAGCAGGTAAGTCTTGAAATGCGAAGTTTTGTTAGTCTTCCCCAAGCAGTTGGTTTGGTATTTTTTTCCAAACAATTCATCACTTATCCCCAGTAGAGTTGAGCTGGTGATCGGTCCTTTTTTCAAACTTTTACCTCAGTTGAGTTGTAAGCTCACATCCTCAGCAGTTTTCCTAGATCCTCCGTGCAGAGTTTTATATCTTGTACTCCCCGGCGGAGTTCATCTTCAGACACGAAAGTATTAATTCTGATCAGTTTTTGACTTGGTCCCCTACGAGTTTGTCTCCCATTTGATATGATGTTGACCTAAAATTCCCCGCAGAGTTGACAGCTTGGATCCTCAACAGATCTTTTCTCTTTCTCGGACCAGGATTTAGATATTCGGAGCTAGATGATTTGTGTTCATTCCCAACATTTTTCTCCAGTTGGTGTTTCCATCTTGTTGAGATTAGCTGGGTGTTGTAGTGGTGATTCAGATCTGTGATATTTGTATCCTTCGTGTTGTTTTGTCAACATAATCATAATCAATACATACATATTCATGCATAAAGCACAACATCAGATATTTCATTATACATTTGTTATTGCATTTTATTTCCTTATTCTGATCCCCTAGTACGGTTATATTATTTCCCCATACAGATTTGGTGTGTCTGTCCTCTTTCAATTATATAGTGTCAGCCCCTTAAGCCGAAAGAACTTAATCTTTCTCATTCCCCACTGAGTTATTTCCTCGTGGGTGATTATTATTTCAGTTTCCTCCCCAGTTAATTATCTGGATGGAACCACTCCCCTTGAGTTATATCCTCATTTGGAGTGAGTCCTTGTTTGACCGTTTCTTTCTAGCTCTTACCTAGATAGATATTTTTTTGGTCCCTTGAGAGTCTATTACCCAGTAACTAGTAATCTTCTTCTCGATTTTTGAGTACTTTACTTTTTCCCAATACCCCGTAAAAGTAATCTACTTTCTTTACTTTCTCCAGCGAATCCGTTTTCACGTTTCCCCAAGCAATCTATCCGTGATATGTTCATCCTAACCGATGACGGATATTCTCCCTTTATGGTTTTCTACCCAGTAAAAAGGTTGTTATAATTACTATTTCATTCCACATAGAGTTAATCCTTGATATGTTCATCTTAACCGGTGACAGATTTTCTCCTCGTTGCAGTCTTCTGCCCAGTAACAGATAGTTGTAAATCCTGTTTCCCCCTGTTGAGTCTATCCTTGATATGTTGAGTCTATCCCTGTTGAGTTTATCCTTGATATGTTCATCCTGTTTCCCCTTGTTGAGTCTATCCTTGATATGTTCATCCTTAGGCAGTATTGTAAGACCCTAAGATCCCTCATGGCATCATATCATTGCTCATTGCATTGCCCCAAGGACCATAACATGTCTTGGCCCCTTTACCCTTGGGTTGGGACTTGTGTGAGTGGTTTGATACCACCAAGCATGCTTGAATTGTATATCATTGCTTTTCTTATTTTGTTTACTAACCAAAAGCACAAAAATATGTCACTAACCTCTTTCGTTTTGAAGCTTAAGCAATCATGAGATCCCTTGCCCCTAGGAGGCCCCTATGCTCAATGAAGTGGCCAGATGAAGATGAAAGCAACCATGACAATGGTTCCTAAAGCTCTCAATCATCATATATGTCTCCAAAGTATCTCAATTTTTCAATTTGATCAAGATAAACCAGAGGGCTTGAGGATTGTTTCCCAAGGAAACCCTAATTCAACTGTGCATTGACTGTGCCTTGCTCATGAAGCAACCTCAAACCATGATCAAATTCAATCAAGGGAAGTTATTTCATTCATAATTTTATGCATATATGAGCCTATGTGAGTATCCTCAATCATTCATTCATCAAGATTTGAAGTTTGGACTTGAGAAGTTGACCAGTCAAGTCATTTGACCAAATTGGAATCCACTGAGACCTAAATTTTGATGTGTTTGTAAAATGAAGATGACCCCAAGAGTAAAAGTGTTCTTAAGAACCATATGAACAACGTTCATGTTCATCAAAAATCCATTTGAAACTTGGAAGGTCATCATTCATTTCAATACATTATAGGTCATTTTGACTGAAACCCTAATTTTGGGTCAACTTCCCAAGGACCTAACTCACTCATTATTTATGATTTTGAGGTTAGACTAATTGAATTGGAAAGCTTAAGGTGTATAACTCAAATGTTATGTTGGACAAAATTTCATAATCCTAAAAGAAACACATGTGATAATACAAAACATTATAGGTCACTCTGGACCAAAGCCATTGAATCTTGAAAAAGTCCAACTTTAAGTGCCCATAACTTTATCATAAAAAATCCAAATGATGCAAAATTTAAGTCCAAATTGATTATATTGAAAAGATCTACAACTTTTATGTTGTAGGTTTTTCCATTTGAGGCTTATATCATTGAAACAGAAGGTCTTGAAGTTGATCACTTTTAACAAATTTTTTAAAGACATGTTTTGTACATCAAACTTCATGGCCAATTTTCACAATTTTCCAAACTTCAACTAGATTTTTTCCCAACATAACTTTTGTTCCTTATTTAAAGACCTTTCTAACCATTACTCACATGCCTATGTTTGGATTTTCCATATGGGACTTTCAAAGAGAGGAACATTTGTGATCAATTGTGCATTTCACTTTGTAACTTGATGCACAAGCCAATGCAGCTCAGAATGCACGTCCATTTCAACTCCAAGTGACTTCAGCTTGCATTTCCAATTGGTTTTGGGCCTCACATGCTCCTGTATAGGCCCATGCATGGAGGACCCAATGATCATGCACACGAGTTTCTCCTCACCTTGCCTTGCCTTTCAGCTATAAATAGGAACCTTGCTTCATTCAATTATCAACCTGAAGGCGCCTAAAGCTCTGCTGAAATCCATACCCAACCTCACTTAAAAGGAATTCTGAATTTTTTCTCTCAATTTAAAACTTGAATTTCAACTTCCTTGGTTGATCTTCAGTTTCCAATTCCTAAGCCTTGCATCATCATCATCTCAAGATCAAGTTGCAAGCAAGAAATTGATTGGATCGTGCTCATCAAAGTTGCACTTAAAAGGTTTACATCTCAACTGTTTTGATCTGAATCTCCTTATATGATATGATTTGCTTGTGTTTGTTTGGTTCTCTGAAGTCCTCGTGTGAGAGGCAAGCCAATGGTGGCTTTAATTTTGTGAATTGATGCATTTCAGATTGAACACCTGGATTTTCCATCTCAGATTTCTCCTTCCATAGAGATCTTGAGAGAAATCCAAGGTTACAGGGGTGATGTACATCACCCCAGCTTTAATTTGGTATAAGGCACGTGTGTTTTAGTTGAGGTTGCAAAACCTGCAACTGGTGGCCGGAATCCGTTTGCTCACCGGAGAAGACGGTGGTTTCCACCACCGTCCCCACGTGGAACCACTCTGAGCCATTGGATGGTGATTAAGTGATCTAATCCTGGCCATGCTTTTATTTGACTTTTTTTAATTCATGGTGTGATGCACTTGACTAATGATCACCATGCGCACGCGCTTCTGGACCACTTGATTGTCCACGTCAATTAATGAAGCTGAATCACGTGCTCTTGGTTTTTTCTATTTTTTCTAATTTCTGTTTTATTTTCTTTAATTCCTTTTATTTTCCAAAATTCATAACTCTTTTATTTGGAATCACAAAAATATAAGACCAATTGCAAAAAAAATCTTTTAAAATCTAGTTTCATAATCTGATTTTTAATTATTTTTGTGATTCCATTTAATATTTTTTATGAATTATTTTGTTTTTAATAGTTTTTAATTCATTTTAAATACTTTTTGATATTAAAAAATTCCAAAAATATTTTCTTAACATATTTAGATCACGATAAGTCTATGAAAATATTCTCATCAATTTCTTAATTGATTTGAGATTTATTTGAGATTTTAATTCATTTGTGTTATATTTTAATGCTTTTAATTGATTTTAAAATAGTTTATGTTTTCAAAAAATGTTGAGAAAATTTGTCAAACCTTGTTTGACCATGTTAGGCTTATGATGATCCAATTGGACTTATCCAAGTTGATTTGAATTGGATTTGAAGTTTGACCTTACTTTGTTCATTTTATTTTATGTATTATTTTAATTCATAAAAATTACCAAAAACATGTTTGACCTTTCTTGACTTCTAATCTTCATTTCACTTATGTTTACCATTGATTGATGTTGATTCCATTCACATTTGATCATTGTGTTTTGGTTATGTCATTTGAATTTTCATTTTGTACATTCCATCTTCATCTCTCATCTTCTTCTTTTTCTTTTGACCAATGAGTTAATGATTTGTGGTTAGCCATGACATACGAGAGGGTTAACCTTCTTTGATCCAAATCAAACTCAACTTGATCAAAGATCAAGTGAGTTGCTTTGTGTCCAAGATAGGTTGCTTCTTGGTCAAGCAAAGAACCTGAAATCCATACAAGGTCTTTCTTCTTTTCTTTTGGCATGGCAAGTTATAGGAGCTTGGCTTACTAGTCATGATCTATAATTTGTGTTTATTTGCCTATAGTTTTATTGACCGGCCTTAGATAGGTGTGACTACTACATTAGTCCACTTATGATTACTTAACATAGCGCTAAATTGCCTTATGGCACACTAACATTAACTACTAACACTAACTTTAATTCAAGCATTTAATTCTTGCAATTTATTTTAATGCAATTTAATTTCTTGCTCATTTATTCATATTGTCTTTTCCCTTTGCTCATTTGAGCTCATGTTTATGTTTATGCTATTTTCCTTTTGCTCACTTGAGCTTATTATTGTGTAAATATATATTGTTGCCTTGTGCTTGTTTTGTTTTTGTTTTTGTGAACCAATGCAAAAATGAGAAAGGACTTAGAATTAGGACCTTACCTATGCTTAATGGAGTTCAAGAGCAATTAGGTCTCATGCCTTTAGAATGCTAAATTTATTTAAGAGCAACTATGCCTCATGCCTTTAGAATGCTTAATCTTGAAGTTGACTTGAAAGGACCCCTAATCCAAAACTCTTTCTTTGTCCATTCCTCTTATCGCATTGTGAACTTTTTGATTGTTTGTTCTTGTGTGATAGGGATTCCAAACTTTAGATAGTAAGAAGGACCATTTTCATGAATAACCAAGTTAAGAGAAAGACAAGCCAAATGGAGATCCTAGGAGCTTGAATGTTTAATTATTTTGATTGCTGATTGCTTGCTAAGTCCAAAGGAAAGGAGCATCTTGAATCATCTTTACGATCTCAAGAATGGAACTC
This sequence comes from Lathyrus oleraceus, assembly GCF_024323335.1. Lineage (NCBI taxonomy): Eukaryota > Viridiplantae > Streptophyta > Magnoliopsida > Fabales > Fabaceae > Lathyrus > Lathyrus oleraceus. The sequence goes on from NC_066579.1 coordinate 126,745,456, forward strand.
CAGGGGTCTTATCTCTTCTCTCATCCTTGCATGTTTAGGCCTAGCCCTTCTCTTCTTCTCTCCACTCTAACCCAAGTCAAACTCATTTTGTGCAAAAATTGACATTGTTTTCAAAAACTAGAAACCTAGGCCATATTCCTTTGATTTTTCAAACTCTTTTCACTAATACTCATTGTAAATGAACTATAATTCATACTTTGACCTCATTTTGTGAATACTTCTAATTTGTAAATTCAACCCACTTCAAGTGATTTTTGTGGTTCCAATGACTACCTTTGATTAAAACTTTTTTCATAAATATTAGCCATAGGTTTGAGTTATCATAGTGGTTGATGTAAACCTCACCTTATCCTTAGTGATTGGACTATAAGTCTTCCATACTTATTATAGGGTGAATCCCTCACTAGTATGTTGAAGCTCTCCTCACATGGTGGATTGTTGGTTTAGGTTGAGTTTTCTCCCTTTGATAACTAAAGACCTTAAGGCTTTTGACAAATCAATTCACCCATATTTTGAGATTTTTACCCCGAACTACGAGGTTTTGATCCTACCTTTTGTGATGGTACGTAGGCAATGGGTTTATCCATTCAAACAACAAATTGTAAATATGTATATTCTTTTCTCATCTACCCAATCATGTTTGCACAAATATTTTCACAAATACCAACCTACCATACAACTTTGCAAAAAGGGCTCCCTTAGAGTACTAAGGATGTTTTGGGTGCTTAAAACCTTCCCATTGCATAACCAACCCCCTTACCCAGATCTCTGACATTAGTTTTTGATTTGATAAAACTTCTCGGTTTTTGTTCGCTTTCTAACCTTTCCTTTGGATAAATAGAAGTGCGGTGGCGACTCGAATTGTATGATTTACTTTTGATTTAGTCAATAAATCTAAAGGTAACGAATACCCGCTACAGAAAAGTGGCGACTCTGCTGGGGAAGAACTACCTAGTGGGTTTAGCCTACTTTTTGCTTGTTATGTGTTGTATGTTTATATTTATTTGTGACATATTTTTGTGAAAATTTAGGATGACTGTATTGTTTGTAATGTATGAATTTCTTGATATATATTGCTTGTGTGCCTGGTGGTTTCTCGTGAGATGAGTTCTTTACCCGAACTCAAGTGCACTTATGATAGGAGAATGGCATAGTCTTGTTGACTTGTGTGGAGTTATTCCTTAGAAAGTTGACTTGCAAGCCCATTCACTTGGTGGAGGTCTTATTGGGATCAATAATGTCACACGAGTAGTCGTGGTTAGGCATTACTCCTTCCAATATAAACCTTAGAAGCCAAGGACCTTAGATACCTAGCCCATCTTGGCCTATTTTAGGATGTAATGCGAATGTCGTTCAAGTGTAAGATTTAATACGATTGTTACGCGATACTACACTCATAAGAGTCTCTCTTGAGAATATTTTTGGAATACGAGTAGTCGTTTTATCCAATAATATCCGAAAGATGAGATGATGACTATGGGAACCTCTTTTAGAACATGATTGTCAGGTATAACCATAGTACACTCCCTTTGGGTGGTTCTTAACCGAGACTCCATGCTCGTGACTTGCAATAAACCCTTGATTCGTGGTTGGTCCGTTCTTGTATATCCTCAATATCAATGGAACTTGGGTGTTGATAAGGTGTAAACCATAATCCACCAAAATGGATGATCGATATTGAGGATGACTTGATCCATCCCGTGACCTTTGTGTGGTGTGACTTGCTTGATCCTTGAGTGTGATTGTTGCATCCATGCATTCATGCATTCATTTGCATCCATATAATCAACAATGAGAAAATTTCAAGGAACTTAAGAGGTCTATTTGCAAATTTTCAGATATGGATAAGCAAAGAAGGAATACGAAGAAATACAGTTTTAGACAACCCGACTTGAAAGAGTTAAGGAGTTTTACATCCTATGTATTAGATCCCTTGGAGTTCAAAGCTCGCCATGGGAAGCTTCTATCTATTCTTGCTACTCAGGTTGATGAAGGTTTGATGAGTGTGTTGGTGCAGTTCTATAATCCTCTGTACCGTTACTTCACTTTTTTGGATTTCCAGCTTTTGCCTACACTTGAGGAGTATGCCTATCTTGTGGGTATACCTATCTTAGATCAGTTTCCGTTTAGTGGCTTGGAGAGAGTTCCTTCTTCCCAAGAGATTGATGATCTGTTGCACATAGATGTATCTGATATTGGTGCTCATATGACTACCAAAGGTGGAATTCAAGGTCTCCCATCTGATTTCCTCATTGCCCAAGCTACTCTGTTTGGGAAGGCCATGAGTGAGGATGCCTTTGAAGCCATATTCGTGCTTCTCATCTATGGGCTAGTGTTATTCCCCAACATCGACAATTTTGTGGATGTGAATGCCATTAGGATTTTCTCTACTCTTAATCCCGTTCCGACTCTGTTGGGTGACACTTATTTCTCTTTGCATATGAGGAATGAAAAGGGTGGTGGTACCATTGTGTGTTGTTTGCCTCTGTTGTACAAGTGGTTTATTTCGCACTTGCCACAGACGCTTGCCTTCAAGGAGAACAAAGGATGTCTACGGTGGTCCACAAGACTTATGTCTCTCACTAATGATGATATCTTTTGGTATAACCGTGTATATGATGGTGCGAAGTTTATTGATTCTTGTGGTGAATTCTCTAATGTGCCTCTTCTTGGTACGTGCGGTGGAATTAACTACAACCCTATTTTGGCTCGCCGTCAGCTTGGGTTCCCCTTAAAGGATAAACCTAACAACATTCTGTTGGAAGGTGTGTTCTTTCAAGAGGGTAAAGATCCCTAAAACTTGAAGGGCAGAATGGTTCGCGCTTGGTGCAAGATTCATAGGAAGGGAAGGAAAGAGCTTGGTCCGAAGAATTGTATAGCTTTGGAACCCTACACCTCTTGGGTGAGGAAGAGAGCTTCTGAGTACCGTATGCCCTATGACTATCCGAGACCTACACCTATGGTTATGGTTGGGCCTTCAACCCTCCCTGACCAAGGCGTAGAGGAGTTGAGACATGAAGAATGTTCGCGTGCTTGGGTCCGTGAGCGAGAAGAACTACTTCAGCAACTCAGAAATAAGGATGCTTTGATAGAATTTCTGGAGCATCAGGTTATCGACGAGCCTGATGATGTGGTTACTTCTCTTCTTCCTCAGTCATCTAGGTTTTGGAAGAGGAAGTATGATCGACTCGCCAAGGAGAAGGCAGATATGGAGGCAACCAATGAGAGAGAGGTGAAGAGGCTTCGAGCGGCTTATCTTTCGGTCTCGAGAGCTTTGGACGATTGTTTCTAGGGTTCCATAGGATGTTCGTTTTCCTTCTCTCTTGTATTGTATTTGGTTACCAAGATTGTACTTTTTTGGTGTAAAATATTTTCCAAATATTATTGATATGAATATTCCATATATGTCTTAAAAGAGTAATATTTCTAAAATATTTGCAAATAGATCCCTATAAAGTTCCTCAAACAAAAATAAGTCATATGCACGAGCATTGCATGCATCATGTGCATAAGCAGGTTTTGTTCAGATTTTCTTGATCAGTGGTCTAACTCTGTGTTCTTCATTAATTTTGAAGACAAGCTGACGCACCGGTATAACACCAGGGCAAATCTACCAAAGCTGATGGATCATCTTGAACAAGAGAATCGTGAATTGAAAGAGGAAGTAGCTAGGCTGACTGCCATGATGGAGTCAGTGTTGGCTGCTCAGAGCCAGTCTTCTCTAACACATGCAACTCCTCCCACGAGGACAGTCATCACAGAGGTAGCTTCCTCTATTGTGCCTACCGCCACTGCTCATTTTTCTCTGCCAACTATGCTAGTCGGGTTTCCCTGGGGGATGCCCGCAAACTTCGTGCCTGAGGGTATTGCTCCAACCTTTGCTTCTCTGCTGGCATCTAGCCCGGTCCTTGTTGTGCCACATGCCGTTGTGATCACTTTACCAAGAGTCGAAGACACCATTTATCATTCTGAGCCATCTGAGGGCCCAGATGTTTATGAGAAAATGGATGCCATGAATGACCAATTCCTTGAGCTGTGCAAGGAACTGAAGACTCTAAGAGGGAAAGACCTCTTCGGTAAATCTGCTGCTGAGTTGTGCCTTGTGCCAACGTTAAAATCCTTATCAAGTTCAAAGTGCATGACTTTAAAAAGTATAAGGGAAATACTTGCCCTCTCAGCCATCTTGTGATGTACGCACGCAAGATGTCAACTCAGATCGAGAACGATCAACTCCTCATCCACTATTTCCAGGATAGCTTGTCCGTTGCCGCACTCAGATGGTACATGGGTCTGGACAGCGCGAACATCCGCTCCTTCAACGACCTTGGTGAAGCTTTCGTCAAACAGTACAAATACAATGTTGATATGGCTCTTGACAGGGACCAGCTGAGGGCTATGTCCCAGAAGGAGAAGGAGACATTTAAGGAGTATGCCCAGAGGTGGCGTGAGTTGGCCGCACAGATCGTGCCACCACTCGAAGAGAAGGAAATGACGAAGATCTTTTTAAAAACTTTAAGCTCTTTCTACTACGAGCGGATGATAGCTAGTGCTCCCTCGGACTTCACCGAAATGGTGAACATGGGGATGAGACTAGAGGAAGGAGTCCGGGAAGGACATCTGACCAAGGATGAAGGCTCTTCTGCAAAGCGGTATGGGGCTTTTGCAAAGAAGAAGGAGGGAGAGGCACATGTTGTGTCCTCCCATATCAAACGAAGACCCTCTGTGAAAAGGAAGACTGTTCGCCTTGCCAGAAACCAGCACCAGGTGGCTCATATAGCACCTGCCTTCAGAGAAGCTCAACATTATCAACACCAACAACAACAACATCAACAATATCAACAACAACAACATCGTCCACAACAGCAGGCCTACCCGCCTCAAAACAACAACAATACCAGCACCAGCTACGATAGGAAGAGGGTCACTTTCGATCCAATTCCAATTACCTATGTTGAGCTCTATTCGTCGCTGATAGATAGAAAGATGATTACTCCACGTGATCCACCTACTGTACCGACCAACCCTCAGTGGTGGTACAAGCCTCAGCTACACTGTGTATATCATTCCGGTGCTCTCGGACATGATGTGGAGAACTGTTATCCCCTAAAGACCAAGGTGCAAGACCTTGTTAGAAGTGGTATTTTGTTTTTTGAGGACGTAGGTCCGAATGTAAAGAAGAACCCATTGCCCGGGCATGGGAAAGCTGCTGTGAACATGGTCCAGGGTTGCCTTAGCAAGTATAAAGTCATGTATGTCCGTCATATCAGGAAATCTTTGGTCGAGATGCATAGGTTGTTATGTGGATACAGTCATTATGAGCATGACCATGACAGATGCCAGGTGTGCACTGTCAATGAGAGAGGATGCCGCCAAGTAAGGAAGGACATCCAAGAGATGCTGGATCAGGGCATGATCGAGATACTTCAGAATCGCAATGAGGATGAAGTTGATGTAATTTCGCCAGTATTCAGAATACCAGAACCCGTTGTTGTCAAATATGATGGAAGCAAGAAGAAGGTTTCTCCATCTCTTATAATCAAGCCAGCGGGCCCTGTCCCATACTCTTCAGATAAAGTTGTTCCCTACAGATATAACGCAGTTGCGTTAGAAGATGGGAAGGAGGTGTCGTTGCCCTCCACTTCTGTTGTGAATAAATCTGATGTCAGTAGTGTGACCCACAGTGATTGTGTTTTCTCGGCGCTGCCGAAACCCCAAGATGACATGAGAAGAGCTGATGCTGTTAATAATTCTGCCAGTCCTGTGGGGACTTCTTCTTCTCCGAATCCGACATTTGTTGTTGATAACTCTACTAAAGCTCCTGTCCCTATTGGTTGCAAGGGTATATCACCATCATCATGGTTATGTCATCACCAGGGGTTTCATGATTCATCCTCCAATTCATTTGGATTAGGGTTTTGACCTCTGGTCAACCCTAATCAATGACTTTCTCTCAACCAGGGTTTCTCAAGGAGATGAGGAATTCTATTGAGATGAGGATCACATGGTTATATTTAGGAGCTTATATGAGCTAGGGTTTCATTTCTGAGCCATTTCCTCAAGTGGTAGAGGCTCAAGCTGATCAGGGCATGTCTAGGTCATCTGAGGGCCGCAAAAAGTCAACTGTGCAAGAGCTGAGGGCTGTGAGGTGGGGAAATGAGTTTCAACACCTAATTCATGTTCAAAAGAGGTTCATTTGTCATTTCAAACATATATCTTGAAGATTTTGAAGTCAAATCAAAAGTTTCCAAAAATGGAAAGTGACCTGTAATTGAAAGTTTCCAAAAATGGCAAGTTTTTGGTCCACATTCTACTTGACTTTTCAACATCAAAGAAGCTTCAAATGGATTTTTGGTGAACATGAAAGTTGAAGATATTTCTCTCCCCTTTTCAAAAAGTCCATGATCATGTCCATCTGATGATTGGTTGAGAAGTTATGGCCAAATGATCATAAAGTGTACATGGAAGTTCAACATGCCATAACTTTTTATTCAAAGCTCCAAATTGGTCCACTCTTTTTGCAAAATGTTTGTCTTGACCAATACTTTCCAAATCAACCATTGCCTTGCATGGAAAAAGTTCATATGATCCTCATTCCTTACATGTGCATTTTGGAGGGAAAAGTGATAATTCAAAATTGGTTGATGCTACCAACAAAATACCACTTCCATTGTGTTTATTAGATGATTTTAAGTGGATTTGGATGCTTGCATGGTACTGTTCACGTATGGGAAGGCCATGCTAAGCACACTTGCGTATTTTGCATCACACCTCTCATTTCCTTAATCTCATTTAACCAAGCTTAAGTGGGATTAGCAAAGTGATTAGTACATGATATAAATAGTAAATCATAACAGAATTTGCCATAATCACAATTCTAGATCTAGAATTCCATTTTCCCTCCAAAACTCTCTCTCCTTGAATTTCAAAAATTCTTCATACAACCACAAGATTTCTTCATAGATTCATCATCCTCATGGAATTTCGAGCATGAATCATTCATCATTCGTGGAAATTGAGCTGGTTTTGAAGCTATTCAAGTGTATGGACATGGTGATGGAACTTGAAGATTGAACAAGATCCAAGTGCTTTCAACCATTAATTCTTATTCAAAGCTTCAAATCAAGGTTCAGGAGGAAGATCTGGACATTGTGGAGGCTTGAACACGCGGATTTGAAGCACTGCCATTCCAAGTAAGGGGAAATTCGACCAGCTTATTTCTCCAATTTCTTGACATAATCTTGTAGATCTGGTTGTGCTGATGATTCTGATATGATTAGAATTAATTTTGGTTAAGAAATGAGTTATGATGAATTAAAGTTTGAGTGTTCATAATTGAAATTCTAGTTATCAGACTTTAGATGTCACACGGGTTGTTATGACATCCAATTCTGCACAAACAGGGATTATGCAGAACTTAACAGTAAGTACAGTAAATAACACAAGTAATTGTTCACCCAGTTCAGTCCAACATGACCTACATCTGGGGGCTACCAAGCCAGGGAGGAAATCCACTATTAGTAGTATCAATTCAAAGCTAAACTCACCCGTTTACAACTTATCACTTAATCACTACCCAATGCAATTTTAATCTTAACCTAAGATCAGAGTTCCTACTCACTCCCCCTCAATCACCTCAGTGATTACTATCTTTAAACAATATTAAAGACAAGTTGAAGTCACACTTCAAACAACTCTTGATTGTGCTTCACAGCTTTAATCAAGATACACAACACTCACGCTTAAAAGCTTTGAGTGACACAACACTTACAACTCAATGAACACCCTATGCCAAAGCTATCATCTACTTGATAATGACTTGGCTTACAAGATACGTCTAATACAAGACTCACAAAAATACAGCAGTGAAGTATGATGGACACACAAAATCTTCACGCCTCAAAATCCCTGAAACTGAATGAAGGAACGCCTTCCTTTTATATTGCAGTATCCTGGGCTTTTGCACCTGTATTCTCCTGAATTTAAGGTCACACAAGTTCCCATAAATTCAACATTTAGGTTACTAACAAATAGGCTATTTGTTAGGTTCATTGAATGTAGATTGGTTGTTGATTTCCTGGTTTTTCTCTAAGCTGTTGACTTCCTGAAGAATAGCCTGAGAAAAAGATGAAACAGAAAACTGAACAACCTACAATATAGCATATGCTGTCAGGCATGAATGTCACGACATTCAGCTTGACATCAAGGTCCATATGCTGAGTCTGTTTTTCCAGAAAACAGACTGTACAATTTTGCTGACCTGTACATGATCAAAATGACCATACTACAGTGAAAGCTTACATTAATAAATGTCAAAGTGTCCAACTTAACATTTACACAATTGGCCTTAAGTTAGTTCTGTTATTCTTTTGAAGAACAAACTAAGTTACATGCTGAAGTATAGCAGAACACCACTCTGTCTAATCTTCAGCAGCTGCTGTCAATGATGAATGTCATAACATCCAGTTTGACATTCAGTCAGTAGGCCTTATGCCAGGTCTGGTCTTTCCTTGATAACCAGACTGGAAATAGATACTAAATTCTAACAGAACACCTGCTGTTCTATTCCTTAGTATCTGTTGACAGGTATGAATGTCACAGCATCCAGTTTGACATTCAATAAATCCTGTGTTAGCTAGTCCTGCAGTAACTACACTGTAGTCACACATACATGTCATGACATCAGTCAAGACATTAGTAACCATCTAGTGTTTTACCATATAATGCAGCCAATTAAACACCTACAAACTCCCCCTTTGGCAAATTTTTGGCTAAAACACTTTGATCCCCATAACAGAGTTCACAGCAGCGGAATCACACACCTAGCAGGAAATAATACTAGCTAATACACTCAGAGTGGCAGCACACTCACACACATGGAAGTTAAATAAAAACTTCACACACACTTGCTGCATGGGAGGAATCTGTCGTCCTGAGAGTCTGTTGTAGAGACCCATGAGTGTCTGTTGTAGAGACACCCACTCTAGACCCATGAGTGTCTGTTGTAGAGACACCCACTCTGTTTGTTCAGGGGTTACTCCCCCTTTTTGTCAAAAATGTTGCCAAAGCCAACAACATAACCAGAGACTAACGACAGAGTTACAGACTTGGTTTTACTTCACAGTTTCAACCAAGTTACCATCCACTTGATCTTGCTTCACAGCTTTGATCAAGTAAGCACCCACTTTTGCTTTACAGTAGGTACCACCATATCAGATGCCATGATGTTGTTTCTGACATCCAGAACCACTCCTGCATGAACAGCATCCTTGAACTCCTGTAGATACATTTGCCTTCTCACAGTAGGGTGTCTCCTTACCCTCCTGTAACCACCCTTGTTGCAGGTAGCATAGCTATGATCTGGTGACCAATCATAGCCTAGTACAAATTGTTTAATAGGCAGAGATATCAAACAATTTATCCCAAACATCAGTGGTTGCTATAAGGCCTCAGAGAGACATATTCCCAGTTTGCTCCTTATGTTTTCAAACTGAGCAGCATCCAGAGCCTTTGTAAATATGTCAGCCAGTTGAAGCTTCGTGGCTACATGTTCCAAAGTGATCACCTTGTCTTCCACCAGATCTCTGATGAAGTGGTGCCTAATGTCAATATGTTTGGTCCTGCTGTGTTGGATGGGATTCTTGGAGATATTGATGGCACTGAGATTATCACAGAACAATGTCATGACATTTTGAGTGACATTGTACTCAGTGAGCATCTGTTTCATCCAAACCAGTTGGGAACAACTGCTTCCAGCTGCTATGTATTCAGCCTCTGCAGTGGACAGAGAGACACAGTTCTACTTCTTGCTGAACCAAGATATGAGGTTGTCTCCTAAGAAGAAGCATCCACCTGATGTGCTTTTTCTGTCATCAGCACTCCCAGCCCAGTCTGCATCACAATACCCAGATAGGACCGGCTCAGACCCATGTGAGTACAGCATCCCATAGTCACATGTCCCATTGACGTACTTGAGGATCCGTTTGACTTGATTCAAGTGGCTCACCTTAGGCTCTGCTTGATATCTGACACACACTCCAACTGCATAAGAAATGTCAGGTCTACTTGCAGTTAGGTACAGCAGGCTACCTATCATGCTTCTATACAGGCATTGATCAACACTAGGCCCTCCATCATCTTTGGTTAACTTCAGATGAGTGGGAGCAGAAGTCCTCTTGTGCCTAGCATTATCCATACCAAACTTCTTAACTATGTTCTTGGCATACTTGCTTTGGGAGAGAAACATAGAGTCCTCCATTTGGTTTACTTGCATTCCAAGGAAATAGGTCAGTTCTCCCACTAGACTCATTTCAAACTCAGACTGCATCTGGTGAACAAATTGTTGAACCATTTGTTCTGACATTCCACCAAAGACTATATCATCAACATAGATTTGAGCTATCATGATTTTGCCTTCTTCATCCTTCACAAACAAGGTTTTATCTATGCCACCCTTTCTGTATCCATTTGAGGTCAGAAATTCGGTTAACCTTTCATACCATGCTCTAGGTGCTTGTTTCAACCCATACAAGGCTTTCCTCAACTTGTATACATGCTCAGGTTGGTTAGGATCACAGAACCCTTTAGGTTGTTCCACATAGACTTCTTCATTCAGGTAGCCATTCAAGAATGCACTCTTCACATCCATTTGGAATAGCTTAAACTTCAGGATGCATGCTACCCCCAACAGCAATCTGATGGACTCAAGCCTAGCCACAGGAGCAAATGTTTCATCAAAGTCTACCCCTTCAACTTGAGTGTATCCTTGAGCTACTAGTCTTGCTTTATTCCTAGTAATTACTCCTTTCTCATCATATTTGTTTTTGTAGATCCACTTGGTACCAATGATGTTGGTTCCTTCAGGTCTTGGAACTAGCTCCCATACTTCATTCCTTTTGAACTGCTCAAGTTCCTCTTGCATGGCATTGATCCAGTACTCGTCAGTCAGGGCTTCTTTCACATTCTTTGGTTCAACCTTGGATACAAAGCAGGAATTTGAGCTTATTCCCCGTGACCTGGTAGTCACACCACTGTTAGGATCCCCTATGATAAGATCCTTATGATGGTCTTTCTGAATTCTGATAGATGGCATTTTGGTGGTTGCATCTACTTCATCTTCAGGAGGAGGTTCCTGTACTTCTTCAGACTTGACTTGAATGTCAGTTGAACTGTCAAGGAATGTTTCAACATCCTCTATGACATCGATCCCTTCCTCTTTATCATCCACAATGACATTTATGGATTCCATCAGGACATTGGTCCTGTAGTTGAACACTCTGTAGGCTCTGCTGTTGGTGGAGTATCCTAGGAATATACCCTCATCACTTTTGGGATCCAGCTTCCTTCTCTGTTCACGATCTGTGAGGATGTAGCATTTACTTCCAAAGATGTGAAAGTACTTCACAGTGGGTTTTCTGCCTTTCCATATTTCATACAGAGTGGAGGAGGTTCCTTTTCTCAAGGTGACTCTGTTGTGAACATAGCACGCGGTATTCATTGCTCCAGCCCAAAAGTGCATGGGGAGCTTCTTTGCATGAATCATTGCCCTGGCAGATTCTTGAATAGTTCTATTTTTTCTTTCAACTATTCCATTCTGCTGAGGGGTTATAGGGGAGGAGAACTCATGACTTATTCCTTCAGATGAGCAAAACTCATCAAACTTGGAATTCTTGAACTCCGTACCATGATCACTTCTAATCCTGACCACACAACTGGCCTTTTCCCTTTGAAGTCTTATGCACAGATCTTTGAAGACATCAAATGTATCTGACTTCTCTCTGATGAAGCTTATCCACGTGTATCTGGAATGGTCATCAACCACCACGTAGGCATATCTCTTTCCACCAAGGCTTTCAACCTGCATAGGTCCCATTAAGTCCATATGCAACAGTTCCAGAACTCTGGAAGTTGTAGGATGTCCCAGCTTCGGATGTGACATCTTGGTTTGCTTGCCTACCTGGCATTCTCCACAGACTCTTCCTTCGTCAATAAGCAGCTTTGGGATCCCTCTGACTGCTTCCTTGGATATAATCTTCTTCATTCCCCGTAAGTGGAGATGTCCAAGTCGTCTATGCCACAGCTTCACCTCTTGTTCTTCCTTGGCTGAGGAGCACATTGTGGAAAAGTTAGAGACTTGAGGTTCCCACAGATAACAGTTATCTTTGGACCTGGTTCCTCTCATAACTTCCTAATTGTCACCATTTGTCACAATGCATAGCTCCTTAGTAAACTGAACATGGAACCCTTGATCACACAGCTGACTTATGCTGATGAGGTTTGCAGTTAGTCCTCTTACTAACAGCATATTATTCAGTTTTGGAACTCCAGAGCAGTCCAGCTTACCCACACCTTTTATTTTTCCTTTGGCACCATCACCAAAGGTCACATAGCTGGTAGTGTGAGGTTGAATATCTACCAGTAGATTTTCCATACCAGTCATATGTCTTGAGCATCCACTGTCAAAGTACCAGTCTTCTCTGGAAGAAGCCCTTAGAGCAGTGTGTGCTATCCTAGCATACCATTGTTGCTTCTTGGTGGGAACATAGCGCTTATATGGTTTATGCTTAGGCCTGACATGCGAGACTTGGTTAGGGAAACCATGAATCCAGTAGCAGAAGGCTTTTATATGACCAAGTCTACCACAGTGGTGACACCTCCACTTCTGGTATTTCCTCTTCTGATGATCATTCATCCTAGTTCCTCGATGTTGAGACATTGGCTTTGACTTCCGCTTGAACTTCTGAACTTTAGCCTTTGGGCGTTCGTGTTCAGCTGAGGATCTTTTCCCAAATCCTAGGCCAGATTTGGTTCCAGACTGCTGTCCCACCTTTAGAATCTCTTCCAAGGTGTCAGTTCCCTTATTCATCATTCTGATGGATTTAGTCATCTGATTCAGCTTGGAAGTCAGCAGGGCTATCTCACCATTTAGGCCCTCTATGACAGACAGTTGCTTCTGTCTCTCATCTTCCAGTTCCTTGATGAGTTTCTACTGCTTTTCTCCTTGTGCACGCACTTCTGCACTGGTGGTACACAGCTTCTTATAGGCTGCAGCAAGTTCATCAAAGGTCAGTTCATCTGCACTTGAGTCATCTTCAGAGGCACAAACACTGGTTAGTGCAGTGACATGTTTGGCAGATTCTCCTTCAGATTCACTTTCAGAGTCTCCTTCAGACCATGTGATAGCTAACCCCTTATTTTGCAATTTGAGGTAAGTAGGGCATTCAGCTCTGACGTGTCCATACCCTTCACAGCCATGACACTGGATTCCCTTGCCGTGATTGAACTTCTCATCAGAAGTTGATCTTTTCTTAATGTCAGACGGGATGTTCTTGACATTGGTTCTACCTCTTTGATCAATCTTCTTCACGAACTTGTTGAACTGTCTCCCAAGCATGGCTAAGGCTTCTGATATACTTTCATCACCTCCAGTATATCCTGCTTCTGACTCCTCTTCAGCATTAGATACAAAAGCTAAGCTTTTGTTTTTCTTCTCAGCATACTCACCCAAGCCCATTTCAAAGGTTTGGAGGGAACCAATGAGCTCATCCACTTTCATGTTGCAGATGTCCTGCGCCTCCTCTATGGCTGTGACCTTCATAGCAAATCTCTTAGGCAAGGACCTGAGAATCTTTCTTACAAGTTTCTCTTCAGCCATTTTCTCACCTAGTCCACCAGAGGTGTTTGCAATTTCAAGAATATTCATGTGAAAGTCATGAATAGTCTCATCCTCCTTCATCCTCAGATTTTCAAACTTGGTGGTCAGCATCTGAAGTTTGGACATCTTCACCTTGGAAGTACCTTCATGAGTTACCTTGAGGGTATCCCAAACTTCCTTAGCTAGTTCACAGTGGTGCACCAGCCTGAAGATGTTCTTACTGATTCCATTGAACAATGCATTCAAGGCCTTGGAATTTCCAAGAGCTAGAGCCTCTTGCTCCTTGTCCCATTCTTCTTCAGGAATCTGCTCACTGCCTCCATCTTCACCTGTCCTCATTGAATGTTCCCATCCTTTGTTGACAGCTCTCCAGACTTTGCTATCTAGAGACCTTAAGAAGGCTATCATACGAGGCTTCCAGTCATCATAATTAGATCCATCCAACATGGGTGGTCTGTTTGAGTGTCCTAAATCCTTGTCCATGGTACTAGAAAGTAACTTCCCTAGATCTCACCCAGAAATTCACAGGCAGGGTGCCTGCTCTGATAGCAATTGAAATTCTAGTTATCAGACTTTAGATGTCACACGGGTTGTTATGACATCCAATTCTGCACAGACAGGGATTATGCAGAACTTAACAGTAAGTGCAGTAAATAACACAAGTAATTGTTCACCCAGTTCAGTCCAACATGACCTACATCTGGGGGCTACCAAGCCAGGGAGGAAATCCACTATTAGTAGTATCAATTCAAAGCTAAACTCACCCGTTTACAACTTATCACTTAATCACTACCCAATGCAATTTCAATCTTAACCTAAGATCAGAGTTCCTACTCACTCCCCCTCAATCACCTCAGTGATTACTATCTTTAAACAATATTAAAGACAAGTTGAAGTCACACTTCAAACAACTCTTGATTGTGCTTCACAGCTTTAATCAAGATACACAGCACTCACGCTTAAAAGCTTTGAGTGACACAACACTTACAACTCAATGAACACCCTATGCCAAAGCTATCATCTACTTGATAATGACTTGGCTTACAAGATACGTCTAATACAAGACTCACAAAAATACAGCAGTGAAGTATGATGGACACACAAAATCTTCACGCCTCAAAATCCCTGAAACTGAATGAAGGAACGCCTTCCTTTTATATTGCAGTATCCTGGGCTTTTGCACCTGTATTCTCCTGAATTTAAGGTCACACAAGTTCCCATAAATTCAACATTTAGGTTACTAACAAATAGGCTATTTGTTAGGTTCATTGAATGTAGATTGGTTGTTGATTTCCTGGTTTTTCTCTAAGCTGTTGACTTCCTGAAGAATAGCCTGAGAAAAAGCTGAAACAGAAAACTGAACAACCTACAATATAGCATATGCTGTCAGGCATGAATGTCACGACATTCAGCTTGACATCAAGGTCCATATGCTGAGTCTGTTTTTCCAGAAAACAGACTGTACAATTTTGCTGACCTGTACATGATCAAAATGACCATACTACAGTGAAAGCTTACATTAATAAATGTCAAAGTGTCCAACTTAACATTTACACAATTAGCCTTAAGTTAGTTCTGTTATTCTTTTGAAGAACAAACTAAGTTACATGCTGAAGTATAGCAGAACACCACTCTGTCTAATCTTCAGCAGCTGCTGTCAATGATGAATGTCATAACATCCAGTTTGACATTCAGTCAGTAGGCCTTATGCCAGGTCTGGTCTTTCCTTGATAACCAGACTGGAAATAGATACTAAATTCTAACAAAACACTTGTTGTTCTATTCCTTAGTATCTGTTGACAGGTATGAATGTCACAACATCCAGTTTGACATTCAATAAATCCTGTGTTAGCTAGTCCTGCAGTAACTACACTGTAGTCACACATACATGTCATGACATCAGTCAAGACATTAGTAACCATCTAGTGTTTTACCATATAATGCAGCCAATTAAACACCTACAATAATGTTTTCGTTCGATCCATAAAATTCATGAAGTTTTAGATGATTTGGACATGATATTTGAGTTCTGCGTTGAAAAACCTTTCGATCCATATACATTTTGTCAAAAACTGGAAAAAATTTGGTTGCAGCTCCGCCTGGACGGTCGGAGAAGACGGTGGAAACCACCGTCCACCGCCGTCTGTTACTGTAGCTAGGGTTTGGTCCAAAGCACAGCGTTTTGCTCATGAACGCATGTGACCTGCCTTGCGCGTGCTTGATTCTTGGCGCATGTAGTTTTCTAATTTAACTTGAGCGCTCAGTGACCTTTAGCGCGCGGGTTCGAAACCTGTAGCAAGCGTTTCAGTTAATTTCTCTTTGAGCGCTTATTTTGACCATAGGTACCTGCGCTCGATTCCTGGCTTTGGCAATTTGTGAATTTAATTTTGAGCGCTCATGTTTGCCTTGGGTGCGTGGGTTCAATTCTGGCTGGGAGCACATGCTGATTTCCATTTGAATTTCCATTTTTTACATTATTTTCCTATTATGTCATTTTATTTCTTCATGTTTAAAAAATTCACTAAAAATTGTAAAATAATGCAAATTGATCCTAGTTTTTTTTCACATGTTTGTTTGGATGCCTAGTATTTTTTGATACTAATTGCCTGATTTTTGTATTGCTGGATTTTTAAATGTGCTTGCTTATTTGAACATGATGCCAATTTGCCATGTTGTGCTACTTGTTTTGTGAAATGCTCATGGTTTATCCAATTGCCTTGAAATTTGACATGCTGAAACCTAACATGTGACATGATGTTTTGGCTTTTGTTTGGCATTTTTACCATTTAATACCACTATTTTGGACACATGAACTTTTGGTGTGACAATTTGTGTCACAATTTGTATGTTGCATTTGTAAATTTTTCATTCATATGCCATTTGATCTCTTCTGGAGTTGATTTTTTGTATGATGTTCATTCTTAACATGAGGAGCTTGTATAAACAATTTCATGATCATTGGATTCATTTCTGTTTTAATGTGGATTTTCTATGTTTGATGTCCAATTTTGATCACATTGTTTGCCTTTGCCTTATCTTAATTGATTGATGGCTTTGCCTTTTGATTTGACTTTGGTCCTTTTGAGGACTCTTTCTTGTTTGATTGAATGTGCTTCATGTGAAATATTGACTTCTGTTTTGGTCATTTGACTTGCCTTTGACCCTAGTCTTTGTACTAGTGGTTTGTACTCACCAATTGTGTTTGTGTTTCAGGTATTTGGCACTAATGATTGGTGTGGCCTCGTCATTTGAGATGCAAGTTGCTTTGTTTACTAACTATTGTTGTGTTGTAGGTCCATTGATGTGATGAACTCACTTGAGTGCTTGCATTTGAGACTTGCATTGTGTATTATTGTTGGATGATTCCACTGTGTTGTCTGTTGGTCTTCTGAATACCATATTAACTGTCTGGCTTTTTGTACAGGTACATTAGTCGCTATTAGCTTGCTTTGCTTTGCTTTGGAGTGTGGTTGGTACACCACTGAGGTAGTTTAGTCCTCTCACTCCATGTAGTCTGGAAGCCCTGTCGCTTTTTTTTTGCAGGCGTTTGGCTGAAGTCCTCCTTAAGAGGCAATGTCTGTGTTTGTTTATATTTGTACCAAAGACCTCCAAGTGAGGCATGTTACTTGTTAAGTCCTCCTAAGTGAAGAGGCAATTGACAGATAGAAGGGACTAGCAACCAGTCCCCTGTTATTCGTTGAGTCGTTCATTATGCTCGCACTACATGCTGATGCTCTTCAACCTAACCCAAGATCTTGTACAGTGTCAGTCAAGTGGAATAGGGTCCCTCTTTCTGGACCCCCACATTTTCTTTGATTTGAGCTCACCCAGGCCAGGGTTGAGAGTATGAGGTCTCATCCTCATTTCCTTTCATCAGCTTCACCCTTGTCGCACCCCAAAATTTGACTTTGGCTTTGTTGACCATATCCTGATTAATCTCGTTGTCTCGTATTCATCTCAATTTCTTAAACTTCGCATGACAACTGGTTTGATTAGGTTTTGTGTGTTTTCGTTGCTTACCGCGTTGTATTTCGTTGTTTTAGCAAAACCTGGCCGATATCGTTGCCTCGTATTTATCTCGCTTATCTCTTTTGTGCGTGGCATCGCTTCGATTAGGTTTTGTGCGTTTTTATCTATTTAATTGTTTGTTTGTCGGTATTTTGACTGTATTTCGAATATATTAGAGTTTTCGTATTGTCCGATTATTTGTGATTGTGTTTGTCAGCGTTTTCGTGATGTCGTGTTGATTTTATTATTGCCTAGGGTTGTTTATTTAATTACGTGTTGTGCCGTGTGATTTAATCGAGTCTGTTTGAGTCGTGTTGTTGATTTTACTGGTTTACCGGTTTACTGGTTTATTGGTTTTATCAATTTGTCTGTTTTGCTGTGCAAATTGTCATCGTTTTATCGCGTTCGTGTCGCTCGATTTTATCGTATTTTAATCGTGTGCCGTTAATATTATTTGTGCTTAATATTAATTGTGTTTAGTTGTTAATTAGTTTATTTAATTAGGATTAATATTATATTAGTTTATTATTATTATTATTATATAATATATAAAATATATTATTAATTTATGTTAGATATTTTTTAGGTTTCTTATTGTTTAAGTAATCTAAATATATATTATTAATTTATGTTAGATATTTTTTAGGTTTCTTATTGTTTAAGTAATCTAAATATATATTATTAATTTATGTTAGATATTTTTTAGGTTTCTTATTGTTTAAGTAATCTAAATATATATTATTAATTTATGTTAGATATTTTTTTAGGTTTCTTATTGTTTAAGTAATCTAAATATATATATATAGATGTGGTTAGTAAAAAAAAAAAAAAAAAAGAAGAAGAGGTGGATCAGTAAGGAAAAAACGTGTGGTGAGAGAAACAGAGAATTGAAAAGAAATATTTTTCCAAAAGCATTACCGTATTTCACTTGTTCTTCATTTTCGGTAACCCAAAATCGTCCCGATTATTCACCGAAACACAAAACCGATTTCATATCTTTGAAGTTCGTTGAGTCCAGGTCACAAATATCCAAGGTTCATTTCATTCCGGCGTCGTTTCACCGATCAAAAGCGACGTTGAAGTCAGGTACTCACGAAGGCAGCCAGCACTGCGTCGGTGACGGTTTTCAGCTTTCGGTCGATCATTTGGACGATCAGAAGTTCATCCTCTTCACACAAGATAATATCCTTCACTTATCTCTGAAATCGGCAAAGTTCCGGCTTGCCGACATGTGTTTTAATATATTATTTATCTAAATATATATATATATATATATATATATATATATATATATATATATATATATATATATAATATATATATATATATATATATATATATATATATATATATATTACTTTTGTCTATTATATATTATTTGTCTAAATGTACATATATATTATTTTTGTCTACTATATATATTGTCTAAATATAAATATATATATATACTTTTGTTTACTAAATATTGTTTATCTTTTATTATTATTTTGCATATATGTTTTATTTAAATGTTAGTTAAATTAATTATTTGTTTAAATGTTTATTTTAATTAAATGTTTATTTATATCAAATGTTTATTTTGTCTAAAGTAAATGTTTATATTGTTTCTTATATTTGTTTATGTTGTTACTAACCGTTTCGTTTCAGTTTCAGCTCGATTAACTCCACTAACTATTCGTAATACTAACTATTCATAGCTAACTGTGTTGTAATAATTTACTTTCTCGCATTTTTTATGTTCTGTATTGTGTGTTTAATCGTATTGTTCACGTTTTATGTTAAAAAATCGAAAAATCCAAAAAAGAGAAACCCGATGCGATTCCAACGGTCGCCGTTTAAGAAACCCTTTTCACACACTCACAAGCTTACTCTTGGGCTTCCTTATAATGAGCCCATTTATTTATTGTTTCAGGGTTTAGGCTCATTCAAATCCTTTGCCAGCTTTGGCTTTTCAGTTTAAAAACATTTTCAAAAGGACGTGTCAGTCTCGAAGCCTCGCCTAGGTCGAGCAAGAGATGGCAAGACACGCCAATCTAAAATCAACAAAACAGACTTTCCCCTTTTCTTTTGGGAGAACTACGTGGATTCTGATTTCTCCATTGCGCCTTGGAGATACGTAGACATGAAGTCTACGACTTTATCGAGTCCAAAAAGCAATAAAATCAAATTCTTTTCTCATCTCCCCAATCAAACGATCAAAGCGAAAAAAGCAAAGCATTCACATAAACATAAGCAAAAAGGTTCCTGTGGAGTACCACAGATGTAGAGGGTGCTAATACCTTCCCTTTGCATAACCAACCCCCGAACCCGTAACTCTAAAGGGATTTATCGTTATTTTTCCCTTCCTCTTTTTGGATAAAATAAAAGACGGTGGCGACTCTTGCATTTAAAATATTTTTCAAACGGGTTAAGTTCAATCAATACTTAATCTCGTGAAAAATCCCGCCGCGACAGAATGGCGACTCTGTTGGGGATAACAAGATTAAACTTATTTGAGGGTTTAGCCTATCTTTGCTTGTTTATATGTTTGCTTTGTGAATATTTGCTAAATTGTGTTGTTTGTAATGTTTGTTATTTTGGGTTTTGGGGGATACTTGTGATAAATCCTATACCCGGATTTGGGGCACATTTGAGATAGGATGGATGATAATTCAGGTTGACTTGATAGGAGACAATCCTTACCGAGTTGACTTGAGCCTTTGTCCGCTTGGTGGAGGCCTCTTTGAGGGTGATAGTGCTAAACAAGTCATTTGTGAGGCATTGTTGCTTTCAACGGGCCCGTGAAGCCAAGGACCTTAGTTTACCTTTACCCCATCTTGGCCTTACTTAGGATGTGATGCGGTGACCACTTCGGACCAAAAGTCTGGTTTGGTTGATACGCGATATCACACTCAAGCGAGATTCTTTTGAGAATCATATTGGAAAGCGAGCAGTTGCTTAACCCGGTATTATCCGAAGAAGGATCCATAACCTTGGGAACTTTTAGAACCCGTTTGGCAGGTGAACCTTAGAACTTATCTTGGGGCTTTGTCCTAAACTCCATGCTGGTGATAAACTTTGAGCCTTGTATTGTTTGACCATGTTTGTGTTTGTTGCATTCATGCATGACATGCATTCATTCCCATCATTTCAACCTTTTTCCAAGGAACTTAAAGTGAGGATTGTAAATATTGCAGGAAACATGGATTTTGGACGGAGAAGTGTGAAAAAGTACAATCTCATCAATCCAAAGATAGATGAACTAAAGAAACTGGTTTCTTCGATCGCAGATCCTATTGGTTTCAGAGACAGATATGGGGCACTTATATCTTTATTGACACTTAGGATGGAAGAAGGGTTATTGCAGACATTAGTACAGTTCTATGATCCAGTCTATCACTGTTTCACATTCCTAGACTATCAACTCATGCCTACATTGGAAGAGTATGCCCAGTTGCTTCACATCCCAGTTGCTGATACAGTACCTTTCTCTGGTTCAGAAAAGTTACCCGAGCACAGTTCTCTTGCAAAAGTGTTGTACATGAAGAAGTCAGAATTCAAGAATAACTTCACCACCAAAGGAGGACTTCCAGGTTTCACTGCCAAGTTCTTAATGGGGAAGGTTTCTTATTTTGCCAGTCAAGGTTGTGATATTATTGTGGAGCATCTGTTCGCCTTGTTGATCTACGGTTTGTTACTATTTCCTAATATTGAAGGTTTTGTGGATTCATATGCTATACGCATCTTCCTAAGTGGTAATCCTGTTCCAACTTTGCTCGGAGACACCTATCATTCCATCCATTACCGTACTTTGAAAGGAGGAGGAACCATAGTCTGCTGTATACCGTTACTCTACAAATGGTTTGTCTCTCATCTTCCTAAGTCAGCTACTTTTTGGGATTGCAAGTCAGGACTTCAGTGGTCACAGAGGATTATGTCTCTTACCCAGTCAGATATTGCATGGTATAGTAGAGTTTTAGACGATGTGAAGATCATTGATTGTTGCGGGGAGTTCCCCAATGTGCCCCTCATGGGCACAAAGGGAATCATTTCTTATAATCCAGTACTTGCTAGGAGACAACTCGGTTACCCTATGAAGGACAAGCCTCCTAACATTCTTTTAGAAGGTATTTTCTTGAGGGATAACGAGGAGGACCCTACCATGAAAGAGAGAGTAGTAAGAGCTTGGCATCGTGTTTGTCGCAAAGGGAGACTTGAATTGGGTATGAAATATGGTACCTCCTATGAGCCGTACCTCCAGTGGATCAAAGCCAGAGCTATACAGTTGAAAATGCCATACCCACATCATGATCCTATCAAACCCGCTCCTTTGAAGACCCCCTACCTTCCGCTAGATGACAAAGAAGAACTCCAAGCCACCTTGGAGAGGGTCAAGAAAGAGAGAGACGCTTGGAAGGATAAGGCCCAGGTGCTCGAAATGGAAAATGAAGAACTTCAGAGATAGTTAAAGGAGCAGAGTGGAGAAGATCGTGCAAGTAAACGTCCAAGGGTGCAAGAGGATTTATTTTCCTCAGGCACAACAGATTACTCCCAGATTCCACAGTCCTCAGGTGCATGGAAAGGTCTTGTAGACAGTTTGGTGAAGGAGAAAGCTTTTATGCAGAAGGCCTATGAAGAAAGAATTGAGAGACTTGAAGGACAACTCCTACTTGTTTATGCTCGTCCTGATGACACATGTCCTTAAATGGTTTTCTTGGTTGTATTTTGGGTTGATAATTTTGTTTTGTTATCAAAAATGTTTGCAATTCTATCTTTTCCTTCATTTAGAGTTCCTTGGAAAATCATTCATTTTGCATATCCATGCATCACGTGCATACAGGTTGTCTGTCTTGGTCCAGTCTTCTAACAGTTGCTTCCCGCCAGCAGATCCATTTCAAGCTGACGCATAATTACAACACAAGAGCCAACTACAAAAGAAGAATGGAGATAACAGATAACGAGAACCGAGAATTGAAAGCTCAGGTTGACCGCCTTTCTGCTATGGTCGAGACATTGATAGCAAACCAAGCAGCCCAAGCTGCTCAACTTCAAACAGCACAAGCTCAGGTTGCCGAAGCACAAGATGCACAGATCCAGGCGCAAGCACAGGCAGCAGAGATGCGCAACCAAATGTTAACCGCCTGTCTACAAGCAGAGGAAGCCCAGGCTAGGGCTCAAGTTCATAATTCAGGACAGACTTCGGCACAGAATCAACCTCAAATTCAGAATCAGACAACAGCAGCACCCGTCACTACAGTCATCGCTTCAGAAATCACGCTGTCCCAGTCACTTCTGTTACCATCACAGCATCCCGTCCTTGGGAAATACCCAGGGATCTTAATCAAGATAGATATCAACAAGAGTTCGTTCCACCAAATGCTCCTGTCTTCACTAATGTGCCTCCCGTTGTTCACTATACTCCTCACCTAGGAGAACCTGTCTATCACGGCCCTACCCCAAGTGAGGATCCTGGTCTCAATGATAGAATGGATGAATTCCAGGATCAGTTTGCGGAATTACAAAAAGAGATAAAAGCTCTTCGTGGGAAAGAACTGTTTGGCAGAGATGTAAATGATATGTGTTTGGTTCCAGACGTAAGGATGCCAGCAAAATTTAAACTACCAGAATTTGAAAAGTACAAAGGAAGTTCTTGTCCACAGACCCATTTGGTTATGTACGTGCGAAAGATGTCAATGTACACCAACGACCAAAGGATGCTCATTCATTGTTTTCAAGACAGCCTTACCGGTGCAGCTTTACGCTGGTATATGGGATTAGACAGTTCTCAGATCAAGACTTTCAACGATTTAGGCGAGGCCTTTATCAAACATTACAAATACAACCTTGATAATGTGCCAGACCGAGATCAGTTGAGGTCCATGCAACAAAGAGAAAAGGAGACATTCCGTGAATACGCGCAAAGGTGGCGCGAAATTGCAGCACAGGTTGTTCCACCTATGGAAGAAAAGGAGATGACGAAAGTGTTCTTAAAGACTCTTGATACTTTTTATTACGAGAGGATGATTGCAAGCGCTCCTACAGACTTTACTGACATGGTAAACATGGGAGTCCGTTTAGAGGAAGCAGTTCGAGAAGGGCGTCTAGTCAGAGAAGGAAGTTCATCTTCAAGCGGGGCAAAGAGGTACGGCGGTTTTATGAAAAAGAAGGAACAAGAAACTAATGTTGTGTCCTATAATCATCCAAGAAGGATCAATTATCCTTACCATTCCCAACACCAACATATAGCAGCCGTGACTCCAGTAATCACTTCCGCTCCAGTTCAAGTCCAATACCCTCAGCAGCGTACCAACCGCTTCCAACAGAATACTCAGTATCAGCAACAACATCAACCTCAACAACATCAACATCAGTTACAACAACGTCCACCACAGCAGCAAAGAAGAACCAATTTTGATCCAATTCCAATGTCATATGCAGAATTGTATCCAGCTTTGATCACTAAAAACCTTGTGCAACCACGACCACGACCTCTTGTACCAGAAGTGCTACCTTGGTGGTACAAGCCAGAGGTATCTTGTCCCTTTCATCAGAATGCTCCAGGTCATGACTTAGACAACTGTTTTGCTTTAAAGTTGGAAGTACAGAAGTTGACAAGAGCAGGTATCCTGACCTTCAAGAACATGGGTCCCAATGTGAAGGACAATCCAATGCCAAGTCATGGTCCTTCATCAGTGAACAATATAGAAGTTTGTCTCAATGAACAACGTGTTACGAAGATAGAGGAGATTCGGCGGTCTTTGGTTGAAATTCATTCTGTTTTATGTGCTCATGGTCTATTCCAACATGACCACCAGATCTGTGGTACATGTTCAGTCAATTCAAGAGGTTGTAGAAAGATTCAAGATGATTTGCAAGGCGTCCTTGATCAGGGTTTGATTCAGATTTCTAGACAAGTGAGTTCTCCAGAATCACAAGAACAAGAGGTGAATGTCATCATTCCTTGCTTCAACATTCCAGAGAAAGTAGAGATAGCTTATCATCCGAGGGAGCCAGTGGTGATTTGCCCTCCGGGCCCAATGCCTTACACTTCAGATAAAGCGGTCCCCTACCGCTATGCAGCAACTATTATTGAGAACGGTAAAGAGGTCGAGATTAAAACCTTAGCCTCAGTTACCAATATCGCAGCAAATAGCCGAATGACGCGCAGTGGCCGCGTGTTCGCTCCGCCGGTTATCCCAAGTAGAAATGTTGAGAAAGATCCAGTAGTCGTGGTACCAGTGACAAGAGAAGCAGAAGGGCAAACAAGCAATTCAACCCTTGATAAAGAAACAGATGAACTACTTAGAATTATCAAGCTCAGTGACTACAAAGTGGTAGATCAGTTGCTACAGACACCGTCAAAAATCTCGATCCTGTCCTTATTATTGAATTCAGCTGTCCACAGAGAAGCACTACTGAAGGTGCTTGATCAAGCCTTTGTAGAACAGGATATAACAGCAGAGCAGTTCAACAATGTTGTAGGCAGCATCACTTCGTGCAATGGCTTAGGCTTTTGTGATGAAGAACTGCCAGAAGAAGGAAAGAATCACAACTTCGCTCTCCATATCTCAGCCAATTGTCAAGGGGATTCTTTGTCTAATATCCTAATTGACACCGGTTCATCTCTGAATGTCATGCCCAAGTCTACCTTGTTGAAGCTAAAGTACAAAGGGGGCAAATGCGGCACAGTGGAATTATTGTGAAAGCGTTCGATGGATCAAGAAAAACAGTCCTTGGAGAAGTTGATTTTCCTATTGGTATTGGACCACACGTATTCCAGATCACTTTCCAGGTTATGGACATAGTGCCAGCTTATAGCTGTCTGCTCGGACGCCCATGAATTCACGAGGCGGGTGCCATTACATCCACGTTACACCAAAAGTTAAAGTTTGTCAAGAATGGGCAAATAGTGACGGTTAATGGGGAGCAGGCTATGCTGATTAGCCACCTTTCATCGTTTAGTGTGATAGAAGCAGACGAAACAGCTGTTCAAACTCCATTTCAGGCCCTGACCATCGATGATTACAAGAAAAGTGAAGGTTCAATCGCGTCATTCAAAGACGCCCAGCAGATTGTCAAGACAGGTCCTACAGAAATGTGGGGCAAGGTGATAGAGTTGCCAGAAAACGTTAACCATGCAGGATTAGGCTTTGTTGATGGAAAACAAGTTCAGACTTCAGTGGTGCGACCTTTCAAAGATATCTTTCACAGCGGTGGGTTTATCAACATGGTAGCAGTTGAGGAGGATACTTTTGAGGGAAAGACAGAAGACGAAGGCCCCAGATTTGTGACACCAGGAGTAGTTATGAAGAACTGGACCGCAGTTGACATCCCACATTGTGTCCACATATCAAAGTAATTAAGCTTTTCAGTTTTCAAAAATCTTCCGCTTTAGCCCAAAGCGCGAAGCATTAATTTTGTAAAATGGGCACTTTTGTCAAAAACGTACTATCCATGAAAAAGATCTTTTGTGTTCCTATACACTTGTGTCCTTTTATCTTTTCAGCTTTTTCGGAAAATGGTAAACAAAAAAAACCTTAAAAAGAACACATTTTTGCATGTCATGGTCAGTCCTCTAAAAACAATTGTTTGTACAGGTTACTTAAACCCGTTGAACACAATGACATCATGCCCTCTCCCAACTTTGAACATTCTGTATTCGAAGCTGAAGAGGAAGAGTGGGATGAGATTCCAGAAGAGGTCGCCCGCCAGCTTGAAAATGAAGAAGACACTATTCAGCCATACAAGGAGCCTTTGGAAACAGTCAACTTGGGTTCGGAAGAAAATGTGAAAGAAGTCAAAATTGGAGCATTGTTATCCCCACAGGTCAAGGAGCAATTGATCAGCCTGTTGAAAGAGTATGTAGATGTGTTTGCTTGGTCTTATCAAGATATGCCTGGTCTCGACACTGACATCGTAGAGCACAAGCTACCTTTGAAGCCAGAATGTCCACCGGTCAAACAGAAATTAAGAAGAACACATCCAGATATGGCCGTCAAAATTAAAGAAGAAGTTCTGAAGCAAATAGATGCTGGTTTTCTTGCCACTTCAGTGTATCCAGAGTGGATAGCAAATATTGTGCCAGTTCCTAAGAAGGACGGGAAGGTACGAATGTGTGTCGACTATCGTGACTTAAATAGAGCAAGCCCAAAGGATGATTTCCCCCTGCCTCACATTGACATGTTGGTAGACAATACAGCAAAGTTTGACATATTCTCCTTCATGGACGGATTCTCCGGGTATAACCAGATCAAAATGGCTCCCGAAGACATGGAAAAAACTACCTTCATAACACCATGGGGAACATTCTGTTATCAAGTGATGCCGTTTGGGTTGAAGAACGCAGGTGCTACTTACCAGCGAGCCATGACAACGCTCTTTCACGACATGATGCACAAAGAGATTGAGGTTTATGTGGATGACATGATCGCGAAGTCTCGTTCAGAAGAAGGTCACTTAGTAGATCTATTGAAGCTGTTTCAACGATTGAGGAAGTTCCGTCTTCGCCTCAATCCGAACAAATGCACATTTGGCGTCAGGTCAGGTAAACTCTTGGGCTTCATTGTCAGCCAAAAAGGCATTGAAGTTGATCCAGATAAAGTAAAAGCTATCCAAGAGATGCCCGCACCAAAAACAGAAAGGCAAGTGAGAGGTTTTCTAGGACGATTGAATTACATATCCCGGTTTATTTCTCACATGACTGCCACTTGTGAACCTATCTTCAAATTGCTGAGAAAGAGTCAGAATTGTGTTTGGACAGAGGATTGTCAGAAAGCATTTGACAGTATCAAAGAGTACCTCATGGAGCCTCCTATCTTGTTACCACCTGTTGCTGGAAGACCGTTGGTTATGTATTTGACAGTGCTTGAGAATTCTATGGGCTGTATTCTGGGTCAACAAGACGAAACTGGAAAGAAAGAGCATGCCATTTACTACTTAAGCAAGAAATTTACTGACTGTGAATCACGATACTCCTTACTCGAGAAGACATGTTGTGCATTGGCTTGGGCTGCTAAGAGATTGAGGCAGTATATGTTAAGTCACACCACTTGGTTGATATCCAAAATGGATCCAATCAAGTACATTTTTGAGAAGCCTGCACTCACTGGTAAGATTGCCAGATGGCAGATGCTGTTATCAGAATACGACATTGAGTATCATACCCAGAAAGCTATCAAGAGCAGTGTGTTGGCTGAGTACCTTGCTCACCAACCCGTTGAAGATCACGATGATAATGAGGATGAGTTTCCTGATGAAGATGTCATGTTCCTAAAATCCAGAGATTGTAAAGAGCCACTTCCTGAAGAAGGACCTGAACCAGATTCTCAATGGGGTTTAGTATTTGATGGAGCTTCCAACGTTTATGGACATGGAGTAGGTGCAGTCATTATCACTCCAGAAGGTTCTCATATTCCTTTCACGGCAAGAATTTGCTTTGAATGTACAAACAACATTGCTGAATATGAAGCCTGTATCATGGGTCTTGAAGAAGCCATTGACCTCCGCATCAAAAATCTTACTGTTTATGGTGACTCAGCGTTAGTTATCAATCAGATCAAAGGAGAATGGGAAACACGCCACCCTGGCTTGATCCCATACAAAGACTATGCAAGAAGATTGTTGACTTTCTTCACCAAGGTTGAATTGCATCACATTCCTCGGGATGAGAATCATATGGCGGATGCTCTAGCTACGTTGTCTTCAATGTATCAAGTGGGTTTTCCAAACGAAGTACCCAGAATTGTGATCAAGCGACTTGATAGACCAGCACATGTGTTTACAGCTGAGGCCAGTTTTGATGATAAACCATGGTACCACGATATCAAGCATTTCCTTCAGACTCAGGAGTATCCTCTTGGAGCAACAGAAAAAGATAAAAAGACTTTGAGAAGATTGTCAGGCAGTTTCTTCCTTAATCAGAATGTGCTCTATAAGAGGAATTATGACATGGTCTTACTCAGATGTGTTGACAAAAAGGAAGCAGAAATGTTGATGAAAGAAGTTCACGAAGGGTCCTTTGGTACTCATGCAAACGGCCACTCTATGTCAAGAAAGATGTTGAGAGCTGGTTACTACTGGTTGACCATGGAATCAGATTGCTGCAAATTTGTAAAGAAGTGTCACAAATGTCAGATCTACGCTGATAAGGTTCATGTACCACCAACCTTTTTGAATGTGATTTCTGCTCCTTGGCCATTCTCAATGTGGGGCATTGACATGATCGGTATGATTGAACCCAAAGCTTCCAACGGACACCGTTTCATTCTCGTGGCAATTGATTACTTCACCAAATGGGTGGAAGCAGCTTCGTATGCAAAGGTGACAAAGCAAGTGGTGGTCAGATTCATCAAAAATAATCTCATTTGCCGATATGGCATTCCAAACAAGATCATCACTGACAATGGCTCCAATCTGAACAACAAAATGATGGATGAATTATGTGAAAGTTTCAGGATCGAGCATCACAACTCTTCTCCTTACCGTCCCAAGATGAATGGGGCAGTTGAAGCTGCAAATAAGAATATCAAGAAGATCATTCAAAAGATGGTTGTTACCTACAAAGATTGGCATGAAATGCTGCCTTTTGCACTACACGGATATAGAACATCAGTCCGTACTTCAACTGGGGCAACCCCATTTTCACTTGTATACGGTATGGAAGCTGTGTTACCGATAGAGGTTGAAATTCCATCAATGAGGATACTAATGGAAACTCAGTTGTCAGAGGCTGAATGGTGTCAAAGCAGATACGATCAGTTGAATTTGATTGAAGAAAAAAGAATGACTGCCTTGTGCCATGGACAGTTATATCAAAAGAGAATGAAGCAGGCATTTGATAGGAAGGTTAAGCCGAGAGAATTCAAAGAGGGTGACCTTGTGCTCAAGAAGATGATACTATTTCACAATGATTCTAGGGGCAAGTGGACTCCTAACTATGAAGGACCCTATGTTGTCAAGAAAGCCTTCTCAGGCGGTGCTTTAATTCTTACAAACATGGATGGTGAAGAGCTTCCACGTCCCGTGAATACAGATGCAGTCAAGAAATACTTCGCCTAAAAAATGAAAAGAACAGCTCGCTAAGTTGAAAACCCGAAAGGGCGGCTTAGGCAAAAATGAGCGTCTCGGTGGACTGAAAACCTGAAAGGGCGGTCCAAGCAGAAATTAGAGACATAAAAAAACAAAGAGAATATTATCCCGGTAGATTGAAAACCCGAAAGGGCAATCTAGGCAAAAGTTAGGGATTTCAGGCAAGTAACTGCATAACAGAGATAAGATCATTGAAGTATCAGAATATTTTCAACAGTTCTCCAACTTTCTCAAGGCTGCAATACAGGTCAAAAGTGGAAGAGAGAATGATGTCATTGTAGTTCAACGTACCCTTTTTCCACGAAATTACCATTTTCCAATTTGTAAAGATCTATGGAATCACGCTGTTGGCTGATTACCATCCTATCAAATCAATTTGAGCCTTTCTATATTTCTTGGCACTCTTAATTTTCATTTCAATTTACGAAAGTTCTTTTACTTTGACAGATATGTTTTGAAACAAAAGTTTTGAATTAAAAACAGTTTTTGAAAAATATAAAGATTATTTATTTTGATTTGTGGACATCAATAAAAGGATTGAGACATGTGGTCCCAGTAATTCTGAAATCATGTGATTCCAACTAGACATGTTCATATTACTATCCTTATATGTATATGATGAAAAAATCTCCACAGGTGTCTTGGCAGTAATATTTCTCCAGCAGAGGTTGTGATTCTGGATATCCCCAGCTATGCTTCCTAGTTTTCCTCAAGAGATCATGCAAGAAATATTTCAAGAAGTTTATTCCCTTCACTTGGGGCATGAAGACTCCCCAGTTAATTGATCATGAAGACTCCCAGTTTAATTGATCATGAAGACTCCCCGGTTAATTGATCATGAAGACTTTGATCCAGGTTTTAAGTTACAGATTTGGCCTATGGGATTACTACAGGTATTTCCCCAGTAATTTATTAAAGCGGGATCAGCAATGTCCCCAGCAGAGGATGAGAAGGAAGATTTGATTTCCCTGAGCAGGAGTAATACAGAGGTCTCCATCCCTCAGCGAGTGAAGAAAGTTGATATTCAGAAACTACAGGGAATCTCCTGTTGTTCTCTGTCCATTCAATAGAAGGATATGTCTCCTCCTCAGTAATGTTTTGTAGTAAAGAAGAGTGTGTGTTGCATTTTAAGCAAATTCAAGAATTGCAGGATTTCTCCTGAATTCTCATTTATATTCAAAGGTCAGACATCACTGTTCCCCGGCAGAGTCTCCTAGAGGAAAGATCTCGTAACCAGATATCAGACACCATAATCCCCTGCAGAGTCTTCAGATACAGAAAGTCTCCATGATAATTAAAGCAAAAAAATCAAGGATAGATTTCCCCTATATTCTTATTCCCTGGAAAGATACCACCTATCCCCAGCGGACTTTATCCCCAGCGGAGTCTTCCAGAAGAATAATCCCTTCTGCATTATCAGCAAATTCAAGAATTGCAGGACTTCTCTTACAATATCATCTTATTTCCAGAGGATAACACCTTGTATCCCCAGCGGAGTCCTCAGAAAGGTCCAATCCTCATATACCTCACAAATTCAAGAACCACAGGGAATCTCCTGCATTTTTGAAGTAGAAGGCATCTCCATTCTTCTACGGAATCCTCAGCAGAGACAGACTTTTAAAGAAACCTGGATATGGTGCTCTTGTACCAATTCCCCAGCAAGTCTTTGTACTACTCCCTAGCGAGTCTCAGTGCAAATCTCCAGCAAGTCCTTATGCAGCTGTTAACATTTTTAGTTATTCCTAGTTTTGTCTGTCCATCATGCATTCATTACTAAATATTCATGCATATCTATGACATATCATGCTTGCATTCATATGCACCTTGTTTCCTTGTTTATATTGTGGGTTGAGTCAATCTCTCCATATAGAGTATCCTCATAAGCAGCAAAATACCTTTTATTGGTCATGTTCCCCACAGAGATCTATGCCTCGTGGAAGATGGTTGTTTCAGTTGTAAATCCTGATGAGTTCATTCCTCTTCAGTTGAAGTCTTGTTTGACCGTTTCATTCTAGTTCTATCCTAGTTTGAACCTCGTGTCTCCAGATAAAGCTCAGAAATTGCCAGTAAAAGAAGGCAACAATATAGTCTTTGTGACTCTCATTCAGTAAAACAGACATGACAGATATTGTGTCCAAGTCCTTTATACCTTCATCTTTGAGTTGGTACCCGTTACAAACTTGAGTTACCTACATCCATGAGTGGTAACCTTTGTTATCCCTCGGATAAATTAATTACTATCTCCATCTATGAGTTGATAACATCCTCACAGAAAGTTCCATGGTTCTACCTGCAACTTTGAGCTGGTAGCGTGCTTTCGTCTTTGAGTTTAGCACAGATTCCTTTTGATTCCACCTTCGTCTTTGAGTTGGTGAAGTACCTGCAACTTTGAGCTGGTAATATGCATTCATCTTTGAGTTCGCACATTTTCCTGTGATTCCATCTTCGTCTTTGAGTTGATGGAGTACCTTCATCTATGAGTAGGGTATGTTTGATCCTTGTTGAACTGATAGTGTGCTTTCATCTTTGAGTCTGCACAGATAACTTCTGATTCCATCTTCGTCTTTGAGTTGATGGAGTACCTTCATCTATGAGTTAGGTACATTTTGTCCTTCCACCGTCATCTTTGAGTCGGTAATGATAAACATCTCCAGGAGAATATGTTCTAAATTCTTTTAAACACCTTTGTCAATGAATCGGTGGTTGCCTTCAACTTTGAGTCGGCATTTCTCTGTCTACCTCATCAATGAGTTGGTAGTGTGCATTCAACTGTAAGTCTGCACAATGATCCTTAGATCTGATTCTTCATCTACACCATCATCAATGAGTTGGAATTTGATTTCCCTAGCAGTGTTATTATCAATCTTTTGAAGCTTGCCTTCAACTTTGAGTTGGCATGTCCTGTTTACCTCATCAATGAGTGGGTAGTGAGCTGTCAACCATGAGTTAACGCAGTTCGATTCTTATTATGCCCTTGTTATACCTTCATCCTTGAGTTGGTATTCATCTTTTCTGTTACCTCCATCTTTGAGTTGGTAATGTACTGTCACATCAGTACTCTTGTTATATTGATCTTTTCCCACTTTCATCTATGAGATAGTGATGTATCGTCAACATTGAGTCGATATCTCTTTTCCTCCTATTTTCCATCTATGAATAGGTAGTGAATCTTCCCCAGCTGAGTATTCTCAGTGTTTACCTTCATGCATTGAGTCGGTGTATGTCCTTCCCCAGTAGAGTTTGCACTCCTGTGTCTCTGTGTCTGTCTGTCTTTTGCATCATGCATACATGCATTTGCGGTCAAATTTTGTGGCGTTTGTCATATTTAATTACCTTACGCCATTCGATAGCCTCCGGCTATCTGGCCTAAGTTAATTAAATAGGGGCATCTGTCGCACCCCAAAATTTGACTTTGGCTTTGTTGACCACATCCTGATTAATCTCGTTGTCTCGTATTCATCTCAATTTCTTAAACTTCGCGTGACAACTGGTTTGATTAGGTTTTGTGTGTTTTCGTTGCTTACCGTGTTGTATTTCGTTGTTTTAGCAAAACCTGGCCGATATCGTTGCCTCGTATTTATCTCGCTTATCTCTTTTGTGCGTGGCATCGCTTCGATTAGGTTTTGTGCGTTTTTATCTATTTAATTGTTTGTTTGTCGGTATTTTGACTGTATTTCGAATATATTAGAGTTTTCGTATTGTCCGATTATTTGTGATTGTGTTTGTCAGCGTTTTCGTGATGTCGTGTTGATTTTATTATTGCCTAGGGTTGTTTATTTAATTACGTGTTGTGCCGTGTGATTTAATCGAGTCTGTTTGAGTCGTGTTGTTGATTTTACTGGTTTACCGGTTTACTGGTTTATTGGTTTTATCAATTTGTCTGTTTTGCTGTGCAAATTGTCATCGTTTTTATCGCGTTCGTGTCGCTCGATTTTATCGTATTTTAATCGTGTGCCGTTAATATTATTTGTGCTTAATATTAATTGTGTTTAGTTGTTAATTAGTTTATTTAATTAGGATTAATATTATATTAGTTTATTATTTATATTATAATATATAAATATATTATTAATTTATGTTAGATATTTTTTAGGTTTCTTATTGTTTAAGTAATCTAAATATATATATAATTTATGTTAGATATTTTTTAGGTTTCTTATTGTTTAAGTAATCTAAATATATATTATATTTATGTTAGATATTTTTTAGGTTTCTTATTGTTTAAGTAATCTAAATATATATTATTAATTTTGTTAGAATTTTTTAGGTTTCTTATTATTAAGTAATCTAAATATATATTATTAATTTATGTTAGATATTTTTTGAGGTTTCTTATTGTTTAAGTAATCTAAATATATATATATATAGATGTGGTTAGTAAGAAAAAAAAAAGAAAAAGAAGAAGAGGTGGATCAGTAAGGAAAAAACGTGTGGTGAGAGAAACAGAGAATTGAAAAGAAATATTTTTCCAAAAGCATTACCGTATTTCACTTGTTCTTCATTTTCGGTAACCCAAAATCGTCCCGATTATTCACCGAAACACAAAACCGATTTCATATCTTTGAAGTTCGTTGAGTCCAGGTCACAAATATCCAAGGTTCATTTCATTCCGGCGTCGTTTCACCGATCAAAAGCGACGTTGAAGTCAGGTACTCACGAAGGCAGCCAGCACTGCGTCGGTGACGGTTTCCAGCTTTCGGTCGATCATTTGGACGATCAGAAGTTCATCCTCTTCACACAAGGTAATATCCTTCACTTATCTCTGAAATCGGCAAAGTTCCGGCTTGCTGACATGTGTTTTATATATTATTTATCTATATATATATATATATATATAATATATATATACTTTTGTCTATTATATATTATTGTCTAAATGTACATATATATGTTTTTGTCTACTATATATATTATTGTCTAAAATATAAATTATATTATATAATAATAATATATATATATATATATATATTATATATATATATTATAT
The DNA here is from genome assembly GCF_024323335.1 of Lathyrus oleraceus. Classification (NCBI taxonomy): domain Eukaryota; kingdom Viridiplantae; phylum Streptophyta; class Magnoliopsida; order Fabales; family Fabaceae; genus Lathyrus; species Lathyrus oleraceus. Next base: position 126,780,168 of record NC_066579.1, read on the forward strand.
ATATATATATATATATTATATATATATATATTATATATACTTTTGTTTACTAAATATTGTTTATCTTTATTATTATTTTGCATATATGTTTTATTTAAATGTTAGTTAAATTAATTATTTATTTAAATGTTTATTTTAATTAAATGTTTATTTATATCAAATGTTTATTTTGTCTAAAGTAAATGTTTATATTGTTTCTTATATTTGTTTATGTTGTTACTAACCGTTTCGTTTCAGTTTCAGCTCGATTAACTCCACTAACTATTCGTAATACTAACTATTCATAGCTAACTGTGTTGTAATAATTTACTTTCTCGCATTTTTTATGTTCTGTATTGTGTGTTTAATCGTATTGTTCACGTTTTATGTTAAAAAATCGAAAAATCCAAAAAAGAGAAACCCGATGCGATTCCAACGGTCGCCGTTTAAGAAACCATTTTCACACACTCACAAGCTTACTCTTGGGCTTCCTTATAATGAGCCAATTTATTTATTGTTTCAGGGTTTAGGCTCATTCAAATCCTTTGCCAGCTTTGGCTTTTCAGTTTAAAAACATTTTCAAAAGGACGTGTCAGTCTCGAAGCCTCCCGCCTAGGTCGAGCAAGAGATGGCAAGACACGCCAATCTAAAATCAACAAAACAGACTTTCCCCTTTTCTTTTGGGAGAACTACGTGGATTCTGATTTCTCCATTGCGCCTTGGAGATACGTAGGCATGAAGTCTACGACTTTATCGAGTCCAAAAAGCAATAAAATCAAGTTCTTTTCTCATCTCCCCAATCAAACGATCAAAGCGAAAAAAGCAAAGCATTCACATAAACATAAGCAAAAAGGTTCTTGTGGAGTACCACAGATGTAGAGGGTGCTAATACCTTCCCTTTGCATAACCAACCCCCGAACCCGTAACTCTAAAGGGATTTATCGTTATTTTTCCCTTCCTCTTTTTGGATAAAATAAAAGACGGTGGCGACTCTTGCATTTAAAATATTTTTCAAACGGGTTAAGTTCAATCAATACTTAATCTCGTGAAAAATCCTGCCGCGACAACCCTAACTCTCAATGTTAGTGGTTAAGAGCTTCAGCATACCCCTACAGTTTTGGCTTGTTTGTCGAGGTTGATATGACCCCTTGACTAAAGCCCAACCGTGTCTGAGCCTCTTGTTTGTATATGGAGTGTGATGATTGCTTGTGTGTTTACTTTTGGTATGTTTATTTACTGTTTGAATTGACTTGCTTCCTGTGCGAGTTAGGTTCTGTTTAGATACCTCAACCTAGGGCTATTGTGGATTGCATGACAACTATTAGGCTCGAGTCAGTCTCCCTTTTAGTTTGTTGTTCCCCAGGTCTCTGGTTAGGAGAGTTTCTCCCCTGTTAAGGGGAACTACGTCGCCCTGATTCTCATACCAGATGAGATATGTAGGCAGGAGATCGTGCGAGATCTCTCCAGGCAACCTTTTTCTTTTTTGAGTGTGTTGTGTGGCAACTATTAGGCTCGAGATCCAGACTCCCTATTAGTTTGTCAATCTGATAACCTTTTGCTTTGGTGTTCATTGGTTAGCGTGTGCTTGTTTGGAGTCGAATGTAAGTCCAGGTTTGGCATTCTGTTTCCTTGCGTGTGTGTGTTCGGAATCGGATGTAAGCCCATCTATTGGCATTCTGTTTCCTGGTTTGCTTGTTGTTTGGAGTCGGATGTAAGTCCATGTTTGGTATTCTGTTTCCTTGTTTGTGTTGTTTGTTTGGAGTCGGATGTAAGTCCATGTATTGGCATTCTGTTTCCTTTTTGTTGTCAGGAGTTGGATATAAGTCCATGGATTGGCATTCTGTTTCCTGTTGAGTGTTTCTTTTGACGTCTCAGCGTCTCTTTTCGATGTTTTGTTTCGGCGTGCGTTAGCCGAACTACGAGTGTTCTGATTCTTCTCTGGATAGAGAAGATACGTAGGCATAGGATGCGATGTCCTAGCAAGCATGTCTCCCATTTCCCCGAACTACGTCGACTCTGATGTTTGTTTCTGACAAACTACGTAGGCCCAGGATGCGACATCCTGTCGAGTCCCCTTCCTCCTTCTTCTTTCACCTATTTCTTATTCCAGTGTGTGTGCATTTTCTTCGAGCAGTTATTTAGCAACCTTTTCATATTCTTTTGAGCGTGGATCCCGTCGAGTACGACGGACGTGAGGGGTGCTAATACCTTCCCCTTGCGTAACTGACTCTCGTACCTTACAATCTCTGGTCGTAAGACCGTTCCTTTCCCATTTCTTAGGTTAGTCCTGCGCTCCCTTTCCGTCATAGGATGAATAGCGTTGGTGGCGGCTCTATAAACATGTGTTTTTTCCGCCGGTTGTTTTTCGCGATGCGATAACGTGGCATACGTGGATCACGATGTCACAATTGAACAGTTTGATAACATTGTTGCAAACATAACTGCTTGTAACAATCTGAGCTTCTGTGATGCTGATCTTCCCGAAGAGGGAAAAGACCATAATTTGGCTCTACACATTTCTATGAACTGCAAGGATGATGCCTTGTCTAATATGTTGGTAGACACAGGGTCATCGCTAAATGTGTTGCCAAAATCCACTCTGGACAAACTTTCTATCTAGGGGCCTCCCATGAGGCAGAGTGGAGTGGTTGTTAAGGCTTTTGATGGATCGAGGAAAACTGTGATTGGTGAAGTTGAACTCCCAATCAAGATTGGACCTAGTGATTTCCAGATCACTTTTCAGGTCATGGATATTCACCCATCATATAGCTGCTTGCTTGGTAGACCATGGATTCACGAGGCAGGCGCCGTGACATCCACCCTACACCAGAAGTTGAAATTCGTCAAGAATAAGAAGTTGGTGGTGATAGGGGGAGAGAAGGCTCTCTTGATAAGCCATTTGTCTTCATTTTCCTACATAGACGCTGAGGATGAGGTTGGGACTCCGTTCCAAGCCTTATCTATTGTTGAGCCTTCAAGGAAAGGACCTTCTTCATTTGCGTCCTACAATGATGCAAAGTTGGCCATTGAGCATGGTGCAACTACTGGTTTAGGATAAATGATTAAGCTGGAAGATAATAAATCTCAGGCTGGCATAGGGTATTCTTCAGGCATTTCCAACGAGCGTGGGTTGTTCCAGAGTGGAGGTTTCATCCACACTATTGAAGACCAAGAGGCTGCTGCTATAGTGGAAGATGATGCAGAGGAAGATTCTGGCAACTTTGTCATCCCTGGAGGAGTCTGCAATAATTTGGTCGTTGTTGATGTTCCAACAGTTATCCATAAGTCCACATAATGTGTTCAATTTTGTTTAAAAACCCTTCTCCCATGCCAAAAGGAGAAGTGATGACATTGTTGGCGCATTAATACAATGATATTCATTCAATAATTACATGTTAAATGTTTGTTTTTTCCAAATTATTTTCCCTTTTCGCTTTTTGCATGAAATTGGTGATCACCATAAAACCCTAAAAAAGAGAATAAAATAAATCTTTTCATCTGCATAATGATTTACTTTGTTTGAATTCTGAAATCTCTTCTATACTCAAAATCATTATGCAGGTTGATCAAACCCATTGAACATAATGATCCAACACCATCTCCCAACTTTGAGTTCCCTGTATTTGAGGCCGAAGAAGATGATGTTGAAGAGATTCCTGATGAGATTACCCGTCTGCTTGAGCACGAAGAGAAAATCATTCAGCCGCATCTCGAGAATCTGGAAACAGTAAACTTGGGGTCTGAAGACTGTGTTCGAGAAGTGAAGATTGGGGCACTCCTGGAAGAGTCTGTTAAGAAGAGGTTGATTGAGTTTCTACGAGAATATGTCGACGTCTTTTCCTGGTCGTATAAAGACATGCCTGGTCTGGATACTCATATCGTGCAACATTTCCTGCCTTTGAAGCCTGAGTGTGTGCCTGTGAAGCAGAAGCTCAGAAGAACTCATCCTGATATGGCAGTGAAGATTAAAGAAGAAGTTCAGAAGCAAATTGATGCGGGGTTTCTGGTGACTTCTACATATCCTTAATGGGTGGCCAATATTGTGTCCGTACCTAAGAAAGATGGAAAAGTCCGAATGTGTGTGGACTATAGAGACTTGAATAAATCTAGTCCAAAAGATGATTTTCCTCTACCACATATTGATATGTTGGTAGATAATACAGCTAAATTCAATGTCTTCTCATTTATGGACGGATTTTCCGGTTATAATCCGATTAAAATGGAACCCGGGGATATGAAGAAGACAACATTCATCACACCTTGGGGAACATTCTGTTATCGAGTGATGCCCTTCGGTTTGAAGAACACCGGAGCCACGTATCAACGCGCTATGACTACCTTGTTTCATGATATGATGCACAAGGAGATCGAGGTGTATGTTGACGATATGATTGCAAAGTCGAGAACGGAAGTTGAACATGTAGAGCACTTGTTGAAGCTTTTCCAACGTTTGAGGAAGTACAAACTTCGCCTGAATCCGAACAAGTGTACATTTGGAGTCCGTTCCGGCAAGTTATTGGGCTTTATTGACAGCGAAAGAGGTATTAAAGTTGACCCTGCCAAGGTCAAAGCAATACAAGAGATGCTTGTGCCCAAAACTGAGAAGCAAGTCCGAGGTTTTCTTGGCCGCTTGAATTATATTTCCAGATTTATACCCCACATGACTGCCACATGTGCGCCTATATTCAAGCTCCTCCGGAAAGATCAGCGTCATGATTGGACTGAGGATTGCCAGAAGGCCTTTGATAGTATCAAAGAGTATTTGTCTGAGCCTCCGATTCTATCTCCGCCTGTTGAAGGGAGACCCTTGATTATGTATTTGACAGTGCTTGATGACTCCATGGGTTGTGTGTTGGGTCAGCAAGATGAATCAGGGAAGAAAGAATATGCTATATACTATCTGAGTAAGAAGTTCACTGATTGTGAGTCTCGGTACTCAATGCTTGAGAAGACATGTTGTGCTTTGGCTTGGGCTGCTAAGCGCTTACGCCAGTATATGTTGAATCATACGACTTGGTTGATATCCAAAATGGATCCAATCAAGTATATCTTTGAAAAGCCTGCTTTAACTGGGAGGATCTCCCGTTGGCAGATGCTGTTGTTTGAGTATGATATTAAGTATCGAGCTCAGAAGGCTATTAAAGGTAGTATCTTGGCTGACCATTTGGCACATCAACCAATTGAAGATTATCAGTCTGTTCAGTACGACTTCCCTGATGAGGAGATTCTGTATTTGAAGATAAAAGATTGCAATGAGCCTACGCTCGATGAAGGGCCAGAGCCTGGTTCCCGATGGGGTATGGTATTCGATGGCGCTGTTAATCAATATGGAAATGGTATTGGGGCAGTGATTATTAATCCTCAGGGCACACATTTTCCTTCTACGGCAAGGCTAACTTTCAAATGGACGAATAATATGGCGGAGTATAAGGCCTGTATTATGGGTTTGGAAGAATGCATTGATCTTAGGATCAAGCATCTTGATGTTTATGGTGATTCGGCCCTTGTTGTTAATCAGATTAAGGGTGAATGGGAAACGAATCAGCCTGGCCTCATCCCATATAGAGATTATGCGAGGAGGATTTCAACTTTCTTTACTGAGGTTGACTTCCACCATATTCCTCGAGATGAGAATCGGATGGCAAACGCTCTTGCTACACTTGCTTCAATGATTATGGTGAAATATTAAAATGAAGTCCCCAATATTATCGTGATGCGCTTGGATAGACCAGCTCATGTATTTGCAGTTGAAGAAGTAAAAGATGATAAGCCATGGTATTATGATATCAAATGCTTTCTCCAAAGTCAGATCTACCCGCCTGGGGCATCTGTTAAAGATAAGAAGACTTTAAGGAGATTATCTGGCAGTTTATACCTCAATGGTGATATGCTTTATAAGAGGAACTTTGACATGGTTCTGCTCAGAAGCGTGGATAGACACGAAGCAGGCCTGTTGATGACTGAGGTCCATGAGGGTTCATTTGGTACTCATTCCAATGGACATGCCATGGCTAAGAAGATGATGAGAGCAGGCTATATTGGCTGACAATGGAGTCTGACTACTGCAAATATGTGAAGAAATGCCACAAGTGTCAGATTTATGCGAATAAGATTCATATTCCCCCGACACTCCTGAATGTTATTTCATCACCATGGCCTTTCTCTATGTGGGGAATTGACATGATTGGCATGATAGAGCCTAAGGCGTCGAACAGTCACCGTTTTATTCTCGTAGCAATTAATTACTTCACCAAATGGGTTGAAGCGGCATCGTATGCGAATGTGACCAGGCAGGTGGTTGTGAAGTTTATCAAGAATCAACTCATATGCCGTTATGGTGTGCCAGACAAGATCATTACTGATAATGGATCTAACTTGAACAACAAGATGAGGAAAGAGCTGTGTAGCGAGTTCAAGATTGCACATCATAATTCTTCTCCTTATAGACCCAAGATTAATGGGGCTGTTGAAGCTGCTAATAAGAACATCAAGAAGATTATCCAGAAGATGGTTGTTACTTACAAAGATTGGCATGAGATGCTTCCATTTGCTTTGCATGGTTATCGTACATCTGTCCGCACTTCAACAGAGGCAACCCCTTTCTCCCTTGTATATGGCATGGAGGTTGTGCTCTCCGTGGAGGTTGAGATCCCATTAATGAGAGTCTTGATAGAAGCCAAGTTGACTGAGGCTGAATGGGTTCAGAGTCGTTATGACCAACTGAATTTGATAGAAGAGAAGAGATTAACTGCCATGTGCCATGGTCAGTTGTATCAGCAAAGGATGAAGAAAGCTTTTGATAAAAAGGTCAAGTCTCGTGTGTTCCGAGAAGGTGACCTCGTGCTCAAGAAAGTTTTGTCTTTCGCGCCCGATTCCAGGGGTAAGTGGACTCCAAACTATGAAGGTCCATATGTTGTTAAGAGAGCCTTTTCAGGCGGTGCTTTGATACTTACAACTATGGATGGGGAGGATTTCACTCGTCCTCTGAATTTAGATGCAGTCAAGAAGTACTTCTCCTAAAAATAAAAATAGAATAACTCGCTAAGTTGAAAACCGGAAAGGGCGACTTAGGAAAAAATGAGCGTCTCGGTGGATTGAAAACCCGAAAGGGCGGTCAAGGCAAAAGTTAGAGACATGAAGATATATATATATATATATATATATATATATATATATATATATATATATATATATATATATATATATATCCCGCTAGATTGAGTACCTCACCCTGGGGCAATCTAGGCAAAAATTTGGGATTTGGCAAGTAACTGCATCCCGACAAGACTTTGTTCTACAGCTGTCATTTGTCAAAGATTCTCGCTCAGTCATTGTCAACTGAAGCTTCGACTACATTGGATTTAGAGTTGGTGGAGAAATGGTCATTATGTTCAATGTATCCCTTTTCCAATATATATCACCAATATCAAATTTGTAAAGATCTATGGAATCTCGCCATTTGCGGACTACCATTCTATCAAATAAATTTGAGCCTTTATCCAATTCTTTTCACTCTTATTTATTTTTGTTTAACAAATGTTTGCATATTTTAATTGATTAATATCATTGTTTTAAACAAATAAAGTTTTTGTAAAACTGTTTTTTAATAAAGGGAACATTCACAATGATTGAAAGGATATATGGAACGTCTTCAGTGCTCTCCCAAGGATAGTACGATCTCCAAAAGGGTAAGACATTTGTTCATATTCCTAGCATATTTGTATCCTCTGCATCATCTTTCAGGTTGTCTCCTCAACGAGCGTAGAGAAGGGTAATACATCATCAAGTCGTCAGAGAGTCTGAAGTTTTGGCCTTGATCTTTTGGGAGATGTGTATACCTCCATCCTTAGAGAGGTTGAGTCTAGCATATGTGTTTTATCAATTATATGGTTGTCATCCCTTGAGTGGACTGACCTAAAATCCCTTATAAATTGATAAAAATTGATATGCTATCTATTTTCGAGGAAGTTGGTCTTCCCTCAGCATAAGTGGAAATCTCCCGCAGAGTGAGCAGGAATTCTCAGCATGAGTAGAGGTCCTCAGCGGGTTGGCTTGCAGTATCTCCCCAACGAGTTTACTTACAACTTGTTCCCCAGTAGGTCTGATCACAACATGTTATCCCCAATCTGATCGCCTTCAGTCTTCCCAGTAGAGTTACCTGATCAGAGCCTGATATTTGTTTTCCCCTCCTTATTGGAAAATTTCTTCCGAGTAGAGCTGGTGGTGAAGATGTTTATTTCCTTCCCCAGTGGAGCATTGGTTCTCCTTCCTCTTAGCAGAGACGTCTCTCCGGTAGATAAGAGGAAGTGTGTTGATTGTTGGAATTGCTGTTTGGTGGTTGTTCCCCATAGAATTTCATATCATTCCCTGATAAGTTCCCCAGTAGAGTTTCTTCTACGGCGGAATCTTATCCGTGTTGAGCTCCCCAGTAGAGTTTCCTCTACAATGGATCTTTTGTCTGTTCAACGGCGAATCCCTGACGGTGACTTTGTAGCTTCCCTAGCAGAGCAGTTTGTTCCTTCTCCCGGTGCCAGAGATGTTTCTTTAGAGGTTAGAAGAGAATGCTTGATTGATGTGTTTCTGTTTGGTGGTTGTTCCCCACAGAATTTCATATTATTTCCTGATAAGATCCCATGTAGAGTTTCTTCTCTAACAGATCTTATCAGTGTCTCTGCATGTTTCCGGGAATTATTGGAAGATCCCCGGCAGTTGATAGCTGTGATCTTTTGTTGATCCCTAGCATTGGTCTCTGTCCCTGGCAACGACTCTGTTTGATCCCCAACGACAATCTGTGGTTCCTGGTATTTGATGCTCCCCACCAGCTTGGATTTTCTCCTGTGGGTCTGGCCTTCTCTTCTGAGATGTTATACCGGATGTCTTTCCGTTGATTCTTGGACCTGTTTGTGTTAGATATGTCTATTTATCAGCAATAATCATACATAAACCACGCATATACATGCATAATTACAACATTCAGATATTCATGTTGCATTCTTTGCCATATATCTTTGCTTGTTATCTCCTGCTAGTGGTGGAATGTTCTTCCCCAAGCAGATGTTTGTGTCTGATCTCTCCATTTAGAGTCAGCCCCATAGGCAGAAAGCGTCTATCTTTCCTTTTATATTCCCCACTGAGTTATGTCCTCGTGGATGATTATTGTTTCAGTTTCCTCCCTAAATATGTATTGGGAGGGAATTACTCCCCTGAGTTATATCCTCATTGGGTTAAGTCTTGTTTCATTGCGTCTCTCTAGTTTGTTCCTAGATTGACTCCTTTCTTGTTATTTCCCTTGCAATTCCCTGTGGTTCAGGTGATCAGTTGCTCAGTAAACAACAATTTTTCATCTTCTCCACGGCGGAGTTCCTGGCCTTCTACCCAGTAACCGATAGTCGTAAGTCCTATTTCTGTGGTTTTCTACCCAATAATCGGTAGATGTAATCCCCTCTTTGTTGGTTATCTTTATCCAATATTCGGTATTAATATTCCTTCATTTTTTGAGTATACCACCCAGTAACCGGTGATATATCTCTTGGATCATTGCTTTTTTCAATGAATCCCCAGCGAGTCATCTTTCATTTACCCATATTTGGTAATGATTGTTTCTCCTTTGGATTGGTCATCATTTTATACCCAGTAACCGGTATCCCGATGTCCTTTCTTTTTGGTCGATTTATCCTTTATTAACCCAAGAACCGGTTGTAGATAATCGTTCATGCGAGTATGTTATCTACGTTATGACGGTAATAGATAATATATCTCATTCGCTCTTCAGTCAAAGTCTTTTTCTTCCCCAGTTGAGTAAGATTCGCATTTCCTTGTGAAATCGAATATCCATCCTGTAATTCGAGTTTGCTTTTTCAGCCCTCCCTTCGGATGATGAGTGTCTTAGATGTTCCCAATTCACGCCTGGTTGGTCACCTATTATATGCCCAGTAACCGGTATCCCTGATGTTCCTTCTTTCTGCTCCCTTTTTTAGACTTGTTGTCCCCTGTGGAGTCATATTTTCCTGAGTGGAAATATGCCTTTTTAGGTCTTTCTCAGATGTTTTGGATGATTGATATCTCTCACCCTGATACCTGTCTTAGATATTCTTTCTCCCTGAGTATGTTGTTCTTTCACCCTTATACCGGTGTTTTGATCACATGTCTCTTTGAGTTTATTACCCAGTAACCGGTAATATCTCATTGTTTCTTCCTCGGCTAATCCCTTAGTGGATATTCCCCCACCCGAATCCGGATTTTTATCCGAAGTATCCTTTGTGGATAGTTTTGCTGTATTGGCATATTCCCCAATACATGCATCTTTGCGTCAGCTCGAGTCTTTCCATTGATTTATTTTCATGGAATCCCTTCGTGTCTCCCAGCAAGTTTCAAGTCGTGACCTGCTCACGCATTTTACCCTTATTTCTCCCCAGAGTCTTTGTCTCCCTAGTGAGTGTATTACTCCGGTGGATTTTCAGTTTCTCCTGATTTCTTTTTCTTCCTGGCCATACTTCCCCATAGAGTATTAACTTTTGCATGCATACATTTGCATCATGAGGTCTCTTAGGGACCAAAATTCGTCTCTTTGTTATTATTTAAGCCCATTCTACCTCGTCGAGATGAAGATTTTAACCTTCATATCTCCGGCTAGAATGACCTTAAATAGGGGCATCTGTAAGACCCTAATTCTGACCCTAAGATCCCTCATGGCATCATATCATTGCTCATTGAATTGCCTCAAGGATCATAGCATGTCTTGGCCCCTTTACCCTTAGGTTAGGACTTGTGTGAGTGGTTTGAGACCAACAAGAATGCTTGAATTTTATATCATTGCTTTTCTTATTTTCTTTACTAACCAAAAGCACAAAAATATGTCACTAACCTCTTTTGTTTTGAAGCTTAAGCAATCATGAGATCCCTTTCCCCTATGAGGCCCCTGTGCTCAATGAAGTGGCCAGATGAAGATGAAAGCAAGCATGACAATGGTTCCTAAAGCTCTAAATAATCATATATGTCTCCCAAGTATCTCAATTTGTCAATTTGATCAAGATAAACCAGAGGGCTTGAAGGTTGTTTCCCAAGGAAACCCTAATTCACTGTGCATTGACTGTGCCTTGCTCATGAAGCAACCTCAACCCATGATCAAATTCAATCAAGGGAAGTTCTTTCATTCATTATTTTATTCATATATGAGCCTATGTGAGTATCCTCAATCATTCATTCATCATGATTTGAAGTTTGGACTTGAGAAGTTAACCAGTCAAGTCATCTAACCAAATTGAAATCCACTGAGACCTGACTTTTGATGTGTTTGTCAAATGAAGATGACCCCAAGAGCAAAAGTGTTCTTAAGAACCATATGAACAACGTTCATGTTTTAGGATTTTGAGGTGAGACTAATTGCATTGGAAATATTAAGATGTATACTTCAAATGTTATGTTGGACAAAATTTCATAATCCTAAAAGAAACACATGTGATAATACAAAACGTTATAGGTCACTTTGGACCAAAGCCATTGAATCTTGAAAAATTCCAACTTCAAGTGCCCATAACTTTCTCATAAAAAATCTAAATGATGAAAACTTTAAGTCCAAATTGATCATATTGAAAATATATACAACTTTGATGTTGGAGGTTTTTCCATTTGAGGCTTGCATCATTGAAACAGAAGGGCTTAAAGTTGGTCACTTTTAACAAATTTTTCAAAGACATGTTTTGTACATCAAACTTCATGGCCAATTTTCACAATTTTCAAAACTTCAAATGTATTTTTTCCCAACATAACTTTTTTTCCTTATGTCAAGATCTTTCCAACCATTACTCACATGCCTATGTTTGGATTTTCCTTATGGAACTTTCGAAGAGAGGAACATTTGTGATCAATTGTGCATTTCACTTTGTAACTTGATGCACAAGCCAATGCAGCTCAGAATGCACGTCCATTTCAACTCCAAGTGACTTCAGCTATCATTTCCAATTGGTTTTGGGCCTCACATGTGCCTGTACAAGCCCATGCATGGAGGACCCAATGATCATGCACACGAGTTTCTCCTCATCTTGCCTTGCATTTCAACTATAAATAGGAACCTTGCTTCATTCAATTATCAACCTGAAGGCGCCTAAATCTCTGCTGAAATCCATACCCAACCTCACTTAAAAGGAATTCTGAATTTTTTCTCTCAATTTAAAACTTGAATTTAAACTTCCTTGGTTGATCTTCAGTTTCCAATTCCTAAGCCTTGCATCATCATCATCTCAAGGTCAAGTTGTAAGCAAGAATTTGATTGGATCGGGCTCATCAAAGCTGCACTTCAAAGGTTTACATCTCAACTATTTTGATCTGAATCTCCTTATATGATGCGATTTACTTGTGTTTGTTTGGTTCTCTGAAGTCCTCGTGTGAGAGGCAAGCCAATGTTGGCTTTAATTTTGTGAATTGATGCATTTCAAATTGAACACCTGGATTTTCCATCTCAGATTTCTCCTTCCATAGAGATCTTGAGAGAAATCCAAGGATACATGGGTGATGTACATCACCCCAGCTTTAATTTGATATAAGGCACGTGTGTTTTAGTTGAGGTTGCAAAACCTGCAACTGGTGGCCGGAATCTGTTTGCTCACCGGAGAAGACGGTGGTTTCCACCACCGTCCCCACGTGGAACCACTCTGAGCCATTGGATGGTGATTAAGTGATCTAATCCTGGCCATGCTTTTATTTGACTTTTTTAATTCATGGTGTGATGCACTTGACTAATGATCACAATGCGCGCGCGCTTCTAGACCACTTGATTGTCCATGTCAATTAATGAAGTTGAATCATGCGCTCCTGATTTTTTCTATTTTTTCTAATTTCTGTTTTATTTTCTTTAATTCCTTTTATTTTCAAAAATTCATAACTCTTTTATTTGGAATCAAAAAAATATGAGACCAATTGCAAAAAAATTCTTTTAAAATCTAGTTCCATAATCCGATTTTTAATTATTTTTGTGATTTCATTTAATTTTTTTTGTGAATTATTTTGTTTTTAATATTTTTTTAATTCATTTTAAATACTTTTTTATATTCAAAAATTCCAAAAATATTTTCTTAACACATTTGGATCATGATAAGTCTATGAAAATATTCTCATCAATTTCTTAATTGATTTGAGATTTATTTGAGATTTTAATTCATTTGTGTTATATTTTAATGCTTTTAATTGATTTTAAAATAGTTTCTGTTTTAAAAAAATGTTGAGAAAACTTTTCAAACCTTGTTTGACCATGTTAGGCTTATGATGATCCAATTGGACTTATCCAAGTTGATTTGAATTGGATTTGAAGTTTGACCTTACTTTGTTCATTTTATTTTATGTATTATTTTAATTCCAAAAAATACCAAAAATATGTTTGACCTTTCTTGACTTCTAATCTTCATTTCACTTCTGTTTACCATTGATTGATGTTGATTCTATTCACATTTGATCATTGTGTTTTGGTTATGTCATTTGAATTTTCATTTTGTACATTCCATCTTCATCTCTCATCTTCTTCTTTTTCTTTTGACCAATGACTTAATGATTTGTGGTTAGCCATGACATATGAGAGGCTTAACCTTCTTTGATCCAAATCAAACTCAACTTGATCAAAGATCAAGTGAGTTGCTTTGTGTCCAAGATAGGTTGCTTCTTGGTCAAGCAAAGAACCTGAAATCCATACAAGGTCTTTCTTCTTTTCTTTTTGCATGGCAAGTTGTAGGAGCTTGGCTTACTAGTCATGATCTCTAACTTGTGTTTATTTGCCTATAGTTTTATTGACCGGCCTCAGATAGGTGTGTCTACTACATTAGTCCACTTACGATTGCTTAACATAGCGCTAAATTGCCTTATGGCACACTAACATTAACTACTAACACTAACTTTAATTCAATCATTTAATTCTTGCAATTTATTTTAATGCAATTTAATTTCTTGCTCATTTATTCATATTGTCTTTTCCCTTTGCTCATTTGAGCTCATGTTTATGTTTATGCTATTTTCCTTTTGCTCACTTGAGCTTATTATCATGTAAATATATATTGTTGCCTTGTGCTTGTTTTTTTTTGTGTGAACCAATGCAAAAAGGAGAAAGGACTTAGAATTAGGACCTTACCTATGTTTAATGGAGTTCAAGAGCAACTAGGCCTCATGCCTTTAGAATGCTAAATTTGTTGAAGAGCAACTAGGTCTCATGCCTTTAGAATGCTTAATCTTGAGGTTGACTTGAAATGACCCCTAATCCAAAACTCTTTCTTTGTCCATTCCTCTTATTGCATTGTGAACTTTTTGATTGTTTGTTCTTGTGTGATAGGGATTCCAAACTTGAGATAGTAAGAAGGACCATTGTCATGAATAACCAAGTTAAGAGAAAGACAAGCCAAATGGAGATCCTAGGAGCTTGAATGTTTAATTATTTTGATTGCTTGTTGCTTGCTAAGTCCAAAGGAAAGGAGCATCTTGAATCATCTTTACGATCTCAAGAAAGGAACTCCAAGGGTCTTATCTCTTCTCTCATCCTTGCATGTTTAGGCCTAGCCCTTCTCTTCTTCTCTCCATTCTAACCTAAGCCAAACTCATTTTGTGCAAACATTGACATTGTTTTCAAAAACTAGAAACCTAGGCCATATGCCTTTGATTTTTCAAACTCTTTTCACTAATACTCATTGTAAATGAACTCTAATTCATACTTTGACCTCATTTTGTGAATACTTCTAATTGGTAAATTCAACCCATTTCAAGTGATTTTTGTGGTTCCAATGACCACCTTTGATTAAAACTTTTTTCATAAACATTAGCCATAGGTTTGAGTTATCATAGTGGTTGATGTAAACCTCACCTTATCCTTAGTGATTGGACTATAAGTCTTCCATACTTATTATAGAGTAGATCCCTCACTAGTATGTTTAAGCTCTCCTCACATGGTGGGTTGTTGGTTTAGGTTGAGTTTTCTCCCTTTGATAACAAAAGACCTTAAGGCTTTTGACAAATCAATTCCCCCAAATTTTGAGATTTTTACCCCGAACTACGAGGTTTTGATCCTACCTTTTGTGATGGTACGTAGGCAATGGGTTTATCCATTCAAACAACAAATTGTAAATATGTATATTCTTTTCTCATCTCCCCAATCATGTTTGCACAAATATTTTCACAAATACCAACCTACCATACAACTTTGCAAAAAGGGCTCCCTTAGAGTACTAAGGATGTTTTGGGTTCTTAAAACCTTCCCATTGCATAACCAACCCCCTTACCCAGATCTCTGACATTTTTATTAGTTTTTTATTTGATAAAACTTCTCGGTTTTTGTTCGCTTTCTAACCTTTCCTTTGGATAAATAGAAGTGCGGTGGCGACTCGAATTGTATGATTTACTTTTGATTTAGTCAATAAATCTAAAGGTAACGAATACCCCGCTACAAGTATATCCTTGATATGTTCATCCTAACTGATGACGGATATTTTTCCTTTGAGTATATCCTTGATATGTTCACTTTAACCGGTGACAAATATTCTCTCTTCGGTCTTCTGCCCAGTAACCGGTAGTTGTAAATCCTATTTGATATTTTCCCCATCAGGTTGTTCTTACCCAGTAACTGGTAACGAATACACCTCCTTTTTCTCAGCGAGTCATCCTTGATATGTTTACCATAATCGATAACGGATGTCCCTCTGTTAGAGTAAATTATCTTCCTACCCAGTAACTGGTAATAGATAATATACTTCTGGTACTCCTACGTTGAAGATAATTATTCCCCAGTTGAGTTTGAGTGTGTATTTCCTCAGTGAAGTCACCAATCCCCTGTTTGGTTCAGCTATTTCAGTTTTGTTCTGATTTACCCATTTCCCCTACAGATTTCCCGTATCCCCAACCGAGTCCTTTCATTGATTTATTTTCATGGAAGTCTCCATCGTGTCCCCAGTAGTTTTTAAGTCGTAGCCTGGCCTACGCACAACTGTTTATCCCCAGAGTCTTTCTCTCCCCAGTGAGTGTTCCTTATGGAATGCATTATGCTCATGCGGACTTTCAGTCTCTCCGGATTCTTTTCCTTTGTGGCAATATGTTCCCCACAAAGATTATTTTAACATTCATACCATATGCATCAAGTGGTCTCTTAGGGACCAAAATTTGTTTCTATTGTTGTTATTTAAGTCCATTCTACTAAGTTGATACGAAGATTTTAACCTTCACATCCTCAGTTAGAATGTCCTTAAATAGGGGCAGCTGTAAGACCCAAATTTTGACCCTAAGATCCCTCATGCTATCTCATCATTTGCATTGGCTTTGGGATCACACCTTGGCATCCTCCTTACCTCTCATTCATTAGGTCTGCACTAGGAGAGATCACCAAGCATATTTTGATTGTATCATACTTTGTTTTTTTATTATTTTTACTAACCAAAATATCAAAACATGCCAATGTATAGTTTGTTGCTTTTGTAGGTAGTGTGTGTGTCCACCCATTACTCATCAAGCTCATATCTAGGGTTTGAGACCCTCAATGCAAGGAGATCAATCAAGAGATAGTTCACATTGACTATAGACATCATATATGGATCCCCATGGTCTTCACATATCATTTTGATCAAGAATTCATCAAGAGTTTGAAGCTTGTTTGCCTTGGAAACTTTAATTCATCTGGATATCTTATGTGACTTCCTCAGTAAGTTTTTGCATCATTTGATCAAATATATTAAGGGACACTTTATATTACATCATCTTACACATATATGATCCTCCATGAGTCCCAAATATCAAGAGAATGTCAAGTTTGCAAGTTGGTTCATGGTGGTTGACCAGAGAAAGTCAACTGGTCAAAACTGGGGTTCCCTATATCCTATCTCCTACATGTTTTGTCATATGAAAATGATTCCAAGAGAGACGTTACTCCTGATGACATTACAAACAACTTTCATGTTGAAGTCAAGAGCTAGTTTTTCTTGGAAAGTTAATTTTTATGTTGAAAGATTATATGTCATTTTGTTTGAACCCTAGTTAGGAGGCCAACTTCCAGGGACCTTAACTTACTCAATTTTTATGAGATGAAAGCCATTCAAGTTTCATGATCAAATTAAATATGTCCTCTTTAATTTTTATGTTTGTAATAAGTTCAAAATAAACTTGCAAATGCATGTTCCAAGAGAAAACGTTATAGGTCATTTTGGACCATTACCATTGAACAAGTGATTTTCTTCAACTTCTAAAATGCATAACTCCTTCATGCCAAATCCAAATGAGGTCAAATTTGTGACCAAATTGAAGAGGTTTGAGAGAGCTACAACTTTGATAAAGGAATTTTTCCATTTGAAGTCCATAGCAAAAGTTATTCAAGGTGGAAGAAGTGAACATTTGACTTGGTACTTAGAAATTTTTTAAATATGTTTGATTTTCCAAACTTCCACCTCAAAATTCATCATGAAATTAGCTTCAAATGGAAAAGTGTTCAACATGAAAGCTACTCCCCTTAATCTCACCTTTACAAAAAGTAAAAAATCACTTCATTTGGCCAAGGTTTCAATCACTTGCGCATGGGTGTAATGCATGGCCCCATTTGGAAAGATTTGTGACCAATTTTCATTTCAACATTGCATGGTCCCTTGATTTCATTTCAGCATCATTTGGAATTAAGTTTGGACCCTTTGACATCATTGATTGGGCTTTGTACACGCCCATGCAAGCATGCATGAGGTCATTGTTATTTTTGGATTTTGAATTGAAGTGTGCAAAAAGCATTGAGCAAGCCTATAAATACAAGTGCCTTGAGCTCAGAAATAGATCCCTTTTGCCCAAGCTTCGTTCCCATTCTCTCCCAAACTCAAATGAAAGGATAAACTTGAAGATTTCTGGAGAAATCGAGTTTCAATTCTCATTCTGTTTTTAATTGAAACTCCAAGAGTCCAAACTTTTTTAACCATCTAAATCATCTTTTGCAAGCTTCTGAAGCCAAGCCAAGGACAATTGGAAGCAAGATCAAGCAAGGTTGAAGCTCAGTCGAAGGGGATTTTTTTGAATTTTCATCTCTTCGATTCTCTCTCACTTCTTCACTATTCTTTATGATTTTTGGTTGGCTAAAGTCCTACCAATATAGGCAACAAGATTGAGTTGCTTTGAGGTCAAATCGAAGCAACTCAGTTCATGATCCTCAAAATTCAAATCCCTATATCTCTTGATATACTTGGAATTGGAGAAAATTGAGGCCAGATTCGAGCTCCAGGGCATATTTTCTTTGAATCCATGTCCTTGTTTTTCATTTCCATGGTGGTTAGTGGTGGACCAATCCGGTGAAGTCCACCGGAGAAGAAGACCAGAGCCCTGGCTCCGGTGATGTGTTGGCAATGTCCTGAACCATCAGATCTTTTCCCTATATTCTAATCCTGACCTTCGCTTCTGATTATCACGCGTGTACACGCGTTGACTACGATACATGATGGACTGCGCGTTTTGGCCATCAAATTTGCCACCTCAATTAATGAGGGAGATCTGATGACCCTTGTTTTTTTTTATTTTCTTTTTAATTTATGAATTTATGTTTAATTGCTTTATTTTGTTTAATTCATAATAATTTCATTTTTAATCCAAAAAATATGGGACTTTCACCAAAAATTTATAAATATTTTTCTCTTTCATTTTCTGAATTAAAATTATTTTTTGGATTAATTTTGATATTTTTCATGAATTGAATATTTTTATGCATATTTTTAATTGTTTAAAAATACTTCTGACTTTTCAAAAATGATGAAATGTTTTGTCTAAGGTCCTTTGACCTTGTCTGACCTATGATAAATCTCTTAGCCATTTATTTGATGTTTTGAAGAGATTTTAGGTTTTTGACCAAATTAAATTGAATTTTAATGCATTTTTAATTTGATTTTTAATTGATTAATTGTGTAAAAATTATGTTGAGCCATTTTTATGGTCTTGTGATGTTTGATTGTTTGTTTGGGCCTTGGTCAAGATTGATTTGACTTTTGTTGGATTAAAATCATTGGATTTAGGGGATTGATGAAATGTACATTTCATCTCCCAAAATGAATGGAGGATTTTAATTTGATAAAATTCCTCCCATGACCAATTTGTGTTTCTCTCTTCCCCTCCCCATTCATCTTCATCCCTATTATTTCCAATTCCTTTCATTGACCAATGAAATCTCAAATATCCTAAGGCTAATTGGTTCACCAATGACCTTGTGTCAGATGAACCAATACAAGTATGGATGAGATATGTCCATCTCACTTGATCGTTTCTTTTAGTGTGTGGTATGTTTTAGGAGTTTGGTTGATTATGCCAAATCTCTAACATGCATTAACACCTAAAATTTTATTGCCCGACCTTAGATAGTTGTGACTTCTACATAAGTCCAATTACGATTGCTTAACATAGAGCTAAATTTGACCCTAAAGGCATAACATTATAGTAAGTGAGATTTTAAGTCTCCCATCCTTCATGGTATTGTGTGGAAACTTGGCCTTTTTTCCTTCCTATGGAATATGTCTTGGTTCAAGGATCCATACTTGTGAATGGATGGTTGAGTGTTCTCCAAAGAATGACTTAACCAATTAAAAAGAAAAACACCACTAACACTTAACTAACATTTGACTAACTATTGTTAATATTGCTTTACTTTCAAGTCATTTACTTTATGCAATTTAATTTTCAGTCATTTATCGTTCATTGCCATTTACATTTTCATTTAACTTGTTTATGTTTATGTCATTTTCACTTTGCTCATTTGAGCCATATCTTGTGATTGTATATATTTGTTTGTGCATTTTGATTTTTTTTATGGTCTTAAGACCTTAAAACACCTAATAAACAACAAAAACCCTAAAAAATATTTGGTGGACTGTTGATCTTGATCTGAACTTTTGGACTTAGTATTAGGCAACATATCCTATGCAAAGAGGACTTGGCTAATGCCAACATTTTGAGACCAAGTTGTTATGAACTGAGCCTTCATCTGATGCAAGTCTTGGGATTTATTTGAATTCATCTTCTACTTTGTCTTGGTGTTAATTATTGTTTTGATCTTGTGTCTGATGCTTTATTCTGAGTTGATCAAGAAATATTTGATCTGATACATGAGAAGACAAAGAAGACTGCTAGCTATGGAGTTGTTTGCTTGGATATGGATATCTTTATTTGATTCCTTGATCTTCATGAGTCTAATATTTCTAATTGCTTGTTGATTATTGCTTAATTCAAAGTCCAAGGGAAAATGGGTTTCTATATGACATTCTTGTCTGTTGGATGGCATCCCATTGGTCAAATCTTTTCAACTTTTAACTTTTAGTTTTATGATTAGAATAGTCTCTTCATCTCCTCCACTTCTTAAGTTTCAAAATCTCTCCCCCTTTTCAAAAACTTTCTTTGCTTGTAATTTCAAACTTAGACCTTATTTTAAGTAGAAACTTTGGCCTTATGCCATTGAAGTTTTGAACTTCTTTTTCTTAAATCAAACTTGTAAACAAATCTAATCATATTGACTTAAAGTTTCAAAAGACAAAAGGAACTAACAACTTCATTCAATTTTTTTGGCCCTTTGGCCCCTTTTCACTTAAACTCTTGATTAAAAGCAATTCACTCATTTTGAAATTGTTACCACAAACTACGAGATTTTGATCCCTCGTTTTTATGTTGGTACATAGGCACAAGTCTGAAGGTCTTGTCAAACACAAAAATATAATCAATGAATTCTTTTCTCATCCCCACATTCTATTTTTCTCAAACATCTTTTAGACCAAAAAACACATACACACATAAAAGAGGGCTCCCTATGAGTACCTAGGACACTTCGGGTGCTAACACCTTCCCTCTATGTAACCAACCCCCTTACCTGTAATCTCTAGCATTTTATTAGTTTTAATTTGAAAACTTCTTATCTTTGTGTTTTGTTCGTACTTTTCCCTTTTCCTTTGGAAATAATAAAAGCTCGATGGCAACTCTGGTTTTATTGACGTTAAGTTTATCCATAGCTTGATGGTCATGAATTTACCGCTATAGCTCCCATCGTACTTATTGCTTGTCGATGCTTCGTCTTTGGATAAACGTCCTTCTCGGACTCCTTCTTCCAATCTCATCCCCATGTTCACCATCTCGGTGAAATCATTAGGGGTACTTGCGATCATACGTTCATAGTAAAATGAACTCAGCATCTTCAAGAATATCTTGGTCATTCCTTTTCTTCCAAAGGCGGACTAATTTGAGCAGCTAACTCCCTCCATCTTTGAGCATATTTTTTGAATGTCTCTTTGTCCTTCTGAGACATTGTTCTCAACTGATCCTTATCTGGTGCCTTATCAACATTGTACTTGTATTGTTTGACAAAGGCCTCGCTCAAGTTATTAAAATTACAGATACTAGCATTGTCCAGGCCCATATATCATCTGAGGGTAGCTCCAGTCAGACTATCTTGGAAGTAGTGAATAAGCAGATGATCATTGTCGGTTAGAGTAGACATCTTTCTAGCATACATGATAATATGACTCAACAGACAAGTATTCCCCTTGTATTTTTCAAAGTCCGGGACCTTGAACTTCACCAGAATCTTGACATTAGGCACTAGACACAGCTCGGTAACACTTTTACCAAATAAATCATTCCCTCTTAGGGTCTTCAATTCCTTGCGCAGCTCAAGAAACCAATCCTTCTCATCCATCTTCTCATAAACATTTGGACCTTCAGACGGCTCAGAGTGGTAAATGATATCCTCGACACGATGCAAAGTATGAACAATAGGAGGAGGCACTGACAGAACCGAGCTAGATGTCGACACATAAGCAAATGTTGGCACGTACCCTTCAGGCACAAAATTTGGTGGCATTCCCCATGGGAACCTATCAGGCATGGCGGGAATAGACTGGCTAGCAATGACAGGCATAAATGATGAAGAAATCTCCAAAATAACAGTCCTCTGAGTATGAGGAGTTGCAAGAGGTAGAGACGTTTGGTTCTGAGCAGCTATCACAGACTCCATCAAGGTTGTAAGTCTGGAAATTTCATCCTTTAGCTCTTTGTTCTCTTATTCAAGGTTCTCCTTCAGTCGATTAGCTCGGGTGTTATAGTGATGAGTCAGCTTGGGTGATACATAGAAGAAGAACTGATAAGACACATGGCGGAAGAAACCTGTTATGTAAATGATGCATGAAATGCAATATTTTTTTATTATTTTAATTTCAAGGAACATATGAAGTCTCATTTGCAAATAATAACAATAATCAATAATAACAATTCAATTAACCATAAAATCTCTTTTTATTCATAGAATTTTTGGAAGGATTACACTGAGTACAATTTTAGAAACCAAAATATAAATACAAGAGAAAAGGAAACTATCATCCTAGGGATCCCTAGAAACTGCATCAGATGATCTGGCCACGGGAGCATACTTCCTTCAAATGCATCGAATCTCTGACTCAAAGGATGTCTTCATCTGAGCCTTTTCGAGGACAAGTTGATCAACAATCTTCGACCAAGCATCGGAAGACTGAGGCATACTAGAGGAAAATAAACATGTGGCTCTCTCTATCTCTTCACTGCATGCTCCTCAAGAATATCAATATGCGCATCTTTGTCTTTCAACTCAAGCTACAACTCCCCATGCTTTCGGTTCAAAGCATGGAACCTCTCTTCCCACAAATATCTCTCTTGCTTCATCTTGGCAAGTGCATCTTCCAACTCCTCTACATCTTGGTTAAGGAGAGTTGATGGCTCAACCACAACCACAGACATAGGTCTCTCACAAATGTACGGCATCTTGAGCTCCAAAGCTCTCTTCTTCACCCAAATAGTATAAGCTTCCAAAGCTACACAGTTGCAAGGACCAAGCTCAGATCTTTCTTTCCTCTATACATTGTGCCAAGAACACACCATTCAACTCTTCAGAAATTGGGGATCTTTACCCTCCTAATAGAATAGACCCTTTAACTGAACGTTATTAGGTTTATGTCTCAAGGGGAACCCAAGTTGACAATGGGCCAATGATGGGTTGTAGTTGATTCCTCCTTGCGTACCAATAAGAGGCATGTTAGAGAACTCACCACAACCATCAATGATATCCAAGCTACCCAATGTAGAGTCATACCAAATAATATCATCATTAGTGAGAGACATAAGTCTCTGACACCACCGTAGACATTGTCGATTCTCCAAGAAAGCATGTGTCTAAGACAAGTGTGAAATAAACCACTTGTACAGAAGAGGAACACAACACACAATAGTCCCACCACCTTTAGAATTCCTCAAATGCAAAGAAAAATATATGTCACCCAACAGAGTCAGAATAGGATTCCCAATAAAGAAAATTTTGATGGCGTTAACATCAACAAAATTGTCAATGTTAGGGAACAAAGCTAGACCATAAATGAGCAATACAAATATAGCTTCAAAAGCGTCCATGCTGCTGGCTTGAGCAAAAACAGTAGCTATACCAATAAGAAAATTAGAACTCAACCCAAGAATCCCTCCTTTCTTCACCAAATGAGCATCAATATCAGATTTCTTCAGATGAAAAGCCTCGGCTATGACATGAGATCTCGGGATCTCCTCCAAACCGCTGAAAGGTATCTTGTCAGATACGGGTATACCCAAGAGATGGGCATACTCCTCCAACATGGGCATAAGCTGATAGTCGGGAAAAGTGAAGCACCGATAGAGAGGTTCATAGAATTGAACCAAAACACTCAGAAGTCCTTCAACCATATTAGTAGATAATATAGATAAGAGCTTCCCATGACGTTGCTTTAAGTCCAAGGGATCTAATACAAAGGATGACAACTTCCTTAGCTCTTTCAAATCAGGACATCTGAAACTATACTTCTTAGTGTTCCTTCATCCATAATCCATGGTCTGAGAATATTTGCAAACAAGACCTTTGTTCCCTTGAAAATTTATTTTCTGTGATGAATGTCATGATGCGCATGTATGCATGAATGCAACAATTACACACAAGAGATCACACAAGGCAAACACAAACAAAGGTCGAGGGATGGATCAAGTCATCATCAAGATCAATCATCTATTTTGGTGGATTATGGTTTTCACCTTATCAACACCCAAGTTCCATTGATATTGATGAGACTGATCGGATCAACCAAGAATCAAAGGGTTTGTTATGAGTCACGAGCATGGAGTCGAGTTAAGAACCATCCCGAAAGAAGTGTACTAAGGATAAAAAACATGTAGATCATGTTCTAAAAAGTTCCCAGAGTCTTGATCCCATCTATCGGATACTATAGGCTAGGATGACTGACTCATTAACCCATAATATTATCAAGAGAAACTTATCAAGTCTACAACTATTATCAAGTCTACACTTGAACAGTCTCTGCACTACATTCTAAGTAGGCCAAGTTGGGTTAAATGTTCTACGGTCCTCAGCTTCTCAGACCCCCCAAATTAGAGAAAGTAATGTCTATCCACGACTTACTCGTGTGACATCAGTAACTCCAAAGAGGTCTCCACTGAGTGGGGGATCTCATGTTAACTCTTTCCAGACTACTCCTTCAAAGCCAACATGACTATACCACTCTCCTATCTTAGATTACACTCAAGTTCGGGTTAGAACTTATCTCACCACACAAATATCACCAAGCATAACAGGTAGAGTATCATGCAACAATATATACACATAAACATCAAATATACAAATATATATACACACATACAAAAAGTAGGCTAAACCCACTGAGGACTACTCCCCGGCAGAGTCGCCACTTAATTTCTGTAGCGGTAAATTCATGACCATCAAGCTATGGATAAACTTGACGTCAGTAAAACTAGAGTCGCCACCGTGCTTTTATTGTTTCCAAAGGAAAAGGGAAAAAGTACGAACAAAACCCAAGAATAAGAAGTTTTCAAATCAAAACTAATAAAATGTCAGAGATTACAGGTAAGGGGGTTGGTTATACATAGGGAAGGTGTTAGAACCCAAAGTGTCCTAGGTACTCCTAGGGAGCCCTTTTTTGTGCGCAAGTGTTTTTGGTTTAAATGATGTTTGATAAAATATAGAGTAGGGGGATGAGAAAAGAATTCATTAATTATATTTTTTGTGTTTGGCAAGACCTTCGGTCTTATGCCTACGTACCAACATAAAAATGAGGGATCAAAACCCCGTAGTTTGTGGTAAAATTTTCAAAGAAGTTGGTGAATTGATTTTAATCAAAAGTTTAACAAGAAGAGGCACAAAAGGCCAAAGATTTGAATGGGTTTGTTAGTTCTTTTTGTCTTTTTGAAATTAAAGTCAATATGGTTAAATTCATTCATAAGTTTGATTAAGAAAAAGTTTGAAAATTCAATGGCATAAGGCCAATGTTTCTAATCGTTAAAACATGTCTAATTTGAAAAACACAAACAAAGAAGGTTTGTGAAAGGAGGGAGAGATTTTTAAATTTAAGAAATGGGAGGAGATGAAGGGACTATTCTAGACAAAAAATAAAAGTTAAGGGTTGAAAAGATCTGACCAATGAGATGCAATCCAACAGACAAGAATGTCATATAGAAATCCATTTTCTTTTGGACTTTAGCAAGCAACAAGAATAATCAATATCCGAGAAAACCATATGAAGACCAAAGCATCAAATAAAGATAGCCATAATATCCAAGCAAGCAATCTAATAGCTAGCAGTCTTCAATGTCTTCCAATGTATCAGATGAAAATATTCCTTGGTCAACTCAGAACAATCATCAGACATCAACAATAATAACAGTGTAACACTTAAGCACAAAGACAAAGTGATAGATGAATCGAGGTCACTCAAGGTCTGCATCAGATGCAAGGCACATGCAAGGATAACTCAGTCTCAGATAGTGGCATTGGCCAAATCCTCAAAGCATAGGGAAGTTACCTATCCTAAGTCCAAAAGTTCAGATTAAGTCCAACAATCCACCAAGATGTTTTTTAGGGTTTTTATTGTTATTAAGTATTTTAAGGTCATAAGACCATAAACAAAAAGAAAATCACAAATAGACAATATATACAATCACAAGATATAGCTCAAGTGAGCAAAGTGAAAATAACTTGAAACATAAACAAGTTACATGAAATGTAAATGGCAATGAATGATAAAGATGCTGAAATTTAAAATGCATTAAGTAAATGACTTGAAAGTAAAGCAACAGTAATAAAGAGTTAGTCAAATGTTAGTGAAGAGTTTTAATTGATTAAGTCATTCTTTGGAGAACTCAACCATTCATTCACAAGTATGAATTCTTGAACCAATGCATCTAGGATAATTCAACAAGTATGCCACTAGGTCTCATGAAAGGAAAAAAGGTCAAGTTTTCACACAATGCCATGAAGAACGGGAGACTTACAATCTCACTTACAAGAATGCTATACCTTTTTGGTCAAATTTAGCTCTATGTTAAGCAATCATAATTGGACTTATGTATTAGTCATAACTCTCTGAGGTCGGGCAATAAAAATATAGGTGTTAATGCATGTTAGAGCTTTGGTACAAAGAACCAAACTCCTAAAACATGCCACACATTAAAACAAATAGGAGGGACCTATCTCAGTCAGGCTCATGTTGATTCATTTGACACAAGGTCATTGGTGAATCAACTAGCATTAGACATGAAGAGAATTCACTGGTCAATGATGGATTGGGGAAGAATGGGGGTGAAGATGAAGCGGGAAGGGGAAATAGAAACCCAAATTGATCATAGGAGGAATTTTATCTGATCAATACTACCCATTCATTTCGGGATGTGAAATGTACATTTCATCAATCCCCTAAATCCAATAGTATTGGTCAAATAAAAGTCAAATCAACCATGATCAAGGCCAAACAGAAAGTCAAACACCACAAGACCAATTAAATAGCTCAACACAATTTTTAAACAATTATTTTTTTAAATGAATTAAAATACATTTTTAAATGGACAAAACCTCAAATCCCTTCAAATCACCAAATAAACGGCCAAGGGATTTATCCTAGGTCAGACAAGGTCAAAGGACCTTAGATAAAAAATTTCATAATTTTTGGAAAGTCAGAAGTATTTTAAAATATTTTAAAACAAGTAAAAAATTATTTAATTCATGAAAAATATCAAAATTAATCCAAAAAATGATTTTAATTTAAAATGTGGAAGAGGAAAATGTTTAAAGATTTTTGGTGAAAGTCCCATATTTTTTGGATTAAGAATGAAATTAATATGGATTAAACAAAATAAAAGGATTAAAAGAAAATTAAAATAAATTAGAAAAAACAAGGGCCATCAGATCTCCCTCATTAATTAAGGTGGAAGATCTTATGGCTACATGCTAGGGTGTATGAAACACATTATTCAACTGCGTGGCAAAGTGAGTCATCTGAACTAAGGGACGAGATTAAAACTTGGTCAAGATCAAAAGGCTGGGAAGGTGCCAACGTGCCACCGAAGATAGAGCTTCGGTCATCTTCTCCGATGGACCTCACCGGACTAATCCACCACCAACCACCATGAAAATAAAAGGTGAACAGACTATTTTAAAGGAAAAAAGCTCAGGAACTCGAATCTGGCCTCAATTTTTCCTAATTCCAAGTATATTGAAAGATACAAGGATTTGAATTTTGAGGTACACAATCTGAGTTGCTTCGATTTGACCTCAAACCAACTCAATCTTGTTACCTACATTGGTAGGACTTTAGACAACCAATAAACAAACAAAAAAAGATAATTCAAGGAGAATCGAAGAAGAGAAAAATCTGAAAATTCACCTTCGGTTTGCTTCAACTAAGCTTGATCTTGCTTCCAATTTGCCTTGGCTCGACTCTAACAACTTGCAGGAAGTGAAATGGATCAATGAAACGCTTGGATTCTTGGAGTTTAAATTCCAAAATAGAATGATAATTTAAACTCAATTTCAATTGAAATCTTCAAGTTTATCCTTTAATGGGTTAGGGAAGAAATGGTGCAAAGCTTAGGCAAGCAGGATCCCTTTTTTGATCAACAATGGCATGTATTTATAGCATGAGAGTTGCTTTCCACACCTTTCCATAATTTGTCCAAAAATAGTAATTCAAGTGCATGGGTGCATGGGCATGCATTAGGCCCAAAATGATGATTACATTTAGTCCAAATTCGTGCACAAACCATGCTGAGATCATGACATGAAGCCATGCAAAGGTAATTGGAACTTGAGTTCAAAAGTTACCAAAACAAGCTATGAGAAGAATCCATGCATAAGTCCCTCAATTCTTGTTCAGATGAAGTGATCTTGGACTCTTAGAAAGGTGACATGAAGGGGAACAAATTTGATGTTGAAGACTTTTTCATTTGAAACTTGGATCATGATGAATATTTAGGTGGAAGTTGGAGAAATCAAACATGGTTGAAAAGTTTCTAAGTACAAAATCAAATGACAATTTCTTCCACCTTGAATAACTTTTGATATGAGATTCAAATGAAAATGGTTCCTTCACCAAAGTTGTATATCTTTCATTCCTATTCAATTTGGTCACAAATTTGACATAATTTGAATCTTTCATGAGGGAGTTATAGATTTTAGAAAATGAGGAAAGTTGCTTGTTAAATGGTAATGACCCAAAATGACCTATAATGTTTCCTCTTGGCACATGTCCTTGCAAGTAGAATTTGACATTTCTAAAATAATCAAAGTTGGAGAAGACATCTTGAAATTGATCATGAAACTTGGATGGCCTTCATATCATAAAAATTGAGCAAGTTGTGGTCATTGGAAGTTGACCTCCTAACTAGGGCTCAAACAAAACGACCTATAATCTTTCACCATAACAAATGACTTTTCAAGCAAAATTAGCTCTTTATGTCAACATGAAAGTTGTTTGTGTAAGAACAAAAATTGTTCTACAACAGATTCCTTGATTTTGATGATAACAAAGGATGAAACCAAAAATGGCACCCTAATGAAAAGTTTCTAAGTGTGCAGGATTCTAAAGAAAGAAGGAAGGAATCTAATGATGTCATCAGATACAAAACAAGATCAGATACAAAATATCAAATGATCAGAAGCATCTGAAGTGGAAACAAGTTCAAGAAAGTCTAACTCTGAGCAAAACAGCAAAGTATCAGAAGCATCTGAACAAAAAGTAAGCTCTAGAAGTTCTGACTCTGAACAAAGCTCCAGAAGTTCTCAGCGGTATCTGAAGAAACCATCTGAACTCTCAAGAGATCAACATCAGAAGAAAGTTTCCAAGATCTCCAGAAACACAAATACTCTGAGCATGGAATTGCTAATCATGAAAGAGTAACATTTAAGTCAAGAAAAGATTTGCAAATGGATTTCCTAATTGAGAAAGAGACGTTAATCTCCAACTTCAATAAAGAAAATACTACTTGTGGTAAGTAGTCATTTCAAGAAGAAAAAGTCATCCTGCAGAAGCTATTTATGTGATGGCGTAACTTCATCTCAATATCCACCAGTTTCAACTACTACCTCACTGATCTATATAAGGATTGAGAATCAACTTTCAAAAACATATACTAGCTAACAAGTCAGTAAGCCAACAAGCCAAAATAATACTGAAACACCAAGTCAAGAAAAACATTCTTTCTCTCTAAGACATTCACGAAGCTTTTGCTTATAACGTGAAAAACTCTTGTTCTTAACACTGTAATATTTGCTTTCTTAGAAGCACTCTAGATTACATAAATCTTTCATTTATTGTTTGTTGATTTCCTCAAGTGACTCTGTGTAGTCTGTATACTTGAGAGGGCTAAGAGATTTTTATCTTAGACGTTGTTTGTAATCTTTCAAGATTAGTGGATTAAGTCCTTGTTGAAGGCGAAATCACCTTGGCCGGGTGGACTGGAGTAGCTTTGTGTTATAAGCGAACCAGTATAAAATCCTTGTGTGATTTTCATTTTGAAAAGCGCTTATTTTTCAAAACAATTCAAACCCCCCCTTTCTTGTTTTTCTCACCTTCAATTGGTATCAGAGCTCCGGCTCTGTTATTGATTTTCTAATCAAACACTTAACCGTGTAGAGAGATCCAGTACGAGAAAAACAATGGCCCACTCAAATGAAAGAGATTCTTACAATGCTAAGCCTCCTGTTTTTGATGGAGAGAAATTTGATTACTGGAAAGATAGAATCGAAAGTTTCTTTCTGGGTTATGATGCTGACCTCTGGGACATTGTCACAGATGGATATACACCTCCAGTCTTGGAAAATGGAGCTGAAGTTCCCAGAAACAAGATGTCAGAAGATCAGAAACGTATCTTCAAAAATCATCACAAGGCCAGAACAATACTTCTAAATGCTATATCATACAACGAATATGAAAAGATCACCAACAGAGAGACAGCCAAAGATATACTTGACTCTCTGAAGATGACCCATGAAGGAAACTCCCAAGTCAAGGAGACGAAGGCTCTGGCGCTTATCCAGAAATATGAAGCCTTCAAAATGGAAGATGATGAAGCTATAGAGGCTATGTTTTCCAGATTTCAAACTCTTATTGCAGGTCTTAAAGTGCTAGACAAAGGATACACAACTGCAGATCATGTTAAGAAGATAGTCAGAAGTCTGCCAAAGAAATGGAGACCTATGGTTACTGCTCTGAAGCTGTCAAAGGATCTGAACAATATCAGCCTTGAAGAACTTGTTAGTTCTCTCAGAAGTCATGAGATAGAACTAGAGGAGGATGAACCTCAGAAAAGGAACAAGTCTGTAGCGCTAAAGTCCAGATCTGAAAGACGGAAACCTGACAGAACCAAAGCTCTCCAGGCAGAAACTGAAGATACTGACGACTCTGAACCTGAAGACTCTGATGATGAAGAAGAGTTGTCCCTACTAACCAGAAGAGTTAAGCAACTCTGGAAAAAGAGGAACAACAACTTCAGAAGACCAAGACCCAGAGGGATCGATCAGAGTCAACTTCAAAAGGTAAAGCTAACAAAGATATTACCTGTTATGAATGTAAAGAAACAGGTCATTACAGGAATGAATGCCCTAAGCTAAAGAAGGACAACCCTAGAAAGAAAGCTTCAAGAAAAACATCTTCAGAACAAAGAAAGGACTGTTGGCTACCTGGGATGACAGTGAATCTGGATCATCAGAATCTGACTCTGATGAACAGGCCAGCGTAGCACTTATGGCTACCACATCCAGCAGCTCAGACGAAGAATCTGAAGAGATATCCTATGCAGCAAAGTTCAGACACCAGTCATGGTACCTGGACTCTGGATGCTCGCGACACATGACGGAAGAAAGTCTATGTTCCAAAGTCTGGAACTTAAAGACGCTGGATTTGTAGGCTTCGGAGGAGATCAGAAAGGAAGGATCAGAGGCTCCGGAACTATTGGTAATGGTACTCTTCCCTCTATATCTGATGTTCTTTATGTAGAAGGATTAATGCATAACTTGTTATCCATAAGTCAATTAAGTGATAACGGTTATGATGTAATCTTCAATCAAAAAAACATGTAAAGCCATTAATCAGAATGATGGCTCTGTCCTTTTCACAGGCAAGAGGAAAAACAACATTTACAAAATAAATCTTTCTGATTTAAAAGATCAAAATGTTAAATGTCTAATGTCAGTTCACGAAGAGCAATGGGTATGGCATAGACGCTTGGGACACATTAGCATGAGGAAACTTTCTCAGCTAACTAAACTCGAGTTAGTCAGAGGCCTACCTAAACTGAAGTTTTCTTCAGATGCTCTGTGTGAAGCTTGTCAGAAAGGAAAATTTTCAAAAACATCTTTTAAAAAGAAAAATGTTGTTTCTACCTCTAAGCCTCTGGAACTTCTTCACATTGACTTATTTGGTCCTGTGAAAACAGCATCAGTTAATGGAAAGAAGTATGGACTAGTCATTGTTGATGATTATAGTCGCTGGACATGGGTAAAATTCCTAAAGCACAAGAGTGAGTCTCACTCTGTATTCACAAGTTTCTGTTCCAAAGTGCAAAAAGAATTTGACTCTAAAATTATTAGAGTCAGAAGTGATCATGGTGGAGAATTTGAAAACAAAGATTTTGAAGAATTATTTGATTCTAATGGAATATCCCATGATTTCTCCTGCCCTAGAACTCCACAACAAAATGGAGTTGTAGAGAGGAAGAATAGGACACTCCAAGAGATGGCCAGAACCATGATCAATGAAACAAATGTAGCAAAGCACTTTTGGGCAGAAGCTGTAAATACAGCGTGTTATATTCAGAATAGAATCTCTATAAGACCTATTCTGGAAAAGACTCCCTATGAACTGTGTAAAGGAAGAAAACCAAACATTTCATATTTTCATCCTTTTGGATGTTCTTGTTTTATATTAAATACTAAAGAACATCTGAACAAGTTTGATTCCAAAGCACAGAAAGGTATTATGTTAGGATACTCAGAACGCTCTAAAGGCTATAGAGTATACAACACAGAAACCAAAATTGTGGAAGAATCAATTCATGTCAGATTTGATGATAAGCTTGACCCTGAAAAGTCAAAGCTAGTTGAAAAGTTTGCAGATTTGGAAATCACTCTTGTAGAATCTGATAAAACTCCAGAAGCAACTGTCACTCAAAGCTCTGAAGAAATTAAATCTCCAGAAATCCCAAAGAAAGTCAAAAGTCGTATCAATGTATCTGAAGATTTGATTCTGGGAAACAAGGACGAACCTGTCAGAACCAGATCTACCTTCAGAACTTCTGAAGATATTCCTCTGGGACTAGTGTCTCTGATTGAGCCTACGTCTTGTGATGAAGCACTTCAGGATAACGACTGGGTGGCAGCTATGCAAGAAGAATTGGATCAATTCTCAAAGAATGATGTCTGGGATCTCGTTCCTAAACCCAGAGGCACTCATGTCATTGGAACCAGATGGGTTTTCAGAAACAAGCTGAACGAGAAAGGAGAAGTTGTCAGGAACAAGGCTCGACTGGTAGCTCAAGGTTACAGTCAACAAGAAGGTATTGACTATAATGAAACCTTTGCTCCAGTCGCGAGGTTAGAATCTATTCGTCTTCTTGTATCTTTTGCTATTAATCATTCTATTAATTTATATCAAATGGATGTCAAGAGTGCATTTCTTAATGGTTATATATCAGAAGAAGTGTATGTCAACCAACCTCCAGGTTTTGAAAACTCAAATTTTCCAGAACATGTTTTTAAACTTAATAAATCTTTATATGGACTTAAACAAGCTCCCAGAGCTTGGTATGAACAATTAAGCAATTTTCTTCTGGAACAAAATTTTATCAGAGGGAAAGTTGATTCTACACTCTTCTGTAAAAACCTTAATAATGATCTCATGATATGCCAGATTTATGTTGATGATATTATTTTTGGTTCTGCTAATATCTCTGTTTGCCAAGAATTTTCTAAGTTAATGCAGGCAGAATTTGAAATGAGTTTAATGCAAGAATTAAAGTTCTTTCTGGGAATTCAAATTAATCAAACTCCAGAAGTCACGTACGTTCATCAAAGCAAGTACATTAAAGACGTTCTGAAGAAGTTTGACATGACTGAATGCAACTCTGCAAAAACTCCCATGCACCTAACTTGCATTCTGGAAAAGGAAGAGGTAAGCAACAAGGTTTGTCAGAAGCTCTATCGAGGTATGATAGGCTCTCTCCTCTATCTGACTGCTACTCGTCCTGATATTCTCTTTAGTGTCTGTCTTTGTGCCAGATTCCAATCAGATCCTAGAGAATCTCATTTAACAGCAGTTAAGAGAATTCTTAAGTATCTGAAAGGAACTCCTAACCTGGGCCTGATGTATGAGAAAACATCAGAGTATAGACTCTCGGGTTATTGTGATGCAGATTATGCAGGAGATAGAATAGAACGAAAAAGCACTTCTGGAAATTGCCAGCTTCTGGGAAACAATCTGATATCCTGGGCTAGCAAAAGACAATCAACAATTGCTCTATCAACTGCAGAAGCAGAATACATCTCAGCATCACTGTGCACAACTCAGATGCTCTGGATGAAGCATCAGCTAGAAGATCTACAAATCTTTGAGAGTAACATTCCTATCTTTTGTGATAATACTGCTGCTATTTGTTTAAGTAAGAATTCCATTCTACATTCCAGAGCCAAACACATAGAAATAAAACATCATTTTATCAGAGACTATGTTCAGAAAGGGATAGTAACATTGAAGTTCATTGATACAGAACATTAATGGGCAGATATCTTTACTAAGCCTCTAGCTGAAGATAGATTTCTTTTTATCTTAGAACATCTGAACATTAAAAATTGCCCTGAGTGAAATATGGCTCTGAAAATGTAAAATGTGACTCTGATGTAGACAAATGTACTTCTTCCTCTGACTCTGATACTTCTACCAAGTTAAGAAGATATCTGAGTTAGAAATCTTCAGAAACCAATCCTTTGGTATTCCTGAAGATCAGATACATCAACACGTGGAGCTCTAAGCGTCTAACCCTAGAACTTCTAGACAGCTGTCAAAAGAAATCAAAGGTCAGAACGTTTGAAATCTCCTAGAGCAGTGTGCATACTGTTGGGATTAGACATTCATTAATTAGCTGTAATCATTTTTCCCCCCAAGCGTGCTATTTTGATTTTTGTGCTAACGCTGGAATGTGTGTCGTTTTGCATGTGTTTTACTTAGAGTATATAAACACTTTTTTCACACTTATCACTCTCACTCACTCTAAAACCCTAAACCTCTCTCAAAGCATTCTCTGAAAGTTCTGCAATCTTCATCTTCTTCTTCACCATGGACGCTCAACAACAAGAAGTGTTTAACTTTTCACAACAAATGGAATCAAGTTCTACCGCTCAAACCTCAAACACTCAAACTCCAACCGTTACAGGCGTCACCATCACCCCTGTTTACAAAGAACCTCACGTTCTTGACCGAGAATGCCATATCAACCTTTCAACTCCTTTTGAAGGTTTGGATGTGTTGTGCGAATCGCTTGTTGATTTCGAAAACTTGAAGAGGAATGACGTTGATCTCACTGAAGAGCTTCGTAAACAAGGATGGGAAAACTATTTACAAAGGCTTTATGGTCCTATTTACCCACTTCTCGTCAAGGAGTTCTGGAGACATGCAGATGCAGATGACAACTTCATCGTCTCATATGTTCTGGGGGTGAAGATTGTTATTACTGAAGGGTCTATTGCCTCCTTGTTGAACATGGAGCGAAGTGGAGGAAAAAGGATTTACAACATTCCTCCTAGGTCAAAGCGCATTACTGATGTTATCAACCCAACAATCTTCAAACCCAACGTTGAAGGAAACCCTTCTAAAAACAAAGAGCTACACCAGAACCTCAGAGTGTGGTTGAAGATTATTCTGGGAACCATTCACCACCGTCCAGCCTCTAACTCTTCTGACTACATCAATGCAGACCAGAAATGCATTCTGTACTGCATTCAGAAGGGTGTGAAGATCTCTCTCCCTG
The DNA here is from genome assembly GCF_024323335.1 of Lathyrus oleraceus. Classification (NCBI taxonomy): domain Eukaryota; kingdom Viridiplantae; phylum Streptophyta; class Magnoliopsida; order Fabales; family Fabaceae; genus Lathyrus; species Lathyrus oleraceus. Next base: position 126,815,475 of record NC_066579.1, read on the forward strand.
TTCTCCTTTTCAGATATCTGAGAGATTCGGTCAGAGAAACCAGAAACAACATGAAGCCCAGATCCTACATTCCTCTGGGAAGATTGCTATCTGATGTCTTCATTGATCATGGACTGGTAGACCATCTGGAAAAGACAAAACTGATGGATGATCTGGCAATAGATGTGGGGAAGCCTCTGAATGCCAGAAACCTCAAGAGTATGGGGATAATCAAGAAAATTCAAGTCAGGCCAACTCTGGATACATCCTGGGATAGTTTGAAAGATCAGAGGAAGATGCCTCATGGCCTTGCCAGATTCTTCAAGAATGAACCCAGAGACGCTGTTGCTATCTATCTTCATCGTCTGCTGGAAGAAGGTGTTGACGTCTCTGATTTCAGCCTCGACGACTGTCTGGACTCTGAAGAAGACTTCGTCAGATACAAGAGAGGTCTTTCTGAAAAGAAGATAGCACCACAGGCAAAGAAGGCCAGACTTGGAGAAGCTTCTGGAAGCAAATCTTCAGCTCCTCTGAATATATCAACTGGTAAGTTTGTTCCTCCTAATACCTCTAATCCTCTGATGGCTTCTTCTAACCCTCTCTCTTCACAACCTATTTATACCACCTCTGATATTTCACCCTCAATCACCAGAACCTCCCAACCTACACCAGTTCTAAATGTAGCCCGTACATTCATACCTCCCTCTGAACCTAAACTAACTCACCAAAGCACTTCCTCTTCATCATCCTCAGCACCAGAATCACCCCCATATGTTTCCCTCTCTTCTGACCCTGAATTTTCTGACCCTGATTCCCCAACCATAGCCACAATTTACGCTCATAAACTTGCTTCACAACAACAAACACAAACACAATCTGAAGCAACTTCACCTCCACCACAACAAACAACCACCATACCTTCTGAAAACCAACCTTCTGACCATCCCACTTCTGATATCAACCCACCAAACATCTCCGCTGAACCAGAACCAGAATCTGAACCTTTAGATTTAAACCCTCTTTATGCTTCACCCCAAACATCTGAACCTCAACCAGAAGCAGAATCTGAACCTCAACCTGAGTCAGAATCTGCACCTCAAACCTTAAATCTCAGCCCTCCAAACTCTCCACCTCATACCTCTGAACCAGAACCTGAACCTGACCTTTCTAAACCTACCCTGAAGGAAGCCATCTTGATGATTGCAGAGGCTTCAGTTCAAAAGGTCGATTCTCTGGTCACAAACTCTGAAATCAGTGATGATCCTAAATCTGTAAGGACACACTGGAACAGAGTCATTGGCTGGATGACATCTGAGGCCTTTAGACTGAAGGGCATCTCTGAACAAGTCAGAAATGGCTACATCAGAGATGCTGAGGCAAGACTCCAGGAGAGACTTGCCAGAGAAGCTGAAGCCAGAAGGCTTGAGGAAAAGAGAATTGCCAGAGAAGCAGAAGAAGCAAGAAGGATAGAAGAAGAAAGACTTGCTAAGGAAGCTGAAATCCTAAGGCAAAAGGAAGCTGAAGCAAAGGCTCTGGCAGATGCAGAAGCTCAAGCTGCTGCTGAAGCTGAAGCTCAGAAGGCTCTGACTCTGGGGGAGTCCTCTTCTGTGATTCCTACGGTTCTTCAGACTCTGAAAGAACTCAAGCAAGATCAGAATGAACTCCGGGCCAGAATGGACAAGCAAGATACTGTCAACGAAAACATCCAGAGCATGCTTGCAATGTTGCTTCAGAGAATGCCTCCGCCTCCAAACCCTTAGGCACTTAGGATTTATTTTTTGGCTTGCCTGTTGTCTTTGTTTTTGCTATCTCTCTGAATCTGATGTTTTTTTCTTGTTGCCTTTGTGCTTCTATCTATGAATTCAAGTTTTTCTCTTTACTTATTTTCTACTATGTCTTTTTGATTCTGACAAAAAGGGGAGAAGTAATTAATAGCTCTGATGAAAATATTGTCTAATACCTTAAGCATTCTGCAACATATTTTTTTCTATAAATAAAATTATCTAACTTGGACTTAAGAAATTGCAGAGAACTTCAGAAACCTCTTTACTTAAGAAACTCTGGTAAGAACTTCAGAACTCCCTACCACTATCTCAGGGGGAGCTCTTGTCTATCTGATCTGATATTTTATATTTCATCTGCTAATTAAGATTGTTTTGTCATCATCAAAAGGGGGAGATTGTAAGAACAAAAATTGTTCTACAACAGATTCCTTGATTTTGTTGATAAACAAAGGATGAAACCAAAAATGGCACCCTAACGAAAAGTTTCTAAGTGTGCAGGATTCTAAAGAAAGAAGGAAGGAATCTAATGATGTCATCAGATACAAAACAAGATCAGATACAAAATATCAAATGATCAGAAGCACCTGAAGTGGAAACAAGTTCAAGAAAGTCTAACTCTGAGCAAAACAGCAAAGTATCAGAAGCATCTGAACAAAAAGTAAGCTCTAGAAGTTCTGACTCTGAACAAAGCTCCAGAAGTTCTCAGCGGTATCTGAAGAAACCATCTGAACTCTCAAGAGATCAACATCAGAAGAAAGTTTCCAAGATCTCCAGAAACACAAATACTCTGAGCATGGAATTGCTAATCATGAAAGAGTAACGTTTAAGTCAAGAAAAGATTTGCAAATGGATTTCCTAATTGAGAAAGAGACGTTAATCTCCAACTTCAATAAAGAAAATACTACTTGTGGTAAGTAGTCATTTCAAGAAGAAAAAGTCATCCTGCAGAAGCTATTTATGTGATGGCGTAACTTCATCTCAATATCCACCAGTTTCAACTACTACCTCACTGATCTATATAAAGGATTGAGAATCAACTTTCAAAAACATATACTAGCTAACAAGTCAGTAAGCCAACAAGCCAAAATAATACTGAAACACCAAGTCAAGAAAAACATTCTTTCTCTCTAAGACATTCACGAAGCTTTTGCTTATAACGTGAAAAACTCTTGTTCTTAACACTGTAATATTTGCTTTCTTAGAAGCACTCTAGATTACATAAATCTTTCATTTATTGTTTGTTGATTTCCTCAAGTGACTCTGTGTAGTCTGTATACTTGAGAGGGCTAAGAGATTTTTATCTTAGACGTTGTTTGTAATCTTTCAAGATTAGTGGATTAAGTCCTTGTTGAAGGCGAAATCACCTTGGCCGGGTGGACTGGAGTAGCTTTGTGTTATAAGCGAACCAGTATAAAATCCTTGTGTGATTTTCATTTTGAAAAGCGCTTATTTTTCAAAACAATTCAAACCCCCCCTTTCTTGTTTTTCTCACCTTCAGTTTGGAATGTCATAAATAGTAACTTTGCTTTTGGAATCATTTTCATATGACAAAAATTGTAGGAGATAGAGTTTAGGTAACCCTAGATTTGACTAGTTGACTTTCTCTAGTTAACCTCTTTGAACCAACTTGCAAACTTGAAGTTCCTTTGATCTTTGTGGCTAATTGAGAATCATATATGAATAATATGAGATATAATGGAGTATAACTTGATAATTTTTACCAATTGATGAAGAAACTTGTTGAGGAAGTCACACAAGATACCTAGATGAATCATGGCTTCCAAGGCCAACAAGCTTCAAACTCTTGATGAATTCTTGATCAAATTGACAAATAAAGAACATGGGGATCCATATATGATGCTTAGAACAATTTTTAACCTTTCCTTGATTGATCTCCTGCATTGAGGGTCTCAAACCCTAGGTATGAGCTTGGTGAGGCACAAATGGACACACACATGACCTACAAAAGAAACAAAGCTACACATATACATATTTTTGGTACTTTGGTTAGCAAACAAAGAAAAATAAAGTATGATACAATCACAAATGTGCTTGGTGATCTCTCTCAATAAAAACCCAATGAATGAGGGGTAAGGAGGATGCCAAGGTGTGATCCCAGAGCCAATGCAAATGATGAGATAACATGAGGGGTCTCAGGGACAAAATTAGGGTCTTACAATTGTGTTAATCACAAAAGCCAACAAATTCTTTTGACTAATTCAATATTGATTAACAATATATTCTATATCATATTGCTACTAAAATAAGGTGAACCTTCATGCACTTTTTTTCCAGCACTTTAGGGATGTTGTGAAGGTAACAAGGAATGGAAGCAGAAAGATAAGGAAATGGATTCCTTTTGGTAGGATAATTTATGACATTTTGATGGAGAGAAAACTGATAGACTCTCTAATAGATCCTAAGAAGACCAAAGGGTTGGAATCTCTCGTTGGGAATTTTTTCAATGCCAAAAGTTTGAAGAACATGGCCATTGTAACTGATCTGATTAGTCCTCCAATTGATATTCCCAAGAAAGTCATATGCAACAAAAAGATCCCTCTGGAAGACTTCCCTAGCTTCTCAAATCCATAGCTTCTGATTTGTGGGAGCTTGCCAAGAATCATTACAGTTTCATAACCCACTAGGAAGAAGAAGAGGAAGCTTTCCAAGAAGCATTATGAGATAACGGGAAAAAGGGATAAGACTATTGAGAAGGCTCAGGAGACTTATTATGAAGAACCCATAACTATTGTTGCTTCTGTCTCTACTGGAACTGTCTTAGGTAAGTCAATTCCTTTTGAAACTCCTTCTCTTTCTGTTGTTAGTAGTTTATCCATACCCACCACCACTTCTCTACCCATCTCTATTTCTGAACTAGTTCACTTCCCCTGGTCATATTTTTGAACAAGTTTACTCGGAACTTGCACATACTTCTGAACAAGTTCATTTCCAAACACCTTCTACTCCCTAAACCTCAAATCTAAATGACACTTCTCCATATCTTACCTTATCTTCTGAACATCAAACTTCATTATCCTCCTCATCACCTACTGAAATCCTCACATCTATCATCACACCATCTCCTCAACCTCAACTTACACCATCACTCTTATCTTTAATCACTCTCCCACAAAGCTTAACTCACCCTGATGATCCTTTGGTTGCATCAGATGTATCTGATTTTGACTCTGAGTCAAAGGTTGAGATTGTTTCCATAACAGATAGAAACCCCCTCCAATATTCCACCCAAACTACCCTCAAAACAAATATCCTCATAACTCCCTTGGATGAATTATTTTCACTATTTAAGAGTTAGGCTCTTGCCAAGTTGAACTCTCTGACTGAAGGTTGTGCATCTATTGCAAACCTTTATGAAGTTCACACTATGTGCAACGAGTTCAGAAAATGGGTTGACTCTAGTTCTGAGGAACTGGCTTTCTGGTGCTTGAAGGAAGCACAAAGGGACTTCCACACTAGACTCACTGGTATAGTGGAACATTTGCTTCAGAAGGCTCCTATAACTTTTCCTCCTCCTCCTCTTCCTTCATTAGTTACTGAATTTGGATCCACTTCTAGATCAAAGGAAGTAATGTTTGTTGAAGACTTTGGCCCTACTCCTTCTATGCTGATGAATACTTTAGAAGAGATCAAGGCTGAGAATGCGGTTGTTAGCGAAAGGTTGGATAAGCAGGATGAGATTCTTAAGGCTCACACTGGGACAAATTCAAAGATTGAAGTAATGCTGGAAGCCATCTTAGCCAAACTTCCTTATTAGAAACCCTTATTTTTCAAATTTTTAGTTTCTAATTTTTTATCTTTTCATTTATGTCCTGTACTGATTATTTTGCAATCGTGAAATGAAAATTTTGTTTGATGTTCACTTTGTCTCTTTATATTTTTGAATGATGACAAAGAGGGAGAAAGAATGACTCTGATTTTGATATATCTAATTTTATTCTGAAACCCAAACATGTCTTTATTATGTTCTACATTGGTGATTCTGAGAACTTTGAAAAAGTTCATCATGTTAACCAAGTGTTTCAGGTTCTAAGGCATTAACTAAGAAAGATGAATCAAGTTCATAGGAACAAAGCTTATGTTTAAGAATAAGACTTATGTTCTGAATAGCTAACTAAGCAGTTTGTAGTTAACCAAATATATTCTTGTTCTGAACTAAGTTCAAAGGATCAAGGTTGAACCATGAGTATACAAGCTTTGAACTAGACGTATACAAGCTCTAAACCTTATATATTCAAGTACTAATAACAATCATACATGAGGAATAAAACTAGGATATGAAAGCTCTGAAAAATCATGCTCAGTGACAAGATTGATATCCAGACTTTCTGACACTCAAGCAAGGATTCTGAATGAAATACTTTCGTACCCAAGTTGTTGCTTTATGGGAAGTTACTTCAACCATTACAACCAGGCTTCTTCCTTAATGGGAAGATAGTAACCAGGCTTCTGCCTTATGGGAAGATAGTAACAACCAGGCTTCTGCCTTATGGGAAGTTATTTCTTTCATGTTGATTGATATTTTTATATGTGTTAAGATTATTTCAAGTCTTAAATTCAGGGGGAGCTTGCAAACCTAACTCTGATATTCTAAGCTGAAAAATAATTTTTAAATGTATAAAATTCAGGGGGAGCTTACAAACCTCACTATGATATTTTTATGCGATTAAACCAAGTAAAAAATTTCATCAAAATACATGGTTTTGTCATCGTCAAAAAGGGGGAGATTATAAGAACAATATTTATTTCTGCATCTGGCCTTTAGTCTTGATGACAACAATGCATTGTTCCTTAAAGAACAATTTTGTACACTAATGGTTTTTATCTAGTTTGTATATTTTCCTAACAGGTTCTGACTCTGAAGCATTGACGTGTGATGTCATCGTATTCTAGAATCAACACACTCTAACTCTGAAGAGATACAAGTGATTTACATGATGTTGTCAAGTTCTAGAAAGCTCTTAGACAACGGTTCTGATGAACGTTAGTGCTAAAGCTTCTGACTGTGACTCTGATTGAAGAGCCTTTGAAGGATTGTCAGCCTTCAAGATTTTGTGCTCAAGTTCTGAAGATCCTGAAGAACAAGATCCGAAGACTCTGAAGACCAGGTTATGAGGAGTTGTGTCAAGACTCTGAAAACCGAGGTTCTAAAGATTTTGTCAACTAGTCTCTTGGTCCTTCTAAGCATGCTTCAACATCATTTCATCAGAAGCCTTTGAAGATTAGAAGATAAGATCAAAAGGTTTTGCATAAAAGATAGTACACATTACAAGATCACCATTCCCTTCACTACGCTGATTTTGTGGGCTAAGGAGAGTACTATTGTACCATTTTCTCCCCTATATGCAAACTGTTACATAAAGAGACAATTGTAATTTTCTATTCTAATTCTACCCTCCAATAGATCTTTTAACTTCATATATAAAGAAGACTTGGAAGAATTGAAGAAGTTGCTGACGCTCATTTCCCTCATGCTATTGAACATACACACGCTTTTTGATATAGTAAATATTTTCTATTTATATTCTTTGTAAACATACAAGAGTTGTTGCTCGTTATTGTGTGAGATATTCTTTGTATTAAATTGGTGCTAATCTGCTTTCATAGAAGCATTCTTTGTAAACACAAACTTGTAAATCTCAAAGTTGTTTGAATGGCTTCCTTGAGTGACTAGGTTTTAGTCAGATAAACTTAAGACGACAAAGACGATTTGTCTGTGTGGTATCTATAATCAGGTTTTGATTATAGTGAATTAAGTCCCTATTGAGAAGGCGAAATCACCTTGGTAGGGTGGATTGGAGGTAGCTTCATTAACAGCGAACCAGTATAAAAATAACTTTGTTATTTTTCTTGTTCGTGTTATTAATTTATTGAGTTGGTTTTGAAAAAGCTTTTATTTTTAGAAACCCAATTTAAACCCCCCATTTATTGTCTTTCTTACTAAAGGTGTGAAAAAAAACAAGAAATAGGGGGTTTGAATTGGGTTTTTAAAACAAAAACTTTTTACCAACTCAAGAACACCACACAACTACTAAGAACGAAGAGATAAAAATACAAGTATTTATATCTTGGTTCACTAGAAAGTCAAAGCTACTCCAGTCCACCCGCCAAGGTGATTTTGCCTTATACACAAGGACTTAATCCACTATAATCAACTGATTACAATAATCATAAAGAATACCCTTCTTTGTCTTCTCAAAGATCCAACTATATCCTAGTCTCCTTAAGGAATCACAAACAACAATTTTGAATCAAAGGTTTTATGTTTACAAGATGCTTATACACAAGCAGATTTTTACACGAATGAAAAACAAACACTTAAAGAAAAAATATGTACAAAATTGATAGCTTTTCACAAAGAAACAAACTTGTCAAATTGTTGTAGTGCTTCGACTTTTTCTTCAAATCTCCAAGTCCTCTTTATATAGCATAAAAAGGATACCGTTGGAGGGGAAAATGGGGATACCAAATAGAGAGATTGTCCATTGTTGGATTGGTGAAAGAAGTGATACAACATACAGTCATTCGCCCATAATTTCAGTGACATGTGTGATGTATAGTACAATCTTTTACCCATGATATCAGGTACTAGAAGGAATATTTGATTTATACCATGTACTATTTGATCACGTATCCATTTTGATCTTATATTCTAATTCATTGGCTTCTAATGAAAAGTGATGAAGCATGAAAAGAAGAAACACACAGCTAGATTCAAAAACTTCAGAATCTTCAGTCAGAACCTTGACAATGTCAGCAGTCTGACTTGAGATCTCCAGTATCTTCAGAATCTTCAGTCAGAACCTTGATAACCTTAACGTCTGGCTTGAGATCTTTAGAATCTTCAGTTAAGCAACAAAACTTCAGAAGCTTACCATTCTTTAGAAGCTTGATGATCAGAGTCACGTCTAGAAGCACAAGCAGAGAGAATGTTGCAGCAACAACATATCGTCTCTTCAGAAACTTCTAAGGAGTGAATCAGCATAGAAGCAGAAAGAATAATGTAGCATCAACTTGACATCTTTCAAAACTTCTCATGATTAGCGCATAAGCGGAATTTGGAACATAATGTTCAGAAATTGATGACGTTGCACGTCATATACTCATAATCAGAATTGGTTGTTAAAGCTACACAATAACAAACTATTAAGGTATCAAAATTATTCTCACAAAAATACAACATTGTTACCATCAAAATTCAAGGTATAAATGCATAACCAAATCTTGTTCTAACACTTGCCATCTTCAATTTAATCCATAATAGATACTGATATCATCAACTCACACTGACCATATTACATATAATGCATGAATTTTAAATAGTTGCATACCTACACATCCATGAATTTTGCTCATATAAAAAAAACTGAAGCTATAATATTGACATGCATAAAATAGTGATACAACATACACTAATTACTTAGCATATAAACATTTTATATCGCAATTCCAATTTCATATAAGAAATTATTAATAAAACTCCATGCAATCACACTTTTAAAATTAAGAATAAAATTAAAATTGAATAAAATCCAGTTACGCATGATCAAACATTTTTTTAATTATCAAAAAGCATATGATTACGGCATAAATTAAACATATATCTTGCACAAATTGAAAGAAGAAAAGTTATCCCAATTTTGGAACCCTAATTTAAAAAAGAAACTCAAAATTCAAATTGAATCAGATATGAGTAGTTATGATACCTATTGTTAACTTGTTATGTCAGTTGGATCTATGCATAACCTCATGATTTCTATCAATATAGAAATCAAGAACAAAACACTAAACAAATCCCTATGAGTCAGATATGCTATCGACTCATATCCCTTATACCCATTCCCAAATATAATTATGAGAATGAGAGAGGAAGCGTACATGAGTTTCCCATTGGAAATAGTTGAAAGTTATCGGGTATGTGATCTTTCAATTGTAGAGTTTCTTATGGCTCCTTAAATCTCCTTTGTAGGGATGGAGAGATAATTTTCTTGATGAGTCGTTTTCACATTCGCTCTACAAATGGGTACCATAATCCCTATAAATAACCTTAGAGTTATTTCTTAATTTTTAATATTCTAATTTGACCCCTCATTAGATTAGATTTTGACTTATGGTATCTACACAATAATCTCATACTTCATGACATGTATACTTTTAACCACATACTTAATATTAATTAAATCACTGTAGTTTTGGCTAATTAAATAATGACCCTAACACATGCAATATTATATTTGTGATTCAAAAATTCTAACACATATAACTAACTCACAAAAAAATAGCAACTAACTAAAGAGTACTACCATTAAAAATAATAGACTTACCTCATATATGATCAGTAAATTGTCAACTCACTCATCCATTATATATTCATGCAAGAAGTAACTCAGAGGTCGCATCACCAAACATAGAGATCATGTCACCCACTTGTAAGACCCTAATTTTGACCCTAAGATCCCTCATGGCATCATATCATTGCATTTTTGCATCTTGCCTCAAGGATCATAACATCTTGGCTCCTTAACCCTTGGGTTGGGACTTGTGTAAGTTGGTTTGAGACCACCAATCATGCTTGAATTGTATATTATTGCTTTTCTCATTTTGTTTACTAACCAAAAGCACAAAAATATGTCACTAACTTTGTTTTGTTTGAAGCTTAAGCAGTCATGTGATCCAAGGCTCCTAGGAGGCCCCTATACTCATTGATGTGGCCAGATGAAGTTGAAAGCAAGCATGACAATGGTTCCCAAATCTCTCAATCATCATATATGCCTACCAAGTATCTCAATTTGTCAATTTGATCAAGATAAACCAAAGGGCTTGAGGCTTGTTTCCCAAGGAAACCCTAATTCATCTGTGCATAGACTGTGCCTTGCTCATGAAGTAACCTCAACCCATGATCAAATACAATCAAGGGAAGTTCTTTAATTTATCATTTCATTCATATATGAGCCCATGTGAGTGTCCTCAATCATTCATTCATCAAGTTTTGAAGTTTGGACTTGAGAAGTTGATCAGTCAATTCATTTGACTATTTTGAAATCCACTGAGACCTAACTTTTGATGTGTTTTTCAAATGAAGATGACCCCAAGAGAAAATATGTTCTTAATAACCATATGAACAACTTTCATGTTCATCAAAATTTCATTTGAAACTTGGAAGGTCATCATTCATTTGAAAACATTATAGGTCATTTTGACTGAAACCCTACTTTTAGGTCAACTTCCCAAGGACCTAACTCCTTCATTTTTCATGATTTTGAGGAGGGAGAATATTCATTGGAAATTTTAATATGTATACTTCAAATGTTATGTTGGACAAATTTTCATAATCCTAAAATAAATACATGTGATAATACAAAACATTATAGGTCACTTTGGACCAAAGTCATTGAAATGTGAAAAAGTCCAACTTCAAGTGCGCATAACTTTCTCATAAAAAATCCAAATGATGAAACATTTAAGTCCAAATTTATTATATTGAAAATATCTACAACCTTTATGTTTAAGGTTTTTTCATTTGAGGCTTGCATAATTGAAACAGAAGGGCTTGAAGTTGGTCCATTTTGGCAAAATTTCCATATACATGTTTAGTACCTTGAACTTCATGGCCTGTTTTCATAAATTTCCCAACTCCAAATGAACTTTTGATCAACATAACATTTGTTCCTCATGTCAAGACATTTCCAACCATTACCCACATGCCTATGTTTCATTTTTTCAAATAGCATTTTCGAAGAGGTGAAGATTTGTGATCATTTATGAAAACCATGTTGAATCTTTGTGCACAAGCCAATACAATGAAATCTGCACGTCCAAACCACCTCACTTGCATCTCAGCTTGCATTTTCCATTGCATTTGGGCCTCCCATGCGCCTGTACAGGCCCATGCATGGAGGATCCAACTTCACATGCACATGAGTTTTCTCCTTGCTTGCATCAGCCTTGCCTATAAATAGAAGCTTCATTCCACTTCAAAATCCAACCTAAAGGCGCCTGAAGTTCTGCACAAGTGAAATCTCAACCTCCATTAAAAGGAATTCTGAGTTTTTGCTTTCAATTTTCAAGTTCAATTTTCAACTTCATTGAGTTGATCTTTGAACTTCAATTCCTGAACCTTGCTTCCTTGCCATCTCAAGACCAAACTGCATCAAAGAATTGGAGTAGATCAGGCATTATAAAACTGCACTTCAAAGGTTGTTACTCAAACTGTTTTGATTCGAAACTCCTTGGATATTGATCATTTCTTGCATTTCTTGGTACCTCTGAAGTCCTCATGTGAGAGGCAATTGGTATGAGCTTTTAATTTCATGAATTGAGCAAGTTCAGTTTGAACACCACAAATTTCCATCTCAGATTTCTCTCTCTCTATAGAGATCTTGAGTGGAAACCAAGGGTACAGGGGTGATGTACATCACCCCGGATTTCTAAAGATATATAGATCGTGCATTTTGGTGAAGGTTTTGAAACCTGCAAAATTTGGGCGGAACTGTGAGTCTCGCCGGAGAAGACGGTGGTTTCCACCACCGTCCCCACGTGGACGAGTTCATGGCCATTGGATCTGTTGCTTATGATCTAATATGGACCCTTGGTTGTCATGACTTGTTTTAATGCTTTGTGTAACGCGTTTGACCAAGCCCTACCATGCGCGCGCGTCTCCCAGCCTTGTGATCAACCACGTCAATTAATGAAGTGGGATCCAAGCGCTGTGGATTTTTTGTCATTTTTAATTTTTGATTTAATTTCCTTTTATTTCATTTTGTTTTAAAAATTTATAACTTCTTCATTCTTAATCACAAAAATATGGGACCAATTGCAAAAATTTTCTCTTAAATTCTAGTGTCTAAAAATGATTTTTAATATTTTTTATGATTCCATTTAATATATTTTGTGATTTTTCTCTTTTCTGGTTATTTTTAATTCATTTAAAATGCTTTCCAATATTCAAAAATGCCAAAAATATTTTCTTAACATCTTTGAATGATGATGAATCTATGAAAATTATTCTCATCAATTTCTTAAATGATTTGAGATTTATTTGAGATTTTAGTTCAATTATGTTATTTTTCTTTATTTTTTAATTGTTTAAAATTAGTTTCTGTTTTCAAAAAATGATGAATTTTTTTGTCAAACCTTGTTTGACCATGTTGAACTTATGGTGATCCAATTGGACTTTTCCAAGTTGATTTGAATTGGATTTGAAGTTTGACATTTATTTGTTTATTTTAATTCAAGTATTATTTTAATTTCGAAAAATACCAAAAATATTTTTATTGTTTCTTGACTTCTAAGCTTCATATCACTTCTGTTTACCATTGATTGAGGTTGGTTCCATTCATGTTTGATCAATGTGTGTTGGTTATGTCATTTGAATTTCAATTATGTACATTCCATTTCTTCTTCTTCTTCTTTTTTTCTTTTTTCTTTTTGATCAATGAGTTAAAGATTGGTGGTTAGCCTTGACATATGAGAGGCTTAACCTTCCTTGATTCAAATCAAATTCATCTTGATCAAAGATCAAGTGAATTGTTTTGCATTAAGGATAGGTTGCTTCTTGGTCAAGCAAAAAACCTAAATCCATACAAGATCATTCTTCTTTTCTTTTAGCATGGCAAGTTGTAGGAGCTTGGCTTACTAGTCATGGTCTCTAACTTGTGTTTATTTGCCTATAGTTTTATTGACCGGCCTCGGATAGGTGTGACTACTACATTAGTCCACTTACGATTGCTTAACATAGCGCTAAATTGCCTTATGGCACACTAACACTAACTACTAATTACTAACTTTTAATTCAAGCATTTAATTCTTGCAATTTACTTCAATGCAATTTAATTTCTTGCATATTAATTCATTTATCTTTGCCCTTTGCTCACTTGAGCTCATGTTTATGTTAATGCAATTTGCCTTTTGCTCACTTGAGCACATTATTGTGTATATACTATTGCCTTGTGTTTGTTTTGTCTTGTTTGTGTGAACCCAATGCAAATGGAGAAAGGACTTAGATTTAGGACCTTACCTATGCTAATGGAATTTGAAGAGCAAGTAGGCCTCATACCTTTAGAATGCTAAATATGTTGAAGAGAAACTAGGCCTCATGCCTTTAGAATGCTTACTCTTGAAGATAACATTGAAAGGATCCTAATTTCTAAACTCACTCTTGTCCATTCTTTATAATGCATTGTGGAACTCTTTGATTTGTGTGTTCTTGTGTGCTAGGGATCCTAAACTTGAGCCAATTAGAAGAACCATTGTCATGGACATCCAAGATAAGAGATACAAAAGCCAATTGGAAGATTCCTAGGAGCTTGATTGATTGTTTGCTTGATTGTTTGAGTTATTTGCTTATTGCTTGCTAAGTCCAAAGGAATGGAGCAACTTGGATCATCTTTATGATCTCAAGAAGGGAACTCCAAGTGGTTTTATTTCTCTTCCCTCATCTCTTGCATGTTTAGGACCTAGCCCTTCTCTTCTTCTCTCCACTCTAACCCAAGCCAAACTTTTGTGCAAACATTAACATTGTTTTTTTTTAATTAGAAACCTAGGCAATATGCCTTTGATTTTTCAAACCCTTTTCATAACACTTATTTCGAATTGAATCTTAAGTCAACTTTGACTTTATTTTGTGAATACTTTTCATTTATAAATACAACTCACACAATTGTTTGTATGGTTCCAATGACCATTCATGTTAAAGCCTTTCATAAACATTAGCTATTAGGTTTGAGTTATCCTAGAGGTTGATATAATACTCACTTGTATCCTTAGTGATGAACTATAAGTCTTCCATGATTATTATAGGGTTAACCCCTCACTCGCATGATGAAGCTCTCCTCACATGGTGGGTTTGTGGTTTTAGGTTGAGTTGTCTCCCTTTGATAACAAAAGACCTTATGGCTTTTGACCAATCAATTCACCAACTTATTTTGAGATTTTTACCCCGAACTACGAGGTTTTGATCCTACCTTTTTAAGATGGTACGTAGGCAATGGGTTTATCCATTCAAACACAAATTTGTAAATAACTTGTATATTCTTTTTCTCATCTCCCCAATCATGTTTGCACAAATATTTTTTCACAAATACCAACCTACCTTACAACAGTTGTAAAAAGGGCTCCCTTAGAGTACTAAGGATGTTTTGGGTGCTTAAAACCTTCCCATTGCATAACCAACCCCCTTACCCAGATCTCTGACATTTTTATTAGTTTTTGATTTGATAAAACTTCTCGGGTTTTGTTCGCTTTCTAACCTTTCCTTTGGATAAATAGAAGTGTGGTGGCGACTCGAATTATATGATTTACTTTTGATTTAGTCAATAAATCTAAAGGTAACGAATACCCCACTACAGAAAAATGGCGACTCTGCTGGGGATCGAAAATTTTCCTAGTGGGTTTTGCCTACTTTTTACTTTTGTTGTATTGTATGTTTATATTTATCTTGTGACATATTTTTGTGCAAATTTGGGATGACTGTATTGTTTGTAATGTATGAATTGCTTGATATATCAATTACTTGTGTGCTTGGTGGTCTCTTGTGAGATGAGTTCTATACTCGAACTCGAGTGCACTTATGATAGGAGAATGGCATAGTCTTGTTAACTTGTGTGGAGTTATTCCTTAGCAAGTTGACTTGCAAGTCCATTCACTTGGTGGAGGTTATGTTGGGGTCAATAATGTCACACGAGTAGTCGTGGTTAGGCATTACTCTTTCCAGTATATGCCTTAGAAGCCAAGGACCTTAGATTACCAAACCCATCTTGGCCTATTTTAGGACGTAGTGCGAAGGTCGTTCAAGTGTAAGATTTGATACGATTGTTACGCGATACTACACTCATAAGAGTCTCTCTTGAGAATATTTTTGGAATACGAGTAGTCGTTTATCCGATAATATCCGAAAGATGGGATGATGACTATGGGAACCTCTTGTAGAACATGATTTTCAGGTTTAACCATAGTACACTCCCTTTGGGTGGTTCTTAACCGAGACTCCATGCTCGTGACTTGCAATAAACCTTTGATTCGCGGTTGATCCATTCTCGTATATCCTTAATATCAATGGAACTTGGGTGTTGATAAGGTGTAAATCATAATCCACCAAAATGGATGATTGATATTAAGGATAACTTGATCCATCCCGTGACCTTTGTATGGTGTGATTTGCTTGATCCTTGAGTGTGATTGTTGCATCCATGCATTGATGCATTCATACACATCCATATCATCAACAATGAGAAATTTTTCAAGGAACTTAAGAGGTCTATTTGCAAATTTTCAGACATGGATAAGCAAAGAAGGAATACGAAGAAGTACAGTTTTAGACAACCCAACTTGAAAGAGTTAAGGAGTATGACATCCTATGTATTAGATCCCTTGGAGTTCAAGGCTCGTCATGGGAAGCTTCTGTCTATTCTTGCTACTCATGTGGATGAGGGTCTGATGAGTGTGTTGGTGCAGTTCTATGATCCCTTGTACCGTTGCTTCACATTTCCGGATTTCCAGCTTTTGCCTACGCTTGAGGAGTATGCCTATCTTGTGGGTATACCTATCCTAGATCAGTTTCCGTTCAGTGGCTTGGAGAGAGTTCCTTCTTCCCAAGAGATTGATGATCTGTTGCATATAGATGAATCTATTGTTGGTGCTCATATGACTACCAAAGGTGGAATTCGAGGTCTCCCATCTGATTTCCTCATTGCTCAAGCTACTATGTATGGGAAGGCCATGAGTGAGGACGCCTTTGAGGCCATATTTGTACTTCTCATCTATGGGCTAGTGTTATTCCCCAACATTGACAACTTTGTGGATGTGAACGCTATTAGGATTTTCTCTACTCTTAATCCCATTCCTACTCTGTTGGGTGACACTTATTTCTCTTTTCATATGAGGAATGCAAAGGGTGGTGGTACCATTGTGTGTTGTTTGCCTATGTTGTACAAGTGGTTTTTTTCGCACTTGCCACAGACGCTCGCCTTCAAGGAGAACAAAGGATGTCTACGGTGGTCCACGAGACTTATGTCTCTCACTAATGATGATATCTTTTGGTATAACCGTGTATATGATGGTGTGCAGATTATTGACACTTGTGGTAAATTCTCTAATGTGCCTCTTCTTGGTACATGTGGTGGGGTTAACTACAACCCTATTTTGGCACGTCGTCATCTTGGGTTCCCCTTAAAGGATAAACCTAATAAAATTTTGTTAGTGTGTTCTTTCAAGAGGGTAAAGATCCCCAAAACTTGAAGGGCAGGACGGTTTGTGCTTGGCGCAAGATTCATAGGAAAGGAAGGAAAGAGTTTTGTCCAAAGAATTGTATTGCTTTGGAACCCTATACCTCGTGGGTGAGGAGGAGAGCTTCTGAGTACCGCATGCCCTATGATTATTCGAGACCTACACCTATGGTTATGGTTGTGAAGGTGAGAAAAACAAGAAAGGGGGGTTTGAATTGTTTTTGGAAAATAAGCGCTTTTTTTCAAAATAAAAACCACACAAGGAATTTATATTGGTTCGCTTATAACACAAAGCTACTCCAGTCCACCCGACCAAGGTGATTTCTGTAACACCCTTCTTAATACCCCAAAATATTTAATTAAAATAATAACCTATCAATCAGAGTAATTATGCCCCGAAGGGTGTCACACAATCATTTCACAACAATTATCAAAATATCCTGTCATGCTCATTGATTAAATCAAAATAAGACTCTTTTGCATAATTCGCAGCGGGTACAAACATCGACATTCAAATCATGTACTACATTACATGTAAAGTTGAATCAACAACTAAATTAAAACATAGTCAAACATTCCCTCCCGATGTTACATCTACCAGAGCATGACCCACTAAGGACGACACTAGACTCCATAGCACTAGCTTCTACTCAACTCACTGTTCGTTACCTGAAAAATAGATGTAAGGGTGAGTTCCTCAATCAATATAATAAGCATTATAGAACAACATGTAATGCCAAGTAATTAACACATTAATTCACCCTAATCATACTACGCATTCAGCAACAGCAATATCCGTTCAAACATCATACTCAACAGTAGATTCTCAACCATAATCAACATCAATAACACAACCCACAACACACATATAATACTGGAATACATCCATTCATATTATATGCCATACATTCATTATGCAATGAGACTCTATGCATGCGGTACCGACTATGTTGTGAACATATAGTTCAACCTCACCGTCCAAATCCAGGCACGGCTACCAAGCTCACTAGTCCCACTCATTTGAGACATAATGACTCACTCACTAATTCCTCACCATGGGAATTAACTACCACCCCAAATGGGCCATGACATGCACGCTAATCACCTAGCATGCAAACATTAACAACAACAATCAAAATGATTTACTCACTAATTCCTCACCATGGGAATTAGCTACCACCCGAAGGCCACAATATGCATGCTAATCACCTAGCAATGCAACACAACAACAACAACACAAGAATAGACGTATGCTCACACTCTAAGCCATAACACAGTCTATTCACAAATGCATACATTCACATCATCATGTATACCATCGCATATCATCAACAAAAACATATCATATCATGCCACACAATTAATCATAGTATTAGCACACTCTACTAATACCTATACTATTCAAAACAACGAGAAATGATCCCTACAACATCACACCTCAGCTAAGTACATCACTCAGCCTACACCACCAAAAACTGCACAACAACAGTTCAGAAAAACCACAAGTCTGCCCATACGCGTATTGCCTATGCCATACGCGTATGGCGCATTTCCTCGCTCATCCCATACGCGTATCGCCCACACTCATACGCGTATGCTACGCGTACCACATCCTCATACGCGTACCAACAGAGACGTTTTCACGTTCAAAACATCATCTTTTCCACTCATACGCGTATTGGCCATTCCCATACGCGTACCCCTCCAGGGATTACGCGTATCACACGCGTATGGCGCATACCAGCGCCAAAACCCCCATTTCCAAGCCACCCCATACGCGTATTGCCTAGTGCCATACGCGTATGACCAGAATACAGTCTTCCAGATCTGCTATGGGTTTTCTCTGCTACGAGATCCTTCCGATCCAACCTCTCACAGTCCAATTTTTCATACATGTTCTTTCGTTTATTAATTACAACTCAGATGCATTCAACCTATCAAATCATTAACCTTACTACATCTAATTCCTACGAATTTCATCAATTATCATCCAATTTCGTTCATCAATATATTCACAAGTTCATCATATATATCATTCAATCAGAGGCAATTTCAATGGTTTCTCACTACCCATCACATACTATCCCATAATACCCGTTAATCGATGATAAACCCCCCTTACCTGAGTTAATCCGGCAGCTTCCGAGCTCCAAGCTTCTCCTTCCTTCAACCTTCGTTCTCTGGCTTTTTGCCCTTTCTGCCTCTTTTCCCGTTTCACGTGAAAATAACCTTTTTACCAAAAAATGGGATTTTTCTAAATTCCAACTTATATATTATTCCAATAAATAATTATTCCAATAATTCCAATAATAATAATAATAATAATCCAATTATCTAATTAAATTAATAAATCTATTATTAACTTAATTTAAATAATGACCATATTATTATCGGGGTGTTACAACTCTCCCCTACTAAAAGAGTTTTCGTCCTCGAAAACATACCTCAAGCGAACAACTCTGGGTAAGACTCCATCATCTGGCTCTCAAGTTCCCAAGTCACATTGCCACCTGCTGGTCCTCCCCAAGCTACTTTCACCAAGGCAATCTCTTTACCCCGCAACTGCTTCAACTCTCGATCCTCGATCCTCATAGGCGATGTTTCAACAGTCAGGTTATCTCTCACCTGTACATCATCTACTTGGACTACATGCGACGGATCATGAATGTATCTCCTCAACTGGGACACATGGAAAACCTCATGCAAATTCGCAAGCGACGGCGGTAAAGCGACACGATAGGCCACTTCCCCTATCCTCTCCAAAATCTGATAAGGACCAATAAATCGAGGTGTCAACTTCTTCGACTTCAAAGCCCGACCAACACCAGTTATCGGAGTAACACGAAGAAACACATGATCTCCCTCTTGGAACTCAAGTGACTTCCTCCTTCTATCATGATAACTCTTCTGACGACTCTGAGCAATTCTCATCTTATCCTGAATCATCTTAATCTTTTCCGTAGTCTGTTGAACAATCTCCGGTCCAACTACAGCACTCTCACCGGACTCATACCAACATAAAGGTGTCCGACATCTCCTACCATACAAAGCTTCAAACGGTGCCATACCAATGCTCGAATGAAAACTATTGTTGTAGGTAAACTCACTCAAAGGTAAATAACAATCCCAAGCACCTCCCTTTTCCAAAACACAAGCTCTCAAAAGATCCTCTAATGACTGAATCGTCCTCTCAGTCTGACCATCAGTCTGCGGATGATATGCAGAACTCAATCTCAGCTTAGTTCCCAAAGCCCTCTGCAAACCTTCCCAGAACTTCGATGTAAATCTAGGATCTCTGTCCGAAACAATACTCGACGGAATACCATGCAAACTTACAATCTTCTCAATGTACAACTCGGCTAGCCTCTCTAACGGATAATCCATTCTGATCGGAATGAAATGAGCCGACTTCGTCAATCTATCAACAATCACCCAAATAGCCTCAAAATTCTTACTTGTCCTCGGCAAACCCGAAACAAAATCCATACTGATACTATCCCACTTCCACTCTGGAATAGCCAACGGTTGCATTAGCCCAGACGGCTTCTGATGCTCAATCTTTGACTTCTGACAAGTCAAACAGGAATAAACAAAACTCGCAATTTCTCTCTTCATTCCCGGCCACCAAAATAACTTCTTCAAATCATGGTACATCTTCGTAGCTCCAGGATGAATACTCAAACCACTACGATGTCCCTCTTCAAGAATACTCTTCTTAAGTTCTGTAACCTCCGGAATACACACCCGATTACCAAATCTCAAAACACCATTCTCATCAACTCTGAATTCACCACCTTGACCTTGATTCACTAAAGTCAACTTATCAACCAAAAGCATATCGGATTTCTGACCCTCTCTGATCTCATCCAAAATATTACTCGTTAACTTCAACATTCCCAATTTAACACTATTGTGAGTACTCTCACACACCAAACTCAAGTCTCTAAACTGCTCAATTAAATCCAATTCTTTAACCATTAACATAGACATATGCAATGATTTCCTACTCAATGCATCAGCCACTACATTTGCTTTACCCGGATGGTAATTCAAACCAAAATCATAATCCTTCAGAAATTCTAACCATCTCCTCTGTCTCATATTTAGCTCTTTCTGATCAAACAAATACTTTAAACTTTTATGATCACTGAAAACCTCAAATCTTGACCCGTACAAGTAATGCCTCCATAACTTCAGAACAAATACCACAGCTGCCAACTCTAAATCGTGTGTCGGATAGTTCCTCTCATGAACCCTTAGCTGTCTCGAAGCATAAGCTATAACCTGCTTATTCTGCATCAACACACCACCTAAACCCAACAATGAAGCATCACAATAAACCTCGAATAGTTCCGACGAACTCGGTAATATCAGGATAGGAGCAGTAGTCAACCTTTTCTTTAACTCTTGGAAACCTTCTTCACATTTTGAATCCCAAACAAACGCTTGCCCCTTTCTAGTCAACATTGTCAATGGTAACGCCAACTTGGAAAATCCCTCAATGAATTTTCTATAATAACCTGCAAGTCCAAGAAAACTCCTTATCTCAGAAACTGACTTCGGAGCTTCCCACTTAGACACCGCTTCTATCTTAGAAGGATCAACGGCAACACCACCTCTTGAAATCACATGCCCAAGAAAACTAACTTCTTCTAACCAAAATTCACACTTAGACAGTTTAGCAAATAACTTCTTTTCTCGGAGAACTTCTAAAACCACTCTCAAATGCTCAGCATGCTCTTCTTCAGATTTCGAATACACCAAAATGTCATCAATAAACACTACTACAAACTTGTCCAGGTACAGATGGAAAATCCTATTCATATACTCCATAAATACTCCAGGCGCATTAGTCACACCAAAAGGCATCACAGAATACTCATAATGTCCATACCTTGTTCTGAAAGCAGTCTTCTGAATGTCTTCAGTTTTCACACGTATCTGATGATACCCAGATCTCAAATCTATCTTGCTGAACACACTCGCACCAACCAACTGATCCATCAAATCATCAATCCTCGGCAAAGGATACCGATTCTTGATCGTCACTTTATTCAGTTGCCTGTAGTCCACACACAACCTCATAGTACCTTCTTTCTTCTTAACCAATAACACTGGTGCACCCCACGGTGACACACTCGGACGAATAAATTTCTTATCCAACAGATCTTCCAGCTGACTCTTCAATTCAGCTAACTCCACAGCAGACATACGATATGGAGCCATCGATATCGGTCTAGTACCAGGTACCAAATCAATCGAGAACTCAACTTCACGCTCTGGCGGCAATTCATTCACCTCTTCCGGAAACACATCAGGAAACTCACACACCACAGCTAGATCACCAATCACCAGTTTATCTTTAGCTTCCATGGTCGCTAACAGCATAAACAACTCTGCCCCATCTACTACTGCCTCATTCACCTGTCTTGCAGATAGGAACAAATTCTTTCCTTCCTCAATCTCAGGAAAAATCACAGTCTTATCAAAACAGTTGATATAGACTCGGTTAAACACTAACCAGTTCATACCCAGGATAACATCAACCTGTACTAGTGGAAGACACACAAGATCCATCCCAAAGTCTCTACCAAAAATACTCAAAGGACAACTTAGACAAACTGAAGTAGTAGTCACTGAACCCTTCGCAGGAGTATCAATCACCATACTACCACGCATCTCAGATATCTCTAACTTAAGTTTCACAGCACAATCCAAAGATATAAAAGAATGAGTAGCACCTGTGTCAATAATAGCTACAAGAGGAAAGCCATTAATATAACACGTACCTCGGATCAAACGATCATCTGCAGAAGTCTCAGAACCCGATAAAGCAAAGACCTTGCCTCCTGACTGATTCTCTTTCTTCGGCTTAGGACACTGTGGACTGATATGACCCACCTCTCCACAGTTGAAGCAAGTCACAGTCTTCAACCGGCAATCTGCAGCTAAATGACCACCTTTCCCACATTTGAAACACTTCTTCTCATTACTGGTACACTCATGGATACGATGTCCAGCCTGACCACATCTGTAACACTTAACAGGAGCACTAGAATCTCCTCCACTAGGCCTCTTCATCCCACTCTGCCTCTGGAAACCTTTGCCAGCTGCATACGGTTTTCCACGGTCACTCTGACTCTTACCTTTCCTATCAACCCTTTGCTGATAGCTCTCTGCTCTAGCCTTGGAATCCTGTTCGAAAATCCTGCAACAGTCAACCAAATCAGAAAACACTCTAATCCTTTGATACCCAATCGCCTGCTTGATCTCGGGACGCAACCCGTTCTCAAACTTCACACATTTGGAAAATTCCCCAGCAGCCTCAGCATAGGGAGTATAATACTTCGACAGCTCTGTGAACTTAGCAGCATACTCCGTAACGGACCTGTTACCCTGCTTCAATTCCAAGAACTCTATCTCCTTCTTTCCTCTGACATCCTCGGGAAAATACTTCCTCAGAAATCTCTCTCTGAACACAGCCCAAGAAATCTCAGCATCTCCAGCAGTTTCCAACTCAGTGCGGGTAGCAACCCACCAATCATCAGCTTCCTCTGACAGCATATGTGTACCGAACCTGACCTTCTGGTTATCAGCACACTCAGTTACTCTGAAGATCCTCTCTATCTCCTTCAACCATTTCTGAGCACCATCTGGATCGTATGCTCCTTTGAACATTGGAGGATTGTTCTTCTGGAACTCACTCAGTTGACGAGCAGCTCCCATTCCCACAACATTCGGATTTCCTCCAAGTACTCCAGCTAGCATACCCAGAGCCTCAGCAATCGCAGCATCATCTCTACCTCTTCCAGCCATCTCTGCTCTGAAAACCCAAACAAGCTAAACAAATAAGTACTGATAGGGTTACACAACACCTATCCCGTACAGGGGAAACAGAATAACTATGACTCGACACGACCGACTATGCTCTGATACCACTAATGTAACACCCTTCTTAATACCCCAAAATATTTAATTAAAATAATAACCTATCAATCAGAGTAATTATGCCCCGAAGGGTGTCACACAATCATTTCACAACAATTATCAAAATATCCTGTCATGCTCATTGATTAAATCAAAATAAGACTCTTTTGCATAATTCGCAGCGGGTACAAACATCGACATTCAAATCATGTACTACATTACATGTAAAGTTGAATCAACAACTAAATTAAAACATAGTCAAACATTCCCTCCCGATGTTACATCTACCAGAGCATGACCCACTAAGGACGACACTAGACTCCATAGCACTAGCTTCTACTCAACTCACTGTTCGTTACCTGAAAAATAGATGTAAGGGTGAGTTCCTCAATCAATATAATAAGCATTATAGAACAACATGTAATTCCAAGTAATTAACACATTAATTCACCCTAATCATACTACGCATTCAGCAACAGCAATATCCGTTCAAACATCATACTCAACAGTAGATTCTCAACCATAATCAACATCAACAACACAACCCACAACACACATATAATACTGGAATACATCCATTCATATTATATGCCATACATTCATTATGCAATGAGACTCTATGCATGCGGTACCGACTATGTTGTGAACATATAGTTCAACCTCACCGTCCAAATCCAGGCACGGCTACCAAGCTCACTAGTCCCACTCATTTGAGACATAATGACTCACTCACTAATTCCTCACCATGGGAATTAGCTACCACCCCAAATG
Source organism: Lathyrus oleraceus (assembly GCF_024323335.1). Classification (NCBI taxonomy): domain Eukaryota; kingdom Viridiplantae; phylum Streptophyta; class Magnoliopsida; order Fabales; family Fabaceae; genus Lathyrus; species Lathyrus oleraceus. The sequence continues at coordinate 126,840,175 of NC_066579.1, forward strand.
GGCCATGACATGCACGCTAATCACCTAGCATGCAAACATTAACAACAACAATCAAAATGATTTACTCACTAATTCCTCACCATGGGAATTAGCTACCACCCGAAGGCCACAATATGCATGCTAATCACCTAGCAATGCAACACAACAACAACACACAGAATAGACGTATGCTCACACTCTAAGCCATAACACAGTCTATTCACAAATGCATACATTCACATCATCATGTATACCATCGCATATCATCAACAAAAGCATATCATATCATGCCACACAATTAATCATAGTATTAGCACACTCTACTAATACCTATACTATTCAAAACAACGAGAAATGATCCCTACAACATCACACCTCAGCTAAGTACATCACTCAGCCTACACCACCAAAAACTGCACAACAACAGTTCAGAAAAACCACAAGTCTGCCCATACGCGTATTGCCTATGCCATACGCGTATGGCGCATTTCCTCGCCCATCCCATACGCGTATCGCCCACACTCATACGCGTATGCTACGCGTACCACATCCTCATACGCGTACCAACAGAGACGTTTTCACGTTCAAAACATCATCTTTTCCACTCATACGCGTATTGGCCATTCCCATACGCGTACCCCTCCAGGGATTACGCGTATCACACGCGTATGGCGCATACCAGCGCCAAAACCCCCATTTCCAAGCCACCCCATACGCGTATTGCCTAGTGCCATACGCGTATGACCAGAATACAGTCTTCCAGATCTGCTATGGGTTTTCTCTGCTACGAGATCCTTCCGATCCAACCTCTCACAGTCCAATTTTTCATACATGTTCTTTCGTTTTATTAATTACAACTCAGATGCATTCAACCTATCAAATCATTAACCTTACTACATCTAATTCCTACGAATTTCATCAATTATCATCCAATTTCGTTCATCAATATATTCACAAGTTCATCATATATATCATTCAATCAGAGGCAATTTCAATGGTTTCTCACTACCCATCACATACTATCCCATAATACCCGTTAATCGATGATAAACCCCCCTTACCTGAGTTAATCCGGCAGCTTCCGAGCTCCAAGCTTCTCCTTCCTTCAACCTTCGTTCTCTGGCTTTTTGCCCTTTCTGCCTCTTTTCCCGTTTCACGTGAAAATAACCTTTTTACCAAAAAATGGGATTTTTCTAAATTCCAACTTATATATTATTCCAATAAATAATTATTCCAATAATTCCAATAATAATAATAATAATAATAATCCAATTATCTAATTAAATTAATAAATCTATTATTAACTTAATTTAAATAATGACCATATTATTATCGGGGTGTTACAATTTCGCCTTCAACAAGGACTTAATCCACTAATCTTGAAAGATTGTTTACAACCAACGTCTAAGAGAAAGATCTCTTAGTCCTCTCAAGTATACAGACTGCGCAGAGTCACTTGAGGAAATAAAACAATAGATGAAAGACAATGTAATCTAGAGTGCTTCTAAGATAAGCAAATATTACAATAGTAAGAACAAAAGTGTTTCACGTTCTAAGCAAAAGCTTTGTGAAATATTGAGAGAGATGAATAATGTTTTAGTGTATGCTTGCTTCTTGACCTCTCAATGTTGATTGCTGTCCTTTATATAGGAGAGAAAGAGCCGTTGAAAAATCATAGCAGATAATTTTTCTTGAATAAGAATTAGTGCCATAACTTATGTTGTTTGTTGCCAAAACAACTTTTTCTCCTCGAAAAACTTCTTTCCAAAAATGGTTCCTTTCCATTTGAATTTGAAGTTAACGTTACTTTTCCTGTATTAAGAAATCCATTTCCACATTGAATTTTAAGTTAACGTTACTCTTTCTGTATTAGGAAATCCATTACCATAGTCGCGTGACTCTGGGAATCTTGGAATCTTCCTGTGTTGAATCGGAGCTTCTGATGATGTCTTCAGATGACGCTGAGAGCTTCTAGAATGATATACCGTTGTTCAGAGTCAGAACTTCTAGAGTGTACTTCTTCTTCAGATGCTTCTGATCCTTTGCTGTTTTGCTTAGAGTTAGAACTTCTTGAGCGTGTTTCTACTTCAGATGCTTCTGATCTTTTGCTAATTTGTATCTGATATGATTCTGTATCTGATGACGTCATCAGATCTCTTCCTTCTTTCCTTAGAACCCTGCACACTTAGAAACTTTTCGTTAGGGTGCCATTTTTGGTTTCATCCTTTGTTATCATCAAAATCATGGAATCTGTTGTAGAACAATTTTTGTTCTTACAATCTCCCCCTTTTTGATGATGACAAAACAAACTTAAATAGCAGATGAAACATAACAAAAATCAGATCAGATAGAAGAGGGCTCCCCTTGAGATAGGTTAGGGAGTTCAGAAGTTCTTACCAGAGCTTCTGAGCAATGAAGTTTCTCTTATGCATTCTGCAATTTCTTAAGTCCAGTGTTAGATGAATTTATTTTTTAAGAAATAACATGTTGCAGAGGCTTAAGGTATTAGATAATGTTCATCAGAGCTATATTGGTTTCTCCCCCTTTTTGTCAGAATCAAAAAGACTTAACTAAATAAATCAAAAAGATGTTATATTCAGATAAAAACGGCAACAGAGATAATGGCAAGAAAGCAATTAAGCAAATATCAGAACAAGGAAAACATGGCAACAAACAAACAAAAGCCTAAGTGCCTAAGGGTTGGGAGGCGGAGGCATCCTCTGAAGCAGTTGAGCCAGCATGTTCTGAATGTTGTCGTTGACTGAGTCCTGTTTGTCCATTCTGGCTCTGAGTTCCTTCTGGTCTCTCTTAAGTTCTTCAAGAGTCTGGAGAACCATGGGAACTACAGTGGAGGACTCCCCCTGAGTCAGAGCACTCTGTGCTTCAGCAGCGGCCTTTGCTTCAGCTTCAGCAGCAGCTTGTGCTTCAGCTTCAGCGGCAGCAGCAGCATCGGCCAGAGCTTTGGCTTCAGCTTCCTTTGCCCTTTGGATTTATGCTTGTCGAACTCTTTCTTCTTCTTGTCTTCTTGCTTCTTCTTCAGCTTCTCTGGCAAGTTTTTCCTGTTGTCTTGCCTCAGCATCTCTGATGAAGTCGTTTCTGACTTGCTCAGAGATGTGCTTCAGCTTGAAAGCTTCAGAGGTCATCCAGCCAATGACTTTGTTCCAGTGTGTCCTTACAGAGTCAGGATCATCACTGATGCCAGAGTTAATGGTCAGAGACTTGACCTTCTGTACTGAAGCCCCTGTGAACAACATTATGGCTTCCTCAAGGGTAGGAATGGAATGTTCAGGTTCAGGTTCAGATGTTTGGGGTGGAGAGTTTGGAGGGTTTAAGCTTAATGTTAGAGGTTCAGGTTCAGCGGAAGTGGTTTGGGGGGTGATGTCAGAGGGTTGAGCTTCAGAAGGGTCGTTGGTTGTTTGTTCTGGGGGTGGTGAAGTGACTTCAGGTTCAGGTGGAGGTTGTTGTGGTTGTTGTGAGTTTCGGTTTAGAGAATAAAGGTGAGCTAAAGTGGGAGAAGAGGGGTCAGAAGGTTCTGGGTCAGAGGAGAGGATAAGGTAGGGAGGTGATTCTGGGGCTGAAGATGAAGAGGTGGTGTGATTGAGTTCTTCAGCTTCAGAACGTGGTAAAGAGGTATGGGCAAGATTGAATTTGGGTAAAGGTTGTGAGGTTCTGGTTGTAGAAGGTGGGGTTTCAGAGGTGGTGTATATAGGTGTTGGGAGAGGATTAGAGGAAACCATAGGAGGTTCAGAGGGAATAGAGGGAGCAGACTTACCAGTAGTTACTTGCAGAGGCGCTGGAGATCTTGTTTCAGAAGTTTCTCCTAGCCTTGCTTTCTTTGCCTTTGAAGACTTCTTTTCAGAGGGACCTCTTTTGTACTTGACGAAGTCTTCTTCTGAATCTAGACAATCGTCCAGTCTGAATTCAGAAATATCAACTCCTTCATCCTTCAGACGCTGCAAGTAGTGAAGGATTGCATCTCTGGGTTCATTCTTGTAGAACCTTGCAAGACCATGTGGCAGCTTCCTCTGATCTTTCAAGGCGTCCCAGGAGGTGTCTAGCGTGGGTTTGACTTGAATCTTCTTCAGAATTCCCATGCTCTTCAGATTTCTGGAGTTAAGAGGCTTTCCAGTATCTATTGCCAGATCCTCCATAAGTTTGTTCTTCTCCAGATGATCTACAAGCCCATTTTCGATCAGAACATCGGACAGAAGTCTTCCCAGAGGGATGTAGGATCTGGGTTTCATGTTGTTTCTGGTCTCCCGTACAGAGTCTCTGAGATACTTGAAGAGGAGTGCTGGGAGGCAGAGCTTCGAACCCTTGTGAATGCAATATAGAATGCACTTCTGATATGTATTGATGTAGTCAGAGGAGTTTGATGCTGGGCGGTGATGAATGGTTCCCAGAATGATCTTGAGCCATACTCTGAGGTTCTGATGAAGTTCTTTGTTCTTTGATGGATTGCCTTCAGTGTTTTGTTTGAAGATGGTGGGATTGATTTCTGAAGCAATGTACCTTGATCTAGGGTTGATATCGTAGATTCTTCTTCCTCCAGTTTTCTCCATGTTCAGTAAAGAAGCAATTGACTTTTCAGTAATCACTATCTTGACCCCCAACACGTAGGAGACGATGAAATAGTCATCAGCGTCAGCAAATCTCCAGAATTCTTTGATGAGGTATGGGTAAACAGGACCATAAAGACGTTGGAAATAGTTTTCCCAACCTTGTTGACGAAGTTCTTCAGTAAGATCTACTTCATTCCTTTTCATGTTGTTGAAGTCTACCAGTGTTTCACATAAAACTTCCGGTCCCTCAAAGGGAGTTGCTAGGTTTATATGGGGTTCACGATCAAGAACATGGGGTTCCTTGTACACTGGAGTAATGGATACGCCTGTAACAGTTGGAGTGGAAGTGTTTGTGCTTTGAGCTGTGGTGCTTGATTCCATTTGCTGAGAAAAATTGAAAACTTGTTGTTGTTGAGCATCCATTGTTGATGAAGATGAGTTGAAGATAAACTGCTTGCAGAAATGCTTCAGAGAATAGGTTTGAGAGTGAGTGAGTGTGAAAAGTGTGTGAAGTGTGAGAGGAGTGTTTAAATACCCTAAAAAAAACATGCAAAACGACACACTATACAGCGTTAGCACAAAACACAAGTTAGCACGCTTGGGGGAAAAATGATTAAGGCTCATTAATGAATGTCTAATCCCAACAGTATGCACACTGCTCGAGGAGATCTCAAACGTCTGGCCTTTTAATTTTTTCTGGACAGCTGTCTAGAAGTTCCAAGGTTAGACGCTAAGTGCTCCACGTGTTTTGATGTATCTGATCTTCAGGAATACCAAAGGATTGGTTCCTGGAGATTTCTAACTCAGATATCTTCTTAACTTGGTAGAAGTATCAGAGTCAGAGACAGAAACTTGTTTGTTTATGTCAGAGTCTCATTTTACATCTTCAGAGGCACAATTTATTTAGGGCAATTTTGAATGTTCAGATTTTCTAAGATAAAAAGAAATTTATCTTCAGCTAAAGGCTTAGTGAATATATCTGCCCATTGATGATCTGTATCAATGAACTTCAATGTTACTATTCCTTTCTGAACATAGTCTCTGATAAAATGATGTTTTATTTCAATGTGCTTAGTTCTGGAGTGTAGAATGGGATTCTTACTTAGACAAGTGGCAGCAGTATTATCACAGAAGATAGGAATGTTACTCTCGAAGATTTGCAGATCTTCTAACTGATTCTTCATCCAGAGCATCTGAGTTGTGCACAGTGATGCTGAGATGTATTCTGCTTCTGCAGTAGATAGAGCGATAGTTGACTGTCTCTTGCTGGCCCAGGATATCAGATTGTTTCCCAGGAGCTGGCAATTTCCAAATGTGCTTTTTCGTTCTAGTCTATCTCCTGCATAATCTGCATCACAGTAACCGGAAAGTCTATACTCTGATGTTTTCTCATACATCAGGCCCAGGTTATGAGTTCCTTTCAGATACTTGAGAATTCTCTTAACTGCAGTTAAATGAGATTCTCTAGGATCTGATTAGAATCTGGCACAGAGACAGACACTAAAGAGAATATTAGGTCGAGTAGCAGTCAGATAGAGAAGAGAGCCTATCATACCTCGATAGAGCTTCTGACAAACCTTTTTGCTTACTTCTTCCTTTTCAAGAATGCATGTGGGATGCATGGGAGTTTTTGCAGAGTTGCAATCAGCCATGTCAAATTTCTTCAGAACATCTTTAATGTATTTGCTTTGATGAACGTATGTAACTTCTGAAGTTTGATTAATTTGAATTCCCAGAAAGAACTTTAGTTCTTGCATTAAGCTCATTTCAAATTCTGTCTGCATTAACTCAGAGAATTCTTGACAAACAGAGGCGTTAGCTGAACCAAAAATAATATCATCAACGTATATCTGGCATATCATGAGATCATTGTTAAGGTTTTTACAGAAGAGTGTGGAGTCAACTTTCCCTCTGATAAAATTTTGTTCCAGAAGAAAATTGCTTAAACGTTCATACCAAGCTCTGGGAGCTTGTTTAAGTCCATATAAAGATTTTTTAAGTTTAAAAACATGTTCTGGAAAATTTGGATTTTCAAAACCTGGAGGTTGGTTGACATACACTTCTTCTGATATATAACCATTAAGGAATGCGCTCTTGACATCCATTTGATATAATTTGATAGAGTGGTTTATAGCAAAAGATACAAGAAGACGAATAGATTCTAACCTTGCGACTGGAGCAAAGGTTTCATTATAGTCAATACCTTCTTGTTGACTATAACCTTGAGCTACCAGTCGAGCTTTGTTTCTGACGACTTCTCCTTTCTCATTCAGCTTGTTTCTGAATACCCATTTGGTTCCAATAACGTGAGTGCCTCTGGGCTTTGGAACAAGATCCCAGACATCATTCTTTGTGAATTGATCTAATTCTTCTTGCATGGCTGAAACCCAGTCGTTATCTTGAAGTGCTTCATTACAGGACGTAGGCTCAATCAGAGACACTAGTCCCAGAGGAGTATCTTCAGAGATCCTGAAAGTAGATCTGGTTCTGACAGGTTCGTCCTTGTTGCCCAGAATCAAATCTTCAGATACTTTTATACGACTTTTAACTTTCTTTGGGATTTCTGGGGATTTAATTTCTTCAGAGTTCTGAGTGACAGTTGCTTCTGGAGCTTTATCAGATCCTGCAAGAGTGATTTCTAAATCTGCAAAATTTTCAACTAGCTTTGACTTTTCAGGGTCAAGCTTATCATCAAATCTGACATGAATTGATTCTTCCACAATTTTGGTTTCTGTGTTGTATACTCTGTAGCCTTTAGAGCGTTCTGAGTATCCTAACATAATACCTTTCTGTGCTTTGGAATCAAACTTGTTCAGATGTTCTTTAGTGTTTAAAATAAAGCAAGAACATCCAAAGGAATGAAAATATGAAATGTTTGGTTTCCTTCCTTTACACAGTTCATAGGGAGTCTTTTCCAGAATAGGTCTTATAGAGATTCTATTCTGAATGTAACACGCTGTATTTACAGCTTCTGCCCAAAAGTGCTTTGCCACATTAGTTTCATTGATCATAGTTCTGGCCATCTCTTGGAGTGTCCTATTCTTCCTTTCTACAACTCCATTTTGTTGTGGAGTTCTAGGGCAGGAGAAATCATGAGATATTCCATTAGAGTCAAATAATTCCTCAAAGGATTTATTTTCAAATTCCCCACCATGATCACTTCTGACTCTGATAATCTTAGAGTCAAATTCTTTTTGCACTTTGGAGCAGAAACTAGTAAATACAGAGTGAGACTCACTCTTGTGCTTTAGGAATTTTACCCATGTCCAGCGACTGTAATCATCAACAATGACTAGTCCATACTTCTTTCCATTTACTGATGCTGTTTTCACAGGACCAAATAAGTCAATGTGGAGAAGTTCCAGAGGCTTAGAGGTAGAAACAACATTTTTCTTTTTGAAAGACGTTTTTGAAAATTTTCCTTTCTGACATGCCTCACATAGAGCATCTGAAGAGAACTTCAGTTTAGGTAGGCCTCTGACTAACTCGAGTTTATTTAGCTGAGAAAGTTTCCTTATGCTAATGTGGCCCAAGCGTCTATGCCACACCCATAGCTCTTCGTGAACAGACATCAGACATTTAACATTTTGTTCTTTTAAATCAGAAAGATTGATTTTATAAATGTTGTTTTTCCTCTTGCCTGTGAATAGGACTGAACCATTGATTTGATTTATGGCTTTACATGTTTTTTGATTAAAGATCACGTCATAACCGTTATCACTTAATTGACTTATGGATAACAAGTTATGCATTAATCCTTCTACGTAAAGAACATCAGATATAGAGGGAAGAGTGTCATTACCAATAGTTCCGGAGCCTCTGATCCTTCCTTTCTGATCTCCTCCGAAGCCTACGAATCCAGCGTCTTTAAGTTCCAGGCTTTGGAACATAGACTTTCTTCCCGTCATGTGTCGCGAGCATCCAGAGTCCAGGTACCATGACTGGTGTCTGAACTTTGCTGCATAGGATATCTGCAACATAAACAATCTTATCTTTTGGTACCCAGAATCTCTTGGGTCCTCTTTGATTAGTTTTCCTAGAGTTTCTTATAACTTTGGGTTTTCTAGCATTTTCAAATTTTAGTTCTTGTGTGTGCGTATAGTGATATGAAAACGGAGATTTAAGTTGGTCACCAGTAGAAGTTTTATCTTCCTTAGAATCATACCCAATTCCCTTTTTATTGTTCTGACTGACTCCATAAATCATGGATGCCATGACACTCCTTCCTATCCCATTTTTCAGAAATTCTTGAAAGGCTTCTTCGTATTTATAAATTATTGTATTTGAAGTCTGTGGAGTTTGAGATAACACTTCTTCCAGTTCTAAACGTTTTTTATTCGCTGCATCTCTTTGTAATGTTAAGGATCTGATTTCATCCTCTCGTTTTAGAATTGTCATCTCAAGTTTGCCACATTCTTCAAATTTTGCTTCAAGACAGCCTTTTATTTTTTAAACTTTTGTTTTAATTTCTGATATGAGCTAAGAGTTTCTGACAAGCATGATTCTAGATCAGACCGAGAGAGTTCAGAAAATACCTCTTCAGATTCTTCATCTGAGCTGCTTCTGGATGTGGTAGCCATAAATGCCACATTGGCCTGTTCATCAGAGTCAGATTCTGATGAACCAGATTCACTATCATCCCAGGTAGCCATTAGTCCTTTCTTTGTCCTGAAGGTATTTTTCTTGAAACTTTCTTTTCTGGGATTATCTTTCTTTAGCTTGGGGCATTCATTCCTGTAGTGACCTGTTTCTTTACATTCATAACAAGTAATGTCTTTGTTAGTTTTACCTTTTGAGGTTGATTCTGATCGATCCCCTCTGGGTCTTGGTCTTCTGAAGTTGTTGTTCCTCTTTTTCCAGAGTTGTTTAACTCTTCTGGTCAGGAGGGACAATTCTTCTTCATCATCAGAATCTTCTGGTTCAGAGTCATCAGCATCTTCAGTTTCTGCCTGGAAAGCTTTGGTTCTGTCAGATTTGCGTCTTTCAGATCTGGACTTTAATGCTACAGACTTGTTCTTCTTCTGAGGTTCATCTTCCTCTAGTTCTATCTCATGGCTTCTGAGAGAACTGACAAGCTCTTCAAGACTGATATTGTTCAGATCCTTAGACAGCTTCAGAGCAGTGACCATGGGTCTCCACTTCTTTGGCAAGCTTCTGACTATCTTTTTGACGTGGTCTGCAGTTGTGTACCCTTTGTCTAGAACTTTGAGACCTGCTACAAGAGTTTGGAATCTAGAGAACATTACCTCTATGGCTTCGTCATCCTCCATTTTGAAAGCTTCATATTTCTGGATAAGCGCCAGAGCCTTTGTCTCTTTGACCTGAGAGTTTCCTTCATGAGTCATCCTCAGAGAGTCAAGTATGTCTTTGGCTGTTTCTCGGTTGGTGATCTTTTCATACTCGTTGTAAGATATAACATTGAGGAGTATGGTTCTGGCCTTGTGATGATTTTTGAAAACTCGCTTCTGATCATCTGACATCTTACTTCTGGAAACTTCAGCTCCATCCTCTGTGACAGGAGGTTTGTATCCATCTGTGACAATGTCCCAGAGATCAGCATCATAGCCTAGAAAGAAACTTTCAATTCTATCTTTCCAGTAATCGCATTTCTCTCCATCAAAGACAGGAGGCTTAGCATTGTAACTATCTTTTTCATTTGTGTGGGCCATAGTTTTTCTCGTTCTGGATCTCTCTACACTGTTAAGTGTTTGATTAGAAAATCAATAACAGAGCCGGAGCTCTGATACCAATTGAAGGTGAGAAAAACAAGAAAGGGGGGTTTGAATTGTTTTTGGAAAATAAGCGCTTTTTTTCAAAATAAAAACCACACAAGGAATTTATACTGGTTCGCTTATAACACAAAGCTACTCCAGTCCACCCGGCCAAGGTGATTTCGCCTTCAACAAGGACTTAATCCACTAATCTTGAAAGATTGTTTACAACCAACGTCTAAGAGAAAGATCTCTTAGTCCTCTCAAGTATACAGACTGCGCAGAGTCACTTGAGGAAATAAAACAATAGATGAAAGACAATGTAATCTAGAGTGCTTCTAAGATAAGCAAATATTACAACAGTAAGAACAAAAGTGTTTCACGTTCTAAGCAAAAGCTTTGTGAAATATTGAGAGAGATGAATAATGTTTTAGTGTATGCTTGCTTCTTGACCTCTCAATGTTGATTGTTGTCCTTTATATAGGAGAGAAAGAGCCGTTGAAAAATCATAGCAGATAATTTTTCTTGAATAAGAATTAGTGCCATAACTTATGTTGTTTGTTGCCAAAACAACTTTTTCTCCTCGAAAAACTTCTTTCCAAAAATGGTTTCTTTCCATTTGAATTTGAAGTTAACGTTACTTTTCCTGTATTAAGAAATCCATTTCCACATTGAATTTTAAGTTAACGTTACTCTTTCTGTATTAGGAAATCCATTACCATAGTCGCGTGACTCTGGGAATCTTGGAATCTTCCTGTGTTGAATCGGAGCTTCTGATGATGTCTTCAGATGACGCTGAGAGCTTCTGGAATGATATACCGTTGTTCAGAGTCAGAACTTCTAGAGTGTACTTCTTCTTCAGATGCTTCTGATCTTTTGCTGTTTTGCTTAGAGTTAGAACTTCTTGAGCGTGTTTCTACTTCAGATGCTTCTGATCTTTTGCTAATTTGTATCTGATATGATTCTGTATCTGATGACGTCATCAGATCTCTTTCTTCTTTCCTTAGAACCCTGCACACTTAGAAACTTTTCGTTAGGGTGCCATTTTTGGTTTCATCCTTTGTTATCATCAAAATCATGGAATCTGTTGTAGAACAATATTTGTTCTTACAGGTTGGGCCTTCAACCCTCCCTAACCAAGGAGTAGAGGAGTTGAGAGATGAAGACTGTTCGCGTGCTTGGGTCCGTGAGCTAGAGGAGCTACTTCAGCAGCTTAGAGATAAGGATGCTTTGATAGAGTTTTTGGAGCATGAGGTTATCGATGAGCCTGATGATGTGGTTACTTCTCTTCTTCCTCAGTCTTCTAGGTTTTGGAAGAGGAATCATAACTGACTCGCCAAAAAGAAGGCAGATATGGAGGTAGCCTATGAGAGAGAGGTGAAGAGGCTTCGTGCAGCTTATCTTCCGGTCTCGAGATCTTTGGACGATTGTTTCTAGGGTTCCATAGGATGTTCATTTTCCTTCTCTCTTGTATTGTATTTGGTTACCAAGACTGTACTTCTTTGGTACAAAAATTTTCCAGATGTTATTGATACGATTATTCCATATATATTTAAATGATTAATATTTTCCAAATATTTGCAAATAGAACTCTAAAGTTCCTCTGATTAAAAATAAAATCATATGCACAAGCATTGCATGCATCATGTGCATAAGCAGGTTTTATTCCAGGGCTTCTTGTTCAGTGGTCTAACTTTGTGCTCTTCATTTATTTTGAAGACAAGTTGACGCACCGGTACTATACCAGAGCCAACTCATCAAAGCTAATGGATCACCTCGAGCAAGAGAACAGAGAACTCAAGGAGGAAGTGGCAAGATTGACTGCCCTGATGGAGTCATTCTTGGCCGCCCAAAGCCAGTCTTCTCCAACGCCTTCAACTCCTCCCCAGAGGACGGTCATTTCAGAGGTTGCTTCCTCTACCGTGTCTGCTGCTAGTGCTCACTTTGCTTCGTCTGCTATGCCAGCCGGGTTTCCCTGGGGGATGCTCGCTAATTTTGCTCCAGAGGGTCCCGCCCCTACTTTTGCTTCTCTGTCGGCATCTAGCCCGGTCCTTGCTGTGCCACCTCCAGTCGTGCATACTTTGCCGAGAGTTGATGACACCATTTACCACTCTGAGCCGTCTGAGAGCCCAGATGTCTACGAGAAAATGGACGCTATGAATGATCAATTCCTTGAGCTGCGCAAGGAACTTAAAACTCTCAGAGGGAAGGACATCTTCGACAAATTTGTTGTTGAGCTATGTCTCGTGCCTAATGTCAAGATTCCAGTCAAGTTCAAAGTGCCTGACTTTGAAAAGTACAAAGGAAACACTTGCCCTCTCAGCCATCTTGTGATGTATGCATGCAAGATGTCGACTCAGACCGACAATGATCAACTCCTGATCCATTATTTCCAGGACAGCCTGTCCGGTGCCGCCTTGAGATGGTACATGGGTCTAGATAATGTGAACATCCGCTCCTTCAACGACCTTGGCGAAGCCTTCGTCAAGCAGTACAAGTACAACGTTAATATGGCTCCCGATAGGGATCAACTGAGGGTCATGTCCCATAAGGAGAAAGAAACATTTAAGGAGTACGCCCAGAGGTGGCGTGAATTGGCTGCACAGATTATGCCCCCGCTCGAAGAGAAAGAGATGACGAAGATCTTTCTCAAGACTTTAAGATCTTTCTACTACGAGCGGATGATTACTAGCGCTCCTTCTGACTTCACCGAGATGGTGAACATGGGGATGCGTTTAGAGGAAAAAGTCAGGGAAGGGCGCCTGACTAGAGAAGAAGGCTCTTCTGCCAAACGTTATGGGGCGTTTGCCAAGAAGAAAGATGGAAAGGCACATGTTGTGACCTCCCATGTCAAACCAAGAAGACCCTCTGTGAAGAGGAAGATTGTGCGTCCCGCCAGTAACCAGCACCAGGTGACTCATATAGCACCTGCTTTTAGAGAGAATCAACATTATCAGCATCAGAACCAACAACAACAACATCAATAGTATCAGCAACGACAGCATCGTCCGCAACAACAGGCCTACCAGCCTCGAAACAACAATCAAACCAACACTAGCTATGATAGGAAGAGGGTCATTTTCGATCTGATTCCAATGACTTATGCCGAGCTATATCCTTCACTGATTGAAAGGAAGTTGATTACTCCACATGACCCACCTGCTATACCGACCAACCCTCAGTGGTGGTATAAGCTCGAGCTTCACTGTGTTTATCATTCCGGTGCTCCCAGACATGATGTGGAGAACTATTACCCTCTCAAGACCAAGGTTCAAGACCTTGTTAGAAGCGATATCTTGTTTTTCGAGGATGTAGGTCCTAATGTGAAGAAGAACCCAATGCCCGAGCATGGGAAATCTGTTGTTAATATGGTTCAGGGTTGCCCTAGCAAGTACAAGGTCCGATATGTCAGCCATATCAGACAATCTTTGGTCGAAATGCATAGACTGTTGTGTGGATACAATCACTATGAGCATGACCATGACAGCTGTCGTGTGTGCACTGTCAATGAGAGGGGATGTCATCAAGTCAGGAAAGACATCCAAGAAATGCTGGATCAGGGTGTGATCGAGATACTTCAGAATCGTGACGAGGATGAAGCTAATGTTATATCTCTCGTGTTCAGATTACCTAAGCCTATTGTCATCAGATATGATGGCAGCAAGCAGAAGGCCTCTCCTACTCTCATTATTAAGCCAGCTAGCCCTGTTCCATACTCTTCCGATAAGGCTGTTCCCTATCGATATAATACGGTTGCATTAGAAGATGGGAAGGAGGTGCCTCTACCCTCCACCTTTGTTACACATATTGTTGATATCAGTGGTTTGACCCGCAGTGGTCGTGTTTTTTCGGCGGCGCCGAAATCCTAGGTTGACACCAGAAGAGATGATGCTGCTGATATTGTTGCCCGTCCTTTGGGAAATTCTTCTTCTTCTCCGAATCCAACACTTGCTATTGACAGACCTGCCGCTGTTGCTAGAACTCTTGTCCCTGCTGGCCAGAATGGCATGTTAAGAGAGGACTGTGATGAGATGCTAAGGCTCATCAAGAGGAGCGAGTATAATGTTGTAGATCAGCTGCTACAAACGCCTTCAAAGATATTTGTGCTATCTTTGTTGATGAATTCTGAGCCACACCGAGAAGCTTTACAGAAGGTGTTAGACGTGGCGTACGTGGATCACGACGTCACCATTGAACAGTTTGATAGCATTGTTGCAAACATTACTGCTTGTAATAATTTGTGCTTCTGCGATACTGATCTTCCCGAGGAGGGAAAAGACCACAATTTGAAACTTCACATTTCAATGAACTATAAGGATGATGCCCTGTCTAATGTGCTGGTAGATACAGGATCATCGCTGAATGTGTTGCCAAAATCCACTCTGGCAAAACTTTCTTACCAGGGGCCTCCCATGAGGCAGAGTGGAGTAGTCGTCAAAGCTTTTGATGGATCCAGGAAGACTATGATTGGCGAGGTTGAGCTCCCAATTAAGATAGGACCTAGTGATTTCCATATCACTTTCCAGGTCATGGATATCCACCCATCATATAGTTGTTTGTTGGGCAGACCATGGATTCACGAGGCAGGCGCCGTGACATCCACCCTACACCAAAATTTAAAGTTCGTGAAGAACAAGAAGTTAGTGGTGGTAGGGGGAGAGAAAGCTCTCTTGGTAAGCCATATGTCTTCCTTTTCTTATATTGATGCTGAGGATGAGGTTGGGACGCCGTTCTAGACCTTGTCTATTGCTGAGCCTTCTAAGAAAGGAACTTCTTCATTTGCATCCTACAATGATGTGAAGTTGGCCATTGAGCATGGCACAACTACTGGTTTAGGACAAATGATTAAGCTGGAAGACAATAAATCCCGGGCTGGCATAGGGTACTCTTTGGGCACTTTCAACAAGCACAGTTTGTTTCAGAGTGGTGGTTTCATCCACACGGTCGAAGACCAAGAGGCTGCTGCTGTAGTGGAGGATGATGTAGAGGAAGATTCTGGCAACTTTGTCATCCCTGGAGGAGTCTGCAATAATTGGGTCGCTGTTGATGTTCCAACAGTTGTTCATAAGTTCACGTAATGTTCATTTTTGTTTAAAAAACCCTTCATCCATGCCAAAAGGAGAAGTGATGACATTGTTGGCCCATAAATACAATGATATTGATTCAATAAATTCATGTTAAACGTTTGTTTTTCCAAATTATTTTCACTTTTTGCTTTTTGCATGAAATTGGTAATCACAAAAAACCCTAAAAAAGAGAATAAAATCAATCTTTTCATCTGCATAATGATTTGCCTTGTTTGAATTCTAAAATCTCTTTTATATCCAAAATCATTATGCAGGTTGATCAAACCCATTGAACATAATGATCCAACACCATCTCCCAACTTTGAGTTCCCTGTATTTGAGGCAGAAGAAGATGATGTTAAAGAGATTCCTGATGAGATTACCCGTCTGCTTGAGCACGAAGAAAAGATCATTCAGCCACATCTTGAGAATCTGGAAACAATCAACTTGGGGTCTGAAGATTGTGTTCGTGAAGTAAAGATTGGGGCACTCCAAGAAGAATCTATGAAGAAGGGGTTGATTGAGTTGCTACGAGAATACGTCGACGTCTTTGCCTGGTCATATGAAGACATGCCTGGTCTGGATACTGATATCGTGCAACATTTTCTACCTTTGAAGCCTGAGTGTGTGCCTGTGAAGCAAAAGCTCAGAAGAACTCATCCTGATATGGCAGTGAAGATTAAAGAAGAAGTTCAGAAGCAAATTGATGTGGGGTTTCTGGCGACTTCTACATATCCTCAATGGGTGGCCAATATTGTGCCCGTGCCTAAGAAAGATGGAAAAGTCTGAATGTGTGTAGACTATCGAGACTTGAATAAAGCTAGTCCGAAAGATGATTTCCCTCTATCACATATTGATATGTTGGTAGATAATACAGCTAAATTCAATGTCTTCTCATTTATGGACGAATTTTACGGTTATAACCAAATCAAAATGGCAGCCGAGGATATGGATAAGACAACATTCATCACACCTTGGGGAACATTCTGCTATCGAGTGATGCCCTTCGGTTTGAAGAACGCCGGAGCCACGTATCAACGAGCTATGACTACCTTGTTTCACGATATGATGCACAAGGAGATCGAGGTATATGTTGATGATATGATTGCAAAGTCGAGAACGGAAGTTGAACATGTAGAGCACTTGTTGAAGCTTTTCTAGCGTTTGAGGAAGTATAAACTCCGCCTGAATCTGAACAAGTGTACATTTGGAGTCCGTTCCGGCAAGTTATTGGGCTTTATTGTCAGTGAAAGAGGTATTGAAGTTGATCCTGCCAAGGTCAAAGCAATACAACAGATGCCTGCGCCCAAGACTGAGAAGCAAGTCCGAGGTTTTGTTGGCCGCTTGAATTATATTTCCAGATTTATATCCCACATGACTGCCACATGTGCGCCAATATTTAAGCTCCTCTGAAAAGATCAGCGTCATGATTGGACCGAGGATTGCCAGAAGGCCTTTGACAGTATCAAAGAGTATTTGTCAGAGTCGCCGATTCTGTCTCCGCCTGTGGAAGGGAGACCCTTGATTATGTATCTGACCGTTCTTGAAGACTCTATGGGTTGTGTATTGGGTCAGCAAGATGAATCAGGGAAGAAAGAGTATGTTATGCACTATCTGAGTAAGAAGTTCACTAATTCTGAGTCTCGATACTCGATGCTTGAGAAGACATGTTGTGCTTTGGCTTGGGCCGCTAAGCGTTTACGCCAGTATACGTTGAATCATACGACTTGGTTGATATCCAAAATGGATCCAATCAAGTATATCTTTGAGAAGCCTGCTTTAACTAGGAGGATTGCCTGTTAGTAGATGCTGTTGTCTGAGTATGATATTGAGTATCGAGCTCAGAAAGCCATTAAAGATAGTATCTTGGCTAACCACTTGGCACATCAACCAATTGAGGATTATCAGTCTGTTCAGTACGACTTCCCTGATGAGGAGATTCTGTATTTGAAAATGAAAGATTGCGATGAGCCTACGCTCGATGAAGGGCCAGAACCTGGTTCCCGATGGGGCATGGTGTTTGATGGCGCTGTAAATTAATATGGAAATGGTATTGGGGCAGTGATTATTACTCCTCAGGGCACACATTTTCCTTTTACATCAAGGCTAACTTTCAAATGCACGAATAATATGACGGAGTATGAGGCTTGTATTATGGGATTGGAAGAGTGTATTGATCTTAGGATCAAACATCTTGATGTTTATGGTGATTCGGCCCTTGTTGTTAATAAGATAAAGGGTGAATGGGAGACGAATCAGCCTGGCCTTATCCCATATAGAGATTATGCGAGGAGGATTTCAACTTTCTTTACTGAGGTTGACTTCCATCATATTCCTCGAGATGAGAATCGGATGGCAGATGCACTTGCTACGCTTGCTTTTATGATTATGGTGAAATTCTGGAATGAAGTCCCCAATATTACTGTGATGCGCTTGGATAGACCAACTCATGTATTTGCAGTTGAAGAAGTGAAGGATGATAAGCCATGGTATTATGACATCAAATGTTTTCTTCAGAGTCAGATCTACCCACTTGGGGCATCTGTTAAAGATAAGAAGACTTTGAGGAGATTATCTAGTAGTTTCTACCTCAATAGTGATGTGCTTTATAAGAGAAACTTTGACATGGTTCTGCTCAGATGCGTGGATAGACACAAAGCAGACCTGTTAATGACTGAAGTCTATGAGGGTTCATTCAGTACTCATTCCAATGGACATGCCATGGCAAAGAAGATGTTGAGAGCAGACTACTATTGGCTGACAATGGAGTCTGATTGCTGCAAATATGTGAAGAAATGCCATAAGTGTCAGATTTATGCGGATAAGATTCATATTCCCCCGACACTTCTGAATGTTATTTCATCACCATGGCCTTTCTCCATGCGGGGAATTGACATGATTGGCATGATAGAGCCAAAAGCGTCTAACGGTCACCGGTTTATTCTCGTTGCAATTGATTACTGCACCAAATGGGTTGAAGCTGCATCGTACACAAACGTGACCAGGAAGGTGGTTGTGAAGTTTATCAAGAATCAACTCATATGCCGTTATGGTGTGCCAGATAAGATCATTACTGATAATGGATCTAACTTGAACAACAAGATGATGAAAGAGCTGTGTAGCGAGTTCAAGATTGCACATCATAATTCTTCTCCTTATAGACCCAAGATGAATGGGGCTGTTGAAGCTGCTAATAAGAACATTAAGAAGATTATCCAGAAGATGGTTGTTACGTACAAATATTGGCATGAGATGCTGCCATTTGCTTTGCATGGTTATCAGACATCTATCCGCACTTCAATAGGGGCAACCCCTTTCTCCCTTGTATATGGCATGGAGGTTGTGCTCCACGTGGAGGTGGAGATCCCATCAATGAGAGTCTTAATGGAAGCCAAGTTGACTGAGGCTGAATGGGTTCAGAGTCGTTATGACCAACTGAACTTAATTGAAGAGAAGAGGTTGACTGCCATGTGCCATGGTCAGTTATATCATCAAAGGATGAAGAAAGCCTTTGATAAGAAGGTCAAGCCTCGTGTGTTCCGAGAAGGTGACCTCGTGCTCAAGAAAGTTTTTTCTTTCACGCCCGATTCCAGGGGCAAGTGGACTCCAAACTATGAAGGTCCATACGTTGTTAAGAGAGCATTTTCAGACGGTGCTTTGATACTTACAACTATGGATGGGGAGTATTTCACTCGTCCTGTGAATTCATATGCAGTCAAGAAATACTTCGCCTAAAATAAAAACAGAATAGCTCGCTAAGTTGAAAACCCGAAAGGGTGGCTTAGGCAAAAATGAGCGTCTCGGTGGATTGAAAACCCGAAAGGGCGATCCAGGCAAAAGTTAGAGACATAAAAAAATGAATATATATATATATATATATATATATATATATATATATATATATATATATATATATATATATATATATATATATATATATATATATATATATATATCCCACTAGATTGAGTACCTCACCCTCGGGCAATCTAGGCAAAAATTAGGGATTTGGCAAGTAACTGCATCCTGACAAGACTTTGCTCTACAAACCGTCTTCTGTCAAAGATTCTCGCTCAGTCATCGTCAACTGAAGCTTCAAATACATTGGATTTAGAGTTGGTGGAAAAATGGTCATTATGTTCAATGTAGCCCTTTTCTAATATATATCACCAATTTCAAATTTATAAAGATCCATGGAGTCTTTCCATTTGCAGACTACCATTCCATCAAATAAATTTGAGCTTTTATCCAATTATTTGCACTCTTATTTGTTTCTGTTCAACAAAATTTTGCATGTTTTAATTGACAAATATCATTGTTTTAAACAAATAAAGTTTTTATAAAAAAAATTTAAACAAAGTGAACATTCACAATGACTGAAAGGATAAATGGGATGTCTTTAGTGCTCTCCCAAGGATAGTATGATCTCCAAAAGGGTAAGGCATTTGTTCATATTCCTAGCATATTTGTATCCTCTTCATCATCTTTCAGGTTGTCTCCTCAGTGAGCACAGAGAGGTGATACACCACCAAATCCCCAGAGAGCCTGGAGTTTGGTCTCGGTCTTCTAGCTCCCCAATGAGTCTGGATCTAGCATTTGTGTTTTATCAATTATATGGTTGTCATCCCTTGTGTGGATTGACTTAAAATCCCTTATAGATTGATAAATTGATATGCTATCTTTTTCGAGGAAGTTGGTTTTCCCTCATTCAGATTGGAAATCTCCCGCAGAGTGAGCAGGAAATCTCAGCATGAGAGGAATATTCCACAAGTTGGTTTGTAACTTATCCCCAATGGATTCACATACATTGATCTCCAGCAGGTTTGCCCCCTGTTCATCCTCAGCAGGGTTGTTTATCTTAGACTTCCCCGGTTTGGTCACCATCGGGTTATCTCCAGTGTGATCGCCTACAGGTTATACTGGTTCAGTCATCAACAGTTGTTCCCCAGTGGAGTTGCCTGATCAGAGCCTGAGTGTTGTTACTTCTTCCTTCTCGGATAGTTTTCCTCCTGGAAGAGCAGGCGATGAAAATGTTTATTTTTTATCCCCGACGGAGCGGTGTTTCTCTTTGCCTCGGCAGAGTTTGTTTCTCCAGCAGTTTGAGGAAATGTGATGGTTATTGGAACTTTTGTTTGGTGGTTATTCCCCACAGAGTTTCATATCTTTCCTTGATAATTTCCCTAGTAGAGTTGCTTCTACGGTGGCTCTTATCCGTGTTTAGCTTCCCCAGCTAAGGCTCTACCTAACCCTAGCTTGGCTTTGGAACTCCTGGGAGGACGTGTTGTCTTTTTCCCCAATGGAGTGACTGTTTCTCCTTTTCCACAGGGGAGATGTTTCCGTCCGTGGTTAGAAGTGAATGTTTGTTTGGATGTACTTCTATTTAGTGGTTGTTCCCCACAGAATTCCACATCACCCTCTGATAAGATCCCCAGTAGAGTTCTTCTCTGTCTGATCTTATCCTTGTCTCTGTACTGTTGGAAGATCCCCAACTTTGGTGGTTGAGATCCTTTGCTTATTCCCAACAGCGATCTCTAATCCCTGGTGATCCTGCTTGTTCCCCTAGCAGTGATCTTTGTCCTTGGCGGCGACTTTGCTCGATCCTCAACGATGATTAGTTTCCTGGTATTTGTTGCCCCCACCAGATTGGATTTCCCCCTGTGGGTCTGGATTTCTCTTTTGAGATGTTGTACCGGATGCCTGTCCATTGATTCTTGGACCTGTTTGTGTTAAATATGTCTGTTTGTCAGCATTCATCATACATATACATGCATAATTATAACATTCAGATATTCATGTTGCATTCTTTGCCATATATCTTTGTTTGTTATCTCCTGCTATTTGGTGATCCATATTTCCCCAAGCAGCTCTTTGTGTTCGATCTCTCCATATAGAGTCAGCCCCATAGGCAGAAGGTGTCTATCTTTCCTTCACATTCCCACTGAGTTATGCCCTCGTGGATGATTATTATTTCAGTTTCCTCCCAAAACATGTATTGGGATGGAATTACTCCCCTGAGTTATATCCTCATTGGGTTGAGTCTTGTTTCATCGCGTCTCTCTAGTTTGTCCCTAGATTGACTCCTCTTGTTATTTCCCTTGCAATTCCCTGTGGTCCAGGTGATCAATTGTTCAGTAAACAGTAGTTATTCATTCTCTTCCCCAGTGGATGTTGTGGCCTTCTACCCATTAACCGGTAGTTGTAAGTCCTATTTCTGTGGTTATATACCCAGTAACCGGTAGTTGTAAACCCCATTTTTGTCCCCTGGCAGAGTTAACCCTTAATATTGTTCATCCTAACCGATGACGGTTACTCTCCTCTTTGGTTTTCTACTCAGTATCCGGTAGATGTAATCCCCTCCTTCTTGGTTATCTTTACCCAATATTCGGTATTGATATTCCTTCATTTTTTGAGTATGCCACCCAGTAACCGGTGATATATCTCTTGGATGATTGCCCTGATAAAGCAATTTATCCCCAACGAGTCATCGTTCAGTTACCCGTGTTTGGTAATGATTGTTTCTCCCCTGGATTGGTCATCATTTTATACCCAGTAGCCGATGTCCCGATGTCCTTTCTTTTCGGTCGATTTATCCTTTATTAACCCAGTAACCGGTTGTGGATAATCTTCCATGCGAGTATGTTATCTACGTTATGACGGTAATAGATAATATATCTCATGCGCTCTCCAGTCGAAGTCTTTTTCTTCCCCAGTTGAGTAAGATTCGTATTTCCTTATGGAATCAAATGTCCATCATGTAATCGAGTTTGCTTTTTTCAGCCCTCCTTTCGGATGATGAGTGTCTTGGAAATATTCCCCAATTCACGCCTGGTTGGTCACCTATTATATGCCCAGTAACCAGTATCCCTGGTGTTCCTTCCTTTCTGCTCCCTATTATGACTTTTTGTCCCATGTGGAGTCATATTTTCCTGAGTTGAAATATACCCTTTTAGGTCTTCCTCAGATGTTTTGGATGATTGATATCTCTCACCCTTATACCAGTCTTAGATATTCTTTCTCCCTGAGCGTGTTGTTCTCTCACCCTTATACCGGTGATTTGATCACATGTCTCTTTGAGCTTATTACCCAGTAACTGGTAATACCTCATTTGTTTCTTCCTCAGTTGAGTCCTTTGTGGATGTTCCCAGCCTGAGTCCCTTAGCGGATTTTCCCCATCTGAGTCCGGATTTTTATCCGAAGTATCCTTTGTGGATAGTTTTGCTGTATTGGCATATTCCCCAATGCATGCATCGTTGCGTCAGCTCGAGTCTTTCCATTGATTTATTTTCATGGAATCCCTTCGTGTCTCTCAGCAAGTTTCAAGTTGTGACCTGCTCGCGCATTTTATCCCCTTTATTCCCCAGTAAAGTCCCCATAGTCTCTGTCCCATTTATGAGCATATTACTCATATGGATTTTCAGTTTCTCCTGATTTCTTTTTTCTTTGTGGACACATATCCTCACAGAGTATTAAATTTTGCATACATACATTTGCATCATGAGGTCTCTTAGGGACCAAAATTCGTCTCTTTGTTATTATTTAAGCCCATTCTACCTCGTCGAGACGAAGATTTTAACCTTCATATCTCTGGCTAGAATGACCTTAAATAGGGGCATCTGTAAGACCCTAATTTTGACCCTAAGATCCCTCGTGGCATCATATCATTGCATTTTTGCATCTTGCCTCAAGGATCATAGCATCTTAGCTCCTTAACCCTTAAGTTGGGACTTGTGTAAGTTGGTTTGAGACCACCAAGCATTCTTGAATTGTATATTATTGCTTTTCTCATTTTGTTTACTAACCAAAAGCACAAAAATATGTCACTAACTTTGTTTTGTTTGAAGCTTAAGCAGTCATGTGATCCAAGGCTCCTAGGAGGCCCCTATACTCATTGATGTGGCCAGATGAAGTTGAAAGCAAGCATGACAATGGTTCCCAAAGCTCTCAATCATCATATATGCCTCCCAAGTATCTCAATTTGTCAATTTGATCAAGATAAACCAAAGGGCTTGATGCTTGTTTCCCAAGGAAACCCTAATTCATCTATGCATTGAATGTGCCTTGCTCATGAAGCAACCTCGACCCATGATAAAATACAATCAATGGAAGTTCTTTCATTCATCATTTTATGCATATATGAGCCCATGTTAGTGTCCTCAATCATTCATTCATCAAGATTTGAAGTTTGGACTTGAGAAGTTGATCAGTCAATTCATCTAACTATTTTGAAATCCATTGAGACCTAACTTTCGATGTGTTTGTCAAATGAAGATGAACCCAAGAGAAATAATGTTCTTAAGAACCATATGAACAACTTTCATGTTCATCAAAATTTCATTTGAAACTTGGAAGGTCATCATTCATTTCAATACATTATAGGTCATTTTGACTGAAACCCTAATTTTAGGTCAACTTCCCAAGGACCTAACTCCTTCATTTTTCATGATTTTGAGGAGGGACCAAATTAATTGGAAATTTTAAGATGTCTAATTCAATGTTATGTTGGAAAAAATTTCATAATCCTAAAATAAATACATGTGATAATACAAAACATTATAGGTCACTTTGGACCAAAGTCATGGAAATGTGAAAAAGTCCAACTTCAAGTGCCCATAACTTTCTCATAAAAAACCAAATGATGCAAAATGCAAGTCCAAATTGATTGTCTTCAAAATAGATACAACTTTGATGTTGAAGGTTTTGTCATTTGAGGCTTGCATCATTGAAACAGAAGGGCTTGAAGTTGGTCCATTTTGGCAAAATTTCCATATACATGTTTTGTACCTTGAACTTCATGGCCTGTTTTCATAAATTTCCCAACTCCAAATGAACTTTTGATCAACATAACATTTGTTCCTCATGTCAAGACCTTTCCAACTATTACCCACATGCCTATGTTTCATTTTTGCAAATAGCATTTTCAAAGAGGTGAAGATTTGTGATCATTTATGGAAACCATGTTGAATCTTTGTGCACAAGCCAATACAATGAAATCTGCACGTCCAAACCACCTCACTTGCATCTCAGCTTGCATTTTCCATTGCATTTGGGCCTCCCATACGCCTGTATAGGCCCATGCATGGAGGATCCAACTTCACATGCACATGAGTTTTCTCCTTGCTTGCATCAGCCTTGCCTATAAATAAAAGCTTCATTCCACTTCAAAATCCAACCTAAAGGCGCCTGAAGTTCTGCACAAGTGAAATCCCAACCTCCATTAAAAGGAATTCTGAGTTTTTGCTTTCAATTTTCAAGTTCAATTTTCAATTTCATTGGTTGATCTTTGAACTTAAATTCCTGAACCTTGCTTCCTTGCCATCTCAAGACCAAACTGCATTAAAGAATTGGAGTAGATCAGGCATTATAAAGTTGCACTTCAAAGGTTGTTACTCAAACTGTTTTGATTCGAAACTCCTTGGATATTGATCATTTCTTGCATTGCTTGGTACCTCTGAAGTCCTCATGTGAGAGGCAATTGATTTAAGCTTTTAATTTCATGAATTGAGCAAGTTCAGTTTGAACACCACAAATTTCCATCTCAGATTTCTCTCTCTATAGAGATCTTGAGTGGAAACCAAGGGTACAGGGGTAATGTACATCATCACAGCTTTCTAAAGATATATAGATCGTGCATTTTGGTGAAGGTTTTGAAACCTGCAAAATTTGGGCGGAACTGTGAGTCTCGCCGGAGAAGACGGTGGTTTCCACCACCGTCCCCACGTGGACGAGTTCATGGCCATTGGATTTGTTGCTTATGATCTAATCTGGACCCTTGGTTGTCATGACTTGTTTTAATGCTTTGTGTGACGCGTTTGACCAAGCCCTGCCATGCGCGCGCATCTCCCAGCCTTGTGATCAACCACGTCAATTAATGAAGTGGGATCCAAGCGCTGTGGATTTTTTGTCATTTTTAATTTCTGATTTAATTTCCTTTTATTTCATTTTGTTTTAAAAATTCATAACTTCTTCATTCTTAATCACAAAAATATGGGACCAATTGCCAAAAAATTCTCTTAAATTCTAGTTTCTAAAAATGATTTTTAATATTTTTTATGATTCCATTTAATATTTTTTGTGATTTTTCTCTTTTCTGGTTATTTTTAATTCATTTAAAATGCTTTCCAATATTCAAAAATGCCAAAAATATTTTCTTAACATCTTTGAATGATGATGAATCTATGAAAATTATTCTCATCAATTTCTTAATTGATTTGAGATTTATTTGAGATTTTAGTTCAATTATGTTATTTTTCTTCACTTTTTAATTGTTTAAAATTTGTTTTTGTTTTCAAAAAATGATGAAATTTTTTGTCAAACCTTGTTTGACCATGTTGAACTTATGATGATCCAATTGGACTTTTCCAAGTTGATTTGAATTGGATTTGAAGTTTGACCTTTATTTGTTTATTTTAATTCAAGTATTATTTTAATTCCAAAAAATACCAAAAATATTTTTATTGTTTTTTGACTTCTAAGCTTCATATCACTTCTATTTACCATTGATTGAGGTTGATTCCATTCATGTTTGATCAATGTGTGTTGGTTATGTCATTTGAATTTCAATTATGTACATTCCATTTCTTCTTCTTCTTCTTCTTTTCTTTTTGATCAATGAGTTAAAGATTGGTGGTTAGCCTTGACATATGAGGGGCTTAACCTTCCTTGATTCAAATCAAATTCATCTTGATCAAAGATCAACTGAATTGCTTTGCATTAAGGATAGGTTGCTTCTTGGTCAAGCAAAAAATCTAAATTCATACAAGATCATTCTTCTTTTCTTTTGGCATGGCAAGTTGTAGGAGCTTGGCTTACTAGTCATGGTCTATAACTTGTGTTTATTTGTCTATAGTTTTATTGATCGGCCTCAGATAGGTGTGGCTACTACATTAGTCCACTTACGATTGCTTAATATAGCGCTAAATTGCCTTATGGCACACTAACACTAACTACTAATTACTAACTTTTAATTCAAGCATTTAATTCTTGCAATTTACTTTAATGCAATTTAATTTCTTGCATATTAATTCATTTGTCTTTGCCCTTTGCTCACTTGACCTCATGTTTATGTTAATGCAATTTGTCTTTTGCTCACTTGAGCACATTATTGTGTATATACTATTGCCTTGTGTTTGTTTTGTCTTGTTTGTATGAACCCAATGCAAATGGAGAAAAGACTTAAATTTAGGACCTTACCTATGCTAATGGAATTTGAAGAGCAACTAGGCCTCATGCCTTTAGAATGCTAAATATGTTGAAGAGCAACTAGGCCTCATGCCTTTAGAATGCTTACTCTTGAAGATAACATTGAAAGGATCCTAATTTCTAAACTCACTCTTGCCCATTCTTTATAATGCATTGTGGAACTCTTTGATTTGTGTGTTCTTGTATGCTAGGGATCCTAAACTTGAGCCAATTAGAAGAACCATTGTCATGGACATCCAAGATAAGAGATACAAAAGCCAATTGGAAGATTCCTAGGAGCTTGATTGATTGTTTGCTTGATTGCTTAAGTTATTTGCTTATTGCTTGCTAAGTCCAAAGGAATGGAGCAACTTGGATCATCTTTATGATCTCAAGAAGGGAACTCCAAGTGGTTTTATTTCTCTTCCCTCATCTCTTGCATGTTTAGGACCTAGCCCTTCTCTTCTTCTCTCCACTCTTACCCAAGCCAAACTTTTATGCAAACATTAACATTGTTTTTTTTTTAAATTAGAAACCTAGGCAATATGCCTTTGATTTTTCAAACCCTTTTCATAACACTTATTTTGAATTGAATCTTAAGTCAACTTTGACTTTATTTTGTGAATACTTTTCATTTGTAAATACAACTCACTCAATTGTTTGTATGGTTCCAATGACCATTTGTGTTAAAGTCTTTCATAAACATTAGCTATTAGGTTTGAGTTATCCTAGAGGTTGATATAATACTCACATGTATCCTTAGTGATGGATTATAAGTCTTCCATGCTTATTAAAGGGTTAACCCCTCACTAGCATGATGAAGCTCTCCTCACATGGTGGATTTGTGGTTTTAGGTTGAGTTTTCTCCCTTTGATAACAAAAGACCTTATGGCTTTTGACCAATCAATTCACCAACTTATTTTGATATTTTTACCCCGAACTACGAGGTTTTGATCCTACATTTTTAAGATGGTACGTAGGCAATGGGTTTATCCATTCAAACATAAAATTGTAAATAACTTGTATATTCTTTTTCTCATCTCCCCAATCATGTTTGCACAAATATTTTTTCACAAATACCAGCCTACCTTACAACAATTGTAAAAAGGGCTCCCTTAGAGTACTAAGGATGTTTTGAGTGCTTAAAACCTTCCCATTGCATAACCAACCCCCTTACCCAAATCTCTGACATTTTTATTAGTTTTTGATTTGATAAAACTTCTCGGTTTTTGTTCGCTTTCTAACATTTCCTTTGGATAAATAGAAGTGCGGTGGCGACTCGAATTGTATGATTTACTTTTAATTTAGTCAATAAATCTAAAGATAACGAATACCATATCATGTCACCCACTCTAGTGATCAACCATTGTGTTGATACATGAACATTGAAAAATGAAAAATAAAGGTCATGGTTAGAGCAAATTGATCTACGTGTAATATATTATTATAATAGAACAA
This sequence comes from Lathyrus oleraceus, assembly GCF_024323335.1. NCBI lineage: Eukaryota > Viridiplantae > Streptophyta > Magnoliopsida > Fabales > Fabaceae > Lathyrus > Lathyrus oleraceus. The sequence goes on from NC_066579.1 coordinate 126,868,129, forward strand.
AAAATGGTAGAAATAAAAAATATGAAAGATACAAAAGATGTCACCTTAACATCTATGTAATTATAAAAATAAATTTATTGTTTCTCAATGGCAAATTGACGAATTGACGATGTTTGAGTGTATATATGAAGGTTGTAGTATTGGTGATGGTATGAGAGTTTACCTGAGAATATGTGTGTGAGTCATTGTTTTTCAAAATTATAATAAGTAAACTACGATAACACAAATGATGAAATGAAGAACAAAAAATAAAAAAATCTATGTTTGAAGAAGCGACTAATAAAAGGAAGTAGTTATATTGGCCTTTTTTTGTTAATCTTAGGATGAAACCCATGAAAAAGTTCAAACCATCATTATTAATAAATCATTGCTATCATGTTTTTACTTGCAAGAGAATCCTTGAAAAATGGTACTTTAGTAGATAAATTGATGATAACCACATGTTTTTCTATGAAATTTATAAGTTAGTTTTTATTTAAAAAAATGATCAAGGATGAAACACTTTTATTAGATTTTAGAGTAAAAAATGATCCATGCCAAAAACCTTGCAAATCATATAGTTTTAAGGCTTAATTAGATTAATAATCTCTTAATTTAATTTATGGTTTTTCTTTGCTCCCTTATTTAATAAACATCATATTTAAGTCCCTCAAATAATTCAATTAACCAATTTTGTCCTTTCTATTAAATTTTGAGCAAAAATGTTAACTTATGCTTACGTGGAAACCTAAATGGCTTTATTTTAATATGACATAGCTTTACGTTATTTTAACTTATGCTTATGTGGTAACCTATTGATTTACCTTAAATATTTAGAACCCTAATTTGTCCCTCTAGACACATTAATTCTCATCCATTACCATTGACGAACCCTAAATTCCTAGAAGAATAAGATCGGCATGTTGCGATAAGAAGAACGAAGCTACTCCATGAACCCTTAAAGACTCATCAATTCTCGACGAACATTACAGTCACTATCGCCTAGTGGTTCATCCCTAATCTTCAAAAGATTTGATTTTAAAAAAAAATACTTTTTAGTTTATGCATGTTTATGTCTTACTGATTCTTTCTCCATTATATGCCTTTAGATTGACTAAGGTGTGAATATGAAATTTAAGTGTGTCTTGCACCATGAGGGGAATTTACTGAGTTTATGAAGTTAAATTACTACGGTCTTGAGTGTGTTTAACATTGTGACCTGAATTAATGGTCCTACTTTGAAGTATTGAATAGTTTAATGAATTTAGAGTACCAAACTGTAGAAAGCTTGTGGTATTATGACACCATTGATGTAACATCCTAGTTTTTATTAAATTATTTAAGTTAAGTTATTTGTGAATTCTTTGTGATTTATATGTGTATTGTTTAATTATTGTGTCTGAATAGATAAATAAGTGTGATGTGGGTGTGTGATCGTGAGGGGGGTTTAAAGAGTGATTAGAAGTTAGTAGATTTTATTTGGAATTATTTTACTAATTAAAATAATGAGATAAAGGGAAAATAAGAGTTTGTAGAGATATTGAGGACAATGTGGGAATTAAGGAAAAATATGTAAGGGTAAGGTAGGAATATCCTAATGAGGAAATTATGTTTTATTTTAAAAAGAGAGTTAAGAGGAAAAAGTTTTATCAATACGTACAAAAAGTGAAAAGAGACAAAGAGGCAAGAAGAGAGAAAAATATAGGGTAAAGAGAAGAACAAAAGGAGTGCTAGAGCTTTGGGAGAGGAGACCATAGAGATTGTTTGCTTTTGCTGGAATCACAAGGTAAGGGGAGAGAAGAACCTTCAATTAAGGCTTATGTATGAGGGATAAGGTAGAGAAGTCCTTAACCTCTAATAGGGTGTATGATATGGATGGATTCTGATTATATGTGATGTGTGATGAGAATTTTATGTAATTATTGATGAATTCCATGCACTATTCATGACTGATTTTTTTTGTTTTAATACTTGATGTGTTATCCACCATTGTTGCAATTTTGAAGATTTTAGGCATAACCTTAAATTAATGATTTGATGTTTTCATTGTATTGAAATTTTGAATTAACTTGAGATAATTAGGGTATTGCATAGGTTGTAATTTTCTGAGCATTTGGGTTTTTATGGAACCGAAATCGGAGGTTCAGAAGGCCTCCAACGATGAAAAATGTAGAAAAATTATGCATTCTGTCTGCCGCGGTCGTGCTTAGCCTAGGGGGCGCGCTCAGCGCGGGAGCCGATGTTTGCATTTTTTGGTAAAAATCATTTTGGCCATAACTTTGGCTCCGAAAGTTCAAATCGAGTGTCGTTCGAAGCGTTAGAAAGCTAACACATAGAACTATTGCTTAATGTAAGTATTTGAGTTATCTTATGATGATGTTATGATGTTTGAGAATATTAATTATGAAATTCTAGTTAACAGACTTTCGATGTCACACGGGTTGTTATGACATCCAATTCTACGCAGACAAGAATTATGCAGAACTTAAAAAGTAAGTGCAGTAAATAACACGAGGAATTGTTTACCCAATTCGGTCCAACATGACCTACGTCTAGGGGCTACCAAGCCAGGGAGGAAATCCACTATTAGTAGTATTAATTCAGACCTTAAAGCAACTGTTTAACCCTATCACTTAATACCTTCCCAATGCAATTTCAATCTTACACTAAAATCAGAGTTCCTACTCATTCCCCCTCAATCACCTCAGTGATTACAACCTTTAATAAAGATTAAAAACAATTTAGAATTCACACTTCAAACAACTCTTGATTGTGCTTAACAGCTTTAATCAAGATACACAACACTCACGCTTAAAAGCTTAGAGTGACACAACACTTACAACTAAATGAACACCCTATACCAATGCAATCATCTCAGTGATAATAGCTTGGCTTACAAGATACGTCTAATACAAGACACACAACAATACAGCAGTGAAGTATAATGGACAAATAAAATCTTCACGCCTACAACCCCTAGTTCTGAATGAAGGATTGCCATCCTTTTATATTGCAGCACTTGGGCCTTGTACTTGTATTTTCCTGAAATTAAGGTCACGCGAGTTCCCCTAAATTCCACATCTAGGTTACTAACAAATAGGCTATTTGTTAGGTTCATTAATTGTAGCTTAGTTGTTGGTTTCCTGGATTTTAGCTCAGCTGTTGACTTCCTGAAGAATAGCCTGAGAAAAATGCTGAAACAGAAAAACTAAACAACCTACAATTTAGCATATGTTGTCTAGAGTGAACGTCACAACATTTAGTTTGACATCCACAACATAGACCATATGCTAAGTCTGTTATCTTCCTGAAAACAGACTGTACAAAATTTGTTGTACTGTACAGGACCAATCTGTCCATACTTCAGTAACAGCGTACATTCATAAATGTCAAAACATCCAATTTGACATTTACACATAGAGCCTTACATCAGGTCTGTTATCCTCTTGATAAACAGACTGAGCTGCATACTGAAATGTAGCAAAAAACCAATCTGCCTATTGTTCAGTATATGCTGTCAATGATGAATGTCATAACATCCAGTTTGACATTCAGACAGTAGGCCTTATGCCAGGTCTATTATTTCCTTGATAAACAGACTGAAAATAAATACTGAGTTATAGCAGAACACCAACTGTTCTGTTCCTCGGTATCTGCTGACAGGGATGAATGTCATAACATCCAGTTTGACATTCAATAAATCTTGTATTAGCTAAACCTGCAGTATACTACTCAAGTATGTCATGACATCAACCAAGACATCAAAGTACAGCTAGATATTCTAACATACAATGCAGTCAAACAAACATCTCCACAGCATGTCATGACATCAGTCAAGACATTAGAATCCACCTAGTGTTTTACCATACAATGCAGCCAATTAAACATCTACAAACTCCCCCTTTGGCAAATTTTTGGCTAAAACACTTTGGTCTCACAACAGAGTCCATAGCAGCGGAAAACACACATCTAGCAGGAAATTAACCTAGCTAATACACTCAGAGTAGCAACACACTCACACATATGGAAGTTAAATAAAACTTCACATAGCAGCACACATACAGAAGTTAAATAAAAACTTCTAATTGCAACACACATAAAGAAGTTAAATAAAAACTTCTAATTGCAGCACACATAAACACACTCACACTCATAGAAGTGGAACATCAGCTGCAGCACAACCTCTAGATTAGAGGATATTCATTTGCAGCACACATAAACACACTCACACTCATAGAAGTGGAACATCAGCTGCAGCACAACCTCTGGATTAGAGGATCTTGAATATCTGTCTTGAATATCTGTTTAACAAAACAATCTGTTGTCCTGGGGCATCACAGGTGTTACTCCCCCTTTTTGTCAAAAATGTTGCCAAAGCAACACTTTAAATTACAGACCAACATAACATAAACAGAATTACACACACAAATGACAGAATTACAGAAAATGATTTATTCATCGGACTTAGAGTCAGCCTCATCATTAGTGTCATCATCAGAACTGTCCTTCTCCTCACCCTCTGAACTTTGCCTTGCAGCTCCATCTGTAACCTCAACAGCTTCACCAAGCACACCATCATCAGACCTCTCCAACTGGATAATCAGCTTTTCCAAAGTGACCTTCCTAGCCTCCAGCTCTTTGCAAGTCTCTCTGAGTACGGCAATAACAGCAACTTTATCTAGTTGGTTGCCAACACTGGATGTTTCTCCAGTTGTCATGACAATGTCAGGGACATGCTTACCCAGGAACAGTTTGTAATTGAAGGCCAACAGACTCTCTCTTCTTTTCACAAAGTCATTGTCTGTCAAGATGTTTGGGAATTGATTCAGCACAATGCCACATATGAGAGAAGGAAAGGCTATAGGTCCCTTCACACTGAAACTCCCAGCATGTTTCATGGTCTGATCAAAGATGTAGGTTCCATAGTCAAACTTTGCCTTGGTTCCAACAACATAGATGAACTTTCCAAGCATCACACACACAGTTGACTTGTGATTTGTGGGCACCCAGTTGGCAGCTCCAACTTTGTGGAGCATAGCATACTTCACACTGAGTTGGCTGGCCACCAGCTTACCTTTAAGAGGCCACTTCCGGACTTGATTTGCAGTGATGACTTGACAGATTCTGTTGTCAGTCACTTCAAGCTCTGGTTGCACTACATCAGCTCTTCCCAAATACAGATTGATTACTAAGGGAGAGAAGGTCACACACTTGCCTCGCACATAGACCTTTCTTAATTCTCTGGACTTCCCATCTGCACATTCCTCAGACACATTGACAATGAACTCCATCACCAAAGTCTCATAGCACTTTGGGAGTTGAGTCACAGTTCTCATTAGCCCTGCCTCTTTAATAAGGTCCACAATCTCCTTACACTCCAGGGCATTCTGAGCCAGTTCCCTCTCCAAGGCCAGCCTCTTATGATAGACATACTTTCACCTGTTCATGCTAGAGGCAAAATGGAATGATACATTGTCAATAGGTACCTCTGGAACACTAGCAGCCAGCTTGCTAGTGGTTGGCTTCTTCTTAGACAGAGATGTTGTGACATCACATGGGACATCTGAATCAGACTCCACCACAACAGCCTTGGTCTTCATTTTCTTGGGCACCTCTTTGCTCCAAGATTTTGCAGGTCCATGTCCTTTCCTTTTGAGGGAACTCTCTGTCACCTTTTGATTGGGAGAAGTTGTCACATCAACCTCCCTAGTTGGGGACCTTTGCACCACAGTCTTTTTCTCCCTCCTAGTCCTAACCCTTTTTGCTATGCTAGGGACAACTGAGGTCAACAGTTTATTATCAGAGAACTCTTCCAGATTCACTATGTCAGCCTTAGGGTTGTCACTGACATCTTGAGTGACACCGACCTTCTCACCTCTCACATTGTCTAAGGGTTTTTCAATCTTTGAACCCTCATGAGCATCAGGTTGCTCAGCATCGTCAGAAACATTCTTTCTTAAGACGACTGCGTTTTCTTGACATACAACATTATCAGGTATGATAGTGTTCAAGGGAACGGAAACCCCAGGAACATTCTGATTACCAGATAGTATCTTAGTGACAATAGTTGCAATGGAATTATGCACATACCTCGAGCCTTCCCTGGTTGGTTCTTCAAGAGCGATTGCTGAGGAGAATCCGGAGACCGTTTCTTTCGGTCTTCTTGCATGAGAAGAAGTTGTAGCATTGGCAGCAGAATCCTCCCGGTTAGGGTTGCAAGACTCAGTGCTGGGGGATTCGGACAGGGTCGTGTAGGAGGTTGAGTCGGATTGGTGCGACATGATTACTATCTCAGGGGAGAGTTGAACAGTTTCTCTGGGAGAAGGTTTGCAAGATTGAAATTTGAAGCGATGGAATAGGAAACGCTTGTTGCACGAGTAATGTCTATTATTTGTTAACCACTCAGAGTGCACTATTAATTATTTAATAAGTTGACTTACTAAACAGTAACTAACTGACATCATTAGTTGCTATAATTTCTCAGAAGCACACATTCCCTCTTTGCCCCTAACTTTGTCAAACTGAGTAGCATCCAATGTCATGACATTCTGAGTGACATTGTACTCAGTCTGCATCAGGTTCATCCATACCAGTGATGAACACCTGCTACCAGAAGCTAGGTACTTAGCTTCTGCAGAGGACAATGATACACACATCTGTTTATCCCTTGCCACTGCACCGTTTGAATGATGACCAATAGGTGACAATGCCTCACTGCTTTCAATCAGACGTTTTCCACAGTCTGTTCTTTTATCCATAGGCAGATTTGGGATTCCTCTAATTGCTCCCTTGGATATGATCTTCTTCATTCATTTTAAATGAAGTTGTCCAAGTCTTCCATGTCCCAGATTCACTTCCTGCTCTCCCTTGACTAAGGGGCACTTGGAGGAGTAGAGTGAGTCTTTATATTCCCATAGGTAACAGTTATCTTTGGATCTGGCTCCTCTCATCACTTCCTGATTGCAACCATTCAACACCACACATCCTCCAATAGTGAATTTCACATTGAATCCTTGGTCACATAGCTGGCTTATGCTGATGAGATTAGTAGTTAGTCCTTTTACTAACAGCACATTACTCAGTTTTGGAACTTCAGGACAATCCAGCTTACCAACACCCTTGACTTCTCCTTTAGCTCCATCACCAAATGTCACATACCTGGTGAAATGGGGTTGTAGATCCACCAATAGGTTGCTCATCCCAGTCATATGTCTTGAGCAGCCACTATCAAAGTACCAGTCTTGTCTGGTAGATGCCCTTGGAGATGTGTGAGCTAGTTTAGCAACACATTGTTGATTCTCACTAGGGAGATTAAGCTTAGATGCCTGCTGCTTAGGTCTGACTTGAGGTGTCTGATTCGCAGCCCATTTTTGTTTCTTAATGGGGGCATTATGTTTAGAAGCCTTCTGCTTAGGTCTGACTTGAGTGGCCTGGTTAGGATAACCATGCAGCCTGTAGCAGAAGGGTTTTATGTGACCAAATCTACCACAGTAATGACATCTCCATCTCTGAAATTTCTTCTTTTGATGATTACTCATTTTGGTTCCCTGATGTTGAGACATCGGTTGTGACTTCTGCTTGAATTTTTGAACTTCAGCCTTTGATCTTTTGAGTTCAGTTGAAGATTTCTTAGCAAAGCCTAAACCAGACATGGTTCCTGACTTTTGTCCCACCTTTAGAATCTCTTCCAAGGTGTCAGTTCCTTTATTCAACATTCTGATGGATTTAGTCATTTGTTCTAGCTTAGATGTCAGCAAAGATATCTCACCATTCAGACCATCTATGACTTTCAGCTGCTTCTGTTTCTCAGCTTCCAGCTCTTTGATGAGTTTCTTCTGCTTTTCTCCTTGGATACACACTTCTGCACTTTTAACACATAGTTCTTTATATGAAGCAGCAAGTTCATCCAAGGTAAGCTCATCTCCGCTTGAGTCATCATCTGAGGCACAGACACTGGTCAGAGCAGTGATATGTTTGGCAGATTCTCCTTCAGATTCACTATCAGAGTCTCCTTCTGACCAGGTGACAGATAGCCCTTTCTTTTGCATCTTGAGAAAGGCAGGGCATTCAGCTTTAATATGACCATACCCTTCACATCCATGACACTAGATTCCCTTGCCTTGAGTGACCTTTTCTTCATATTTTGACTTTCTACTGATGTCATATGAAGAGTTCTTGACATTAGGTCTACCCTGTTGATCAACCTTCTTTATGAACTTGTTGAACTGTCTTCCAAGCATGGCTATGGCTTCTGAAATGCTTTCATTTCCTCCAATGTTTCCTTCTTCTGAATTCTCTTCAGTATTTGATACAAAAGCTATGCTTTTGTTCTTCTTTTCAGCATCCTCACATAAGCCCATTTCAAAGGTTTGGAGAGAACCAATGAGCTCATCCACCTTCATACTGCAGATCTCCTGAGCCTCTTCTATAGCAGTGACCTTCATGGCAAATCTCTTAGGTAATGACCTGAGAATCTTTCTTACAAGTTTCTCTTAAGCCATTTTTTCACCTAAGCCACCAGAGGTGTTGGCAATTTCAAGAATATTCATGTGGAAGTCATGAATAGTCTCATCCTCTTTCATCCTCAGATTTTCAAACTTGGTGGTCAGCATCTGAAGTTTAGACATCTTCACCTTGGATGTACCTTCATGAGTTATCTTGAGGGTATCCCAAACTTCCTTGGCCAGCTCACAGTGGTGCACCAATCTGAAGATGTTCTTACTTATTCCATTGAACAATGCATTTAAGGCCTTAGAATTTCCAAGGGCTAATGCCTCTTGCTCCTTGTCCCACTCTTCTTCAGGAATTTGTATACTGACTCCATCGTTACCTGTCTTCGTTGGATGTTCCCATCCTTTGTTGACAGCTCTCCAGACTTTGCTATCTAGAGACCTTAAGAAGGCTATCATACGAGGCTTCCAGTCATCATAGTTAGAACCATCCAGCATGGGTGGTCTATTTGAGTGTCCTACATCCTTGTCCATGGTACTAGAAAGTAACTTCCCTAGATCTCACCTAGAAATTAACAGGCAGGGTGCCTGCTCTGATGCCAATTGAAATTCTAGTTAACAGACTTTCGATGTCACACGGGTTGTTATGACATCCAATTCTGCGCAGACAAGAATTATGCAGAACTTAAAAAGTAAGTGCAGTAAATAACACGAGGAATTGTTTACCCAGTTCGGTCCAACATGACCTACGTCTGGGGGCTACCAAGCCAGGGAGGAAATCCACTATTAGTAGTATTAATTCAGACCTTAAACCAACTGTTTAACCCTATCACTTAATACCTACCCAATGCAATTTCAATCTTACACTAAGATCAGAGTTCCTACTCACTCCCCCTCAATCACCTCAGTGATTACAACCTTTAATAAAGATTAAAAACAATTTAGAAGTCACACTTCAAACAACTCTTGATTGTGCTTAACAACTTTAATCAAGATACACAGCACTCACGCTTAAAAGCTTAGAGTGACACAACACTTACAACTCAATGAACACCCTATACCAATGCAATCATCTCAGTGATAATAGCTTGGCTTATAAGATACGTCTAATACAAGACACACAACAATACAACAGTGAAGTATAATGGACAAATAAAATCTTCACGCCTAAAACCCCTAGTTCTGAATGAAGGATTGCCATCCTTTTATATTGCAGCACTTGGGCCTTGTACTTGTATTTTCTTGAAATTAAGGTCACGCGAGTTCCCCTAAATTCCACATCTAGGTTACTAACAAATAGGCTATTTGTTAGGTTCATTAATTGTAGCTTAGTTGTTAGTTTCCTGGATTTTAGCTCAGCTAGGCTATTTGTTAGGTTCATTAATTGTAGCTTAGTTGTTGGTTTCCTGGATTTTAGCTCAGCTGTTGACTTCCTGAAGAATAGCCTGAGAAAAATGCTGAAACAGAAAAACTAAACAACCTACAATTTAGCATATGTTGTCTGGAGTGAACGTCACAACATTTAGTTTGACATCCACAGCATAAACCATATGCTAAGTCTGTTATCTTCCTGAAAACAGACTATACAAAATTTGTTGTACTGTACAGGACCAATCTGTCCATACTTCAGTAACAACGTACATTCATAAATGTCAAAACATCCAATTTGACATTTACACATAGAGCCTTACATCAGGTCTGTTATCCTCTTGATAGGCAGACTGAGTTGCATACTGAAATGTAGCAGAAAACCAATCTGCCTATTGTTCAGTATATGCTATCAATGATGAATGTCATAACATCCAGTTTGACATTCAGACAGTAGGCCTTATGCCAGGTCTTTTATTTCCTTGATAAACAGACTGAAAATAAATACTGAGTTATAGCAAAACACCAACTGTTCTATTCCTCAGTATCTGCTGACAGGGATGAATGTCATAACATCCAGTTTGACATTCAATAAATCCTGTATTAGCTAAACCTGCATTATACTACTCAAGTATGTCATGACATCAGCCAAGACATCAGAGTACAGCTAGATATTCTAACATACAATGCAGTCAAACAAACATCTCCACAGCATGTCATGACATCAGTCAAGACATTAGAATCCAGCTAGTGTTTTACCATACAATGCAGCCAATTAAACATCTACAAATTATAATTGATTAACAATGTAAATGTTGAATATTTATGATGTTGTAAGTTGTAATAAGTATGTGCTATTGTGTGACCATGATAGTTGACTTTGTTGCTATAATGTCAATGATGATTATGATGTTATTGTGTATGATGTCGATGATGATTATGATATTGTTGCGTATGATGTTGATGATGATTATGATGTTGTTGTGTTATGGTGTTGTTGATGTGATTGGTGACTAATAGTTCGAGTAGGGAGGACTATTATTTTTGGGTCAATGCATGCTTAATTTATTGTTAGAAGGGGACTTTAAACATTATGTTATTGTTACATTGACGTGTTTTGATATGTATTTATGATGTCGTTGTTATTGATTAAAGAGGCAAGTTGCAATTCGAGCAGGGTGGATTTGTGACTTGTCCCGAATCCGAGCAGGATGGATTCAGGGTTTGAGTAGGGTGAACCCAGTTTGCTAAGAAACCTTTTGATGATATGGTACCATATGTATATGCATAGAGTTGCATAGTCGAGTTGCATTGTATAATGAGTTATATGCATAATTGTTGAGTTGTGATTGATGAGTTGGTGTGAAAATGTAATTGATATATTGTGATTTGAGATTGTGTAGATTATGCTATGTGATGATATCCTACCTTACAGTATATGCCTGTTATTATTGAATGTGATTTCTTATCCTTTCTGTTTGAATGTTGCCTTTACATGAGCATTGTGCAGATACTCAAGAGTAGAGTCGATGTTGTGAGTGGAAGCTAGCTCCTAGAGCTATTTCTTTTAGTTTCTTTGTTTTATCTTTGGTTATGCTTTGATATGTAACACTAGGGAGTGTTTTCTTTGTTTTAGATTGAGATTTTTAAGAGACAATGTATACTCTCGTATTTTGTGTTTTGGTGTGATAAGCATTTGGAGAAGACTTACGAGTTGATGCTTTTTAATTATGATATGAGATTTATTATGAGATTTAAATTGGTGTATTTTAATTGAGTATTTTTGCTGCAATGATACTCCAAGTGAAGGTGAACATGCGATGACAGGTGTTTCATGTTTATTTAAATTAAGTGTTACATGATCAGCAAATGTGTGTTTCGAGATGTGTAACATCCTATGTGTGAATGTTGTGAAAATATATGATTTAATTATAATTATGCGTTTGGGAAATAAGGTTTTACAATTGACGTCAGTGAAATGATAATTTTGAAAAATGATTTAGGTATCAATAGGATGACAAATATTATACTTATGGCTTGGAATGTGCATTTATATGTTATCCATCCATTGTCATAACCTAAAATAGTTGAAGAGATTCCAAATTCCCTTGAATACAATGTAGGGCTCAATTTAGTTGAGTTATACAATGAAGGATATTATGTTGCAGAGCCCAATATAGCGGAGTTGGATAAATAAGTCAAGTGTGAGGGAGAGAATACTTGTTTGGAAAAAGACAAGTGTGAGAGAGAGACCATATTGTGGAAAATAACATAGAAAAGGACAATTGTGAGGGAGTAACCACTGTATTGGATGAGGAAAACTATGAGGGAGGAACCATTATATTAGAAAGAGACAATCCTGAAGGAGGGACCACTGATGCAGTAGAAGAGAGACTACTAGATTGTAACTCTGATATATATGTGTGACTAGATTGTAACCCATATATAGATGTGAGACTAGATTGTAACGCTGATATAAATGAGGAACTGCATTTTAATGATGAAAGTAATAATGCCAATGAAGATAATGCTTTGAAAATTCATTTTGAAACATTCAGAGAATGATTTTAGTCATGCTAAAAACTTTGTTGATAAAGAAGCAATGTTAGAGAAAGGAAAAGGTGAAGAAAGTTTGGAAGAGAAAAGAGAAAGGGAAGGGAAAGGTAAAGGGAAGAAAAAAAGGAAAAACAAAGAGAAAGGAAACGAGAAAGGCAAGGTTGTAAGACCATTTAAACAACCAAGTCCCACTGAATGTAGTGCATAAGGGAATGCGAACCGAAATGATTATGTGAATGGAGTTGATGAGACATAGATAAATTATAGATGTTTGAGTAACATTGAGGAATACAATAATGTTGAACTATCTAGTGAGTATGATATTGAAGATGAATACAACACTTTAAATCCCAATTTTCAAACTTTTAAGCTTTCTAAAATAATGATGGGTTACAAGTGAAAAGTTAGGGCATATTTTCGTTTCAAAACAAGAATTTCAAGAGGGTGTGAAGACTTATGCTATACAATCTGATAGGAATTTGAATTTTAAGAAAAATGATAACAAGATGATGAAAATGATTTTCAAGGCAGGTTGTCCATGAGAGGTTTATTGTGCAAATTTACCAAAACAAGAAACTTGAAAATTCAGAAAATAATTGATAACCATGAGTTAAGTTACATACATCAAAATGGTTAAACAATAAGATACACACAAATGTGAGAAATAATTCAATCTTAAAGTTGACAAACATAATGGAGAAAATTTAGTATAAATGGAATGTAAGAATCAACAAGACACTAGCATAAAGAGCAAAGTCACTTGTTATTGATATTTTGGATTATTCATTTATGAAACAATATACAAGGATATATGATTTAGGCATGAATTTTAAAGTCAAATCTTAGCTCAATTGTAAAATTGTAAAAGTTACAACTCAAGCATTTTAAGGTGAACCTACATTTTCAAGTACAAATTCATAATAGGATTGGATGGTTGTTTCATAAAGGGTTATTATGGAGTTCAAGACCTAACCGTTATTGGAATGACTCCAATTATCAAATGTTGCCAATAGTATCACTATTAAAATTAACTACTAAATAAATATCTTATATATTTATAGTATAATATTTAATTATTTTATAAATTTAAATATATAATTGTATAGATTAATATATGTTTATCATGAATATTTATATACATATATACTCTTATGATTTTGAGTTTTAAAAGTTTCATAATTTAAAAGTAAAACCAATTTTACTTTTATAAAATTTTAACACTTAAAATAGAATTTAATTTTGATTTTTAAAACCTTTAACCGAAATTTTAAGTTTTGGTTAATTTTTTTATCAAATAATTTAATAATTAAAATATCATATTTTTTCAAAAGTAAACAACAAAAAATCATCCCAACCTAAATTTTAAGTTTTGGTTTAAATTTTTTAATCAAATAGTTTAAAGAATGAAATATCACATTTTTTTAAATGCGAAAAAGTGGAATATTATGAGTTGGCTTAATACAAGTTAATAGGATGATAATTAAATAATAATTCAAATAATAAAAACAGAATTCTATAAAAAAAAAATATATCCATTAAAAAGAGTGTCCACGTGTGTGAACCTAGTTAAGGTTGTGTAGAAACCGAACATACCGAAAAACATGGTCACATTTTTCTAGAACTCTTCAAAAACTGTTTCATGCTTTCAAACTCTCACTCTTGACTATCTCTTCACACGAACAAACTCGCCGCATAATTTGATCGGAGTTTTCATTCTCCGATGATGGCATCAACGACGTCCTTTTCGCGTCTCATACTTCACCACTCTCTTCCAAATTTTCGTAGCGGAAAAAACACTCAATTCTCTCCGCTTCAAGCTTCCCTTACCTCTCAACTGAAACCCACTTCCCTAAAGGCATTAAAATCACTTCCATTGAAGAAAACGGAACCTTTTTCAAATGGGGTTTCGAGAATTAGAAGAAACCCTAAACCCTTCACTGTTCGTTGCGCAGATTCAACTGGAAAGGTATGGATTTTTATAAGAATTTTTATAACATATAACTTGTGCACAAGTATATATTCAAGCTCAGTTTAACTGTGGAAATTGCAATTGTTTGTAATTTAGGTCATTTATGATGCTAATTGTGTCTGGTTGGATTTTCAAAGTATAGTGGTTTGAAACTTTCAATTCTTTTTTTTTATGCAATGGTAGGTTTCACAACAAGAATTCACTGAAATGGCGTGGCAAGCGATTGTGTCTTCGCCAGAAGTGGCGAAGCAGAACAAGCATCAGATTGTGGAGACTGAGCACTTGATGAAAGCTTTATTAGAGCAAAAGAACGGTCTTGCTCGTCGAATTTTTTCCAAGGTTGGAGTCGATAACACTCGGCTTTTGGAAGCTACCGATAAGCACATTCAGCGCCAGCCCAAGGTGATTATGGTTATATCCATATTTTTCTTTCAATTTCCTTTATAGGCATGTTTTTTATTCGAAAAAGTTAAGACCTAATTAGGAAATTAGGAATTGTATTGAAGTTTACAATTCATATTCAATTATGTTAGGTACTAGGGGAATCCGCCGGTTCAATGTTGGGGCGTGATTTGGAGGCATTGATTCAAAGAGCCAGGGATTTCAAGAAAGAATATGGGGACTCATTTGTATCAGTTGAGCATTTGGTTCTTGGTTTTGCCCAAGATCGGCGATTTGGGAAGATATTGTTTAGAGATTTTCAAATATCTCAGCAATCTCTAAAAACTGCTATAGAGTCCGTAAGGGGACGCCAATCAGTTATCGATCAAGGTCATTTATTATTTGTCTTCTCTTTATATTAGTTACTACTCATGGAAAGACGTAATATGTCCGTCTGTCCGCCTTTTCAATATTTCTATATTTATATCGTATCTTTTAAATATCCTATAGTACTTAAGCTCAACTTAAATTTGTTATAGATCCTGAAGGAAAGTATGAAGCGTTGGAAAAATACGGGAAAGATTTGACAGCAATGGCGAAAGCAGGAAAACTTGACCCTGTCATAGGAAGAGATGATGAAATACGCAGGTGCATTCAAATTCTCTCCAGGAGAACAAAGAACAACCCTGTGCTAATTGGTGAGCCTGGTGTTGGAAAGACTGCAATTTCTGAAGGGTAATAAGTTCTTAGGTCTTCCTCCTCTCCTAAATGTTGATCTGTGTTTGAAAATTTTTGTTCAACATTTTTATTGTTTCGTAAATTTTTTAGCATGAGAAGGTTATATACTTGCTCGTACCTTGTATGGATGCTTTTGTTAATTTTTTCTTTAATAAGTTCTGCACATTGACCTAACTCTACGATTCATACAGACTTGCTCAAAGAATTGTTCAAGGAGATGTCCCTCAAGCTTTGATGAACCGAAGGGTATATGCTTTGTCCAATTAGACTATTCTAATATTCTTGATAACACCGAAAATAGAAGAAAAAGAGACAATAGTGGTGACAATTAGCACTGTAAATTTTGTCTTGTTTTGTTCTCCTTCTTGAATTATGTATCGGCCAGAGTTGATGCAAAGTTGATCCACTATGATTTTTTCAGCTTATATCTCTTGATATGGGTGCACTTATTGCTGGAGCGAAATATCGGGGAGAATTTGAGGATAGACTGAAAGCCGTTCTCAAAGAAGTTACAGAATCTGATGGTCAGACTATACTTTTCATTGATGAGATCCATACAGTTGTTGGCGCAGGTAATGACCCTTAAAGCATCGCATCTGTTTGTAGTTAATGCCTGTAAATGACGATTTATAGTTAACTTATGGATGCTGAATTTGAATTCAACTATAATCGATTATATGCTAGGTGCTACAAATGGTGCTATGGATGCTGGTAATCTCTTAAAGCCTATGCTTGGTCGAGGGGAGCTACGGTGTATTGGTGCAACAACATTAGATGAGTTTCGGAAGTATATTGAGAAGGATCCTGCACTAGAACGCCGTTTTCAGCAAGTTTATGTCGACCAACCTTCTGTTGAAAATACCATTTCAATACTAAGGGGGCTGCGGGAAAGATATGAGTTGCATCATGGAGTTCGCATTTCTGACACTGCACTTGTAGATGCTGCGATTCTCTCAGATCGATACATAAGTGGGAGGTTTTTGCCGGACAAAGGTAGTAACTACTCTTAAAGAATAATAACTTCTGTAGCACAAACACCTCTGTAAAAGGGTGTGTCATTGTTCGTGTTGGACGACACCGACACTTGTGATTACGTTCAACTTATTCATTTTTTCAAATTATTACCGGTGTCGACGTGTTAGTGTCGGTGCGGTGTCCTTGCTTCATAGATAAAAACTCTTATATTGAACTAAGATTGGGAAATTTCATTTTTTTTAAGAAAATAGTAATTACAATTATATTCTTAGGATAGGATGCATCCCGAGTTTAATAGGAATGTGATCTGGATTTTCGGTTAGCACATTTTCTGACGGATTTAAGCATCGACAATGCTCATAAAGTTCTAACTACTAGATATTTATAAATTGCAGCTATTGATTTGGTCGACGAAGCGGCTGCTAAACTGAAAATGGAAATCACTTCTAAGCCTACTGCACTTGATGAGATCAATAGGTCAGTTTTGAAGCTAGAGATGGAGAGGCTATCGCTCATGAATGATACCGACAAGGCTTCTAAAGATAGGTTAAACCGTCTTGAGACAGAGCTCTCTCTCCTAAAAGTGAAACAGGATGAGCTGACTCAGCAATGGGAGCATGAAAAGTCTGTAATGACCCGTCTTCAGTCAATCAAAGAAGAGGTGTGTAATCATATTTTTATTGCTTTTGCTAAAAGTTCTCTTATTTTGTTATTTAAACCTGATCTATGAAGCACAAACACCACATGACACCGATACTGACATGTCGACACCAGTACTAATTTGAAAAAATGAATAAATTAAATCTAATCACAAGTGTCAGTGTCGGTTTCGGACACCAACATTGACACGGACACACATTTTTCAGAGGTGTCGGTGCTATAGAGAACATGATTGTTCTTTATTGAAACATGAATATGTTATTCTGATCATTTCCACGGATTTATATATGCAGATAGATAGGGTAAACCTTGAGATCATACAGGCTGAGCGGGAGTATGATCTTAATCGTGCTGCCGAATTAAAGTACGGCAGTCTAAATGCTTTGCAACGACAACTTGAGAGTGCAGAGAAGGAGTTACATGATTATATGAGCTCTGGTAAGTCTATGTTGAGAGAGGAAGTTACCGGGAATGATATCGGTGAAATTGTAAGCAAGTGGACTGGTATTCCAATTTCTAAACTTCAACAATCAGAGAGGGAGAAGTTGTTATATTTAGAGGACGAACTCCATAAGCGTGTTATAGGTCAAGATCCTGCTGTCAAGGCGGTATCCGAAGCGATCCAACGTTCCAGAGCAGGTCTTTCAGATCCCCATCGTCCGATTGCTAGCTTTATGTTCATGGGCCCTACGGGTGTAGGAAAGACTGAGCTAGCCAAAGCCCTTGCTTCCTACATGTTCAATACAGAAGAAGCACTTGTGCGAATTGATATGAGTGAGTACATGGAAAAGCATACGGTTTCAAGATTGATCGGTGCCCCTCCTGGATACGTTGGGTACGAAGAGGGAGGGCAACTAACAGAAACAGTTCGTCGAAGACCATATGCAGTTATTTTATTCGACGAGATTGAAAAGGCACACTCAGATGTTTTCAATGTTTTCCTTCAAATTTTGGACGACGGAAGAGTAACCGATTCACAGGGCCGCACAGTAAGTTTTACCAACACTGTCATCATCATGACCTCAAATGTTGGATCACAGTACATTCTCAACACAGATGATGACACTACACCAAAAGATTTAGCATATGAAACCATAAAGAGGCGTGTAATGGATGCTGCAAGATCAATTTTCCGCCCCGAGTTCATGAATAGAGTTGACGAGTATATTGTTTTCAGGCCTCTTGACCGTGACCAAATAAGTAGCATTGTCAGGTTACAGGTAATTTTCTCCTCGATTTTATATATTTCATTCTAGTCCTCGATATTTTAATTCCTATAGTATATGCAGAAGACTCACTTTTTTATGTTCATTATTGCAGTTGGAGCGTGTGCAGAAGAGAGTTGCAGACCGCAAGATGAAAATCCAAGTAACAGAAGCCGCTATTCAACTTCTTGCAAGTTTAGGGTACGATCCGAACTACGGTGCTAGGCCGGTGAAGCGAGTGATTCAACAAAATGTGGAGAATGAACTTGCAAAGGGTATTCTTAGAGGAGAATTTAAGGAAGAGGACACAATTTTAGTCGACACGGAAGTCACGGTACTTGCCAATGGTCAACTTCCTCAGCAAAAGCTGGTTTTTAGGAGGGTTGAAGTTGATTCAGAGTCTAGTGCTAAAAACAGCAGGGAAAGCTTTCAACAAACTCTATGAAGACATTTTAATGTTTTTCTTTATATCTACACATGCCAAGTTTACTCAAATTTTGTGTATAGCTTGCATATAGTTTACAGGTATTCATATATTAATATTTATTGGTTAATATAAATTATCATACTTGAGAAAGTATAGTTCAAGGTGCAATATTTTTAATTTCATGGAAACAGTATGTGAAGCGACATGTATTTTATCACATGTTAGAAATTTTGATATTAGAGGGAAAGTTATGCTTACTACAAAGAAATATGAAAAAAGATTTAAGTAATGTTTGATTTTGTCAATGGTGATCAATTTGATTGACATATTATCTTCTACGGATAATGTCATAACATGTAATAGTATGTATCTAAATGGTCAAATATAAATATTGTCTAGATAGTTCATCAAGAAAATACATTTTTCAAGGAGCAAATATGTCTAGGGAATTTCACATTTTTCAAGGAGCAAATATGTCTAGGGAATTTCTTATCTCATCATGGGTGAAAAAAATCATATAGAAAACTCAATATACTTTAGATTTCGGAGATGTATTTTCGAATACATTTATTTTAAATTAAAACGTTAACTGATCCGGAGATACATTTTCGAAATATTTTAAAACACACCCATGCATCACTCGTTTAAAAGTTCATTTTAAATATTTATTGATTCGGAGATGCGTCTTTGTTTGGGTTTACGGAGATGCATCTTCGTAACTTATCTGAATAATGTTCGTTAATTTAATTTTATGGTTATCCTGATGAAAATGACGATTTATAAATGTTAAGGCCTTTGTTATGTGATGAATATTAAATCATGCAATCAATATGTAAAAAATGACATATAAATACAAATGGTCAAAGTAAGTCATCAATCGATACACAATGAAGTTGAAATACACAATAAAGTTGAAATAAGTCAAATTAAAATACAATCAATAATAATTTTAAAATACAAATACATTTAACTATTGCGTATGTTGGACTAGAGCTCCTCAGACTCCTCAGCCCCCAGTCCTCTGACGTTAGTTCTGTACATCGGTGTCTCTCGTGCCTCCGTCATGATAATATCTAGGATCTCCCTCACCTTAGAACCATCACGAAAGATACCTCTATCAATGCATGCCTACGTAATCTTCACAATTCAACGACATCTAGGTAAGACATCATGAGAATGATCTAATTGTGTCTTCTCCTCTTCTAGTATCTAGTGATGAGCTAACCTTGGTGGATTTCCTAGAGCATCCTACACCATATACGGATGTGACACCCTAAAAAACCACATGATGTACTCGTCGACATAACTCCAACCGCTCTCAGTTATGGTACTCTATGTCTCCTCCGATATCAGATAACTAAGATAATCATCAAACATGACATTCATATCTTTACGTGTCATAGCAGAATGAGCAGAGACAACAGAGTATCTAGGAATAGTCTGAATGTAGTTGAACTGTCTCATGACGCGCTTAGGCAGATAAGGAAATGTCAGTCGTGAACCACAAGCCAACCATCCTGAGTATAGCATGATGTCGTCAAATGGTTGCGTGTCACAGTGATCGACATGGTTGTTAAAGTGCATATCCTCGGCTACTAAGCAATCAAGATACACTCGAAACGACTCTATCGCCTAGTAACCTCTGAGCGGGAAAATGCAGAAGCACGCGACATATCCTCAGTATAGCTCGGTACACACGATCAACCGGAGATGCGTGGGAAGTGTTGAAGGATCCAAGCCTGAAAAGTGTTGGAACACACGAATCATCAATAAAGGCGTTACAAAAATATAATGAAAATGACACACAAACACTAAAAGACCAATAAATATTATCGTCATAAGTGTGATGCTTCCTGTCACCTGCTTCGTCTTCCACCTACAACCCACAGATAACTTAGAGTACAAGTAGACCAAACAAGTCCCCCCCCCCCCCCCCCCCCCCGAGATACAAATGTCATATTCAAGCAAGTATTCTTTAGATTTAGACTTGTTAACACTCATTTTCTAATGTCATCAATAACCATGTCGATTGGATGATCACAATGGATTCTCCATTCTCGAGGAAGATTACTTTGATTTTATTTTGTTGAATGATTTCCTCTTTATGTTCCAATTGATCAACTTTATCATCTTTATGAATCTCTTCCGTAGGTACTTCTAAAATATCATCATCA
Source organism: Lathyrus oleraceus (assembly GCF_024323335.1). Taxonomy (NCBI): domain Eukaryota; kingdom Viridiplantae; phylum Streptophyta; class Magnoliopsida; order Fabales; family Fabaceae; genus Lathyrus; species Lathyrus oleraceus. The sequence continues at coordinate 126,889,011 of NC_066579.1, forward strand.
TAAAAAAAAACTATATCCTTCTTAGAGGGGTTAGATTCATCAAAGGATGCATGCGTAGATTTGTCAATAGTTAAAGTTCTTTTATTATAAATTCTATATCCCTTATTTGAGAGATAGTAACCAAGAAAGGTACCTTTGTCGGATTTCTCGTCAAACTTACCAAGATTGTCTTTATCATTGTTGAGGACAAATCACTTACATCCAAAAATATGAAAGTGAGTTATGTTTGGCTTTCTTCCCTTGAAGAGTTCATATGGAATATTTTTCAAGATTGGCCTGATGATAACCTGATTGCTTACATAACATGTCGTACCAACCACATCCTTCCAAAAATACTATGGTAGATTTGAGTCACTTAACATGGTTCTTGCAAGTTCAACTAGGGATCGGTTCTTTCTTTCAACTAATCCATTTTGTTGAAGATTCATTGGTGCTTAAAAATTATGAAAGATGCCATTTTCCTACACACAAAAAAACTCTTCAAATGATGCATTTGGAATTCTCCATCATAGTCACTTCTTATTGATGAAATCCTCAAGGATTTTTCATTTTTTCCTTGCTTTGCGTACTTCTTGAATGCCTTGGAAGCGTCTCCTTTATGTATTAAAAATAATGTCCAAGAATATCTAAAAGATCATCGACAATAACTAAGGAATATACATTACCTCTAAAGCTTCTTGTCCTCAATGAACCAAACAAGTCCATGTGCAACAATTGAAGTGGCCTTTTAGTTGTTACCACATTCTTTGGCTTGAAAGTTTATTTGGTTTGATTTCCTTTTTGACAAGTATCACATAATTAATCTTTGAAATTATTCATCTTTGGTAAACCAATAACAAGATCATGTTTGACTAACTTGTTTAAATGTTTCATATGTATATGGGAAATTCTCTTATCACTACTACAAGTAATGCTTTTAGCGTTGCACGTGAAAAAGATGTAACCTCGGATACTGAGGAAACATAACGAAGGGCGTCATGAAAAATGCACACTTTACCTCCCAGTTTTAAAAAAAGCGATGGGTATGTGATAAGGTCATGGGTTCGATCCCCGGGGAGATCTTTTTGGAATTTTGAATGTAAGTGATTTGTAGTTCCTTTTAGTTTTTTGTATTTGCGTTTTGTTAAATACCAGTTGTATCTTTCACTGCCTTTTTGGCGTTTTCAATGAAAATATGTTTGCTTCTCTTTAAGTTATTTTTTTATCTTGTCTATGTCTTTTTTATTGATGACAAAGGGGGAGAAAATATAACGTATCTAAGAGGAAGAATTAGTGTTTTATTTTGTTATCTAAATTCCTTAATTAAGAATCCAAATATTGATTAATGTTTTCTGCTAACAACTACTTCAAAAAAGAGTTTGTTAAGTGTTTTACAGGGTTATATCTCAAGAATCATAATGGTTAATCAAACATCTGAAGTTATCATGAAGTATCAAAGATCAGAATATAAGTTATCAGTTTCTGATGAAATGATCTTCTATCTGAGTTTGTATACCTTCATGCTGATGATTGGATATCCGATTCAAGGAACTAATATTCATGTTCTGAACCTAGAACATTGAGTACTTAGCATCAAAGTGCTTCTAAAAATTTCTTTCTGAAAATCATGGAATTGAAATCCAATTATAAGGAAGAATTTCTTCTATAGTAATCAGACTTGAAAAGTCAAGGTTCTTATAAGAATACCAGCTCGTTTAAGAAGATAACCAGCTCTAAAATTTCTTCAAAAGAACTCAACAAAGCTTCTGAAGTGAAGCTTATCAGAATGATGATGATATCAAACCAGTGCTTTGGGTAACATCAATCAACTTTTGAAGATAAACCAGATGCTGACTGGAAATTCACTCTAGTATTTCAAAAAAGGTTAATCAGGAAAGTGCTCTTTCATTCTGATTTTATCTTTATAGGATTAAACATCTCAGGGGGAGCTTTGTGCTTTTATAAGATGTATTCTACTGTGATTACCCTGTACAAAACTGTTATCAAAATACATGTGTTGTCATCATCAAAAGGGGGGAGATTGTTAGAACAATATTTGGTTCTACATCTATACCTTGAGTTTTGATAATAACATATTGTATTTGTGTGAGAATAATTTTGGTACCCTAATGGTTTTTTATTGTTTAGCTTTAATAGCCAGCTCTGGTTCTGAATATATGATGTGCAACGTCATCAGTTTCTGAACTATGTGTTCTAAATCCGCTTTTGCGTCAGCTATTAGAAGTTCTGAAAGATGTTCAATATTGTTGCTGCAATATTCTTTCTGCTTCTGTGCTGATTCACTCTTGAGAAGCTTATGACAAAACACTATGTTGTTGTTGCAATATTCTCTGAGCTCTTGCTTCTGGATGTGACTCTGATCACCAAACTTCTGAAGAATGGAAAGCTTCTGAAGTTGTGTTATATAGCTGAAGATTCTGAAGATCTCAAGTTAGACGATTGAAGTTATCAAGGTTCTGACTGAAGATTCTGAAGACTCTGAAGATACTGAAGATCTAAAGCCAGACTACTGACGTTGTCAAGGTTCTGACCAAAGATTCTGAAATTTTTGAATCCATCTTTATGTTTCTTCATTTCATGCTTCATCAACTTTCATTAGAAGCCAATGAACTTGAAGATAAGATCCAATGGAAACGTGATCAAATAATACATAGTACAAATCGAACATCCTTTATATTACCTAATTTCGTAGGCAAGGACAGTACTATACATCACACCTGTCACTGATTTTGTGGGCGAAGGACAGTACGCAATATCACTCCTTTCCCATCCAACAATGGACAACCGCTCTATGAGGTTTCTCCATTTTACCCTCCAACGTTCTTCTTCTTATGCTATATAAGTGAGACTTGGAGACTTGAAGAAAAATGTCGGTGACATAATATTTTCACAAGTCTATTTTCTTTGTGAAAATCTATCATTTGTTTGTATACAGTTTTTCTTTAAGTGTTTTTTATTCATTTGTGTAAAATCTGCTTGTATAGAAGCATATTGTAACACATAAAATATTATTCAAACTGTTTGTTTGATTCCCGAGGAGGTTATCCTTGAAAAGACAAAGAAGATTGTTCTTTATGAGTCCTTAAGGAGACTAGGGTATAGTTGGATCCTTGAGAAGACAAAGAAGGTTATTATTTGTGGTTATTGTAATATGTTGATTATAGTGGATTAAGTTCTTGTATATAAGGCAAAATCACCTTGGCGGGTGGACTGGAGTAAATTTGAGTTTCAAGCGAACCAGGATAAAAATGATTGTGATTTTATCTCTTTGTTATTATCTTGTTAGTGGTGTTCTTATTTTGGGAAATTTTTTTGCTTGTAAAACCCAATTCAAACCCCTTTTCTTGTGTTTTTCACACCTTCAACTTTGACCCGACAAACTTGACGGTTGACTTCCTGTTGGTTCCGTGCATGATCTATTTGTAATTTGACTCCCCTACGAACCCTCACCATACTCACACTGTGAAGGATCACAATACACATCACTCTCCTCACCCTTTCTGCTCTTCTTAACTCCCCTCTTTGACTTGTACTTCACCGGCGATAGACACATAGAAGTTGTGGATGGATGTGTTAGTTCCCAAACCTTTTTCTTCAACATCCTATGGCCTATAATATCCAAAGTATTGAAATATGTCTTCAACTTTTCACACTCTGCTTCTAAATCCAATTGTGTACCACTTTCTTCATGACTGATATCATGCTCTTCAATGTGTAATTTCTTCCAAAAAATATGAATTGGATCTAAAGGAACACAATTGCCTTGTATTTAGAAACCAGCATGTTAGCACACACAAGGTAACCCATGTGTTGTTCTAATGAAGCAACCATAAGCATTTTTGCTTGTACCAATAAATTTTACCTTTTCTAGTTCCTTCCTAATGTGTTGTATACACTGCTTTGAAAATAAATCGTGTAAGTTGGTATATAACGGAGTGTTATACCAATGCTCAATATTGACAATACTTTTTTGAAACGAGACCCTGATTGAACCTAGCTGCAACTTCAACATGGTGTTCACAACATCCCAGCTTCGACATAAATCTCCTTAGCTTGTAGTCAACATGTTTTTTTAGTCTCCCTAATTAAACCATAATGAGTCAACATGATAAGTTATGCTTAGTAATGTAATGGCATAAAAAAGAAGTTTGCGTACCTGTTTGTTGTTGTGTTCCCTAAATGATTGACTTTGTTAGTCCAAGCAACAACAAACCTTTCTTTATAAGGTGTCAACCATGTTTCACTCACATACTTAACAAACAAAGGAATATCAACACAAACAGTCTCAAAATGCTTCAAGTGTGCGACAAACTCAGTTTCTCTATTAGCATACATGATGTTGTTCCATAGGTCTATGACATGTTAATGTCTTTCTGATTTAACATACTCTTTACATTTCATGCTAACGTTTTTTGAAAAATGGAACGAATATAACAAATGACTTGAATTTGGAAACACAACTTCAACTGCACTCATCAACGCAAATTCTCGGTCATGATGCACATAATAAAAAATCGGATAAATCAAAGTATGTCGGAATGATATCAAAGTATGATCACGATGCACATTACTTATTTGTCTTGTATGTACAATAAAAAATCAACACCAAGTGAAACATATTCAACAACTTCACTGAATCAGGATGAATTCAAAAGATATCAGCAACAATATTTGAGTCTTCCATTTTCTTGTCCAACACATGTATTTTTCTCTATGAATAAGAGTCAACAACATTTGCATTTCTGTCAATGGACCTCTCTTGCTCGCATTGTATGTAGCTCTAGTTCTATACACTTGGGTAACACTGGTGAGGTTTTCTGGATCTTTGTCTTTCAAGGCAGAAACTATGTACCATGGAGCCATGTTGTACTTCGTCATGTCATTCACAAACTGTCTCTCATAACTTTTAGACGATCCAATATGTCATGGCCATCTAAATCCTTAGATAATTTATGATTGTGCAATCCACACCTAACCATCATCTTCCAACCATTACCACTCGGCGCAGATCTCAGCCTAAAAGGGCATTTCACTTTCATACTATAAATACCCTTTAAGGATTTACTACTTTCAGATATTTTTCCTTTTATAATTTCCTCCTCTCTCACAACCCATAATCAATTTATCTTTCCTACCTCGCTTGCCATTTGCAATATAAAAACGAACCGTCACAACAATAATACCATGTTGTAAAATATTTTGTGCTCGGGCTAATACTTCAGATCGGGACTTAAATATTTATCATTTACATCATATAAAAAATATATTATCAATATCATATAAATGCGAGAAAATATTTAATTTAAACTTGTTACATGGAAAACATACTGCTTCAGTGGTGAAGAATTGCATACAACCGATACACGAATCTGTAGATGACCCTGCCGGCTCCGAACAACACAAATAAATTATTTTCTTGTTTTCTGCTTTATTACCGGAAATTTCAAATATATTTAAAATTTCCAAAAGATTTTGTTTTTCTCCCCATAAATTTTGACAATTTCTGATACGAGATACCGGATTTTTTGAAATTTCCGTTTTTTTTTTTTTTGAAATTTTCAAATATTCGGTATAAATGCGTGAATTTGCAAAAATGCATAAAATTGCATATCGGAATTTTCAAAATACCTATCAAAAATTTCATTTTTATATGTTAGTAAGAATGAAAATTTTGAAAGAATTTTTTTTTAATTGATAAATAATAATAAGGGTAATTTAGAAATTTTAAAATTCTGAAAGGTGTAAGATATAATAGGGGATGAGGTACAACAGGGGATCACAAGTTAAATTCCCCCGTTTGTTATCATTTGTTTCATATCTTAATCAAATACAAGTTAATTTGGGTGATATATGGGCCTTAGGTCCAGAAATTTTGTTTAAAATATTTTAAAAAATTAATTTTTAAGAAAATTTATGATTAATTAATTTTTAAAAAAATAAAAATTAAAAATATCAATTTATTCTGAAAAACTATAAAAATATAATAATTTAATTCTGATTTTAAAAATATTTTTAAATATAACCATTAATAATATTATAAATATTACTTGGTGTCAGCTACATGACAGTGACGCGTATTAAATGAGAATGCTATAACACACCTTGTATCTCAGAGGTGCATACCTTCAATGAATTTGAATGAGAAAATGCAACTGAATCAAAACCATTCTTGCAGCAAATCTTGATCCATATGAATTATTGCACTACCAAATTGGCCATTCAGGTTCAGAAATCAACACATCAATAAATATACATGATATACCACATTGATCACAGTAACATCCTTCTATCTCATTCATCAACAAAAATGTTTTGTAAAATACCTGACAATTATCAATATCTTACTCCTTCTCAGACACTTCTTCTGAATCAGACAACGGTAACAAGGTGCAAATCCCAACCATGTGTCCGTTTAGACACACATGATAATCGACGCATTCTTCATACGAACCCAATCTGCAACTAGCCGTCTGCGGTATCATGTTAGCCTGCAGCATGCTCCACAGCCTCGCCTTGCAATACGGACAAACTTCCGTCGAATGGAGCTGAGCTCCTTTGTTAATAAGCATCCTCCTGATGTTTGTAGTCGCAAACGACTTGAAAACTCCGCGGAAGAATCCTATATCTCCTTCTTCGCCTTGGTCAAGATGCTCGCAAGGATCAGACACATACAAAACATCATTTATACATTGCGGCAAAAGAAAGCTCTTTCCCGATGTTTTAGAGAATCGTGTCCTGTAAACGAAATGACCGGGGATATGCACGTTCTTGAACAAACCGCCTTTTTTGCATCCCGAACAGTATATAAGCAGCTTCCCTAAGGCACTCCAGTTTCCATCAATACTGTGAGTTCCGCTAGATTGGAGATCAATCATCATCTTCGGAGCTCTCGTTCGACAAAACTCTTTCCATAAAACTCGCTTGGCAAGATCATCGAACCATTTGCATACACATGAGAGAGTAGCTATTAGCTTCGGGTTCCAATTCAAATTGTTAAACACCAAGAATATCACATCTTCGCTTAAATGACCTTTTGTACATTGGCAAGAAGACGAGTGTACGCATCGGTACTGCTTCGTGAGAATCATTTCCTTCACCTGAAAAAAGTTTGTACAATGCATTTCAATTCAAGCAATAGCATTGTAACCTAAACAAGACTAAACCAATGTTGATAAGTATCGGCTATAGCAGTACTCAGGGCCGTCTTTGAGGGCGTTCAACACGGGATAGCGCATATGCTTAAAATTTGTCACACTTAAACCGTAGATAAATAGGGTCTCCAAAACTTAAAAAGCCTATGACAGTACCATATGATAGCGGAATTTGAACAAACGGCTGATTCCTGCGATCCCTGCGATCCGGGATTGACGATACCAAACTTAATTTTTTCAAAACTCAATAAAAAACACAAATTCAGAGTTTCCCAAATTCCACATGCACAAAAATGATAAAGCAAACGTAGCAGAAAAAGCTCAAAATTGAAAGCAATTAAAATTCAATTCTCTCAAAATCAAACAACACAATCTACAGCACATTGAGTTAGCATGAATCTCTTTCTTTACTAGAGACAAATTCAAAATGACCCATCACTAGATTTCACAGAATCCATACTCAAAATTAGAAATTCATGAAAACATTCTACTTGAATGAAGAAAACCAATCAAATTCAAACCTCACCACCAAAAATTGGATCATGTAAGCTTGCAATTAGATTAAAAACAAACAAAATAAAACCTAGATTGTGTCTTATCTAAGGTTAAAGGAACAAGCTTTATGATCCATATATAAACCCCAAAACCTGAAGGGGTGAAAAAAATGAACAACAAGACATGCAATTGGAAAAAACAAGAAAAGTGTAAGTGTGAAAACAGCCAAACCAACAACAAACAACAAGAAAGAGAGCAACTTGATTGTAAAAATTGCAAAGTAAAGAGGTAATTTTCACCTCTGAGTAGAGGAAATTTGGTCCAAGAAAAGCACAGAAACCAACATCACACTTGAAAGCTGAGAGAGAGAGAGAGGGGGTGGGAAAGGAAGAAGAAATAAATAAATAAAAGAAGAAAATCAAAGTTTTGCAAGAGAAAGTGTAATAATAACAATACTATATTATGATATCTTTATTTGAGAAATTAAAATTTCTCTTTAAATAAAAATTTCATTTTAAATTATGAAATAAATTCAGTATTTTTTATATTTTATATTAAAACCAATTATTATAGTCTCTTTTAAAATAAATTATTTCAAAACATAAACTTTATTTTAATTATTTATTTTTTTATGGACACAAATACAAATTTTATATTAATATATATTCAATTATCTGTTTTTTCATGGACACACATATAAATTTGATGATACCGTACTTGCGCGTATCCATATCCGTTAATAATTAAAAATATTAATTAAATATTCTTTAAAATTATTATATTTGATAAATTCATTTCATTAATAACCACTTAATTTAACTTGATAATATCATTTTCACTTAAAACTTTAATTGCATATGTTTTTCTTTCGCGTCTTCTTCTTGTTTTGCGTCTTTTTCAAAAGTTATACACATAATTTTCCATTTACATCATATAAATTTATTTTTTGTAAATTACAATTAATATATATATATATATAATATATATATATATATATATATATATATATATATATATTCATGGGTATCCGCAAATAACCATTGATATTTCAAAATCCGCGGATACCTATCTAGCAGATATTCGCACGAATATGGTGCTGATACAAGTATCGTATTTACTAAATATGGAGAGTGGCGAGGTCTAGTACCCGTGCCCATGGATATCCATTCTCATTCCTAGGTAATACACGAAAACAGTAAAATAATACTCCATCTGTCTCACAATGAATGATTTAATTGGAATAAAAAAGTATATCAAAATGAGCTGTCCATTTCAATTTATAATGCAAATTAATTCTTTTTTCAATTATGTCTTTTAATTATTACTACTTTCATCAATGTCAATACTTAATAATGTTTACTTTGGTAAAAACATAATTCTCTCTCTTTCATTTATCCATTTTTTAATATGTGTGAAATGATCAACTTAGTCACTCATTGTGGAATAAATAGAGTATTACAAATACAACTGACTAAAATATTTATATTTGTCATATCATATCAGTAATTTAAAAATAAAAATATGATTTGACGAGATACATGTTTTTCATTGATTGACAATATACAATTATTTTATAATGTAAATGCATATTTTATTTTCTCAATTGTAAAAGTGATTTTTTTTTTTTAAAAACATAACATGCTTTTCAATTAATTTTTCAAAATAACCATAATTTCAAATAAAATACCAAACTAACCATATTTGAAACAAATATAATTCGTTGGCAAGAGCAGTAGCCATACAGACTGACGCATGCATTTAATGGTTGTACATATACCCCATGGTTGTTAGCACATGCATGCATCCTTTAGGAGCATGTGCAACATGCAGTGACTACTGCATTATTTAGGGTTTTCTATATATACCCCAACCCTTCGCCATCATTTTTCACCGATCTTCATTCCCTCTCCATTATTTTTTACCCATCTTCCAAGTCTCTCATTCAATTGTTCTTGAAAATATTGCCTTATATGTAACCTTATATACACAAGAGAAATGTTGATTTGATTTATTCAGCAGGAAAGCCTCCGATGAAGATTTGACTCTGGAAAACAGATACGTTCGAGCATCTTAATAGGAGCTTGATTCGTTGGTTAGATGGAGACATTGCAGATGGTGAAAAGATCATAAGAATTCAAAGGCTTGTTATGGTGTACAATGACAATGGAGAAAGTCGTTTCTAGGACTCAGTTAAAACTGACAGAGATTATCATATTATGATGCATAGCAGTGAGGAAATTGTCATGATGGTTGTAATCGCATATATATGTTGCTTAGTCGTCGTATTTATTTGTATTATTATTTAGTTGTTGTAACCAAATATTGTAAATGAACATTGTTTTCAATATCAAATAAAATGGTTACATATAAAATTATCTTGTAGTGCTTGCTCCAACATTGGAAAAGTTTGTACAATTGTGTCCGGGCTGACGACATGAACTACATAGTCTCACCATTTTGTTCGCCATATCCATTTCGGTTCCAATATGCGTGCTGTTAGGGCGACCATTTTTCTTTCTTCGCAAGTTTCAATTGTGCCAAAGTATATTTCCTTGATATGTAGGCCAATAATCATCATTTTCTACCACCGAAAAGCAATTGTTGTACACATTGGATAGGTTTATGACTTTGTAAATGACAAATAGTAAATTGGAAGGGTCCTGTTGAGCCTTTAAACATGCTGCCATGACATGGGAACAAGGCATACGAAAGGCTTGGAACTCTCCGCATTCGCACCAACCTCTATTTAGTTCTACTCAGTAGTATCCCCTTGGTCTTCCCTCATTATGATCCATTGTCTCATCTACACTGAACTAACCTTTGCTCCGGTCAAACATTGTGACCACATGTGTCTTAGCTTTGGCAGCTTACTCCTTAATGAGTTTCATTTAAGTTTCACTGAATAACTGCCCCGATTGTAACATTGAACCCCATTTTGAACATCTGATCTCAAATAGTGACCCTAACCTAAAGTAGTTTGCTCTCACCAAATAGGTTTTCGGTAGGTTTCAGATGCCTTTAAAGACATGGTTCATTGATTCCACGAGATTTGCTTTCATGTGGCCCCATCGTTGACCATTGTCGAATTCCCTAGTCCACTTCTCCAATGGAATATTTTTGATTCACATTACTGCATCTGCATTTGTCAATCTGATATCTTCGCGGTAGTGTTTGAAGGAAGGTTATGTTAATGCATACCTTGCGTTCACAACCTTCTTCTGTAGCGTCTTGTCTTTGATCTCCCGCATGAAATTTTGAGTGATGTGTCTAATGCAGTAGAAATGCGTAGAAGGAGGATCCTACAAGCCGTTATCAAGGTTTTTATAAGCACTCTCAATTGATGGATGTCCGTCTAAAATCAAGCATAAGTTAGAATGAGGAGCAACACGTAACTATCAACATGAGTGATACACATCGAGGAACTATCAACAATATTGCGGAGTTTGTAAGTTACTATTTAGACTGTATTACAAAATTTCTCGATAATTCTTTTCCTTAACTATTTTCCTTAATTATCTTTTGTTATGATTCAAAGAGATTTCGATGTCGTGTACATGAATATGTACCACACGACCCATTGATAGAACCATGTTTACGAGCAGACGATTTTGGTCATTTACTCAACATAATCTCATACTCTGTTGATTATAAATTTATCCTTGGTTCGGTAGAAAGATGGAGACCCGAGACACACACATTTCACCTTTTTTTCGGTGAATGTACCATCACACTAGAGGACATATACATGTTGTTAGATCTACCTGTCGAAGATAAGACTGTTAATGGTAGAGTTAACTAAGATAATGCAATATGCAAAGACTTGTTGGGTGCCCCTTTGTGTGAAGAGACAACTAGGGGTCAAGGTATTAATCTAAAATATCTTAAACAATATTATTCAAGTATAATATTAACCGAAGATTCGACTGAGTATGAAAAAATACTTAAAACTCAGTGTTATATTATGATTCTATTTGGTAATTTTTAATTTCCTGAAACTACTGGTAATCCGATAAATATTATGTATTTTCCGTTGTTAAGAAACATAAATAAAATAGAAACATATAGTTGGGGTCCAGCTGTTTTGTCTCATCTATATAGTTGGGGCCCAGCTTTTTGCTATAAGCATGAGGTTGGTCGAGAATGTCGTCACTCGCCCCGATCAACGAGAATCCATTCACATTCCCCTTCGCAACAAAGTAAATTTATCTTATTCTTCGAATTTGATTACTTTATACTACAATTAACTATAAATAATTTATTTTCAATCTTTTCGGTTTATGTGGTCTGTTCTGGGGATGAACTACACTAGATATCCCAAATATGCTATAGTAGTTTATCACAACCTTATATACCACCTTGGACCAGAAGATGTATTACAACTAAACAACTCAATATAATCTAATTTTTGTAATATTACCAAATTACAAATCTTATAATCATGTATTTTTCTTATACAGTTTATCTGGAAGCTGTATTTAGGTCTCAACCATGAGGTTAACCCCGATGATGATGTAGTTTGGATAAAAAAACACCAATCACCAAGTTTACTACTATGGATATGCACCAGAGTGATCGTGTCAAACTGCAGTTCGACATGCAACAACAAATTCCAGACCCTCCGATTTGTTTGGGAGACTAACATCAACTAAGAGTCGATGCCGAATGGGGGTTATTCCGATTGAAAAAAGTTTTCTAAAGAGATGTATCGTCAATGAAGGAATCAACATCGACACATCTTAAACGAACCTATCATACATGGTGCTAGACCAACTCAAAATTATATGAATTGTTATAGGTTGATTACAACGACACAGTTTGTGTCCGACCCGAGGTATTTGATCGACCCACGCTAACGAGTTTCGTCATCATACGCCCAACAACAAACCCCCGTCCTACACCCAACCCCACACCATTACCAAACCCAACAACAATGCCAACTCACCCAAACCCAACGACCAATCTCACAACGCCACCATACCAGATACATCCAACCACCAAACACCAACCCTACAACCAATTCATGCCACACACCCAAACACAAAACCAAGAGCATGACCCATACCACCAACAATCAAACGCCACCACCCCATCTTACTATAGCCTTGATGATTCATACAATTCCATCTCATCCCACCATAGCCCCCCCAACGATGTACATCCAAACATCACATCGTAAATGCACCCAACCACCACATGACTTTCTTACACCACAAGAACCATTGCTTAGTTTCCAAAATGATTCAATGCCCCAAATCAACCAATCAGCCTGTCCACACGTAACCCAACCACCACGACCCAACTACGAGAACATGGGCACCGAACTCGACTACGGCACCCCGACTCTTGGGTAGAAATGATTGAAAATTTCTTAAATATGTCAGGACCCTCGCACCAATTACATTTGCATTAAACCAATACTAGGAGATCCCAAACACCTCAGAAAAATCGTGGGAGACCTCAAAGGAAAGCGAACGCGTTAGAATGTGGAACAGGGGGTGTTACGATTGATCATGTCATTAATTTTCTATTCAATCGTTGTGTGATTCAATTTTATGAAATAATATTATAAATTATTTTTAACTTTCTACTTCATTTTAAAAAAATTTAGTTAAAATATTTAAAAATTAAAAAAATAACTAAATAAAACAGTAGTCATTGTCTGTGGCGCGTGCTCCTAGAAGATGCATGCATGCACGACATGCGGTGGCATGATGTTTAAGCACGTGCCATGCATGGTAACGCCTATGTACAATCTTTGAGTACACGCGCCATTAAGCATTACTACTCCTCTTGCCGGATAATTTTTTTTATTTAAAAGTAAGTTACTTTGATATTTTATCTAAAATATTGGTTATTTCAAAAAATTAATTAGAAATATGAATTATTTAAAAAAGAATCGCAAAAATATTATATATATAGAAAACATCAAACCCAAATGAGCTAAACTTCAATAATAAAATAATTTGAAATTTGAATCTCGACTATAAATATATCCTTATTTAATTTCTAATGCAAGTTGTGATTAGAATTATTTTCAGTTGAAAAAATCTATAAAAAGACGAATGAAATAGTGTGTATTTTAGAAATAAAAACCAAAATTACATTTATTTATAAGTAAAACCCCAATTTAACAATGTCTATAAAAAATTACAAATCAATTATACTATCTATTTTTTAATATTTAAATTCATCTTTTTTTTTATAATTTTAGTAGTTTAATAACATTTAAAATTTTAACTTTTAAAAATGAATATTTTAAATAACTCAAGTTTCAATTCTCATTTTAAAATAATATATTTCTATGATTACCAACTAGTTTAACAAAATTTAAACTTATACATTTTAAAAATGAAGAGATGTAAATTTACATATTTTATAAATTTATTGAATAGAAATTATATATTGTCGAAGTATATTAATTATTGAATTTATCTAAAATAAATAAATATTTTTTTATAAATAAACCTTTTTGCAAGTTGTATCACTATATTTTAATGTGTAAAATTGACACAGATATTTATTTATACCATATCTCATCTAAACACTCAAGTTGTTCAAAAGAGTAGTAAGCTGTTATAATGAGAATAGCAGAAAAGTAGGTTTGGTGAAAATGTATTGTCAAGTGATGTAACATTGGTCAATGAAGCATGGTTACGTGTCATTCGGGCAATGGCAGTGTTTTAGCAGTTCCTTAAAAAAATCAAAATATCACAATGTTTCAATCCAACAAGTGGAAGGAAAATGATTCTTTTAGCTTTGTCCACACCTCCCACGTGTCAGATTTCTAATTTGACGGCTTTCATTATCACGTTGAGTGTGCTTTGGTGATTCCAAAAACTAAGTTTCTAAACCAACATAAATGTACACATTCTTGGAGTATTTGATTTGTAATTTGGTAATCTGGTCTATAATGTTTAAGTTGCTGATAGTAGGGCATTGCTTTCTGGATCATTCCTTCAGAATAATATTGAGTAAAGGTTCCGGGAATAATTAAGATTTTTAAGAAGAAAAGAGAAGAGAGATAAACTATATTATAAAATTATATATTTTTAACAATTAAAGTGAAAAATAAAGTGCCTAGATTTATATCATCTTTTATATATATATTATATATATATATATATATTATATATATAATATATATATATATATATATATAATATATATAATATATATTATATATATATATATATATATATATATATATATATATATATATATATATATATATATATATATATATATATATATATATATAATTTATTCACGGCAGTATTTAATGTCAAATACATGCTTATAAACTTCGACACTTATATGTTGAATATATATATATATATATATATATATATATATATATATATATATATTATATATATATATTTTAAACTTCGACACTTATATGTTATGACACTTATATTGAATACAACTATGTCGAATACATCTTACCTACTAATTAATGAATTGTCTTTTTAACAAAGTTTTTTAAACCATATTAAACACATATTATGTATACCCTATCATTCCACTGAGTATGTCTTTCACCCGTTTTGAATTTTGATATAGAGCACATACATGTACATTGTTAAAAGCCTTTTAAAGTTGAATTAGTCAAATTCTTGCAATATTTTGATCGAGAAAATTATTCACATTTAATTTTTAACTCAAATAAAATTATTGTAAGAATTTATAAGTCCTAATCAAACATAAAAAGAACTTAACATAATAACCAATAGTACAAAAATAACATTAGAATTATTGATATAAAATCTATTTTACTAAAAAAAATATAAAATTTATATATATTTTGTAATAAAAATAAAACATCTAGTTTTAATATTAATCATTAATACCCCATTTTTAGATAACGAAGTGTCTAATATACATTACTTTTATTACAAATAATTTTTTTAATGTAAGATATCTGCTTTTAAGAAAAATAAATATAAAATTATTAAATAATAATCTCTCTCTCTCTCTCTCTCTCTCTCTATATATATATATATATATATATATATATATATATATATATATATATATATTCATCCATGCTTTTAGAAATATTAAATCTGATATCAAAATTTGAAGTTGTACCTGATTTGATTTGAAAAAATTATATACACAATAAATAAATAATTAAAATTGTCACTAAAATTTAAAGAAGTTTGCTTTTGTAAACTTGTGCTTTTGTAAAACCTAATGCTACATATCACATAAAACCCATATGCTCTCATATTAGGATTCAAGGACCAACGGTTTACAATTGCATATTCTCTCGATTCTTCTCTCAATCAATCAAATTTAAAAAATCCTCTAAAAAATGTTAAGAATATAAAAATTCTCAAAATCAGTTTTGAATAATCACAAACGTAATCCCTCTCTTTTAGGTTTCAATATTTCTTTAAATTAGATTTGGTGATCAATTTTACTATGGAATTAGAATTGGTGTTCTCCGTCGCTTGCCACACACTACCGTGTCAAGATCCTAGTAGTATGCTCTTTTACTTATTACTATTTTTCTTAAATGCTCACTCTAATTAGTTAGTTTTGTTTAACTTGTGTTCTCTGGAAATGAAATTTCATATCACTTTGATTCAAGGTTATAACTCCTTTGTTATTTGATATTGACTATGTTATTTGATAATTAATTTTTAGGTATTGTTTGATGTGATTAGTTCTTAAGTAAGAATAATATATTTTGATTTTTATCATAATGTGTTTTACTAATTTGAAATTCATTGGCCATGGATTGTGATAATTATTTTATTTTGATTTGTTTCTGAAATATTACACAATGCAAGGACATGATGAATAAATTTAGAATGAGCATGCCTTAATCTAGAGTTCCATAGAGCACCATTGTTTGTAGAGGAAACAAAGTACAAGTTTTAAGACTTATTAAAAAGAGATTTATAAGATGGTTCTAAATATAGATTGTTGAAGCAATACAATCCACTTTCATCAAGGAACTCTTTAAGAAAAATCAAGCTAGATTCTTGTGATTTAACATAACACTTGTTAGCATGAAATGCAAAGTACACGTTATTATCTCTAGAAAATTTAAAAATTGAAATGAGATTTTCATCAAGGAACTCTTTAAGAAAAATCAAGCTAGATTCTTGTGATTTAACATAACACTTGTTAGCATGAAAATCAAAGTACACATTATTATCTCTAGAAAATTTAAAAATTGAAATGAGATTTCTAGTAATGCTAGGAACAAGCAAAATGTTATTTAGTGTTAGCTTAGAATTGGACATGCTTTTGGACTTAAGATTGGAGGAACCTACAGATTTGACTGCAAGACTATGACCATTTCCAACTAAAACCTCATTAGGATAAGCACGAGAATGAACATTTTATAAATTTGAAGAGAAAGAAATGATATTATGTGATGCACCTGAGTCTGCAAACAAGGCACGAGACTCTATGTCTTAGGGAACATGAAGGTTATTATAGTGAGTTAATAATACAGTGGCTTGAGTAGAAGTGGTGGTTTCACTTGTCTGATTAACATTACTCTGATCAGCTAAAGAAGAAGGTTCTGCTTGATATTTCAATGGTTAAGATATAAAGTATTCATCATATATATCTATGACAACATGACCATATTTGTTGCAAATTTGACAAGTTGTTCTATTACATGTGGTGTTAACTTTTCTTCCACAACCTCTACCTCTAAATGCACGAGCTCGACCATAAAAGTGTTGATAGGAACCTGATGCAACTTCATTCTTTCCAGGAAAATTGTTAGACACGGCTTGAGCAACATTTGTTGTTGCACTTCGAGTTGAGAGCTCTTGATGATATTTATCCAGTTGAGCTTCTTGGACATGGAGTAATTCCTTCACATCATAGATTTCTATTGGTTACAGTTTTCCATATATCATAATGATGAAGGCATTATATTCTTTAGGTAGACCTTGGAGTATCGCATTAATGTGATCCCTATTAGATATTGAATCACCAACTGCTAGCAGGGAATTAACAATATCATGATTACGAAGCACATCCTCTGAGATAGATATGTTACATTTCTTGCTTTTTTTTTACAATTCACATCTTAGCTGATAACCCTTGCTTTCATCCGAGAGTGAAAATGATTATGCACTTTATCCGTTATTTCGTAGGCATGTTTACAGAAAAGAAATCTTGGTAACACAATTTCATAGATATTTGATATCAATTAAGTGAATAACGCTTGATCTTGGATAATCTAAGACTCATACTCTTTAGAAATAAATTTTGCTAATCTATCACTCTCAGTCTTGAACATGGGAGGAATTTGTGGATTCACCACTACCTTGGGAAGCTTATGTGATAAAATAACTCCTTTAAGATGTTGATTCCACATGAGGAAGTTATTAGCTTAACGTTTGATTGATAACTTCGATGCAAATGTGTTTCTCAAGCTTGAGTTCACCATTGTTTATGAGAGTGATTTTGAAGATTGAAACACATATTGTGTGTAACACCCTATTTTTCTAATTTATTTAATTGAATTTACGTAGACTTAATTGTTTAAATCAATTTCTATATGCATTAGGATGGTGTTTAAAGGGTTAGTATTGGTATATGATGTTTTGGGGTGGTGAAGCATAGTTCTAGTTATTCAAATAAATAATAGAATTAAAAATATTAGAGAATAATAAGGATTATTATTATCATTAAAATAAAATTAGAGTCAAAAGGGTATTTTAGTAAATGGGAGAATAAGTGAGGGCAGTGTGGGAATCACTAGTTGAGGAGGATTATATTTCTAATAAAAAGGAGTTAGTAGAGAGTTTTTGGGGTTTGTATGTAGAAACAGAATTGGGAAAACAAGAGGCTAGGAGAACAAGAGCTTAGGAAGAACCTCCATTGTTAGAGCTTCAATGTACTTTTGCTGGAAATCTAAGGTATGAGGATTACTCCAAATATGATGTTGAATGCATGATTTGATAGAGGGAAGTCCTTAATCCCATTAGGTTTTTCCTTAATTTTTCCCTTTTAATGAATGCTTGATGAATATGAATTAAATTATGCAATATCATGAATTATGTCATGTATTATCTGAATTTCATGTGCTAACTTACCATGGAAATTTTGTGTTCTTGTTAGTGAAAATGGTATGAATTGGTACTTATAAGTGTGTTGTGAGTTTGAAGGATAAAACATATAGAAACCATGATTAATCGATGAAAATGCATGTTAATTGGAAAAATGATTTTTTGATGTTAGATACTATTTCCCCCAATTTTGTTGATCGATTTAAGGGTTGGGAAGGGAAGATCGGAGTTCTGAATTGAACTCCATGGCCAAAAATGCAGATTTTGTTTTCTACTTCAGGGTGATGGACATCACCTCTACGACGACCAGGTTGTCATGGTCTTTGAGGCGCTGACGGGCGTCAGCTTCCTGAAGGGTACACCGTTATGGTCCCCATGACCAGTTTTATGGGGCGAGTATCATAGGGATGACGAGTGAGGTGGCATGGGTGGTTGACGGGCGTCACCTTGGTGACGAGCAACCTATCATGTTGCTAGGATGAGCAGCGTTTGCTCAAGTTCATGGAATTGAGTTGTCTGTTCTGATTTCTGAGGTTGTGGTGTGATTATTGTCGCATTACGCGAAAAACGGCGGGAAACAAGAACAACAGAGCCGCCACCGTGCGTTATTTATCCCAAAAGAGGGAAAGGAAACGCTCAGAGTAAACCTGGAAAAAGCATGGTCTCGCGACCAAAGAGAATGGAATCGGGAGTCGGTTATGCGAAGGGAAGGTATTAGCACTCCTACGCATCCGTCGTACTCGACGGGATCCATGCACAATAGGAAGGAAAATGGTTGCTAAAAACACTGCTCACACACACACACTGGCTGAAAGAGACACAAGAAAACAAACAAGACTGACTCGGCAGGATATCGCATCCTGGGCCTACTTAGTCTATCAAGCATAGACATCAGAGTCTAAGTAGTTCGGACTGGGGAAACGACACATGCTCGCTAGGATATCACATCCTATGCATACGTATCTCCTTGGACGAAGGAGAATCAGAGCATCCGTAGCTCGGCTAACACGCACACAAAACAAACACGGGCAACCGTGGAATCCGAATGCCAATCGCTGGACTTACATCAGATTCCGAACCAAAACACCCCCACACTGGAAACCAGATGCCACTTGATGGACTTATACCGGACTCCAAGCACACAACAAGAGGATACAGAATGCCAATCGCTGGGCTTACATCCATCTCCTGACACACACGAAGACAAAACATAAAGACAGGCACTCGGAGAGATCTGCTCATCTCCTGCCTACGTACCTCATCTGGTATGAGGATCAGGGAGACGTAGTTCCCCTACGGAGGGATACAGGACTAGCCTAACCAGATAACAGAGGGAGACACAACTAGGGAGACTAACTCGAGCCTAGATGTTATCATGCAAAGTCATCCCTAAGTCAAGGTTTCTAGCTAACTTGCACAGGAAGCAAGCCTATCCTAATCAGCTCAAACAGCAAAGCAAACAATCACAAGTAGCACACACTATATACACACAAGTGGGGCTCAAATAAAGGGTTAGGCTGCAAGAGCAAGCCATCTGTATCTGGGTGATGTTAGCTCTTAACCTTGACATTGAGAGTCAAGGTGAAGATGATGAAAGGTGAGTGAAGATAAGACTTCACAGCTCTTATCCCTGGCCTGGGAGAGCTTTAGACAAAGAAGTGTGGGTCCAGAAAGTGGGAACCCTTCTACACTTAAGACATTGACTCAACTGTACAACTGTACAAGATCTTGGGTTAGTATCCCAATGCATCAACACCAGTTGTGTGAGCAGAGGGATGACTCAACAAGAATAGCAGGGGATGGATTGCACATCCCTTGGGTTCTGCCAATTGCCTTATCAAAGGACTTTACCTGCTTGGGGACAAAAATAAACAAGCACAAACATTGCCTCTTAAGGAGGACTTCAGACAGGTGCCTGGCCAAGTAACAGGCCAGGTCTTCCAGACTACATGGAGAAAAGAATGTTATACCTCAATGCAAATGCTATCAAGCAAAGCAAAGCAAGTTCTCAAAGAACTATTAGCAACTAATGTACCTGAAATCAATCAAATACAATCAGTATACCAATCACAAAGTCAAACCAAACAGCATAAGAACCAACAGACAACACAATCAATCATATGTGCAAAGCACAAGCTCAAAGCAAGTGAGCTAAGCATCCTACAAAACAAACAAGTTAGTTCACAACAAGCAACCAAACTCAATCAACTTGCATTAATCTCCTTAAAGCATTTGCTTCTTAACCTGAAAAGCCAAACTCAAACATGAGAAACAAGACCACTAGGACAAGCCTAGGGTCAAAATGAGATCAAAAATCCAAAACAGCAAGTGAAAATTATCCAAAATCAAGATCAAACAATTAGGAATCCAATCCAAGTGGTTCCACATTCATATCATTCATCATTATCATTTCATGAAGGAAAAAGCATCAAACATGCAATTTAGAACCTCAAAGGACCAAACAGAATGATCACAATCAAATCAATACCAAAACATTTCAATAAATCTTCAAAAAATTCATGATCAAACAGCATTCATGACATGTCAATCATACCAAATTTCAGCTCAATTGGATCAAGGGAAGCAAGTCAATGAAATTCAGAAAGTCAACACAAATTCAAGCAAGCTCATACATGGCATCAAGACAAGCATCAACTTCAACCAATCATAAAACAGAAACAAAACATTTCTAATGAAGCATCATCAATTTATGAGCAAAAGAGTGAGCATGGTGCACAAAAGGACATGTCCAAACAAACCCTAGCCAAATATTTTTTCCACACGTGCACAATATTATTAAAAATAACCAGAAAATCCAGCACATCACAAGGAGAATGGCACAAAAAATTGCATCTAAATTGGATTAAAATTGGAAGAGATATGAATTTTTGATCATGGAAGCAAAATAAAAAAAATGTGGAAAAGGCAAGGTGAACATGTGAAGTTATTTGAAAAAAATGCTAAGAGTCCAAAAGAGAAGATGCTCTCCAGCGGAATCGAACTCACTTGCCATTTGAATCTGGCGCGCTTCGCAAAACGCAACGCTTTAACTAACAGGTGTGGCATCATACGATTGGCTCATGGCAAAAAAACACGGAATCCACATGCAAACAGAAATAAAATAGATCAAACACGCGCTGGGGAACAAAATTGGCTAGGGTTTATGAACCTTCATCGTGTTCATCATCAGGATGAACTTTTGTCTCAGAATTGGGCAAACAACATATCAATCGAATCATCTAATCATGCACAACACTAATCCAGCCTTAATTAAACTTAATTCATGCTAACCAACTCGGATCGATCAAAAGAACATTTGAACACCAAACTTCAATTCCTAATATCTCATTCAATATTCGATGAAATTCCACGATTCAAAGTTCATTACAACCTACATTCAAAGATCTACAAGAATCCTATATTAATTTCGTGAATCAAGAACATGGAAATCTGACCTCTAAGCAATTGCAGTAGCAGAATCGCGAGTTTTGAGCTGTGAAAGATGAAAACAGAAACTCTACAAGGTCCAGGTTGATGAATGGATGGATGATTTCAGTTCAATTATGCTCCATTTTGTTCTAATCACCAACTGCCATGAGAGAAGCTTGGATGCAACAGTCACGATTTCCTCAATGATCTTCCAATCTTTACTTCAACAGATGCTCAAAAGTTCATGTAGATGGAGATTCAAGCAAGCACGAGGCAAAGGCAATGTGAAATTGGATGAACAAAGTGCAAAAAAGTGTGAGAAAAATTGAGAGAACTTTGATGAATTTTCTGTTAGATCTGAAAATGTGATTGTGATTATGTGAAACAGTTACAATTAATGCTTTATATGATGTACTAATCCAATTTGTTAATCAAGATTAAGCAAATTCAAGTGGATTAGCAAAATGCAATTTCATGTAATTTGGCCAAAATGACCTTTTCCAAATGCAGCCAATGTAACAGTGCAAATGCAATTAGGACAAGTCACATTTTCTGTTTATGATGTGTTAGAAATGGTTTGGAGTAAAAATTACATGTATTTTTCAAAAACACCTTTTTTCCCACCAAAATGCAAATTAGTTCACTTGAAAAATGCCATTTTGATGTGTTGATTTTTGATGAAATATGATGATGCATCATGAAAGTACATGTCAAATGTGACTTGCTCAAAAAAGAATCACCCAATTTGGCCTTTCCATTCAAAAGTTATGGCACTTTGAATTTCAACTTTTTCTGAAAATGATTTGATCATAACTTGCCAACCACACATGAGAAATGAGTGTTCTTGGACTTTTTGGAAAGGTGAGAACAAGATCTTCAACTTTTATGTTGGACAAAATTCCATTTGAAGCTTTTATGATGAAGTAATTTTGAGGAGAAGAACTTTCCATTTTTGGCAGTTTCCAATTACAGGTCACCTGCTATTTTTGGAAACTTTTGATCTGACTTCAAATTCTTCAATCTTGGTCTTTGGTATGTCAAATGAGACTTGTATGGACATGAGTGAAGCCTTTCAAACCAACTCTCACCTTCAAATCCATGAATTGTGGCACAGTTGACCACAGTTGACCACAGTTGACTTTCTAGGGTTTCTGATGAAATTCAGCTTGACTGTTGAGCTTTGATCATCCAATCTTTGGCCAAACCACTTCAAAATGATCCTTGAATCATATGAGCTAGATAAACCAACCCTAGGGCTTTGTTTCAAAGGAAATTGCACTTGCTTGCTTGATTGACTGATTCTCCTAATCAGTTGACCTAATCTGTCTGAATGACTTGCACTTGGGCAGATAGCAATGCAATGTAATGCAATGGACTATGTTATGTTAATGACCTAATGATGAAAATGTAAGTACAAAATGTAGGTGCAAATTTGAGGTGCTACAGCTGCCCCTATTCAATCAACTGGGAACCCGAAAGGATGAGAGCAACGACTGTCAGACTTTCAGGGTAAACAGGGATTGAATACCAAGAACCGTAGAAATTTGCACACTGCTGGGAATTCACCAACGGAAACGTCCATTGGGATCTGATATTTATTTTTGGTATTGATTTTTTCCTTCAAAGGGTAAAGTTACCTCCCGACATCGAACGACGATGAATGGGAACAGAACTCACAACTAGATGCCAACGGACAACTAGGAAAAACTCAGCGTTTACCAAGACCAACGGAGAGGTAAATCAAACTGGAGACGACTAGGAAAAACTCAGCGTTTACCAAGACCCACGGAGAGGTAAATCAAACTGGGGACGACCAGGAAAAACTCGACGTTTACCAAAACCAACGGAGAGGTAGATCAACTGGAGACGACCAGGAAAACTCGACCAGACGTCAACGGACGAAAGGGAGACTCGACGTTTATCGACACCAACGGAGAAGGAGAATCAACTGGAGACGACCAGGAAAAATCGACCAGACGTCAACGGACGAAAGGGAGACTCGACGTTTATCGACACCAACGGAGAAGGAGAATCAACTGGGGACAACCAGGAAAACTCGACCAGACGCCAACGGACGAAAGGGAGACTCGACGTTTATCGACACCAACGGAGAAGGAGAATCAACTGGGGACGACCAGGAAAACTCGACCAGACGTCAACGGACGAAAAGGAGACTCGACGTTTATCGACACCAACGGAGAAGGAGAATCAACTGGGGACGACCAGGAAAACTCGACCAGACGTCAACGGACGAAAGGGAGAAACCACTTCACTGAGGAAGGGTACAACAACCTGAAACCAAATAGGACGTCACCGACGACTCTACTGGGGATTCTGGCTGAGAATCAACCAGACATTAACGAATGACTGGGAATAGGGTATACAATCACACGTCAACAGACGAGTGAGAAAAACTCAACGTTTATCGAAACCAACGGAGAGGTAAATCCGCATGGGGAAAAGTACAACTAGACGTCATAGGACGACTAGGAAAAACTCGACGTTTATCGACACCAACGGAGAGGAGGAAACTCTGAGGGGAACCATCTGGTTTTACCAAATGATCTGTGGGGAATAAGCAACTATACGTCAACGGACGCATAGGAAGAACTCGACGTTTATCGACACCAACGGAAAGGAGGATATTTCTGGGGATAATGAACACAACCGAATCATCGACGGATGATCGGGAAAAACTCGACGTTTATCGACACCAACGGAGAGGAGGAAACTTAATCAAGGAAGGAGGGACGACGTTACGAACATCGAAAGATGATGTTTACCGACATCAAAGAAGACCAGACACTACGCATGACTGGGAAAGCACCGAAACATGTGAAGGTGAGAAAAACAAGAAAGGGGGGGTTTGAATTGTTTGGAAAAATAAGCGCTTTTCAAAATGAAAACCACACAATGATTTTATACTGGTTCGCTTATAACACAAAGCTACTCCAGTCCACCCGGCCAAGGTGATTTCGCCTTCAACAAGGACTTAATCCACTAATCTTGAAAGATTACAAACAACGTCTAAGATAAAAATCTCTTAGCCCTCTCAAGTATACAGACTACACAGAGTCACTTGAGGAAATCAACAAACAATATATGAAAGATTAATGTAATCTAGAATGCTTCTAAGAAAGCAAGTATTACAAAATTAAGAACAAGAGTTTTTCACGTAATAAGCAAAAGCTTCGTGAAGATAGAGAGCAAGAGTGTTTTTCTTGTTGATGTTTCAGTATGATTTTTCCTCGTATGTGTGTAGTTGAAATGTTGATTTGCAATCCTTTATATAGATCAATGAAGTAGTAGTTGAAACTGATGGATATTGAGATGAAGTTACGCCATCACATAAATAGCTTCTGCAGGATGACTTTTTCTTCTTGAAATGACTACTTACCACAAGTAGTATTTTCTTTATTGAAATTGGAGATTAACGTCTCTTTCTCAATTAGGAAATCCATTTGCAAATCTTTACTTGACTTCAACGTTACTCTTTCATGATTAGCAATTCCATGCTCAGAGTATTTGTGTATCTGGAGAATCTTGGAATCTTGCTTCTGATGTTTTAATCTCTTGTGAGTTCTGATGGATTCTTCAGATAGTGCCAAGAGCTTCTGATGTTAGACAAACCTTTGTTCAGAGTCAGAACTTCTAGAGCTTACTACTTGTCCAGATGCTTCTGATACTTTGATGTTTTGCTCAGAGTTAGAACTTCTTGAGCTTGTTTCTACTTCAGAGCTTCTGATCATTTGATAATATGCTTCTGATCTGATACTCTATCTGATGACATCATCAGATTTCTTACTTCTTTCTTTAGAACCCTGCACACTTAGAAACTTTTCGTTAGGGTGCCATTTTTGGTTTCATCCTTTGTTATCATCAAAATCAAGGAATCTGTTGTAGAACAATTTTTGTTCTTACAATCTCCCCATTTTTGATGATGACAAAACAACTTAAATTAGCAGATGAAACATGAATAAAATTAGATCAGATAGACAGAAGCTCCCCCTGAGATAATGCTAGGGAGTTCAGAAGTTCTTACCAGAGTTTCTTAAGTAAGGAGGTTTCTGAAGTTCTCTGCAATTTCTTAAGTCCAAGTTAGATAATTTTATTTATATGAAAAATATGTTGCAGAATGCTTAAGGTTTTAGACAATATTTTCATCAGAGCTAATAATTACTTCTCCCCCTTTTTGTCAGAATCAAAAAGACATAGGAAAAAAGTAAAGAGAAAATAAATAAAGAGAAAAACTTGAAATTCATAGATAGAAGCACAAAGGCAACAAACAAAACATCAGATTCAAAAGGAACAAGAAAAAACATCAGATCCAAAAGAAGACAGAAGCAAAAAAAATAGGCAAGCAAAAAAAAATAAATCCTAAGTGCCTAAGGGTTCGGAGGCGGAGGCATTCTCTGAAGCAGCATTGCAAGCATGTTCTGGATGTTGTCGTTGACAGTGTCTTGCTTGTCCATTCTGGCCCGGAGTTCATTCTGATCTTGCTTGAGTTCTTTCAGAGTCTGAAGAACCATAGGAATCACAGAAGATGACTCCCCCAGAGTCAGAGCTTGCTGAGCTTCAGCTTCAGCAGCAGCTTGAGCTTCTGCATCTGCCAGAGCCTTTGCTTCAGCTTCCTTTTGCCTTAGGATTTCAGCTTCCTTAGCAAGTCTTTCTTCTTCTATCCTTCTTGCTTCTTCTGCTTCTCTTGCAATTCTCTCTTCCTCCAGCCTTCTGGCTTCAGCCTCTCTGGCAAGTCTCTCCTGTAGTCTTGCCTCAGCATTTCTGATGTAGTCATTTCTGACTTGTTCAGATATGCTCTTCAGCCTAAAGGACTCATATGTCATCCAGCCAATGACTCTGTTCCAGTGTGTCCTTACAGATTCAGGATCATCACTGATTTCAGAGTTAGTGACCAGAGAATCAACCTTTTGAGCTGAAGCCTCTGCAATCATAAAGATGGCTTCCTTAAGGGTAGGTTTAGAAAGCTTAGGTTCAGGTTCTGGTTCAGAGGTGTGAGGTGGAGAGTTTGGAGGGCTGAGATTTAAAGTGAGAGGTTCTGGTTCAATTTCTGGTTCAGGTTGAGGTTCAGAAGATTGGGGTGAGGCGTAAAGAGGGTTTAAGTCTAAGGGTTCTGATTCTGCTTCAGGTGCAGCGGAGATGTTTGGTGGGGTGATATCAGAAGTGGGATGGTCAGAGGGTTGGTTTTCAGAAGGTATGGTGGTTGTTTGTTGTGGTGGAGGTGAAGTTACTTCAGATTGTGTTTGTGTTTGTTGTGAAGCAAGTCTATGAGCATAAAGTGTGGCTATGGTTGGGGATTCAGGGTCAGAAAATTCAGGGTCAGATGAGACAGAAACATATGGGGGTGATTCTGGCATTGAGGATGATGAAGATGAAGTGCTTTGGTGAGTTTGTGCAGGTTTAGAGGGAGGTATGAAGGTGCGGGCTATATTTAGAACTGGTGTAGGTTGGGAGGTTCTGGTGATTGCGGGTGAAATATCAGAGGTGGTATAAATGGGTTGAGAGGAGAGAGGGTTAGAGGAAGCCATCATAAATTCAGAGGTAACAGGAGGAACAGACTTACCAGTTGAGATATTCAGAGGCGCTGAAGATTTGCTTCCAGAAGTTTCTCCGAGTCTGGCCTTCTTTGCCTGAGATGCTACCTTCTTTTCAGAAAGACCTCTCTTGTATCTGACGAAGTCTTCTTCAGAGTCCAGACAGTCATCGAGGCTGAAATCAGAGACATCAACACCTTCTTCCAGCAGACGATGAAGATAGATAGCTACAGCGTCTCTAGGTTCATTCTTGAAAAATCTGGCAAGGCCATGAGGCATCTTCCTCTGATCTTTTAAACTATCCCAGGTTGTTTCCAGAGTTGGCCTAACTAGAATTTTCTTTATAATCCCCATACTCTTGAGGTTTCTGGCATTCAGAGGCTTCCCCATATCAATTGCCAGATCATCCATCAGCTTGGTCTTTTCCAGCTCGTCTACCAGTCCATGCTCAATGAAGACGTCAGATAGCAATCTTCCCAGAGGAATGTAGGATCTGGGCTTCATATTGTTTCTGGTTTCTCTGACTGAATCTCTCAGATATCTGAAGAGGAGAGCAGGGAGGCAGATCTTTATACCCTTCTGAATGCAGTACAGAATGCATTTCTGGTCTGCATTGATATAATCAGAAGAGTTAGAGGCTGGACGATGGTGAATTGTTCCCAGAATAATCTTCAGCCACACTCTGAGGTTCTGGTGTAGCTCTTTGTTCTTAGAGGGGTTTCCTTCAACGTTGGGTTTGAAGATTGTTGGGTTGATGACTTCAGTGATGCGCTTTGACCTAGGAGGAATGTTGTAAATCCTTTTTCCTCCACTTTGCTCCATATTCAACAAGGAAGCAATAGACGCTTCAGTAATAACAATCTTCACCCCCAGAACATATGAGACGATGAAGTTGTCATCTGCATCAGCATGTCTCCAGAACTCCTTGACTAGAAGTGGGTAAATAGGACCATACAGCCTTTGGAAATAGTTCTCCCACCCTTGTTGACGAAGTTCTCCAGTTAGATCAACGCCATTTCTTCTTAAATTGTCGAAATCAACCAACGATTCACACAGCACGTCCAAACCTTCAAAAGGAGTTGAAAGGTTGATATGGCGTTCACGGTCAAGAACGTGGGGTTCTTTGTAGACAGGGGTGATGGTGACGCCTGTAACGGTTGGAGTTTGAGTGTTTGAGGTTTGGGGATTAGAACTTGATTCCATCTGTTGAGAGAAGTTAAAAACTTCTTGTTGTTGAGCATCCATGAAGAAGAAGAAGAAGATTGATGAAGAACTTGCAGAGAATGCTTCGAAAGAGGGTTTAGGGTTTTAGAGTGAGTGAGAGTGATAAGTGTGAAAAGTGAGAGAAAGTGTTTATATACTCTAAGTAAACACATGCAAAACGACACACATCCCAGCGTTAGCACAAAAATCAAAATAGCACGTTTGGGGGGAAAAATGATTACAGCTAATAAATGAATGTCTAATCCCAACAGTACGCACACTGCTCTAGGAGATTTCAAACGTTCTGACCTTTGATTTCTTTTGACAGCTGTCTAGAAGTTCTAGGGTTAGACGCTTAGAGCTCCACGTGTTGGTGTATCTGATCTTCAGGAATACCAAAGGATTGGTTTCTGAAGATTTCTAACTCAGATATCTTCTTAACTTGGTAGAAGTATCAGAGTCAGAGGCAGAAATACATTTGTTTACATCAGAGTCTCACTTTACTTTTTCAGAGCCATACTTCATTCTGGGCAATTTTGAATGTTCAGATTTTTTAAGATAAAAAGAAATCTATCTTCAGCTAGAGGCTTAGTAAAGATATCTGCCCATTGATGTTCTGTATCAATGAACTTCAAAGTTACTATCCCTTTCTGAACATAGTCTCTGATAAAATGATGTTTTATTTCTATGTGTTTGGCTCTGGAATGTAGAATGGGATTCTTGCTTAAACAAATAGCAGCAGTATTATCACAAAAGATAGGAATGTTACTCTCAAAGATTTGCAGATCTTCTAACTGATGCTTCATCCAGAGCATCTGAGTTGTGCACAGTGACGCTGAGATATATTCTGCTTCTGCAGTTGATAGAGCAATAGTTGACTGTCTTTTGCTAGCCCAGGAGATCAGATTGTTTCCCAGAAGCTGGCAATTTCCAGAAGTGCTTTTTCGTTCTATTCTATCTCCTGCATAATCTGCATCACAATAACCCGAGAGTCTATACTCTGATGTTTTCTCATACATCAGGCCCAGGTTAGGAGTTCCTTTCAGATACTTAAGAATTCTCTTAACTGCTGTTAAATGAGATTCTCTAGGATCTGATTGGAATCTGGCACAAAGACAGACACTAAAGAGAATATCAGGACGAGTAGCAGTCAGATAGAGAAGAGAGCCTATCATACCTCGATAGAACTTCTGACAAACCTTGTTGCTTACCTCTTCCTTTTCCAGAATGCAAGTTGGGTGCATGGGAGTTTTTGCAGAGTTGCATTCTGTCATGTCAAACTTCTTCAGAACATCTTTAATATATTTACTTTGATGGACGTACGTGACTTCTGGGGTTTGATTAATTTGAATTCCCAGAAAGAACTTTAGTTCTTGCATTAAACTCATCTCAAATTCTGCCTGCATTAACTTAGAAAATTCTTGGCAAACAGAGATATTAGCAGAACCAAAAATAATATCATCAACATAAATCTGGCATATCATGAGATCATTATTAAGGTTTTTACAGAAGAGTGTAGAATCAACTTTCCCTCTGATAAAATTTTGTTCCAGAAGAAAATTGCTTAAACGTTCATACCAAGCTATGGGAGCTTGTTTAAGTCCATATAAGGATTTTTTAAGCTTAAAAACATGTTCTGGAAAATTTGAATTTTCAAAACCTGGAGGTTGATTGACATACACTTCTTCTGAAATATAACCATTAAGAAATGCACTCTTGACATCCATTTGATATAATTTGATAGAGTGATTAATAGCAAAAGATACAAGAAGACGAATAGATTCTAACCTCGCGACTGGAGCAAAGGTTTCATTATAGTCAATACCTTCTTGTTGACTGTAACCTTGAGCTACCAGTCGAGCTTTGTTTCTGACAACTTCTCCTTTCTCGTTCAGCTTGTTTCTGAAAACCCATCTGGTTCCAATGACATGAGTGCCTCTGGGTTTAGGAACGAGATCCCAGACATCATTCTTTGAGAATTGATCCAATTCTTCTTGCATAGCTGCCACCCAGTCGTTATCCTGAAGTGCTTCATCACAAGACGTAGGCTCAATCAGAGACACTAGTCCCAGAGGAATATCTTCAGAAGTTCTGAAGGTAGATCTGGTTCTGACAGGTTCGTCCTTGTTTCCCAGAATCAAATCTTCAGACACATTAATACGACTTTTGACTTTCTTTGGGATTTCTGGAGATTTTATTTCTTCAGAGTTCTGAGTGACAGTTGCTTCTGGAGTTTTACCAGATTCTACAAGAGTGATTTCCAAATCTGCAAACTTTTCAACTAGCTTTGACTTTTCAGGGTCAAGCTTATCATCAAATCTGACATGAATTGATTCTTCCACAATTTTGGTTTCTGTGTTGTATACTCTGTAGCCTTTAGAGCGTTCTGAGTATCCTAACATAATACCTTTCTGTGCTTTGGAATCAAACTTGTTCAGATGTTCTTTAGTATTTAATATAAAGCAAGAGCATCCAAAAGGATGAAAATATGAGATGTTGGGTTTTCTTCCTTTACACAATTCATAGGGAGTCTTTTCTAGAATAGGTCTTATAGAGATTCTATTCTGAATGTAACACGCTGTATTTACAGCTTCTGCCCAAAAGTGCTTAGCTACATTAGTTTCATTGATCATGGTTCTGGCCATCTCTTGGAGTGTCCTATTCTTCCTCTCTACAACTCCATTTTATTGTGGAGTTCTAGGGCAGGAGAAATCATGGGATATTCCATTAGAATCAAATAATTCTTCAAAATCTTTATTTTCAAATTCTCCACCATGATCACTTCTGACTCTAATAATTTTAGAGTCAAATTCTTTTTGCACTTTGGAACAGAAACTGGTGAATACAGAGTGAGACTCACTCTTGTGCTTTAGGAATTTTACCCATGTCCAGCGACTGTAATCATCAACAATGACTAGTCCATACTTCTTTCCATTAACTGATGTTGTTTTCACAGGACCAAATAAGTCAATGTGAAGAAGCTCCAGAGGCTTAGAGGTAGAAACAACATTTTTCTTTTTAAAAGTTGTTTTTGAAAATTTTCCTTTCTGACAAGCTTCACACAGAGCATCTGAAGAAAACTTCAGTTTAGGTAGGCCTCTGACTAACTCGAGTTTAGTTAGCTGAGAAAGTTTCCTCATGCTAATGTGGCCCAAGCGTCTATGCCATACCCATTGCTCTTCGTGAACTGACATTAGACATTTAACATTTTGATCTTTTAAATCAGAAAGATTTATTTTGTAAATGTTGTTTTTCCTCTTGCCTGTGAAAAGGACAGAACCATCGTTCTGATTAATGGCTTTACATGTTTTTTGATTGAAGATTACATCATAACCGTTATCACTTAATTGACTTATGGATAACAAGTTATGCATTAATCCTTCTACATAAAGAACATCAGATATAGAGGGAAGAGTACCATTACCAATAGTTCCGGAGCCTCTGATCCTTCCTTTCTGATCTCCTCCGAAACCTACGAATCCAGCATCTTTAAGTTCCAGGCTTTGGAACATAGACTTTCTTCCCGTCATGTGTCGCGAGCATCCAGAGTCCAGGTACCATGACTGGTGTCTGAACTTTGCTGCATAGGATATCTGCAACATAGATAATCTTATCTTTCGGTACCCAGAATCTCTTGGGTCCTTTTAGATTAGTTTTCCCAGAGTTTCTTATAACTTTGGGTCTTCTAGCATTTTTAAATTTGTGTTCTTGTGTGTGTGTGTAGTGATATGAAAAAGGAGATTTAATTTGGTCACTGGTAGAAGTTTTATCTTCCTTAGGATCATAACCAATTCCCCTTCTATTGTTCTGACTTACTCCATAAATCATGGATGCCATAATACTCCTATCTATCCCATTCTTCAGAAATTCTTGAAAGGCTTCTTCATATTTATAAATAATTTTATTTGAAGTTTGTGGTGCTTGAGATAACGTTTCTTCTAATTCTGAGCTTTTGTTTTTGCTTCATCTCTTTCTAACATTAAAGATTTGATTGTATCTTCTTGTGATAGAATTGTTATCTCAAGTTCACTACACTCTTCAAATTTTACTTTAAGACAGCCTTTAATATTTTTAAACTTTTGTTTTAATTTCTGATAAGAGGTAAGAGTTTCTGACAAACATGATTCTAAGTCAGATCGAGAAAGTTCAGAAAATACCTCTTCAGATTCTTCATCTGAGCTGCTGGATGTGGTAGCCATAAGTGCTACGTTGGCCTGTTCATCAGAGTCAGATTCTGATGATCCAGATTCACTATCATCCCAGGTAGCCATCAGTCCTTTCTTTGTTTTGAAGGTGTTTTTCTTGAAGCTTTCTTTCCTAGGGTTGTCTTTCTTCAACTTGGGGCATTCATTTCTGTAATGACCTGTTTCTTTACATTCATAACAGGTAATATCTTTGTTAGCTTTACCTTTTGAAGTTGACTCTGATCGATCCCCTCTGGGTCTTGGTCTTCTGAAGTTGTTGTTCCTCTTTTTCCAGAGTTGCTTAACTCTTCTGGTTAGTAGGGACAACTCTTCTTCATCATCAGAGTCTTCAGGTTTAGAGTCGTCAGTATCTTCAGTTTCTGCCTGGAGAGCTTTGGTTCTGTCAGGTTTCCGCCTTTCAGATCTGGACTTTAGCGCTATGGACTTGTTCCTTTTCTGAGGTTCATCCTCCTCTAGTTCTATCTCATGACTTCTGAGAGAACTAACAAGTTCTTCAAGGCTGATATTGTTCAGATCCTTTGACAGCTTCAGAGCAGTAACCATAGGTCTCCATTTCTTTGGCAGACTTCTGACTATCTTCTTAACATGATCTGCAGTCGTGTATCCTTTGTCTAGCACTTTAAGACCTGCAATAAGAGTTTGAAATCTAGAAAACATAGCCTCTATAGCTTCGTCATCTTCCATTTTGAAGGCTTCATATTTCTGGATAAGCGCCAGAGCCTTCGTCTCCTTGACTTGGGAGTTTCCTTCATGGGTCATCTTCAGAGAGTCAAGTATATCTTTGGCTGTCTCTCTGTTGGTGATCTTTTCATATTCGTTGTATGATATAGCATTTAGAAGTATTGTTCTGGCCTTGTGGTGATTTTTGAAGACACGTTTCTGATCTTCTGACATCTTACTTCTGGGAACTTCAGCTCCATTTAAGACTGGAGGTGTGTATCCATCTGTGACAATGTCCCAGAGGTCAGCATCATAACCCAGAAAGAAACTTTCGATTCTATCTTTCCAGTAATCAAATTTTTCTCCATCAAAAACAGGAGGCTTGGCATTGTAAGAATCTCTTTCATTTGAGTGGGCCATTGTTTTTCTCGTACTGGATCTCTCTACACGGTTAAGTGTTTGATTAGAAAATCAATAACAGAGCCGGAGCTCTGATACCAATTGAATGTGAGAAAAACAAGAAAGGGGGGGGGGGGTTTGAATTGTTTGGAAAAATAAGCGCTTTTCAAAATGAAAACCACACAATGATTTTATACTGGTTCGCTTATAACACAAAGCTACTCCAGTCCACCCGGCCAAGGTGATTTCGCCTTCAACAAGGACTTAATCCACTAATCTTGAAAGATTACAAACAACGTCTAAGATAAAAATCTCTTAGCCCTCTCAAGTATACAGACTACACAGAGTCACTTGAGGAAATCAACAAACAATATATGAAAGATTAATGTAATCTAGAATGCTTCTAAGAAAGCAAGTATTACAAAATTAAGAACAAGAGTTTTTCACGTAATAAGTAAAAGCTTCGTGAAGATAGAGAGCAAGAGTGTTTTTCTTGTTGATGTTTCAGTATGATTTTTCCTCGTATGTGTGTAGTTGAAATGTTGATTTGCAATCCTTTATATAGATCAATGAAGTAGTAGTTGAAACTGATGGATATTGAGATGAAGTTACGCCATCACATAAATAGCTTCTGCAGGATGACTTTTTCTTCTTGAAATGACTACTTACCACAAGTAGTATTTTCTTTATTGAAATTGGAGATTAACGTCTCTTTCTCAATTAGGAAATCCATTTGCAAATCTTTACTTGACTTCAACGTTACTCTTTCATGATTAGCAATTCCATGCTCAGAGTATTTGTGTATCTGGAGAATCTTGGAATCTTGCTTCTGATGTTTTAATCTCTTGTGAGTTATGATGGATTCTTCAGATAGTGCCAAGAGCTTCTGATGTTAGACAAACCTTTGTTCAGAGTC
Organism: Lathyrus oleraceus; assembly: GCF_024323335.1. Taxonomy (NCBI): domain Eukaryota; kingdom Viridiplantae; phylum Streptophyta; class Magnoliopsida; order Fabales; family Fabaceae; genus Lathyrus; species Lathyrus oleraceus. The sequence continues at coordinate 126,924,063 of NC_066579.1, forward strand.
AGAACTTCTAGAGCTTACTACTTGTCCAGATGCTTCTGATACTTTGATGTTTTGCTCAGAGTTAGAACTTCTTGAGCTTGTTTCTACTTCAGAGCTTCTGATCATTTGATAATATGCTTCTGATCTGATACTCTATCTGATGACATCATCAGATTTCTTACTTCTTTCTTTAGAACCCTGCACACTTAGAAACTTTTCGTTAGGGTGCCATTTTTGGTTTCATCCTTTGTTATCATCAAAATCAAGGAATCTGTTGTAGAACAATTTTTGTTCTTACAATCTCCCCCTTTTTGATGATGACAAAACAACTTAAATTAGCAGATGAAACATGAATAAAATTAGATCAGATAGACAGAAGCTCCCCCTGAGATAATGCTAGGGAGTTCAGAAGTTCTTACCAGAGTTTCTTAAGTAAGGAGGTTTCTGAAGTTCTCTGCAATTTCTTAAGTCCAAGTTAGATAATTTTATTTATATGAAAAATATGTTGCAGAATGCTTAAGGTTTTAGACAATATTTTCATCAGAGCTAATAATTACTTCTCCCCCTTTTTGTCAGAATCAAAAAGACATAGGAAAAAAGTAAAGAGAAAATAAATAAAGAGAAAAACTTGAAATTCATAGATAGAAGCACAAAGGCAACAAACAAAACATCAGATTCAAAAGGAACAAGAAAAAACATCAGATCCAAAAGAAGACAGAAGCAAAAAAAATAGGCAAGCAAAAAAAATAAATCCTAAGTGCCTAAGGGTTCGGAGGCGGAGGCATTCTCTGAAGCAGCATTGCAAGCATGTTCTGGATGTTGTCGTTGACAGTGTCTTGCTTGTCCATTCTGGCCCGGAGTTCATTCTGATCTTGCTTGAGTTCTTTCAGAGTCTGAAGAACCATAGGAATCACAGAAGATGACTCCCCCAGAGTCAGAGCTTGCTGAGCTTCAGCTTCAGCAGCAGCTTGAGCTTCTGCATCTGCCAGAGCCTTTGCTTCAGCTTCCTTTTGCCTTAGGATTTCAGCTTCCTTAGCAAGTCTTTCTTCTTCTATCCTTCTTGCTTCTTCTGCTTCTCTTGCAATTCTCTCTTCCTCCAGCCTTCTGGCTTCAGCCTCTCTGGCAAGTCTCTCCTGTAGTCTTGCCTCAGCATTTCTGATGTAGTCATTTCTGACTTGTTCAGATATGCTCTTCAGCCTAAAGGACTCATATGTCATCCAGCCAATGACTCTGTTCCAGTGTGTCCTTACAGATTCAGGATCATCACTGATTTCAGAGTTAGTGACCAGAGAATCAACCTTTTGAGCTGAAGCCTCTGCAATCATAAAGATGGCTTCCTTAAGGGTAGGTTTAGAAAGCTTAGGTTCAGGTTCTGGTTCAGAGGTGTGAGGTGGAGAGTTTGGAGGGCTGAGATTTAAAGTGAGAGGTTCTGGTTCAATTTCTGGTTCAGGTTGAGGTTCAGAAGATTGGGGTGAAGCGTAAAGAGGGTTTAAGTCTAAGGGTTCAGATTCTGCTTCAGGTGCAGCGGAGATGTTTGGTGGGGTGATATCAGAAGTGGGATGGTCAGAGGGTTGGTTTTCAGAAGGTATGGTGGTTGTTTGTTGTGGTGGAGGTGAAGTTACTTCAGATTGTGTTTGTGTTTGTTGTGAAGCAAGTCTATGAGCATAAAGTGTGGCTATGGTTGGGGATTCAGGGTACGGAACACCTGTCGAGTCGTCGAATAGCGGCATTCATCGTCCACCCACAGTGTCGTCTTTCTACTTTTGAGAACTCCCAGCCACGCCTGGACTTTTCTGGTTCATCCCACGAAGATCGAATTGCTGGGATTCATACAAACTTTCCAGTCCTTAGACTTTGAAGAGTTTTCTTGATTAGCTTTCAGGGATCGTCGTCACAACTCTGTCACGGGCTTTTCACCATTCGTCTATCCATTGCCCCTGGTCGGGTTCTGCAGGGATCTCTTTTGTCAAAAGGTTTCATATCACTACTTGCCAGCGAATGAAGATATCTCACAGTACTTGCACAAGAGATTGTTAGATAAAAGCGTGCCCCAGGCGTGCCCCATGTTTCAACATCTAGGTCGCTCAAACTTCCGAATATGATTTCCAGATTTCAATCATATAAGCATGCATCGGAAGGGACCTCTATGTTTCAAAATGCAAGTATTCTTATCAAAACGAATGGATGTTTTCGTAATCAAAGCGGTAATGAAAACAAAAACAAAACAATTTGACCGAACACGCACTTTATTGACTGAAACAAAAAGGATGGCTCAGAATTGAGCAACACACAGGAGGCAAACCCTGGAAAGAGGTGATTGCGCATAAAAGGAAAAAATCTATCCTAATGGCAATGTGAAACCGTGATCTCATCAGGTTCCAACTCGGTTACACCCCATATGTCCTCAAGACTTTCCGCACTCTCGGCCTTCTGAACAAGACGCTTCCAATCGACCTCTGTAGGAGACTAGCTGTGATGTCTTAACCAAAGCACGCACGATCATGCTAGACGCAGTTGTTCGTTTCAATCCCTCTTTTGCCTGGACCGCCCTTTCGGGTTTTCAATCCACCGGGATACCCATTTTTGCCCAAGTCGCCCTTGTGGGGTTTTCGACTTGCCGGGTGTACAGTTTTTTCTTTTATTATCCCTAACTTTTTCCCGAACCCTTTCTCTTTTTTCTTGGTTTGCCGGGATGCCCCTCTTTTTCCTGGACTCTTTTATTCTTTTTTTCCAGCGGGTCTCTTTTTACGAAGTATCTTTTAACTGCGTCCGCACTCAGGGGACAGAAAATCCTCATCATCCGTGGTTGTCAACAACAAGGCTCTATCAGAGGAGACCTTTGTGACCACGAACGAACATTCATAACTGCTTATCCACTTGCCCCATGATCGGCTTGAGGAGGAAGGATCCTTTTCAACACCACATCTCTTCCATGCTACCCACGAGGTCGCACTTCTCGGTTAACAACACGCTTCATTTGCTGGGTACAACTGCCCCATGACAAGTAACTGTCAGCCGCTTTTCCTCAATCAGGCTCAACGCGTCATACTGAGTCCTCATCCACTCGCCCTTTACTAACTTCTCATCCATCCGGACTCTCCACAATGAGATCTAACCTCCAGCAGGCAATATCACTTCCATCCCATACTGAATGAGGAAGGCGCTGCCCCAGTAGATGCACGTACCGACGTACGACACTCAGGATACCAACTTCGTACTCAGCCACCATCGTTGGTGCGTTCAAATGTTATCGGGGAAGCACTAGCTCATTCACTTTAAACTCTCCCCATCAGACATCAGAATCCGTTCGGATTCAGGGTCAGGCCCCTCCTCCGGGATCGGTCACTCTCAATCTTTCGATTTGAGTACCTCGAGATGTCCTCATCAGGGACTTCAGACTTCCTTGGTTGAGAATCATCAATGGGTTGTTGGGCGAGATAACCATACAATACCCTCCTCTTGATTGCTTTCTGGGAGGTATACTGAATATTGTATTCAGTTGACACCATTTGCCCTCTCGCAACCCGTCAGTTCAACGCTATCTCCTCGAGCACATACTTGATCAGATCCATTTTGGACATCCACAAGGTGGTATGAACCAGCATACACTGTCTCAGTCGGCGAGCAGCCTACGCCAAAGTACATCAAGTTTTCTCGAGCAGTGAATGTATTGTTTCACAGTCGATAAACTTTTTGCTTAGGTAAATTGCATGCTCTTTTCGACAAGACTAGTCGTGCTGACACAATACACCTCCTAGACCCCTTGAGGCCTGACAAGTACCAAATTAACAGTTGTTTCTTCCCCAGAAGGTATCAGAATCAGAGGTTCCTGCAACTTGTTCTTTTTGTTTTTCAAATGCCCCTTGGCAATTATTATTCCACCTGACCGTTTGATTTCTTTCTTTTTTTTTTCGTTTTTGGTTCAGGCGTTTCTTGTACTGTTCTTTCTTTTCTTTTTTCTTTCTTTTTTCTTTTTCTTTCTTTTGTTTTTTTTTTGTTTTTTTTTTGCAGGATCAACCTCGATTCCTCTTTCATTCACAACATGCCTCGGCAGCTTGCTGGACAGCACTCCATAAGTGTGCTAATTCGACTCAACAGTATGAGTTATCTCAAACCGGTCAAACAACTTGATCAAGTCTACCGGATGCCCCTCTTCTGCTTGGGACTTTGCCATCATGTCATCAACATGGCATTTGCTTTCACGATGAGTCATATCATGAAACAAAGTCACCGTAGCCCTTTGATCCGTGGCATCGGCCTTCTTCTTCACCTTATAACAAGAAGGTACTCCCTGTGTGATGGACATGGCTTACTTTATATCATCTGGCGACAATTCCACTTGACTTTGGCCAGAAAGCCATCCATGAAGGTAAACACTGAGACTTGAGCTGTACTATCAACCAATACATCCATGTGAAGTACCGGGAATTCATCTTTCGAACTAGCTCTATTCACGTCTCAGCAGTCCACACCCATTCTCATCTTTCAGCACCGGTTTCCGCTTCACTGGAGGACAGTCTTCTTTTCATGGTAGCTCGTGCCCCCAACATGGGTATTCCACCCTGGTGTATTCTGATACAACCAGGCGAAAATATCAACCTGCTCTTTCAACAGGGCTACCATTCTGTTCTCGACTCGCCTCTAAAGCGGCCTCAACTTTCATCTCCCTTCTGACCTCGGCGGTACTTGGGATGACAATCTTGACTCGCTCCTCGTGTGGTTGAATCACCTTCTCCTCTTGTCTTAACAACCTGGCTAGTTCCAGCAGATCACAATCTTCTTCGCCTTCTTCTTCGGCATGATAGATCGGATTGTCGAAGTCATACAGAGGTGTAACCAAATTGTTATCGATGAGATCAAGAGGATAATCACTTTTGAGGTCGGGACCAAATGAATCAAAAGGAAAGAGGATGAAAAACATTGCCATTTTTTATTTTTTTTAAAACTACAAAAAATGAAAAACAGGGAACACCGCTTTTAATCACAAAAACATCCATTTATTACTGATGCAAAATGTTGCAAAATGAAACACATGAGGTGGCCCTTACAATGGACCAGTACGTTTCGGGCAAAACGTATGGCTTTCATGCAAACAACATTAAACACAGAAATACTACTCTTCCGGATGAGCGACAATGATGTTTTTGGAGGCCTTCCAGTTGCCTGGTACGCACGACTTTATCCACAGCTCTAGCTCGCGGTCGCGGTCGATCTCTTCACTCACTGAACAAGCATGATCAGAATCCAGCATTCCTGCACTGACAAAGATGTACGGTGGACGACGTCCTCTGTTTGGTCTAAACGACTCTTGATCTGGATAACCAAACCCAAACATGTCTGCCTTTACCACTATGTCAATGACTCTCCCCCAGCCTTGGGCCTCTTGATTCTTCACCACCTCTAGAGCTTGTTTATAAGAAGAAATGGACAGCTTCTTCTCTTTCTTGACAACAAGAGCGCTCTCCACCTGGACGGTTTCGATTGCTTGACTGGGTGTTTCAAATTTTCCACTGTCCATTTCTACTTCTATCATCTTCTGGGTCGTGTCTCTCATCAATACACACCCCTCTGTGGTGACGGCCACACAACAATTATCAACAACAGGGAAAGCTCCATCCTGCATCAGAGGTTTTGGGACCACAGACATTGGAACTTTTAACCGATCTTCCTCAGTCACCCCCATTCCTTTCTTGACCTTTTTCACCATCTTCATCTTTACAGGACCCTTCCTGGGTACAGGGTTTACATCCCCCTCCATGATCTGTGCCAAGCTGATGGTCTTGGAGTCCACCATGTCCTGGATGACATGCTTGAAAGCCCTATAACCCTCAATACTGTGTCCGGGTGCCTCAGAATGGAACTCGCACCTGGCATTCTCATCATAGTGTGCAAGCCTCTTCTGCCGCTCTATGGGAATCAATATCCTTGTCCGGACTAACCCCAAATCCCTCAATCTCCTGAATAGAAGGGTGTAGGTCACAGGTGGTTCCTCAAACTGACGATCCTCCTTTTTCTTCTTCACTTGGCTCCTAGCTCTCGGTGCCTTCTGTTGAGGTGGTGGTTGTTGCGGTGGTACAGGTGGATTACCAACAGGAGTGGTTATAGTGGTAGCATAAGGGTGATAACGATCCTTACTGCGTTCTTTCTTTGCTGGCACACCACTTGAGTCAACCTCTTTATCGAGCGGACCACTGCCAGAGAGTTTCTTTGCTACAGAGTCAGAGGGATTTGTCACTTCGGATGATGGAGCTTTTCCCTGAACTTTCTCCTTGATCATCCAGCCCTCAATCCTTTCCAATCTCTCGGTCATGGCTTTCTGCCCCAAGGCAAGCCCTTGCACAACACTGAACAAATCTCTCACCATCTCTTTCAGTTCGAGGATGTCGGCGTTGGAAGGATCCATCAGTTTGGATTTGTTACCTCTAACAGGATGTCTGAGCAGACGAGCTATACACGCTGGTTGACACCTACAAAACAGTAAATGGGTTAGTATGACTCACACATGCAATGTCTATCCGTACCAGGAATATCTGTCCTTTGATTCTAGCATCACAGAGACAAATAATTTTTCCTCAATAACATTCTGACATCTGGATGTCTCTCAACCAGAATCCTAATCAAAAAAATGGACTCTGAGTACGGATAGACATGGGTGGAATGCAGATGAATGCGAAATGAGACCGATGCAAATGCATGAATGCAGGTCACTGTGCCACCAAGTCATCTGAAGACCCATTCTCTGAACCAGTCACGGTCAACTGAGTCACCATAAATCCGACTTGGGGAGTTCCGAAATAAACGGAACTGGAGATTACATCACTATCATCACAGGAACATCCACTGAACGGATGACATCCAGATCCTCTGAACAGGTACTCTCAAATTCAACTCGGGGATCCGAAATAAACGGAACCCGCTGATAAACCACGGACAGAACTCCGGCGTCCCAGAAATAAATGTCCATAATTCACAGTCACCATCAGTACCAAGAGTCACCAACCAGTCACCAACAAGTCAGCAACAGTGCCTGTAATAATCATCCCCTCCCACTCATGGGTGTCATCTAGGCCAGGGTAAGGTCGAAAGAAACGCAACATAAATAACCTTTCGCAGAATACCATCATATACACACCCAAAGTATGTAACGATGATATCCCACCAGGGTCTGAACTGCTCGTGATGTCAATGTTCCGCTAAGTGGCGCACACCACCCGCTTCCCATGAATCACTCTATTCCTAGGTTTCCTAGATTGCACTCATAGCCTGGGTATTGGGCCTTTTACCTCGAGTAACTCCCACCCCCAAACAGAGAAACACAGTCAGCACAGCAGATGAATATGAATGAATGCAAACATTAATGCACACATTGAATGCAAACAGTAAATGAATGAATGCAATAAACAACAGCAAATAGCAACCAAAGCCCTAACCTAGAGAGCGCTAGGAGAGACTCGCTTAGGGAAGATGGACCAGCACAGGTCAACTTCTCGAGTTCCCCAGCAGAGTCGCCAGCTGTCGCATCACGCGAAAAACCGGCGGGAAACAAGAACAACAGAGCCGCCACCGTGCGTTATTTATCCCAAAAGAGGGAAAGGAAACGCTCAGAGTAAACCTGGAAAAAGAATGGTCTCGCGACCAAAGAGAATGGGATCGGGAGTCGGTTATGCGAAGGGAAGGTATTAGCACCCCTACGCATCCGTCGTACTCGACGGGATCCACGCACAATAGGAAGGAAAATGGTTGCTAAAAACACTGCTCACACACAGACACTGGCTGAAAGAGACACAAGAAAACAAACAAGACTGACTCGGCAGGATATCGCAACCTGGGCCTACTTAGTCTATCAAGCATAGACATCAGAGTCTAAGTAGTTCGGACTGGGGAAACGACACATGCTCGCAAGGATATCGCATCCTATGCATACGTATCTCCTTGGACGAAGGAGAATCAGAGCATCCGTAGCTCGGCTAACACGCACACAAAACAAACACGGGCAACCGTGGAATCCGAATGCCAATCGCTGGACTTACATCAGATTCCGAACCAAAACACCCCCACACTGGAAACCAGATGCCACTTGATGGACTTATACCGGACTCCAAGCACACAACAATAGGATACGGAATGCCAATCGCTGGGCTTACATCCATCTCCTGACACACACGAAGACAAAACAAAAAGACAGGCGCCCGGAGAGATCTGCTCATCTCCTGCCTACGTACCTCATCTGGTATGAGGATCAGGGCGGCGTAGTTCCCCTACGGAGGGACACAGGACTAGCCTAACCAGATAACAGAGGGAGACACAACTAGGGAGACTAACTCGAGCCTAGATGTTATCATGCAAAGTCATCCCTAAGTCAAGGTTTCTAGCTAACTTGCACAGGAAGCAAGCCTATCCTAATCAGCTCAAACAGCAAAGCAAACAATCACAAGTAGCACACACTATACACACACAAGTGGGGCTCAAATAAAGGGTTAGGCTGCAAGAGCAAGCCATCTGTATCTGGGTGATGTTAGCTCTTAACCTTGACATTGAGAGTCAAGGTGAAGATGATGAAAGGTGAGTGAAGATAAGACTTCACAACTCTTATCCCTGGCCTGGGAGAGCTTTAGACAAAGAAGTGTGGGTCCAGAAAGTGGGAACCCTTCTACACTTAAGACATTGACTCAACTGTACAACTGTACAAGATCTTGGGTTAGTATCCCAATGCATCAACACCAGTTGTGTGAGCAGAGGGATGACTCAACAAGAATAGAAGGGGATGGATTGCACATCCCTTGGGTTCTGCCAATTGCCTTATCAAAGAACTTTACCTGCTTGGGGACAAAAATAAACAAGCACAAACATTGCCTCTTAAGGAGGACTTCAGACAGGTGCCTGACCAAGTAACAGGCCAGGTCTTCCAGACTACATGGAGAAAAGAATGTTATACCTCAATGCAAATGCTATCAAGCAAAGCAAAGCAAGTTCTCAAAGAACTATTAGCAACTAATGTACCTGAAATCAATCAAATACAATCAGTATACCAATCACAAAGTCAAACCAAACAGCATAAGAACCAACAGACAACACAATCAATCATATGTGCAAAGCACAAGCTCAAAGCAAGTGAGCTAAGCATCCTACAAAACAAACAAGTTATTTCACAACAAGCAACCAAACTCAATCAACTTGCATTAATCTCCTTAAAGCATTTGCTTCTTAACCTGAAAAGCCAAACTCAAACATGAGAAACAAGACCACTAGGACAAGCCTAGGGTCAAAATGAGATCAAAAATCCAAAACAGCAAGTGAAAATTATCCAAAATCAAGATCAAACAATTAAGAATCCAATCCAAGTGGTTCCACATTCATATCATTCATCATTATCATTTCATGAAGGAAAAAGCATCAAACATGCAATTTAGAACCTCAAAGGACCAAACAGAATGATCACAATCAAATCAATACCAAAACATTTCAATAAATCTTCAAAAAATTCATGATCAAACAACATTCATGACATGTCAATCATACCGAATTTCAGCTCAATTGGATCAAGGGAAGCAAGTCAATGAAATTCATAAAGTCAACACAAATTCAAGCAAGCTCATACATGGCATCAAGACAAGCATCAACTTCAACCAATCATAAAACAGAAAAAAAACATGATAAATGAATGAGACCAAAGCCAAGATTCACTTCAAGATGTCTACAATACTCATGCCAAATTTCACATCCATCCAATTAATAACCAGGATTTCACAAAACAAATGGAAACATGTCTCACAAAAAGTCCACAATTGACTAAACAGAAAATAAAATCCCAATCAAATAGGAAATGCCTTCACAAATTCCAGAAAAATTCACATGTATTCTCAACATTCACAAGTATCCTCATGCAAAAATCCAGCTCAATTCAAGTTCAACAAGCATAGAAAATAAAATCAAGAAGTTGCACAAAGCATGGCATGGCATAAAATGTAACACCTCCAAAGATCATGTCATAACTCTCAATCCAGGAACTCAAAAATTACAAACCACATATCAAAATGACCAGGAATGAGTCTAGTTTAAGCACAAAAAATTTCATGAATTTCTAATGAAGCATAATCATTTTATGAGCAAAAGAGTGAGCATGGTGCACAAAAGGACATGTCCAAACAAACCCTAGCCAAATATTTTTTCCACACGTGCACAATATTATTAAAAATAACCAGAAAATCCAGCACATCACAAGGAGAATGGCACAAAAAATTGCATCAAAATTGGATTAAAATTGGAAGAGATATGAATTTTTGATCATGGAAGAAAAATAAAAAAAATGTGGAAAAGGCAAGGTGAACATGTGAAGTTATTTGAAAAAAATGCTAAGAGTCCAAAAGAGAAGATGCTCTCCAGCGGAATCGAACTCACTTGCCATTTGAATCTGGCGCGCTTGGCAAAACGCAGTGCTTTAACTATCAGGCATGGCATCATACGATTGGCTCATGGCAAAAAAACACGGAATCCACATGCAAACAGAAATAAAATAGATCAAACACGCGCTGGGGAACAAAATTGGCTAGGGTTTATGAACCTTCATCGTGTTCATCATCAGGATGAACTTTTGTCTCAGAATTGGGCAAACAACATATCAATCGAATCATCTAATCATGCACAACACTAATCCAGCCTTAATTAAACTTAATTCATGCTAACCAACTCGGATCGATCAAAAGAACATTTGAACACCAAACTTCAATTCCTAATATCTCATTCAATATTCGATGAAATTCCACGATTCAAAGTTCATTACAACCTACATTCAAAGATCTACAAGAATCCTATATTAATTTCGTGAATCAAGAACATGGGAATCTGACCTCTAAGCAATTGCAGTAGCAGAATCGCGAGTTTTGAGCTGTGAAAGATGAAAACAGAAACTCTACAAGGTCCAGGTTGATGAATGGATGGATGATTTCAGTTCAATTATGCTCCATTTTGTTCTAATCACCAACTGCCATGAGAGAATCTTGGATGCAACAGTCACGATTTCCTCAATGATCTTCCAATCTTTACTTCAACAGATGCTCAAAAGTTCATGTAGATGGAGATTCAAGCAAGCACGAGGCAAAGGCAATGTGAAATTGGATGAACAAAGTGCAAAAAAGTGTGAGAGAAATTGAGAGAACTTTGATGAATTTTCTGTTAGATCTGAAAATGTGATTGTGATTATGTGAAACAGTTACAATTAATGCTTTATATGATGTACTAATCCAATTTGTTAATCAAGATTAAGCAAATTCAAGTGGATTAGCAAAATGCAATTTCATGTAATTTGGCCAAAATGACCTTTTCCAAATGCAGCCAATGTAACAGTGCAAATGCAATTGGGACAAGTCACATTTTCTGTTTATGATGTGTTAGAAATGGTTTGGAGTAAAAATTACATGTATTTTTCAAAAACACCTTTTTTCCCACCAAAATGCAAATTAGTTCACTTGAAAAATGCCATTTTGATGTGTTGATTTTTGATGAAATGTGATGATGCATCATGAAAGTACATGTCAAATGTGACTTGCTCAAAAAAGAATCACCCAATTTGGCCTTTCCATTCAAAAGTTATGGCACTTTGAATTTCAACTTTTTCTGAAAATGATTTGATCATAACTTGCCAACCACACATGAGAAATGAGTGTTCTTGGACTTTTTGGAATGATGAGAACAAGATCTTCAACTTTCATGTTGGACAAAATTCCATTTGAAGCTTGTATGATGAAGTAATTTTGAGGAGAAGAACTTTCCATTTTTGGCAGTTTCCAATTACAGGTCACCTGCTATTTTTGGAAACTTTTGATCTGACTTCAAATTCTTCAATCTTGGTCTTTGGTATGTCAAATGAGACTTGTATGGACATGAATGAAGCCTTTCAAACCAACTCTCACCTTCAAATCCATGAATTGTGGCACAGTTGACCACAATTGACTTTCTAGGGTTTCTGATGAAATTCAGCTTGACTATTGAGCTTTGATCATCCAATCTTTGGCCAAACCACTTCAAAATGATCCTTGAATCATATGAACTTGATAAACCAACCCTAGGGCTTTGTTTCAATGGAAATTGCATTTGCTTGCTTGCTTGACTGATTCTCCTGATCAGTTGACCTAATCTGTCTGAATGACTTGCACTTAGGCAGATGGCAATGCAATGTTATGCAATGGACTATGTTATGTTAATGACCTAATGATGAAAATGTAAGTACAAAATGTAGGTGCAAATTTGAGGTGCTACAATTATGATACTGTTTGGTTACAATTTAGAGGTATTTTGGTGTTTTTTATTATTGATTGTTGAATTAATCAATTGATTGTGATGTTGTGCATAATGTCGATAATTTTGGTTATAATGCATGCTGTTGAAAATCATGCATCATGGTGTACGGACTTCAGTCCAGTTTTAGTGTGCTCTGGTATGATAATTTGGATTCAAGAGCGAGTATCTGGTTCTGTATGGGAATCAGTGAAGTGTTACTAAAGGTGTTAGTAGTGAACTGGTGTGCTCTGACTTTAAGGAGGGAATTCATGAGTGAGATGGACTTGTGTTGTCCATAATGGTACTGCATGCATGTATAGTCGTGGCATTGAGTACACTGCATCCATTGTTTGCATATGTACTTAAATGATTATGTTGACAATGGTGATTCATAATACTTATGTGGTTAATATTAATGAATTATGTTGAAATGATGTGAATGAGACACATGATTGTTGATGTTTGCTTAGGCTACCCTTGCATTGTTTTACACCATTATATATTTTGAGCATACTCTCACCCTTTATTGTTTGTGTGGTTATGCGCTCCTTCTTGGGGTATATACGAGTAGGTAAATGTGTGGTTATGGTGTTGATGATGTTCTTTTTTTCCGGTTTTACACGATATTTAGATTTCGTTGCTCTGATCTATAACACTGGGCGGTCGAAGGTTAAGTTTCGTTATTTATTATTAATTTTGATGTTGTTGATATGAGCATTAGACTTGTACTAATCACATTATGTGTTGTTGATTTACTTTAACTGATTTTATTTCTCGCTGCGATGAGCCTATGTAAAGGAGAGCATGTGATGTCATATGTTTAAGTTATTACATATTTTATTTAACTCGTGTTACAAAGTAGGTTTATATTGTGTTTGCATCACACCCTATGTGTATAGTTGTTTTAAATTTGTATTATTTCGCGTTAGGGTAGTTAGGGTGTTACATAGTGGTATCATAGCAGGTTGGTCCATTCGACCAAGTTTTTGACATGTTTTGTATTCCATTGTATGTGACATGCGTGTGTGCATTTTTGATGTGTTATTTCTTCTGATGTCAGTTTACTAGTGTGCAAAGTAATGGCTGGAAGAAACGATCTCGCAATTGCTAATGCTTTAGAGTCAATGGCTCAGGCGCTGCAAGGTCAGCAGGATCAGGTTGGTAATGAGTTCCATGGTTCGGGGGAATTTCAGAGAAACAATTAGTTGAATTTCAAGGGTAGGTATGATTGAGAGGGTTTGCGGGAATGGCTTAGAGAGATTGAGAAGATTTTTCAAGTTATGGCTTCCATTGAAGTTCATAAGGTGTAGTTTGGTACTCATATGTTGTCAGAAGAGGCCGAAGACCGGTGGGACAATGCGCGGCAAAGACTGAAGACTGTTGGTATTGATATTACTTGGGTTGTGTTCAGAGCTCATTTCTTATAGAAGTACTTTCATGAGGATGTGCGTAGTAAGAAGGAAATCAAGTTCCTAGAGCTAAATCAAGGAAATATGATTGTTGTTGAGTATGCTTCTAGGTTCAAATAACTAGTAAAGTTTTGTACATACTACAATGGTACAACTGCTCAAGGGTTGAAGTGTATCAAGTTTGAAAGAGGATTCCGTCCTAAGATTAAGCAAGGTATTAGTTACCTGTAGATTGGTCAATTTCCTATGCTGGTGAATAATTGTAGACATATGATGAGGACAACAGATTCCAATCTGCTTAATGTAAAAGTTTTGGTGAAAGGAAAGGGAAGAATCAGTATTGCAGGAAACGTTATAATGATCCAGCTGACAAAGGGAAGCATAGGGTTTCAAATAAGAAAAGGCCAAGTCAGGGAGAGAATTCGGATTCTATCAAGTGTTTTAAGTGTGACGAGTTAGGCCACCATGCTAATGAGTGCAAGAATAATGTTATGAGGTGCTTTAAATATGGAAAGACATGTCATTGTATTGCTGATTACAAGAGTGAATGGCCGACTTGTTATAACTACGGCGAACAGGGTCACATTAGTACTAATTGTCAGAAACCAAAGAAAGTTTAGTATGGAGGGAAAGTTTTGCTTTGACTAGGTCAGAGACTACTAGCTCATACAGATTGAGTCGAGGTCCGTGTTTTATTAATGGTATTCCGTTGATTGCTAATATTGACATGGGTGCAACAAATTCTTTTGTTTCTGTTGATTGTGCTAAGGGGTTGGGTTTTAAACTGTCTGTTATGGCTGGGAGTATAATTATATACCTCAGTTAATGATTTGGTGATGACTTCGTGAGTGTGTTTGAATTGTCCACTGACTATTTATGGTAAGAGTTTTGGGATGGACTTAGTTTGTCTATCATTGAATCAAATTGATGTTATCCTTGGAATGAACTGGTTGGAGTTAAACCATGTTCATATCAACTATTTCGATAAGCCAGTGTCATTTCTAGAGTTTGATACAAGTGATGAGTTGTTTATGTCTACCAAGCAAGTGGATGAGTTTATGAGGGATGATGCTGAGGTTTTTATGATACTAGCTTCTATGAAGACTAAAAGTAAAGCTACAATTGGTGAGTTATTTGTGGTGTGTGATTTTCCTGAAGTGTTTTCAAATGATATTAGTGATTTCCCACTGAAGCGCGAGGTTAAGTTCACCATAGACTTAGTACCTGGTACTAGTCTTGTGTCGCTGACTCCTTAAAGGATGTCTGGTTCAGAGTTGAAGAAATAATTGAAATATTTTCTTGAGAAACAGTTTGTTTGACTGAGTGTTTTGTTGTGGGTGGCACTGATATTGTTAGTAAAGAAGAAGGATGGTAGCATGACATTTTGTGTTGATTATAGACAACTAAATAAGGTTACTATCAAGAACAAGCATCCCCTTCTGAGAATTGACGATTTGATGGATCAGTTGGTTGGTGTGTGTGTATTCAGTAAGATTGATTTATGTTCACGTTATCATCAGATTCATGTGAAGCCATAAGATATTTCGAAGAATGCATCCAGAATGAGATATGGTTATTATGAGTATTCAGTAATGACATTTGGTATGTCTAATGCGCCTGGAGTGTTCATGGAGTACATGAATATAATATTCCATCCGTATTTAGATCAATTTGTGGTTATGTTCATCGATAAAATTTTGATATATTCGAAGTTTGATGAAGAGCATGCGAAGCATCTGAGGGTTGTGTTACAAACTTTGAAAGAGAAGAAATTGTATGCGAAGTTGTCCAAGTGTGAGTTCTGGTTACGAGAATTGAGTTTTCTTAGTCATGTGATTTCTAGTGGTGGAATTGTTGTTGATCCATCAAAGATAGATGCAGTATTGCAATGGGAGACTCAGAAGTCTGTTACTGAGATCAAAAGTTTTCTCTGTTTGGCTGGTTACCACAGAAGGTTTATTGAAGGCTTTTGAAAGTTGGAATTACCTTTTATGAAGGTGACTCGAAAGGTTCAAGCTTATGTTTGGGATGTGCATTGTGACTAGAGTTTTCAAGAACTCAAGAAGAAGTTGACATCTGCTCCAGTTTTGATTT
This sequence comes from Lathyrus oleraceus, assembly GCF_024323335.1. Taxonomy (NCBI): domain Eukaryota; kingdom Viridiplantae; phylum Streptophyta; class Magnoliopsida; order Fabales; family Fabaceae; genus Lathyrus; species Lathyrus oleraceus. Next base: position 126,939,821 of record NC_066579.1, read on the forward strand.
CGGAGAATCCGAGCGAATCCCTTGTTGTGTATTCTGATGCTTCGAAGACGGGTCTAGGTGGTGTGTTGATGCAGAATGGCCAGGTTGTGGCTTATGCTTCTAGGCAATTGAAATTTCATGAAAGGAATAATCCTATGTACGATCTAGAGTTGACAGTTGTGGTGTTCATGTTGAAAATTTGGAGGCATTATCTGTTTGGTTCTAGATTTGAAGTGTTCAGCGACCACAAGAGATTGAATTACTTGTTTGATCAGAAGGAGTTGAATATGAGACAAGGGAGATGTCTCAAATTTTTGGAGGATTGTGATTTTGGCTTGAGTTACCATTCAGGTAAAGCCAATGTTGTGGCTGATGCGTTGAGTATGAAGTCGTTGCATATGTCAATGCAGATGGTTCGCGAGTTGGAATTGATCGAGCAGTTTAGAGACATGACTTTGGTGTGTTAAGAGACTCATAATATTGTGAAGTTGGGTATGTTGAAGCTGACTAATGGTATTCTTGAAGAGATCAGAGAGGGTCAGAAGATCGACTTGGGACTGGTTGTCCGACTAGTGTAAATCAATCAATGTAAATGATGTAATTTTAGAGTCGACGAAAATGGTGTGATGAGGTTTAGAGACAGGGTTTGTGTACCAGATGTACCATAACTTAAGAAGAGTATTATGGAGGAAGGTTATATAAGTAGTATAAGTATTCATCCTGGTGCCATTAAGATATATCAAGACTTGAAGAAAATGTTTTGGTGGCCAAGAATGAAGAAAGAGGTAACTGAGTCTGTTTATGCTTCTTTGACTTGTGAGAAGTCTAAGATTGAACATCAGAAGCCATTGGGTCTGATGCAACCGTTGAGTATTCCTGAGTGGAAGTGGTACACCATTTTTATGGGTTTTGTAACAAGTTTCCCAAAGATGACGAAGGGGTGTGATTCATTTTTGGTTGTTGTTGATAAGTTGACTAAATTGCCTCATTTGATTAAGATTAAGATCAGTTATAGAAGTTAGATGAGTTATATATTGAAAAGGTGGTTAGCTTGCATGTTATTCCTGTGAGTTTTGTTTTGGATAGAGATCTGAGATTTACATTGAGGTTTTGGTAGAGTTTGCAGAAAGTGATGGGTACTAAGCCGAAGTTGAGTTCTACTTATCATCCGTAGACAAACAGTCAAACATATATGACTATCCAATCTTTGAAGGATCCGTTGAAGGCTTGTGTGCTACAAAAAGGAGGTGCTTGTGATAGACACTTGTCATTAATTGAGTTCACCTATAACAAAATTTTCCGTTCTAGTATTGGAATGGAACCGTTCGAGGCTTTGGATGGTAGAAGGTGTAGGACACATTTATATTGATATGAATCAGGTGAGAGTGTTACGCTTGGACTTGAGATTATTCAAAAAATATCTGAGAAGATCAAGATGATCCAAGAGAAGATGAAAGCTTCGTAGAGTCGTTAGAAGAGTATCATGATAAAATGAGGAAAGCACTTGAGTTCCAAGAGGGAAATCATGTGTTTTTGGGAGTTACCCCGATAACTAGTCGAGCTTTGAAGTCTTAAAAGCTCACGTCGCATTTCATTGGTCCATACCAGATTACAAAGCGAGTAGGAGAGGTGGCCTATAGAGTTGCATTACTGCCGCTTCTTTGGAATCCTCATGATGTCGTTCATGTGTTGCAATTGAGAAAGTACACTCCCGATCTGTCTCATGTGATTCAAGTGGATGATGTGTAAGTTAGAGATAACTTGACTGTTAAAGCATCTCCCTTGAGAGTAGAGGATCGCGAAGTGAAGCACTTTAGAGGCAGAGATATTGCGCTGGTAAAGTTGGTATGGGGAGGACCTGCTGGTGGAAGCATAACATGGAAGATGGAGAGTCAGATGAGAGGGTCGTATCCAACTCTATTTCTTTCAGGTCATTTTCGAGGGCGAAGATTCCTTAAGTGGGGGAGAGTTATAACATCATATTTTTCTAATTTATTCATTTAATTGAATTTACGTAGATTTAATTATTTAAATCAATTTCTATATGCATTAAGATGGTTTTTATAGGGTTAGTATTGATATATGCTGTTTTGGAGTGGCGGAGCATACTTCTAGTAATTTTAAAAAATAATAGAATTAAAAATATTACTAATAAGGATTATTATTGTTAAAATAAAATTAGAGTAAAAAGTGTATTTTGGTAAATGGGGGAATACGTGAGGGAAGTGTGAGAATCACTAATTGAGGAGGATTAGGTTTCTAATAAAAAGAAGTTAGTAGAGAGTTTTTGGGCTTAGAACGTAGAAACATAATTGGGAAAAGAAGAGGCTAGGAGAAAAAAGGGTTAGGAAGAAACTCCATTGTTAGAGTTTGAAGGTGTTTTTGCTGGAAATCCAAAGTGGGGATTACTCCAAATATGATGTTAAATGCATGTTTGGGTAGAGGAAGTCCTTAATCCCGTTAGGGTTTTCTTTAATTTCTCTTTTTTGATGAATGGTTGATGAATATGAAATAAATATTGTAATATCATGAATTATGTGATGTATTATATGAATTTCGTGTGCTGATTTACCATGGAAATTGTGTGTTATGTTAGTTAAAATGGTATGTATTAGTGCTTATATGTGTGTTGTGATTTTGATGGATAAAACATGTAGAAACCATGATTAATCGATGAAAATGCATGTTAATTGTTGAAAAAATGATGTTTTGATGTTAAATAATATTTCCCCTAATTTTTCGGATTGATTTGAGGGCTGGGGAGGGAAAATCGGAGTTCTAAATTGAACTCCATGACCAAAAATGAAGATTTTGTCACCCTCATGACGACCAAGTCATCATGGCCTTTGAGGCATTGACGATCGTCAGCTTCCTGAAGGTAGACCATCATGGTCCCCAGCCCAATATTATGGGCCGAACGTCATATGGATGATGAGTGAGGTGGCATGGGTGGCTGACAGGCGTCACCTTGGTGACGGGCAACCCGTCATGCTGCTAGAATGAGCGGTGTTTGCTAAGTTCTATGGAATTGAATCGTTGGTTCCGATTTTTGAGGTTGTGTTGTGATTATGCGACTGTTTGGTCACTATTTGGAGGTATTTTGGTCTTGTTTATTATTGATTATTGAATTAATCAATTGATTGTGTTGTTGTGCATAATGGCGACAATTTTTTTGATAATGCATGTTGTTAGAAATCATGCATCACGGTGTACGGACTTCGGTCAAGTTTTGGTGTGCTTTGATCCGATGATGTGGATTTATGAGCGAGTAACTGATACCAAATGGGAATCGTTGAAGCGTTACTAAAGGTGTTAGTAGCAAATTAGTGTGCTCCTGTTCTAAGGAGGGAATTCATGAGTGAGATGGACATGTGTTGTCTATAATGGTATCACATGTATGTAGAGTTGTGACGTTGAGTACATTGCATCCATTGTTTGCATATATACTTGAATGATTATGTTGATATTGGTGATTGAGAATACTTATGTGGTTAATGTGAATGAATTGTGTTGAAATGGTGTGAATGAGACACATGATTGTTGATGTTTACTTAAGCTACCTTTGCATACTTTTGCCTCATTATATATTTCAAGCATATTCTCACCCCTCCGTTGTTTGTGTGGTTCTGGGCTCCATCTTGGGGTACAAACGAGTAAGTAAATGAGTAGCTAATTAGAAGCTGAAGGATGACATTGAGGTTGTTGTTCTTTTCCTGTTTTATGTAATATTTAGATTTCGTTGCTCTGATCTATATAACACTAAACGGACGAACGTTATGTTATGTTATGTTATTTTTTATTATTATTATTATTATTATTATTATTATTATTATTATATTTTTGATGTTGTTGATATGAGCATTAGACTTGTACTCGTTATGTTATGTGTTGTTGAGTTACTTTAATTGATTTTATTTTCCGCTACGATGAGCCTCTGTAAAGACGAACATATGATATCAAATATTTAAGTTATTACATGTTTAATCTAACACATATTACATAGCAAATTTATGTTGTATTTGTGTAACACCAGGGTATAGTTGTTCTAAATTCATATTACCTGAACGTTGAGATTGTTAAGATACTTTCTTGATATGCCATTGGAGTTTCTCTAAAGCTTAATGCTGAAATTGATCTACATAAGTTGTTATTGAACGAAGAAAAGATACTCCGATAATACATAATTTATAGCAAGAGATCAAAGAGAAAATGTGAGATGAGAGTAAACAGTTCCTTCTTAACTCTCCTAACTATCATTTCTCATCCAACCTTTGTTATACTAAATATAGTATACTCCAATACATAATATTAGAAGCGTTTTAACTTTTGTTTTACAAGTCAGTTTTATAAATATTAATTAAAATAAATATTAAAAAAACTAACAAATCATAATATTTTATCAATTCATAAGATGGAATTATAACCTATTAATATGAAATACATAGAGTGATTATTATCCATTTTTATTTTATTATATAATATGCATTTTCTATTCAATATTGATTAATACTTTTAATAATAAGGATATATAGTATTAATTTTGTGGATAAGATGAGAAAGTTAAAGAACGAAATGATAAGAATATCGAGGGTTTAATTCTTACTAATTGTCATTTACAATAGTAGCATTGGCTATTAGAAAGTAAAATTAATACTTTTAATACAAACTGTATAAATTTATATAGAACTTGTGTCTTGTCTTATAATCAAGTTTTAAGTTTTAATCAATCTCATTGATTAGTCAACTAATTTTCCCACTAGGGGCTTATTATAGTGTACTTCGTAATCTAGAAAACAAAATCTTAATATAAATATTGCTTAGTTGCAAAGAAGATATTCGGAAGCTGCCAAGAAAATTGAGCTGGGATATTAATTGACAACAAATGGTGGATATTTTCAATACTTTCACTATCAAAAAGGATAAGAGAGAATCAGAAAAGAAAGTATGGAAACAAAAATATCTAAAACAAGATATAATTGAAAGATGGTGACTTCAAATAAAGCTTCATATCATATTCATGCAGTCAATATCAAATGAATCATGCAAATAACAAATTTTGTGAATAATTGGAATAGAGTAAGGATGTCAACGTGGTAGAAAATATGTGGAGGATGCTTTCTCGTCCTCCGTCCTTCAATGTTTTCTTCATTCTTATTCTCGATTTCCGTCACGGAAAAATATTATTCCCTATCTCCATCTCCACAAATTCCTACGGAGAATCGGAGAAACACAGTTTTTGTATTATTATTATTATTTTAAAAAACATTTTTTTTCGTCTTTCTTCATTTAAAAATAAAGATACATCTTACATCAATATAAAAAATGCAAAATTACTTGCAGTTACGAAAACATAATCATTAATTTACTAATTGAATGAAAACACTAATTTATTAATTGAATGAAAAACAAATTATTAATTGAAGTATAGTGAAGTTGAATATTAATTACAATAAACAAACGAGAGTGTTGAAGAAAAGAAAAAGAAGGAGATTGAAGAAAAGAAGAAGAGGATACGGTGTGCACGATGTATGCAATTGGTGCACTTTTTAGAATTAGATACTTGGATATGGAAACAATAAATTATACAATGAAAGAAAATAATAAAATGATCCACTAATAACTCTTCATTTCCTAATATATTAATTATTTATAAAAAGAATATGCAAAATTATATAATTATATATTATATAATATATCATAAATAAAAATTAAATAATATGGTCGGAGTCAGGGAATCTGCGGGACAAAGGGTACTTCCCTGATCCCCACCCCGAAGTGTAATAAGGGAAACTTTTCCTTCCACCCTCATTCCTATGGGAGAAATTTCCAACTTTATAACTCCCTATAGATAATCTCCATGGGGATCCCTATTAACATGTGCAAATTGACATCTCTAAAATAAAGTATGGTTTAAAGAATGCACTACCAATGCATTAAAATTATTCTGATATATATATTTCATAATTTTTAGATGTATTTTACCATTTTATTATGATACAATATTAATTCCTAAAATTTATACCATAAATATAGTATTATAAGAATTTAAGAAATATCAGTAATAAGATTTAAGAACTAAATCAATAATAAGATAATTTAATTCAAATTAATTAAATTAATTTGTATTTTTCAAAGATTGGTTTTAAACCAAACTAAGTCAATCAAAACCGATCTAAATTAGTTCCAACATTAATTTTATGATATTCAAAATTGATTATTGCAGTGATATATTTATGAAGAGCCTAGTAAGGGTGGGAGAGTGGTGACCTTCAAGAGAGGCGACACCTATACGTCGACCGTCTTTATGAACCGTCTCGTCCTAAGTGCCCTTACTTGCCCTGTCATGGGAGGCGTGGGAAAATATGTTTTTCAGTTGGAGGAAAGTCAAAGTCAGCTGAATGATTCATGTCTCCCTAGGAAACAGGGATTCATTGGTCCCATATTGACTGAGTGTGTGGTTATCAATCCCTAGAAAATCATAGGCCCAAAGCGCCTATTTAAATACCTCTTCCCTAACATGAGAGATGATATATCATTATAACCTCATTACACATGCATACACACAGAACCTCTCACCTCACGTGAGCAAGAACTCTCTTATCACCATAAACATCACCAAACAGGGTATCTCACCACTATGAGCAATCCCTAGCCACCATTAAATACGAAGGCCTCTGAGTATCCCCTACCTGCGTAGGGATACCATGCACTCCTATACTTTTTGACAAGTACAATGGTGCATACCGTAGGATCCTGGTAAAACTAACACGGGCCACACCTTTCTCATCACCATCCTCTCCATCTTCCCTTGAAGATGGCCAACAAAAGTCCAAACTCTGTGGTTAACACCATAGATGAGGGTTTCATCGACAAAGGAAGTTCTAACTTCTCTCGGAGGAAATGCACCAAACAGGTGCTGACCAGAAACGTAATATCTCTCGGGTTCTCAGAAGTGGAACAGGGAGAAGTAGGTATCGACATCACCTTTTATAGTAGTGACACCGTTAGGATCCTCCCTCATGATAACGACCTTATGGTCATCATTGTGCAACATGGAAACTTGGATATCAAGCTAGTCTTGATAGATCCCGAGAGTTTTGATGACATTGTATTCTGGGACGCCTTCCAAAAACTTCATCTCGATCCTAATAAGATAATAGGGTTCTAAGGTTCGTCAATAGATTGTCAGGTGAACATGTAAAGGTGAGGGGCCATATAATCCTTGCGACAATCTTCGACGAGGAAGTTGAGTCAAAGGTGATCGAAGTTAGCTACCTTATAGTAGATGACTGGCCGCCCTAACACATTATCCTGGGTCGGCCCACATCAATGAATTAGAGGAGTTATTTTCACCTATAACATGGTTCTAAAATACCCAATGCTTGGTGGGCGAGTGGGGACAGTTCAAGGGGACCAACAAAGTGCTCAAGAGTGTTGCCAGAGCATCCGGCGATGAAAAGGTAAGAGCTTGCCCATGTGAGCTCCCTCTCCTCAAGGTGCCAGATATAGACATAGATTATTGGGATCCCAGGCGGAGCGTGGAATGTAACACCCCAACTTTAGTTATTTATTTTAATTGAATTTATACTGATTTATTTTAATTATTTAAGTGTTATATGTGTTTTATTGGAATTTTTGATATTTAATTATAATTAGTTAATAATAGAATATTATAGAGAAATGGACATTTGGAATAAAAAGTTAAGGGTGTGGCGAGATTTGAAAATAATATGGTTATTAATTTATTCGATCTAATTGAGTTTATTAGAATAACTAGATAAATATTTAATTAGAGTATTATTTAATTAAAGATTAAATAAATTAGAATTTTAGAAAAATAGAGTTAGTGAGGTGTAAGACCCTAATTTTGACCCTAAGATCCCTCATGGCATCATGTTATTGCACAAATGCATTGCCTCAAGGATCATAGCATGTTTGGGCTCCTTAACCTTAGGGTTGGGACTTGTTTGAGTGGTTTGAGATCACCAAGCATGCTTGTATTGTATGTTATTGCATTTATTATTTTATTACTAACTAAAAGCACAAAAATATGTCACTAACTCTTTTTGTTTTGAAGCTCAAGTGATCATGTGCTCCACAATGCTCCTAGGAGGCTCATAAGCCCAATGCAATGGCTAGATGAAGATAAGAAAAAGCATGAAAATGGTCCACAAAGTTCCTAACCATCATATATGTCTCCCAAGTATCTCAATTTGCCTCATTTGATCAAGATAACCCAAAAAGGCTTGAAGATTGTTTCCCAAGGAAATCCTAATTTCACTGTGCTTTGACTGTGCCATGCCCATGAAGCAATCTCAACCTCTGATCAAATTTAATCAAGGTAAGTTCTTTATTTATCATTTTATGCATATGTGAGCCTATTTGAGGCCCCTCAATCATTTATTCATCAAGATTGGAAGTTTGACTTTGAAAAGTTGACCAGTCAAGTCATCTGACTAAGCTGAGATTCAATGAGCTATACTTTTTGATGTGTTTGTTAAATGAAGATGACCCCAAAAGCATAAACGTTCCTAAGAATCGTATGAACAACTTTCATGTTCATCAAAAATCCATTTGAAGCTTGTAAGGTCGTCATTAATTTCAAAACATTATAGGTCATTTTGACTGAAACCCTAATTTTGGGTCAACTTGCCAAGGACACAACTTCCTTGATTTTTATGATTTGGAGGTGATACCAAAGTAATTGGAAATATTGAGATGTCTACTTAAAATATTATGTTGGACAAAATTTCATAATCCTAAAGGAAATACATTTGATAATGCAAAACATTATAGGTCATCTTGGACCTAATTCATTGAATTTGAAAAAGTACCCAACTTCAAATGCCCATAACTTTGTCATAAAAAATCCAAATGATGCAAACCCTGGGTCTAGATTGACCATATTGAAAAGATATACAACTTTGATGTTGGAGGTGTTTTCATTTGAAGCTTGTATAATAAGGGCTAAGGGGTTTGATTAAGCTTGCTTTTGGTTAACTTTTTCAAAGTGATTTGAATATGTTTTATACTTGAATTTTCCAAGACAGTTTTGATCAATTTGCACATGCCAAATGATTTTTTTGCCCAACATGACTTTTGTTCCTTATTTCAAGAGCTTTCCAACCATTACTCACGATAGTCCTTGGGGTCTACCATTTTTGAGTTTCAAATTTCTTTTCATTTATGTGCATTCTTGATATTTTCTGTTGAAACTTGAAATGCAAGTCCTTTCCATCCAATGTACACGACCACATGCCTTTCACATGATCTTAGCAAGCTTCTTCAGCCATCCATGGGCCTCTCACATGTCCATAAAGGCCCATGCACTAAAAAAATTCAAATTCCATGCACATGAGCAAAGTGTGATGATCAACTGCATTCAGTTATAAATAGAGGCTTCATCTCCCTCATTTCAGAACCTTTTGGAGATCCCATATCCTACTGCACTGAAACCATAACCCTCACCAAAGGAATCACTAACTTTTTTTCCAGATTTTCGAGCTTGAAATTCAGTAACATTAGCTGAGTTTCAAAGCTAGATTCCTTAGCCAATCATCTTCCATACATCCAGAGGTCAAAAAGGAGCAAAGAGTTTGAAGAATTCGTGGCCAGAAACTCATCAATTTGAAGGTATCAACTCAAACTATTTGGATCTGAAACTCTTAATTCAATTTAGTTTTCTTGTGTTTTGGTGGTTCTCTGAAGTCCTCGTATTTGAGGCAAGCTTTTGATGCATTCAATTTGCCATATGATGAACAATCCGTGTGGACACCATGATTTTCTCCTTCATATTTCTCTCAATATAGGAAGCATGAAAGAAATCCAATGGTACAGTGATGATCTACATCACAAGAGCTTTATTTCCATGTCCTTGTTTTTTGTTTTTGATAAGATTCATTTCTCTGTAAATTTGGCCGGAGTTTGTGTGGTTGGCCGGAGAAGACGGTGGTTTCCACCACCACCACCACCACGTGTGTTGCACATGGCCTTTGGATCTTGCTCTCACGATCTAATCTCATGCGTCCGTTTTAATTACTTGTTTTAATTCGTTGTGTTGCACGTTTGACTTGAGCCTACCGTGTATTCTCAGATCCAGGCCATGAATCAGTGCCATGTCAATTAATGAACTGGATCTAGTGGCTCAACATTTTTCGCTTATTTCATTTTCTTTTTATTTTCTGTTAATTCATTTCATTTTCAATAATTCATTTGAAGTCAGAAAAAATGAGACCAACTCTAAAATTTTTCTTGAAAAATCTAGTTTCATATTATGATTTTTAATTATTTTTGTGACTTCATTTGATAATTTTTATGAATTACTTGGTTTTTAATGTTTTTAGTTCATTTTAAAATACTTTCTGACTTTTAAAAAATACAAAAATATTTTCATAGCATCTATGGATCATGATAAGTCAATGAAAAATAGTCTCAACAATTTCTTGTTTGTTTTGAGATTATTTGAGGTTTTAATTCATATTATGCTATTTTTGGTTGTTCTTAATTGATTTTAATTACTTTCTGACTTTAAAAATTTGTGAGAAAATTAGTCAAAGTTTGTTTGACTATGTTGAACCTATGAGAATTTAATTGGACTCATTGAAGTTATTTTGAATTGAATTTGAGGTTCAACTTTGTTTGTTTATTTTTTATTTGTATTTTCTTTTAATTCAAAAAATACCAAAAAAATATTGTTGACTTCTTGACTTGTTATATTGATTCTCCTTCTGTTTGGTGTTGATCAAGGTTGAATTAATTCAACTTTGATCAAATTCATTGGATCTTGTGGTTTGAAAATCCTTAAGGATCATCACCTAGAAAGATGAATGAATTTGATCAAGGATGAGTTATCCCTTGATCAATTAGGATTGGTTGTTGACTTCTTACCCCCTTCCTTTCATCTTCATCCCTTCTTTCCCTTAATGGCCAAAGAGTTAAAGTCTTGAGGTTGGTCTTGACAAATGAGAAGTTTAATCTTCTTTGATCCAAACCAAACTCAACTTGATCCATGATCAAGTGAATTATTTTGTGTCAAAGATATGTTACTTCTTGGTCAAGAAAATAACCAAAAGTCAATACAAGGCCCTTCCCACTTTTGTTTGGCATGGCAAGTTTATGGAGTTTGGCTTACTAGTCATGACCTCTAACTTGTGTTCTTTGCCTATATTCTTATTGACCGACCTCAGATAGGTGTGACTACTATATTAGTCCACTTACGATAGCTTAACATAACGCTACATTGTCTCATGACAAGCTAACATAACTCTACTAACTACTAACTTTAATTTGAGCTTTTAAATTCTTGTCATTTACTTTTAATGTCATTTATTTCTTGCTCATTATTCATCTTGATTTTTATCTTTGCTCACTTGAGCACATATTTTATGTTTATGTCACTTTTCTTTTGCTCATTTGAGCCCATTATTGTATATAAATATATTGCTATTTTGTGTTGTTTGTGTTTGTTTTGATGTGAACCAAAATGCAAAAGGAGAAAGGACTTAGAATTCGGATTTACCCATGCTTAAAGGAGTTCAAGAGCGACTAGGCCTCATGCCTTTAGAATGCAAAATTTGTTGAAGAGCAACTAGGCCTCATGCCTTTAGAATGCTAAAATTCAAAGTTGACCTCAAAGGACTTCTCGTCAAACTTATTCTTTGTCCATTCCCTTTATTATGTTGTTAGATTTTTGATGTGTGCTTTTGTGTGATAGGAACCTCATCTTAATATTGTGAAAAGAGGACCATTGTCATGAGTAGCCAAGTTAAGAGCCAAGCCAAATGGAGATCATAGGAGCTTGAATTAAAATTATTTATTGCTTGTTTGTGTGCTAAATCCAAAGGTAATGAGCATCTTGAGTCATCTCTATATAACTCCAAGAAAAGGAACTCCAAGGGTTATCTTTCCTCTCTTATCTTTGTATGCTTTAGGAATAGCCCTTCTCTCTTTTCCCCACTCTAACCAAGCCAAAAATCATTTTCAAAACTTTGACTTTATTTCAAATTAGAAACCTAGGCCTTAGGCTTTTGACTTTTCAAAACCATTTTCATAAATACTCATTGTAAATAAACTTTAACTCAACTTTGACCTCATTTTGTAAATAAATTTAACTTGTAAATATAACCCATTTCAATTTGGTTTTTGTGGTTCCAATGGCCACTTGTTAAAAAATTTTCAAAAACATTAGTCATAGATTTGAGTTATCATAGTAGTTAATGTAAATATCACCTCATCCTTAGTGTTAGATTATAAGCCTTCCATGCTTATTATAGGGTTAACCCCTCACTAGCATGTTGAAACCTTCCTCACATGGTGGATTATTGGTTTAGGTTAAGTTTTCTCCCTTTGATAACAAAAGACCTTAAGGCTTTTGATTAAAATCAATTCACCAATCTTTGAAATTTTTACCACGAACTACGAGGTTTTGATCCTTCTTTGTGATGGTACGTAGGCGATGGGTTCATCCATTCAAACAACAAAATTTGTAAATATATCTATTCTCTTCTCATCCCTCCAATCTTTTGCACAAATGTTTTTCACAAATACCAACCTACAACACATATTTGCAAAAAAAGGTTCCCTTAGAGTACTAAGGATGTTTTGGGTGCGTAAAACCTTCCCATTTAATAACCAACCCCCTTACCTAGATCTCTGACATTTTTATTAGTTTTTGATTTGAAAAACTTCTTACTTGGCTTTTGTTCGCTTTTTAGCTTTTCCTTTGGACAAATAAAAGTGAGGTGGCGACTCGAATTGTATGTTGACTTTTGGTTTAGTCAATAAACCTAAAGGTAACGGAAACCCCGCTATAGAAAAGCGGTGACTCTGCTGGGGAACAAGCCCCGTGGGTTTGGCCTACTTTTTTCTTGTATGTGTTGTATGTTTATATTTGTTTGTGGAATATTTTTGTGCAAATTTGGGATGAATGTATTGTTTGTAATGTATGAATTGCTTGACATATTAATTGCTGGTATGCTTGGTGGTTTCTTGTGAGATGAGTTCTATACCCGAACTCGAGTGCACTTATGATAGGAGAGTGGCATAGTCTTGTTGACTTGTGTGGAGTTATTCCTTAACAAGTTAACTTGCAAGTCCATTCACTTGGTTGAGGTCTTGTTGGGTTCACTAATGTCACACGAGTAGTCGTGGTTAGGCATTACTCTTTCCAATATGAACCCTAGAAACCAAGGACCTTAGATACCTAGCTCATCTTGGCCTATTTTAGGACGTAGTGCGAAGGTCATTCAAGTGTAAGACTTGATGCGATTGTTACACGATACTACACTCATAAGAATCCCTCTTGAGAATATTTTTGGAAGACGAGTAGTCGTTTTATCCGAGGATATCCGAAAGATGGGATGATGACTATGGGAACCTTTTAAAACATGTTTGTCAGGTTTAACCATAGTACACTCCTGTTGGGTGGTTCTTAACCGAGACTCCATGCTCGTGACTCACAACAAACCCGTTATTTGCGGTCGATCCATTCTCGTATATTCTCAAAATCAATGGAACTTGGGTGTTGATAAGGTGTAAACCATAATCCACCAAAATGGATGATTGATATTGACGATGACTTGAGTCATCCCGTGACCTTTGTATGGTGTGACTTGCTTGATCCTTGAGTGTGTTTGTTGCATCCATGCATCCATGCATTCATTTGCATTCATGTCATCGACAATAAAGATTTTACAAGGAACTTAAAAGGTCTATTTGCAAATTTTCAGACATGGATAAGCAAAGAAGGAATACGAAGAAGTATAGTTTTAGACAACCTGAATTGAGAGAGTTAAGGCGTCTTACACCTTATGTATTAGAGCCCTTGGAGTTCAAAGCTCGCCATGGGAAGCTTCTAGCTATTCTCTCTACCAAGGTGGATGAGGGTCTGATGAGTATAATGGTGCAGTTCTACGATCCTCTGTATCGGTGCTTCATTTTTTTGGATTTCCAGCTTCTACCTACATTAGAGGAGTACGCTTATCATGTGGGTATACCTATTCTTGACCGATTTCCATTCAGTGGTTTGGAGAAGATTCCATCTTCTCAAGAGATTGCTGACATGCTTCATGATGAGGTATCTGACATTGTTGCCAATATGACTATCAAGGGTGGAATTCAAGGTCTCCCGTCTGATTTTCTGATTGCCAAAGCTACCTTGTTTGGGAAGGCCTTGAGTAAGGAAGCTTTTGAAGCCATATTTGTACTCCTCATCTATGGGATAGTGTTATTTCCCAACATCGACAATTTCGTGGATATGAACGCTATTAGGATTTTCTCTTCTCGTAATCCCGTTCCGACTCTGTTGGGTGACACTTATTTCTCTTTGCACATGAGGAATGCAAAGGGTGGTGATTCCATTGTATGTTGTCTGCCTCTGTTGTACAAGTGGTTTATTTTGCACTTGCCTCAGACGCTTGCCTTCAAGGAGAACAAGGGATGTCTACGGTGGTCCACGAGACTTATGTCTCTCACTAATGATGATATCTCTTGGTATAATCGTGTTTATGGTGGAATTAAGATTATTGATTCTTGTGGTGAGTTCTCCAATGTACCTCTTCTTGGTACATGTGGTGGAATTAACTACAACCCTGCTTTGGCTCGCCGTCAGCTTGGGTTCCCCTTAAAGGATAAACCTAACAACATTTCATTGGAAGGCTTATTCTTTCAAGAGGGTAAATATCCCCAAACCCTGAAGGATAGGATGGTCCGCGCCTGGCGCAAGATTCATAGGAAAGGGAGGAATGAGCTTGGTCCGAAGAATTGTGTTGCTTTGGAGCCTTACACCTCTTGGGTAAGGAAGAGAGCCCTCGAGTACCGCATGCTGTATGAGTATCCGAGACCTACCCCTATGGTTATGGTTGGGAATTCAACCCTCCCTAATCAAGGAGTAGATGAGTTGAGAGACGAAGACCGATCGCATGCTTGGATTCGTGAGCGTGAGGAGATTCTTCAGCAGCTCAAGGATAAGGATGCCATGATCGAGTTTCTCGAGCATCAGGTTATTGATGAACCCGATGACGTGTTTACTTGTATCCTACCTCACTCATCTAGGTTTTGGAAAAAGAGATATGATCAGCTCACCAAGGAGAAGGCCGACATGGAAGCAGTTTATGAGAGAGAGGTGAATAGGCTTCGTGCGACGTATCTTCCGATCTCGAAGGCTTTAGACGACTGCTTCTAGGGCTCCATAGGATGTTTATTCACCTTTTCTCTTGTATTATATTTGGTTACCGAGACGGTACTACTTCTTTGGTGTAAAAAGTTTCCAAATATCATATTGCTATGAGTATTCCATATATGTCTCAAAGAGTTTAATACTTTCAAAACATTTGCAAATAGATCTTTATAAAGTTCCTTCGATTAAAAACAAATCATATGCATAAGCATTGCATGCATCATATGCATAAGCAGGTTTTGGTTCCGAGCTCTTGATACAGTGGTCTAACTCTTTGCTCTTCATTTATTTTGAAGACAAGCTGACGCACCGGTACAACACTCAAGCCAATCATTCAAAGATCATGGAACACCTAGAGAAAGAGAACCGAGATTTGAAAGAGGATATTTCCCGACTGACTACCATGATGGAGTCAGTTCTTGCTGCTCAGAACCAAGCCTCTCCAACTCCTCCCGCGAGGACTGTCATTTGTGAAGTGGTTACCTCTACAGTGCCTGCTGCCACCACCCACTTCGCTCCGCATCTGCCTGCTGGGTTCCCTTGGGTAATGCCACCCAATTTTGTGCCAGAGGGTTTCACTTCCACTTTTTCTTCGATGCTGACATCTAGCTCGGTCATGTTTGTGCCACCTCCCGTTGGGCATACTTTGCCGCGTGTAGAAGACACCATTTATCACTCCAAGCCATTTGAAGGCCCGAACGTTTATGAGAAGATGGATGAGATGAAGGACCAATTCCTTGAGTTGTGCAAGGAACTGAAAACGCTGAGAGGCAAAGATATGTTTGGGAAGAGTGCCGCTGAACTGTGCTTAGTGCTCAATGTGAAAATCCCAGTCAAATTCAAAGTGCCTGACTTTGAGAAGTATAAGGGAAACTCGTGTCCACTCAGTTATCTTGTGATGTATGCCCGCAAGATGTCGACCCAGACAGATAATGATCAACTACTGATTCACTACTTCCAGGATAGCCTGACAGGTGCTGCGCTCCGTTGGTATATGGGGCTAGATAGTGCAAGCATCCGCACTTTCAATGATCTAGGAGAGGCTTTTGTGAAACAGTACAAATACAACGTGAACATGGCTCCAGACAGAGATCAAATGAGGGCGATGTCCCAAAAAGATAAGGAAACCTTCAAGGAGTATGCCCAGAGGTGGAGGGAATTGGCAGCTCAGATAGTGCCACCATTGGAGGAGAAGGAGATGACAAAGATCTTTTTGAAGACTTTGAGCTCTTTCTATTATGAGCGCATGATTGCTAGTGCTCCCTCGGACTTTACCGAAATGGTAAATATGTGGATGAGGCTAGAAGAGGGAGTCCGTGAAGGACGTCTGTCCCGTGATGATTCTTCGGCAAATAAGTATGGAGGATTTTCCAGGAAGTAGGAAGGGGAAACTCATGTTGTTTATTCCCATAGTAAAAGAAGACCCTCTGTGAGGAGGAAGGAAGTGCGACCAGTCGTCAACCAACACCAGGTGGCTCATATAGCACCTGCTTTCAGAGAAGCTCAACAACCACAACAACAATCTCGTCAACAATAACAGGCTTACCAGCCTCGCGATGACAACAACAACACCAGAAATTATGAGAGGAAGAGGGTGACTTTTGACCCAATTCCTATGACCTACGCTGAATTATATCCTTCCTTGATTGATAGGAAGTTGATAACTCCACGAGATCCTCCTGCTGTGCCAGCCAATCCTCAATGGTGGTACAAGCCCGAACTTCATTGTGTGTATCATTCTGGTGCGCCCGGACATGATATGGAGAATTGCTTTCTGTTGAAGACCAAGGTGCAAGACCTTGTGAGGAGTGGGATATTATTCTTTGAGGATGTAGGCCCAAATGTTAAGAAGAACCCATTGCCCGAGCATGGGAAGGCAGCTGTCAACATGGTCCAGGGTTGTCCTGACAAGTATAAAGTCCTTTATGTGAAGGATATACGACATTCCCTAGTAGAAATGCATAGGCTGTTGTGTGAGCATAGTCACTATGAGCATGATCATGATAGATGCCATGTGTGCACTGTCAATGAAAGAGGATGCCGCAAGATAAGAAGGGACATCCAAGAGATGTTAGACCAAGGGATGATTGAGATATTTCAAAATCGTAATGAGGATGAAGTTGATGTTATCACTCCTGTGTTCAATACTCCTAATCCTATTGTCATCAAGTATGATGGCAACAAAAAGAAGGTGGTGCCAACTCTTGTGATAAAGCCAGCGGGCCCTATCCCGCATGTGTTAGATAAAGCGGTCCCGTACCGTTAAAATGTTGTTATGCTGGAAGATGGGAAGGAGGTTCTGTTGCCCTCAACCTTTGTTGTAAGCATATCCGATGTTAGTGGAGTGACCCGTAGTGGTCGTGTTTTCTCGGCTCAGCCAAAATCCCATGAAGACGTCGTGAAGAAGGATGTTGTTAGTTCTGCCGGTCCTGTGGGGAGCTCTTCTTCAAATCATTCTATTCCTGTTGTGAAGGGTGTTGACCCTGTTGTTGTCAAAGCTGACAAAGCTCCTATCCTAGTTGGCCAGTCTGGCATATTGAGAGAGGATGGTGATGAGATGCTAAGGCTCATCAAGAGGAGCGAGTACAACATTGTGGAGCAGTTGCTTCAAACTCCATCAAAGATATATGTCCTATCTTTGTTGATGAATTCAGAGCCACACTGTGAATCATTGCAAATGGTGTTGGACGTGGCATATGTGGATCACGATGTCACAATTGAACAGTTTGATAGCATTGTTGCAAACATAACTGCCTGCAACAATTTGAGCTTATGTGATGATGATCTTCCCGGGGAGGGAAAAGACCACAATTTGGCCTTACATATCTCTATGAATTGTAAAGGCGATGCCCTATCCAATGTGTTGGTGGACACAGGGTCATCACTTAATGTATTGCCAAAGTCTACTCTTGCCAAACTTTCATATCAGGGGCCTCCCATGAGGCAGAGTGGAGTGGTAGTAAAAGCTTTTGATGGATCGCGCAAGATTGTGATCGGTGAAGTAGACCTCCCGATCAAGATTGGACCTAGTGATTTCCAGATCACTTTCCAAGTTATGGACATACATCTGTCATACAACAGTTTGCTTGGTAGACCATGGATTCACGAGGCAGGCTTCGTGACATCCATCCTACACCAAAAGTTAAAGTTCGTCAAGAACAATAAGTTGGTGGTGATAAGGGGAGAGAAGGCTCTCTTGGTCAGCCATTTATCTTCCTTTTCCTACATCAATGCCGAGGATGAGGTTGGAACACCATTCCAAGCCTTGTCTATTGCTGAGCCTTCTAGGAAAGGACTTTCTTCATTTGTCTCCTACAATGACGCGAAGTTGGCCATCTAGCATGACACAACTAATGGTCTGGGAAAAATGATAAAAATGGAAGATAATAAATCCCGGGCTGGTATAGGATATTCTTCCGGTGTTTCTAATGATCCTGGGCTGTTTCAGAATGGAGATTTCATCTACACCAATGGAGATCAAGAAGATGCTGCCATCGTTGAAGAAGATGAAGAGGAAGACCTCGGCAACTTTGTCATACCTGGCGGGATCTGCAATAATTGGGTCGCTGTTGATGTTCCAACAGTTATCCATAAGTCAACGTAATATGTTCATTCCTGTTTAAAACCCTTCTCCCATGCCAAAAGGAGAAGTGAAGACATTGTTGGCATATATGATTAATACAATGATATTCATTCAATAATCGCATGTTAAATGTTTGTTTTTCAAATTATTTTTCATTTTTGCTTTTTGCATGAAATTGGTGATCACCATAAAACCCTAAAAAAGAGAATAAAATCAATTTTTCATCTGCATAATGATTTGCCTTGTTTGAATTCTGAAATATCTTTTATAGTCAAAATCATTATGCAGGTTAATCAAACCCATTGAACCTAATGATCCAACACCATCTCCCAACTTTGAGTTCCCTGTATTTGAGGCAAAAGAAGATAATGTTGAAGAGATTCCTGATGTGATTACCCATCTACTTGAGTACGAGGAGAAGGTCATTCAACCAAATCTTGAGAATATGGAAACAGTCAACTTGGGGTTTGAAGACTACATTCATGAAGTGAAGATTGGGGAACTCCTTGAAGAGTCTGTTAAGAAGGGGTTGATTGAGTTGCTACGAGAATATGTCGACGTCTTTGCCTGGTCATATGAAGACATTCCTGGTCTAGATACGGATATCGTGCAACACTTCTTGCCGTTGAAGCCTGAGTGTGTGCCTGTGAAGCAAAAGCTCAGAAGGACTCATCCTGATATGGCAATAAAGATTAAAGAAGAAGTTCAGAAGCAAATTGATGCGGGGTTTCTGGTGACTTCTACATATCCTCAATGGGTGGCCAATATTGTGCCTGTACCTAAGAAAGACGGTAAAATCCGAATGTGCGTGGATTACCGTGACTTGAATAAAGCTATCCCAAAAGATGATTTTCCTCTACCACACATTGATATGTTGGTAGACAATACGACTAAATTCAATGTCTTTTCATTTATGGACGGATTTTCCGGTTATAATCAGATTAAAATGGAACCCGAGGATATGGAGAAGACAACATTCATCACTCCTTGGGGAACATTCTGTTATCAAGTGATGCCCTTCGGTTTGAAGAACGCCGGAGCCACGTATCAACGTGCTATGACTACCTTGTTTCATGACATGATGCACAAGGAGATCGAGGTGTATGTCGACGATATGATTGCAAAGTAGAAAGTGGAAGTTGAACATGTAGAACACTTGTTGAAGCTTTTCTAGCGTTTGAGGAAGTACAAACTCCGCTTGAATCCAAACAAGTGTACATTTGGAGTCCATTACGGCAAGTTATTGGGCTTTATTGTTAGCGAGAGGGGTATTGAAGTTGATTCTGCCAAGGTCAAAGCAATACAAGAGATGCATGCGCCTAAAACTGAGAAGCAAGTCTGAGGTTTTCTTGGCCGCTTTAATTACATTTCGAGATTTATATCCCACATGAATGCCACATGTGCACCTAATTCAAGCTCCTCCGGAAAGATCAGCTTCATGATTGGACCGAGGATTTCCAAAAGGCCTTTGACAGTACCAAAGAGTATCTGTCTGAACCTCCGATTGTGTCTCCGCCTATTGAAGGGAGACCATTGATTATGTACTTGATTGTGCTTGATGATTCCGTGGGTTGTGACCTTGGTCAGCAAGATGAATCAGGAAAGAAAGAGTATACAATATACTACTTGAGTAAGAAGTTCACCGACTGTGAGTCTCGGTACTCAATGCTTGAGAAGACATGTTGTGCTTTGGCTTGGGTTACTAAGCGTTTACGCCAGTATATGTTGAATTATACCACTTGGTTGATATCCAAAATGGATCCAATCAAGTATATATTTGAGAAGCCTGCTTTAACTGAAAGGATTGCCCGTTGGCAGATGCTGTTATCTGAGTATGATATTGAGTATCGAGCTCAAAAAGCTATTCAAGATAGTATCTTGGTTGACCATTTGGCGCATCAACCTATTGAAGATTATCAGTCCGTGCAATACGACTTCCCGGGTGAGGAGATTCTATATTTGAAAATGAAAGATTGTGATGAGCCTACGCTCGATGAAGGGCCAGAGCCTGGTTCCCAATGGGGTATGGTGTTCGATGGTGCTGTCAATCAGTATGGAAACGGTATTGGGGCAGTGATTATTACTCCTCAAGGCATACATTTTCCTTTTATGGCAAGGATAACTTTCAAATGCATGAATAATATGGCGGAGTATGAGGCCTGTATTATGGGTTTGGAAGAATGTGTTGACCTTAGGATGAAACATCTTGATGTTTATGGAGATTCGGCCCTTGTTGTTAATCAGATTAAGGGTGAATGAGAGACAAATCATCCTGGCCTCATCCCATATAGAGATTATGCGAGGAGGATTTCAACTTTCTTTACTAAAGTTGACTTCCTTCATATTCCTCGAGATGAGAATCAGATGGCGGATGCTCTCGCTATGCTTGCTTCAATGATTGCTGTCAATTATTTGAATGAAGTCCCAAAGATTACTGTGATGCGCTTGGATAGACCAGGTTAAGTGTTTACAATTGAGGAGGTAAAAGATGATAAGCCATGGTATTATGATATCAAGTGTTTTCTCCAAAGTCAGACTTACTCGTCTGGGGCACCTATTAAAGATAAGAAGACTTTGAGAAGATTATCTGGAAGTTTCTACCTTAATGGTGATGTGATTTACAAGAGGAATTTTGACATGGTTCTGCTCAGATACGTGGATAGACACGAAGCGGACCTGTTGATGACTGAAGTCTATGAGGGTTTATTTGGTACTCATTCCAATGGACATGCCATGGCGAAAAAGATGTTGAGAGCAGGCTATTATTGGCTGACAATGGAGTTTGACTGCTGCAAGTTTGTGAAGAAATGCCAAAAGTGTCAGATTTATGCGGACAAGATTCATGTTCCCCCGACGCTTCTGAATGTTATTTCCTCACCATGGCCTTTATCCATGTGGGTTATTGACATGATTGGCATGGTTGAGCCAAAGGCGTCAAACGATCACCGTTTTATTCTCGTAGCCATTGATTACTTCACCAAGTGGGTTGAAGCGACATCGTATGGAAATGTGACCAGGTAGGTGGTTGTGAGATTTATCAAGAACCAACTCATATGCCGATATGGTGTGCCAGGCAAGATCATTACTGATAATGGATCTAACTTGAACAATAAGATGATGAAAGAGCTGTGTAGTGAGTTCAAGATTACACATCATAATTCTTCTCCCTATAGACCCAAGATGAATGAGGTTGTTGAAGCTGCTAACAAAAACATCAAGAAAATTATTCATAAGATGGTCGTTACGTACAAAGATTGGCATGAGATGCTGCCATTTGCTTTGCATGGCTATCGTACGTCCGTTCGCACTTCAACAGGGGCAACCCCTTACTCTCTTGTATATGGCATGGAGGATGTGCTCCCCGTAGAGGTTGAGATCCCATCAATGAGAGTCTTGATGGAAGCCAAGTTGACTAAGGCTGAATGGGTTCAGAGTCGTTATGACCAATTGAATTTGATTGAAGAGAAGAGATTAACTGCCATGTGCCATGGTCAGTTATATCAACAAAGGATGAAGAAAGCCTTTTATAAGAAGGTCAAGCCTCTTGTGTTCCGAGAAGGTGACCTCGTGCTCAAGAAAGTCTTGTCTTTCGCGCCCGAATCTAGGGGAAAGTGGACTCCAAACTATGAAGGTGCATACATTGTTAAGAGAGCCTTTTCAGGAGGTGCTCTGTTGCTCACAACTATGGATGGGAAGGATTTCACTCGTCCTGTGAATTCAGATGCAGTCAAGAAATACTTCGCCTAAAAATAAAAACAGAATAGCTCGCTAAGTTGAAAACCCAAAAGGGCGGCTTAGGCAAAAATGAGCGTCTCGGTGGATTGAAAACTCGAAAGGGCGATCTAGGAAAAAGTTAGATACATAAAAAAAATGAATATATATCGCGCTAGATTGAGTACCTCACCCCGGGGCAATATAGGCAAAAATTAGGGATTTGGTAAGTAACTACATCCTGACAAGATTTTGTTCTACAACTGTCATCTGTCAAAGATTCTCGCTCAATCATCATCAACTGAAGTTTCGAATATAGTGGATTCAGAGTTGGTGGAGAAACGGTCATTATGTTCAATGTAGCCCTTTTCCATGTATATCACCAATTTCAAATTTGTAAAGATCCATGGAGTCTCGCCATTTGCGGACTACCATTCTCTTAAATAAATTTGAGCCTTTATCCAATTCTTTGCACTCCTACTTGTTTCTGTTTAACAAATGTTTGCATGTTTTAATTAATGAATATCATTGTTTTAAACAAATAAAGTTTTCATAAATAAACTGTTTTAAACAAGGTGAACATTCACAATGACTGAAAGGATAAGTGGGACATCCTCAATGCTTTCCCAAGGATAGTATGATCACCAAAGGGTAAGACATTTGTTCGTTTTCTGGCATTCTTGCTCCTTATATCCTCTTCATCAACTTCCCAGAGAGTCTGGTGTGAGAAGTTCTCCTTGATGACAGTGAATTGATCTGTCTTATGGATTGCCTTCCCCTAGCAGGACTCATTGGATTTTCATCCAATGCATTCCCAAGTAGTTTGTTTGTATACATACTTGTTTCTCCCGCAGAGTTTTTGGCAATCCATGATTGGTATAGGGTTGATTTGTGAATGATCCTTTCTTTTCCAAATTTTTGCCTCGATATTTTAGAGATGTGTATCCCTCTATATCAGGCACTAGCATTTGTGTTTTATCATTTGTATGGTTGTCATCCCTTGTGTGGACTGACCTAAAATCCCTTATAGATTGATAAAAGCTGATATGCTTTAAGTTGAGAATATTCCTTGCCTCACTATCTTGACTTTCTACTCACGAGGAAGGTTGTCTTTCCCTAGCATGAGTAAGAATCTCCAACGGAGTGGGCATGTGTTCCCTACGGAGCTACCTTTCTAGATAGTTGTCTCCTCAGTAGGAAGTTGCCTAATGCAATTGTTGAAGGGCTTATTTCCCATTTCATTTATTTTGAAAAGAGGTATCCCCGACATGTCGCTTGTTGGTGAAAAATTCATCTCCAATTTCTCCAGCAAGGGTAGTTTCCTCAAGAGCATTTACAGCTTGTCCCTAGTAGGGTTGCCAGATCAGAGTTTGACATTTGTATCTCCTCCGAGTCTGAAGATTTCTTCTAGCATTCAGAACTGGTGGTGAAAAGGTTTACTTCCTTCCCCAGTGGAGCAAATGTTATTATTCCCTTTTGTAGAGTTTCCTCTCCGGTAGATAGAAGGGGGTGTTTGGATTGATGTACATCTGATTGGTGGTTGTTCCCCATGGAGTTTCACATCATTCCTTAATAAGCTTCCCCAATAGAGTTTCTTCTCAGGTGGATATTATTGTTATTAAACCACCTGTCCCCAAGAGAGTTGATGGAAACTCCTTGACAGATTTTCTGCACCTTTCTTATGTCAGGATTGTTTGCTCCTGGAAGACTTCTCCCGTTCAAAATGTTATTTCCTGTAGTTGGAAGCTTTGACTTTGCCTATTCCCAACTATGGTTAAAGACTCCCCTTGGTTACTCTTATCCCAGAGATAATCCCCCACAGAATTGAGTTCTCTGTTTGATTATTTTCTTTCGCTGCTCCTGAATACATCTTCTTTGTATCCTCAGCGAGTGTAGCTTTGGGATAGGGTTTTATATCCCCGATGATTTATTTTCATCCTTCTCGGGTTATTCCCAAGCTGAGTTCTCCAGTGGGCTTCGTCCTTCTTGTCGAGACGTTTGCCAAGTGTCTGTTCATGATTCTTGGACTTGTTTGTGTTAGATATGTTTGTTTATCAGCATACACAAATCATGCATATACATGTATTGAGCATTCAGATATTCATGATTGCATTCTTTGCCATATATCTTTGCTTGTTATCTCCTGCTATTGGTGAAATACTCTTCCCCAAGCAGATGCTTGTGTCTGATCTCTCCAAATAGAGTCATCCCCATAGATAGAAAGTGTCTATCCTTCCTTCTTTCTTCCCCACTGAGTTATGTCCTCGTGGATGATTATTGTTTCAGTTTCCTTCCCAGTTGTGTATCGGGATGGAATTACTCCCCTGAGTTATATCCTCATCGGGTTGAGTCTTGTTTGATTGTGTCCTTCTAGTTTGTTCCTAGATTGATTCCTTTCTTGTTATCCCCTGCAGTTCCCTGTGGTTCAGTTGTTCAATTGGTCAGTAACCAGTAATTGTTCATTCTTTCCCCAGTGGATTTTGTGGCCTTCTACCCAGTAACCGGTGGTTGTAAGTTCTATTTCTGTGGTTTTCTACCCAGTAACCGGTAGATGTAATACCCTCTTTGTTGGTTATCTTTACCCAATAATCGGTATTGATATTCCTTCGTTTTGAGTATACCACCCAGTAGCCGGTGATATATCTCTTGGATAATTGCTTTTGTCCGGCAATTTATCCCTGGCGAGTCATCTTTCATTTACCCTTGTTTGGTAATGATTGTTTCTCCTTCTGATTGGTCATCATTTTATACCCAGTAACCGGTATCCCGATGTCCTTTCTTTTCGGTCGATTTATCCTTTATTAACCCAGTAACCGGTTGCGGATAATCTTCCATGCGAGTATGTTGTCTATGTTTTTACCCATATAACAGTAGTAGATAATATATCTCATGCGCTCTTTAGTCGAAGTCTTTTTCTTCCCCAGTCGAGTAAGATTCGTATTTCCTTGTGGAATCAAATGTCCATCCTGTAAGTCGAGTTTGCTTTTTCAGCCCTCCTTTCGGATGATGAGTGTCTTGGATATGTTCCCAATTCACGTCTGGTTGGTCACCTATTATATACCCAGTAACCGGTATCCCTGGTGTTCCTTCCTTCTTCTCCCTATTATGACTTTTTGTCCCCTGTGGAGTCAGTTTTTCTTGATGTTGAGATGTGCCTTTTGGGTCCTCCTCAGATATTTTGGATGATTGATATCTTTCACCCTTATACCGGTCTTAGATATTATTTCTCCCTGAGCATGTTGTTCTCTCACCCAGTAACCGGTATTTTGATAACGTGTCTCTCTTCGAGTTTATTACCCGGTAACCGGTAATATCTCGTTGTTTCTTCTTCAACTGATTTCTTTGTGGGCATCCCCGTCTGAGTCCGGATTTTTTATCCGATGTATCCTTTGTGGATAGTTTTGCTGTATTGGCATATTCCCCAAAACATGCATCTTTGCGTCAGCTCGAGTCTTTCCATCAATTTATTTTTTGTGGAATCCCTTTGTGTCTCCCAGCAAATTTTCATGTCGTGACCTGCTCATGCATTTTTACCTTATTTCCCTCCAGAGTCTCTGTCTCCCTAGTGAGTGAGTTACTCCTATGGGTCTTTAGTTTCTCCCAATTTCTTTTCCTTCTTGGCAATCGTTCACCATGAAGATTTCATTTTGCATACATTTGCATCATGAGGTCTCTTAGGGACCAAAATTCGTCTCTTTATTGTTATTTAAGCTCATTCCATCTCATCAAGACGAAGATTTTAACCTTCATATATCCGACTAGAATGACCTTAAATAGGGGCATCTGTAATACCATAATTTTGACCCTAAGATCCCTCATGGCATCATGTTATTGCACAAATGCATTGCCTCAAGGATCATATCATGTTTGGGCTCCTTAACCTTAGGGTTGGGACTTGTTTGAGTGGTTTGAGATCACCAAGCATGCTTGTATTGTATGTTATTACATTTCTTATTTGATTACTAACCAAAAGCAAAAAAATATGTCACTAACTCTTTTTGTTTTGAAGCTCAAGTGATCATGTGCTCCACAATGCTCCTAGGAGGCTCATAAGCCCAATGCAATGGCTAGATGAAGATAAGAAAAAGCATGACAATGGTCAAAAAAGTTCCTAATCATCATATATGTCTCCCAATTATCTCAATTTACCAATTTGATCAAGATATCCCAAAAGGGCTTGAAGATTGTTTCCCAAGGAAACCCTAATTTCATTATGCTTTGACTGTGCCTTGCCCATGAAGCAATCTCAACCTCTGATCAAATTTAATCAAGGGAAGTTATTTCATTTATCATTTTATGCATATGTGAGCCTATTTGAGGCCCCTAAATCATTTATTCATCAAGATTGGAAGTTTGACTTTGAAAAGTTGACCAGTCAAGTCATCTAACTAAGCTGAGATTCAATGAGCTATACTTTTTGATGTCTTTGTCAAATGAAGATGACCCCAAAATAAAAACCATTCCTAAGAACCATATGAACAACTTTAATGTTCATCAAAAATCCATTTGAAGCTTGTAAGGTCATGATTAATTTCAAAACATTATTGGTCATTTTGATTGAAACCCTAATTTTGGGTCAACTTGCCAAGGACACAACTTCCTTAATTTTTATGCTTTTGAGGTTAGACCAAAGGAATTGGAAATCTTGAGATGTCTACTTCAAATGTTATGTTGGACAAAGTTTCATAATCATAAAGGAAATACATGTGATAATGCAAAACATTATAGGTCATCTTGGACCTAATTCATAGAATTTGAAAAAGAACCCAACTTCAAATGCCCATAACATTGTCATAGAAAATCAAAATGATGCAAAATTTGAGTTTAGATTGACCAAATTGAAAAGATATACAACTTTGATGTTGGAGGTTTTTTCATTTGAAGCTTGTATCATGAGAACAGAGGGGTTTGATTAAGCTTGCTTTTGGTTAACTTTTTCAAAGTGATTTGAATATGTTTTATACTTGAATTTTCCAAGCCAATTTTGATCAATTTGCACATGCCAAATGATTTTTTTTGCTCAACATGACTTTTGTTCCTTATTTCAAGAGCTTTCGAACCATTACTCACGATAGTCCTTGGGGTCTACCATTTTTGAGTTTCGAATTTCTTTTCATTTATGCGCATTCTTGATATTTTATGTTGGAACTTGAAATGCAAGTCCTTTCCATCCAATGTACACGACCACATGCCTTTCACATGATCCCAGCAAGCTTCTTTATCCATCCATGAGACTCTCACACGTCCACAAAGGCCCATGCCCTCAAAAATTCAAATTCCATGCACATGAGCAAAGTGTGATGATCAGCTGCATTCAGTTATAAATAGAGGCTTCATCTCCCTCGTTTCATAACCTTTTGGAGATCCCATATGCTACTGCACTGAAACCATAACCCTCACCAAAGGAATCACTAACTTTTTTTCCAGATTTTCGAGCTTGAAATTCAGTAACATTAGCTGAGTTTCAAAGCTAGATTCCTTAGCCAATCATCTTCCATACATCCAGAGGTCAAAAAGGAGCAAAGAGTTTGAAGAATTCGTGGCCAGAAACTCATCAATTTGAAGGTATCAACTCAAACTATTTGGATATGAAACTCTTAATTCAATGTAGTTTTCTTGTGTTTTGGTGGTTCTCTGAAGTCCTCATACTTGAGGCAAGCTTTTGATGCATTCAATTTGCCATATGATGAACAATCCGTGTGGACACCATGATTTTCTCCTTTATATTTCTCTCAATATAGGAAGCATGAAAGAAATCCAATGGTACAATGATGATCTACATTACAAGAGCTTTATTTCCATGTCCTTGTTTTTCATTTTTGATAAGATTCATTTCTCTGCAAATTTGGCCGGAGTTTGTGTGGTTGGCCGGAGAAGACGGTGGTTTCCACCACCACCACCACGTGTGTTGCTCATGGCCTTTGGATCTTGCTCTCATGATCTAATCTCATGCGTCTGTTTTAATTACTTGTTTTAATTCATTGTGTTGCGCGTTTGACTTGAGCCTACCGTGTATCCTCAGATCCAGGCCATGCATCAGTGCCACGTCAATTAGTGAACTGGATCTAGTGGCTCAGTATTTTTCGCTTATTTCATTTTCTTTTTATTTTCTGTTAATTCATTTCATTTTCAATAATTCATTTGAAGTCAGAAAAATATGAGACCAACTCTAAAATTTTTCATGAAAAATCTAGTTTCATATTATGATTTTTAATTATTTTTGTGACTTCATTTGATATTTTTTATGAATGACTTGGTTTTGAATGTTTTTAGTTCATTTTAAAATACTTTCTGACTATTAAAAAATACAAAAATATTTTCATAGCATCCATGGATCATGATAAGTCAATGAAAAATAGTCTCAACAATTTCTTGTTTGTTTTGAGATTATTTAAGATTTTAATTCATATTATGCTATTTTTGGTTGTTTTTAATTGATTTTAATTACTTTCTGACTTTAAAAATTTGTGAGAAAATTAGTCAAAGTTTGTTTGACTTTGTTGAACCTATGAGAATTTAATTGGACTCATTGAAGTTGTTTTGAATTGAATTTGAGGTTCAACTTTGTTTGGTTATTTTTTATTTGTATTTTCTTTTAATTCAAAAAATACCAAAAAAATGTTGTTGACTTCTTGACTTGTTATATTGATTCTCCTTCTGTTTGGTGTTGATCAAGGTTGAATTGATTCAACTTTGATCAAATTCAATGGATCTTGTTGTTTGAAAAACCTTAAGGATCATCACATAGAAAGATGAATGAATTTGATCAAGGATGAGTTATCCCTTGATCAATTGGGATTGGTTGTTGACTTCTTACCCCCTCCCTTTCATCTTCATCCCTTTCTTTCCCTCAATGGCCAATGAGTTAAAGTCTTGAGGTTGGTCTTGACAAATGAGAAGTTTAATCTACTTTGATCCAAACCAGACTCAACTTGATCCATGATCAAGTGAGTTATTTTGTGTCAAAGATAGGTTACTTCTTGGTCAAGCAAATAACCAAAAGTCAATACAAGGCCCTTCCCCCTTTTGTTTGGCATGGCAAGTTTATGGAGTTTGGCTTACTAGTCATGACCTCTAACTTGTGTTCTTTGCCTATACTCTTATTGACCGGCCTCAGATAGGTGTGGCTACTATATTAGTCCACTTACGATTGCTTAACATAGCGCTACATTGTCTCATGACAAGCTAACATAACTCTACTAACTACTAACTTTAATTTGAGCTTTTAAATTCTTGTCATTTACTTTTATTGTAATTTATTTCTTGCTCATTATTCATCTTGATTTTTATCTTTGCTCACTTGAGCACATATTTTATGTTTATGTCATTTTTCTTTTGCTCATTTGAGCCCATTATTGTATATAAATATATTGCTATTTTGTGTTGTTTGTGTTTGTTTTGATGTGAACCAAAATGCAAAAGGAGAAAGGACTTATAATTAGGATTTACCCATGCTTAAAGGAGTTCAAGAACAACTAGGCCTCATGCCTTTAGAATGCAAAATTTGTTGAAGAGCAACTAGGCCTCATGCCTTTAGAGTGCTAAAATTCAAAGTTGACCTCAAAGGACTTCTCCTCAAACTTATTCTTTGTCCATTACCTTTATTATGTTGTGAGCTTTTTGATGTGTGCTTTTGTGTGATAGGAACCTCATCTTAATATTGT
Organism: Lathyrus oleraceus; assembly: GCF_024323335.1. NCBI lineage: Eukaryota > Viridiplantae > Streptophyta > Magnoliopsida > Fabales > Fabaceae > Lathyrus > Lathyrus oleraceus. The sequence goes on from NC_066579.1 coordinate 126,969,933, forward strand.
GAAAAGAGGACCATTGTCACGAGTAGCCAAGTTAAGAGCCAAGCCAAATGGAGATCCTATTAGCTTGAATTCAAATTATTGATTGCTCATTTGTGTGTTAAATCCAAAGGAAAGGAGCATCTTGAGTCATCTCTATATGACTCAAAGAAAAGGAACTCCAAGGGTTATCTTTCCTCTCTTATCTTTATATGATTTAGGAATAGCCCTTCTCTCTTCTCCCCACTCTAATCAAGCCAAAAATTATTTTCAAAACTTTGACTTTATTTCAAATTAGAAACCTAGGCCTTAGGACTTTGACTTTTCAAAACCATTTTCATAAATACTCACTGTAAATAAACTTTAACCCAACTTTGACCTGATTTTGTAAATAAATTTAACTTGTAAGTATAACCCATTTCAAGTTGTTTTTTGTGGTTCCAATGGCCACTTGTTAAAACCTTTTCAAAGACATTAGTCATAGGTTTGAGTTATCATAGTGGTTGATATAAATCTCACCTCATCCTTAGTGTTGCATTATAAGCCTTCCATGCTTGTTATAGGGTTAACCCCTCACTAGCATGTTGAAGCCTTCCTCACATGGTGGATTGTTGGTTTAGGTTGAGTTTTCTCCCTTTGATAACAAAAGACCTTAAGGCTTTTGATTAAAATCAATTCACCAATCTTTGAAATTTTTACCACGAACTACAAGGTTTTGATCCTCCTTTGTGATGGTACGTAGGCAATGGGTTCATCCATTCAAACAACAAAATTTGTAAATATAATCTATTCTCTTCTCATCCCTCTAATCTTTTGCACAAATCTTTTTCACAAATACCAACCTATAACACATATTTGCAAAAAGAGGTTCCCTCAGAGTACTAAGGATATTTTGGGTGCGTAAAATCTTCCCATTTCATAACCCACTCCCTTACCTAGATCTATGACATTTTTATTAGTTTTTGATTTGAAAAACTTCTTACTTGACTTTTGTTCGCTTTTTAGCCTTTCCTTTGGACAAATAAAAGTGCGGTGGCGACTCGAATTGTATGTTGACTTTTGGTTTAGTCAATAAACCTAAAGGTAACGAAAACCCCGCTACAGAAAAGTGGCGACTCTGCTAGGGAACAAACCTCGTGGGTTTAGCCTACTTTTTGCTTGTATGTGTTTTATGTTTATATTTGTTTGTGGCATATTTTTGTGCAAATTTGGGATGAATGTATTGTTTGTAATGTATGAATTACTTGACATATTAATTGCTTGTATGCTTGGTGGTTTCTTGTGAGATGAGTTCTATACCCGAACTCGAGTGCACTTATGATAGGATAGTGGCATACTCTTGTTGACTTGTATGGAGTTATTCCTTAACAAGTTAACTTGCAAGTCCATTCACTTGGTGGAGGTCTTGTTGGGATCACTAATGTCACACGAGTAGTCGTGGTTAGGCATTACTCTTTCCAATATGAACCCTAGAAACCAAGGACCTTAGATACCTAGCCCATCTTGGCATATTTTAGGACGTAGTGCAAAGGTCATTCAAGTGTAAGACTTGATGCGATCGTTACGCGATACTACACTCATAAGAGTCCCTCTTGAGAATATTTTTGGAAGACGGGTAGTCGTTTTATCCGATAATATCCGAAAGATGGGATGATGACTATAGGAACCTTTTAGAACATGATTGTCAGGTTTAACCATAGTACACTCCTGTTGGGTGGTTCTTAACCGAGACTCCATGCTCGTGACTCACAACAAACCCGTTATTCGCGGTCGATCCGTTCTCGTATATTCTCAAAATCAATGGAACTTTGGTGTTGATAAGGTGTAAACCATAATCCACCAAAATGGATGATTGATATTGACGATAACTTGAGGCATCCCGTGACCTTTGTATGGCGTGACTTGCTTGATTCTTGAGTGTGTTTGTTGCATCCACGCATCCATGCATTCATGTCATCGACAATAAAGATTTTACAAGGAACTTAAAAGGTCTATTTGCAAATTTTTAGACATGGATAAGCAAAGAAGGAATATGAAGAAGTACAGTTTCAAACAACCCGACTTGAGAGAGTTAAGGCGTCTTACACCTTATGTATTATAGCCCTTGGAGTTCAAAGCTCGGCATGGGAAGCTTTTAGCTATTCTCTCTACCAAGGTGGATGAGGGTCTGGTGAGTGTGTTGGTGCAGTTCTACGATCCTTTGTATCGGTGCTTCACTTTTCCGGATTTCCAGCTTCTGCCTACATTAGAGGAGTACGCTTATCATGTGGGTATACCTATTCTTGACCGATTGCCATTCAGTGGTTTGGAGTAGATTCCGTCTTCTCAAGAGATTGCTTACATGCTTCATGTGGAGGTATCTGACATTGTTGCCAATATGACTACCAAGGGTGGAATTCAAGGTCTCCCGTCTGATTTTCTGATTTCCAAAGCTACCTTGTTTGGGAAGGCCTTAAGTAAGGAAGATTTTGAAGCCATATTTGTACTCCTCATCTATGGGCTAATGTTATTTCCCAACAATGACAATTTTGTGGATGTGAACGCTATTAGGATTTTATCTTCTCTTAATCCTGTTCCGACTCTGTTGGGTGACACTTATTTCTCTTTGCATATGAGGAATGCAAAGGGTGGTGGTTCCATTGTATGTTGTCTGCCTCTGTTGTGCAAGTGGTTTATTTCGCACTTGCCTCAGAAACTTGCCTCCAAGGAGAACAAGGGATGTCTACGGTGGTCCACGAGACTTATGTCTCTCACTAATGATGATATATCTTGGTATAATCGTGTTTATGATGGCATTAAGATTATTGAGTCTTGTGGTGAGTTCTCCAATGCATATCTTCTTGGTACATGTGGTGGATTTAACTACAACCCTGCTTTGGCTCGCCGTCAACTTGGGTTCCCCTTATAGGATAAACCTAACAACATTTCATTGGAAGGATTATTCTTTCAAGAGGGTAAAGATCCCCAAAACCTGAAGGATAGGATGGTCCGCGCCTAGCGCAAGGTTCATAGGAAAGGGAGGAATGAGCTTGGTCCGAAGAACTGTATTGCTTTGGAGCCTTACACCTCTTGGGTAAGGAAGAGAGCCCTCGAGTACCGCATGCCATATGAGTATCCGACACCTACCCCTATGGTTATGGTTGGGCCTTCAACCCTCCCTAATCAAGGAGTAGAGGAGTTGAGAGACAAAGACCGATCACATGCTTGGATTCGTGAGCGTGAGGAGCTTTTTCAGCAGCTCAAGGATAAGGATGCCATGATCGAGTTTCTCGAGCATCAGGTTATTGATGAACCCGATGATGTGGTTACTTGTCTCCTACCTCACTCATCTAGGTTTTGGAAGAAGAGATATGATTAGCTCGCCAAGGAGAAGGTCGACATGGAAGCAGCTTATGAGAGAGAGGTGAAGAGGCTTCGTGCGACGTATCTTTCGATCTCGAAGGCTTTAGACGATTGCTTCTAGGGCTCCATAGGATGTTTATTCTCCTTTTCTCTTGTATTGTATTTGGTTACCAAGACTGTACTACTTCTTTAGTGTAAAAAGTTTCCAAATATCATATTGCTATGAGTATTCCACATATGTCTCAAAGGGTTCAATATTTTCAAAACATTTGCAAATAGATCTTTATAAAGTTCCTCCGATTAAAAACAAATGATATGCACGAGCATTGCATGCATCATATGCATAAGCAGGTTTTGGTTCCGAGCTCTTGATACAGTGGTCTAACTCTTTGCTCTTCATTTATTTTGAAGACAAGCTGACGCACCGGTACAACACTCAAGCCAATCATTCAAAGATCATGGAACACCTTGAGCAAGAGAACCGAGATTTGAAAGAGGAGATTTCCCGACTGACTGCCATGATGGAGTCAGTTCTTGCAGCTCAGAACCAAGCCTCTCCAACTCCTGCAATTCCTCCCACGAGGACTGTCATTTCTGAAGTGGTTACCTCTATAGTGGCTGCTGCCACCGCCCACTTCGCTCCGCATCTGCCTGCTGGGTTCCCTTGGGGAATGCCACCCAGTTTTGTGCTAGAGGGTTTCGCTCCCACTTTTGCTTCTATGCCGGCATCTAGCCCGGTTATGTCTGTGCCACCTCCCGTTGTGCATATTTTGCCGCATGTAGAAGACACCATCTATCACTCCGGGCCATCTTAAGGCCCGGACGTTTATGAGAAGATGGATGAGATGAAGGACCAATTCCTTGAGCTGCGCAAGGAACTTAAAACGCTGAGAGGCAAAGATCTGTTTGGGATGAGTGTTGCTGAACTGTGCTTAGTGCCCAATGTGAAAATCCCTGCCAAATTCAAAGTGCCTGACTTTGAGAAGTATAAGGGAAACTTGTGTCCACTCAGTCATCTTGTGATGTATGCCCGCAAGATGTTGACCCAGACAGATAATGATCAACTATTGATTCACTATTTCAAGGATAGCCTGACAGGTGTGTCACTCTGTTGGTATATGGGGCTAGATAGTGCAAGGATTCACACTTTCAATGATCTAGGAGAGGATTTTGTGAAACAGTACAAATACAACGTGGACATGGCTCCAGACAGAGATCAACTGAGGGCGATGTCCCAAAAAGATAAGGAAACCTTCAAGGAGTATGCCCAGAGGTGGAGGGAATTGGCAGCTTAGATAGTGCCACCATTGGAGGAGAAGGAGATGACAAAGATCTTTTTGAAGACTTTGAGCTCTTTCTATTATGAGAGCATGATTGCTAGTTCTCCCTCGGACTTTACCGAAATGGTAAATATGGGGATGAGGCTAGAAGAGGGAGTCCGTGAAGGACGTCTGTCCCGTGATGATTCTTCGACAAAGAAGTATGAAGGATTTGCCAGGAAGAGGGAAGGGGAGACTCATGCTGTTTCTTCCCATAGTAAAAGAAGACCCTCGTTGAGGAGGAAGGAAGTGCGATCAGTCATCAACCAACACCAGGTGGCTCATATAGCACCTGCTTTCAGAGAAGCTCCATAACCATAACAATAATTTCGTCAACAACAACAGGCTTACCAGGCCCGCAATAACAACAACAACACCAGAAATTATGAGAGGAAGAGGGTGACTTTTGACCCAATTCCTATGACCTACGCTGAATTGTATCCTTTCTTGATTGATAGGAAGTTGATAAATCCACGAGATCCTCCTGCTGTGCCAGCCAATCCTCAATGGTGGTACAAGCCCGAACTTCATTGTGTGTATCATTCCGGTGCCCCCGGACATTATGTGGAGAATTGCTTTTCGTTGAAGACCAAGGTGCAAGACCTTGTGAGGAGTGGGATATTATTATTTGAGGATGTAGGCCCGAATGTTAAGAAGAACCCATTGCCCGAGCATGGGAAGGCAGCTGTCAACATGGTCCAGGGTTGTCCTGAGAAGTATAAAGTCCTTTTTGTGAATGATATAAGGCAGTCCCTAGTAGAAATGCATAGGTTGTCGTGTGAGCACAGTCACTATGAGCACGATCATGATAGATGCCATGTGTGCACTGTCAATGAAAGAGGATGCCGCAAGATAAGAAGGGACATCCAAGAGATGCTAGACCAAGGGATGATTGAGATACTTCAAATTCGTAATGAGGATGAAGTTGATGTTATCACTCCTGTGTTCAATATTTCTGATCCTGTTGTCATCAAGTATGATGGCAGCAATACGAAGGTGGTACTCTTGTGATAAAGCCAGTGGGCCCTATCCCGTATGTGTCAGATAAAGTGGTCCCGTACCGTTACAATGTTGTTATGCTGGAAGATGGGAAGGAGGTACCATTGCCCTCAACCTCTGTTGTAAGCATATCCGATGTTAGTGGAGTGACCCGTAGTGGTCGTGTTTTCTCGGCTCATCCGAAATCCCATGAAGACGTCGTGAAGAAGGATGTTGTTAGTTCTGCCGGTCCCGTGGGGACCTCTTCTTCAAATCATTCTATTCCCGTTGTGAAGGGTGTTGACCCTGTTGCTGTCAAAGCTGACAAAGCTCCTATCCTAGTTGGCCAGTCTGGCATATTGAGAGAGGATGGTGATAAGATGCTGAGGCTCATCAAGAGGAGCGAGTACAACATTGTGGAGCAGTTGCTTCAAACTCCATCAAAGATATTTGTCCTATCTTTGTTGATGAATTCAGAGCCACATCGTGAAGCGTTGCAAAGGGTGTTGGACGTGGCATATGTGGATCACGATGTCACAATTGAACATTTTGATAGCATTGTTGCAAACATAACTGCCTGCAACAATTTGAGCTTCTGTGATGATGATCTTCCCGAGGAGGGAAAATACCACAATTTGGCCTTACATATCTCTATGAACTGTAAAGGCGCTGCCCTGTCTAATGTGTTGGTGGACACAAGGTCATCACTTAATGTGTTGCCAAAGTTCACTCTCGCCAAACTTTTATATCAGGGGCCTCCCATTAGGCAGAGTGGAATGGTAGTAAAAGCTTTTGATGGATCATGCAAGACCGTGATCGGTGAAGTAGACCTCCCGATCAAGATTGGACCTAGTTATTTTCAGATCACTTTCCAAGTTATGGACATACATCCGTCATACAGCTGTTTGCTTGGTAGACCATGGATTCACGAGGCAGGCGCCGTGACATCCACCCTACACCAAAAGTTAAAGTTCATCAAGAACAAGAAGTTGGTGGTGATAAGGGGAGAGAAGGCTCTCTTTGTCAGCCATTTATCTTCCTTTTCCTACATCAATGCTGAGGATGAGGTTGGAACACCATTCCAAGCCTTGTCTATTGCTGAGCCTTCTAGGAAAGGACTTTTTTCATTTGTCTCCTACAAAGATGCGAAGTTGGCCATCGAGCATGGCGCAACTAATGGTCTAGGGAAAATGATAAAGATGGAAGATAATAAATCCCGGGCTGGTATAGGGTATTCTTCCGGTGTTTCTAATGATCTTGGGCTGTTTCAGAGTGGAGGTTTCATCCACACCAATGGAGATCAAGGAGTTGCTGCCATCGTTGAAGAAGATGAAGAGGAAGACCTCAGCAACTTTGTCATACCTGGCGGGATCTGCAATAATTGGGTCGCTGTTGATGTTCCAACAGTTATCCATAAGTCAACGTAATATGTTCATTCCTGTTTAAAACCCTTATCCCATGCCAAAAGGAGAAGTAAAGACATTGTTGGCATAATTGATTAATACAATAATTTTCATTCAATAATCGCATGTTAAATGTTTGTTTTTCAAATTATTTTTCATTTTTGCTTTTTGCATGAAATTGGTGATCACCATAAAACCCTAAAAAAGAGAATAAATTCAAATTTTCATCTGCATAATAATTTGCCTTGTTTGAATTATGAAATCTCTTTTATACTTTAAATCATTATGCAGGTTGATCAAACCCATTGAACATAATGATCCAACACCATCTCCCAATTTTGAGTTCCCTGTATTTGAAGCAAAAGAAGATGATGTAGAAGAGATCCCTGATGAGATTACCCGTCTTCTTGAGTACGAGGAGAAGATCATTTAGCCACATCTTGAGAATCTGGAAACAGTCAACTTGGGGTCTGAGGATTGCATTCGTGAGGTGAAGATTGGGGCACTCCTTGAAGAGTCTGTTAAGAAGGGGTTGATTGAGTTGCTACGAGAATATGTCGACGTCTTTTCCTGGTCCTATGAAGACATGCCTGGTCTAGATACAGATATCGTGCAACATTTCTTGCCGTTGAAGCCTGAATGTGTGCCTGTGAAGCAAAAGCTCAGAAGGACTCATCCTGATATGGCAGTAAAGATTAAAGAAGAAGTTCAGAAGCAAATTGATGAGGGGTTTCTAGTGACTTCTACATATCCTCAATGGGTGGCCAATATTGTGCCTGTACCTAAGAAAGATGGAAAAGTCCGAATGTGTGTGGACTACCGTGACTTGAATAAAGCTAGTCCGAAAGATGATTTTCCTCTACCACACATTGATATGTTGGTAGACAATACGGCTAAATTCAATGTCTTTTCATTTATGGACGAATTTTCTGGTTATAACCAGATCAAAATGGCACCCGAGGATATGGAGAAGACAACATTCATCACACCTTGGGGAACATTCTGTTATCGAGTGATGCCCTTCGGTTTGAAAAACGCCGGAGTCACGTATCAACATGCTATGACTACCTTGTTTCATGATATGATGCACAAGGAGATCGAGGTGTATGTCGACAATATGATTGCAAAGTCGAAAATGGAGGTTGAACATGTAGAACACTTGTTGAAACTTTTTCAGCGTTTGAGGAAGTACAAACTCCGCTTGAATCCGAACAAGTGTACATTTGGAGTCCGTTCCGGCAAGTTATTGGGCTTTATTGCCAGTGAAAGAGGTATTGAGGTTGATCCTGCCAAGGTCAAAGCAATACAAGAGATGCCTGCGCCCAAAACTGAGAAGCAAGTCTGAGGTTTTCTTGGCTGCTTGTATTACATTTCCATATTTATATCCCACATGACTGCCACATGTGCGCCTATATTCAAGATCCTCCGGAAAGATCAGCGTTATGATTGGACCGAGGATTTCCAAAAGGCCTTTGACAGTATCAAAGAGTATATGTCCGAACCTCCGATTCTATCTCCGCCTATTTAAGGGAGACCATTGACTATGTACTTGGTTGTGCTTGATGATTCCATGGGTTGTGTATTAAGTCAGCAAGATGAACCGGGAAAGAAAGAATATGCAATATACTACTTGAGTAAGAAGTTCACCGACTGTGAGTCTCGGAACTCAATGCTTGAGAAGACATGTTGTGCTTTGGCTTGGGCTGCTAAGCGCTTACGCCAGTATATGTTGAATCAGATGGCGAGGAGGATTTCAACTTTCTTTACTAAAGTTGACTTCCATCATATTCCTTGAGATGAGAATCAGATGGCAGATGCTCTCGCTACGCTTGCTTCAATGATTACCGTCAATTATTGGAATGAAGTCCCAAAGATTACTGTGATGCGCTTGGATAGACCAACTTATATGTTTGTAGTTAAGGAGGTAGAAGATGATAAGCCATGGTATTATGATATCAAGTGTTTTCTCCAAAGTCAGACTTACCCTTCTGGGGCATCTGTTAAAGATAAGAAGACTTTGAGAAGATTATCTGGCAGTTTCTACCTTAATGGTGATGTGCTTTACAAGAGGAATTTTGACATGGTTCTGCTCAGATGCGTGGATAGACACAAAGCGGACCTGTTGATGTCTGAATTCCCTGAGGGCTCATTTGGTACTCATTCCAATGGACAAGCTGTCATACCCTAAATTTCACCCTGAGTTTTTTCCTACATCCGCATAACATCAATCAATACATTATGTCGTGCATTTCATCAGTAAAAAAATATTTATCAGAGTTTAGATAAAAAGTTAGGAGTTCTGACACTTTATCTGATCTTGACGTCATTCATTCAATCATCTGTTGATTCAGAAGTCAAAATCCTCAATTTCTCGATCTCTGTGCATCATTCATCTATTACATCATGTTTTAGAGGTTCACAGGGTGACAATCAAGAGTATTATCGTCATCTGAATCTTTGTAAAGTTTTGTTTGTGATTGAGAATCAGAAGTAAATGGTCCAAGAGCGATCCATTTGCATCTGATTGTATTTTCACGGTTATTCAGTCAACAATTCAATTCATTTATAAGAGGTTTTCATTTTGTACTTGTCACAACGTGTATTTTGTTTCACATAGTGCTTGAAATGTCAGCCAGATAAAATTTTCGAATTTACAAGCATACCGGTCAAATTATTTCTCAACTGTATGTCAAATTAGTGGGAGAAAATTTTCAAATTAAGCTTTTAGATGTCAGTTTTATTAATCTACGATTCACATAGTTTAACCTGGTGTGCTTATTTTAAATTTTTAACTACTTTTTTGTGTCGTATTTTTATCCGCTTGAGACTTTTTACCGATTATTTTTTATTTCAAAATTTGATCAAAACCTGCTTGTTTCCGAGAAGTTTATTTTGCACTGATGGTGCATTCAGTTTTTTTCTCAGACACTTCTGCATCCGATTTTTATTCATTTTGAGTCCTTTTATTTTTATCTCTTTGCCAAAATATTCGTATTATTTAATTAGAATTTTCCACATTTTTATTGAGTTAATTTTGAATATTTAATATAGTATAATTTTGTTTGATTTAAATTGTTTCTAACTCCTTTTTACACTAATAAAATAAATAAAAGCATTTAAAAAAAACTTATTTCACATGTATATATATTTAATAGGTTGCAAAATTGAAAAAGAGAAAATCAATGTGAGAGTTTTAACTTCAAATTTTAAATTATAAATTAGAATACAAGCTATAATGATAAACATGAACATGTTCATAGTTAAACTATTCATGCACATTACTTTTCAAGTCTAGAGTTTTATGTTAATGCCAACAATGTAACTAGATCGCCGCCAGATACGGAAAGTTGACATCATGAAATGCCATGATGAAAAGATTTTTCAATATGAATTTTGGACCTTTCTAGTAGTCCATCAAATATTTTTTTTAATTTCTTTTATAGTGTCTGCTATTTAGAATTTATTTTACTTTACTTAAAGGCTCTTTAGAACTTTAGATAAGTGGCTTTTGGAAATGTTAGTAATATAGTCATTAAAGTAATACAAGAGAGCAAATCAGCTAGAAGCAAAATAGCAATGATGTGGATTTATCGAATGATGTGATACTTTCGGCTGAGGTGTACTATCAGCTTACCAACAAAAATTCAATAACACACCATAAAAAAACTCTCTTACTTCACACTAAAACCACACATCATATCCTTCTCTCATATCTCCATATCTTATTCTCTCTCTCGGAATAAAGGAAAAATGGGTTTTGCTTGATTAAGAAAACCAAACGATACCGCGATGATTCCATCCTCTCTCATATTAACATTTCATTATCATACCACTAGCGCCACCATTCATAAAACATATATCTTCAGCAACATAAATTCCTCTCTCAATCTCAAATAAGAAAGAAGATAAAAAGCCTCACTTGCTCGACGGAAAGCCTACGCAACAAGGATCATTGGAACTCCAAGGTATTTGTTCTCACCATTATTTTTAACATTTCATTTACATGTGTACGATTGTGTTTTCAGGTAGGTGTTAGAGTGGAGAAGTTGTTCCCTTTTTGTTGTTTGTGATATTCGTTTTGGGCTTGCTATACTTGCATTTTTATGAGTTATAAGAGATGATGAACAGTGCCCGGTGTAAAAAAGTATAACATGTTTTACAGATAGTATGAAACATACTTTTGTTTTTCTCTAGCATTTTTCGTTGTCTTTGTTGTGTTACTATTTATTTTTTAGTTTGTTATGGAGTTATGTGTGTGGATTTTGTTTTTTAAAAAAGTGTTTTGTTTTTGTTATTTATGTTATTATATTTTAATTGATGTAGTCATTCATTAAAAGGGGTTGTTTAGTGACACATCCTTACTGCAGGCTTGTTTTGGTTGGTTTGGATTAGTTTATCACTCCTTAGACATTGCATTGATTTGTTATTCTTTAGCTGTAAATTCAAAAAATAAGTTTTATCATTTGAAATTATAGTTATATATATTTATAGTTATCTATATTTTTCGATACTATTGTTCATGTTTTTTTTTTGTTATCAAATAATTTTGTTTAATTTTGAGTTTATCTTGGTTTAAACCCATTTTACTATACTATCTAGCTCTTTCTTCTCACACCCCATGGTGGAGTTTATTGTTTTTTATAATTATTACTTTTATAGCTTTGATAAAATTGCTTTTTTTAATTGTTGGTTACAATAATAGTGACATAATAAGTTTATAATATTGTTGTAATAATAATACAACACGTGGTTTCTATTTCGTTTCTATTTTATTGTGTTGCGAGTTTAAAGCATAAATTTGATTTTCTTCGAACACGCTTAGATTCATAGATTTTGTTGACCGACCTCAGATAGGGTGATTTATACATGAATCGCTTTACGATTGTTTAACATATCGCTAAATTTCTTTTAGTTTAAATTTTGATTTTTTTACTTCGAGTCCCTTGGCTTTCACTTAGGCCTTCTTACAACGAGATTCTTTATTTTTACAACTGTCTTTCAAAGCTTATATCATTTAATTATTGTGTTGTTTCCTCATTCGATAAATTGTACCCCCATTCCCGTAAGTATGTAGTAAATTTATCTCTTTCATTTACTTTAGTGTATCAGTTGATTGTTAATTCCAAGATTAAAATCAACCTTTTTCAGAAAAGAACAAAAAAACAAACACTCGATCCAACGTCGAGTCTTTTTTTCCTAAATCAAATCCAAATTGATTACAAAGTCAAATATACCCCCGCCACATCCAAATTATTTTCATAAGTAAACTTCTAACACTTGATCCAACGTCAAGTCGTCCCCCTGTTTTTAAAAGCTTTTCATAATAAAAATGGAAGAAATTGATTAAGTTTAGACTTTCTCTGTTTCGAATGTTAGGATACTGCTGTAGAGCTCAATGTCCAAACATTCGTCTTCCATATTAACATACAGTAATTACTAGAATTAGGTCATTTCTCTTATAGAAGAAAAAGATTGATTTGGTATCGACCTTCTCTTTCTCGATTATTTGGACACTGCTGTAGAGCTCTCTGTCTGATTAATCATCTTCCGTTAATAAACTTTGACCTAATTTGCCACACATTTTCATAAACAAACTTTTGGATGAAAAGAGAGTGATTAGGCTTAGGCCTCTTACTTTTCAAGCATCTGAGTATTGCAGTAGAGCTCCCTGCTTGGATGCTTGTCTCCGCTTAAAATCAACTCAAACTCATCAAACTTGTTTTCCGCCCTTGTGCAACTCCGAAAACATTTTCAGAAAAGAGTATGCAACATCTGTTTTGATGCGAAACAAACAAAGACTTCAGCCTCCAAGAGCGAGCAGCAAGTAAAGGTTTAATCGCTCAAATGTGATCCTAGCATCACTCTCTTTAAAAGCAATCCATCTAGTAGTTCTCTTTGGGTAGAACTACGTATGCCTTGAGTTTTTCATAGCACTTGGAGATACGTAAGAGCAGGATTGCGAAATCTTGTCAGGCACATTAATATTAAAAAACCCTAAGTATTTCCTTTCTTTATTTCTCTTTCCTCACTCGATAAGTAGAAGATCGCAGACGATATCACGCTAACACTCTAACACAAAACTAACTAAATGGGTCCCATCAAGTACGATGGATGTGAGGGATGCTAATACCTTCCCCTTGCATAACTGACTCCCGAACCACATTTTGGTTGCGATGACCATTTCTTTTTGTTTTTCATGGGTTTTATTGATATTTTCCCTTTCCCTCTTTGGGAATAAATAAAGTTCGGTGGCGACTTTGTGTTGTTTATATTTCGAGCTTTCCTTACGCTCGGGTATTTTTCGCGCCGCGACAGCTGGCGACTCTGCTGGGGATATATTGTTCTCCTAAGCGAGTCAACCCTAATTTAGTTTGTTTTGTGTTTGAGTTTTTGCTTTTATCTGTTTGTTTGCTTCTTATTTATTTTATCTATATATGCCTTTATTATCTGTATTTCCAATTACTGTATTATTGATATATGGTATCATTGGAACTTTCTGGACTATTGGTATTTGTGTGAGGAAAAGCTTTATACCCGAGCTATGTGAAAAACTTAAGTTAGGATGGTGGTTGTGTAGTATTGACCTGCGAGACATCGGACTCGTTAGGTTGATGCGAGAACCCCACTCAGATGAGATCCCTTGAAAGTATTACTGTCTTACGATTAGTCGTTTTGGAGGTGATACTTTCAACCTTGATCTATGATTTTGAGGACCTTTTGAAGAACCCTGAACCTATGGCTTTTAGGACCGATGGTTGTGTAGTTTTAACCTATGAGACTTAGGACTCGTTGGGTTAATACGAATACCTCACTCAGAATAGATCATTTTTGAGGATATTGTTGTCTTACGAGTAGTCGTTCTGACGATAATATTGTCAGGTGTGATCCATGACTCTGGGAACCGTGTCTAGAACCATGGAGTCGATGGTTATGTAGTACTGACCTATGAGACTTAGGACTCGTTGGGTTAATACAAAGACCTCACCTAGAATAGATCCTTTTTAAGATATTATTGTCTTACGATTAGTCGTTCTGACGATAATATTCTTGAATTGGGTCCATGACTCTAGGAACCTTTTAAACCCTAGAGCCTACATGTTTGGTTTTCCTATTCCTGGAACCTTTCCTCCATGAAGTAATTAATCAGAATGTTCCAATGATCACCTACCCAACTGTACATACATAAACATAAAACATTTCATAATCATAACACATATGACATGTGCATATTTTCAAGGGACCTAAAGACTCGTTTGATTGCAGGCATTCAGAAGACATGGGTAGCAATCAAAAAAGTACTTATTCATTCAAGTTCAGAAATCCAAAGCTAGGATTAATTAAGGGGTTGATCTCAGATGTGAAAAAAATCAGAAGGAACAACTTTTGTGTTGAGTATGGTGATCTGTTGACTATCATGAACACCGAGGTGGATGCTTGGGCCATTTTCACTTTGGCACAATTCTATGATCCTCCCTTGCGGTGTTTCACATTCCAGGACTTCTAGTTAGCGCCAACACTGGAAGAGTTCTCACATATAGCAGACATTGGTATCAAGGATGAAGTCCCGTACACCGGTCTAGGGGAATTTCCTACACATCAACAAATAAGTTCATCTATACATCTAGATAAAGCGGAAGTGAAAGCTAATCTTGGACCAAAAGAAGACACTTTGGGCTTCACTTTGAAGTTCTTAGTGGGAAAAGCTTCAGATTTCAAAAGTAAAGAAGATTGGGTCGCTTTCAATGCCAAAGTGAAAATGGGATTGTCTTGTTCCCGAACATTGATGACTTCGTGGACATGACTGCTATACGCATTTTCTTGCTCAAGAATCCCATTCCCACCTTGCTTGCAGATGTTTATCACTCTATCAATTGGAGAAATGAGAAGAAGGGGGGGATGATCCAGTGTTGCGCTCCTTTACTGTATAAATGGTTCTTATCTCACTTACCAAGCGAAGGGCCTTTTGTTCAGAACAAGGATAACCTCAAGTGGTCTCAAAAACTCATGTCTCTCACTGCCAACGACATCACCTGGTACTCTCGTGTTTATGATGACGTGGACATAATCGTCAAATGTGGCAACTTCCATAATGTGCCACTCATAGGAACTCGAGGTTGCATCAATTACAACCCTGAGATTGCTATGCGGCAACTTGGGTTTCCTATGAATGACAAACCAGAAGACAAGTTGTTAGAAGGTTTCTTGCTGGGAGAAGGAGTGAAGGACTTTGATCTGGTGAAGAGGATAGGTCGTGCCTGGACTAAAGTTCGTAGAGAAGGAAAAAGGGAGCGTGGAAAGAAGAATTGTATAGCTAGAGGGCCATATACAAGTTGGATCCAAGCCAGAGGTTCTCAAGACAAACCACCATATCCTTATGAGCCTCCAATGCATACAAATCCTCTAGAACCTACTCACGTCACTATGGAGGAAGCTAAAGAGCTCAAAGTTGTCATCCAAAGTTTGGAAAAAGAGAATGAAGAGCTACGATTGATCCTTCTCCGAATTATTGAAGAAAGGGATAATCATAAGTGGGAGCTTGGGCGAAAGAAAACACAACTTCAAGCAAATGTGGAAAGGACTGATAAGGAGGAATATAAGAGAAAAAGAGTCAAACAGGGGTCAGATCAGGCTGACAGCTGCTTGAATACCGTCAAAAGCCAACTGAAAGAGGTTGAGAGGGATTGTCGTGAGAAAGAGAAATGGTGGAAGCTTGCCACAAAACAAAAGAAGGAGATAAGAGAGATGCTTGAGGCTGAGATAGCCAAGCTCAATGTTTCACTCTTTGAATCAAAAGAAAGGGAAGAACGAGAACGTCGCAGTAAAGAGAGTGCTATGGCTGCTACTCAGGTTACACCTGAAATGTGGAAAGGAAAGTGCCAGGAGGCTGAAAATGCTAATGAGTGGGAACGATACTGGAGAGGCCGACATAACTCTTTGCTACAAGAAGGTGAAGATTGGATGAACGCAAGGGAAAATGTGAATGCTAGTTTGGCAGCCTGCGAGGAAACCATCCAGTTTTTACATGAACAAAGAAATGAGTATCGAGACAAGTTTGCCAGTTTGATAAACTTCTGTAATGGCATGGCTACGAATGTGCCTTTGATGCTAAGATGTGCTTTGGAAGACATAGACAATGACAACATCCCTCATTCAGTGACTGAATTTATTTATCTTTGTGAAGACATGATGAAAAGGTTCAAAGGAGAGTTGGAAGATCTCAACAAACAGAAGCCTGCAGTTTGACCTTTTTTTTATGTTGTACTTTCCTTTATGTTTGAAAGAATATTTTGTACTTAATCCTTGTACTCTATTTTGAATTGAATGAATGAAGGATTTTGAGTTTCTTTTGTACAAAAAAGTTTGGTTCCATTCTTGTTTTATTCCCCGTGATCTCTTTGAATGCTTGCTAAGTTACAAGGAATCTAACACGATTCCCTGAAAATAAAATTGAACATAAGCATAAAAGACATTTTTAAATCCACGTGCATTAACATATGCATCATGCATTTCATTTCTCAAAACAAAAACTCATTCCATTTTTCCTCGTGTCAAGTAGTTCAAGCTGATTCCTCAACGTGCATACGCTACTCGCTCCAACACAAGAAGAATCATGGATGTAGTTAGAGAAGAACAAGCTGCCTTCAGAGAGGAGATGGACTCTGTCAAAAGCAAGATCGAGCAGATCTTTGAGGCTATACAAGCTCTGGCTAAAAGGGAAGAAGAGGCTCGTGTTTCCGCTGCTGCAAGGAACGATGCTCTAGTTCAAGGGGTTGCTCTTCAATCAGGACCTTCAGTTCCTATTCCAAATCCTGTTATCTACGGTCTTCCTCCAGGCTTTGTTCCACCGCCTGAAAGAAATCATGTGCCTCCGCCTGCGCATACTTCTAGAGTAGCTGATGGAGTCGCTGTGCAAGGACCTCCGATAGTCAATCAAGTAGTCATGCCCCGCACTGATGAAGAGCTCCAGGACGAGTTTGAAATGCAGAATTACAATGGAGCTACTCCAGTGGTCATCCCTACTGCTGCCCAAGATTCTAAGGCTATCTTGATGTGTCGTGCTCTGGCCGAAAAGCTAAGAATCTTGGAAGGACATAACTCAACCCGTTTAAGTGCCTTGGAGATGTGTCTAGTCCCAGACGTGGTGATTCCTCCAAAATTCAAAGCGCCTGAATTTGAAAAATACAAAGGACTCACATGTCCTAACATACATTTGAAAATGTATTACAGAAAAATGGCTGCTTATGCCAGAGATGATAAGCTCATGATCCATTGCTTTCAGGACAGTCTAATTGGGGTATCTTTGGACTGGTACATACAGTGGGAATGTAGCAACATCCACACTTGGGATGAGTTGGTTGAAGCATTCGCAAAGCAATACAAATATAATACTGACATGACACTAAACCGTACTCAGCTTCAGAGTATGGCCCAGAAAGACAATGAATCTTTTAAAGAATACGCACAACGCTGGAGAGAATTGGCTGCAAGGGTGCACCCGCCGCTGGTTGATCGTGAATTGATTGACATTTTCATGGGAACCTTGCAGGGCCAATATTATGAAAGATTGATCAGTAGTGTGTCCACAGGATTTTATGACATGGTGATCATGGGAGAAAGAGTAGAAGAAGGACTGAAGAGTGGTAAAATCCAGGGAGGTTCCAGCAGTCAACCAATCTTGAAGAAGCCTTTCAACGGATTCAAGAGGAAGGAGGGTGAGACTAGTGCCAGTTCTTCTCATGGGGGGGGGGGGGGGCACCATACAAGGCTCCTGCTTCTATGCCTTATTATCAGTACCCTTACATAGCGGCTGCTCAATATCCAACCATGCCTTACCGTCCAATTGCTCCTGTTCCTCTTCCAGCTCCGGTACCTTAATATCAAGCTCCACAACCTCAGTTCCAGGCTCCTCCACCTCAACATCAACAGAGAAACCAATAGAATAATCAACCACGTCCAGTCCAGCAGCCACGACCAAATCAACAGAGGCCATATCAACAGTACAATAATGTGAGTAGCACTCCTATCCCAATGACTTACACTCAATTGTTACCGTATCTAATCCAGAATGGGACTGTCGTGCCAAGGGCATTACCTCTAATTCCGAAGCCGAATAAGCCTTGGTATGATGAGAATGCTAGATGTGCCTTTCATGCTAATTCAAAGGGTCATACAATAGAGAATTGCAAGGTGTTCAAGCTTCGGGTCCAAGAGTTGATAGATCAGAAAATTTTGTCTTTTGCTGATGTTCCAAATGTGGGGAACAATCCTTTGCCTAAACATGATAGTTCAAGTGTCAATGCTATAGAAAGTTCAACTGATGATGGAATGATAAAGGATGTGTTCAAGTTGAAGACTCTTTTAACAGTGGTCCATGCTAGATTGATGGAAGCAGAATTGATGAATGGAGTACATGAAAGTTGTGTGGTGTGTTCGTCCAACCCTGATCAGTGTGGTGAATTCAAAATTTATCTTCAACGTTTGATGGATCAACGGGTTATTCAGTTCACTAGAGCAAAGATTAATGAGGACGTTGTTGTGATTGTGCCTGTGTTTGATCAAGAGAGGCTTCCCAAGCCTTTTGTGGTTCCTTATCAGAGAAATGTTGACCTAGAGCCAGTGAAGAAGATTGAGCCCATGGTTATCCATGTTCCCGCTCCATTCTCATTTGATAGTACCAAAGCCGTGCCTTGGAACTATGAGCCTGTAGTTTATGTGGGTAACAAACCAGTAATCTTGAAAGAGCCAGATGTGACTAACATCGCTGGAGCTAGTGGTGTGACTCGAAGTGGAAGGGTTTTCTCTCCTGAAGTGATCCCAAACAAAGAAAGTGCACCAACAATTGAACCAACAAATGGGAAAGAGGTGAATCCTCCAGAAGCAGGAGAAGGCTCATCTAAGAAAGCAGTGACTGTTGAAGAGGATAGAGAATTCTTGAAGATCATTAAGAAGAGTGATTACAAGGTCGTAGATCAGCTCAACCAAACTCCTTCAAAAATATCCATTCTTTCTCTACTTATGAGTTCTGAAGCTCATAGGACTGCTCTATTGAAGTTCTTGAGCGAAGCTTATGTGGCAGAAGATATCGGTGTTATTCAGTTTGATAATGTGGTTGCTAATCTCAATGCTAGTAGTTGTTTGATGTTCACTGATGATGATTTACCCTCTAATGGGCGAGAACATAATATGGCACTTCATATCTCCATTCACTGTACAAATGTCACTTTGGCTCGAGTACTGGTAGATACATGTTCATCCTTGAACGTGTTACCTAAGACTACCCTGGCACAACTGAATATTGAAGGGGTGCAGATGAGACCCAGTGCTTTGATAATGAAAGCTTTTGATGGGTCTAAGCGAACAATTATTGGGGAGATTGACCTCCTAATCCTGATTGGCCCTCAAACTTTCCGTATTACCTTCCAGGTAATGGATATTAGGCTTGCCTATAGCTGTCTGTTGGGTAGACCTTGGATCCATGCTGCTGGAGCTGTCACCTCGACACTTCACCAGAAGCTGAAGTTTGTTACTTCTGGTAAGCTGTTATCAGTATCCGGAGAGGAAGATATTTTCGTCAGCCATTTGACTTCTTTCAGATACATTGAAGTAGGTGAAGACATTGTTGAAACTCCTCTCCAAGCCCTTGAAGTGGTCAATATGGTCCAGACTAAGCCGAAACTTGTTGAAGAACCCAAGGGGGTCATGAACTCGTGGAAGAGTGTGAAAGCTGCAATTGAAGCTGGTTACCCTGGAAGTTGGGGCACAATGATTGAACTACCAGAGAAGAAAGAGAAGTGTGGATTAGGATATCAGTCGTCTATTGAACTTTTCAAAGATCAGAAGATACATCAGGGGAAGGTTCCTAGCATTCAGGAAATATTCTCCAAAGCTGGTTTCCGAAGTGATGATCAAGTGAATGCTCTTGAAGATGAAGATCTAGATTTGTCCAAGATGGTGTTTTATGGACCTCCGGATGCCGCTCTCACTAACTGGAAGGCAACAGATGTTCCGAATATAGTTTCTTGTTCAAAGTAATTTACTGTTTTCTAAAACCTCCAATGTCATGCCCAAGGCATATGGATAGCTTTGTAGGGCCCATTTTGTGTTAATATTTAAGCCTTATCATCAATACAAAGCACATTTTTTGAGATCCTTGTCTTTCATCTTTTTAATTTATTTATTTTTTTACAAACAAATAAACAACAAAAAATAGCAATTTTTATTTCACATCACTTTCATTTTTCAAAATCTTCCTCTAAAAAGAAAAATCATTTCCATGCAGATCATTAATAATTGGATCCATTGAACACGACAATGCTATAATTCCCTATGACATCGACCTCCCGATTAACCAAGCTGAAGAGGATGGTAAGGAAGACTGCGAACTTCCAGAAGAGTTGACCAGACTTTTGAAACAAGAGGAAAAGATGATTCAGCCTCATCAGGAACCAGTGGATGTGATCAATCTGGGGACTGAGGAGGATAGAAAGGAAGTCAAGGTCGGAATTGCTTTGAAAAAAATGTGAAAGAGGAACTAGTCAAGCTACTACATGAATATGTGGATGTGTTTGCTTGGTCATATCAGGATATGCCAGGACTCGACACCGACATAGTTGTGCACAAGCTGCCGTTGAAGCCGGAATGCCCGCCCATCAAGCAGAAGTTGAGAAGAATTCGACCAGACATGGCTGTCAAGATCAGAGGAGAGGTCAAGAAGCAGTTTGGTGCAGGTTTTCTAGCTGTTGCAACTTATCTGCAGTGGATTGCTAATATTATGCCAGTTCCGAAGAAAGATGGAAAAGTTCGAATGTGTGTAGACTACAGAGACCTGAATAGAGCTAGTCCCAAAGATGATTTTCGTTTACCTCACATTGATGTATTGGTAGTTAACACAGCTCAGTTCTCTGTATTCTCCTTCATGGACGGATTCTCAGGATATAATCAGATCAAAATGTCTCCCGAAGATATGGAGAAGACAACTTTCATTACACCATGGGGCACTTTCTGTTACAAGGTAATGCCTTTCGGCCTGAAAAATGCTGGGGCAACCTATCAAAGGGCCATGGTGACTCTTTTCCAGGATATGATACATAAGGAGATTGAAGTCTATGTGGATGACATGATTGCCAAGTCTCAGACAGAAGAGGAGCATGTTATTCATCTGAAGAAGTTGTTTGTAAGATTGAGGAAATATAGACTGCGCTTAAACCCTGCTAAATGCACTTTTGGAGTCAGATCTGGAAAGCTTCTAGGATTCATTGTGAGCCAGAGAGGCATAGAAGTTGATCTTGACAAAGTCAAAGCTATTCAAGGGATTCCAGCACCTCGGACAGAGAAGCAAGCCCGTGGTTTATTAGGCAGATTGAACTATATTTCCAGATTCATCTCGCATCTGACAGACACTTGCGAGCCAATATTCAAGTTGTTAAGAAAGGATCAAGTCGTTAGGTGGAACGATGATTGCCAAAGTGCATTCGATAAAATCAAACAGTATCTGCAAGAACCACCAATCTTAGTACCACTAGTTCCAGGAAGGCCTCTCATTATGTATTTGACAGTACTCGATGAATCCATGGGATATGTATCGGGGCAACATGATGAGACAGGTAGAAAAGAGCATGCTATCTACTACCTGAGCAAGAAGTTTACAGAATGTGAAATCAAGTACTCCATGCTAGAAAAGACCTGTTGTGCATTAGCATGGGCCGCTCGTCGTTTGAGACAGTATATGATTTGTCATACAACAATGTTAATATCCAAGATGGATCCCATCAAGTACATCTTCGAGAAACCTGGATTAAATGGCAGAATTGCTCGCTGGCAAATGTTGTTATCAAAATATGACATTCAATATGTAACTCAGAAGGCCATTAAGGGTAGTGTGTGTGATACGGTGAATTGACTTTGTGTTTTTGCTTTGAAAAGCTATGTTGCGGATAGCAAGAGTCGCCACCGATTTTTCTTTTATCCAATAAGGAAAGGCAGAAAAGAACAAGAAAGACCTTGATTAGATTTTGAGTTCGGGAGGTACATTATACCAAGGGAAGGTGTTAGCACCCTTGGTATCCATGGTTATCCATGGGCTCTTAAATTGCTTAACTCACTTATGTTTTCCTTGTTTGAGAAAGTGTTTGAGGAATGTGGTGTGTTTAGAAAATATTTTGAAAGGAGAGTTTAACTTTGTAATGATTGTTGTACGAATGTATACAAAGTGTTTATCTCGTTTGATTTTGAAAGATGTTTAGAAAAATATAACTCGGCGATGATTCTGGTGCGAATGTATACCAAGTGGTGATTTTCTAAAAGATGTTTTGAAAAGTGTGAGGTGTGAAAAGTATTTTAAGCTGTGAGTAAGCATTTAAGAGTTATACCTAACCAAGGTCTTTATAGGTATTTCATATCCTTAGGAGGGTAAAACTGTCCTTACTATTGAGAAGTAAGTAGTCTTATCCTTTGGATGTAAAGGGACATCGTGGGGTCGTCGATTGGTCACTGAAGGCAACATTTGTAAGGATACCTTAGCATTCGAAGAGACGATCATCATTTAATCGTAGGCTACAACGAAGGGTCATCGAGGGACAAAGTCATATATTCGAAGGCAACGTTCGAGGGACAAGGTCATATATTCGAAGGCAATGTTCGAGGGACTATGATTTATCTTGTAGGGACACTGACCTTTTGATCGAAGGGACTATGACTTATCTGTTTAGGGGTGATGATGATTTAATCGAAAGAGTATTTGCTAAGGGTATCCCCACATTCGCGGGACATGACCGTAGTATCGTAAGGCAACAAAGAGAGGGTTAGCCTAGAGGTGCAAGTGTGGAAATGATTGAATTCAGATATATTATCTTGAATTAATTTATCTAAGTTCGATTATTTATCTTTCCATGCAATCCTATTAGCATACATCTAGACAGTTATATTCATAGTATGGAAAAATTAAAGTGCGAAAAATAAGACTACGCTATTACATGGCTTCGGGATGGGGGGTGCATAATTTAAAAGGGGATATAAAATATCTAAATCTTAATTAACGAGTACAAAATTAAAAGGGCATACAAAATAATAAAACCTAATTAATTAAGTGATATATGAATAATTTAATTAATAAACTAGATTAAATTATATCCTAGTTTAAATAACTAATATAATATATTAATTAGAAAATTAATTAATGGGTTTTATTTTAATAATAGAAAAATAGTGGTGAATTAATTATAGTGGAAAGAGAGTAAACATAGTAGGGGGGGAGCTACCAACGAGTCATGTTGGTCCATTCGTTATTTATTCGCCTTCATTAAAACATATATTAATTCTATACGCCACCATGCATGTTAGAGTTTTTTCTCTTACGGCAAGCTACTTTATTTTTCTCATGGTGTTTCTTTCATGTGAATACAATAAACCTGTAACTTCATCTTATATCAAACCACACACATAAAATAAGATCATATGTAATCATCATGCAATAATAAAAATAGTCATGCACAAATCAAGAAGCTTATATTATTTTACTCATGTATTAGTTCTCTTTACTGCAAGTGATAATGATAAAACAAACCTTACACATACATGTTAAAGACAACCAAGGATTTATATTATCACCATTATATCATCATCATCATTATTATGTAATAATAGCATGTGAAATAAACATAATCATGCTAGAAACAACACTCATATAATAACAATTAAATGGCAGATATAATTCTTTAATCATGCAAACATAATTTCTCCAACATGCTATGACGTATCAAGAATAGATGCATACTTGAATAAAGCAATATCAACATCCACCAAACCATGAATACATCATCTCATATATATATATATATATATAATATATATATATATATAATATATATATATATATATATATATATATAATATATATTATATATATATATTATATATATATATATATTATATATATTATATATATATATTAAACCAATATTATTCATGCATGAATTAAGGAGTATTGCAAGGTAATCATGCTGGATTCAAATTCCATAATGAACACTTACTGGGGATTTGATTCTTCTAGCTTGCTCATTGTATGTGTGTTGTTCTTATTTAGGCTATGAGTAATTTATGGTTGCTTCTCTTTTCCCTGCCCGTGAATCTTCTTGTTTCTGCCTTGCCTTGTGTATCTTCTTCTGCTGTATCTCTCCTCTTTTTCCTCCTCCTTCTTGCTGCAGCCATATGAAGTATTTATAATGGTGTGGATTAGGGTTTAACCTTGCTAAATATTTGGATCTCTTCCTATACTTTAGGGTTTAACCTTGCTAAATATTTGGATCCCTACCTATACTTTAGGAGAGTTAGGGTTTAACCTTGCTAAATATTTGGATCCCTTCCTATACTTTAGGAGAGTTAGGGTATACCCTTGCTAAATATTTGGATCCCTTCCTATACTTTAGGAGAGTTAGGGTTTAACCTTGCTAAATATTTATTAAATACAAGTATTATTATAAATAATGAATAATTTAAATGACTTTTAACAAATAAAAATTAATTTAAATTTTAGTTACATAATTGAATTAAAATTTAAACCTATTTCTATCTTTACTTTCATCATTTAAAAAAAAAACCAAAATTATTCTTACTTATATCAACCAAAATTATTTTATAATTTATGGGCTTTTAAAAAATGTTACTCTTATAAATAAATTTTATTAAGTAAAAAACGCGAATTACTAAATAAATACTATTTATAAATAATGAATAAATGGAACATGAGTCACTAAATTATAAAAAAATAGTTATTATAATTTAGTGAGCTTTAACAAATAAAATTAATTTAAAATTTTAATTATACAATTAAAATTCAAATCTATTTTTATTTATCATTAAATTAAAACTATTTTATTTATATATATAAAATTTATTTATATTATACAGATAACCAAAATTATTATTATTTTTTATATCTATATCACATAATAAATAAATTAAAATTTATAATTTATATGAGAATGTATGCTAATGAATGAATGCAAATGTGAAATGAATGCCATGCATGAATCAAATTATCATAAAAATTAACAGGCAAATTTGGGGGTATGACAGCTGCCCCTGTTCAATATTCTTAAACCGAGAGAATTAGAATGGTATGTACGCCATTCGTGATCTGGAGGTGGAAGATTATTGAACACTTAGAATGCCCCAAAAATTTGCACTTGTTAATTCAAATATAGTCTTGATGGAGATGGGCTTAAAGATGCCATCCAGAAAGTTTGATGATGAGAGCTTTAGAGTGCGTCTTACATTAGACCATATCTGAAGACATGGGTGTCACACTGGGTCGTACGCTAGACCGTATAATGAGTCATCCATTAGGTGATATTAGGGTGAGCTGAACCTGATGAGATAAGGATCAGAATGGGTCATACGCTAGACCGTATCTGAGTAGCAGAATGAGCCGTCCGTTAGGCTGTACCTGGCGATAAAAAGTAGTCGTACGCTAGACTGCCTTTCAGAATGTACCGTACGCTAGGTAGTATCTGATGAGAAGAGCCAGTCTGGGTCGTACACTAGACCGTATTTGAGTTGTAGAATGAGTCGTCCATTAGGCTGTATCTAAGGATAAAAGATCAGAATGGATCATACGCTAGATCGTATCTGAGTAGCAGAATGAGTCGTCCATTAGGCTGTATCTGATGATAAAAGGGGTAGTCATACGCTAGACTACATTTCAGAATGTACCGTACGCTAGGTAGTATCTGAGGGGATGAATATCCAAATGGGTCGTACGCTAGACCGTATTGGAACAGTTGAAGGAACCATACGTTAGGTTGAATCAGAATGAGTCGTACGTTAGGCTATATCTGATAATATTTGTATATGTTGTATTTGCAATAAATGTCTGGGATGGGCTTAAAGATGCCATCATTAGGAGGATATCAGAATGCTTGTCAGAATGAATATTCATATGGATTATATCTGAAAGATGTATCTGAATCTTGAATGTAATCGATAAAGATATCCGCCTGAATGAATCTTTATTTTGACTGTATCAGGAGGATAATTAACCTGGAAAAAAAAGAGTTAGCCTCATGCCATGCCATGATGCATGAGATGTTTTATGCTCTTGAAAATAAATGCGAACATTGCATGCATGTATATGCTGTGAAATGATGCATGAATGAATTATGCGTTTGAATTTTTTTGCCATGGGAAAATAAATCCCGATATTCTGGTTGGAGATATTTGTATTGATGACCCTTTCTTAGCTGGGGATATTTGATTTCTGTCTGATGGTAGAAATATTCAACAGAACCTGACTGGGGATAAAAGAGATGACCAGTCTGTCTAGTAGTGCCAATTTCTTCTGGGAATAACTGGTCTTGCTGGGGAATAGGATTTGCAACCGGATTTGTTAGCACGCATGGTTAAACCTTATCCTTGATCCTAAAGTCTTTTAGTAATTGCTATTTCTATTTTATGCATGTATTTTCGGTAAACATCAATCATATTCAAATGCATATATTAATTCGAATTAAATCAATGGACGTTTATGCAAACAAAACGGAGAAAGTAAAACAAAAGTATCTTTTTGGAAATAAAATTGTATTGATTTTGAAAGAGGGCCTATAAACAAGCAATTTTAATACAAGGAGACAAAAATCCTTGTAAGAGGAAATTGTCAAGAAAGCAAAGAAAAAACAGCTATGAAAAAAAAAGTCCTATTGATTTTAATTCTACTACTGCTATTATGTCTTCAAGCATCTCATCTCTTGTTGTCGGATAGAAGTGATTGGCTTGTTCAGTCTCTTTGAATGCAAAAAGTCCATTGATTTATTGAATGTGAATATGCTTATGAAAATGACAAAACCCTTAACAAATTAGCTATTGTGCCCTGGGCATAGACACAATGCTTTAAGAAGTTCAATTGTTCATAATAAAAATTACAAAATTTGAAACACTAAAATAAGAAATAACAATTACTCCTGACTAAAGGAAATCGGGATAGTGTCTTCAGCCTTCCAATTATTGAGTCTGTCACCAATTGTTGGGAAACTCCAGCTATGCAAGTCACAATCGCTATCAGCATCTTCTACAACATTAATCTGATCTTTGACTATCTTTTCAGCGCTAAGCCCCAGGCCAAATTTATCAGACTTGTACGGTTCATCGATTAGTTGACCCCAACCAGTACGACCACCATCTCCAACCACGGCTTGAGCATCTTTCAGAGAAATCATAGCAGGAGGAGCACGAATAACCTTGGGCACACGGGAAGTTGGCTTAAGGACAAGACTGGTTGGAGGAACTACTTCAAATGACTGAGAAGGAGTCTCAAAGAATTCACCATCCATCACGACGTATCTGAAGGTATGCACACTACTGACAATATACTCTTCTTCTCCACACACAGTGACAATCTTGCCCTCTATTGGATACCTCTGCTTTTGATGGAGAGACAAGCTACAACACTTGCCCCATGGATCCAAGGGTGTCCCAGCAAGCAGGAATAGGTAGGACAAATGTTCATTACGTAACAGGTAGTGTTGAAGACTTGAGGTCCTATCTTGATAGGGAGAACCACTTCACCATGGACAACACTCTTCGCACCATCGTAAGAACGCACCACAACGTCACTAAGTTTCAGTTCAATGCTTTTACAGTCAAGCTTATCGAGCACAACTTTCGGTAGCACATTCAAAGAAGAGCCATTGTCGATCAACACATGAGACAAGGTGATCCCCTTACACTCAATGGAGATATGCAGAGCTTTATTGTGATTCTTTCCTGCTGGTGTCAGGTCAGCATCAGAAAATCCTATACCATTATCAACAGCCAAGTTAGCAACATAATTTTCTAACTGATCGACAGATGTCTCCTGAGGTACATGAGCGGTCTTCAAGAATTTTATCAACGCATTGGCATGAGATTCAGAAGATAACAACAAGGATAACATCGAAATTTTAGACGGAGTATGCCCCAGCTGTTCTACCACATCAAAATCACTCTTACGGATGATTTTCAACATTTCTTCCATTTCCTGCTTGGCAACATCTTCGGTAGTAACTTCGACTGGTATCTTTGACTGAGAAGGATTGATTACTGGTCCCTTTCCTCGAGTTTCAGGGGCGGGAGGTGAGATTTCTGGAGAGAAGATCCTTCCACTTCGAGTAATTTTACTATTCCCAACAATGTCAACGTCATTAGGATTAGCAGAATTATCATCTTGCTTTATGCCGTGGATGTAAACATCACCTCCATAATTCCACGGAATGGCTTTGCTTGAGGAATACGGTACTGGGCCAGGTGCAGTAATAATAAGGGGAGCTACCTTGGGCTCAACAGTAATCTTCATAAGCACTCTAGTAGCGGTAATCTTCACTAGAACTTTGGACCTAGCAATCACAAATATTTCTTCAATAGGGTTTTCCACCTTAGGAATCTTTTCAAAGAGAATTGTACGATCATCCATAAGCCATTGAATACCATTCCTCAACTTCAAGCAATCATTGGGTCAAAGTATATAGAGATCGCAATTTTCAGCACAACCTGGAAATAAACCAGCTTGCAATAAATTCTTCTTGATGATCAGGAGAGGAGATGCTAAGTCAGCTATATTAGTAATGTGAGAATTGTCATCCACAGCATTAACAGTCTTGATAGGAGCAGTGATGACATTAGGAGTCTCCGGAGGATCAAATTCAATTTCTCCAGCGTCGATCATATCCTGAATCTTATTCTTCAACAACCAACAATCGTTTGTATCATGCACAGGGCTATCGGAGTGATATGCACACCTGGCATTGGGATTATAACGAGGAGAAGTAGTGTTGGGATTTGCAGGAGGATCTCTGAGGGTAATTAAAGTTGCTTTTAGCATACCCTGTAGTGCTTGTGCTAAAGTCATATTGATCTTGGTAAACTGTCTTCTTGGCCTGTCTTGTATGTGTTGGAAGTTTTGAGATGGCGGTGCTGCAATCGTAATTGCTCCACCAGCATGGTCACAATTTTTCTTGTTATGACCCCTTTGATCATACACAACATTTGATTCATTCTTCCCCTGATAGGACTTTTTGGTGCTTGCAGAGGTAGCCGCCTGTATCTTTCCACTTCGAATGCCACTTTCAACATGTTCACCCGTCAATATAAGTTCAGTGAAACCCGATGAGGAACTTCCCAATAGATGGCTGTAGAATGGGCCAGTCAGTGTACCCATGAACATGTCCACTAATTCTCGATCAGTCATAGGGGGTTTGACTCTGCCAGCCAAGTCTCTCCATTTTTGAGCATATTCTTTGAAGCTTTCTTTAGAGCCCATAGTCATATTCTGCAGCTGTAGCCGAGTAGGTGCTAATTCAGAATTATACTGGTAGTGCTTGAATTTGCGAGGAATGACCACATCAGAGACCAGACCTAAGCTTTCGAAATCCAGACCGGGTGCCTTCTGACCCTCCATAGCTAGCATACGTTCTTCCAGCAACTTATACTTTTAATCTTTCGGAGAGTACTGTTCATTTTCATAATTTTCATAGTCGTCCTCAGGGTTGAAGGGATCAACATTCTCATCTTCCGAATCATTTTCTGTCTCATCTTCTTTATCCTTCGGAATTCCAATCTTGACTCCTGGAGCCTGTCCTTTAAGCCTTCTTCCCGGGTTAATGTAACTCACAGATTTCTTGTCCTTCTTCTTCTCGAGCAATAGAGTCTTCAGTTCCTTCTGCCCCTTGGATAAGTTCAAGATCATCTCCTGGAATTGAGCATTCTGAGCCTGGAGATCCTTGATAGTTTGTTCGAGGGCCATTTTTTTGTTTGAGAGGAAGACCGTGAGAACATTGATCCTTTAGAGTACCTGTTATGCAATGTTATGTTATGCTATGCAATGTATGAAATGTTTTCAAGGACTTTTGGAATTTAACTTTGCGTAAACCACCAAAAAGGAGAACTTTTATTAATAATTTCTTTAATCAATGTTCATTACAAGAAAAAATGAAAGCTCAAGTCTCCCAGGGACGACTTCTTTTTGGGCGGAGATATGCATTGAGACTTCGTTCCTCATTAAGCTGGCTGGTGAGCTCTAATACTTTCTTCCTTTTAGCACATAACTGAGCTTCAAAAGTATCCCTTTCCTCTCTCAACTGGATCCAAGATTTCTTCAATTCTTCAACATTGGTAGGCATATCTGGATAAGGAATGATCTGAGGGGTACCTCCTTCAACTTTTGGTTCAACAATCAGAGGTCCGATTGCAAGATATGACATGATAAGCTCACGAGCTCTGGCGCGTACCCATCTGAGATAAGGTTCCATAGGAATAGAGTTTTTTTAATCCTAAAGTACTTATTTTCACCATGCCCCAAGCTCGTACAAACCTTTGACGGAGACCTTGAGAATCGTTGTCATAGTCAAACACAGTGCCTTGGATAATTATTTCATGTGGACCATCTCTTCCAGCATAACCAAACTGACGTAGGGCTAAAGTAGGATTATAAGTAATACCTCCTCTTATCCCCAGGAGTGGTACGTTAGAGAATTCTCCACAACGGTCAATGATGATAACATTTTCTTTGGGTTGGGGACACCAATGGATGTCTGAATGGGAGAGCGATATTATCCTTTGAGACCATTTCAAATTTTGTTCATTCTTCAAGACTGATTGAGGAAGGTGCGAATTAAACCACCTAGATAATAAAGGTACGCAGCACATGAGAGTCCCTTGCCTTTTCATAGTACGAGTGTGAAGAGAATGCAAAATGTCTCCATGCAAGGTGGGCACAGGGTTATGAGTGAGAAATATCTTAACAGCATTCATGTCGATGAATTGATCCGGATTAGGAAATAGCACCAAACCATAGATTAGTAATTCTAGAACATCTTCGAAAGCGTGGACACTCAGAGCTTTTAGGAATTCTCGGGCCTTATTTATTAGAAATTTGGCAAATAAACCCTTAACTTCACTTCGTGTTACCCAATTAGTTTCAATGTCGGACTTTGTCATGTGTAAAGCCGCGGCAACCTCTTCAGACCTCAAAATCTTTTCTAAACCACTGAAAGGTGTTTGATCAAGGATAGGTATCCCAAGCAACCTGGAAAATTCTTCTAATGTGGGTACCAACTGATAATCTGGGAAGGTGAAGCAATGATGTTTAGGATCGAAGAATTGAAATAGAACTCTCATCATATCTTCCTTGAAAACGGTGGTAACTAAATTTAGGAGATAACCATGTTTCTTGATGAACTGAGCATGATCGGAAAGTTCCGACACAAAATCCTTGAGTTGAGGAGAGGTCGCTACAAAATTGATCCGGATGGTCTTCCTGGAAGCCATAGCCCTACAAAACAGAGCAAAGTTAAATCCCTAAGTCCTCGAAATGGTTAGTACAATACCATGATGTCATGATGTTATGATGTTATGATGTCAAGTAAGTAACAAGCACAAACAAGTCACACCACAATCATTCCTAGGTTTTAAGGCATGCATGAGTTCCATAGGTAAGTACCTTCGCCACTGAAGTTTGATTGGTTCAACCTGTCCTAGAATAGTAACCGGGTTCTAGAAGGATCTCAAATCATTGACCTTTCCTTAAGTCCACTTCAGTGCAACACCAAGCGGTTGACCAAAATTTCCCTAAAGTCCAATCTCAAAGAGTGTAGTATCGAGTATCAACCAACCCCAGTCGGAACCGAAGTCAGTTATCTCACTACTTTCTAATGGCTAGGATGAGTCAATTAGGGTTCTAAAGGTCTGGTTAATGCTTTGATGACACCACGTAGACGCCAAATTTTTCCTCAAGTAAACATGAGGAACATCAGGACACCCAAAGTGTCACATTAACCGTAGCCATCATTTTAACCATTCCAGTATACGCCGGACAGTCGCGATGATCTCTGGCTACTTACCTAAGGTACACTAGATTCGGGTGTAGGATCTTTCACTCAAGTATAGAATACCCAAACAATCCCTTAAAAGTACCTGAGTTCCATAGGTAAGTACCTTCGCCACCGAAGTTTGGTTGGTTCAACCTGTCCTAGAATAGTAACCGGGTTCTAGAAGGATCTCAAATCATTGACCTTTCCTTAAGTCCACTTCAGTGCAACACCAAGCGGTTGACCAAAATTTCCCTAAAGTCCAATCTCAAAGAGTGTAGTATCGAGTATCAACCAACCCCAGTCGGAACTGAAGTCAGTTATCTCACTACTTTCTAATGGCTAGGATGAGTCAATTAGGGTTCTAAAGGTCTGGTTAATGCTTTGATGACACCACGTAGACGCCAAATTTTTCCTCAAGTAAATATGAGGAACATCAGGACACCCAAAGTGTCACATTAACCGTAGCCATCATTTTAACCATTCCAGTATACGCCGGACAATCGCGATGATCTCTGGCTACTTACCTAAGGTACACTAGATCCGGGTGTAGGATCTTTCACTAAAGCATATAATACCCAAACAATCCCTTAAAAGTAAATAAGACAAAGAAACAATTCGAAAACATAAGTGATCTTATCTTTAAGGTACCCTCTCTTTTTAAGATTTCCCAGCAGAGTCGCCAGTTCTGTGATACGGTGAACTGACTTTGTGTTTGATCAAGGATAGGTATCCCAAGCAACCTGGAAATTTTTTCTAATGTGGGTACCAACTGATAATCTGGGAAGGTGAAGCAATGATGTTTAGGATCAAAGAATTGGAATAGAACTCTCATCATATCTTCCTTGAAAACGGTGGTAACTAAATTGAGGAGATAACCATGTTTTTTGATGAACTGAGCATGATCGGAAAGTTCCGACACAAAATCCTTGAGTTGAGGAGAGGTCGCTACAAAATTGATCCGGATGGTCTTCCTGGAAGCCATAGCCCTACAAAACAGAGCAAAGTTAAATCCCTAAGTCCTCGAAATGGTTAGTACAATGCCATGATGTCATGATGTTATGATGTTATGATGTCAAGTAAGTAACAAGCACAAACAAGTCACACCACAATCATTCCTAGGTTTTAAGGCAGCATGAGTTCCATAGGTAAGTACCTTCGCCACTGAAGTTTGGTTGGTTCAACCTGTCCTAGAATAGTAACCGGGTTCTAGAAGGATCTCAAATCATTAACCTTTCCTTAAGTCCACTTCAGTGCAACACCAAGCGGTTGACCAAAATTTCCCTAAAGTCCAATCTCAAAGAGTGTAGTATCGAGTATCAACCAACCCCAGTCGGAACCGAAGTCAGTTATCTCACTACTTTCTAATGGCTAGGATGAGTCAATTAGGGTTCTAAAGGTCTGGTTAATGCTTTGATGACACCACGTAGACGCCAAATTTTTCCTCAAGTAAACATGAGGAACATCAGGACACCCAAAGTGTCACATTAACCGTAGCCATCATTTTAACCATTCCAGTATACGCCGAACAGTCGCGATGATCTCTGGCTACTTACCTAAGGTACACTAGATCCGGGTGTAGGATCTTTCACTAAAGCATAGAATACCCAAACAATCCCTTAAAAGTAAATAAGACAAAGAAACAATTCGAAAACATAAGTGATCTTATCTTTAAGGTACCCTCTCTTTTTAAGATTCCCCAGCAGAGTCGCCAGTTTTGTGATACGGTGAACTGACTTTGTGTTTGATCAAGGATAAGTATCCCAAGCAACCTGGAAAATTCTTCTAATATGGGTACCAACTGATAATCTGGGAAGGTGAAGCAATGATGTTTAGGATCAAAGAATTGGAATAGAACGCTCATCGTATCTTCCTTGAAAACAGTGGTAACTAAATTGAGGAGATAACCATGTTTCTTGATGAACTGAGCATGATCGGAAAGTTCCGACACAAAATCCTTGAGTTGAGGAGAGGTCGCAACAAAATTGATCCGGATGGTCTTCCTGGAAGCCATAGCCCTACAAAACAGAGCAAAGTTAAATCCCTAAGTCCTCGAAATGGTTAGTACAATGCCATGATGTCATGATGTTATGATGTTATGATGTCAAGTAAGTAACAAGCACAAACAAGTCACACCACAATCATTCCTAGGTTTTAAGGCATGCATGAGTTCCATAGGTAAGTACCTTCGCCACTGAAGTTTGGTTGGTTCAACCTGTCCTAGAATAGTAACCGGGTTCTAGAAGGATCTCAAATCATTGACCTTTCCTTAAGTCCACTTCAGTGCAACACCAAGCGGTTGACCAAAATTTCCCTAAAGTCCAATCTCAAAGAGTGTAGTATCGAGTATCAACCAACCCCAGTCGGAACCAAAGTCAGTTATCTCACTACTTTCTAATGGCTAGGATGAGTCAATTAGGGTTCTAAAGGTCTGGTTAATGCTTTGATGACACCACGTAGACGCCAAATTTTTCCTCAAGTAAACATGAGGAACATCAGGACACCCAAAGTGTCACATTAACCGTAGCCATAATTTTAACCATTCCAGTATACGCCGGACAGTCGCGATGATCTCTGGCTACTTACCTAAGGTACACTAGATCCGGGTGTAGGATCTTTCACTCAAGCATAGAATACCCAAACAATCCCTTAAAAGTAAATCAGACAAAGAACACAATTCGAAAACATAAGTGATCTTATCTTTAAGGTACCCTCTCTTTTTAAGATTCCCCAGCAGAGTCGCCAGTTCTGTGATACGGTGAACCGACTTTGTGTTTTTGCTTTGAAAAGCTATGTTGCGGATAACAAGATTCGCCACCGACTTTTCTTTTATCCAATAAGGAAACGCAGAAAAGAACAGGAAAGACCTTGATTAGATTTTGAGTTCGGGAGGTACATTATACCAAGGGAAGGTGTTAGCACCCTTGGTATCCATGGTTATCCATGGGCTCTTAATTGCTTAACTCACTTATGTTTTCCTTGTTTGAAAAAGTGTTTGAGGAATGTGGTGTGTTTAGAAAATATTTTTAAAGGAGAGTTTAACTTTGTAATGATTCTTGTACGAATGTATACAAAGTGTTTATCTCGTTTGATTTTGAAAGATGTTTAGAAAAATATAACTCGGCGATGATTCTGGTGCGAATGTATACCAAGTGGTGATTTTCTAAAAGATGTTTTGAAAAGTGTGAGGTGTGAAAAGTATTTTAAGCTGTGAGTAAGCATTTAAGAGTTATACCTAACCAAGGTCTTTATAACTATTTCCTATCCTTAGGAGGGTAAAATTGTCCTTACTATTGAGAAGTAAGTAGTCTTATCCTTTGGATGTAAAGGGATATCGTGGGGTCGTCGATTGGTCATTGAAGGCAACATTTGTAAGGATACCTTAGCATTCGAAGAGATGATCATCATTTAATCGTAGGCTACAACGAAGGTTCATCGAGGGACAAAGTCATATATTCGAAGGCAACGTTCGAGGGACAAGGTCATATATTCGAAGGCAACGTTCAAGGGACTATGATTTATCTTGTAGGGACACTGACCTTTTGATCGAATGGACTATGACTTACCTGTTTAGGGATGATGATGATTTAATCGAAAGGGTCTTTGCTAAGGGTATCCCCACATTCGCGGGACATGACCGTAATATCGTAAGGCAACAAAGAGAGGGTTAGCCTAGAGGTGCAAGTGTGCAAATGATTGGATTCAGATATATTATCTTGAATTAATTTATCTAAGTTCGATTATTTATCTTTCCATGCAATCCTATTAGAATACATCTAGACAGTTATAATTAAAGTGTGAAAAATAAGACTATGCTATTACATGGCTTCGGGATGGGGGTACATAATTTAAAAGGGGATATAAAATATCTAAATCTTAATTAACGAGTACAAAATTAAAAGGGCATACAAAATAATAAAACATAATTAATTAAGTGATATATGAATCATTTAATTAATAAACTAGATTAAATTATATAACTAATATAATATATTTATTAAAAAATTAATTAATGGGTTTTATTTTAATAATAGAAAAATAGTGGTGAATTAATTATAGTGGAAAGGGAGTAAACATAGTAAAAATACTGAAAAGCTAAAAAATAAGTCCTAAAGGGCTCAAACCCAGGACCTCTACGTTGCAGTTAGGGGGGAGCTACCAACCAATCATGTTGGTCCATTCGTTATTTATTCTCCTTCATTAAAACATATATTAATTCTACACGCCACCATGCATGTTACAACTTTTTCTCTTAGGGCAAACTACTTTATTTTTCTCATGCTGTTTCTTTCATGTGAATACAACAAACATGTAACTTCATCTTATATCAAACCACACACATAAAATAAGATCATATGTAATCATCATGCAATAATAAAAATAGCCATACACAAATCAAGAAGCTTATATTATTTAACTCATGTATTAGTTCTCTTTACTCACTACGCCAAAAACTGGAATAGACAGCGCCCCTTAGAGGGCGCTTTATTACAAAAGCGCACTCTAAAGTGAAGAGAAAAAATAAGGAGCATACTATTGGAATAGACAGCGCACTTTAGAGGGCGCTTTTGTAACAAAGCGCACTCTAAAGTGAAGCGAAAAAATAATGAGGAAATGGAGGGACACCAATAGAGGACGCTTTATTGAAAGCGCCCTCTAAGGGTAACCTTAGAGGGCGCTTTTTAAAAAGCGTTCTCTATGTCCATGTACATTTCCAGTTTATAAGGCGCTTTTGGAAAGCCTTAGAGAGCGCTTTTAGAAGCGCCCTCTTAGGCCCCCTTTAGAGGGCGCTTTTTTTACAAAAGCGCCCTCTAAGGTCCCCTTTAGTAAACATTAAAATTATAACATATACTGCATGTCTCTTTATTTTCCCTCTCTATAAGCTATTTCGTTTATGTAACTGGGTTTTCTCTCTACTGCGATTACTCTCTACTGCGATTACTCTCGTCCTCCGTTCGTTCTCCCTCCCTCACCGTCATCGTCGCCGTCGCCTTTTTCTGCTGTTACGTTCACGTTCACTGAGTTATCTGCGTCCACCGTCACTGTTCACTTTCTTCTCCATCGTTACCGTCACCTTGAAGGTATTTCTCTTCTCCATCGTTACCGTTCACTTTCTTCATGTGTTTGATTAGGGCATTTTCTAAACTTAGTTTTACATTTTGTGCATTATGTTGATTAATGTTGTTTAGGGCAAACTGAGTTTTTTATTTCTGATTGAAAACTGATATCATTTGAAGTGTGTTTGAGCTTGTGCTTGGAAGTTTGATGATTATGGATGCAAGTTTGTTCATGTTCCAAACACCATAAGTTTGCATTGGTCTTTTGCATGCAGTAGGTGTGTTTGAGTTTGTATTCAATAATGATAAAAAAAAAGAGTTTAGATTGTTGTAACATGAGAGAAATGGAAGGTATATGAATGTGTTCACGTATTGAATCATTGTCTTACTTGGGTCTTATTGAATCATTTCTATATTACAGATAAAATGGCTAACCAAGACGATACCCATGACGCGAATGGATCACGTAACAATGTTGAAAAAGAAATCAAACGAGGATTGACTGTTATGAAGTCAATCATTCGTGCAAGAGACAAGGGTGTAAAATTTGAAGTACATTGGAGTGCTGAAGACCAACTAATTGAGCCTAACGGTTCAATGTTGGCAAGTTACATTGGTTTCCTTGTTCGACAACATATTCCGATTACATGTGATAATTGGAGAAGTCCGGACTTGAAGGTTGGCAAAGAAAAAATATGGTCGGAGATACAGGTACTTACCATATATTGTTATATGTTTTTTTTGTTGACTATTTGTTGACCATATATTGTTATAATATTACTTTATAATAACACACTCCATGTGTATGTTTTTTAGAGATCCTTTCACATCGATGAAAGCCGGCAAAAATATTGTATTCAATTGGCCGGAAAAAGACTCCGAGGATTTCGATCCTTTTTGTCCAACAAATTTCTCAAGGATGAGGAAGGAAAATTTGTTGAAGCAGAATACTGCTGCTGTACACGGTGAACACAGAAACACTCTGTTTTTTGTTGCATCAACTTTGCAGCCCTATATTGTAGGCAGAATTTAGGACTTCTCAAAGTTGATTTCTTGTTGCTTTGTCGTTCATAAAATACACCACTAAATTCTCTGCGTTTAATTTTAATTTTTTTTCATCAGGCTTGTGTCTCAATAGAGGATGGGTATCTACCTAAAGTTACTTTTGTAGTGGTCCAAAAGAGACATCACACCCGTCTCTTTCCTGTCAACCCCAAAGAGACCGATAGAAGTGGAAATATTATGCCAGGTTTTTTCAATATATTTCTCAACGCAGCTGGTGTAAGACCCCAATTTTGGCCCTAAGATCCCTCATGGCCCATATCATATCATATCATGGCCTCAAGGATCATTGCATGCCCTAGCTTCCCTCCTAGTGGGTGGGTTATTTTGTGAGTGTGTTTCTTGATCACCAAGCATGTTTTGCGTTTGTATATCATTGCTTTTCATATGTTTACTAACCAAAAGTACAAAAATATTGTCATCTAACCATGTTACTTGCAGCTGAAGCAATCATCAGTCAAACAGTCAAATCATTCATTAAGCAATGGATGGTGGCCATTCTTGAAGAATTTGGGCACCATGATCAATCATCAAGAGTTCATATGAGTTTTGACATCATTTGGAATCAAGATCTCAAGTGATTAGGGTTTGGAATTCATCAGAACATGGTTCAGTCAACCAAAACCCTAGCAAAGTCAACTGTTGGTCAACTATGCATTTAATCAGTGATTTGATGATGGGAATTGGTTTGAGAGGTCTCATTCATGTCCATATAAGCCTCATATATCATGTCAAACATCATCATGGAAGAATTTGAAGTCAAACAAGAAATTTCCCAAAATAGAAAGTTGACCTGTAATTGGAATTTGCCAAAAATGGAAACTTCTTATCCTCAAAATTACATCATGATAAAAGCTTCAAATGAATTTTTGCCCAACATGAAAGTTGAAGATCTTGTCCTCCCATTTCCAAAAAGTCCAAGAACACTCAATTCCCATGTATGGTTGGCAAGTTATGATCAAATCATTCTCAAATATTTTTGAACTTCAAAAGGCCATATCTTCCAAACCATTTGGCCAAATTGGGTGGGGTTTTTTGCTACAAGTCACATTTGATGCCCTCTTTCCAAATTTGTCATCACAATTCATCAAAAGGTCACCAATCAAAATGGCATTTTTGAAGTAGCATAAATTAATTCAAGTGAGGTGAAAAAATGAGTTTCCAAATTAACCAATTCCAACCATTTTTACCACTTGCAAATGCTCAGAAAACATGTTTTGGATATGTTTGAGGCCCAAGTTCGCAGCTGTACACACACACCTTGCCATTTGAGTGAAAATTGATCAATTAGCAAAAACACCTCATTTACAAAATTCCAATTACCACATAAATTAACCATGCTTAGCTTCACTAAACAGAATATATATTCAACATTTGGACTCTGAAAACCCTAGCCACTCTTACACAAACAGATCAAAAATCTCATATTCTCTCAAACATTCATATTTTTCATCTTGAACTTTTTTTAAAAATCTCCAAAGAGCTCGTGTTTCTGAGCTTGGTTCCATCATTTACCATCATTCTTGGAGTAATTGCAAGTGGTATTTCTCAACTGTAACACCATTTTCCAGCTCTGCTTCATCAAAGCTCTTCCATGGCAGATTTGGTTTGGAGTCATTTCAAGGATTGTTGAGCCAAATTCCTTCACTCATTCATCATCTGGAAGCTTGTAGTGCATCTGTTTCGAGTACATACAGCCAAAGAACCACTACATCACAACTGTTCTTCAAATTTGGTAAGTTTTCGACCTTAACCATTTGCTAAATCATGCTATGCTTTGTGAAGATCCTTTCATGCTGATTCTATTGAACTTTAAATCATTGAAAATGGTTGTGTAATGAGTGAGAAACTTGGCTTTGAAGTTTGATGTTTAAACATATTTCTGCTTGATTCATTCATGATAGCTCGAATTGGTGGAAATAGTTGTTGGATTTGTGATGTGTGTTGTTTGCTGAGTTGAATGGTATCCTTATTTTCCATTTCTGAGACAAAAAATTTTCCACAATTTGGATGATGATGAACAGTAACGAGGAACCCTAATGCATAAACCCAGATCGTGTTTCTTCATTTGTTTTTTCTGTTTTGCATGAAGGTGTCCTGTACCATTGCCATGCACGAATGGCTGAGTGACACGCCTCTGTTCGATACGCTGCGTTTCATTAACATGAACGCATAATTTCAAAAATGCCATTCCGTGCCTAATTAATCAATTAAATCATTTTGTTTTTGCAACAATTATTTCATTTTTGATCCTAATCTTTGAAAAATCATATCACATTCAATTTTAATCCAAAATTTATGGGATTTTTTGCTAAATGCTCCTCTTGATCTCTAGTTATTTGTCATGATTTTTCCAGATTTTGGGCATGACTGGATTTTTTAATTGTGCTAGGGTTTTGTTCATGTGACCATGTTTTGTATGTTTTGCCAAATCAATTGTGAAATGATTGTGCCTTATCCAATGACTTCCAAACTTTTTGTGCTTAAACTAGACACATTCATGGTGATTTTGGTGTAGAGTTTGTGAATTTATCATTGCTGGTTTGTGAGTTATGATTTTTTGAATTAGGGTGTGACAATTTGTGTCACACCATTGATGTCCCACTTCTTGATTTTTAATACCATGCTTCTTGAACTCAAATTGGCTTGAATGTTTGCATGAGTGCACTTATGGATGTCTAGTTTACATGTGATTTTTTGTGGAATTATTGATGGCATTTCCTAATTGTTTGGGATTTTCTCCCTTGTTTGGTCATATGTTGACTCTTTGTGACACATGTTCTCATATTGTTTGTGAAATTCTCATACATTATTGGATGAACTTGAAATTTTACATGTGATTATTAGACATCTTAAAGTTTGCATGGTTTTGATCCCATTCATTTATCACATGTTGTCACTGATTTATGATTTATTGAAATTGGTGCATGTTTGGTTGACTTCTTTGAACATGTTTGAACTTGCCTTGCCTTTCTGATTTTCATTGACCAACTTCCCTTGATCCAAATGAGTTGAAATTTGATATTCTTATCATGTTATGGATTATGTTTGATCATGAATTATTTGATGATTTATCGAATTGTTTATGATTGGTTTTGAGTTGAGTCTTGCTGTTGACTTCTATGAGCTTCTACATGCCATGCTTTGACCTAATTTGCTTATGAAATGATGATGATGATTGATATGAATATGAAACCAATTGAGTTTGTTTCTTGATTGCTTGAACTTGATTTTGATTGGATTTCACTTGCTTGTTTGACTTTCTCATCCCCTTTTGACCCTAGGCTTGTCCTAGTGGTCTTGTTGCTCATGTTTGAGTTTATGTTTTCAGGATAAGAAGCAATTGCCTTAAAGAAACTTATACAAGTTGAATGAGCTTGATTGTTTATCATGACTAACTTGTTTATTTTGTAGGTTGCTTGGCTCATATGCTTTGAGCCTTGTGCATTGCACACTTAATCAATTGTGTTGACTGTTGATCTTTATCTCATTTTGATTTAAACTTTGAGTTGTATACTGATTCTGTTTGACTGGTTTCAGGTACCTTTAGTTGCTTAGTTCTTTAAGAACTTGCTTGCTTTGCTTTAATAGCAATTTGCATTGAGGTATAATTCCTTATCTTCATGTAGTCTGGAAGACCTGGCCTGTTACTTGGCCAGGCAACTGTCTGAAGTCCTCCTTAAGAGGCAATGCTTGTGTGTGTTTACATTTGTCCCAAGCAGGAAAAGTCCTTTTAATAAGGCAATTGGTAGAATCCAAGAGATAAGCAACCTATCTCCTACTATTCTGTGAGTCTTCTCCTTGCTCCCATTACATGGTTGTAGCATTGAGATCTTAACCCAAGATCTATCGAGTCAATAATCTGTGGAGAGAGTTCCTACTTTCTGAACTCCCACACCTTCTGATATTCAAATGCTCTCCCTGACCAGGGATAAGAGCAATGAGGCACACCCCTCATATCCTTTCATCTGCTTCACCTTAGCCCCTCAATGGCAAGGTTAAGAGCACCATTAACCCTATTCCAGTTGGCTTCAATGCCTAACCTTTTGTGTGAGCCTGATTGTTTGGTTATAGTGTGCACTGAATGACTTCATTGATTGATTTCTTATCTCATATGCACATGTTTGCTTGTATGCTCTATGCATTTATCATCATTAATTGCCCATTAGTGCATGATCATTTCATTTGTCTTTATGACATGTCATTGTTGTTTGCCCATTGAGGGCAATTGTAAGACCATTCATTGGCCATTGTTCCTATGATATGGAAGTGAGTATAAGACCATTTCATTGGCCACTCATCTTATCTTTGCTTGATGCATTTGTTTGATTGTATGTGAGGATGCAATTATAAGCCCCTGTAAGTTGGCATTTTCTTTCCTATGATCATATGTTGCATTGTTTGGTTGTATGTGAGGATGCAATTATAAGTCCCTGTAAGTTGGCATTTGCTTTCCTATGATCATATGTTGTCTTTGTTGTTGGAGATTGGTATAAGTCCAGATAGATTGGCATCCGGTATCCACTTTCATTTCTTTGTTAAGGAGATTAGTATAAGTCCATAGAGTGGCCTCTGATATCCAGTTCTGTTTTAGGAGATTGGTATAAGCCCAGTGATTGGCATCCAGTATCCGCTTTTGTTGACTTTCTTCTTTTGCTTTGATTGTTTGTTATTACTCATTGCCCATTCCAAAGGACACACTTGAATCATCTTCTATATGATTTCAAGAGGTGAACCTTCTAAGAAGTTTTACACTCCATCTTCATCCATTCATCCCCATTATGTCCTAAACCTTTTCACATGTTACTTTTAAACTTGAGATAAGTGTTGTGCAAACATCTTCATGCTTTTCAAACTAAAAACCTGGACCCAAGTCCTTGACTTTTTTCAAACTCCATTTCATAATACTTCTTTTGAATCAATCTTAACCATACTTTGACACTATTTTCATGAATACTCATAATCAATTAATTTCACCCATTCAATTGTTTTGGCTTTGTCCATTCTTGCTAAGTTTTCATACATGAGCTATAGGTTTGATTTATCCTAGTTGGTTGATGTCAATCTCACCTATTTGTCCTTAGTTGATTGAATTGTAAGTCTTCCTTGCTTATTATAGGGTTAACCCCTCACTAGCAAGTTGAAGCTGTTCTCACATGGTGGACTTGTTGTTTTTATAAGGTTGAGTTTTCTCCCGTGGATAACGTAAGACCTTAGGGCTTGTGTTTAAAATTGAATCCACTAACTTTTGGAAATCTTTTAGCCGAACTACGGCGTTTTGATCCTTACCTTTGATGGAAGGTACGTAGGCAACGGGTTCATCCGTTCGAACACAAAAACAATAAAAATTATATATTCTTTTCTCACCATCCCAATCATATTTGCACAATATTTATGTCATAACAAATAACAATTTAGTACAACAATTGTGAAAAGGGCTCCCTAGGAGTACCTAGGACGTGGTGGGTGCCTAACACCTTCCCATTGCGTAATTTACCCCTTACCCAGACTCTCTGATCTTTTTATTAGTTTTCTACGCGTAAAACTTCTTAGGCTTTTGTTCGCTTTTTAGCCAGTCCTTTGGATAAATAAAAGTGCGGTGGCGACTCTAATTCATTGTATGCTTTGCTTATGATTTAATCAATAGATCATATAGCGACGAATACACCGCTACAGCTGGTATATATTATCATTTGAATTTATCACTTTTTGCTGATTTTGTTGTTCTAAATTGTCAAAGGAACCGTGGTAGACACCAGCATTTGTCACCCTAGGGAATTTGATTTTTACCTTAACAGGCATGCAGGAATTCAGGTAATATTAGCTATGTCATTTAACTTTATGCCATTGTTTACTATTTGTTGCTCAATCGCCTTTTGACAGTTCTGTGTTATTTGCATTTGGACGTGTTCTTTTTGCAGGGGACTAGTCGACCAACGCATTATCATGTGTTGTATGATGAAAATAAATTCACTGCAGACCAGCTACAGAGTTTGACCAATAACTTGTGCTACACGTAATGATATGATTTGCTTTTTTAATCTTAATTAATGTTTTCTAAACTTGTACTGTTTTCATTTAATTTTAGAAGCCTTCTGATACTATTTTTTTCCATTCAGTTATGCGAGGTGTACTCGATCTGTCTCAATAGGTTTGTTACTCGATTCCCTTTGCTTGTTTTTGTTTTAGGCTATACAAAACTTTAGTTTAACAAAAATGTTATCTTGTATGCAGTTCCTCCTGCCTATTATGCACACTTGCTAGCTTTCCGCGCTAGATACTACATAAGTGAAGTTGAAAATTCTGATTCTGGTTCTGCAAGTGGAAATAGGAGTGCCACCAACTTTGTGTCGACTCTGCCATCTATCTTGGAAAACGTCAAAGAAGTAATGTTTTACTGTTGATCTTGATTTGTCGTACAAGCTTCGAGGATAGATTTGGGAGTTAGGATGTTCACCATGCCTTTTTTGGATATACTACTTATGCTGCCATCTGTTTTTTTGGTTGAGCCTTATTTTGTATGGATGTGCGA
Organism: Lathyrus oleraceus; assembly: GCF_024323335.1. NCBI lineage: Eukaryota > Viridiplantae > Streptophyta > Magnoliopsida > Fabales > Fabaceae > Lathyrus > Lathyrus oleraceus. The sequence goes on from NC_066579.1 coordinate 127,014,432, forward strand.
TAGAACTACTAGACAGCTTTTGGATATACAGAACATGTTTGCCACCATGGGTGGATGGGCGTTATTTTGTTTAGTATTGGTTAGAACTACTAGACAGCTTTTGGATACAGTGGTCACTGGGTGTTGGTTGCTATGGATCTTTCGAGACTAATAGTCAATTAATTTCACCCATTCAATTGTTTTGGCTTTGTCCATTCTTGCTAAGTTTTCATACATGAGCTATAGGTTTGATTTATCCTAGTTGGTTGATGTCAATCTCACCTATTTGTCCTTAGTTGATTGAATTGTAAGTCTTCCTTGCTTATTATAGGGTTAACCCCTCACTAGCAAGTTGAAGCTGTTCTCACATGGTGGACTTGTTGTTTTTATAAGGTTGAGTTTTCTCCCGTGGATAACGTAAGACCTTAGGGCTTGTGTTTAAAATTGAATCCACTAACTTTTGGAAATCTTTTAGCCGAACTACGGCGTTTTGATCCTTACCTTTGATGGAAGGTACGTAGGCAACGGGTTCATCCGTTCGAACACAAAAACAATAAAAATTGTATATTCTTTTCTCACCATCCCAATCATGTTTGCACAATATTTAAGTCATAACAAATAACAATTTAGTACAACAATTGTGAAAAGGGCTCCCTAGGAGTACCTAGGACGTGGTGGGTGCCTAACACCTTCCCATTGTATAATTTACCCCTTACCCAGACTCTCTGGTCTTTTTATTAGTTTTCTACGCGTAAAACTTCTTAGGCTTTTGTTCGCTTTTTAGCCAGTCCTTTGGATAAATAAAAGTGCGGTGGCGACTCTAATTCATTGTATGCTTTGCTTATGGTTTAATCAATAGATCATATAGCGACGAATACACCGCTACAGAAAAGTGGCGGCTCCACTGGGGAAAAATTCCTTGGTGGTATTGCCTACTTTTCACCATTGTTGTGTGATATATTATTATCTGTTATATGACATATTTTTGTACAATTTGGGATAACTGTATTGATTGTAATGATTGAATTGCTTGATATACAATTGCTGTTTGCTTTGGTGATCTGTGAGATGAGTTCTATACCCGAACTCGAGTGCACTCTAGGATAGAAGAATGGCATAGTCTTGTTGACTGGTGTGGAGTATTCCTTAGCCAGTTGACTCGCGAGTCCATTCACTTGGTGGAGGTCATGTTGGATTAATAATGTCACACAAGTTATTTGTGGTTAGGCATTATTCTCTCAATCATGTGCCGCAGAAGCCAAGGACCTTAGTTTACCAAAGCCCATCTTGGCCTATTTTTAGGACCGTAGTGCGGAGGTCGTTCAGATGTCAGTTCTGATACGATTGTTACGCGATACTACACTCATAAGAGTTTCTCTCGAGAATATTTTTGGAATACGAGTATTCGTTCCTCCGATAATATTCGAAAGATGGAACGATGATTATGGGAACCTCTGATAGAACATGTCTGGCAGGTTTAAACCCTAGTACACTCCCTTTGGGTGGTTCTTAACCGAGACTCCATGCTCGTGACTCTCAACAAAACCGTGATTCGTGGTTGAGTCGTTCATACAACCTTAATATCAATGGAACCTGGATGTTGATCAGGTGTAAAACCTAAATCCACCAAAATGGATGGTTGATATTAAGGATGTCCGAGCCGGTTCATGTACCGTTAATATCAATGGAACTTGGGTGTCGATAAGGTGAAAACCTAAATCCACCAAAATGGATGATTGATATTAGGGATACAATGAGCTTTCCCATGACCTTTGTTTGGTGTGACTTGCTTGATCCTTGAGTGTGTTTGTTGCATTCATGCATTCACGCATTCATCTGCATTCATGTCATCAAAAAGAGAAAATTTTCAAGGAACTTAAAGGGTTTATGTGCAAAATTTTCAGACATGGAAAGACCAAAAAGGCATACAAAGAAGTACAGCTTTAGACAGCCCGATGTAAAAGAGTTAAGGAATCTGACATCATATGTATTAGATCCCTTGGGTTTCAAAGCTCGCTATGGGAGGCTTCTACCTCTGCTCACCACTCAGGTTGACGAAGGATTGATGAATACTCTAGCTCAGTTCTACGATCCGTTGCATCACTGCTTCTTATTTCCGGATTTCCAGCTGTTGCCAACTTTGGAGGAGTATTCTCACCTCATTGGGATTCCGATTCTGGATCAAGTGCCGTTCAGTGGCCTAGAGGATATTCCATCTGCTCGAGAGATTGCTAGTTTGTTGCACATAGATGAAGATCTAATTAGAGCTAATCTGACTACCAAAGGCGGAATTCAAGGTTTTCCTTCCGAGTTCCTCATTGCCCAAGCCACCTTTTATGGGAAGGCCATGAGTGAGGATTCCTTTGAGGCTCTGTTTGTGCTGCTCATCTATGGATTAGTGTTGTTTCCCAACTTCGACAAGTTCGTGGACATGAACGCCATTAGGATCTTCTCAGTTCTTAATCCCGTTCCGACTTTGTTGGGCGATGCTTATGTCTCTTTGCATCTGAGGAATGCAAAAGGTGGAGGAGTTATTGTCTGCTGTCTACCCCTGCTGTACAAGTGGTTTATTTCGCACTTGCCGCAGACAGTTGCTTTCAAGGAGAACAAGGGATGTCTACGATGGTCTCAGAGACTCATGTCTCTCACCAATGATGATATCACCTGGTATGATCGTGTGTATGATACCATCCAGATCATCGACTATTGTGGTGAATTCCCTAATGTGCCTCTTCTTGGCACATGTGGTGGGATCAACTACAATCCTATTCTCGCACGACGTCAGCTTGGGTTCGCCCTAAAGGATAAACCTAATAACATTCTGTTAGAATGTGTGTTCTTTCAGGAGGGTAAAGATCCTCAAGGCCTGAAAGCCAGATTTGTCCGTGCTTGGCGCAGTATTCATAAGAAGAGTAGGAACGAATTGGGTCCGAAGAACTGCATTGCTTTGGAGCCATACACCTCTTGGGTCAGACAGAGAGCTGCCGTCTACTTGATGCCGTACGATTATCCAAGACCTACACCGTTGGATGTGGCTGGGCCTTCAACCCTCCCTACCCAACGTGTAGAGGAGTTGAGAGAAGAAGACCTTTCGCGTGCTTGGATCCGTGAAAGGGAGGAATTGCTGCAGCAGCTCAAGGAGAAGGACGCTATGATTGAATTCCTCGAGCACCAAGTGATCGATGATCCGAACGACGCTTGGACTTCTCTGCTTCCTCAGTCTTCCAAATTCTGGAAGAGGAAGTATGATCGACTTGCAAAGGAGAAAGCTGACATGGAAGCGGCCTATGAGAGAGAGATCAAGAAGTTGTGCACTTCTCGTCTTCCAGCATCCCGAGCTTCTAGGGGTCCATAGGATGTCATTTACCTTTTCTCTTTGTAATAATCAAAAATGCTGTACTTCCTTGTCTTGATATATATTGAATGAAATATTTTCCATGAGGAATCAAAAATGCTTTAACTATTCAAAATATTGCAAATAATACCCTAAGGGTTCCTTGAAAATAAAGCATCTGCACAAGCATTTCATGCATCATCTTTCCATAAACAGGTACTCCTTTTCTGGTCTTCTTGTCCTAACCTCTGTTCTTCATTTATACGTGGGTCAATTCTGCAAGAGTCATGGAGCAACTAGAACAAGAGAACAGAGAATTGAAGGAAGAAGTTGCCAGACTTGGCGCTTTGATGGAGCAACTCCTTGCTGCTCAGAATCAACCTACTCCGCCGCCCGCAACTCCTGCTCAGAGGACAGTCATCTCAGAAGTCTCCACTTCGACTGTGCCAGTTAGCGCTCATGCGCCCAATGCTATGCCACCCGGGTTCCCTTGGGGAATGCCCCCAGGTTTTATGCCTGATCTGCCAGCGCCAACCTTTGCCCATATGCCGGCATCTAGCCCGGTCCCTGTCGCCGCTCCTCCTGTCGTGCATACCATGCCAAGGGTAGACGACACCATCTATCACTCCGAGCCGTCTGAGGGCACGGATGTTCATGAAAAGATGGACGCCATGAACGATCAATTCCTTGAGCTGAGGAAGGAATTGAGGACTCTCCGAGGCAAAGATTTATTCGGCAAGTCTGCTGCCGAGTTGTGCTTAGTTCCCGGTGTGAAGATACCGATCAAATTCAAGGTCCCGGACTTTGAAAAATACAAAGGGAACACCTGTCCAATCGCTCACCTGGTCATGTACGCCAGGAAGATGTCTACTCAGACTGATAATGATCAACTTCTGATTCATTATTTCCAAGACAGTCTATCCGGTGCTGCGCTCAGATGGTATATGAGCCTGGACAGTGCCAATATCAGATCTTTTAACGACCTTGGCGAAGCTTTCGTCAAGCAGTACAAGTACAACGTCGATATGGCGCCTGACCGAGATCAACTCAGGTCCATGTCACAGAAAGACAAAGAATCGTTCAAGGAGTACGCCCAGAGATGGCGAGAGCTGGCAGCTCAAATCACTCCACCGCTGGAAGAGAAGGAAATGACCAAGATCTTTCTGAAGACTCTTGGCTCATTTTATTATGAGCGAATGGTAGCAAGCACTCCCTCTGATTTCACCGAGATGGTGAACATGGGGATGCATCTCGAAGAAGGTGTTCGTGAAGGACGGTTAGCGAAGGATGATAGCTCTTCCTCTAAACGATATGGGGCGTTTAAGAGGAAAGAAGGGGAAGCACATGCTGTGCAGTCCCAGCCTAAACATAGAAGACCCTCTGTTCAGAGGAAGCCTGCACGTCGTGCCGGTCATCAGCACCAGGTGGCTCATATAGCACCTGTATTCAAAGATAATGCTCAGCAGTATCAACATCAACAATATCAGCATCAGCAGCAATATCAACAACCGCAGTACCAACAACAACAGCAACATCCACAGCAACAGGCTTACCAGCCTCGTGGAAGTACAACCAATCGAGCTAACGTGAATTATGATAGGAAGAAGATCAACTTCGATCCAATTCCTATGACATATGCAGAGCTTTATCCTTCCTTGTTGGAAAGGAAATTGGTTTCTCCCAGGGATCCTCCTGCCATTCCTGCAAATCCACAATGGTGGTATAAACCAGACCATCATTGTGTCTACCATTCCGGTGCTCCGGGCCATAATGTAGAGAATTGCTACCCACTCAAGACTAAGGTTCAAGACCTTATGAGATCTGGGATTCTGAGCTTTGAAGATTCAGGCCCGAATGTCACCAAGAACCCATTGCCTGCGCATGGGAAGTCTGTTAATATGATTCAGGAATGCCTTGGGAAGTACAAGGTTAGATATGTGAGCCAAATCAGGCAGTCGTTGGTTGAATTACATCGGATGCTGTGTCAGTACAGCTACTTGGAGCATAACCACGACAAGTGCCGCGTCTGCTCGGTCAACCGTTTGGGTTGCGACCAGGTCCGCAAAGAGCTTCAAAAGTTGTTGAATGAGGGTACCATTGAGATTCTGCAGAATCGCAATGTCGATGAAGTCGAGCCTGAAGTGAATGTCATTTCACCAGTGTTCAAGCTGCCTGAACCGGTTGTTATCCGCTACAATAGCAACAAGCCGAAGGCTTCCCCTTCTTTGATCATTAAACCTGCCGGCCCTGTGCCCTATTCCTCTGACCGAGCTGTGCCATTCAGATACAATCCTGTTGCTGTCCAAGATGGGGTAGAAGTGCCTTTGCCTTCCACTTCCGTAACCACTATTGCTGATGTCAGTGGGCTGACCCGAAGTGGTCGCGTATTTTCTGCGCCTCCTAAGGCTGTGGCTTCTGATACTGTTGAGCGTCCTGTGGGTACCGCTGTTAACATTCAGAATCCGGCACTTGATGTTGCCAAACCATCCTCCTCCGTACAAAAGACTCCTGTTTCTTCAGTTGGCCCGAGTGGCATTGTTGATGAAGAATCTGATGAGATGCTGAGGCTCATCAGAAGGAGTGAGTACAACATTGTAGACCAACTTCTACACACGCCCTCCAAGATTTCCATTCTTTCTCTGCTGCTGAATTCAGAACCCCATAGGGAGTCTCTGCAGAAAGTCTTGGATCTGGCGTATGTTGATCACGACGTCACCCTTGAGCAGTTTGATAGTATAGTTGCAAACATTACCGCTTGCAACACTTTGAGCTTTTGTGACGCTGATCTCCCCGAGGAGGGAAGAGACCACAACATGGCTTTACATATCTCCATGAACTGCAAATCTGATGCAATGTCCAATGTGCTGGTGGACACTGGATCATCCCTTAATGTATTGCCAAAGACCACACTCTCTCGTCTGTCATATCAAGGTCCTCCTATGAGGCAGAGTGGGGTTGTTGTAAAAGAATTTGATGGGTCGCGCAAGACCGTGATTGGGGAAGTGGATCTCCCAATCAAGATTGGACCAAGTGATTTCCAGGTTACTTTCCAGGTAATGGATATCCACTCATCTTATAGCTGTCTCTTGGGCAGACCATGGATTCACGAGGCTGGCGCCGTGACATCCACCCTACACCAGAAGCTGAAATTTGTCAAAAACAAGAAACTGGTTGTGGTAGGGGGAGAAAAGGCTCTCCTGGTTAGCCATCTGTCTTCGTTCTCGTATATTGACGCTGAGGATGAAGTTGGAACCCCGTTCCAAGCTTTATCTATTGATGAACCAATCGAGAAGAAGTCTCCTTCATTCACTTCCTACAAAGAGGCAAAGATGGCCATCGAGTGTAGTGCAGTTGCTGGTTTAGGGAAAGTGATTGAACTTGAAGACAATAGATCCCGGGCTGGCATTGGCTACTGTTCTGGGGCATTCAATGAGCAAGGTTTGTTCAAGAGTGGAGGATTCATCCATGCCGATCAACCTGAAGAAGAGGAAGCTGCTGCTATCTTGGAAGAGGATGCAGAGGACGTGAACAATTTTGTTATTCCTGGTGGTGTCTGCCACAATTGGGTCGTTGTAGATGTTCCTACAGTCATCCATAGATCAGAGTAATTGTTCACTTTGTTTAAAACCCTTCTCCCATGCCAAAAGGAGAAGTGATGACATTGTTGGCAAAGCATATATACAATGATGTTTTCATTCAATTTTCGCATTGTTAAACATTTGTTTTTCCTTTGTTTTCACTTTTTGCTTTTCGTCATGAAATCAGTGATCACAAAAAACCATAAAAACAAAAATAAAACCAATCTTTTTCATCTGCATAATAGTTTGCTTGTTTAAATTCTAAAGTTTTTCCTTAACTAAAATCATTATGCAGGTTGATCTTAAAACCCATTGAACATAATGATCCAACGCCATCTCCCAATTTTGAATTCCCTGTATTTGAGGCAGAAGAAGATGACGTTGAGGGGATTCCTGATGAGATTACCCGCCTCCTTGAGCACGAAGAGAAGATCATTCAGCCGCATCTCGAAGGCTTGGAAACAGTCAACTTGGGGTCTGAGGATTGTGTTCGTCTGGTGAAGATTGGGGCACTTCTTGAAGAGTCTGTCAAGGAAGATTTGATCAGCTTGCTACGAGAATATTCAGATATCTTTGCTTGGTCCTATGAAGACATGCCGGGTTTAGATACAGATATTGTACAACATTTCCTGCCTTTGAAGCCTGAGTGCGTGCCTGTGAAGCAGAAGCTCAGAAGAACTCATCCAGATATGGCAGTGAAGATCAAAGAGGAAGTTCAGAAGCAAATTGATGCAGGGTTTCTGGTGACTTCTACATATCCTCAATGGGTGGCCAATATTGTGCCTGTTCCTAAGAAGGACGAAAAAGTTCGTATGTGCGTTGATTATAGAGATTTGAATAAAGCTAGTCCAAAAGATGATTTTCCTCTACCACACATTGATATGTTGGTAGACAATACAGCTAAATTCAAAGTCTTTTCCTTTATGGACGGTTTCTCCGGATATAATCAAATCAAGATGGCACCAGAGGATATGGAGAAGACAACATTCATCACACCTTGGGGAACATTCTGTTATCGAGTGATGCCCTTCGGTTTGAAGAACGCCGGAGCCACGTATCAACGAGCTATGACTACCTTGTTCCATGACATGATGTACAAGGAGATAGAAGTCTATGTTGATGATATGATTGCTAAGTCCCGAACGGAAGTTGAACATGTTGAGCATTTGTTGAAGCTTTTTCAGCGTCTGAGGAAATTCAAACTTCGCCTGAATCCGAACAAATGTACATTTGGAGTCCGTTCCGGCAAATTGTTGGGTTTTGTGGTGAGTGAAAGAGGTATTGAGGTCGATCCTACAAAGGTCAAAGCAATACAAGAGATGCCTGCACCCAAAACTGAGAAGCAAGTCCGAGGTTTTCTTGGCCGCTTGAACTACATTTCCAGATTTATATCCCACATGACTGCCACATGTGCGCCGATATTCAAGCTCCTTCAGAAAGATCAGTCTCATGATTGGACCGAAGATTGCCAGAAAGCTTTCGACAGTATCAAGGAATATCTGTCTGAACCTCCAATCTTGTCTCCGCCTATGGAAGGAAGACCTCTGATTATGTACTTGACAGTTCTTGAAGACTCAATGGGTTGTGTACTCGGTCAACAAGATGAATCAGGGAAGAAGGAATTTGCTATCTACTACCTCAGTAAGAAGTTTACTGATTGTGAGTCTCGGTACTCTATGCTTGAGAAGACGTGTTGTGCTTTGGCTTGGGCTGCTAAGCGTTTGCGCCAGTACATGATAAATCATACAACTTGGTTGATATCCAGAATGGATCCAATTAAGTATATCTTCGAGAAGCCTTCTTTAACTGGGAGGATTGCCCGTTGGCAGATGCTGTTGTCTGAGTATGATATTGAGTATCGAACTCAGAAAGCTATCAAAGGTAGTATCTTGGCTGACCATTTAGCACACCAGCCGATTGAAGATCATCAGTCTGTTCAGTATGACTTCCCTGATGAGGAAATTCTGTATTTGAAGATGAAAGATTGCGATGAGCCTACACTTGATGAAGGTCCGGAACCTGGTTCCAGATGGACGATGGTGTTTGATGGCGCTGTTAATCAATATGGAAATGGAATTGGGGCAGTGATCATTACTCCTCAAGGTTCACACATTCCGTTTATAACAAGGCTAACTTTCAAATGCACGAATAATATGGCGGAGTATGAAGCCTGTATTATGGGACTTGAAGAATGCATTGACTTGAGAATCAAGTATCTTGATGTCTATGGTGATTCGGCCTTGGTTGTCAATTAGATCAAGGGTGAATGGGAGACGAATAAGCCAGGTCTCATCCCATACAGAGATTACGCAAGAAGGATTTCAACGTTCTTTACAGAAGTTGAATTTTATCATATTCCTCGAGAGGATAATCGGATGGCAGATGCTCTTGCTACGCTTGCTTCCATGATAGTGGTCAGACGGTGGAATGATGTTCCCAATATTACTGTGATGCGTTTGGACAGACCCGCTCACATATTTGCAATCGAAGAAGTGAAAGATGACAAGCCTTGGTACTTTGATATCAAGAATTTCCTCCAGAACCAGGTCTACCCGCCTGGGGCATCTGTGAAAGATAGGAAAACTTTGAGAAGGTTGTCAGGCAGTTTCTACCTCAGTGGTGAAGTGCTGTACAAAAGAAATTTTGATATGGTTCTGCTCAGATGCGTGGATAGACACGAAGCAAACCTGTTGATGACTGAGGTCCATGAGGGTTCATTTGGTACTCATTCCAATGGACATGCCATGGCTAAGAAGATGTTGAGAGCAGGCTACTATTGGCTGACAATGGAGTCTGACTGTTGCAAGTATGTGAAGAAATGTCACAAGTGTCAAATTTATGCGGATAAGATTCATATTCCTCCGAGACTCCTGAATGTGATTTCATCACCATGGCCTTTCTCTATGTGGGGAATCGACATGATCGGCATGATTGAGCCAAAAGCGTCCAACGGACATCGGTTTATTCTCGTAGCAATTGATTACTTCACCAAATGGGTTGAAGTCGCTTCGTACGCGAATGTAACCAGGCAGGTGGTTGTGAAGTTTATCAAGAATCAGCTGATTTGCCGTTATGGTGTGCCAGAGAGGATCATTACTTATAATGGATCTAATCTGAATAACAAGATGATGGACAAGTTGTGCGCTGAATTCAAGATTGCACACCATAATTCCTCTCCCTACAGACCTAAGATGAATGGGGTTGTTGAAGCTGCTAACAAGAATATCAAGAGGATTATCCAGAAGATGGTTGTCACGTACAAAGATTGGCATGAGATGCTGCCATTTGCTTTGCATGGATATCGTACGTCTGTACGCACTTCAACAGGGGCAACCCCTTTTTCTCTTGTTTACGGCATGGAAGTTGTTCTCCCAGTAGAGGTGGAGATCCCATCAATGCGAGTCTTGATGGAAGCCAAATTGACTGATGCTGAATGGATTCAGAGTCGTTATGACCAGTTGAATTTGATTGAAGAGAAGCGATTAACTGCCATGTGTCATGGTCAGTTATATCAGCAGAGAATGAAGAAAGCATTCGATAAGAAGGTCAAGCCTCGTGTGTTCCGAGAAGGTGACCTCGTGCTCAATAAAGTCTTGTCTTTCGCGCCCGACTCCAGGGGCAAGTGGACTCCAAACTACGAGGGTCCATATGTTGTTAAGAGAGCCTTTTCAGGCGGAGCTTTGATGCTTACAACAATGGATGGGGAGGATTTCACTCGTCCTGTGAACTCAGATGCAGTCAAGAGATACTTTGCCTAGAAAAAAAAGTATATGCAAATGAAAAACAAAATAGCTCGCTAAGTTGAAAACCCGAAAGGGCGGCTTAGGCAAAAATGAGCGTCTCGATGGAGAACCCGCAAGGGTAATCCAGGCAAAAATTAGAGACTTGAAAAAAGAAAATATATTTGTATCCCGCTAGATTGAGTACCTCACCCTGGGGCAATCTAGGCAAAAATTAGGGATTCTGGCAAGTAGCTGCATCCTGACAAGACTTTCCGTTTCACCAGCTGTCTGTTCGTCAGAAGATTCTCAATTCGTCATCAACTGAAGCTTCAGATACATCGAGATTCAAATTGGTAGAGAAAGGATCATTATGTTCAATGTAGCCCTCTTCCAATATATATCATTGATTTCAAATTTGTACAGATCTATGGAGTCTTGCCATTTGCAGGCTACCATTCCATCAAATAAATTTGAGCTTTTATCCAATTATTTGCACTCTTATTTGTTTCAAATTCAACAAATGTTTTGCATGTTTTAAATTGATAAAATGTCATTGTTTTAAACAAATAAACTTTTTAAAAAAATCATTGTTTTTTTAACAAAGCGAACATTCACAAAGTTGAAAGGATACTTAAGAATATCTCAGTGCTTTCCCAAGGGTGACATGATCTCCAACAGGTAAGACATTTGTTCATATTCCTGGTATGGTTGTATCTTCTTTCTTCAAATCTTTGTTGAGGTTGTTCCTCAAACAGAGTTGTTGGTGGGGTTGTTCCCCAGTATAGTCGCAAGCAGAGTGTTGTTGAAGACTTCGCTTTCTCCAGCAGCAATCTTCCCCAGCATGGGTGCTTTTCTTGTAGAAGTTTCGGCGGTTGATGGTTTGTCATCTTGGTGCCCCGTCACTTTCTCCAGTGGGTTGATATACCCAGACTTTATTTGTCTCCTCAGCACATTCGCGAGCGGAGTTGTGGTCACTCTTCCCAGTGCAGTTGCCAACAGAGTTGTCTGTTTCCTCAGCACGGTTGCTTTCTTTTTGAAGAGTTGGTAAGTCAGTGGTTTGATACCCGGTACTTTACCTTTTCCCCGGCGAAGTCGTCTGTGGAATTGTTGCTATTTCTCCATCAGAGTTATTCTCTTCAGCGGAGCAGGATTTATTTTCCTACTCGGTGGTTGATTGGGTTGATATCCCAATATGTTCATCCATCTTGCCCTCAGCATAGTCTGCAGAGTGTTTGTTGTGGTAGTTTCGCCTGTTGAATACCCCTTCAATCCCCAGTATGGTCAGATGATGACTCTAGCATCCAGAGAATGGATTGATTTCCTGACTGTTTGTGATCCCCCAGTAGAATGGCTTATATTGCAGAATCTACTTGTTGTGATCAGTTTGCTATGTGTATTCTCCCCAAGTAGAGTGGCTTGTTGCAGAATCTACTTGTATGATCTATCCTCCCTCAGTGGGTTGTTTCCCAAGAGAGTAGCCGACAGTTTTCCCCAGTAGAGTTGCTTATGCAGTTAGATTCTATTTGGATGATATCATTCTCCCTCAATGGGTTATTCCCCAACGGAGTTGTGTGGATTTGCTTCTACAGCAGTTCGTGCTTGTGCAATGCACTTTTTGTTTCTCAGTTGATGCTGGGATCCCCTGCAGATACTTTGGGACTTCTCTTGTTCTCCAACAGATTCGTCTTGGTGGCTGTTTTGCCCGTTGTGACTTTCTGTACCCTGGATTGGGTTGTTTCCTGATACCTCTGATCCTCTGCTTCTTCAGCAGTACCCGCAGATCTTTGCTTTACAGCATGCAGATCTCCGCAGATTGGCTCTCCAGTTGGTTTTCCCCTGGAAGTATAATATCGGGCGTTTGATTCCTGAACCTATTTGTGTTAGAACTGTCTGTTTTGTCAGCATTCATCAAACATAAATCACGCATATTCATGCATATTCATAAAACATTCAGATATTCATGTTGCATTTCTCGCCATATATCTTTGTTTGTTGTGTCTCCTGCAATGGGTGATACAGATCTTCTCTATAGATCTTCCCAAAGCAGATGTCGGGTGTTAAAATCTCTCCATATAGAGTCAGCCCATAAGCAGAAAATGTGTCTGTCTTTCTTTCTGCAGTTCCCCACTGAGATATATCCTCGTGGATGACGGTTTCTTCCGTTTCCTCCCAACACATATATTGGGATGGATTTTCCTATTTGAGTTACATCCTCATTAGGACATGTCTTGATTCAGTCCGTCTTTTCGGATTATTCCCGAATTGGCTATTTGTCAAATGTCTTGTGCTTCCCAGTGGGTTGTTCCCCAGCGGAGTGTTTTTGGTTTTCTACCCTCATACCGGTAGTTGTAAATCCTATTTTTCCTGCTCTCCAGCAGTTTGTGGTTTGTTATAAACCCTATGTTGGTTTCCCGTGCGGATTTGTGATTTGTTCTATCCCCACGCGGAGTGTTGGTCTTCTACCCCGTATTCGGTAGATGTAAACCCTAATTTTGTGGTTATCTCCATCTAGTTCTGGATGTTGAGTTTCCTTTGCTTGGATAAGTTGCTCAGATAAGCACTTATATTCCCAGCAAATCTTTTGTGGATAATTGCCGTATGCTAGCAATTTTATCCCTAGCGGGTCCTTTCACCTTTTGTCAGTGATTGTGTTCCCCAGATCATTGATTGTCATCAATACATCCCAGCGAGTCTTCTTTCATTTACCCTCTTGTTGGTAATGTTTGTTGCTCCCTTTGATTGGTCATCTTTATATACCTAGTTTGGTATCCCGATGCCTTTCTTTTCGGTTGATTTATCCTTTATTAACCCAGTAACCGGTTGTGGATAATCTTCCATGCGAGTATATTATTCACGGTCTGCCGGTAATGAATAATATATCTCATGCACTCTTCAGTCGAAGCCTTTTGTGTTTTCTTTGTTGAGTAAGATTCGTTATTTCCCTTTGTAGAATCGAATATTCTTGTTATTGGATAATTGCCGGATGCTTGCAATTTATCCCTTTGAGTTGTCTTTCGTTTACCCGGATGCTTGGTATCGATTGTCTCTCTTTTTGGTTAGTCACCTATTATATACTTCGGTATCTCTGGTGTCTTTTCCTTTCGAGTATATTATTCACGGTCTGCCGGTAATGAATAATATGTCTCATGCGCTCTTTGGTCGGAGTCCTTTGTTGATATTCCCCAGGCGAGTAAGATTCATATTCTTTGTAGAATCGAATATCCATCCTTTAACCAGTTTGTGTTTCGGATGATGAGTGTTTTGGCATATATACCAACTCACGTTTTCGGTAGATCACCTATTATATGCTTCGGTATCTCTGGTGTTTCTTACCATGCGAGTTTATTATCTACGTTCTGACGGTAATAGATAATATATCTCATGCGAGTATTCTTATCCACGGTCTGCCGGTAATGGATATTGTATCTCATGCACTCTTTGGGTTTGTGTCCCCAGTTGAGTAAGATTCGTTTTCCCGTTGTGGACTCGAATGTCCATCCTGTAAGTCGATTTGCTTTTTCAAGCCCTCCTTTCGGATGATGAGTGTTTTGGCATATATACCAATTCACGCTTCGGTCGGTCACCTACTATATACCTCGGTATCCCTGGTGTTCCCTCCTTTCTGCTCCCTATTATGACTTTGGTCCCTTGTGGAGTCAGATTTTCCTGAGTTTATGTACCTTTTTCAGGTCTTTCTCAGATGTTCGGTTGATTGATATCTCTCACCCTTATACCGGTCTTAGATATTCATTCTTCCTGAGTTTGTTACCCTTATACCGGTAACATCTCATTTCTTTGGTGCTTCCTCAGTGAAGTTTCCTGTTGCTTCTCCCCAGGAGTCAGCTTGTGTCTTTCCAATGGATTTATTTTCCTTTGGAATTCTTTTCCTAGTGTGAGTCTTTCACTCCCCGGTGAGGTCTCCAGTCTGATTTCTGTTCTTCTAATCAGAGTCGTGTCCTGCTCACGCTTTTCTTTTTCTTTTACTATCCCCAACAAGAGTCTTGTTAGAGTCTCTGTTCCTGGTGAGTGTATACTCTGATGGATCGTCTTTTCTTCTGTGTGAATCATACTCCCCACAGAATTTATGTCTTTTGCATGCATACATTTGCATCATGAGGTCTCTTAGGGACCAAAATTTGTCTCATTACTGTTATTTAAGCCCATTCTACCGTGTCGAGATGAAGATTTCTAAACTTCACTTCTCCGGCTAGAATGACCTTAAATAGGGGCATCTGTAAGACCCCAATTTTGGCCCTAAGATCCCTCATGGCCCATATCATATCATATCATGGCCTCAAGGATCATTGCATGCCCTAGCTTCCCTCCTAGTGGGTGGGTTATTTTGTGAGTGTGTTTCTTGATCACCAAGCATGTTTTGCATTTGTATATCATTTCTTTTCATATGTTTACTAACCAAAAGTACAAAAATATTGTCATCTAACCATGTTACTTGCAGCTGAAGCAATCATCAGTCAAACAGTCAAATCATTCATTAAGCAATGGATGGTGGCCATTCTTGAAGAATTTGGGCACCATGATCAATCATCAAGAGTTCATATGAGTTGTGACATCATTTGGAATCAAGATCTCAAGTGATTAGGGTTTGGAATTCATCAGGACATGGTTCAGTCAACCAAAACCCTAGCAAAGTCAACTGTTGGTCAACTATGCATTTAATCAGTGATTTGATGATGGAAATTGGTTTGAGAGGTCTCATTCATGTCCATATAAGCCTCATATATCATGTCAAACATCATCATGGAAGAATTTGAAGTCAAACAAGAAATTTCCCAAAATAGAAAGTTGACCTGTAATTGGAATTTGCCAAAAATGGAAACTTCTTATCCTCAAAATTACATCATGATACAAGCTTCAAATGAATTTTTTCCCAACATGAAAGTTGAATATCTTGTTCTCCCATTTCTAAAAAGTCCAAGAACACTCAATTCCCATGTATGGTTGGCAAGTTATGATCAAATCATTCTCAAAAATTTTTGAACTTCAAAAGGCCATATCTTCCAAACCATTTGGCCAAATTGGGTGGGGTTTTTTGCTACAAGTCACATTTGATGCCCTCTTTCCAAATTTGTCATCACAATTCATCAAAAGGTCACCAATCAAAATGGCATTTTTGGAGTAGCATAAATTAATTCAAGTGAGGTGAAAAAATGAGTTTCCAAATTAACCAATTCCAACCATTTTTACCACTTGCAAATGATCAGAAAACATGTTTTGGATATGTTTGAGGCCCAAGTTCGCAGCTGTACACACACACCTTGCCATTTGAGTGAAAATTGATCAATTAGCAAAAACACCTCATTTACAAAATTCCAATTACCACATAAATTAACCATGCTTAGCTTCACTAAACAGAATATATATTCAACATTTGGACTCTGAAAACCCTAGCCACTCTTACACAAACAGATCAAAAATCTCATATTCTCTCAAACATTCATATTTTTCATCTTGAACTTTTTTTTAAAATCTCCAAAGAGCTCGTGTTTCTGAGCTTGGTTCCATCATTTACCATCATTCTTGGAGTAATTGCAAGTGGTATTTCTCAACTGTAACACCATTTTCCAGCTCTGCTTCATCAAAGCTATTCCATGGCAGATTTGGTTTGGAGTCATTTCAAGGATTGTTGAGCCAAATTCCTTCACTCATTTATCATCTGGAAGCTTGTAGTGCATCTGTTTCGAGTACATACAGCCAAAGAACCATTACATCACAACTGTTCTTCAAATTTGGTAAGTTTTCGACCTTAACCATTTGCTAAATCATGATATGCTTTGTGAAGATCCTTTCATGCTGATTCTATTAAACTTTAAATCATTGAAAATGGTTGTGTAATGAGTGAGAAACTTGGCTTTGAAGTTTGATGTTTAAACATATTTCTGCTTGATTCATTCATGATAGCTCGAATTGGTGGAAATAGTTGTTGGATTTGTGATGTGTGTTGTTTGCTGAGTTGAATGGTATCCTTATTTTCCATTTCTGAGACAAAAAAAATTCCACGATTTGGATGATGATGAACAGTAACGAGGAACCCTAATGCATAAACCCAGATCGTGTTTCTTCATTTGTTTTTTCTGTTTTGCATGAAGGTGTCCTGTACCATTGCCATGCACGAATGGCTGAGTGACACGCCTCTGTTCGATACGCTGCGTTTCATTAACATGAACGCATAATTTCAAAAATGCCATTCCGTGCCTAATTAATCAATTAAATCATTTTGTTTTTGCAATAATTATTTCATTTTTGATCCCAATCTTTGAAAAATCATATCACATTCAATTTTAATCCAAAATTTATGGGATTTTTTGCTAAATGCTCCTCTTGATCTCTAGTTATTTGTCATGATTTTTCCAGATTTTTGGCATGAGTGGATTTTTTAATTGTGCTAGGGTTTTGTTCATGTGACCATTTTTTGTATGTTTTGCCAAATCAATTGTGAAATGATTGTGCCTTATCCAATGACTTCCAAAATTTTTGTGCTTAAACTAGACACATTCATGGTGATTTTGGTGTAGAGTTTGTGAATTTATCATTGTTGGTTTGTGAGTTATGATTTTTTGAATTAGGGTGTGACAATTTGTGTCACACCATTGATGTCCCACTTCTTGATTTTTAATACCATGCTTCTTATACTCAAATTGGCTTGAATTTTTGCATGAGTGCACTTATGGATGTCTAGTTTACATGTGATTTTTTGTGGAATTATTGATGGCATTTCCTAATTGTTTGGGATTTTCTCCCCTGTTTGGTCATATGTTGACTTTTTGTGACACATGTTCTCATATTGTTTGTGAAATTCTCATACATTATTGGATGAACTTTAAATTTTACATGTGATTAGTAGACATCTTAAAGTTTTTCATGGTTTTGATCCCATTAATTTCTCACATGTTGTCACTGATTTATGATTTATTGAAGTTGGTGCATGTTTGGTTGACTTCTTTGAACATGTTTGAACTTGCCTTGCCTTTCTGATTTTCATTGACCAACTTCCCTTGATCCAAATGAGTTGAAATTTGATATGCTTATCATGTTATGGATTATGTTTGATCATGAATTATTTGATGATTTATTGAATTGTTTATGATTGGTTTTGAGTTGAGTCTTGCTGTTGACTTCTATGAGCTTCTACATGCCATGCTTTGACCTAATTTGCTTATGAAATGATGATGATGATTGATATGAATATGAAACCAATTGAGTTTGTTTCCTGATTGCTTGAACTTGATTTTGATTGGATTTCACTTGCTGTTTTGACTTTCTCATCCCCTTTTGACCCTAGGCTTGTCCTAGTGGTCTTGTTGCTCATGTTTGAGTTCATGTTTTCAGGATAAGAAGCAATTGCCTTAAAGAAACTTATACAAGTTGAATGAGCTTGATTGTTTATCATGACTAACTTGTTTGTTTTGTAGGTTGCTTGGCTCATATGCTTTGAGCCTTGTGAATTGCACACTTAATCAATTGTGTTGACTGTTGATCTTTATCTCATTTTGATTTAAACTTTGAGTTGTATACTGATTCTGTTTGACTGGTTTCAGGTACCTTTAGTTGCTTAGTTCTTTAAGAACTTGCTTGCTTTGCTTTAATAGCAATTTGCATTGAGGTATAATTCCTTATCTTCATGTAGTCTGGAAGACCTGGCCTGTTACTTGGCCAGGCAACTATCTGAAGTCCTCCTTAAGAGGCAATGCTTGTGTGTGTTTACATTTGTCCCAAGCAGGAAAAGTCCTTTTAATAAGGCAATTGGTAGAATCCAAGAGATAAGCAACCTATCTCCTACTATTCTGTGAGTCTTCTCCTTGCTCCCATTACATGGTTGTAGCATTGAGATCTTAACCCAAGATCTATCGAGTCAATAATCTGTGGAGAGAGTTCCTACTTTCTGAACTCCCACACCTTCTGATATTCAAATGCTCTCCCTGACCAGGGATAAGAGCAATGAGGCACACCCCTCATATCCTTTCATCTGCTTCACCTTAGCCCCTCAATGGCAAGGTTAAGAGCACCATTAACCCTATTCCAGTTGGCTTCAATGCCTAACCTTTTGTGTGAGCCTGATTGTTTGGTTATAGTGTGCGCTGAATGACTTCATTGATTGATTTCTTATCTCATATGCACATGTTTGCTTGAATGCTCTATGCATTTATCATCATTAATTGCCCATTAGTGCATGATCATTTCATTTGTCTTTATGACATGTCATTGTTGTTTGCCCATTGAGGGCAATTGTAAGACCATTCATTGGCCATTGTTCCTATGATATGGAAGTGAGTATAAGACCATTTCATTGGCCACTCATCTTATCTTTGCTTGATGCATTTGTTTGATTGTATATGAGGATGCAATTATAAGCCCCTGTAAGTTGGCATTTGCTTTCCTATGATCATATGTTGCATTGTTTGGTTGTATGTGAGGATGCAATTATAAGTCCCTGTAAGTTGGCATTTGCTTTCCTATGATCATATGTTGTCTTTGTTGTTGGAGATTGGTATAAGTCCAGATAGATTGGCATCCGGTATCCACTTTCATTTCTTTGTTAAGGAGATTAGTATAAGTCCATAGAGTGGCCTCTGATATCCAGTTCTGTTTTAGGAGATTGGTATAAGCCCAGTGATTGGCATCCAGTATCCGCTTTTGTTGACTTTCTTCTTTTGCTTTGATTGTTTGTTATTACTCATTGCCCATTCCAAAGGACACACTTGAATCATCTTCTATATGATTTCAAGAGGTGAACCTTCTAAGAAGTTTTACACTCCATCTTCATCCATTCATCCCCATTATGTCCTAAACCTTTTCACATGTTACTTTTAAACTTGAGATAAGTGTTGTGCAAACATCTTCATGCTTTTCAAACTAAAAACCTGGACCCAAGTCCTTGACTTTTTTCAAACTCCATTTCATAATACTTCTTTTGAATCAATCTTAACCATACTTTGACACTATTTTCATGAATACTCATAATCAATTAATTTCACCCATTCAATTGTTTTGGCTTTGTCCATTCTTGCTAAGTTTTCATACATGAGCTATAGGTTTGATTTATCCTAGTTGGTTGATGTCAATCTCACCTATTTGTCCTTAGTTGATTGAATTGTAAGTCTTCCTTGCTTATTATAGAGTTAACCCCTCACTAGCAAGTTGAAGCTGTTCTCACATGGTGGACTTGTTGTTTTTATAAGGTTGAGTTTTCTCCCGTGGATAACGTAAGACCTTAGGGCTTGTGTTTAAAATTGAATCCACTAACTTTTGGAAATCTTTTAGCCGAACTACGGCGTTTTGATCCTTACCTTTGATGGAAGGTACGTAGGCAACGGGTTCATCCGTTCGAACACAAAAACAATAAAAATTGTATATTCTTTTCTCACCATCCCAATCATGTTTGCACAATATTTATGTCATAACAAATAACAATTTAGTACAACAATTGTGAAAAGGGCTCCCTAGGAGTACCTAGGACGTGGTGGGTGCCTAACACCTTCCCATTGCGTAATTTACCCCTTACCCAGACTCTCTGATCTTTTTATTAGTTTTCTACGCGTAAAACTTCTTAGGCTTTTGTTCGCTTTTTAGCCAGTCCTTTGGATAAATAAAAGTGCGGTGGCGACTCTAATTCATTGTATGCTTTGCTTATGATTTAATCAATAGATCATATAGCGACGAATACACCGCTACAGCTGGTATATATTATCATTTGAATTTATCACTTTTTGCT
The DNA here is from genome assembly GCF_024323335.1 of Lathyrus oleraceus. Taxonomy (NCBI): domain Eukaryota; kingdom Viridiplantae; phylum Streptophyta; class Magnoliopsida; order Fabales; family Fabaceae; genus Lathyrus; species Lathyrus oleraceus. Next base: position 127,034,775 of record NC_066579.1, read on the forward strand.
GATTTTGTTGTTCTAAATTGTCAAAGGAACCGTGGTAGACACCAGCATTTGTCACCCTAGGGAATTTGATTTTTACCTTAACAGGCATGCAGGAATTCAGGTAATATTAGCTATGTCATTTAACTTTATGCCATTGTTTACTATTTGTTGCTCAATCGCCTTTTGACAGTTCTGTGTTATTTGCATTTGGACGTGTTCTTTTTGCAGGGGACTAGTCGACCAACGCATTATCATGTGTTGTATGATGAAAATAAATTCACTGCAGACCAGCTACAGAGTTTGACTAATAACTTGTGCTACACGTAATGATATGATTTGCTTTTTTAATCTTAATTAATGTTTTCTAAACTTGTACTGTTTTCATTTAATTTTAGAAGCCTTCTGATACTATTTTTTTCCATTCAGTTATGCGAGGTGTACTCGATCTGTCTCAATAGGTTTGTTACTCGATTCCCTTTGCTTGTTTTTGTTTTAGGCTATACAAAACTTTAGTTTAACAAAAATGTTATCTTGTATGCAGTTCCTCCTGCCTATTATGCACACTTGCTAGCTTTCCGCGCTAGATACTACATAAGTGAAGTTGAAAATTCTGATTCTGGTTCTGCAAGTGGAAATAGGAGTGCCACCAACTTTGTGTCGACTCTGCCATCTATCTTGGAAAACGTCAAAGAAGTAATGTTTTACTGTTGATCTTGATTTGTCGTACAAGCTTCGAGGATAGATTTGGGAGTTAGGATATTCACCATGCCTTTTTTGGATATACTACTTATGCTGCCATCTGTTTTTTTGGTTGAGCCTTATTTTGTATGGATGTGCGATAGAACTACTAGACAGCTTTTGGATATACAGAACATGTTTGCCACCATGGGTGGATGGGCGTTATTTTGTTTAGTATTGGTTAGAACTACTAGACAGCTTTTGGATACAGTGGTCACTGGGTGTTGGTTGCTATGGATCTTTCGAGACTAATAGTGTATTATCTCGATTCGTTATCGGGTGATTGGAGTAAATATCCGAGTATGAAGAAGACGGTTGACGCGTAAGTGAAATTCCCCTAAATATTCGTGTGTATTTGTATATTTAATTATGTATGTCAGATTGATCTCAATATACGTTTTTATTTTGTTAGGGCAATAATAAAATTTAGATCGAAAAAGAATTATCGTAATAGGAAGGACATTACCTGGGTCAGAGTTCAGGTATATATTAAGTATCTTATTTTTGCTTATAATAGTGTTTGTTTTTTTGCTTATAATAGTGTTTGTAAGAAATTAACTATATATATATTGTTTGTTTTTCTGTGTAGTGTCCTCAGCAAAATAATTCGGTCGATTGCGGATTTTTTGTATTGAGATGTATGAGAGATATCATTGTGTTGAATCGTATAGACATCCCAAAAATGGTATGGAATAATAACTTAGGGTTTATTTTAATATTATCGGATATTTCATCTAATTTGTTACTAAATCATGAATATGTTTTATTCTCTTAATTGTAGTACTTTGAGGAATACAAATCTTACTCAAGAGCTCATTTGGATGAAATGAAGGATGAATTGTGTCAATTCATTGTTGATCAAAGAATCATATAGCTAGGTTGTATATTGTTGTACATATATGTATGGAATGTTGTTGTTGTATGCTGTTGTTGTATATATGTTGTATATTGTTGTTGTACTTTTACTAAATCATGAATATGTTATTGTATATTGTTGATCAAAGAATCATATATTAATGTTGTATATATGGAGGATTAATGTTGTATATAAATGGATTCATGTTGTATATATCAATGGATTAATGGTGTATAACATTGGATTAAAGGATGAAATCAATATGAATTTTACACTTTTGCAGCATGCGAACAGGTTACCAATTAAATATCCACTGTTTTTCAAACAAATTTTTTTAAAATAACTAACACTTTAGAGGGCGCTTTGTCCAGAAAGCGCCCTCTAAACACTTTACATTGACAACTTTAGAGGGCGCTTTTTCCTGAAAGCGCCCTCTAAACACTTTACATTGACAATTTTAGAGGGCGCTTTTTCCTGAAAGCGCCCTCTAAACACTTTACATTGACAACTTTAGAGGGCGCTTTTTCCAGAAAGCACCCTCTAAGGTGTCCCTTTATGGACCATTCCAGAGGGCGCTTTTTTCTGAAAGCGCACTATAATGTGGCCACTTTAGACAGCGCTTTCTCCAGGAAAACAAAGCGCTGTCTTTACCTATGCCAGCGCCACTTTAGAGGGCGCTTAAAAGCGCTGTTATAGGCCAAAATAAGCGCCCTCTTTTCCCTTATTTGGCGTAGTGACTACAAGTGATAATGATAAAACAAACCTTACACATACATGTTAAAGACAACCAAGGATTTATATTATCACCATTATATCATCATCATCATTATTATGTAATAACAACATGTGAAATAAACATAATCATGCTAGAAACAACACTCATATAATAATAATTAAATGGCAGATATAATTCTTTAATCATGCAAACAGAATTTCTCCAACATGCTATGACATATCAAGAATAGATGCATACTTGAACAAAGCAATATCAACATCCACCAAACCATGAATACATCATCTCAATATATATATTAAACCAATATTATTCATGCATGAATTAAGGAGTATTACAAGGTAATCATGCTGGATGCAAATTCCATAATGAACACTTACTGGGGATTTGATTCTTCTAGCTTGCTCACTGTATGTGTGTTGTTCTTATTCAGGCTATGAGTGCTTTATGGTTGCTTCTCTTTTCCCTGTCCGTGAATCTTCTTGTTTCTACCTTGCCTTGTGTATCTTCTTCTGCTGTATCTCTCCTCTTTTTCCTCCTCCTTCTTGCTGCAGCCATATGAAGTATTTATAATGGTGTGGATTAGGGTTTAACCTTGCTAAATATTTGGATCTCTTCCTATACTTTAAGGTTTAACCTTGCTAAATATTTGGATCCCTACCTATACTTTAGGAGAGTTAGGGTTTAACCTTGCTAAATATTTGGATCCCTTCCTATACTTTAGGAGAGTTAGGGTTTAACCTTGCTAAATATTTATTAAATACAAATATCATTATAAATAATGAATAATTTAAATGACTTTTAACAAATAAAAATTAATTTAAATTTTAGTTACATAATTGAATTAAAACTTAAACCTATTTCTATCTTTACTTTCATCATTTAAAAAAAAAATCAAAATTATTCTTACTTATATCAACCAAAATTCTTTTATAATTTATGGGCTTTTAAAAAAATGTTACTCTTATAAATAAATTTTATTAAGTAAAAAACGTGAATTACTAAATAAATACTATTTATAAATAATGAATAAATGGAACATGAGTCACTAAATTATAAAAAAATAGTTATTATAATTTAATGAGCTTTAACAAATAAAACTAATTTAAAACTTTAATTATACAATTAGAATTCAAATCTATTTTTATTTATCATTAAATTAAAACTATTTTATTTATATATATAAAATTTATTTATATCATACAGATAACCAAAATTATTATTATTTTTTATATCTGTATTACATAATAAATAAATTAAAATTTATAATTTATATGAGAATGTAGGCTAATGAATGAATGCAAATGTGAAATGAATGTCATGCATGAATCAATTTATCATAAAAATTAACAGGCAAATTTTGGGGTATGACAGTGTGTTATCAGAGTACCTTGCGCACCAACCAGTGGAGGACTATCAATCGATGAGACTCGACTTCCCAGATGAAGACGTCATGTACATAAGAGACTATGAGATTCCAGGCCCGGAAGAAGGACCCTAACCAGGATCGCGGTGGACGCTCGTGTTTGATGGTGCCTCAAATGCATTGGGTAACATAATTGGGGCTGTTATAACTTCTCCAAAGGATTTTCATCTTCCCTTCACGGCAAGGTTATGTTTCCAACGCACCAATAACTTGGCGGAGTATGAAGCATGTATCTTGGGAATTGAAGCAGCTATTGACCTACGAATCAAGATTCTTGAGGTGTATGGAGACTCAGCACATGTCACCTATCAAATAAAAGGAGATTGGGAGACCCGCCACCCCAATTTGATCCCATACCGAGAGCATGTCATGAAGCTAATCCTCTACTTTGATGAGATTAATTTCCATCATATTCCTAGGGAGGAGAATCAGCTAGTCGATGCCTTGGCTACTCTGTCATCTATGTTTAAGGTCAAGTGGGCTAACGAATCACCTGCTATTACAATTCAACGTCTAAACGAGCCAGCACATTACTTGGCAGTTGAAGCAGAAATAGATGGCAAGCCTTGGTTTTATGACATCAAATGATATCTTGAAAAGCACGAGTATCCAAATGATGTATCCATCACAGACAAAAAGACCTTAAGAAAGTTATCAGCCAATTTCTTCCTAAGTGGTGGTGTTCTATATAAAAGAAACTTTGATTTAGCTCTACTCAGATGTGTGGATAAACACGAAGCCGACCTACTCATCAAAGAAATCCACGAAGGTTCTTTCGGAATTCATGCAAACGGGCATGCAATGGCGAAGAAAATCCTTAGAGCTGGTTACTATTGGTTGACAATGGAAACAGATTGTTACCACTATGCCAGGAAATGCCACAAGTGCCAAATTTATGCTGACAAGGTGCACGTGCCACCTACTCCTCTGAATGTTTTATCAGCTCCATGGCCATTCTCAATGTCGGGCATAGACATGATTGGTATGAATGAGCCTAAAGCTGCAAATGGACATCGGTTCATTCTGGTTGCCATTGACTACTTCACTAAGTGGGTAGAAGCAGCTTCTTATGCCAATGTGACAAAGCAAGTCGTCACTCAATTTATCAAGAAAGAGATAATTTGTCGCTACGGAACTCCTAGCAAGATTATCACTGATAATGGATCAAATTTGAATAATAAGATGATGAAGGAGTTATGTGAGAATTTCAAGATTGAACATCATAACTCGTCACCTTATAGGACAAAGATGAACGGAGCTGTAGAGGCAGCTAACAAGAATATCAAGAAGATCATTCAGAAGATGGTGAAAACTTATAAAGATTGGCACGAGATGCTACCCTTTGCTTTGCATGGATATCGAACAGCTGTTCGAACTTCAACAGGGGCAACCCCTTTCTCACTAGTCTATGGCATGGAGGATGTGCTACCGGTAGAAGTTGAGATCCCCTCGTTGAGAGTCTTGATGGAGACAGAATTAGAAGAAGCAGAATGGATTCAAACCAGGTTTGACCAGCTCAATATAATCGAAGAAAAGAGGATGGCAGCATTGTGTCATGATCAGTTATATCAGAGGAGACTCAAGCGGGCATTTGACAAGAAGGTCCAACCTCGAGAGTTTAATGTAGGTGAACTAGTTTTGAAAAAGATAATCTCCCTCCAGAAGGATTCACGTGGCAAGTGGATTCCAAACTATGAAGGACCATTTATGGTGAAGAAAGCTTTCTCTGGTGGAGCTTTAGTTCTCACGAACATGGACGGAGAAGAGTTGACACACCCCGTCAATTCTGATGCAGTCAGAAAATATTATGCCTAAGAAAAAGATATGGATAATAAAAGCTCGCTAAGTTGAAAACCCGAAAGGGCGACTTAGGCAAAAAATGAGCATCCTGGTGAGTTGAAAACCCGAAAGGGCGGCTCAGGCAAAAATTAGGGATAAACAAAAATTAAGCCCGATAAGTCGAAAACCCGAAAGGGCGGCTTAAGCAAAAAAGGGTAAAATCTCCCGGTGAACTGAAACTCTTAAGGAGCAGTTCACGCAAAAGTTAGGGAATATCCAAAGGCATAATAATGCAACGACACAAGTTAACACTGCAACAAAGCTCAGATGGAAAAAAACATTTCAATTACCATCTCCAGAAGCAAAGTAATGAAGACTAGAGGACATAGGGGAAAGTAGCCAAGTTGTATTTCGTTGGAAAATCAGTTAAATTTTTGTTGCCATTTACTTGCTTTCTTTCTCTGTATTCTCCTCCTAGAGGGGTTTACATCTTCATGAACCCCATGTATGAGTTATTCTTCTCATCAAATAAAATTGTTCAGTTGAACATTGCTTTACCAATTATTTCTGTTTTTCTACTTAATGTCGCCTTTTATTTTTGATAAGATAAAAACATTAAAATAGTGGAAACGACAAAGCTTTTGAAAACTTTAATTTGTTTTGATTTTGAAAGTATAAAAGGAATTTTTGTTGGTTTACAATAATGCATCTGGTTCATAATACGTGGGACATTTCCTAGATCGTTGTAATCTAAAGCAAGTTTGAAATGGATTTTCTTTCAGAGGCAAGAAGTCCTCATTGAAGCCCGCTTGGCGGAAAAGCAGAAATCAGATTTTTTTGCAACAAAAAAATCATCTTCATGGTGACAAAACTATCCAAGACAAGGCGTTGGGGAATCCGAGCTTGATACCCACAAAATGCATAAACTAATATATTCATGCATTCACATTCATTTTGCATATCATGTACAAAAACAAATCATGCATAAACCTTAACCGGATTCAGCAACCTCTCAAGGAAGTTCAATATAATCCTCAACAAACCAAGATTCAAGGGGTGTGTGTCCTCAGAAGTAGAACAATTATTCTCTTCAGTAAGTACTTTCAGAATTTGATCATTGTTGGCATTGATTCTTAAGACGGGTTTCTTCCCCAACAAGGTGATTGATGTTCTCCCATTGGAACTCTGGTGTCAACGGAATTTCTGCTTAGTTTCCCCAGTAGATATCTCCCCACAGAGTTTCTCCAACATTGTATTTTCTCCAACAAAACTTCATGAACTTCCCAACCGAGTTTCATAGCAGTATGCTTCCTTGAGAAAGGTATCCCTAATAATTTTATCTTCAACAAGTCTCTTTGAAGTAGCTGTCTAAGATGGACATCTCTTCATAAGTTAGCAATCTCCCCGGTGAGTCTAATGGACGAGAGTTCCATGAACAAATAAGCTTTACTGAATGTTCCTCAGTATATCTCTAGCGAGTCTCTTGTGTGTTTATTTCCTAGAGAGCCTCTTGTATTTCCCAACAGGTTACTTCAATCAATCCTCGACAGAGTTAGTGTTCCATGTTGATCTACTCTTAGAAGAAGCATTAGGTTGGACCTGTCAGTTCGATAATTGAGAGTAAGGTTAATCCTTTTGAATATCATTAACTTTTCATCCCCAACAAGTCTTTGGGATCTTCTCATTCCCCAAAAGAGTCTTTTGTCAGCGAAGAGCAGCTGAATATGCAGTTATTCCCCAAAGGAAGTATTTTGTTTATTTCCCAGCATTTTGCATCAACTAAGAGCAGTTGAACGCATTAGGTTCAACCAAGAGCAGCTGAATACTATTTTATTTTCCAGCAGTTTACTTCAACCAAGAGCAGTTGAATGCATTAGTTTCAGCCAAGAGCAGCTGGACACCATTTTATTTTATGCAGTAGTTTCAGCCAAGAGCAGTTGAACATTATTTTTATCTCCCAGTTTTGCTTCAACCATGAGCAGTTGAATGCAGTGGTTTCAGTAAAAAAATAGTTGAACACTATTTTATTTTACAGTTTTTGCTTCAACCAAGAGTCGTTGAATGCATCAGTTTCAGCCAAGAGTTGCTGAATATGACATCTTTAGCCAAAAGCAGCTGAATATGATCATTTATGCCCCCAGAAGTGTCTGCCTTCAACGAAGAACGTCTGAAGACCAGTCGAGCATGTTACCTTATAACAAATCCATCTTAGAGACCTAATGTCAGTCAAGAGCAATTTGCTTCAACCAAGAGTCGTTGAATGCATCAGTTTCAGCCAAGAGTTGCTGAATATGACATCTTTAGCCAAAAGCAGCTGAATATGATCATTTATGCCCCCAGAAGTGTCTGCCTTCAACGAAGAACGTCTGAAGACCAGTCGAGCATGTTACCTTATAACAAATCCATCTTAGAGACCTAATGTCAGTCAAGAGCAATTTAACATGATTCTCTCATCCCCAATCATTTGCATGTCATCTGAGAAATCAAGAGCATTTCTCATTTACATTCATGATTAAGGAATCAAGAGTATTTCTTAATTCATTTGCACTATCATGATTAATAAATCAAGAGTATTTCTTAACTCATACATATTTCATTTACATTCATGATTAAGAAATCAAGAGTATTTCTTAACTCATCTGTATGTCATCTGAGAAATAAAGAGCATTTCTCATTTACATTCATGATTAAGGAATCAAGAGTATTTCTTAATTCATCTGCATTCTCATGATTAAGAAATCAAGTGTATTTCTTAAGTCATACATATTTCATTACATTCATGATTAAGAAATCAAGAGTATTTCTTAACTCATCTGCATGTCATTTGAGAAATCAAGAGCATTTCTCAATTCATTTACATTCATGATTAAGGAATCAAGAGTATTTCTTAATTTACTTGCATATCTTCTGAGAAAATCAAGAGCATTTCTCAATTCATTTACATTCATGATTAAGAAATCAAGAGTATTTCTTAACTCATACCATTTCATATTTAAGAAGTCAAGAGTACTTCTCAACCTGCATAGCGTCTGAGAAATCAAGAGCATTTCTCATATCATTTATCATCCGATGATTAAGGAATCAAGAATATTTCTTAATTCATCTGCATTCTCATGATTAAGAAATCAAGAGTATTTCTTAAGTCATACATATTTCATTTACATTCATGATTAAGAAATCAAGAGTATTTCCTAACTCATCTGCATGTCATCTGAGAAATCAAGAGCATTTCTCAATTCATTTACATTCATGATTAAGAAGTCAAGAGTATTTCTTAAATCATATACATTTCATTTACATTCATGACTAAGAAATCAAGAGTATTTCTTAACTCATACCATTTCATATTTAAGAAGTCGAGAGTACTTCTTAACCTGCACAACATTTGAGAAATCAAGAGCATTTATCATATCATTTATCATCCGATGATTAAGAAATCAAAAGTATTTCTTAATTCATCTACATTTTCATTCATCCATATTATGATTAAGAGATCAAGAGTATTTCTTAATTCATTCATCTCCAAGGAGTCAAGAGTACTTCTTAGCATACATATCATTTGTCATCTCATGATTGAGAAATCAAGAACATTTCTTAACACATTCGCGTTCATTTTTAAGGAGTCGATAGTACTTATTAACATTCATTGCATTCATATCACCCGACTATTAGGAAATCAAAAGTGTTTCTTAAATCTTGTTGCACTCATTTTGCATCATCGTCTATTGATTAAGAAATCAAGAGTATTTCTTAAATCTGAGTGCATTCGGTCATAACCATAAGCATATCATTCTCCTACATAAGAGGGCAAAATTTGGGTCTGTTTAGTATTTAAATTATCTTTCACCATGATGATTTGAAGAAGAGTTCTTCATATCCTCCAGTTAAAGAAGTTTAAATAGGGGCAGTTGTCATACCCTAAATTTCACCCTGAGTTTTTTCCTACATCAGCGTAACATCAATCAATACATTATGTCGTGCATTTCATCAGTAAAAAAAATATTTATCAGAGTTTAGATAAAAAGTTAGGAGTTTTGACATTTTATCTGATCTTGACGTCATTCGTTCAATCATTTGTTGATTCAGAAGTCAAAATCCTCAATTTCTCGATCTCTGTGCATCATTCATCCATTACATCACGTTTTAGAGGTTCACAGGGTGACAATCAAGAGTATTATCGTCATCTGAATCTTTGTAAAGTTTTGTTTGTGATTGAGAATCAGAAGTAAATGGTCCAAGAGCGATCCATTTGCATCTGATTGTATTTTCACGGTTATTCAGTCAATAATTCAATTCATTTATAAGAGGTTTTCATTTTGTACTTGTCACAACGTGTATTTTGTTTCACATAGTGCTTGAAATGTCAGCCAGATTAACTTTTCGGATTTACAAGCATACCGGTCAAATTATTTCTCAACTGTATGTCAAATTAGTGGGAGAAAAATTTCAAATTAAGCTTTTAGATGTCAGTTTTATTAATCTACGATTCACATAGTTTAACCTGGTGTGCTTATTTTAAATTTTCAACTACTTTTTTCTGTCGTATTTTTATCCGCTTGAGACTTTTTACCGATCATTTTTTATTTCAAAATTTGATCAAAACCTGCTTGTTTCCGAGAAGTTTATTTTGCATTGATGGTGCATTCAGTTTTTTTTCTCGGACACTTCTGCATCCGATTTTTATTCATTTTGAGTCCTTTTATTTTTATCTCTTTGCCAAAATATTCGTATTATTTAATTAGAATTTTCCACATTTTTATTGAGTTAATTTTGAATATTTAATATAGTATAATTTTGTTTGATTTAAACTGTTTCTAACTCCTTTTTACACTAATAAAATAAATAAAAGCATTTAAAAAAAAACTTAGTTCACATGTATATATATTTAATAGGTTGCTAAATTGAAAAAGAGAAAATCAATGTGAGAGTTTTAACTTCAAATTTTAAATTATAAATTAGAATACAAGCTATAATGATAAACATGAACATGCTCATAGTTAAACTATTCATGCACATTACTTTTCAAGTCTAGAGTTTTATGTTAATGCCAACAATGTAACTAGATCGCCGCCAGATACGGAAAGTTGACATCATGAAATGCCATGATGAAAATATTTTTCATTATGAATTTTGGACCTTTCTAGTAGTCCATCAAATATTTTTTTTAATTTCTTTTATAGTGTCTTCTATTTAGAATTTATTTTACTTTACTTAAAGGCTTTTTAGAACTTTAGATAAGTGGCTTTTGGAAAGGTTAGTAATATAGTCATTAAAGTAATACAAGAGAGCAAATCAGCTAGAAGCAAAATAGCAATGATGTGGATTTATCGAATGATGCGATACTTTCGGCTGAGGTGTACTATCAGCTTACCAACATAAATTCAATAACACACCATAAAAAACTCTCTTACTTCACACTAAAACCACACATCATATCCTTCTCTCATATCTCCATAGCTTATTCTCTCTCTCGGAATAAAGGAAAAATGGGTTTTGCTTGATTAAGAAAACCAAACGATACCGCGATGATTCCATCCTCTCTCGTATTAACATTTCATTATCATACCACTAGCGCCACCATTCATAAAACATATATCTTCAGCAACATAAATTCCTCTCTCAATCTCAAATAAGAAAGAAGATAAAAAGCCTCACTTGCTCGACGGAAAGCCTACGCAACTAGGATCATTGGAACTCCAAGGTTTTGTTCTCACCATTATTTTTAACATTTCATTTACATGTGTACGACTGTGTTTTCAGGTAGGTGTTAGAGTGGAGAAGTTGTTCCCTTTTTGTTGTTTGTGATATTCGTTTTGGGCTTGCTATACTTGCATTTTTATGAGTCATAAGAGATGATGAACAGTGCCCGGTGTAAAAAAGTATAACATGTTTTACAGATAGTATGAAACATACTTTTGTTTTTCTCTAGCATTTTTCGTTGTCTTTGTTGTGTTACTATTTATTTTTTAGTTTGTTATGGAGTTATGTGTGTGGATTTTGTTTTTTAAAAAAGTGTTTTATTTTTTTTATTTATGTTATTATATTTTAATTGATGTAGTCATTCATTAAAAGGGGTTGTTTAGTGACACATCCTTACTGCAGGCTTGTTTTGGTTGGTTTGGATTAGTTTATCACTCCTTAGACATTGCATTGATTTGTTATTCTTTAGCCGTAAATTCAAAAAATAAGTTTTATCATTTGAAATTATAGTTATATATATTTATAGTTATCTATATTTTTCGATACTATTGTTCATGTTTTTTTTTGTTATCAAATAATTTTGTTTAATTTTGAGTTTATCTTGGTTTAAACCCATTTTACTATACCATCTAGCTCTTTCTTCTCACACCCCATGGTGGAGTTTATTGTTTTTTATAATTATTACTTTTATAGCTTTGATAAAATTGCTTTTTTTAATTGTTGGTTACAATAATAGTGACATAATAAGTTTATAATATTGTTGTAATAATAATACAACACGTGGTTTCTATTTCGTTTCTATTTTATTGTGTTGCGAGTTTAAAGCATAAATTTGATTTTCTTCGAACACGCTTAGATTCATAGATTTTGTTGACCGACCTCAGATAGGGTGATTTATACATGAATCGCTTTACGATTGTTTAATATATCGCTAAATTTCTTTTAGTTTAAATTTTGATTTTTTTACTTCGAGTCCCTTGGCTTTCACTTAGGCCTTCTTACAACGAGATTCTTTATTTTTACAACTGTCTTTCAAAGCTTATATCATTTAATTATTGTGTTGTATCCTCATTCGATAAATTGTACCCCCATTCCCGTAAGTATGTAATAAATTTATCTCTTTCATTTACTTTAGTGTATCAGTTGATTGTTAATTCCAAGATTAAAATCAACCTTTTTCAGAAAAGAACAAAAAAACAAATACTCGATCCAACGTCGAGTCTTTTTTTCCTAAATCAAATCCAAATTGATTACAAAGTCAAATATACCCCCGCCACATCCAAATTATTTTCATACGTCAACTTCTAACACTTGATCTAACGTCAAGTCGTCCCCCTGTTTTTAAAAGCTTTTCATAATAAAAATGGAAGAAATTGATTAAGTTTAGACTTTCTCTGTTTCGAATGTTAGGATACTGCTGTAGAGCTCAATGTCCAAACATTCGTCTTCCATATTAACATACAGTAATTACTAGAATTAGGTCATTTCTCTTATAGAAGAAAAAGATTGATTGGGTATCGACCTTCTCTTTCCCGATTATTTGGACACTGCTGTAGAGCTCTCTGTCTGATTAATCATCTTCCATTAATAAACTTTGACCTAATTTGCCACACATTTTCATAAACAAACTTTTGGATGAAAAGAGAGTGATTAAGCTTAGGCCTCTTACTTTTCAAGCATCTGAGTACTGTAGCAGAGCTCCCTGCTTGGATGCTTGTCTCCACTTAAAATCAACTCAAACTCATCAAACTTGTTTTCCGCCCTTGTGCAACTCCGAAAACATTTTCAGAAAAGAGTATGCAACATCTGTTTTGATGTGAAACAAACAAAGACTTCAGCCTCCAAGAGCGAGCAACAAGTAAAGGTTTAATCGCTCAAATGTGATCCTAGCATCACTCTCTTTAAAAGCAATCCATCTAGTAATTCTCTTTGGGTAGAACTACGTATGCCTTGAGTTCTTCATAGCACCTAGAGATACGTAGGAGCATGATTGCGAAATCTTGTCAGGCACATTAATATTAAAAAACCCTAAGTATTTCCTTTCTTTCTTTCTCTTTCCTCACCCGATAAGTAGAAGATCGCAAACGATATCACGCTAACACTCTAAGACAAAACTAACTAAATGGGTCCCATCGAGTACGATGGATGTGAGGGGTGCTAATACCTTCCCCTTGCATAACCGACTCCCGAACCCGATTTGGTTGCGACGACCATTTCTTTTTGTTTTTCATGGGTTTTATCGATATTTTCCCTTTCCCTCTTTGGGAATAAATAAATTTCGGTGGCGACTCTGTGTTGTTTATATTTCGAGCTTTCCTTACGCTCGGGTATTTTTCGCGCTGCGACACAAGCCATGGCGAAAAATATGTTGAGAGCAGGCTACTATTGGCTGACAATGGAGTCTGACTGCTGCAAATATGTGAAGAAATGCCACAAGTGTCAGATTTATGCGGACAAGATTCATGTTCCCCCGATGCTTCTGAATGTTATTTCCTCACCATGGCCTTTCTCCATGTGGGGAATTGACATGATTGGCATGGTTGAGCCTAAGGCGTCAAAAGGTCACCATTTTATTCTCGTAGCTATTGATTACTTCACCAACTGGGTTGAAGCGGCATCGTATGCAAATGTGACCAGGCAGGTGGTTGTGAGATTTATCAAGAATCAACTCATATGCCGATATGGTGTGCCAGATAAGATCATTACTGATAATGGATCTAACTTGAACAATAAGATGATGAAAGAGCTGTGTAGTGAGTTCAAGATTGCACATCTTAATTCTTCTCCCTATAGACCCAAGATGAATGGGGCTGTTGAAGCTGCTAACAAGAACATCAAGAAGATTATTCAGAAGATGGTTGTTACGTACAAAGATTGGCACGAGATGTTGCCATTTGCTTTGCATGGTTATCGTACGTCCGTCCGTACTTCAACAGGGGTAAACCCTTTCTCTCTTGTATATGGCATGGGGCTGTGCTCCCCGTGGAGGTTGAGATCCCATCAATGAGAGTCTTGATGGAAGCCAAGTTGACTGAGGCTGAGTGGGTTCAGAGTCGTTATAACCAACTGAACTTGATTGAAGAGAAGAGATTAACTGCCATGTGTCATGGTCAATTGTATAAGCAACGGATGAAGAAAGCCTTTGATAAGAAGGTTAAGCCTCGTGTGTTTCGAGAAGGTGACCTCGTGCTCAAGAAGGTCTTGTCTTTCGCACCTGATTCCAGGGGCAAGTGGACTCCAAACTATGAAGGTCCATATGTTGTTAAGAGAGCCTTTTCAGGAGGTGCTCTGTTGCTCACAACTATGGATGGGGAGGATTTCACTCGTCTTGTGAATTCAGATGCAGTCAAGAAATACTTCGCCTAAAAATAAAAACAGAATAACTCGCTGTCATACCCCGATTTTGTCCCGGTTTTACTTTTCACGGATACCGCGACATATTTGTTTTTTAACCATCGAACCTTGGTTTCCACATCTCTTTGTAATGGACTTGGGCCAAGCCATATATAGGAATCCATAATCCTTTAAGGTTATATGATGAATATGGCACAAGACTTAGTTTCTTGTGGGACATCCTCTCTTGTCATGTTATAGCCTCACCACATATTGTCACGCACTCCATTCACAAAATACCCAAGTTGAGTTCAAATGGTGCATTGGTCCATAAGTACGAGTTGTAAATTAATTTGTCGAAGTGCTTTGTTTGGTGTGTGAGCGCATCATTTTTGGTCCTTTATAAATCTCATGTCGATCCATTCCCATGTTTATTGCAATCCCTCTACGTACAATGGTTCATAATGTGGCAAAGATATCAAGATCCAAATAAAACCAATGGAATTTCATTCAAATAAACAAACATCATTACAATCCATCAAATTGCATTATTTGAAACAAAACTACGGAGTTGGTGTGTGGACGTTTTTTCCAGCCTTGATAACATGACCGTTTGAATCATCCTGTCATAAACACTAGCAAGAAAGACAAGCAGAATGTAGTATCGTGAAAGCCACAATTACAAATGTAAGAAACCTGTCACAGCTATACCAAGACAAAGCCATAACTAGATGTCGTGAACTTTCCATAATAAAGTTGGAGCTACAATCAATTCTTGTTACAAACTATCCATGGATACATTAGAATCATAAAGAACAAATGTCTAATGGAGTTCTACTGTTACAAATCTAAACCAATCACATCTCATGTTGATCCATAAACTACCAGATGCTATATTCCAAAACTGTAACTCGTTTTACATGACAGGGATATTATTTTTACAACAAGTATTTACAGCAAGGTGATCCAACAGGTAGCCCGCATCAGTCAAATCCAAATTCTCGAACTGCAAACAGCAGCCTAGCTGTGGGATGAACCAAATATGCTAGTGACCACGCTCCCGGATCCAACACCGCCAACAAAGTTGCAAAACTACAACCTGCAAAACAACAACACCCCACACATATACAAAATCAAACCATGACAGTAACCTCACACCACACACATGTAGCGCATCATGCTGTCATTATCCTGCAGCAACAAATCCAAACAAGGCCAGGGCACATCAAAAAACAAGCATGAAAATTATAAAACTAAAATCATTCACAGCAAAGCATTTTTCAGGTCTATGACTATAACAGACAACAATTAGGTGAACAAGACATGGAAAGAATATTACCACATGTCTTTTCCCGGTTAATTGATCCTAAAGAGGTTGTTAGGAAGCCATGTTCTATAACATTGGAAATTGTTAGCAAAACTTACAGTATCGATGTTCCACAACATTGGAAATTGTTAGCAAAACTTACAGTATCGATGTTCTACAACATTGGAAATTGTTAGCAAAACTTACAGTATCGATTGTCTCTTACCTGCACTGTTACGTGCACTAGACGAACAAAGGTCTCCAAAGGCTAAATTGGCCGTGATTGAATTTGCAATCAATTCCTTTAACAAGCATACAATGAATGCAGAAGGTGCTGCTAATATTGGCATACTAAAATTGTGGCTTGCTAAGTTAACCCCTTTGGTTCATGACAAGAATACCAAGCTTAAAGAATCAGCTATTACTTGCATTATATCAGTGTATACTCACTTCGATTCAACTGTAGTTCTTACTTTCATTATGAGTTTGTCAGTGGAAGAACAAAATTATTTGAGACGAACCATTAAACAGTACACCCCTCGCATTGAAGTAGAGCTAATAAACTATATGCAGAGCAAGAAAGAGCGACAACGTTCCAAGTCTTCCTATGATCCGTCTGATGTTGTAGGAACATCATCTGAAGATGGGTATGTTGGTTTCTCTAGAAAAACTCAATACCTTGGATGATATTCGGTTGGTTCCCTAGATAGTGATGGTGGTCGGAAGTGGAGTTCCCAGGATTCAACTCTTTTGAAATCCAGTCTTGGTCCAACAGCTTCTATTGAAAGTGAGGATCATAGTCATAACCATAACCTTGAGACTGATTCTGATTTCGACAGTCTTAGCTCAAAACCAAAGCCATGTGAAAAACAAAAGCTCCTCATGTTTTCACCGAATTCACTGCAGTAAAACATAAAGCAATTAGTCAAAGCAATAAATTTTCAAAAATCCCAAAATGGAATGGAGACAAAATTCAAAGAAAAAGCATAGGTTTAGGTTACCTTTTCCAAATCCAAGCACCAAAGAGACCGATCCAAACTGAGTCCACCAAAAGGACTTCGCAGAGATACTTGTTTCAATCTACCATACAACAACCTCAAACCCTAATTGCAAGATATAAAAAGGGAGGTGAAACAAAAACCTAGGGAGGACGAAAAAATCTCAGAGACGAAACCCTAATCCCAAAAGCGGCAGAAGAAAACCTGGATTGAAGAGGCGAAGAAGTGAGATTTAAGCTTCATCGTCGCCGTCGTCACCGCCGAAGGTGAGTTTTTTTTTTGTTTCTCCTTAAAGCCATGGATTCTGGCAGGTTCAGAGTGAGAGAGCGAAGCACGAGCGATTGAGGAGTGAGAGCTACTGAGAGGTGATGAGCGATAGAGAGAGCGAAGTTTTAGGATTAGATTTAGAATGATTGAGAGGGAGAGAAGCGAGATTGAGAGAGCGGTTGAGAGAAACGTGAAGATGTTGTGAGAGTGAGGACGATGAGGGAGTGACGATGGAGAGTCTGTTACTGTTGCTCCTAGTTTTTTTTCTTTCTTTTATTTATTTTAAGCAAAACAAACATTTAAGCTATTAAAAAACCATTTAATCTAATACGTTTAGTATTCCTCTGCCTTTTTTTTTATTAAATGGTGTATAGTAATGAATTGCTTTTTGTTATTCCCAATCCATTAGCCTCTAGAACCCAACAGCCAGGCGGTTGGGTTTATTTTCTTGGATCTTTTCACTTTTAATTGGTAGTCCAATAGACTATTTCATCTTAGTTTTATTTTAATTTTAATTTTAATTTGTTCTTGTTTACTTATTCAAATTAGCATTAAGATACTAAATGACCACAAGTGGCCTAGTGGAAAGAGAGCAATTTCACTCTCTTTAGTGTGAGGTGTTCAATACTTGGGGACATCAATCTTTGTGTTTATATTTGTTATGCTTACCATTTTATTTAATTTATTTTTCTATATAGTATCTTGCTATTTTATTTTATTTTTATTTTTATTAGTTTATTTCGATTGTTATTTAGTGGTTTGTATTTTTAGATTTAGTTAGTGGTTGAATTTCCGATTTTTTTATTCGATTAGTCGATTTTTGTGTGTTAACTAATTTAGTTAGGTTATTAGTACCTATATCCATACTTTTACACGCGTAAATAATCATACTCAAATTTTATTCGATTTCAAAATCAATTTCAACTTTCCTCAATTTCAAAATACATTCCAAAAATAAATGTGAATCATTTCAAGATCATTTCACAAATCAAACATAATATTCAAACCCTTTTCTAAAACGTGAAGAAAAAGATTATCCTGGATGGAATATCCAGTTATAATCCCGAATATTAGGCTCAAGCTGTAAGAGCTTGCAAGCCGTAAATATTCGTCTTCTCTTCCACACTCCAATATTCAAATCGTTTTCTAAATAAAACGTGAAGAAAAAGATTATCCTGGATGGAATATCTAGTTATAATCCTGAATATTAGGTTCAAGCTGTAAGAGCTTGCAAGCCACAAATATCCGTCTTCTCACCAAAATATCCGTAAATATCCCAAATCACCTTCCTAATAAAACTTGAAGAAAAAGATTATCCTGGATGGAATATCCAGATATAATCCCGAATATTGGGCTCAAGATGTAAGAGCTTGTAAGCCATAAATATTGGTCTTCCCTCCAAAACATTCGTACATATCCAAATCATTTTCTTAACAATATTGGAAAGAAACAGACTGCCTGGGTGGAATGTCCAGACGTAGTCCCAGGTAGTAGACCCAAGCTGTAAGAGCTTGCAAGTCACAAGTACTCGTCTTTCAACCTTCAAAATACCTAATTCCTACCTTAATACTTTTTCAATAAAGATGGAAATGGAACATGGTGTATACCGTGCACTCCTGAGATTAAGATTCGGGGCGGATGCCTCGCCTATCTTAACTCTCGCCATCGTCTAAAATCGTCAATGCGGTTTCTTCAAACCCTTTCTTAATCAAACCTAAAAATACTTAATCTCTATTAAATACTTTTGCCAATGAAGATGGAAATGGAACATGGTGTATACTGTGCACTCCTGAGGCTAGGATTCGAGATTTATATCTCGCTCATCCAAGTTGTCGCCATCACTCAAAATACATCCAACTAATCAAACTCTTTTTCGCCGCCGTGCGACTAATCAAAGAACCCTTTTCATAAATGGAAGATATATTGTCATAAGGTGATACAAAACAATGTTTCGACCACGATTGTTGAGTCGAGATAAGTGACGCTTTTCCGAATGTAGATTTATAAATCCGTTCGATGTGTGGTATGCGTCCACTCCTCATCTGTTTTGGGTAAAACAATGTTTTCGTCGATTAATATAATATAGCTTTCGCTAAAATCGACCAACAAACAAACATTTTTCTACCCAAAACTACGTAAGCCTTGATTTCTCTTTTGAGATACGTAGGAGTAGGATCCGTAAATCTTGTCAGGCCCACTAATAAAAATCTTAGGTTTAGTCCTTCATCAAAAATCCAAAAACATTCTCTTCTCATCCTTTCTTTCTTTCCCACCTAATAATTCGAAAAGCCTAACATTTCAACTGACATTAACGCACACAACTAACCTAACGGTTCCCGTTGAATACAACGGACGTGAGGGGTGCTAATACCTTCCCCTTGCGTAATCGACTCCCGAACCCTGATACTGGTTGCGATGACCATATCTTATCCTTTCTTTTAGGGGTTTTATCGATATTTTCCCTTTCCCATTTTTGGGAATAAATAAAGTTCGGTGGCGACTCTGTTCAATCCATCATTGTGAGCGTGCGATCGCGCTTCGCTTTAAAGTCGTATCCTCATTTTTTTGAGGTGCGACACTCGCTAAGTCAAAAACCCGAAAGAGCGGCTTAGGCAAAAATGAGCGTCTCAGTGGATTGAAAACCCGAAAAGGCGGTCCAGGAAAAAGTTAGAGACATGAAAAAATGAATAAATATATCCCGCTAGATTGAGTACTTCACCCTGGGGCAATCTAGGCAAAAATTAGGGATTTGGCAAGTAACTGCATCCTGATAAGACTTTGTTCTACAACTGTCTTCTGACAAAGATTCTCGCTCAATCATCATCAACTGAAGCTTCAATTACATTAGATTCGAAGTTGGTGGAGAAATGGTCATTATGTTCAATGTAGCCTTTTTTCCAATATATATCACCAATTTCAAATTTGTAAAGATCCATGGAGTCTCGCCATTTACGGACTACCATTCTGTCAAATGAATTTGAGCCTTTATCCAATTCTTTGCACTCTTATTTGTTTTTGTTTAACAAATGTTTGCATGTTTTAATTGATAAATATCATTGTTTTAAACAAATAAAATTTTATAAAACTGTTTTAAACAAACTGAACATTCACAATGACTGAAAGGATAGTCGAAACATCTTCGGTGCTCTCCCAAGGATAGTACGATTTCCAAAAGGTAAGGCATTTGTTCATATTTCAGCATGTTGATTTCCTCTTCATCAGTATTCAAGTTATCTCCCCAGCGAGTGCAGAAAGAGTAATACCTCATCAGCTTCCCAGAGACTCTGGCATTAGCATTTGTGTTTTATCAATCATATGGTTGTCATCTCTTATGTGGACTGACCTAAAATCCCTTATAGATTGATAAAAGTTGATATGTTATCTACTCACAAGGAAGTTTGTCTTTCCCCAGCATGAGTAGAAGTCCCCAGCGGAGTAAGCATGTGTACCCTGTAGAGCTATCTTTCCAGATAATTGTCTCCTCAGCAGAAGATGCCTAGAATAGTTGATGAAGGGCTTGATTCCATTTTCATCCCTTGCATGGCACGTGTTGACAAAGGATTCGCTTCCGTTTCCCTCAGCCATGACAGTTCCTTCGGGAGTACTGGCAGTTTATCCCAAGTATGGTCGCCTACAGCTCATCCCCTGCAGGTTTTGCTTGGCCCGAGTTTGATAATTTGTGTCCCCTTTGGGTTTGAAGATTTCTTCTAAGTATTGAGCAGTGTTGAGGAAGATGTGTTGTTGCCTTCCCTAGCGGAGCAAATTGTTCTTTCTCCCCTTGGCAGAGATGTCTCTCCAGCGGTCGGAAGGGAGTGTTTTGATTGATCGTAGGTTTGAGTTATCATAGTGGTTGATGTTAATATCACCTTATCCTTAGTGATTGGATTATAAGTCTTCCATACTTATTATAGGGTTAACCCATCACTAGTATGTTGAAGCTCTCCTCACATGGTGGATTGTTGGTTTAGGTTGAGTTTTCTCCCTTTGATAACAAAAGACCTTAAGGCTTTTGATCAAATCAATTCACCAATCTTTGTGATTTTTACCCCGAACTACGAGGTTTTGATCCTACCTTTGTGATGGTACGTAGGCAATGGGTTCATCCATTCAAACAACAAAATTTGTAAATATAATATATTCTCCTCTCATCCCCCCAATCTTTTGCACATATTTTCACAAATACCAACCTACAACACATATTTGCAAAAAGAGGTTCCCTTAGAGTACTAAGGATGTTTTGGGTGCGTAAAACCTTCCCATTTCATAACCAACCCCCTTACCCAGATCTCTGACATTTTTATTAGTTTTTGATTTGATAAAACTTCTTACTTGGCTTTTGTGCGCTTTTTAGCCTTTCCTTTGGACAAATAAAAGTGCGATGGCGACTCGAATTGTATGTTTACTTTTGGTTTAGTCAATAAACCTAAAGGTAACGAAAACCCCGCTATAGGAGCTTGAATTCAAATTATTGATTGCTTGTTTATGTGCTAAATCCAAAGGAAAGGAGCATCTTGAGTCATCTCTATATGACTCCGAGAAAAGGAACTCCAAGGGTTATCTTTCCTCTCTTATCTTTGTATGCTTTAGGAATAGCCCTTCTCTCTTCTCCCCACTCCAACCAAGCCAAAAATCATATTCAAAACTTTGACTTTATTTCAAATTAGAAACTTAGGCCTTAGGCCTTTGACTTTTCAAAACCATTTTCATAAATACTCATTGTAAATAAACTTTAACCCAACTTTGACCTCATTTTGTAAATAAATTTAACTTGTAAATATAACCCATTTCAAGTTGTTTTTTGTGGTTCCAATGGCCACTTGTTAAAACCTTTTCAAAAGCATTAGTCATAGGTTTGAGTTATCATAGTGGTTGACGTAAATCTCACATCATCCTTAGTGTTGGATTATAAGCCTTCCATGCTTATTATAGGGTTAACCCCTCACTAGCATGTTGAAGCCTTCCTCACATGGTGGATTGTTGGCTTAGGTTGAGTTTTCTCCCTTTGATAACAAAAGACCTTAAGGATTTTGATTAAAATCAATTCACCAATCTTTAAAATTTTTACCACGAACTACGAGGTTTTGATCCTTCTTTGTGATGGTACATAGGCAATGGGTTCATCCATTCAAACAACAAAATTTGTAAATATAATCTATTCTCTTCTCATCCCTCCAATCTTTTGCACAAATCTTTTTCACAAATACCAACCTACAACACATATTTGCAAAAAGAGGTTCCCTTAAAGTACTAAGGATGTTTTGGGTGCGTAAAACCTTCCCATTTTATAACAAACCCCCTTACCTAGATCTCTGACATTTTTATTAGTTTTTGATTTGAAAAACTTCTTACTTGGCTCTTGTTCGCGTTTTAGCCTTTCCTTTGGACAAATAAAAGTGTGGTGGCGACTCAAATTGTATGTTGACTTTTGGTTTAGTCAATAAACCTAAAGGTAACGAAAACCCCGCTATAATACCCCGAGCATCTTTTGGAAACTCAAGACAAAGCAGATTGACCACATCAAGGCTAATATTGAGAGAAACTGAAAAGCACTTCAGACCTTGGGTTATGCAGAGCCGACTTTCGACGATTCTTTTTGCGTCATTCCTTGAGCATCTGTAAAATGTGATTCAAGGGAAAGAAACTTCCATAAGTCATGAAGAGCTTGCGCATAAGATCCGAGATCATTCGTTAACTTATTACGTTGTTATGTTCTTCATATTTGTTACGTCCGCGATGATACAAAACCGCTCTGAATCTTTTCGAACCTTTCGTAATAAGCCTAACCAACACAACAGTTGAGTAGCTTTGCAAATCTGTTGTTGAACCAAGGGACGAAGAAAGCGACCATGTACACATTACTGCTCTTTCAGATCCATCGTGTGCTCCCATCCGTATTGTGTACCTCGACCACAACTCATGTGATACTGGCGGTGTCAGTGTAAACCATCATGATCCCATCCCATCCGCTGATGATCTCCCGAGTTCTAGGGGCAGTTCTGAAAAGCAGAACCCTTCACCATAAAGTAAAGTAAAATAACCTATGAAATAAAGTAAAAAAGAAGGGAAAATTGTTAATGTTGCCTCAGAGGCTCACGGGTTCGCATACCCTGAAGGAACGTTTTGACAAAATCAATGACCAATCAAGTTATAACAACTAGCGTGCATATGGGCAATCCAAGCCTACTAACATTTTACATGCCAACCAACTTACAAAAATATATCCAGGAAGATGGTGTAAATATTACTGCAGATTATCTTCATTCAGGAACAAATGGCATCAACCTTTTCCATCATGACAATGCAATGCACAGTCTAATAAATGTGATTGGGAAACTTATGTTGAAAAATGTTCAGCAGGGAGTAGCTACAACATGCTATGTAGCATTACACCCACAAGTGAAGGGAGTGAATGGTGAATATTCATCAAATAGTTCAAACATCAGTAGAACATAACAGATCAAACAATTCGCTCGCACTTGTTGCAGAACGTGCACAAGCCAAAGTAATTTGACCTAGACACATGCCCCCTATCATTCTATTCATCACCAAAGCAACCTGCATAATCCATATGAAAACCAGTTGGGCACATCAAGCAATGGTATTCATAACATAAACATTCCAAATATAACCATAATCTAGCATATGGCATACACACCAAACCAAAAACAACAAGTCTGCAACAATGCACCAGGTAGCAGCAATTCAGATAATGTAGTTTGCAAAGCACATCAATTGAACAATTAACCTACCACATCAGCTAACCCACACTCAATCATAAATAACCAAAATTGGTAGTAGCAGGTCATCATTTTGACCAATAGTAAATTCCAATGCCACTTACAACTGGCAACTTACAGAATTCACTAATCTCTAACTCCAGCTAATTTTCAATTCCTCCAACTAACTTAATAGGACCTAAAGTTTTCCACCACTCACAGAAAACTTCAATCATTAATAGAAAAACTAATTCTAACAGAAAATCACACATCCAACTAACTTAGCTTTGATCCAAAGTTAACAGAGTTAACTTTGTTAACTCTCCGCCACCTCAGCAAACTAACTAAAAATAACCAAATAACTGCATCAAAAATCAGTTACAAAACTCACCAATCCCTAAGCTGCCCTGAGCTAACCTAACCTGCCCCATTTAGTTGCAACCAACTCCAACTTATATAAAGCTCTAATCAGTCTCCAATCATTGGATGCAGATTCACTCTCACCTTCATCACCCTCAACAAATCTCCAGAATCTTCACTCTCTCTCAACTCTAATCTCAATCATCTCCAAAACCTTCATCATTATGATCATTCATCATCCCTGAATCATGAGCTCTCCCTTGTTCAATCGCCTGCATCATTCGACCGGCGATTCCTCTTGACCTCCAACACTCACCTCCGTCACTCTCCGAATAAAAACCACTCAGAATCAAGAAAAGAAGAAGGATAAGGGAAGGAATAAGATTTAAGAAGGAAGAAGAATGAGATAGAGTCATTACCTGGAACCAGAGATTCCATCGTCGTCGTCACCGTCGTCACCTCCGGCAAGGTAAGTTTCGAATCTCCTTATTTCATTCATTTTTCATTTTCCATGACCTAGATGAGAGTTATGGGAATCAGAGCCCCGATCCCTTAGGCTCTGATCCTTGGAGAGAGACGTTTAATTTAGGAATTTTGTTTTAGGGTTCTTGAAGGATTTCAGTTTGGTTATGGATTTAGAGTTAAGTTTCCATGGAATTAGTAAGGGATTCAAACTGTTGTGTTCGGTTAGGAATTTTTTCGAATCTAGTAACGTATTCGATGTTGATTTCTGGTGGCCACAACCGTCGAAAACAACTTTCGGTGCGGTGGGTCATAGTGGTGATGAGCTGAGGTCTGTCAGAGCTAGGATGTTTGAGCTACGCATGTTAATTCATTTTAAATTCAATTGCATTCCATTTTCCCACGTGCATCCTTGATGATCCATTCACCATGTCTAATTGCCCTGGATCCCTTTGTTTTGTTTCTGAATGGGCCAACATGCCATGGGCCCAACCTGCTTTGCTAGCCATCATCCTGAACTACCTCATACACCTCTAACCCAATGGCTAAATCTATGGGCCTTCTGCCCATAAGCCCATGTACAGTATGTTTCCCAACATCACCGTTTCTAGAATTTACACCCCCTGGCACATTTTTGTGTTCTTGATAATTTCTTGCTTATTTTCTTTACATTTTTATGATATTTCTTTATTCTTTCACCATTTTCATGCTAATTGTTTTGTCATCATGTTTAGAAATAATAAAAGGTGGTTAATTCTCATTGTGTACATGATTAGGTTTAGGATTAACATGTCTAGACTTGAATTACTTTGTTAATTCACCTTTTAACCAAATAAAAAAAATTAGATTTCCATATTAATTTTGGTTTGTGTTAATCCATAATTCTTTGTGGTTTTAATTAAATTAATATGCCATGTTTAGAATTTCATTTGATTTGCCTTGTTAATTTCCATATACATGAGTAATCTCATTTTGACTTGGTTACATTTTGTTTGTGGTTAATGGTTAAATTGAAAATGTGATTTAAATTTAACTTGGTATATGTTTGTTCACCATTATTATTATATCACATCGTGCTATCATCATACCATCTCATTCATTTGAATTAGCATTTTAATTCTATTTTGTTAATACCTACTAACCACATTCGTTGTTTTGTGTTGACATGTGAATGAGAGACCCAAACCATCCAAGTTACTCATTTTTCTTTTATTCATTAGTTTGTGTTGTTTGAAGTGTCATTCCACTTGTATGGTTTAGGAATAGCATATGGTTTGTAACTTGTATTTTCTTTTCATTCCCTTATGTTGTATTGTGTGGATCCATCCCACCATTGTGGGTTAAATGTTCCCCCACCCCATGATCATGTAATAGCTTAGATTTATTGATTTCTAGTTAGTTCACCATGCATGTTAATAACAAAGATAAAATACAAAATGATAAATAAAGCATTTCAAAAGAAACAAAAGGTACTTGATTCAACGTCAAGTTGTTTTCCGAATAAAACTCACACCATTGCAACGCGAATACTTGATCCAACGTCAAGTATTCTCCATCCACTCCATGATCCATTCTATCATCTCTTCTCCATTCTCTTCTCAAACCCATTCTATCATATCTTCTCCATTCTCTTCTCAAACCCATTCTATAATCTCTTCTCCATTCTCTTCTCAAACTCATTCTATCTCTCACCTCCATTCCACACACACACTTTTCATAATATATTCAAATACTTGATCCAACGTCAAGTACCTTTTTCAAAATATTTTCATAATAAATTAGAATGCAAAATGGGGTGTACGTATTTGTACATAACATTCAAGTACTTGGGTTTTCGGCCGTAACTAGCCTGAGGACCCAACACTTGACTTTCCCCCTTAAAACATCTAATGATTTAAACAAGTTAGATCTAGGTGCTATGAGGGAGAAAAAGAGTAGTTAGGACTCCATTGTCCTCTCAATTTCCAAGTACTCTGGTTGTTGACCGTACTTAGTCAAGGGTCAGATACTTGTCGCACTCTAAGTTCCAATGATTAGACTTGCTAAACTTTTTTCACAATTCAAATCTCTGGATGAAAAAGAGTGGTTAGGATAACATTTTCCTCTCAACTCCCAAGTTCTTGGATCGTTGACTATATCTAGCCAAGGGTCTGATGCTTGTCTCTGTACATAAAATCAACCCCAACAAATCAAATCACCTTTTGCCTTAGTGCATCCTTTTCAAAACCTTTCAGAAAGAATGTGTTACTTCTGTTCTACCGTGAATGAAGCTTAAGCCCCCATGTGCGAACCAAGTGCATCCACTTTACTACAGTGCGAACCAAGTGCATCCACTTTACCGCAAACAAGCAAATACTTCCCGCTCCCATGACAGAGTATATAAGCAGGTGAACGGTAGCACGTGGACGCCAATATTGTTCAATAAAAACAACCAAACAAATGTTCTGTTTGTGAGCCGAACTACAGAGCTCTGATTTCCCTATTGCACGTATGGGGATACGTAGGCACGAGGGCCCAAATCCTTGGATAGCACACTAACTTAAAACTTATTTTCTCCCCCATCTTATTCTCTCATCTCATTCCCGATAGCAAGCAACTTACAAATAAATAACATCCATACGCATTTGATACGAGCAAGTGGTTCCCATGGAATACCATGGATGTGATGGGGGCTAATACTTTTCCCTTGCATAACCGACTTCTGAATCCGCTCTTGGTTGCGAGACCATTTATCTCATTTGGGGTTTTATCGCTATTTTCCCTTTCCTTCGGAAGAAATAAAATCCGGTGGCGACTCTATATTTTTCGTGGCGTTTCAGAGATCGAGTATGAATGTGATTTTAGATAACAAAGTCGGGAACAACTCTGCATATGACATTGGAATAGGATCAAAATAGTGTGTTCTTTGGACACGATTGTTGTTGTTGAACTGTGGGCGAGCCTGTTGTTGAGGTTGTTGATGTTGTTAAGTAGATTGTTGATGAAATTGTGGTTGATAGGCTGGAGCTACCACTGGTGGATTGATGATTGGAGAAACGGTTGCGACATGCTATGGTTGATACCTTCTTCTTTGTCTGCCATGCGAAACGGAACTAATTTCTTGTTTCTTTTTCTTAATGAACCCACTTTTAAACTTCTTAACATTACTGGAAGAACCCACTTCTTTAGTTAAATGTCCCTCACAGACTGCCTCTTCAAGCCACATCCCGATGTTCACCATTTTAGTGAAGTCATTTGGTGCGCTTGCGATCATACAGTCATGGTAAAACAAACTCAAAGTCTTTAGGAAAATCTTTGCCATGTCTTTCTCCTCAAGAGGAGGACAGATCTGGGAGGCTACCTCACGCCATCTCTGAGCATACTCCTTAAAACTCTCCTTGTCCTTCTAAGACATGGATCGGAGTTGGTCCCTGTTTGATGCCATGTCTACATTATATTTATATTGTCTCATAAAAGCTTCTCCAAGGTCATTGAAACTACAAATTTGTTCACTTGTCCAAAATCATGTACCACTTGAGGGAGACACTAGTTAAGCTATTCTTAAAGTAATGGATTAATAGTTGATCATTATCTGTCTGGGTCATGTAAGACCCTAATTTTGACCCTAAGATCCCTCATGGCATCAGATCATTGCACATTGCATTTGCCTCAAGGATCACAGCATCTTGGCTCTTTAACCCTAGGGTTGGGACTTGTGTGAGTTGGTTTGAGACCACCAAGCATGATTTAATTGTATATTATTGCTTTTCTTATGTTTTTACTAACCAAAAGCACAAAAATATGTCACTAACATCTTTTGTTTTGTAGCTTGAGCAATCATGTGATCCAAGGCTCCTAGGAGACCGTATGCTCATTAATGTGGCCAGATGAAGATGAAAGCAAGCATAACAATGGATCAAAAAGCTCTCAATCATCATATATGCCTCCCAAGAATCTCAATTTGTCAAATTGATCAAAGCAAACCAAAGGGCTTGAGGCTTGTTTCCCAAGGAAAACCTAATTCATCTGTGCATCAATTGTGCCTTGCTCATGAAGCAACCTCAACCCATGATAAAATACAATCAAGGTAAGTTCTTTAAATCATCATTTCATTCATATTTGAACTTATTTTAGTGTCCTCAATCATCAATTCATCAAGATTTGAAGTTTGGACTTGAGAAGTTGATCAGTCAATTCATATGACTATTTTGAAATCCATTGAGACCTAATTTTTAATGTGTTTGATCAAAAATTTATTTGAAGCTTCGAAGGTCATCATCCATTTCAAAACATTATAGGTCATTTTGGCTGAAACCCTAATTTTAGGTCAACTTCCCAAGGACTTAACTCACTCATTTTACATGATTTTGAGGTGGGATCAAATGCATTGGAAAGTTTACGATGTCTACTTCATTTGTTATGTTGAACAAATTTTCATAATCCTAAAAGAAATACATGTGATAATGCAAAACATTATAGGTCACTTTGGGCCAAAGGCATTGAAATGTGAAAAAGTCCAACTTCAAGTGCTCATAACTTTCTCATAAAAAATCCAAATGATTTGGAGCTTGCATCACTGAAACAGAAGGGATTGAAGTTGGCCCATTTTGGAAATTTTCACATGCACATGTTTTGCACCTTGAACTTTATGACAAATTTTCAATAATTTCCCAATTCCAAATGGACTTGTGTTCAACATAACAATTGATCCTCATGTCAAGACCTTTCCAACTATTACCCACAAGGCCATGTTTTATTTTGGGAAGATACATTTTCGAAGAGATGAATAATCATGTGAATTTTTAGAAACATTGTTGAAACTTCATGCACACTCATTTGTAATCATATTTGCACGTCCAAACATGGTCATTGTGATTTCAGCTTACCAAATCAATTGGATTTGGGCCCTTCATGCGCCTGTACAGGCCCATGCATGGAGGCCCTCATCATTCATGCACACGAAAATTCACCTTGCTTGCCTTGCCATTTGCTATAAATAAGCATGCTCAGCTGCACTATTCTCCAACATGAAGGCGCCTTAGATGCTGCAGAATTGAATCCAAAACCTCACCTAAAGGAATTTCTCTCTTTAATTTCAAAATTTTAGATCCAATTTTCAACTTCATTAGTTGATTATTGGACTTAAAATTCCTTGGCCTTGCTTCATCTTCACCTCAAGAGCAAACTGCAATCAAGAATTGTGAAGAATCGTGCTCCATAGATCTACATTTCAGAGGTGGATGTTCAAACTTTTTTCAATCGAAACTCACTGATTATTGCTTGTTTCTTGTGTTTCTTGGCTTGGCTGAAGTCCAATCATCAGAGTCATTTGAGTTGTGTCTTTAATTTTGCAAATCCATGAAGTTCATATTGAACACCATGATTTTCTCTCTCTGATTTCTCTCTCCATGAGGATCTAGAGGAGGAACCAATGGTACAGGGGTGATGTACATCACCCCAGCTTTCCAATGATATGAGGATCGCTTCATTTGGTTAAGATTTTCGAACCTGCAAATGTCACCGGAATCTTTGTGCTTGCCGGAGAAGACGGTGGTGTACACCACCGTCCGTTTGCCAAATTGAATGTGGACCCTTGGATCTGATCTCTAGTTTATATCATAGCCATCAGATCTTATGACTTTTTTAAATGCAAGGTGTTTCTCATTGACCAAGACTCATGGTGAGCGCGCGCATGTGGACCATTAGATGTGCCAAGTCAATTAATGAGACATATCCAACGCATCAACTTTTTTCTATTTTCTAATTTAATCCATTTTATTTCTTTATTTCATTTTATTTTCAAAAAATCATAACTCTTTCATTTTAATTCCAAAAAATATGGGACCAATTGCATTATTTTCCTTTTAATTTCTAGTTTTCAAAAATGATTTTTAATAATTGTTATTTCATCATTTGATATTTTTTATGAATTTTCTCTTTTCTGGTTATTTTTAATTCATTTTAAATAGTTTCTGATATTCAAAAAATACAAAAATATTATCTTAACCTCTTTGAATGATGATGAATCTATGAAAAATATTATCATCAATTTATTAATTTATTTGAGATTTATTTGAGATTTTTAGTTCAATTAGGTTATTTTTTATTCATTTTTAATTGATTCAAAATAGTTTCTGGTTTCTAAAAAATGCTGAAATTTTTTGTCAAACTTTGTTTGACCTTGTTGAACTTAGGATGATCCATTTGGACTTTTCAAAGTTGATTTGAAATGGATTTGAAGTTTGACCTTTAATTGTTTATTTTAATTCAAGTATTATTTTAATTTTGAAAAATACCAAAAATATTTTATTTGTTTCTTGACTACTAAGTTTCATTTTGCTTCTGTTTACTATTGTTGGATTTTGATTCCATTTATCTTTGGTCAATGTGCTTTGCTTATTTCATTTGAATTCCATTTGTGTACATTCTTATTCATCTTCTTCTTCATCTTTTTCTTCTTCTTTTTGATCAATGAGTTAAAGATTGGTGGTTAGCCTTGACGTATGTGATGTTTAACCTTTCTTGATCCAAATCTAATTCATCTTGATGATAGATCAAGTGAATGATTTTGCATTAAGGATAGGTTGCTTATGGATCAAGCAAAAAACCTAAATCAATACAAGATCATCCTTCTTTTCTTTGGGCATGGCAAGTTGTAGGAGCTTGGCTTACTAGTCAAGGTCTCTAACTTGTGTTTATTGCCTAAATTTTTATGGACCGGCCTCAGATAGGTGTGACTACTACATCAGTCCACTTACAATTGCTTAACATAGCGCTAAATTGCCTTATGGCACACTAACACTGTCATACCCCAAAATTTGCCCGTTAACCTTGCAAGACATTTCTCAAGGCACTCCAACTCATTTTTCAAGACATTGATATTAAAGGAACAAAGACCCAGCACACAAGTGGCCAAATCCAGAAAATGACTTAAAATGGCTTGCTCGCTAGGCGAGCAAAATCATTCGCCTGGCGAACCCTTCGCTGCACCACTCGCCTAGCGAAGCTTACGAATACCAGAAATTTTGGGCTTCATTCTGAGCCCATCAGGTCACAAAAATTATTATAAATACCAAGACCTCATTCAGACAGAAAGAAACAGAAACAAACGGACAGAAACCCTAACAAGGAAACTCTAACAGAAGCAACCGAGCAAACTCTGGAGGCTAACCAAGAGAATTCAGAGCAACCCTAAAGGCAACCCTGAAGGCAACTCATCTGCACAAAGGTTACCTCCGCCCAACTCAATCCGACACCAACCCTAAGAGTGACCTGCCAATTCAACGTTGCAATTCAATTGCAAACAGGTTTGCACTAACACTACCGCTTTACTCTCCCAATTTGCATGTGACATTATGATTGAATTTATAGATATATCTTAGGTTTTGCATGTGGATTTAAGTGTGCAAGAATGTCTTGAATGTTTAACCATGTAATTTCTGTAATGGATGCCATAGGGTTTGGAGCTTGCTGAAATCGTACTGTTATTAAACTCAAAACCCGCAGTCGTTCGCTAGTACATCGCTGAGCGAACATGTAGCGAGTGTTCGCCAAGCCTTCGCTAGGCGAGGCAGTAGCGAACATGACAGTCACTGTTTTTTTTTCTATTCCGTTCTAGGCTTATCTGACATGCTTTATCATAGCTGTGTATTATTTTCCTGACATTATTACTGCTGCGATTCCTTTGTTCGGTGCAACTATTGACCGCACCCCATTTGGTATTCTGACCTGTTTGCTGAATTTTGTGAGGGCTCACATACTCCCGAAGAAGATAGCTTACTAGGTATTCCACTTTATTTGTGGGATACCCTTGTGGAGATTCATCCCAATTACCTAACTAATTCCAAATGTTGATTTTGAATATATGATCTTGGCCCTCTCTTTGTTGCCTTACGGTATTACGGTCATGTCCCGCGAATGTGGGGATACCCTTAGTAAAGACCCTTCAGTTAAATCATCATAGTCCCTCGAATGTTGCCTTTGAATATATAACTTTGTCCCTCGATGACCCTTCGTGGTAGCCTACGGTTAAAATGATGATCGTCCCTTCGAATGCTAAGGTATCCTTACAAATGTTGCCCTCGATGATCAATCGACGACCCTACGATGTCCCTTTACATCCAAAGGATAAGACTACTTACTTCTCAATAGTAAGAACAGTTTTACCCTCATAAGGATAGGAAATACCCATAAAGACCTTGGGTAGGTATAACTCTTAAATGCTGACTCACAATTTAAAATACTTTTCACACCTCACACTTTACAAAACATCTATTAGAAAATCACCACTTGGTATACATTCGTGCTAGAATCATTGCCAAGTTATATTTTTCTAAATAGCTTTCAAAATTAAACGAGATAAATATTTTGTATACATTCGTACAAGAATCATTACAAAGTTAAACTCTCTTTTCAAAACCCTGAAGACGACGATGAAGATTATGAAAAGGAACAGTACTCTCCAAAAGATGATAAGTACAAGTTGCTGGAAGAACGCATGCTAGCCATGGAGGGTCAGAAGGCGCCCGGTCTGGATTTCGAAGGTTTGGGTCTGGTCTCTGATGTGGTCATTCCCCGCAAATTCAAAGTCCCCGCTTTCACTAAGTATGATGGTGCGTCTTGTCCTCAGATGCATCTGAGAGCTTATGTGAGAAAGATTCAGCCGTATACCCTTGATAGGAAGCTATGGATCCATTTCTTCCAAGAGAGTCTGTTTGGCACACAGTTAGAGTGGTATTATCAGCTCGAGAGCTCTAACATTCGCACCTAGACTAATTTAGCGACAGCTTTCTACAAGCACTACCAGTATAATTCTGAACTAGCGCCTACTCGGCTACAGTTGCAGAATATGACTATGGGATCTAAAGAAAGCTTCAAAGAATATGCTCAAAAATGGAGAGATTTGGCTGGCAGAGTCAAACCCCCTATGACTGATCGAGAATTAGTGGACATGTTCATGGGTACACTGACTGGCCCATTCTACAGCCATCTATTGGGAAGTTCCTCATCGGGTTTCACTGAACTTATATTAACAGGTGAACGTGTTGAAAGTGGTATTAGAAGTGGAAAGATACAAGCGACTACCTCTGCAAGCACCAGAAAGTCCCATCAGGGGAAGAATGAATCAAATGTTGTGTACGGTCAAAGTAATCATAACAAGAAAAATCGTGACCATACCATTGGAGCAGTTGCGATTGCAGCACCGCCGTCTCAAAACTTCCAGCACAGATAAGACAGGCCAAGAAGACAGTTTACGAAGATCAATATGACTTTAGCACAAGCACTGCAGGGTATGCTAAAGGCAAATTTAATTACCCTCAGAGGCCCTCCTGCAAATGTCAACACTACTTCTCCTCGTTATAATCCCAATGCCAGGTGTGCATATCACTCCGATAGCCCCGGGCATGATACGAACGATTGTTGGTTGTTGAAGAATA
This sequence comes from Lathyrus oleraceus, assembly GCF_024323335.1. Taxonomy (NCBI): domain Eukaryota; kingdom Viridiplantae; phylum Streptophyta; class Magnoliopsida; order Fabales; family Fabaceae; genus Lathyrus; species Lathyrus oleraceus. The sequence continues at coordinate 127,068,844 of NC_066579.1, forward strand.
AGATTCAGGATATGATCGACGCTGGAGAAATTGAATTTGATCCTCCGGAGACTCCTAATGTCATCATTGCTCCCATGCCTAATCATGACAAGACTGTTAATGCGGTAGAAGATGCTGATAGCGATTGCGACTTGGATAATTGGAAGGCTGAAGACACTCTCCTGATTTCCTTTAGTCAGGAGTAATTGTTATTGCTTATTTTAATGTATCAAATTTTGTTAAAGGTTTTGTCATTTTCATAAGCATATCCATATTCAATAAATCAATGGACTTTTTGCATTCAAATATTGCGCTCTTTATCTTTCCTGCCATCTTTTAAACAAGCTATGCTCTCTTACACACACTCACGTAACAAATTGCAGATCCGTATCCACTCTGGATCCTGTTGATAATAATTCTGCTACTGTTCATTATGACTTTGAAAATCCGATCTACCAAGTCGGGGATGGAAGTGAGGAAGATTGTGAAGTACCTGAAGAGCTTGCCAGACTGGTACTGCAAGAAGAAAAGACTATACAGCCGCATGAGGAATCAATCGAAATTGTAAATCTGGGTACTAAAGTGGACAAGAAAGGAGTCAGAGGTTTCTTGGGACGCTTGAATTGCATTGCCCGATTTATCTCCCATTTGACCGCTACCTGCAAACCCATCTTCGAATTACTGAGGAAAACTCAAGAGATGATATGGAATGATGAATGTCAAGAAGCTTTTGACAAAATCAAGAAGTATCTCCAAGAACCTCCAATTCTGATGCCACCAGTTGAAGGAAGACCTCTAATCATGTATTTGACTGTGTTAGAAGATTCAATGGGGTGTGTGTTGGGGAAACATGACGAGTCTGGTCGAAAAGAGCATGCCATATACTACCTTAGCAAAAAGTTTACCGACTGTGAAACAAGATACTCATTGCTCGAGAAAATTTGCTGTGCTTTGGCTTGGGCTGCTCGCCGACTAAGACAGTATATGTTGAATCATACCACTTTATTGATTTCTAAGATGGATTCTATCAAATACATATTTGAGAAACATACTCTCTCCGGAAGAACAACAAGATGATTACTGAACTCTGCACGCAGTTCAAAATAAAACACCATAACTCTTCTCCGTATCGGCCAAAGATGAATGGCGCCGTAGAAGCTGCTAATAAGAATATTAAGAAGATCATACAAAAGATGACAGTAACATACAAAGACTGGCATGAGATGTTACCATTTGCTCTTCATGGTTATCGCACTTCGGTGCGCACTTCGACAGGGGCAACTCCTTTCTCTTTAGTCTACGGAATGGAATTCGTTTTACCAGTGGAAGTTCAGATTCCCTCCCTAAGAATTATGAAAGATGCAGGCTTAGATGAAGATGAATGGATTCAGACTCGACTCGATCAGATAAATTTGATTGATGAAAAGAGACTTGCGGCTGTTTGTCATGGACAGATATATCAGAAGCGCATGACCCAGGCATTTAATAAGAAAGTCAAGAGACAGGTGTATCAAATTGGCGACTTGGTGCTGAAGCGTATCATTCTACCACAAGGTGATCCTAGAGGCAAATGGACTCCCACATACGAAGGGCCATTTGTAGTTAAGAAGGTATTCTCTGGTGGAGCCATGATGCTTGCTACAATGGATGGCGAAAATTTCCCGCATATCGTGAACGCGGACATAGTTAAAAAATACTACGCATAAAAGAGACCCGCTAGGTCGACGTATCTAGGCAAAAGTAAGGGCATCCCGGCGAACCAAAAGGGTTCGGGCAAAAATTAGGGATAAACAGATAAAAATATACACCCGGCAAGTCGAAAACCTGAAAAGGTGGCTTGGGCAAAAAAGGGTATCCTGGTGGACTGAAAACCTGAAAAGGCGGTCCAGGCAAAAATTAGGGATTAAAGCGTATGACTATGCCCCGTTCTCGGTCAGCTTCACCCAAGTCAAAGGAACTGAACAAGCCAATCACTTCTATCCGACAACAGGAGATGAGAGGCTTGAAGACATAATGACAATCGTGGAATTAAAATCAATAGGACTTTTTCTTCATAGCTTTTTTTTTGTTTTCTTGACAATCTCCTCTTACTAGGATTTCTGTCTCCTTGTACACAAATTGCCTGTTTATAGGCCCTCTTTCAAAATCAATACAATTTTATTTCCAAAAAGATGCTTTTGTTTTACTTTCTCTGTTTTGTTTGCATAAACGTCCATTGATTTAATTCGAATTAATATATGCATTTGAATATGATTGGTGTTTACCAAAAATACATGCATAAAACGGAAATAGCAATTACTAAAAGACTTCAGGATAGAGGAGAAGGTGTAACCATGCTTTCCAATGAATCCGGTTGCTAATTCTATTCCCCCAGCAAAACCAGCTATTCCCCAGAAGAAATTGGCATCACTAGACAGACTGGTCATCTCTTCCATCCCCAGCCAGGCTCTGTTGAATATTTCTACCATCAGACAGAAATCAAGTATCCCCGGCTAAGAAAGGGTCATCAATACAAATATCTCCAACCAGAATGTTGGGATTTATTTTCCCCTGGAAAAACTTTTCAGACGCATAATTCATTCACTACATCATTTCACAGCATACACGCATGCAATGTTCACATTTATTCTCACAAGCATAAAACATCTCATGCATCATGACATGGCATGAGGCTAACTCTTTTTTCAGGTTAATTATCCTCCCGATACAGTCAAAATAAAGGTTCATCCAGACAGGACACCCTCATCGGTTACATTCAAGAGTCAGATACATCTTTTAGATATAATCCATATGAATATTCATTCTGATAAGCACTCTGATATCCTCCTAATCGTGGCATCTTTAAGCCCATCCCAGACAGTTATTGCAAATACAACATATACAACATATGATTCCTTTAACTAATCCAATATGGTCTAGCGTACGACCCATTTGGATCTTCATTCCTCAGATACTACCTAGCGTACGGTACATTCCGAGGTGTAGTCTAGCGTACGACTACTTTTTGTCAGATACAGCCTAACGTACGTGTCATACCCCGATTTTGCTCCTGAATTTTTTATGTTTGTTTGGCATGCTTGACCTAACTTTGCTTTGTTTTTATATGAGGATTGGTTTTTATTCAAAGTCATGGTGTTGCGATTGTGGATACACCTATGGTCTAGGTCATCTAAACAACAATGCTTCTTGTGTTTCAAGCCACTTGTTAGTCATGTTATTTGGTTCATGGATACTTTGTCAAAACCCTAGTCTTGTGGTATCGTTTCATGGTCTTGTTCATATACATTATTTCAAGTTATTTTTCTTTGCAAAAGTCAAACATTCAAGCCAATTGTGAATCCAATTTCAACCATTTTGTTAATCCATTTCAATTTATTTCATTGTAAACCATTACATGTGAGTCCATACAAGAAAGTACAAATTTGGCATTTTTGACCAACTGTTGACTTTGGTCAACAGTTGACTTTTTGGTTAACTTTGACCAAAGTCAACCCAAATTCACTAAACCCTAAATTCACCCATAATTGTCCATTGAATTCCATTTACAAGAAAAATACAAAAAAATGGACTTTGACCAATTGTTGACTTTGGTCAACTTTGACCAAAGTCAACACAACCTCTTTGCACATTTGGACTCTTTGCATTGTTGGGACGTCAACTTGATGCTGCAACGGTTTTCACTTGTCTTGCTTTGTTTAACACACTGATTTCACCACTTAATTCATTCCCTTGGGTTATTAATGGACTGATTGATGCCATCATATCCTCCAGACGGCTGAGTAGGTTTCTCTCTTGCTCTGAACATAGACGCAAAGTGGGAGAAAATATTTCATGTTCATCATCATCCCTGAGTGTACAGCCTGATTCTTTACACGATTTGGCTGTCTCTATCCAAGATGCATGTTGTTCCTGGTCCAGCAGTGATGAAAAAGCATTGAATATGGTGTTGAATCATGTGACTCTTAGCCTGTCAAAAGGTTTCCTTTGTTGCAGTTATTGGAAAGCTTATGTACCACAGGTCCCTTGGATTTTATCTGGAACTGTACGTGACAATATATTATTTGGGAAAAGCTATCATCCTGAAAGGTATACAGATACAGTAAAAGCATGTGCGTTAGATGTTGATATCTCATTGATGGCTGGTGGTGACATGGCATATATTGGAGAGAAAGAAGTCAACTTATCAGGTGGACAGAGAGCTCGTCTTGCTTTGGCAAGAGTACTGTATCATGACTCGGATGTTATCATGCTCGATGATGTCCTGAGTGCAGTTGATGTACAAGTTGCTCAGTGGATCTTGCACAGTGCCATTCTTGGTCCTCTTATGAAAGGAAAAACTAGATTGCTCTGTACCCACAACATTCAGGCAATATCTTCTGCAGACATGATTGTAGTATTGGACAAAGAACACGTAAAGTGGATGGGGAAGTTCAGCTGACTTTCCAACTTCTTCATATACAGCATTCTCCCCATTGAATGAAATGGATTCAACTTCACATAATCATCAACAAACTCAGGACACACCTAACATTGCTACAGTCTGGTCTAGAATTAACAAACCACATGTCGAACCTGCACAACAACATGATTACCAGACCTGCATCAAAACAACAGTCAGCAGTCAGGTTGCAGTGAAAACGAACCACCCTCCGAGGGTGCATACTAGCTGAACCAGGCTAGTTATCCTGCTGCAAAACCAAGACAGAAACAGTCAGCCATGCAATGCACTCAAGGCAATCACAACATAAATCACAGCTTATGGGATACATAAATCAGTATGAATGGGCATGGAACTAGCCGATAGCAATTTGATCTTACATATGGGATTTGAAACAAAACCAGAGTTACCAAACATTGCAGCACATGGTGGTGACATAGCAGAGAGTCTTCTGAATGGCTTGGTTCATGCCTCTAAGATGCCTTCAAAAAGAACAATGACAAATTGCGAAACATCCAAATCTCATGCTCCTCGTCACTCTACATCGCTCCAACTTCTCCACCAACTCAGTTTTTTCAGCCTTCACACCCCATTTTCAGATTGGAACCTCTCTCTCATACTCTCTTCTGGTTCACTCTTTCTGTAATCTGTTGATCACACTTCAAGACCACCCCATCTTTATTTTCATTGGAGCAGAATGAGAAGAACTTGATGAGATTGAAGGGTTTGTGATTGTGATGGAGTTTAATACTTTTTTGTCATTTGACTATTTGGAGGGTTACTTGGTTGGTCTTGGAAGCTATGACATTACCGGCCCTGCTGCTGATGTTAACTTAATGGGGTATGCTAAAATAGAACAAGTTGCATCTGGTATTCACCTCAGGCTTCGCACTCGTGCTTTCATTGTAGCAGCGTCGAAGGGTAATAGGGTTGTTTTTGTGAACCTTGATGCTTGTATGGGTTCACAAATTGTGACAACCAAAGTAATCGAGAGGCTGAAAGCAAGATATGGTGAGATGTATACGGAAAAGAATGTAGCTATTAGCGGAACTCACACTCATGCGGGTCCTGGGGGTTATCTTCAATATTTGTTGTATATTATAACTTCTTATGGATTTGTGCGTCAGTCGTTTGATGTCATTGTTGATGGTATTGAGAAAAGCATTATCCAGGCTCATGAAAATCTCCGTCCCGGGTCAGTATTTGTTGATGAAGGAGAGCTCATAGATGCTGGTGTGAACCGAAGTCCAAGTGCTCATCTCAATAATCCTGTTTCAGAGAGAAGTAAACATAAGTATGATGTTGATAAAGAAATGACTCTTTTAAAGTTTGTTGATGACGATTGGGATTCACCTGCATACAATTCAATCCACCATTTGTCTAGTTACAGCAGCTTGTATCACAGGGTGCATCAGTCCTGGTATAATGGACCAACTTGGCCTACCACATCCTTAAACCAAACCCAAATATGTCCTGCAGCATACAACAACATCCCAAGCTACAATGCAGTCCAGTACAACAACCTGCAATTCCAAACCTGCACAAGCAAACAAGTTTAGAACCAGAAACGCATCTCAGTCAAGAGAAACAAAAAGGAGAAGGAAGGAAGATCTTCAGTTGCTCTTCCTCAGTGGAATGATAGTCCCGTAAAGCTGGCCAGAAGGCAATTAATAGTGAAAAGGATGGCCAAACGTGCTGCCGAGCTGGTAAAACAGGATGGCGAAGTTATTGTAAAACTTGAAGATTCTGCTATTGAACGTTCAAAATCAGTTGATTCAGCAGTTCTAGGTAAATACAACATTTGGAGGAAAGAAAATGAAAATGAGAATGATTCTACCGTTCGGTTGATGCGAGATCAGATCATTATGGCTAGGGTATACTTGAGTATTGCGAAGACGAAGAACAATCTTGACTTGTGCCAAGAGCTGCAAACACGGCTTAAAGAGAGTCAGCGTGCTTTAGGTGAGACAACTTCCGATGCTGACCTGCACCATAGTGAACATGAAAAAATGAAAGCTATGGGTCAAGTTCTTTCTAAGGCAAAAGATCAATTGTATGACGGCAAGTTGGTTACTGGGAAATTGAGGGCAATGCTACAAACTGCTGATGAGCAAGTTCGGGGCTTGAAGAAACAAAGCACATTCCTTAGTCAGTTGGCTGCCAAGACCATACCGAATGGAATTCACTGCTTATCGATGCGCCTTACCATAGATTACTATCTCGTTCCACCTGGAAAGAGAAATTTCCCCATGACTGAGAATTTGGTTAATCCCAGTCTTTATCATTACGCCCTATTCTCAGACAATGTTTTGGTTGCATCTGTTGTTGTCAACTCAGCTGTTTTGAATGCGAAGGATCCTTCAAAGCACGTCTTTCACCTTGTTACGGATAAATTAAATTGTGGAGCCATGAACATGTGGTTTTTATTGAATCCTCCTGGAAAAGCTACAATCTTTGTTGAAAATGTTGATGAGTTTAAGTGGTTGAACTCATCCTACTGCCCAGTCCTAAAACAGCTTGAATCTGTGACAATGAAAGAGTATTATCACCTAGCCAAAGCCTCCAACCTGCCATCAAACAACAAACTGCAGCAAGCAATGCAACCAACAGCTCATGCCACACATAGAATGCTAAGTCATGAAATCAACCAAAAGCATTGGCCTTAGGCTTGCAAACAAAACCAACTCACCATGAAACTACCAAAATTCAGGAAAAAATCACAAACCATCCCTCAGATGTTGAAATCAAACCAAGTCCTCCATTTTCACTGCAGTAAAAAGGTAGTTAATTCACTGCAGTAAAATCACTACAACTCGGTAAGATGGTAAGAATTCACAAGCAACAAAAATGAAACATTTTTCACAGAAGAAGTACAAGGTACATGTTACCTTTTTCAGAGCAAACACCAAAATGGGATAGACAACAGAGCAGCACAAAAAAGAAAGCACTTCCAATTCCATACTCTTTTGATCTCATCCAAACCCTAGCAATGGGATTATAAAAAGGGAGAAATCAGTGAGGGACGAAAAAACCCTAGAGCACCACAAAGAACTGGGAGGCGAAATCTGAGAAGAGACCCTAAAAATCCCAAGATTGATTACCTGGAGGCCAGCATCTGTACGTTCTTCACCGCCACCACCGCGACACTTTGTAAGTACTTCTCTTTCTTTCTTTTTATCTTTCTCATGTGCTTGTTGTTGAAATTATTGTGTGAGCTGAGAGTGATTGAGAGGGGTTCGTTGAGAACGAGAGTGGCATTGAGAGAAATGTGAAGTTTGGTGAGTGTTGATGAACATTACCGAGAGAAGAGAGAGTGAAGGAGTGAGTTTGGGAAGGTTGAGTTCGTGAGGTGGGGAGGAAGATGACGATGAAGACGAACCTCTGTATTTCCATTTTCTTTTTTCTTTCTTTTTAATTAATTCTTTTATTATTTAATTTATTTCATTTTTAACACAAAAATCAGAAAAATGTATATGCTTTTATTTTCTTTTATTATTATTATTTACTTTTTATTTATTTAGCTTATTTTGTCAGATACGATCTAGCGTACGATCCATTCTGATTCTTACTTCGTCAGAGACAACCTAACAGACGGCTCATTCTGCAACTCAGATACGATCCAGCGTATGATCCATTCTGATTTGTTATCCCCATCATCGTATGACACATTCTGATTCCGCAGTGAAGTCGACAGCCTAATGGATGACTCACTATACGGTCTAGAGTATGACCCGGTATGGCACCCATGTCTTCGGATATGGTCTAATGTACGACGCACTCTGAAGCTCTCATCATCAAACCTTCTGGATGGCATCTTTAAGCCCATCTCCATCAAGACTAACTTTTAATTAGCAAGTGCAAATTTTTGGGGCATTCTAAGTGTTCAATAATCTTCCACCTCCAGACCACGAATGGCGTACATACCGTTCTAACTCTCTCGGTTCAAGAATATTGAACAGGGGCAGCTGTCATACCCAAAAATTTGCCCGTTAACCTTGCAAGACATTTATCAAGGCACTCCAACTCATTTTTCAAGACATTGATATTAAAGGAACAAAGACCCAACACACAGGTGGCCAAATCCAGAAAATGACTTAAAATGGCTTGCTCGCTAGGCGAGCAAAATCATTCGCTTGGCGAACCCTTCGCTGCACCACTCGCCTAGCGAAGCTTGCGAATACCAGAAATTTTGGGCTTCATTCTGAGCCCATCAGGTCACAAAAATTATTATAAATACCAAGACCTCATTCAGACAAAAAGAAAACGAAACGGATGGACAGAAACCCTAGCAAGGAAACTCTAACAGAAGCAACCGAGCAAACCCTGGAGGCTAACCAAGAGAATTCAGAGCAACCCTAAAGGCAACCCTGAAGGCAACTCATCTGCACAAAGGTTACCTCCACCCAACTCAATCCGACACCAACCCTAAGAGTGACCTGCTAATTCAACGTTGCAATTCAATTGCAAACAGGTTTGCACTAACACTACCGCTTTACTCTCCCAATTTGCATGTGACATTATGATTGAATTTATAGATATATCTTAGGTTTTGCATGTGGATTTAAGTATGCAAGAATGTCTTGAATGTTTAACCATGTAATTTCTGTAATGGATGCCATGGGGTTTGGAGCTTGCTGAAATCGTATTGTTATTAAACTCAAAACCCACAGCCGTTCGCTAGTACATCGCTAAGCGAACATGTAGCGAGTGTTCGCCAAGCCTTCGCTAGGCAAGGCAGTAGCGAACATGACAGTCGCTGTTTTTTTTTCTATTCCGTTTTGTGCTTATCTGACATGCTTTATCATATCTGTGTATTATTTGCCTGACATTATTACTGTTGCGATTCCTTTGTTCGGTGCAACTATTGACCGCACCCCATTTGGTATTCTGACCTGTTTGCTGAATTTTGTGAGGGCTCACATACTCCCGAAGAAGATAGCTTGCTAGGTATTCCACTTTATTTGTGGGATACCCTTATGGAGATTCACCCCAATTACCTAACTAATTCCAAATGTTGATTTTGAATACATGATCTTGGCCCTCTCTTTGTTGCCTTACGGTATTACGGTCATGTCCCGCGAATGTGGGGATACCCTTAGTAAAGACCCTTCGATTAAATCATCATAGTCCCTCGAATAATGCCTTTGAATATATAACTTTGTCCCTCGATGACCTTTTGTGGTAGCCTACGGTTAAAATGATGATCGTCCCTTCGAATGCTAAGGTATCCTTACAAATGTTGCCCTCGATGACCAATCGACGATCCTACGATGTCCCTTTACATCCAAAGGATAAGACTACTTACTTCTCAATAGTAAGAACAATTTTACCCTCATAAGGATAGGAAATACCCATAAAGACCTTGGGTAGGTATAACTCTTAAATGCTGACTCACAATTTAAAATACTTTTCACACCTCACACTTTGCAAAACATCTATTTGAAAATCACCACTTGGTATACATTCGTACTAGAATCATTGCCAAGTTATATTTTTCTAAATAGCTTTCAAAATTAAACGAGATAAATATTTTGTATACATTCGTACAAGAATCATTACAAAGTTAAACTCTCTTTTCAAAACATTTTCTAAACAGTTCTTAAACACTTTTTTCAGACAAGAGAAACATAAGTGATTAAGCAATTAAGAGCCCATGGATAACCATGGATACAAAGGGTGCTAACACCTTTCCTTTGTATAATGTACCTCCCGAACCCAAAATCTAATCAAGGTCTTTCCTGTTCTTTTCCGCCTTTCCTTATTGGATGAAAGAAAAGTCGGTGGCGACTCTTGCTATCCGCGACATTTGCTTTCCAAAGCAAAAACACACAAAGTCAGTTCACCGTATGACAGAACTGGCGACTCTGCTGGGGATATTTAAAAAGAGAGGTTGCCTAAAAAAAACAAGATCACTTATTTGAATTGTCTGATTTACTTTTAAGGGATTGCTTGGGTATTTTATGCTTGAGTGAAAGATCCTACACCTGGATCTAGTGTACCTTAGGTAAGTAGCAAGAGATCATCGCGACTATTCGGCGTATACTGGAATGGTTAAAATGATGGCTACGGTTAATGTGACACTTTGGATGTCCTGATGTTCCTCATGTTTACTTGAGGAAAAATTTGGCGTCCGTGTGGTGTCATCAAAGCGTTAACCAGACCTTTAGAACCCTAATTGACTCATCCTAGCCATTAGAAAGTAGTGAGATAACTGACTTCAGTTCCGACTGGGGTTGGTTGAGACTCGATACTACACTCTTTGAGATTGGACTTTAGGGAAATTTTGGTCAACCGCTTGGTGTTGCACTGAAGTGGACTTAAAGGAAGGTCAATGATTGGAGATCCTTTTAGAACCCGGTTACTATTCTAGGACAGGTTGAACCAACCAAACTTCTTCAGTGGGGAGGGTACTTACCTATGGAACTCATGCAAGCCTAAAAACCTAGGGATGATTGCGGTGTGACTTGTTTGTGTTTGTTACTTACTTAACATCATGACATCATAACATCTTAACATCATGACATCATAATATCTTAACATCATAACATCATAACATCATAACATATGGCATTGTACTAACCATTTCAAGGACTTAAGGATTTAACTTTGCTCTGTTTTGTAAGGCTATGGCTCCCAGGAAGACCATCCGGATTAATCTTGTAGCAATCTCTCCTCAACTCAAGAATTTAGTGTCAGAACTTCCCGATCATGCTCAGTTCATCAAGAAACATGGTTCTCTTCTCAATTTGGTTACCACTGGTTTCAAAGAAGATATGATGAGAGTTCTATTCCAGTTCTTCGATCCTAAATATCATTGCTTCACCTTTTTGGTGGTTCACGCAAAGTTAAATTCCAAACGTCCTTGAAAACATTTTATACATTGCATAGCATAACATAACATTGCATAACAGGTACTCTAAAGGATCGATGTTCTCACGGTCTTCTTTCTAAACAGAAAGATGGCTCTCGAACAAACTGTCAAAGATCTCCAGGCTCAGAATGCTCAATTCCAGGAGATGATTTTGAACTTATCCAAGGGGAAGGAGGAGCTGAAGGCTCTCTTGCTCGAGAAGAAGAAAGACAAAAAAGTTGTGAGTTACATCAACCCGGGAAGAAGGCTTAAAGGATAGGCCGCAGGAGTCAAGATTGGAATTCCGAAGGATCAAGAAGAGGAGACAGAAAATGATTCGGAAGAGCAATTTACATTAATGCAATTTAATATTCTTGTACATTATTCATTTGCTTTTGCCCTTTGCTCACTTGAGCTCATGTTTATGTTAATGCAATTTGCCTTTTGCTTACTTGAGCACATAATTATGTATATACTATTGTGCTTGTGTTTTGTTTTGATTTTGTGAACCAAATGCAAATGGACAAAAGGACTTAGAATTTAGGAAATTCCCTATGCAAAATGGAGTCAAAGAGCAACTAGGCATCATGCATTTAGAGTGCTTTAAATGTCAAAGACCAACTAGGACTCATGCCTTTAGAATGCTTAATGTTGAAGATGAATTGAAAGGACCTAATCTCTAAACTCACTCTTGTCCATTCTTTGTTTGCATTATAGAACTTTTTAATGTGTGTGTTCTTGTTTTAGGGATCCCAAACTTGAGCCAAATTGAAGAACCATTGTCATGAGCATCCAAAGTGAGAGATACAAAAGCCATTGGAAGATTCCTAGGAGCTTGTTTGATTGTGTGCTTGATTGCTTGAGTATTTTCTATTTGCTTGCTATTCCAAAGGAAAGAGATCAACTTAGATCATCACTATGATCTCAAGAAGGGAACTCCATTTGTGGTTTTATCTCTCCTCCTTCACCCTTTTTTATGTTTAGGACTTAGCCATTCTTCTTCTTCCATCCACTCTAACCCAAGCCAAAACGTTTGTGCAAACATTAACATTTGTTTTCAAAATTAGAAACCTAAGCATCATGCTTTTTATTTTCAAAACTTATTTTCATAACACTTATTTTGAATTGAATCCTAAGTCAACTTTGACCATACCTTGTAAATACTTTTCATTGGTAAATAAAACTCACTCAATTGTTTTTTGTGGTTTCAACGGCCACTTCTTATCCAAAGCTTTTCATAAACATTAGCTATTAGGTTTGAGTTATCCTTGAGGTTGATATAATACTCACCTATATCCTTAGTGATGGACAATGAGACTTCCATGCTTATTATAGGGTTAACGCCTCACTAGCATGTTGAAGTTATCCTCACATGGTGGATTTGTGGTTTTAGGTTGAGTTTTCTCCCTTTGATAACAAAAGACCGTAAGGCTTTTGGATCAATCAATTTATCAACTTGTTTTGAGATTTTTACCCCGAACGACGAGGTTTTGATCCTAATCTTTTTTAAGATGGTATGTAGGCAGTGGGTTTATCCATTCAAACACAAAAATTGTAAATAATTTGTACATTCTTCTCTCATCCCCCCAATCATGTTTGCACAAATAATTTTTTTTCACAAATACCAACCTACCTTACAACATTGTGAAAAGGGCTCCCTAGGAGTACCTATGATGTTTTGGGTGCTTAAAACCTTCCCATTGCATAACCAACCCCCTTACCCAGATCTCTGACATTTTTATTAGTTTTTGATTTGATAAAACTTCTCGGTTTTTGTTTGCTTTCTAACCTTTCCTTTGGATAAATAGAAGTGCGGTGGCGACTCGAATTGTATGCTTACTTTTGATTTAGTCAATAAATCATAAGGTAACGAATACCCCGCTACAAAAAAGTGGCGACTCTGCTGGGGAGTCTAACATGCCTAGTGGGTTTTGCCTACTTTTCACATTTGTTGTATTGTATTGTGTATATTATTTTGTGACATATTTTTGTGCAAATTTGGGATTATTGTATTGATTGTAATGTATAAATTGCTTGATATATTAATTGCTTGTATTCTTGGTGATCTTTGTGAGATGAGTTCTATACCCGAACTCGAGTGCACTTAGGATAGGAGAATGGCATAGTCTTGTCAACTTGTGTGTAGTTATTCCTTAGCAAGTTGACTTGCAAGCCCATTCACTTGGTGGAGGTCATGTTGGGATCAATAATGTCACACGAGTAGTCGTGGTTAGGCATTACTCTTTCCAATATAGACCTTAGAAGCCAAGAACCTTAGTTTACCAAGCCCATCTTGGCCTACTTTTAGGATGTAGTGCGAAGGTCGTTCAAGTGTAAGATTTGATACGATTGTTACGCGATACTACACTCATAAGAGTCTCTCTTGAGAATATTTTTGGAATACGAGTAGTCGTTTATCCGATAATATCCGAAAGATGGGATGATGACTATGGGAACCTCTTGTATAACATGATTGTCAGGTTTAACCCTAGTACAATCCCTTTGGGTGGTTCTTAACCGAGACTCCATGCTCGTGACTTGCAACAAACCCTTGATTCATGGTTGATCCGTTCTTGTGTATCCTTAATATCAATAGAACTTGGGTGTTGATAAGGTGTAAACCATAATCCACCAAAATGGATGATTGATATTAAGGATGACTTGATCCATCCCATGACCTTTGTGTGGTGTGATTTTCTTGATCCTTGAGTGTGATTGTTGCATCCATGCATTCATGCATCCATTTGCATCCATATCATCAACAATGAGAAAATTTTCAAGGAACTTAAGAGGTCTATTTGCAAATTTTTAGACATGGATAGACAAAGAAGGAATACAAAGAAGTACAGTTTCAGACAACCCGACTTGAAAGAGTTAAGGAGTTTGACATCCTATGTATTAGATCCCTTGGAGTTTAAGGATCGTCATGGGAAGCTTCTGTCTATTCTGGCTACTCAGCTGGATGAAGGTCTTATGAGTGTGTTGGTGCAGTTCTATGATCCCTTATACCATTGCTTCACATTCCCGGATTTTGAACTTTTACCTACGCTTGAGGAGTATGCCTATCTTGTGGGTCTACCTATCTTAGATCAGTTGTCGTTCAGTGGCTTGGAGAGGGTTCCTACTTCTCAAGAGATTGTTGATATGTTGCATATAGATGAATCTCTGGTTGGTGCTCATATGACTACCAAAGGTGGAATTCAAGGTCTCCCTTCTGATTTCCTTATTGCTCAAGCTACTTTGCATGGGAAGGCCATGAGTGAGGACGCCTTTGAGGCAATATTTGTACTTCTCATCTATGGGCTAGTGTTATTTGCCAACATCGACAAGTTTGTGGATGTGAACGCTATTAGGATTTTCTCTACTCTTAATCCCGTTCCTACTCTGTTGGGTGACACTTATTTCTCTTTGCATATGAGGAATGTAAAGGGTGGGGGTACCATTGTGTGCTGTTTGCCTCTGTTGTACAAGGGGTTTATTTTGCACTTGCCACAGACGGTCGCCTTCAAGGAGAACAAAGGATGTCTACGGTGGTCCACAAGACTTATGTCTCTCACTAATGATGATATCTTTTGGTATAACCGTGTATATGATGGGGTGCAGATTATCGACGCTTGTGGGGAATTCTCCAATGTGCCTCTTCTTGGTACATGTGGTGGGATTAACTACAATCCTATTCTAGCACGTCGTCAGCTTGGGTTCCCCTTAAAGGATAAACCCAATAACACTTTGTTAGAGGGTGTGTTCTTTCAAGAGGGTAAAGATCCCCAAGGCTTGAAGGGCAGGATGGTCCGCGCTTGGTGCAAGATTCATAGGAAGGGAAGGAAAGAGCTTGGTCCGAAGAATTGTATTGCTTTGGAACCCTATACCTCATGGATTAGGAGGAGAGCTTCTGAGTACCTTATGCCTTATGAGTATCCGGGACCTACACCTATGGTCATGGCTGGGCCTTCAACCCTCCCAGACAAAGGAGTAGAGGAGTTGAGAGACGAAGATCGATCGCGTGCTTGGATCCGTGAGCGAGAGGAGCTACTTCAGCAGCTTAGATATAAGGATGCATTGATAGAGTTTCTTGAGCATCAGGTTATCGACGAGCCTGACGATGTGGTGACTTCTCTTCTTCCTCGGTCTTCCAAGTTCTGGAAGAGGAAGTACGATCGACTCGCCAAGGAGAAGGCAGATATGGAGGAAGCCTATGAGAGGGAGGTGAAGAGGCTTCGTGCAGCTTATTTTCCAGTCTCGAGAGCTTTAGACAATTGTTTCTAGGGTTCCATAGGATGTTCATTTTCCTTCTCTCTTGTATTGTATTATTTGGTTACCAAGACTGTACTTCTTTGGTGTAAAAATATTTTCCAGATATGATATTTCCATATATGTCTAAATGATTAATATTTCACACATTTGCAAATAGAACTCTAAAGTTCCTCTGATTAAAAATAAAATAAAATCATATGCACAAGCATTGCATGCATCATGTTCAATGGTTTAACTTTGTGTTCTTCATTTATTTTAAAGACAAGCTGACTCACCGGTACTACACCAGAGCCAACTCTTCAAGACTGATGGATCGCCTAGAACAAGAGAATAGAGAGCTGAAGGAGGAAGTGGCCAAATTGACTGCCCTGATGGAGTCTTTCATGGCCACCCAAAGCCAGTCATCTCCAATGCCTTCAACTCCTCCCCAGAGGAAAGTCATCTCTGAGATTGCCTCTTCAACAGTGCCTGCTGCCAGCGCTCACTTCGCGCCTACTGCTATGCCAGTCGGATTTCCCTGGGGGATGCCCGCGAACTTTGTTCCTAAGGGTCTTTCCCCAACGTTTGCTTCTCTGCCGGCATCTATCCTGGTCCTTGTTGTGCCACCTCCGGTCGTGCATACTATGCCAAGAGTAGATGAAACCATTTATCACTCTGAGCCATCTGAGGGCCCAGATGTGTATGAAAAGATGGATGCTATGAACAATCAGTTCCTTGAGCTTTGTAAGGAACTCAAAACTCTCAGAGGGGAGGACCTCTTTGGCAAGTCTGCTGCTGAGCTTTGCCTGGTTCCAAATGTCAAGATCCTTGCAAAGTTCAAAGTACCTGACTTTGAAAAGTACAAGGGAAACACTTGCCCGCTCAACCACTTGGTTATGTACGCCCGAAAAATGTCGACTCAGACCGACAATGATCAGTTTCTAATTCATTATTTCCAGGACAGCCTGTCTGGTGCCGCCCTGAGATGGTACATGGGTTTGGACAGCGCGAACATCCGATCCTTCAACGACATTGGCGAAGCTTTCATCAAGCAGTACAAGTATAACATGGAATGGCTCCCGATAGGGATCAATTGAGGGCCATGTCCCAGAAGGACAAGGAAACTTTTAAGGAGTACGCCCAAAGGTGGCGAGAATTAGCTACACAGATTGTGCCTCCGCTGGAAGAGAAAGAGATGACCAAGATCTTTCTGAAGACCTTGAGTTCATTCTATTATGAGCGAATGGTTGCCAGCGCTCCTTCTGACTTCATCGAGATGGTGAATATGGGGATGCGTCTGGAGGAAGGAGTCAGGGAAGGGCGCCTGACTAGAGAAGAAGGCTCTTCTGCCAAACGTTATGGGGTGTTTGCGAAGAAGAAAGAGGGTGAGGCACATGCTGTGACCTCCCATGTTAAATCCAGAAGACCCTCTGTGAAGAGGAAGACTATGCGTCCTGCCAGTAACTAGCATCAGGTGGCTCATATAGCACCTGTTTTCAGAGAGAACTAGCAATATCAGCATCATAACCAGAACCAGCAACAACAACATCAACAATATCAACAACAACAACACCGTCCTCAACAGCAGGCCTACCAGCCTCGAAACAATAATCAGACCAGTACAAGCTATGATAGGAAGAGGGTCAGTTTTGTTCCTATTTCGATGACCTATGTAGAGCTATATCCTTCCTTGATAGAAAGGAAATTGATCACTCCACGTGACCCACCGACTATACCTACCAACCCTCAGTGGTGGTATAAGCCTGAGCTTCATTGTGTTTATCATTCCGATGCTCCCGGACATGATGTGGAGAACTTCTATCTATTGAAGACCAAGGTTCAAGACCTTGTGAGGAGCGGTATTTTGTTTTTCGAGGACGTAGGTCCTAATGTCAAGAAGAACCCATTGCCCGAGCATGGGAAGTATGCTGTCAACATGGTCCAGGGTTGCCCTGGTAAATACAAGGTTTGATATGTCAGCCATATCCGACAATCTTTGGTCGAGATGCACAGACTGTTGTGTGAATACAGTCACTACGAGCATGACCATGACAGATGTCGTGTTTGCACTGTCAAGGAGAGGGGATGTCGTCAAGTTAGAAGAGACATCCAAGAAATGTTGGATGAAGGTGTAATTGAAATACTTAAGAATCGTGATGAGGATGATGAAGTTAATGTGATATCACCAGTATTCAGGATCCCTGAGCCTGTCATCGTCCGATACGATGGCAGGAAGCAGAAGGCTTCTCCTACTCTCATAATCAAACCAGCTGGCCCTGTGCCATATTCTTTTGACAAAGCTTTTCCCTATCGTTACAATGATGTGGCATTGGAAGATGGGAAGAAGGTGCCTTTACCCTCCACTTCTGTTGTTAATATCGATGATGTCAGTGGCCTGACCCGTAGTGGTCGTATTTCTCGGCACCGCCGAAACCCTAAGATGACGCCAGAAGGGTTGATGTTGCTGATAGTGTTGTTCGTCCTATTGGGAATTCTGTCGTTTCTCCAAATCCGGTACTTGCTGTTACTAGACCTGCCGCCGCTGTTGCTAAAACTCATGTCCCTGCTGGCCAGAATGGCATGATGAAAGAGGACTGTGATGAGATGCTGAGGCTTATCAAGAGGAGTGAGTACAACATTGTAGATCAGCTTCTACAAACGCCATCAAAGATATATGTGTTATCTTTGTTAATGAACTCCGAACCACACCGTGAAGCTCTGCAGAAGGTGTTGGACGTGGCGTATGTAGACCATGACATCACAATAGAACAATTTGATAGTATTGTTGCAAACATTACTGCTTGTAATAATCTGAGTTTTTGTGATGCTGGTCTCCCCAAGGAGGGAAGAGACCACAACTTGGCACTTCACATCTCCATGAGCTGTAAAGATGATGCCATGTCTAATGTGCTGGTAGACACTGGATCATCACTGAATGTGTTTCCAAAATCCACTCTAGCGAGATTGTCATACTAGGGGCCTCCCATGAGGCAGAGTGGAGTGGTCGTCAAAGCTTTTGATGGATCCCGCAAAATAGTGATTGGCGAGGTTGAACTCCCAATCAAGATTGGACCAAGTGATTTCCATATCACTTTTCAGGTCATGGATATCCACCCATCATATAGCTGTTTGTTGGGCAGACCATGGATTCACGGGGCAGACGCCGTGACATCCACCCTACACCAAAAGTTGAAATTTGTTAAGAACAAAAAGTTGGTGGGGGTAGGGGGAGAGAAGGCTCTCTTGGTTAGCCATTTGTCTTCCTTTTCTTATATTGATCCTGAGGATGAAGTTGGGACGTCGTTCCAAGCTTTGTCTATTTTTGAGCCTTCTAAGAAAGGAACTTCTTCATTTGCGTCCTACAATGATGTGAAGTTGGCCATTGAGCATGGCGCAACTACTGGTTTAGGACAAATGATTAAGATGGAAGATAATAAATCCCGGGCTGGCATAGGGTACTCTTCAGGCACTTTCAACAGGCATGGGCTGTTTTAGAGTGGTGGTTTCATCCACACCGTCAAAGATGAGGAAGCTGCTGCTATTATGGAAGAGGGTGCAGAGGAAGATTCTGGCAAATTTGTCATCCCTGGGGGGGTCTGCAATAACTGGGTCGTTGTTGATGTTCCAACAATTGTCCATAAGTCAACATAATGTTCATTTTTGTTTAAAAACCCTTCTCCCATGCCAAAAGGAGAAGTGATGACATTGTTGGCCCATAAATACAATGATATTTCATTCAATAATTCATGTTAAATGTTTGTTTTTCCAAATTATTTTCACTTTTTTCTTTTTTGCATGAAATTGGTGATCATATAAAACCCAAAAAATAGAATAAAATCAATCTTTTTATCTGCATAATGATTTGCCTTGTTTGAATTCTAAAATCTCTTTTATCCAAAATCATTATGCAGGTTGATCAAACCCATTGAACATAATGATCCAACGCCATCTCCCAACTTTGAGTTCCCTGTATTTGAGGCCGAAGAAGATGATGTTGAAGAGTTTTCTGATGAGATTACCCGTATACTTGAGCACGAAGAGAAGATCATTCAGTCACATCTTGAGAATCTGGAAACAGTCAACTTGGGGTCTGAGGATTGTGTTCGCGAAGTGAAGATTGGGGCACTCCTGGAAGAATATGTGAAGAAGGGGTTGATTGAGTTGCTACGAGAATACGCCGACATCTTTGCCTGCTCATATAAAGACATGCCTGGTCTGGATATTGATATCGTGCAACATTTCCTGCCTTTGAAGCCTGAGTGTGTGCCTGTGAAGCAGAAGCTCAGAAGAACTCATCCTGACATGGCAGTGAAGATTAAAGAAGAAGTTCATAAGCAAATTGATGTGGGGTTTCTGGTGACTTCTACATATCCTCAATGGGTGGCCAATATTGTGCCCGTGCCTAAGAAAGATGGAAAAGTCCGAATGTGTGTGGACTATAGAGACTTGAATAAAGCTAGTCCGAAAGATGACTTTCCTCTACCACATATTGATATGTTGGTAGATAATACAACTAAATTCAATGTCTTCTCATTTATGGACGAATTTTCCGGTTATAATCAGATTAAAATGGCACCTGAGGATATGGAGAAGACAACATTCATCACACCTTGGGGAACATTCTATTATCGACTGATGCCCTTCGGTTTGAAGAACGCCGGAGCCACGTATCAACGAGCTATGACTACCTTGTTTCATGATATGATGCACAAGGAGATCGAGGTATATATTGATGATATGATTGCAAAGTCAAGAACGGAAGTTGAACATCTTGAGCACTTGTTGAAGCTTTTTCAGCGTTTGAGGAAGTATAAGCTTCGTCTGAACCCTAACAAGTGTACATTTGGAGTCCGATCCGGCAAGTTATCTGGCTTTATTATCAGCGAAAGAGCTATTGAAGTTGATCCTGCCAAGGTCAAAGAAATACAAGAGATGCCTGCGTCAAAAACTGAGAAGCAAGTTCGAGGTTTTCTTGGCCGCTTGAATTATATTTCCAGATTTATATCTCACATGATTGCCACATGTGCGCCAATATTCAAGCTCCTCCAGAAAGATCAGCGTCATGATTGGACCGAGGATTGCCAGAAGGCCTTTGACAGTATTAAAGAGTATCTGTCCGAGCCTCCGATTCTGTCTCCGCCTGTGGAAGGGAGACCCTTGATTATGTATCTGACAGTTCTTGAAGACTCTATAGGTTGTGTCCTAGGTCAGCAAGATGAATCAGGGAAGAAAGAATATGCTATCTACTACCCGAGTAAGAAGTTCACCGACTGTGAGTCTCGATACTCGATGCTTGAGAAAACATGTTGTGCTTTGGCTTGGGCTGCTAAGCGCTTACGCCAGTATATGTTGAATCATACGACTTGGTTGATATCCAAAATGGACCCAATCAAGTATATCTTTGAGAAGCCTGCTTTAACTGGGAGAATTGTCCGTTGGCAGATGTTGTTGTCTGAGTATGATATTGAGTATAGAGCTGAGAAGGCTATTAAAGGTAGTATCTTGGCTGACCACTTGGCACATCAACCAATTGAGGATTCTCAGTCTGTTCAGTACGACTTCCCTGATGAGGAGATTTTGTATTTGAACATGAAAGATTACGATGAGCCTACGCTCGATGAAGGGCCAGAGCCTGGTTCCCGATGGAGCATGGTGTTTGATGGCGCTGTAAATCAATATGGAAATGGTATTGGGGCAATGATTATTACTCCTCAGGGCACACATTTTCCTTTTATAGCAAGGCTAACTTTCAAAAGAACTTTGTGGACATTAATGCCAAGGAGCATGTTGTTGTGGGTAATTGGAGGGCCGTTTGTGCTTTGATTGCTGTGAGCATCTATGGAATCATCATGTTCCCCAATGAGAAGAACTTTGTGGACATTAATGCCATCAGGTTGTTTGTGTAGAGGAATCCTATTCCTACCTTGGTTGGAGATGTCTATTACTCGGTCCATAATCGGAACGAGAAGCGGCGTGGGGGATTGATCCAATATTGTGCTCAACTGTTGTACAAATGGTTCATGGGGTATTTGCCTTCCAGAGGTGCCTTTTCCTTTCTTGATCCGACTGTCAAATGGTCAATCAGGTTGATGGGTTTGCGAGCCAAGGACATATCTTGGACTCACAACGGTATGGATGGACGAGATTTCATTTACATTTGTGGGAGTCTTCCCAATGTGCCTCTTATAGGAGTTCAAGGTTGCATTAATTACAACCCGGTGCTTCTTAGGAGACAAATGGGATTTGTTGTGGAGGGTCCTCCCCTTGGGCGCGAGATTCAGGAGTCTTTCTACTTCCCGGTTGAGGGTAATCAGCCAAAGTTGAGGCAAGTGTCTGATGAGTGGTGTGACATTCAGAGAAAGGGCAAGGTTCCTTTTGGTAAGATTAATAGCAGGTCTTTTCCTCCATTTGATGATTGGCTTAGGAAGAGGATTGAGCTCACACATCTACCATTTCCTGGAGGAGATCCTTGGTGTCCTTTGATTGAGGGGCCACGTGCTTCTGTCAGCATGGAAGAGTTCCTTGAGATGAAGAAGGCTAGAGATCAGCTGCAAGCAGAGAAGACTGAATTGGAGATGAGTGTTGCTAGGAGTCAGATGGCTAATCAGGAAATCAAAGGGAGAATAGAAGATCAGGGTAAGAGACATGCCATGGAGGTGAAGCGCTTTGAGATAGACACCGCTTATTATAGGAAAGTCAGCCAAGTGTTGGAGTCGTCTACAAAGGAGCATGACATTACTAAGGAGAAGCTAGCTAGAGCTTTGAGGGATATTGAAGATGAGAAGAGGAGACAGGTCCTTGTGAAGAATCAGAGAGATATCAGAGCTAAAGTCCTTGCCACAGATTGGGAAGCTGAGAAGACGAAGATTATTGCTGAGAGAGATCACTATCTTGCTGAGAGGGATCATTACTTCAGACAGATGAAGATTCACCAGAAGGAGGTAGGGAGATTGCAGCAGGAGAACACTGAGCTCAGGTTCGTCGTGAAGTTTACCAAAATGGTTGATGATGCAGAGCCTTCTGTGGGACCTTCATCAGATTAGACTCTTGTGGCAGTTAGTATGTGTTGGGTTACCGTCAGGCCTGTTGACGGAATTCACTTGCTTGTATTCTCTTTCTGATTCTGGAGAATTGTATTTGATTTGTATCAGCCTGATGTATGACTTTTGCACTTGTAGTGCACTTTTTGATATACAGTGGTTGTTGTCATTCATTGATTGGTCTTCAAGCTTTATTTACTTCCTGTGCACACTCACATCACACACACATGGTTAGACGATATCTTTGCTAAATCATATATCTCTGCTCTGAATGGTAAAACCAGACGATTGATGTCAGAATGTTGCTGTCAAATTATTATCTGTCTCGATGAAACCAGGATTGAAAGACAGAGTGTTCCTCATGTGGATAGACATTGCATTCATGCATGAATCATAATAACTTATCTTCTATTTTGCAGGTGTCGGTTTCTAACGTGCTTGATTGTTTCAGGAATCATTGCTCGCGCACGTAGAATTATTCCTTTGCACGCAACACGTCCACACAGATACCCAACTAGACGCAACACATCCAGGCTGATGGATCTACCCAACGCAGATATTCTCGAGCTGAAGGAGAAAATGAGCGAACTGATTAATGTCATGCAAGGGTTTGCCGTGGGGCAAAAAGCACATGCTGATAAAGTGGAGAAGCTAGAGCGGGCTTCAGCTGCCAACAATGGTGTCAATTTAGAGGGTGTCTCCAACCATGGCCTTGGTGGTTCCAAGGATGGAGGAGATCTCAGAAAGAAGACTACTGCTGGTGTGGTGATTAATAATGGGGGTGGTTTTGGTGTTGCCACAGGCGGTGGACCAGGTCCGATGGGTAACAATCTGAAGGATAGTCTGTTTCCTCCTTTCTTTGGGGCAGAAGAGGATAGAGAAGAAGACCAGTTCTCCGTGCTTAATGAACAATTTGGTCAATATGGTGTCCAACCACCAAATAAAGAGATTCAGGTGCTGGCGGAGAAAATCATGGCTCTTGAAAGCTATGCTACTCCGGGGGTTGTTAACATGTCGAACATGGGGCTAGTTGAGGGGATTGTGATCCCGCAAAAGTTTAAAGCGCCTGCGTTTGATAAATATAATGGGAGTTCTTGCCCGGAAACTCATCTCCAGGCTTTTGTCCGAAAGATTTCTGCTTATACCATGGACCAAAAGCTTTGGATGTATTTCTTCCAGGACAGTCTGTCTGGGGGTCTTTGGAATGGTACACCAAGCTGAGGTCATCTGATATCAAAAGTTGGCAGGATCTCGGGGATGCATTCTTTAAACAGTATCAATTTAATGCTGACATGGCTCCTAGCCGTACCCAATTGCAGGGTATGTCTCAGAAGCCTAATGAGGGGTTTAAAGAATATGCACAGAGGTGGAGGGAGTTGGCTGCCTGAGTCCAACCTCCGTTGGTAGACCGAGAAATGTCTGATCTATTCATGGGTACCCTTTAGGGGACATTTGCAGAAAGAATGGTTGGATGCCCGGTGACCAACTTTGCTGATATTGTGGTGGCCGGAGAAAGAATAGAAAGTTGGTTAAAGATGGGAAAGATCCAGGGTAGTGCTTCGTCGTCTGGATCGAAGAAGCCCTTTGGGAATGGTCAGAGAAAGAAAGAGGGTGATACAAGTGTTGTGTATGCCCAGAGGGGACATAGTAGGGATCATTACTACCAGCACACTGCTGCGGTAACTATTCCTGCTGATAATCAACAACAACAACAACAACCGTAATAGCAACGACAACCATTTCAACAGAGACCGCAGAGGGCCGGGTATCAGGTGCGAGGGCGAATGATTGATCATCAATTTGATAGACCACCTGTGACATATTCATTCCTGTTGAAGAAGTTGAAAGACTTGGGGTTGGTTCAACTGAGAACCTTGGCTCTAGTGAGACCCGATCAGAGGCCTCCCAGCTATGATGAGAATGCCAAGTGCGAATTCCACTCAGGTTCCCCTGGATACAATATAGAAAATTGTAAAGCTTTTAAGCATGTTGTCCAGGACTTGGTGGATTCCAAAGCTATCAATTTTGCTCCATCTCCAAATGTGAATGCTACTCCCATGCCCGCGCATGGTCAAATGGGGGTGAATGCAATTTCTGAAGATGGAAGAATGATTGGGCTGATGAATGTGGATCAGTTGAAGACTCCATTGGCTGAGGTCAAGAGACAACTGTTGAAGAATGGGGTCTTCCCGGGTTGCGATGACTGTTGTGCTGCGTGCACCATTGTTCCTGATGGGTGTGTATTGTTGAGGGAGGTTGTCCAGAGGATGATGGATGAGGGAAGCCTCATATTTGAGAAGATTGATTTGGTGAAGGAAGATGTCTCCACCATAACCATTTACTTCGACCCGGTTGATTTGTCAACGCTGGCAGATGCGGCTCCAGTTACTTTCACGGTACCTGGGCCAATTCCTTATGACAATGATGACGCCGTGCCGTGGCACTATGGTGGAGAGGTCTATTGCAATGGGGAGAAGTTGGATGATCAGACTGCAGGTGAAACCACCATTTCAAAGGTGGATAATGCCGGACCCAGTGGTTTCACTCGTAGTGGAAGGTTGTTTGCACCTGACGCTTTGAGGAGTGGGGATGGAGAGAGAGAAAAGAAAGATAAGGATGAGGCTTTAGCCAGGGCGAGAGGGAAGCAGGTGGTAAATGAGGGTACTCTTGTGGTGACACCGACGCCTGGTGGGTCGGAAAAAGAACTTGATGATGAAGCTGAAGAATTTTTGAGAATCATCAAGAAGTCAGAGTATAAGCTTGTTGACCACTTGCAACAAACCCCATCCAAGATCTCAATCTTGTCCTTATTACTGAGCTCCGAGGGGCATAGGGAGGCTTTGTTGAAAATATTGAAAAGAGCCTATGTCCCACAAGAGATCACGATTAATCAGTTGGAGACAGTAGTGTCTAATGTTAATGCCAGCCATGGGCTGGTTTCACTGATTTGGACCTGACTGTGGATGGGCGGAATCATAATAGGGAATTACACATTGCAATGGAGTGTAAAGGAGCCGTTCTCTCGCACGTGTTAGTGGATACCGGCTCATCACTCAATGTGTTGCCGAAGAAGGCCCTGGCGAAGCTGGACTGTGAAGGGTTAATCTTGAGGCCAACTGACCTGGTAGTAAGAGCTTTCGATGGTTCGAAGCGGGCTGTGTTTGGGGAAGTGGAGCTCCCTATGAAGATAGGGCCCGAGGTGTTTAAGTCTGTTTTCTATGTCATGGATATTCAGCCGGCATACAGTTGCTTGTTGGGTAGGCCGTGGATCCATGCTGCTGGAGAAGTGACTTCGACTTTGCACCAGAAATTGAAGTATATTTGGGACGGGCAGGTCGTCACAGTTTGCGGAGAGGAAGACATCTTCGTCAGCCACCTATCATCATTCAAATATGTTGAAATGGACGGTGAAATTGTTGAAACGCCGAGTCAAGCATTCGAGATCGTCAAGGTGGAGAATGCTATTTTTGCTAAAGAGGAGAAGGCGTCCATTTCTTCGTACAAACAGGCCGCTGAGGTGGTGAAGAATGCAGAAGCTCCTGGTTGGGGGAAGATGATGGACATCACCGCCAAGAAAGATAGATTTGGGGTTGGTTATCAGCCGGGTCGAGGCTCGTCTTGTCAGAGCAAGGGACATCGTCAACCATTCACGTTCACCAGTGCTGGAATGCTGGATCCAGATCACATCTGTATGGTGGGTAAGGAGGTCGACAGTGACTGTGAGCTTGATCAGTGGATAAAGCCGTGCGTACCAGGGATGGAAGTCCAGAACTGGGAGGCCGAAAAGATCATCACTGTCACTCTACGCGAAGAGTAATATTTCCTGTTTTTCAATTTTATTTGCATGGAAGCCATACGTTTTGCCCGAAACGTAATGGTTCATTGTAAGGGCCACCTCATGTGTTTCATTTTGCAATATTTGCATCATAAATAAAAGGATGTTTTTTCATTAAAAGCGGTGTTCCCTGTTTTTCATTTATTTTTGCAGTTTAATAAAAACAAAAATAAAAATGGCAATGTTTTCATTTTCCTTTTCAATTTGTCTCGCTTCGGTTCTAAAGCAATGCATGAATCAACATTCATGCAGATGCGATCTTTCGTCAGATCTCATTGATAACAATCCTGTTACACCCTCATATGACTTCGACAATCCGATCTATCATGCCGAAGAAGAAGGCGAAGAAGATTGTGAAATGCCAGAGGAATTAGCCAGGTTGTTGAAACAAGAGGAGAAGGTGATTCAGTCGCACAAGGAGCAAGTTGAGATTGTGAATCTGGGTACCGACGAGGTCAGAAAGGAAGTGAAAGTTGGGGCTGCTTTGGAGGCGAGTGTTAAGAGCAGAATGGTAGCCTTGTTGAAATAGTATGTTGATATCTTCGCCTGGTCTTATCAGGATATGCCAGGGTTGGATACCGATATCGTTGTGCACAAGTTACCGTTGAGAGCAGATTGTCCTTCAGTGAAGTAGAAGTTGCGCAGAACTCGACCTGAGATGGCCATGAAAATTAAAGAGGAAGTTCAGAAGCAATTGGATGATGGGTTCCTCCTTGTCACTAATTATCCGCCCTGGGTCGCAAACATTGTGCCGGTGCCAAAAAAGGATGGAAAGGTGAGAATATGTGTGGACTACCGGGATTTGAACAGAGCTAGCCCGAAGGATGATTTCCCATTACCTCACATTGATGTGTTGGTAGATAATACAGCTCAGTTCTCGGTGTTTTCCTTCATGGATGGCTTTTCTGGCTATAATCAAATCAAAATGTCGCCAGATGATATGGAGAAAACAACGTTCATCACACCATGGGGCACTTTTTATTATAAGGTGATGCCATTTGGTCTCAAGAACGTCGGTGCTACTTATCAGAGAGCCATGGTGACTTTGTTTCATGATATGATTCATCATGAAATTGAATGCTATGTTGATGACATGATAGCAAAGTCCCAAACAGAAGAGCGACATTTGGTATATCTGGCCAAGCTGTTTGACCGGTTGAGACAGTTCAGACTGAGGTTGAATCCGAATAAGTGCACTTTCGGGGTGCGGTCCGGTAAGTTGCTGGGGTTTATTGTAAGCGAAAGAGGAATCGAGGTTGATCCTGCTAAAGTGAAAGCAATACAAGAAATGCCTGAACCGAGAACATAAAAAGAGGTTTGTGGTTTCTTAGGTAGATTGAACTACATTTCACGGTTCATATCTCATCTAACAGCCACGTGTGAACCTATATTCAAATTGTTGAGAAAAGATCAAACGGTCAGGTGGAATAATGATTGCCAAGCGGCATTTGAAAAGATAAAAGAGTATTTGCAGGAGCCTCCGATTCTGATGCCTCATGTGGAGGGACGACCGTTAATTCTGTACTTGACAGTCCTCGAGGGGTCTATGGGGTGTGTATTGGGGCAACATGACGAGTCTGGTCGAAAAGAGCATGCCATATACTACCTTAGCAAAAAGTTTACCGACTGTGAAACAAGATATTCACTGCTCGAGAAAACTTGTTGTGCTTTGGTCTGGGCTGCTCGCCGACTGAGACAGTATATGCTGGTTCATACCACTTTGTTGATTTCCAAGATGGATCCAATCAAGTATATCTTTTGAGAAGCCAGCATTGACCGGACGAGTTGCGAGATGGCAAATGATTTTGACTGAATATGATATCCAGTATACCTCTCAGAAAGCAATAAAGGGGAGTGTATTGTCTGATTACCTCGCCCAGCAACCCATTGAGGATTATCAACCAATGAAGTTTGAATTCCCTGATGAGGACATCATGTTTCTCAAATCGAAAGATTACGAGGAACCAATCCCGGAGGAGGGGCCTGACCCTGAATCCGAATGGATTCTGATGTTTGATGGGGCCGTTAACGTGAATGGTAGCAGTGTTGGTGTTGTTTTGGTTACGCCGAAAGGATCCCACATTCCTTTTGCTGCCCGGCTAACATTTGAGTGCACCAACAACGTGGCTGAATACGAAGCTTGTATCTTGGGGATTGAAGAGGCGATTGATTTGCGGATCAAGAACCTTGTTATATATGGAGATTCAACTTTGGTTGTGACACGGGTTAATGCAAAATGGTATACGCATCAATCTCATTTAATTCCATACCGGGATTATACGAGGAGATTGTTGACGTTTTTCACCATGGTGGTGTTGCATCATGTGCCTAGAGAAGAGAGTCCTTTGGCAGATGCTTTGGCTACTCTGGCTTCCTTGATTAAGGTGCAGTGGTGGAATCAGTTCCCCAGTGTTGAGGTGGGACGCCTGGATAGACCGGCTTATGTGTTTGTTGTTGACACAACGCCTGATGATGAGAAGCTGTGTTATTACGATATCAAGCGCTATCTGGAAACCCAAGAGTATCCTGAGGGAGCATCCAAGAAGGATCGAAAGACTCTAAGGAGGTTGGCTATGGTGTTCTATCTGAATAAGGATGGGGTTTTGTACAAGAGGAATTTTGATTGGGTTTTGCTCAGATGTGTTGATGACAAAGAAGCAAGCCAATTGATGAAAGAGGTTCACGAGGGGTCGTTCTGTACCCATGCCAGTGGGAATGCAATGGTGAAGAAGCTGCTGAGGGCAGTTTATTACTGGATGACAATGGAGGCCCAGTGTTTCAACTTCGTGCGGAAGTGTCATAAATGTCAGATTTATGCTGATAAAATGCACGTGCCTCCAAACCCGTTGAGTTTGATGTCATCTCCGTGGCCGTTTGCTATGTGGGGTATTGATATGATTGGGAAGATTGAGCCTACGGCTTCGAATGGGCACCGGTTCATATTAGTGGCTATTGATTACTTCACCAAGTGGGTGGAAGCAGCCTCTTATGCGAACGTGACAAAGCAGGTCGTGGCCAGATTCCTGAAGAGAGACATCATTTGCAGATATGGGGTTCCCGAAAGAATCATTATTGATAATGGTTCTAATCTCAACAATAAGATGATGGCAGAACTGTGCCGGGAATTCCTGATTGAGCATCACAATTCTTCTCCTTATCGTCTGAAGATGAATGGGGCGGTCGAGGCAGCTAATAAGAATATTAAGAAGATTATCCAGAAGATGGTCGTGACCTATAAGGACTGGCACGAGATGTTTCCGTTTGCATTGCATAAGTATCGAACCTCGGTGCGTACGTCTACTAGGGCAACGTCATTCTCGCTTGTGTATGGGATGGAAGTTGTGCTGCCAGTTGAGGTTCAGATTCCTTCGTTGAGAGTCCTGATGGACGTGAAATTGCAAGAGGCTGAATGGGTAAGGACTCGGTATGAAGAGTTGAGCCTGATTGAGGAAAAGAGGTTGGCGGCCATTTGTCATGGGCAGTTGTACCAGCAGCGGGTGAAGCGTGCTTTGACCGAAAGGTGCGACCTCGTGTGTATCATGTGGGAGATATGGTGCTGAAAAGGATCCTTCCTCCTTAGAACGATCGTAGGGGCAAGTGAACACCCAATTATGAAGGTCCATTTGTGGTCAAGAAGGTTTTCTCTGGCGGAGCCTTGTTGTTGACGACCATGGATGGCGAGGATTTTCCATCCCCTGTGAATGCGGACGCAATTAAAAAATACTTCGTATAAAGAGACCCGCTAGACGAAAAGAATAAAATAGTCCAGGCAAAAATGGGCATCCTGGAAAACCGAAAAAAAAAAGAAATAAAAAGGTTCGGGCAAAAATTAGGGATAAGAAGAAAAAAACTGTACACCCGGCAAGTCGAAAACCCCACAAGGGCGGCTTGGGCAAAAAAGGGTATCCTGGTGGACTGAAAACTCGAAAGGGCGGTCCAGGCAAAAGAGGGAATGAAACGAACAACTGTGTCTAGCATGATTGTTTGTGCTTTGGTTATGACACCATGGATAATCTCTAGCAGGGATCGGTCGGAAGCGTCTTGTTTAGAAGGCAGAAAGCACGAAGAGTCTTGAGGACATATGGGGTGTAACGGAGTTGGAACTCGATGAGATCACGATTTCACATTGCCATTAGGATAGATTTTTCCTTTTTTGCGTAATTACCTCTTTTAAGGGATTGCTTCCTTTGTATTGCTCGGTTTTGAGCCACCTTTTTCAATCAATAAAATGCATATTCAGTCAAATAATTTTGTTCTTTGTTTTCATTACCGTTTTGATTGCAAAAAACATCTGTTTATTTTGATAAAGAATCTTTGCATTTTGAGACATGGAGATCCTTTCCAATGCAGGCTTATAAGATTGAAAGCTTGAAATCTTATTCGGAAGGTTGAGTGACCTAGGTGTTGAAACTTTGGCACGCCTGGGGCACGTTTTTATCTAACAATCTCTTTTGCAGGTGTTGTTAGGTACTTTCACTCACTTGCAGGTTGTGATGTGAAGCTTTTTGACGAAAGATCCCCGTGGAGTCCAGTCATGGACAAGGGACAGAAGAATGGTGAAAAAACGACAGATAGACGTGCGACGATCCTGGAGGATTAATCAAGAAGACTCTTCAAAGTCTGAGGACTGGAAAGTTTGTATGAATCCAGGGAGTGCGATCTCCGTGGAGTACGGAGAAGTCGAGAATACAAGGTGATGAATCAGAAAAGCCCAGACGAGTTTGGGAGCTCTCAAAAGTGGAAAGCTGACGCTAGATTTAGATGTGGAATACCGGGGTTCGACGAGTCGACGGGTGTGTTGTGCCAGACTTTCCTTATTTCCCCAAGCAGGGTCAGGATTGTTATCTCCCCAACAGATTCAAGGTTTGTGTCTTCCCTAACAGGGTCGGGATTGTTATCTCCCCAGCAGATTCAAGGTCTATGTCTTCCCTAATAGGGTCGAGATTGTTATCTCCCCAGCAGATTCAAGGTCTGTGTCTTCCCCAGCAGTTTCGAGATTGATATTTCCTCAGCAGCCAGGCCGGAAGGTTGCTACTTCCCCTAGCTAGGTTGGAGATTACTTTTTCCCCAGCGGAGGTGTCCGTTGCTAGCTATTTCCCCCAGCAAGTCGAAGATTGTTGTTTTCCCCGTAGAGTGTGTTGGTGGTTTCTTCCCCAACGAAGTCCCCAGGCGGGTCGGGTGCAGAGGAGGTTATCCCTAGTGAGGGTTGCCTATTTCCCAGCAGCAATTCTATTCCCCAGCAGGGTGGAGGTTGGAGCGTTGGCGGGTTCCTCAGCAGAGTGCCTCGAGCTCCCCAGAAGAGTCCCTTGAGGGGGATACTTTTTATGCATTCATCATTTAGATAAGCAGAGCATATTGCATAGTTGATTGCGTAGCATTTCCATGGTTGTGGAGCATTACGCTAAAAAAATCATGCATCATCATTGCAAGCATAAGCTAGTCTCAAGTCGTGGTTACCGTTTGAGAGGTGGTTTCGCCAGAGGGTGAAGATGTTACTCTGAGGAGTTTGGCATCGTGATTTTGAATCAACAGTATTCCCCAGTAGTGCGATATTGGAGGAAGAGTTTCTGTCGGGCGGAGATGGAAATAATAAAATGATAATCAAAGAAGTTTCGGGGTCCAAAAAGAAAAGTAAAGAGAGAAAAAATCCCCCAGCTGAGTGCAAATTGTTCGTTTGCTAGGGTTGAATAGAGGATAACATGTTCATGGCTTGTTATCCCCAGCATGGGTCATTGGCACGCGTGCCGCCTCATTTATCACTGTCTCTTATTTCTGCCGATGCTGACAGGCATGAAAAGTAGTTTTCGGGTATTCAGACCGATGTGGTGTTCAGGCCAGAGTTTTTCGGGTATTCAGACCGATGTGGCATTTAGGCAAGTTTCCGATTTTCAGATCGAAGGAGCTTCCGAAGTTCAGATCGATGCAGCTTGCGGCATTCAGGCCAGGTTTCCGGTGTTCAGGCCGAGGTTGGTATTCAGACCAGATTTTCCGATGTTCAGATCGAAGAAGCTTCCGAAGTTCAGATCGATGCAGCTGGCGGCATTCAGGACAAGTTTCCGGTGTTTAGGCCGAGGTGGGTATTCAGACCAGATTTTCCGATGTTCAGATCGAAGAAGCTTCCGAAGTTCAGATCGGTGCAGCTTGCGGCATTCAGGCCAGGTCTCCCGGTATTCAGACCGAAGTGGTATTCAGATCGAATTGGCATTCAGGCCAGTTTTTTGGGCATTCAGGCCAATCTCTCGGTGTTCACACCGACATTAATACTCTCATATTCCGATGCTCAGTATTCAGACTGACGAGTGGCGTTCAGGCCATGGTGGTTCCTGTGTTTCCATTTACTTTGGTATCCGGGTCAATATATTTCTTTTCGATATTCAGGACGACTTTCTCCGTACCAGACGGATTCTTCTTTTGAGATCACCTCGTTGCCGATTCTGACAGGTGTTGTTAATTATTTCCCAGCGGAGCGCAAATTGTTCGTCTGTTCTTGGTATTCAATCACTCTTCACCCTGATCATCTGAAAGTCGAGGCTATTCATATCGACAGGTTCACAGTGGATTGAATAGGGGCAGCTGTAACACCTCAAAATTTGCCCTCCTCTTCTTGGGACTAGCTTAGCATATTGCATTTCATGTTTTAGTACATTAGGCATTTGCATATTGCATATCATGTGAGAATAAACAAGTCATCCTCCTAAGTCTTTCTCAGAAGATGGAGAGGTTAAGAGATTCAAGATTGAGGGTCTCGTGGATTGATCACCAATCATCTGAGGGTTGCTCTTCAATTAGAGTTTTATTGGTTCCTCAAGGAGTTTGAGCATTATCTTATTGGAAAGGGTATATCATCATCATCATGGTTATGTCATCCTCAAGGGGCTCATTATTCATGCTCAGGTTCCTTGGGATTAGGGTTTTGACCTCTGGTCAACCCTAATCAGTGCCATTCTACCAGTCAGGGTTTTTCAAGGAGATGAGGTATTCTATGGAGATGGAGATCATATGGTCATTATGTGAAGCTTACAAGAGCCAGGGGTTCATTTTGGAGCCAATTCCTCAAGTGGTTGAGGCTCAAGCTAATCAGAGCACTTCTAAGTCATCTGTCAACCAAAAAGTCAACAGAAAGTCAACTGAAGGCTAGGAGGTGGAGAAATGGTTTGAGACACTTCATTCATGTCCCAAAGAGGTTTATTCAACATATCAAACATCTACCTTGAAGATTTTGAAGCCAGATCAAAAGTTTCTGAAAATGGAAAGTGACCTGTAATTTCAAGTTTCCAAAAATGGCAAGTTTTTGGACCAACTTCAACTCAACTTTCCAACATCAAAGAAGCTTAAAATGAAATTTTGTCCAACATGAAAGTTGAAGATCTTTCTCTCCCATTTCCAAAAAGTCCAAGATCATGAGCATCTGGTGCATGGTTGACGAGATATGGCCAAATGATCACCAAGTGTGCATGGTTGAAATGTTCTATGTATCGATACATATGAGTTTTGTATCGATCCATGCTGGTTAAAATGTTCTATGTATCGATACATACGAGTTTTATATCGATCCATGCTGGTTAAAATGTTCTATGTATCGATACATACGAGTTTTGTATCGATACATGCTTGTATTAATTCTCTAAAATTAACCAAAGCTATAGTATGTATCGATGCATAATCTTTTGTATCAATGCATAAGTCTGTTTTGTCTACATACAACACTGTTCACGTCCAAATTTGCATGGCACCTCCAACTTTCAAAATTTTGCCATACACCTTATCTTGCTTAATCTCCACTAAACCATGCTTAATTTTGATTAGGATGTGATTAGTACAGCATATAAATACCAAATCCTAACAGAATTTCTGGTTCTTCACCATTTTCTAAATCTAAAACTTTTTCCCTCCAAATTCTTCTCTCCATTGAAATTCAAATTTCTTCCACATAACCTTGCTATTTTCTTGCATATTCTTGTTCTGTGATATGGATTTGGTGTAGATCAAGCTTTGTTTTGAAGGATTCGTGTAAAAATCAAGCATATCAAGTTCATGAAGGTGAAGATGGAAATGGTTATTTGAGCAAGATCTAAGCCTCTCCAAGCCTCAATTTCAACTTCAAGCTTCATAACAGTGATACAGGAAGAGATCTGGATGTTTGCCAAGCTTTGAATCTGCCACTGCCATTGTTGGAGCTTCAAGAGGTCAAATTTTCGCATCTCTTAATTCTTGTTTTTATGTGCCTAATGTTGTAGATCTTTGCTTCCTGATCATTCTGATATAAAGAACATGAAAAACGATGCAATATTCATGAAGTTATGGTGAATTGAATTTTGATGTGCAATGATGTTTTTGCTCGAATCTCATTATCCATGGCTTGTTTTGATTAAATGTTGATTGATCCGTAATGTACATGAAGAGAGCTTTCTGTTGATGTATTCAATTTAAAATTCTGGAAAAAAAAATTGAGCGAGCACTGTTCACTCGTCGTCTTCACGAGGAAGACGGTTGTTTCCTCCCTTCCTGGCCGTGTGAACCACCGTATGGTTCAGGCCTTGCTGGCGCTAGGGCTTTGTCCCTGTAGATGCCACGTGAGCGCATCGTTGGCTATTCCATTGACCAGGCGCGTTTTGACCACATTCCACGCAGGCGTAGACCGCTGATGTGTCCGCCACGTCCTTTAATTAAACTACTGCGTTTTGCCCATCCTTCACTTCGATTCCAGGCTGCGCCATTTTTCAAATTAATTCACATTTCCACTTTTCCCTCCATTTCACCATATGTCACATTTTATTTCAAATATTTTTTCCAACTTCAAAAATTCATATCAAATTGAAAAATCATCCAATTAATTCCAGGTTTTTTGCAGCATGATCCTATGTTTGTCTAGTATTTTTTGGTTGTGATTTCATGATTTTAAACTTTCTGGATTTTGAATTGTGGTTGATTAGGTGAACATGTATGCTTTTGTGGCCTTGCTTCATTCTTTCTATCATGAAATGCTCATACATGATCCAAATGCCATGAAATTTTGCATGACGATTCTTGACATGTTGATGGATTTATGTGATTTTATTTGGCATTTTTTGCTGTTGTCTTCACTGTTTGGGACACATGTACTTTAGGTGTGACAAGTTGTGTCACACAATTGTATGTCTTGCTTGTGCATTCTATTTCTAGGTCATTTGAGTTCTGTTGATCCTGATTTTTGGCATGGTGATTGTGTTAGACATGTTGTATGCTCATGAAAATTTCTAGAATTGTTTGACTCATTTCTGTTTTGATATGGAATTTTGATTCATGATGATCATTTGTGAGCTTTGAATTTGTCTTTGCCTTCTCTTGCACATGAAATGAATTTGCTTAATGCTTTTGACTTGGTCCTTTTTAGGACATGTTCTTGAGTAAATGTAGTTGCTTCATGTTGATTATCAAGTTCTATTTTGACTTTTTGCCCCACCTTTGACCCTAGCCTTTGAGCTAGTGGTTTGTTCTCATCTTTTGGACTTTGTGTTTCAGGTTTCAAGCAATTAGCCACATTGGTTGATTTGATCTCATCACTTGAGATACAAGTTATTTTGGTTGACTAACCTTGCTGTTTTGTAGGTCTTGTGGATGATGAACTAATTTAGTTTGCTTGCATCTCATGCCTTGCATTGATGTTGTCTGATGATTGGTTGTCTCACTGTTGGACTTTCTGATTGTTTTGTCTGAATATTGTACTGATTGTTTGGTTGTTTACACAGGTGCTTTAGCCGCTTTAACTCATTATTTGAGTTGCTTTGCTTTGCTTGTGGTTGGTATACCATTTAGGTAACTTCCTTGATCTCCATGTAGTCTGGAAGACCTGTCATGTTATGTTGGCACCTGTCTGAAGCCCTCCTTAAGAGGCTATGTTTGTGCTTGTTTATCTTTGTGCCTTGTACATGTAAAGACCTCTTAAGTGAAGAGGCATTGGCAGATAAAAGGGATGTGCAATCCATCCCCTGCTATTCAGTTGAGTCTTTCATCTTGCTCGCACTACGTGCTGATGCATTTTTGAATAAACACCCAAAATCTTGTATATAGAGTCAGTCATTGTGGAATAGAGTCCCACATTCTGGACTCCCACACCTTCATTGATTCAAGCTCTCCCAGGCCAGGGATAAGAGCTATGAGGCATAACCCTCATTACCTTTTCATCTGCTTCACCCTAACTCTCAATGTTAGGGTTAAGAGCTCAAAACACCCCTTTCCAATTGGCTTGTTTGTCGAGGTTGATTTGACCCCTTGACTAAAGCCCAGACTTGTATGAGCCACTTGTTTGCATATAGTGTGTGTGCTTGCTCTCTTGTGATTGCTTATTTGCTGTTTATTTGCTGTTTCAACTTGCTTCCTGTGCGAGTTAGGTGATGTTCAGATACCTCAACATAAGACCATGGTGGATTGCATGACAACTTTTAGGCTCGAGTCAGTCTCCCTTTTAGTTGTTATTTCCCGATCTCTGGTTAGGGTAGAAGTTTCTCCCCTGTTAAGGGGAACTATGTTGCCCTGATCCTCATACCAGATGAGGTACGTAGGCAGGAGATCGTGCGAGATCTCTCCGGGCACCCTTTTCCTTTTTTGGTGTGTGTTTGCTTGACAGCTAGCACGCTCGAGTTCCAGACTCCCTGTTAGCTTGTTTGTCCAACCTTTGTGTTTCTTTTGACGACTCAGCATCCGGTTAGCGTTTATTTGCTTGGAGTCTGATGTAAGTCCAGCGATTGGCATTCAGTTTCCCGTTTGTTTGTTGTTTGTTTGAAGTCTGATGTAAGTCCAGCGATTGGCATTCGGTTTCCCGTTTGTTTGTTGTGGAGTCTGATGTAAGTCCAGCGATTGGCATTCGGTTTCCTCTTGTGTGTGTGTGTGTGTGTGGAGTCTGATGTAAGTCCAACGATTGGCATTCGGTTTCCTTGTTTGTGTTTGTTGTTTGGAGTCGGACGTAAGACCAACCATTGGCAGTCTGTTTCCATTCGTGTGTTTGCGTTGACGTCTCAGCGTCTGTGCGTGTGTTTTGTTTCGGCGTGCGTGAGCCGAACTACGGTAGCTTTGATTCTCATTCCAGATGAGATACGTAGGCATAGGATGCGACATCCTAGCGAGCCAGTTTCCCATTTCCCCGAACTACGTCGACTCTGATGTTTGTTTCTGACAAACTACGTAGGCCCAGGATGCGACATCCTACCGAGTCCTCTTCCTCCATCCTCCTCCGCCTGTTTTATTATTCCAGCGTGCGTGCATTCTTTGAGCAGTTTTCATCAGCAACCTTATTCTATTCTTTCGAGCGTGGATCCCGACGAGTACGACGGACGTGAGGGGTGCTAATATCTTCCCCTTGCGTAACCGACTCCCGATCCTTGTAATCTCCGATCGTAAGACCGTTTCCTTTCCAGGTTTACTTCGAGCGTTTCCTTTCCCTCCTTTGGGATAAATAACGCACGGTGGCGTCTCTGTTTGTTTGTTTTTTCCCGCCGGTTGTTTTTCGCGGATGCGACAATTATATACCCAGTATTCAGTATCCCGATGTCCTTTCTTTTCGGTCAATTTATCCTTTATTAACCCAGTAACCGGTTGTGGATAATCTTCCATGCGAGTATGTTATCTATGTTCTGACGGTAATAGATAACCTATCTCATGCGCTCTTCAGTCTAAGTCTTTTTTCTTCCCCAGTCGAGTAAGATTTGTACTTCCTTATGGAATCGAATATCCATCATGTGATCGAGTTTTCTTTTTTCATCCCTCCTTTCAGATGATGAGTGTCTTGGAAATATTCCCCAATTCACGTCTGGTTGGCCACCTATTATATGCCCAGTAACCGGTATCCTTGGTGTTCCTTCCTTTCTGCTCCCTATTATGACCGCTTGTCCCCTGTGCAGTCAGATTTTCCTGAGTTGAAATATACCTTCTAGGTCTTCCTCAGATGTTTTGGTTGATTGATATCTCTCACCCTTATACCGATCTTAGATATTCATTCTCCCCGAGCGTGTTGTTCTCTCACCCTTATACCGGTGTTTGGATCACATGTCTCTTTGAGCTTATTACCCAGTAACCGGTAATACCTCATTTGTTTCCTCAGTTGAGTCCTCTTTGGACATTCCCCATCGGAGTCCCTTAGGGGATTTTCCCCAGCCTGAGTCCCGTAGTGGGTTTTCCCCGTTTGTGTCCGGATTTTTATCCGAAGTATCCCTTGTGGATAGTTTTGTTGTATTGGCATATTCCCCAATACATGCATCTTTGCATCGACTCGAGTCTTTCCATTGATTTATTTTCATGGAATCTATTTGTGTCTCAGCAAGTTTTAAGTTGTGACCTGCTCATGCATTTTATTCCTCTTTTTATTCCCAGAGTCTTTGCTCCATTTATGAGTGTATTACTCATTTGGATTTTCAGTCTCCTGATTCCTTTGTCCTTTGTGGACATATATCCCCACAAATTATTACCTTTTGCATACATACATTTGCATCATGAGGTTTCTTAGGGAACAAAATTTGTCTCTTTGTTATTATTTAAGCCCATTATACCTCGTCGAGAAGAAAATTTTAACCTTCATATCTCCGGTTAGAATGACCTTAAATAGGGGCATCTGTAAGACCCTAAGATCCCTCATGGAATTATATCATTGCACATTGCATTTGCCTCAAGGATCACAACATCTTGGCTCCTTAACCCTAGGGTTGGGACTTGTGTGAGTTAGTTTGAGACCACCAAGCATGCTTGAATTTTATATTATTACTTTTCTTATGTTTTTACTAACCAAAAGCACAAAAATATGTCACTAACATCTTTTGTTTTGTAGCTTGAGCAATCATGTGATCCAAGGCTCCTAGGAGACCCTATGCTCATTAATGTGGCCAGATGAAGATGAAAGCAAGCATGACAATGGTTCACAAAGCTCTCAATCATCATATATTCCTCCCAAGCATCTCAATTTGTCAATTTGATCAAAGCAAACCAAAGGGCTTGAGGCTTATTTCCCAAGGAAACCCTAATTCATCTGGGCATCAATTGTGCCTTGCTCTTGAAGCAACCTCAACCCATGATCAAATACAATCAAGGTAAGTTCTTTAATTCATAATTTCATGCATATTTGAACTTATTTTAGTGTCCTTAATCATCAATTCATCAAGATTTGAAGTTTGGACTTGAGAAGTTGATCAGTCAATTCATCTGACTATTTTGAAATCCACTGAGACCTA
Organism: Lathyrus oleraceus; assembly: GCF_024323335.1. Taxonomy (NCBI): domain Eukaryota; kingdom Viridiplantae; phylum Streptophyta; class Magnoliopsida; order Fabales; family Fabaceae; genus Lathyrus; species Lathyrus oleraceus. The sequence goes on from NC_066579.1 coordinate 127,108,415, forward strand.
ATTTTTAATGTGTTTGTCAAATGATGATGACCCCAAGATAAATAATGTTATTAAGAACCATATGAACAAATTTAATGTTCATCAAAAATTGATTTGAATCTTGGAAGGTCATCATCCATTTCAAAACATTATAGGTCATTTTGACTGAAACCCTAATTTTGGGTCAACTTCCCAAGGACCTAACTCACTCATTTTTCATGATTTTGAGGTGGGATCAAATGAATTGGAAAGTTTAGAATGTCTAATTCATTTTTTATGTTGAAAAAATTTTCATAATACTAAAATAAATACATGTGATAATGCAAAACATTATAGGTCACTTTGGGCTAAAGGCATTGAAATGTGAAAAAGTCCAACTTCAAGTTCCCATAACTTTCTCATAAAAAACCCAAATGATGCAAAATTTGAGTCCAAATTGATTTTGTTGAAAATATATACAACTTTGATGTCGAAGGTTTTGTCATTTAGATCTTGCATCATTGAAACAGAAGGGCTTGAAGTTGGCCCATTTTGGAAATTTTCACATGCACATGTTTTGCACCTTGAACTTTATGACCAATTTTCACTAATTTCCCAATTCCAAATGGACTTGTGTTCAACATAACAATTGATCCTCATGTCAAGACCTTTCCAACCATTACCCACAAGGCCATGTTTTATTTTGGGAAGATGCATTTTCGAAGAGATGAGGAATCATGTGCATTTTTAGAAACTTTGTTGAAACTTCATGCACACTCATTTGTAATCATATTTGCACGTCCAAACTTGTTCATTGTGATTTCATCTTGCCAAATCAATTAGATTTGGGCCCTCCATGCGCCTGTACAGGCCCATGCATGGAGGCCCTCATCATTCATGCACACGAAAATTCACCTTGCTTGCCTTGCCATTTGCTATAAATAAGCATGCTCAGTTGCACTATTCTCCGACCTGAAGGCGCCTTAGATGCTGCAGAATTAAATCCAAAACCTCACCTAAAGGAATTTCTCTCTTTCATTTCAAAATTTCAGATCCAAATTTCAACTTCATTGGTTGATTATTGGACTTAAAATTCCATGGCCTTGCTTCATCTTCACCTCAAGAGCAAACTGCAATCAAGAATTGTGAACAATCGTGCTCCATAGATCTACATTTCAGAGGTGGATGTTCAAACTTTTTTCAATCGAAACTCACTAATTATTGCTTGTTTCTTGTGTTTCTTGTGTTTCTTGGCTTGGCTGAAGTCCTCTCATCAGAGGCATTTGAATTGTGTCTTTAATTTTGCAAATCCATGAAGTTCAGATTGAACACCATGATTTTCTCTCTCTGATTTCTCTCTCCATGAGGATCTAGAGGAGGAACCAATGGTACAGGGGTGATGTACATCACCCCAGCTTTCCAATGATATGAGGATCGCTTCATTTGGTTAAGATTTTTGAACCTGCAAATGTCACTGGAATCTTCATGCTTGTCGGAGAAGACGGTGGTGTACACCACCGTCCGTTTGCCAGATTGAATGCGGACCCTTGGATCTGATCTCCAGTTTATATCATAGCCATCAGATCTTATGACTTTTTTAAATGCAAGGTGTTTCTCATTGACCAAGACTCATGGTGAGCGCGCGCATGTGGACCATTAGATGTGCTAGGTCAATTAATGAGACATATCCAACGTACCAACTTTTTTCTATTTTCTTATTTAATCCATTTTATTTCTTTATTTCATTTTATTTTCAAAAAATCATAACTCTTTCATTTTAATTCCAAAAAATATGGGGCCAATTGCATCATTTTCCTTTTAATTTCTAGTTTCTAAAAATGATTTTTAATATTTTTTATGAATTTTCTCTTTTCTGGTTATTTTTAATTCATTTTAAATAGTTTCTGATATTCAAAAAATACAAAAATATTTTCTTAACCTCTTTGAATGATGATGAATCTGTGAAAAATATTCTCATCAATTTATTAATTGATTTGAGATTTTTAGTTCAATTAGTTTATTTTTTATTCATTTTTAATTGATTAAAAATAGTTTCTGGTTTCTAAAAAATGCTGAAATTTTTTGTCAAACTTTGTTTGACCTTGTTGAACTTAGGATGATCCATTTGGACTTTTCAAAGTTGATTTGAAATGGATTTGAAGTTTGACCTTTAATTGTTTATTTTAATTCAAGTATTATTTTAATTTTGAAAAATACCAAAAATATTTTATTTGTTTCTTGACTTCTAAGTTTCATTTTTCTTCTGTTTACTATTGTTGGACTTTGATTCCATTTATCTTTGGTCAATGTGCTTTGCTTATTTCATTTGAATTCCATTTGTGTACATTCTTATTCATCTTCTTCTTCATCTTTTTTTTATCAATGAGTTAAAGATTGGTGGTTAGCCTTGACGTATGGGAGGTTTAACCTTCCTTGATCCAAATCTAATTCATCTTGATCATAGATCAAGTGAATAGCTTTGCATTAAGGATAGGTTGCTTCTGGATCATGCAAAAAACCTAAATCAATACAAGATCATCCTTATTTTCTTTTGGCATGGCAAGTTGTAGAAGTTTGGCTTACTAGTCAAGGTCTCTAACTTGTGTTTGTTGCCTATATTTTTATTGACCGACCTCAGATAGGTGTGACTACTACATTAGTCCACTTACGATTGCTTAACATAGCGCTAAATTTCCTTATGGCACACTAACACTAACTATTGACCAGTAACTTTTAATTCAAGTCTTTAATTCTTGCACTTTACATTAATGCAATTTAATATTCTTGTACATTGTTCATTTGCTTTTGCCCTTTGCTCACTTGAGCTCATGTTTATGTTAATTCAATTTGCCTTTTGCTCACTTGAGCACATAATTATGTATATACTATTGTTCTTGTGTTTTGTTTTGATTGTTGTGAACCAAATGCAAATGGACAAAAGGACTTAGACTTTAGGACATTCCCTATGCAAAATGGAGTCAAAGAGCAACTAGGCCTCATGCCTTTAGAGTGCTTTAAATGTCAAAGAGCAACTAGGCCTTATGCCTTTAGAATGCTTAATGTTGAAGATGAATTGAAATGACCTAATCTCTAAACTCACTCTTGTCCATTCTTTGTTTGTATTATAGAACTTTTTGATGTGTGTGTTCTTGTGCTAGGGATCCCAAACTTGAGCCAAATTGAAGAACGATTGTCATGAGCATCCAAAGTGAGAGATACAAAAGCCATTGGAAGATTCCTAGGAGCTTGTTTGATTGTGTGCTTGATTGCTTGAGTATTTGCTATTTGATTGCTATTCCAAAGGTAAGTGATCAACTTGGATCATCACTATGATCTCAAGAAGGGAACTCAATTTGTGGTTTTATCTCTCCTCTTTCACCCTTTTTTATGTTTAGGACTTAGCCATTCTTCTTCTTCCCTCCACTATAACCCAAGCCAAAACTTTTGTGCAAACATTAACATTTGTTTTCAAAATTAGAAACCTAAGCACTATGCTTTTGATTTTCCAAACTTCTTCTCATAACACTTATTTTGAATTGAATCCTAAGTCAACTTTGACCATACCTTGTAAATACTTTTCATTGGTAAATACAACTCACTCAATTGTTTTTTTGTGGTTTCAATGGCCACTTCTTATCCAAAGCTTTTCATAAACATTAGCTATTAGGTTTGAGTTATCCTTGAGGTTGATATAATACTCACATATATCCTTAGTGATGGACAATGAGACTTTCATGCTTATTATAGGGTTAACCTCTCACTAGCATGTTAAAGTTATCCTCACATGGTGGATTTGTGGTTTTAGGTTGAGTTTTCTCCCTTTGATAACAAAAGACCTTAAGGCTTTTGGACCAATCAATTCATCAACTTGTTTTGAGATTTTTACCGCAAACTACGACGTTTTGATCCTAATCTTTTTTAAGATGGTACGTTGGCAGTGGGTTTATCCATTCAAACACAAAAATTGTAAATAATTTGTACATTCTTCTCTCATCCCCCCAATCATGTTTGCACAAATATTTTTTTCTTTCACAAATACCAACCTACCTTACAACATTGTGAAAAGGGCTCCCTAGGAGTACCTAGGATGTTTTGGATGCTTAAAACCTTCCCATTGCATAACCAACCCCCTTACCCAGATCTCTGACATTTTTATTAGTTTTTGATTTGATAAAACTTCTCGGTTTTTGTTCGCTTTCTAACCTTTCCTTTGGATAAATAGAAGTGCGGTGGCGACTCGAATTGTATGCTTACTTTTGATTTAGTCAATAAATTATAAGGTAACGAATACCCCGCTACATGTAGACATTGTGCAAGCATACATTACTAGATGACTTTGAGGGCAAGAGTTGCCTTTGTATTTCTCAAAGTCCGACACCTTGAACTTATGCGGAATCTTAACATTGGGAACTAAGCAAAGATCATAAGCATTCTTGTCAAACAAGTCTTTTCCTCTGAGGGCTTTGATTTCCTTTCTCATTTATGACAATTTATCTTCAAACTCGTTCATTTTCTCATCCATTATAACACCTTCACTTGGAGAGGTGTGGAAGATAGTTTCTTCATTGTAAGGAGTGGTGTGTACCACAGGAAGTGGCACATATATCATGGCGGTAACAAATGGAGCTTTGGTAGCCTGTGGATGATACCCTGCTGGCATATAATTATGAGGCATGACCCGAGGAAAATCGGAGGGCATGTGGTACTGAGGAGCACTAAGGGGTGCCACAGAAACAGGTGTAAACGTGATCTCGGAGATCACGGTTCTTTGAATAGTCTCTTGAGAATTAGGTGATGGCTGATTATGAGCAGACGCCAACATTTTCATCATGTTGGAGAGTATTTCTAAGATTTCTTTCAGAGTTTTCACTTTTTCCCGAAGCTCCTGATTTTCTTGCTCGATTTGATCCATCCTTCTTTGTCAATCCGCCCGAGTGTTGTACAGATGATACAATTTGACTAACAGAGACAAAAGACACGAATGAGTTTCCAAAATTCTTGCATGATGCATGATGTGCTAATACAAACAAAAAATTTCTTTCAAGGAAATTTTAATAATTATTGCAAACATTATAAAGGATAACATTTTTGAAATAGCCAAAAGAACCTCATTTCATTAATAAGTGGAAACAATACAAATTAAAAGTTTTAACTTTCAAAATTTCTAAACAAAACAAAAAATAATAAAAGATAGAATCTAAGAGTCCTAGGGTATCCCATGAGAAGAAGATCTAATCCCTCCTCGCAGCTTCTTGTTGAGCTCCTTAATCTGGTCTTCCATCTGAGTCTTCTCAATCACGAGCTTGTCAACAATCAACTTCCAAGTAACTGAGGCGGGAGGAGTATCTGGCTGAATGCTAGAGGAAAATAAATCCTCTTGCAACTTTCTCTTCTTGCTGGAAAGCTCCTCTTCATTCTTCTTCCTAAAATGATTTTGGAGTTCTTCATTCTCAATTTTGACAAACTGGCATTTGTTCTTCCAAGCGCCCCTTTCTCGTTGCATCTTGGTCAAAGCAATCCAAAGTTTCTCCGTATCAGTCATGAAAATCATAGTAGGCTCTCTAGCATCTATAGGAAAAGGCTCATGGCGAGGATAAGGCATATTCAACTTGATATCCTTAGCTTGTACCCATTAAACATAAGGCTCCAAAGAAACACAATTTGGCTTCCCTAGAACTTCTCTCCTCTTTTTATGGACATGACGCCAGCCACGCATAATATTCTCCTTAAGTGATTTTTTATCTTCACCTTCTTTAAAGAAGAGGCCTTCTAAGAGTATATTGCTTAGTTTATCTTTCATAGGATATCTAAGCTGACGACGAGCCAAAATCGGGTTGTAGTTGATACCTCCTTTTGTATCGAGAAGAGGCACCTTAGGAAACTCTCAACAACTATCAATGATCTTCACTTCATCGTAATCATGACTATACCATTCAATATTAGAATGTGTGAGAGACTAATCTTCTGTGACCATAAAAGACCATCCTTAAGATCCCAAAAAGTAGTAGACTGAGGTAAGTGAGAAATAAGCCACTTGTAAAGCAAAGGAGCACAACATATAATTATCCCCCCACTGTAAGAGTTTCTGATATGAATAGAATGGTAAGTAACTACAAGTAGAGTGGCAACTGGATTTCTAATTAATAATATCTTAATAGCATTAATTTTGACAAAGTTTTCAACATTAGGAAAGAGGAACAATCTATAAATGATCAAGGCAAGAATAGCCTCAAAAGAATCCATACTCTTCATACCAGCAAAGTAACGGGCTTTATCCATCAGAAACTTAGCTGGAAACCCAAGAATACCTCCATTGGTGGTCATGTGAGCTTTAATCTTAGACATCTTCAAACGAGTAGCTTCATAAATAACTTTATCCTTATGAATCTCCTTTAATCCAGAAAATAGGATCTGATCAAAAATAGGTAATTCAAGCAAATAGGAATACTCCTCTAGTGTGGGTATAAGATGGTAATCTGGAAAGGTGAAGCAATGATACAATGGATGATAGAACTGGACTAGTGTAGCAAGAATTCCATTTTTCATGTTGGTCTTCAATAGTGACAGAAGTCTCCTATATCTATCCTTGAAACCTATTGGATCAACAACTAAATCCCCTAGTTCACTTAGATCTTCTAGTTTAGGACTCTTGAAAGTGTACTTTTGAGTTCTTCTTCTTCCAAAATCCATGGTAAAAAAGTTCTTGTGATTTTTGCAACAAGTGTTTATAAGTTCCTTGAAAACTTGGTTAAAAATGATGAATGAATGCATTAATGTATGGATGTACAAACAAGAACACAAACATATGGGGTTCAAAGGTTCGACGTCGCGAGCATGGAGTCATGGGTTCAACAATCCCGAAAGGTATGTACTAAGGTTTTTTGTACGTGTAGAATAAGTTTCTAAGAAGTTTCCAAAAGTCATTGATCCATCTTTTGGATATTACTAGCACACTGATTACTCAGAAATCAATAATATTCTCAAGAAAACCTCGTCTGAGTGTAGCATCGCGTATCAATTATTTCAGGTTTACACCTTCATAGTCATTGCACTACGTCCTAAAAGTCCAAGTGGGGTAAAGGGATACTAAATTCCTCAGTTTCTCAGGCTCCCAGGTCGAAAGTATCAATGCTTTCATGATTACTTATTTAACAAAGACTACCCTCAAAGGGGTTTCCACTGAGTGGAGGATTCTCAAGTCAGCTTGTTCGGGATTACTCCACCCAAGATTTCTCGACTATACCACCCCCATATATTCTTTATGTACTCAAATATGGGTAAGGACATATCTCACCACATATTAATAACCAAAAGAAACCCAAACAATATAGCAAACAATATAATAACACAAATATATACAAGATAGGTTTAACCCTCTTGGGGATCTCCCCGGTGAAGTCATTATTTCTGTCGTGGAGAGAATCGAAGGCCAAGCTATTAGGTTAACTTGACTCACAAAACAAAATATCACCACCGAACTTTAGTTTATCCAATGGAAGGGGAAAATATCAAATAACCCATAAATATGCAATGCAAAACAATGCAATAAAGAGATTGAAGGTTCGAGGGTTTGTTATAAAAAGGGAAGGTACTAGCACCCTAATCATCTATAGTATCCTATAGGAACCTCTTGAGATATTTATGTTTGGTTATTATTGTTTGCTAAAGATTGGGGAGATGAGAAGAGAAGTGTGTTTTATTTATTTTTTATTTGAAAAGATACAAAGTCTTATGCCTACGTACCAATGAAGGATCAAAAGTCCGTAGTTCGGGGTAAAAATAAAAAAAGAGTTTGTTTAGTTGATTTTAGAAAAAGAGACAGGTTATCATCTTAAGTAGAATACTTATCTAAACCACCACAAAGATGAGAAGATGGATCTTTGCATCATTATTAAGGAAGGGTTCCAACTTAGATATAGAATCAACAAGTATGCCACTAACTCCTTCATATGGAAAAGAATCAATATAAATTTTAATCATTACTATGGGTTAGGAGATTTATATCTCAACTATAAAGATGATTCATGTCTAGTCTTTTTTGAGAAAGGTTTTAAAGTGAAAAATCCTTGTGGCAAAGGTTTTGAATGAGATTTGTGTTTTTTAGTCTTATAGGAAGAGTTTGATATTCTTAAAGTGTTTTTGAAGCATTTATGAAGAAATAAAGTTTGAAAATTAAATGACCTAAAGTCAAGGGTTTTTTTTATGAAATAAGTTAAAGTTTGAAAAATACTAAGATTGGACTAGGGCTTATAAGGGGCTAAAGGGTACAAGGTGGGTAAAGGAAGCTACGAACACACACAATGAATATGCACTTGACAATAATTCAGCTATAATCCATTTCCCTTGGATTCAAACATAAGCACAAGTATCGTGTAAGAAATACCATGGATTAACTATGCACTAAGCAAGCATATGAAAAAAATCACTACCATGTATCAAGACCATCAATAGAGAATGGAGCAAAAGACATGTCATAGAGAATAGTTCATAATACATGGATCATACAAGCATACAAGCATGTTAAACCTTAAACAACTATGGCATACACCAATACTAAATCAATGTTTAGGATTAAGTTCAAAGCATATCAAAGCATCATTTTATGACAAACGTTCACATTATACAAGGGTTCAAGTCATTAAGGTTCATGCCTCTAAGGTTTATACATTATGGTTTCAAAATAAGTCATCAACCGTAAACATCCATGTACTTCAAGCACAAATCAAATAAACAAGTTATCATCTAGTGAAAGTACAAGTATAGTCAAGGTGTTCAACAGATATGGATCAAAATGGAAGCAAATTAATCCTGGGAAAAATTGAATCAAAGCATACTTAAATGAAAAAATAAAAAGGAAAAAATAACAAAGTTTTTTTTTGGAGTTTTTAATATAAAATTAAAAAACTAAATAACAAAATAAATGAGCTTTTTATGAGGGAGTTAATGTTAAAAAAACACAATGGTAAACAGAATGAGTGAAAATGATGCTTTTATGAGGGAGTTCAAAATGAGCTTTTTTTACCAAACGGAGTGTGTCCGTTGCACCTTCAAAACCACTTCCAGATGAGAAATAATAATCCATCTAGCTTCCTTGAGTTAAAATATGGAAAGAGTTCAAGAATGATTCAATGTTATTTATTGCTTGGTGATGGATGTTTTTTTTGTGTGTTGGAGCATTTCAATGAGGCCTCCTTTTATAATGAATGAATTTATATTTGGTGTAGTGGTTATTTGTATTGTTTGATGGACTTTGGGTCAAATCTTAAAAAATGGTGAAAAGTTAAAAAGTTCTTTTGCTTTTGGTGTTTAGATAGAGTAAGATAAAAGAAATATCTATTTACAAAGCTCCAAGCAAAAGTGGTTGAGAAAAGTGATCTTTATGGAAATGACAATGAAGCTTTATGGCAAAATGATCCATGAATGGTATGTTGTTTGGATAATGGTTCAAGCCCTTGTGTAATGAATCAATGGTTTGTGTAAAACATTCATTATACTGATATTTAGAAGTTTCATAGGCTTCAAAGCAAGATCTTGAGGTTTGGCTTTGATTTGAACATGAAACTTGACATGAAGATGGACTTTCAATTTGGCCTAACATGGTGACTTTCCTACTTTGAAACTCCTAACTCAAGTGTGATAAATTCATGCCAATGTGATATTTGGGAAGATTTTACCATCCTCTACAACTTTCATGTTGTACATTTAAAGAGATCCAGCTTGGATCATGGAGATAATTGGCCATCAACTTTGACAATCTTAACTACTAAACACTTGGAAATTTTTCCAAGTGTTGAACAATTTTACAACTTTGAGATCTCATCTTCATCATTTTATATCTTATAATACTTATGAGACATTTGGTTAATTCTTTTTACAAATTTGAAGTATGGAACACCATCTACAAGTACATCCTTTGAGCATGAAAAATGATAGCTTGAGGAAGAAGTTACAAACGTGTAAAGTGGGCTTCATGAACATGCAATTTCATAACTTAGAGAAATTTTGAAAACCCTAAGTTTGACTTTCTTGAAATTTTCTTGATTTAACTTGATCAAATGCATTCATCAACCATATTTGTATGATCTTGACTTGAGAAACCCAGGGTTGACCAAAAAATCTCAAAAGTCAAACTTTGACCTTGAGCAGTTGATTTTTCATCAAATGAACTTCAAATATTCAATGATCAATGAATCAAACATCTTTATCCAATTAAGCACATGAATGGATCATAATGAAGTACATGAGGACCTTGAATCATATTTCAAGCCATTAGATCATGTCTTGGTCAAAAAGTCAACATCAAAGCAATCTTGATCAAAACCCTAATTTAGGCATCAGGTGAATTTGGAACTTGTTGATCTTGAATGGATGCAATCTTGAACTTGATTATGATGAATGTAAATCACTTGACTATTGTGAATAAATAAGAAGCTTGAATTACTGAGGAATGCCCATAATCTTGACCAGTCAATCATTTGAGCTTCTTAAACCAACACACATACCTTGTGAAAGAATCAAACAAGACAAAACATATTTTTGTATTTTCATAAGGTTAGTAATGCATACAAGACACACCCATGAGATTTTCGATGCTATGAAAATGATGAAAATAAGATGGGATCTTAGGGGTAAAAATTAGGGTATGACAGTAGGCTAATCATGGCCATCATCCAAACACTAATGGATCGAGAGGGACAAGTACGTCCAACTAATCCTATTTCAACAAATTGTTTATTGCGAAGAAACTTTTCAATGCTTCATACAAGTGAAAAAGAAACTCGGTGTTGATCAAGTATTTTTTCACAACAGATAAAACAAACCTTAATCCCCAAAAATACCAACTTCAATCCACTATTATCAAAACATTACATTATGCTATTACAAGATAAGTAACAAGGAAATGGAATCAAGCATGGAAGAAAAAAAGAAACAAAGAAGAGCTAAAAAAAATAAAACAACGACGGCAAGCCTTCGGTTATGGCGCGACAATGACACTTCCCAAGTAAAAAATCTGACTATTCTCTTCTTCTTTAAACTCTTCTCGATATTCTCTCTCTTTTCTTTTACTATATTCTGCTATGTGCTATGAGTGATAATGTGAGGCTTAACCCAAACCTAATTAGAGCTTCAGTATGAACCTCTAATGGTTTCTCAAGTGAGTTTTTAGTAAGGGCTTAGGGAAAAGCTAAAGATTATGTTGCTCTGAGTGCTTTTTTTTACTAAGGCTTTTTTTGTGTCTTCCTCCTTTTGTGAAAAAAAAAATTCAATTTATAGAAATTGAGAGTGAGGAGAGTGAGATACATGTGTACAATTTTTTTTTTTGAAAATCGTCTGAGTTTTGGATGATTTGTAGTGGGATAAGAATGAACGGAATAGAACTGTTAGAAGGGATCAAAATGATCCCTGATAATGTGGTATTTTGGTGAGTAGAAGGAGTAATCACGTGTATGGGCCCTGTATAGGTTTGTGTCCAAGAAACAATTTTTTACCAATGTTTTTACTAGCTTAGTGAATCAAAACTTCAAAATAAAGCCTTGCCTTCTCTTCTCTTTATTTTTACCACAGTTATATTATTTTGGTGACTTAAACAAATTCTGATGAAAATTTGGAATTGGCCTTGACTTTATTTTCCAAATAATTCCATCATGCTCGTCTCATGTGATAATCATGTTGTAGTATGATTTTTTGTATTGCCTTGTGATTCATTTGATGAACATGCTGCTGTATGATTTCTTTTGCATTGCCTTGTAATTTCTTTGACTAATCTGCCTTTTTCTTACTAGGCCTCAAGATTAGCACACTTGGAAGTTGGTTCCAATGGGATGGCTCGAAAATTTTGGTGATTGATTAAAGGATCCAAATTTGTATCATGTGGAGGCTTAAAGATGTTTGAACAATTTAGTATTAGGCTATGGTTTGTAGAACAACTTAGTTCTTTAGGGTCAAATATGAAAGAAATATATTCAAATGTAAAGTGACATTGTAATGTTGAATTATGCAAATGTTAAACTTTTGTTCTTCTTGTTGACGTAATGTGTGTATTATTGTAATATTTGAAAACATTTGAAATGAAAATGAGAATGTATTAATTTGAATTCAAAATCTAAGCCTTGGAATTTGTTAACATGCTTGAATGTGTGAATTGAAAATGACATTGTTTTAACAACAAGACCAAAATGAATGCGTGTATGCAAATTTGAAAATAATACTTATCAATGGCTCATGGAGAGTGCATTAGTATAGATTAGTGAATGAGACTTAAGTGACCTCATTCATTTAAAATTGAACCCATAAATTTCAAATGAAAGCCCATAAATCCTGAGTCACTAACTACACAATTAAACACAAATACAAATGAGGTAAAAAATATTGGAATTTGATGCATGTTCTAGGAATGCAAATGATCAAAAGAATAGGTCAAACTTTTGAATTTTGTTCTATTTTGGACTTTGAATGATGTGTGCTTATGAGACTTAATGACCAAATGAAATGGTCATAATATGATGGTGCAAATGAATTAGATGCAGCAAAAATGGTGGAGATTCTTAGGGATAATTTTAGGGTATGACAGATCCAAGTGTGAAACTATTTAAGAACACTAGTGAAAGTGTCAGACAAATAGAGTATGTGAGCATCATTGGAAATCTTAGGTATGTCATTCATTATACTAGAATTGACATTGCATACGTCGTAGGGTTGTTGTGCAGGTTTACTACTAGACCGAGTAACGAGCATTAGCAAGATATTGAGCGAGTCATGTGGTATCTTAAAAAGACCGTGAATCTTGTTTTGCATTATCATAAATTTCCTATTGTACTTGAAGGATACAATGATGCAGATTGGAATACCTTATCAGATGAGTCCAAAGAAAGTAGTGGCTATATATTCAATATAGATTGAGGAGTTGTATCTTGGAAATCAAAGAAACATAATATCTTGGCTCAGTCTTCTCTAAGATGATAGCATTAGCGACTGCTGGTGAAGAGAGCACGATTGTTAAGATGCTTGATATATGAAATCAGTGTGTGGGAAGACCTATGCCAATTGTGTTGATCCACTGTGATAATACCACGACTATTGAAAAAATTGAGAATTGTTATTATAATGGTAAAATATGTCAAATTAGCAGAAAGCACAATATTGTTAGAGACTGCATCTCTAAAGGATCTTTTAGAATGGATCATGCATGTACTGATGAAAAGTTATGAGATCCTTTGACAAAATGATTAGCTAGAGAGAAAGTTCATAATACATCAAAGAAGACGGGACTAATTGTTGAACAGTATATCTTCGGCAAATATTTTTGTATCGTATCCACAGAGATTGGGTAATATTACTGTCGTTCTATAATTCAAATGTTATAAGTTTAGAAAGTAACAGGGTTGTTTTGTTTGGAGAAATATTTTGTGAGTGAAAGTTAACAAAAACTATTAAGTGGTTTTAGTCAAATATAAAAGTTTGGCAAGATTGGAGTTCACTATTTCAAATGTCTATGATTCCCTATGATAAATAAACGGATTCAAGATTATTGATGATGTTCAAATATCCTCTCAAAGTCATTTATGTCTAAATGATATCGTGATAATCACTATATTGATCCTTAGACGATCTCTCCACCTAACTATCAATATAGCAATCTTTAATGTTCAATATCAAAGAATAGTAATGAATAAATCTATCTCTACAACTTATTCACTACTTGAAAATCTGTTTTATGTCTAAACTCGAGTAATCTCTCTCGACAACTACTCAAATCTGGTTTTTAACTTAAAGCAAAAACAGTAATCAATACATCAACAATCTCTATCTCATATATAAATCAAAGTGAATACATAAACAGATGAGAATAGCTACTACCTCCAATCTTGACAAAAGGGAGTTTAGCTCCTCATCACCATTGTTACAAAGCAGAAGGTTTTTACAGAAAAACTCTGTTTTTCTCTCTTACAAAAACTCTACAGCACAATGTAAAAATTGATAATGAATAATGTTTTAATGCCCTAGGTTAATGTATTTTGTCTCTACCAAAAAAGGTTGACATTTCCCTAATTGGGCATTGTCATCAAAAGCAGAAAAGCAATTCCCAGGCAGACATCAAAATGGCAATTAACTTTTCCTGCACAACAGCACTTTTGACCCTTGGTCAGCTTGCTGGATTCGCAGCCTTCGCGGCGCGAACTGTTGCTTCTCCAGCTTCCTTGTTTGGCAAGCTTCCTCCAAAATATATTGTTGCAATCCAAGGTCTTGCTTATCCACAATTCTACACAACTAACAAAAAATGTGAAATAACTATTCAAAACAAAATAAATTAAACCTAATTGCATTTATACAAAATAGTGAAGATAAAAGTGTGTAATTAAATCAAAACTTGGTAAAAGGGACCAATAAAATGGTATAAAAAGTAGTACAAATTGGTCCCTAACAACTCTCCCCAACTTAGCATTTTGTTTGTCCCTAAACAAAAGTTTCCACCCTTACAACCAAAGTCATGACACAAAAGATTCAGACAAGAATTTATCAAGGACATTCAAATGGTTCAAAAGCGTTTGGCGTTTTCTCAATTCACCTATCTCAACTCTAGACAAAACATGAATAAGGGAAATGGTAAAGTGCAAAAATCATTCCAAGGAATTCAAAGTCATACATGTCAAACTTGAATCAAACTTACACACACATCATAATATTGATGAATAACATGAAGGGTTACTTTCACTCATCCAAGCAATTAAATCAACAACAACTCAAATCATGCGGTTATCACAACAAGTACCAAATTATGTGAAAAATGAGAATCAAGAGGTCTTTCAATAGTTGTAATGTGGCTTAGGTTACAAGAAAGGATATGATTCAGAGAATTCAACCAAATTGCTTATCCTAAGGGAGCATTCCCAAAGATTCACTCTACACAATTTCCTTTTCTTTTATCCCTAACTTTTTCTTTTTCTTTTTCTTTTCAAATCCACACAACCATGAGCATTTCCTTTGCTTTTCTTTTTCTAATTTTTCTATGCTCTATGGTTTCAAGGGTGATTTCTTTTTCTTGTTTCTTTTTATTTTTTTACCCTTTCATAGAAACTCACTTTTCCAAGTTTCTACTCAACTTTTCATTAAACTCTCCCCAACTTTAGATTCCAAAACCAAATGTATTCAATAATGCTCCCTACTTAGATATAAGCAAAAGGCAAAATTTTGCAAACAACTCGGTTTGAGGTTTCAACTGATACGAAAGAAATTAGGATTCACTTATTCCACAATTTTCAATTGATTTTACAATGATCAATCAAATGAATCCTAAAATAAGCTCAAAGGGGGTTAACTAAGGATTATTCCTCACAAGGTTAGTTGATTCAAGCTTTTTAGTCAAGTAGTTTTTTCTCACAAACAATGCCTCTATCATTTTCAAAAATTTCACACAAAATTAGATTGATGCATGATTTAGCATGATAAGAATGAGTTAAAATAATGCTCGGTTTCCCGCTTTTTAGTGTACAATGGAAAGCTTCCTCACAAATGGTTAAGTCCTATTTTGATTCAAAGATGACATATACTTCAATGAATTTATGAAATGGAATTTGCACACAACATCAACCTACTCATGTTAAGTCTAGAAAGCGATAAAGTGTACCTTGAAATGCCGACACTAATTCTTATCATCACCACTCGAAGTAGCCTATGCTTCTTTCTTTGCGAACAATTCTTGGTTGCTTTAAGCTTGACTTAAGAGTAAGAACAATTAAATAGAAATGTTGGTAAACCAATTTGATTAAAAACACACTTAAATTTCAAAAAGTACTCATGCAATTATAAAAATACTAAAGAAAAATTAAAGTGCTAAGATAAAGTCATGGTGAACTAGAGCCACCCAAAAGTACATTACAAAATTCCCAAAAACAAAAAAACAGAATTAGTAAAAAGAAACTCAAAAATACAACACTCTCAAATCTCCACATATTCAATCCTCCTCCTCTTCATCACCACCTACACTTCCGAGAACATCTTCCATCTCCTCATTTGGGTCAGCACTACCTCCTGCACCCCCCATAAAATTTGGCCTGCCCACAGGCCAATTAGCATAAGCTGCATAGTCAGCTTGCGATGGAAAATTTCGGGCCTCTGGTGCCAGAAACGTATTCTGGAACTGCTGCTGCATGGCATCGAAAAGAAATGATTGAGACCTCCTAGAGGCCTCAAAGTTCTCACAGCAGTAGTTGGCAAATGCCATCTGATCAAAACCTGGGGTAATTTGAGGTTGAGGTTGAGGTCGGGATCTGGCTCGGGCTCGAGAGGAAGAAGTACCAGGTGCATTAGTCTTCTCATTTGGGTTTTGTAGAAACCTGTTCAGGTATGAATCGTTGATCACACTGGTGATCGAGAAGTGTACTTCCTCAGGGATGGGAACATTTGCCTGCCGGCACAATCCCATGATAAGTCCTGGGTACGCGAGTACACCAGCTTTGCCGCCGAAATTGGTCCCGCTTAACACCATCTTCCTCATTTCACCTGCAATGATGGCTGCGACATCCACAGACTTCCCTACCATGATGCAGTACAAGAGACACCCTACGTCCATAGGAATTGTGGTAGTGTGGCTTCTTGGTCGGATATTGGTCAACAGTAGTACCAGAAAAGCCCTAGCTTTGAAATTAAAATTCTCCCTCTTCCACAATTTCGGATGTCCTTGATCATTCAGTTCGTAGGATTTTCCACTGAGGCATAGGGTAGTATTCACTGCATCAAGATTCCACCGGTTAGCCGCCTCCATGGTACCATACTCACAGCGCTCTCCCTGTCCAAGAGTAAGGGGATTACCCAGATAAGCATTAATATCATCCCTTCCAAAGGAAACGATCTTACCCCTTACCCTGGATCGGTAGATGAAAGTCGTACCCTCCTCGCGATGCATAGCATTCGCATAGAATTCTCGAACAATATCGTAATTGATTGCGGCTTCTGGTTCGCATAACTTCATCCACTTTCGTTGTTCAAAAGTCGTAACCACGCTATGATACACCCCGGCTGGAGCTAGCCGAATAAACCTCTCAGCCAAAATGGTTCTCTTGATGAGGCTCTCAAATCGTGCCTCATGTTCATCACTAATGAACTTCCTGAATGAACGTGCTTGAGGAGGTGCCATGGTTTTAGTTCTTTTAGACATCTGCAATCAACACCAGAACAACCACAGAACAAAACTGAACAGCATTAGCAACAATTAACACAAAAAAAATTATGCTGGAATTTACAGTTCGCGGCGCGAAGGCTAGTTCGCGGCGCGAACTCTGCGAATTCAGGAAATCCCCAAAGCTTCCTAGGGTTCCACCATTGAGGGATTAACTACTCCCAACCAGCCAAAATGCTCAACCCTACCCTAATCCTATTCTAATTCAAACATACATAGCGATTTCAAGCGGTATTCAACAGAAAAATTCGATTTCTAACCAACCCTAAATGAAAAACCCAAAAAGGGTTGGAAAAGAGAAATTGAAGATTACATACCTTTTGAATCGCTAAAGCTTGCTAAAAGATGAAGATTTGAACAATGGAAACTGAAGGATTTTAAGATTTGGTGGGATTTTGAGAGTGGGGTGAAAGCGCGACAAAGTGGTTTGAAATGAGGAATGTTTGAAATGAAAAAGAAATGACCTAAACAGAATTTAAGTGATTCTGTCACGCAAAGTTCACGGGGCGAACAGTGTTCGCGGCGCGAACAGCAGAAAACAGAACCAATTAAAATTTTTCATTCAGTTCGCGGCGCGAACATGAGGTCGCGGCGCGAACTGCAAAAAACAGAACCCACTCAAATTTATTGATTCAGTTCGCGGCGCGAACAGGGGGTCGCGGCGCGAACTGCAAAAAACAGAACTTAAAAATTCTAAAACTTTAACAGAGCTAAAAATCACAGAAAAGAGAAAATTACAATGCAAACTAACCACGTTGGGTTGCCTCCCAACCAGCGCTTTGTTTAACGTCGTTTAGAGCTCGACGGTACCTCGATTAGCCTGGTCCAGATAAGGGAATGATACGCACATCACGGTTTATGTCACCGCTATGATAGACTTTCAGTCTCTGACCATTGACAGTCCAGCTCTCTTGTGACTTTGGATCCTCTATCACAATGGCTCCATAATTCCGTACTTCTTTGACAACGAACGGTCCTGACCCTTTTGACTTCAGCTTACTCGGGAATAACTTGAACCTTGATTTGAAAAGCAGTACCATTTGGCCGACATGAAACTCCTTGTGACGGGCCTTTCCCTCATGGTATTTTTCTTCAATTGCATCATTTCGGAACGAATCATGTTTGTCATATGGATGCTTCGTAGCTTTAAAAAGATTAAAGGTCACCTCTTCGTCTTGCACTCTCACCTTCATTAGTCCATCATCTACGTCAATCATCATCCGAGCTGTTTTCATAAAGGGTCTTCCAAGAATTAGGGGCACATCACGGTCCTCGTCCATCTCCACTATTACGAAATCTACCGGGAACAAGAATTTGTCCACTTTCACTAACATGTCTTTAGCAATTCCGTATGGTGAAGTGGTAGACTTGTCAGCTAGTTGTAAAGTCATCCTTGTCGCTTTGATATCAACATTTCCCAATCTTTTAACAATGGAGAGGGGGATTAAATTTATACTAGAGCCCAAGTCAATCAACCCATTTCCAACGTATGTGCTTCCAATGGTTACCGGTAGAACAACACGACCCGGATCGGACTCCTTCCTTGGTAGAGTCTTTTGGATGATAGCACTACACCGTGCATCAAGCAGTATGGTCTCGTCTTCCACGTGTCTCCTTTTCTTTGTAAGAATGTCCTTCATGAACTTGGCATACCGTGGCATTTGTTCTAATGCATCAGCAAATGGAATGTTGATTTGAAGTTGCTTGAAGATGTCCATGAACCGTGCATAGTGTCTAGCATTATCCTTCTTTGACGGTGCATGTGGATATGGTAGATGTTGAACTGGAATGACATTCACTCCTTTGTCTCCTTTTTTCTTATTTCTTGGTTTGATTTCCTTATTCATTTCAGCTTCACACTGTTGCTCCTCCATCAATTGCTGGTTCTGCTGTTTTCGTGGCGCGAAGGGGGATCGCGGCGCGAACTGAGCAGTTTCAGCCACTTTATCCTTTCCACAAGCCACGTCCTCATTTTCCAGCACAACATCCATATCATTCTCAACTGTAATTTCCTCACCTTTTTTACTTGTCAACTCTCTACCGCTTCTAGTAAAAATTGCTTTACAATGCTCCTTTGGGTTGGGTTGAGTGTTAGCGGAGAAAGAAGATCCTGCATTTTGTTC
The DNA here is from genome assembly GCF_024323335.1 of Lathyrus oleraceus. Classification (NCBI taxonomy): domain Eukaryota; kingdom Viridiplantae; phylum Streptophyta; class Magnoliopsida; order Fabales; family Fabaceae; genus Lathyrus; species Lathyrus oleraceus. Next base: position 127,127,672 of record NC_066579.1, read on the forward strand.
CGACAGTTGCTTTGCAATTTGGCCTACTTGAGTTTCCAGATTTTTAATGGCTGCTTCGTTACTCTTCTGATTTGCCATGGAAGCTTGAATGAATTGTTGAAGAGTGTCTTCTAGCTTGGAATTTCCTCCTTGCGACTGCTGTCCTTGAGAATTAGGATGTTGGTATGGACTTTGCTGCTGAAAATTCTGATTGTTGAACCTTGACGGTTGATAGCCTTGGTTGTTTCTTTGATAGCCTTGATTTTGATTGTTCACATAGCTTACTTCTTCTAGTGGAGGACAAAAACCAGTAGGGTGATCTCCTTGACATAACTCGCAATAAGCCACTTGATGTCGAAATTGAGAACTTTGAATCTCCTTCATTTGCTGTGGAAGCTTGGCCATTTGTTGAGTAAGCAACTCCACTTGTTGAGAGAGTAGCTTATTTTGAGCAAGAATGGCGTCATTGGTATTTAACTCAAGAACCCCCGGTTTACGTTGTGAAGGACTACGATCATGTTGACTTTGACGATCATTGAGTGCCATCCGGTCAATAATAACGTTAGCTTCTTCCGCAGTTTTTGACATAAGAGAGCCACCCGCTGTAGCATCCAAAAGTGTTCTATGAGTTGATTGGAGCCCATTTAAAAAAATATGGATTTGAGTAAGCTCGTCAAAACCATGTCCCTTGCATTTTCTCAACATTGACTTGAATCTTTCCCAAGCTTCATTTAGAGACTCGTTGCTTCCTTGAGTGAATACCGCGATAGCCGTTTTGGCTTCCATGAATCGGGATTGAGGGAAATATCTTTCTAAGAACTTTTCTTCTAGCAAATTCCAATCCGTCATCACCCTTGCTGCTTGATCAAGGTACCACTCGTTTGCCTTTCCCACTAAGGAGTGTGGGAACATCCTTTTGAATAATGCCTCTTCACCCGTCTCATCAATTCCCGTAGAACCCGCAATCTCATAAAATTTGATGAGATGGGTATACGGATCTTCATGATCCATTCCGGTGAATGGATTTGCATAGAGAAGTTGGAGGATTCCGGTCTTCATCTCCGTATTTCTTCCTCCACGGGCAAATTGAGCATTTCTTCTTGGACTATTAGCGGACATTTCGGTACGATTGTCATCCGCCATGTTTCTGTCACAAGCCTCCACAACCACTTCTTCGATTGGAATAAGTGTGGAAGTAGATGCTTCTTCTCTCTGGTTCCTCTCTTCGGCTCGTTTCCTTCTTCTTCGTGTTTTGCTATTGAGCTTCCGAAGTGTTCTTTCAATTTCAGGATCGAATTGAAGTTGCTCCTCGGTTACTTTTCCTCGCATACACTAGAATCTACAAAACTAACAAACCAAGTGAAACACAAGAGGGATAGTAATAAATGTAGCACAACTTAAAACAAAGAATTATTGCAATGCTTGTAATATCGACACCAATCCCTGGCAACGGCGCCAATTTGTTGAACAGTATATCTTCGGCAAATATTTTTGTATCGTATCCACAGAGATTGGGTAATATTACTGCCGTTCTATAACTCAAATGTTATAAGTTTAGAAAGTAACAGGGTTGTTTTGTTTGGAGAAATATTTTGTGAGTGAAAGTTAACAAAAACTATTAAGTGGTTTTAGTCAAATATAAAAGTTTGGCAAGATTGGAGTTCACTATTTCAAATGTCTATGATTCCCTATGATAAATAAACGGATTCAAGATTATTGATGATGTTCAAATATCATCTCAAAGTCATTTATGTCTAAATGATATCGTGATAATCACTATATTGATCCTTAGACGATCTTGTAGCACCTCAAATTTGCACCTATCATTGTACATACCATCTCATATTAGGTCATAGCATATCATGATACATTGCATAACATTTGCATTGTCCCCAGTTGCCTCAAGAGCAAGCAAACCAAGAATTAGGTCAAACTGATCAGGAGATCAGTCAACCAATCAAGCAAGGGTGTTTCTCAAGGAATAAAAGCCCTAGGGTTTGTCCGACAAGTTCACATGATTTGGGGGTCTATTTGAAGTGTTCAAATCAAGGGTTGAAGGCTCAGAGGTCAGCAGTCAATGCCTAGCCAGGCAAGAAAACCCTAAAAAGTCAACAATCAGTCAAAACAGTGGATGGTGACCATTCTTGTGGAATTTGGGCACCATGATCAATCATCAAGAGTTCATATGTCTTGGGACATCATTTGAAGTCAAGATTTCAAGGAATTAGGGTTTGGAATTCATCAGAAGTGCACAGTCAAGTCCAAAACCCTAGAAAGTCAAAGTTGGTCAACTGTGGTTGATTCTTTGGATTTGATGGATGGAATTGGTTTGAGGGAGCTTATTCATGTCCTAATAGGCCTCATGTGTCATGGCAATCAACATCATGGAAGAATTTGAAGCAAATCAGAAGATTTCCCAAAATAGAAACTGGACCTGTAATTTTAACTGCCAAAAATAGAAACTTCTTGATCCTCAACTTGCATCATGATACAAGCTTCAAATGAATTTTTGCCCAACATGAAAGTTGAAGATCTTGTTCTCCCATTTCCAAAAAGTCCAAGAACTCTCAAATCCCATGCATGGTTGTCAAGATATGATCCAATCATTTTCACAAAATCTTGAACTTCAAAGGGGCATATCTCTCAAACCATAAGGCCAAATTTGGTGGGGTTTTTTCCTACAAACCACATTTTTCATCCTCTTTCCAAAAATATAAACTTCATGACCTAAAACCTTGCCAATCAAAATGGCATTTTTGGACCTATTCCTTTAAAAATCAAAGTTTGACTCAAAGTTGACTTTTTGATCTATGGACTTTTTGCACAATTAACCAATTGGGATCCACTTTATACCATATTTGTGACATGTTCCAAGCATCAAATCATGTTCATACCACTATTGTATCATCATTTAGGACCAAAGGCAAAATTGGCATATTTTGGCAAATGGAGTCATTAAGTAAAAACAAGTTGGTATTTCACTATGCAGACCAAAAACAGGTGGATTATAGGTCATCTGCAGCTGGTTTAAGGGCCCAAAATCGTGCCCAACACACACCTCCATTTCCACTTGCTCCACTTAGCAATTTTGGCAAATAGATTCATTAAGCAAAAATCGGTTTAGCTTTTGATTAAGTCTTGTTAAACAGCACATATAAGTGCATTTTTCTGCCATTTGCAACCCTAGCCACCACTTGAAAACCACAGAAAACTGCAGTTCATTTCTTCTTGCATTTTTGCACTTTGAAAAATTCTGAGCAAACCATAAAAGCACACGAGCAATCCTTGGTTCCTTCATTACTTGAACAACATTTAGAGGCTTTTTGAACCATCAATTGCTAACTGGAACTCTCATTCGAGTACTGCATCTTCAAGGCACCCTTCAATGGCAGAAATCATTTCAAGCTAGCTTGTGCATCCTGGATTAGAAATAGCTTCATCATCCATCAACATAAAGCACAAGAGCCACTTGTTTCGAGCTGTAGTATCAAATACACCACTGCACGTCAGTTTTCTTCAAAAACAAGTAGGTATTCGACCTCTTCCATTTGCCAAACTATGGGTTGTTTTAGATAGGTTTTTAGCTGCTTGTTCCATTGCAATTTGTTTCATGTGATATGGTGGTGACATGAGGGAGAAATCTGGAAAATAAGATTATTGGTCATTTGCATTTCTGGTCGAATCTCACTCTATAGTTTGTTATGCTGAAAACTATGCTTGGTTTTGTCATTACCATGTTTGAATGAAGCTTTTGGTTTAGTTGATTTTAATTTCTGGGTTCATAAAATTTTGAGATGCATGATGATGAATGTTTGCCTTGCTGTTCATACCAAACCATAATCCTGCCCAGAAATCTTCATGCTTATGTTGTTTTGTTGTTATGTCATGAAGAATATTTGTTTTACCATGCTGTTTGCTTGGTGTTTGCATGAAGATTGCATAAAGTTATCATTTGAGGCTTGGTCGAATTTTGTATGAATGTGTGTATGCTGCTGCTGTTAAACTTGCTCTGCCCATAAGAAAATTCCATGATTATGCTATGTTGTTGTTGGCTGATGATGCATGATATTGGGTGTTCATGATTCGTGCCTATTTGTGTGATGATGCTATGCTGTTGTGCTGGTCGAATTTTATGTTGGTGTTGTTGAATCCATGAACCATGTTGCCAAACCCTAGCTGCCCAGAAAATCTCGTTTGCTACTGGCTGTATTGGCTTGTTTTACTGTTACATTGGAAGCTAGCCAATAGGAACATTTCGCTTGGCCATTCAAAACGCTGCAGTTTAGATTAGTGAATGCCAATATTACACTAATGCCACGCTGACTCCAAAGTTGACCATCTAGCTCATGCTTTTGTTCATGTTTTGCCCAATTAATCACCCAACTTCACAAATTAATTTCTCTTTCAATTTTCATCCAAAAATCATGAAACTTTTTCCATCATTTTCACAAGAGTGTCTAGTATTTAATCATGATTTTTAATTAATTTTCCATTGGCTGGATTTTAATTGATAATTATTCTCTTGACATGTATGCATAAATGATACATCTTACCATTTCAATTGTGAAATATTCTTGTTGCATCCAATGAGCTTGAAATTTTTTGTGGAGAAACTAGACATGTTCCCCTTCATTTTGATATAAAGTTTGTGCATTTATCATTTGTGGATTGAGAGTTATGATTTTCTGAAGTTATGTGTTACATTTGGTGCTATACCATGATCATGTATTTTCCTAATTTTTGTTCACATGCTTCCTCTTATCCAAATCACTTGAAATTTAGCATGAATCATCTATCACATGTCTAGTTTGTGTATGAATTTTCTTGGAATTAATCTTGCTGTTTTCCATTTTATTGAGAATTTTCTTCCATACTTGGTCATTTGTTGACTTTTTGTGCTATGCCTTGCCAAATCTTTTGTGAAATCCTCATACCATATTGTATGTCCATGAAATTTCATATGTGATAACTAGACATCTCAAGCTTTGCATTGGTGTTAATCTCATTCATTTCTCTTCTGTTTTCAATTTGATATGATTTTTTGAAGTTGACCTATGTTTATTGACTTCCATTGTGCATGTTTGAACTTGGTTTAACTTTATGATTTTATTTGAATGCCTTCCTCTCATCCAAATGCCATGAAATTTTACATGTATACCATGTTAGATGTTAGGATTGAGTGTGATTTATTTGATGATTTTTGAGATTGTTTGAGTTGACTTTTGATACAAGTCATTCTGTTGACTTTTGTATGCTTTCCTTTGCCTTACTTTGACTTCAAATGTTCATGAAATGATCATAATGCATGATTTGAATGTGGGCCCAATTGTGATTGCTTTCTAATTGGTTGACTTTGACTTTGAGTTGACTTTTCCTTGCTGCCTTGACTTTTTCTTTCATCCTTGACCCTAGGCTAGCCCTAGTGGTCCTTTGGACTTATGTTGAGTTCATCTGTTTCAGGTTGAGCATAGTGCTTCCAAGATCATACCAATATGATTGATTTTTGTTTGTCTATATTGTGCTAACCTTTTGTTTTGTAGGCTTGACCCATGTGCCTGAGTCTTATGCTTTGCTCAGTTGATCCCCTGTGTTGACTGTTTGCCATTTCTTTTTGATTTAAACTTTTGAACTGTTTGCTGATTGTTTTGACTTTTTCAGGTACTTTAGTTGCTTAAGTTCTCTGAACTTGCTTGCTTTGCTATTTAGCATTTGCTTTGAGGTATAAACATTTCTTCTTCATGTAGTCTGGAGTCCCGGTTTGTTATTTTGGCCGGGCAAACTGTCTGAAGTCCTCCTTAAGAGGCAATGCCTGTGTATGTTTACTTTGTCCCTGTACAGAGTCAAAGACCTCCTAAGTGAAGAGACAATTGGTGGAAGGTAGGGATATGCAATCTATCCCCCACTATTCAGTGTGTCTTCTGTCTTGCTCACACCACTGTGTTGATGCACTTCAGATAAAAACCCAAGATCTTGTGCAATTGCACAGTTGAGTCAGTTTAAATGTGTAGAAGGGTTCCCGCTTTCTGAACCCACACATTCTTGTCAAATGCTCTCTCTGGCCAGGGATAGAAGCAATGAGGCACACCCCTCATCTCCTTTCATCTGCTTCACCTTAGCCTCTCAATGGCAAGGTTAAGAGCACACTTACCCCATTCCAGTTGGCCCTAGTGCCTAACCTTTGATGTTTGAGCCCCCTTGTTGGTGTGTTTATTTTATGCTGTATGTGTTTGTGATTGCTTTGTTTGCCTCTTTAGGCTTTAGTTTAGTCTTGCCCTTGTGCAATAGGTGTGCTTGACTTGCTTCCTGTGCAAGTCAAGTCTGTGTGGCTTAACCCTTGTGTGAGCCATACTTAGAGCTGTTTGGCCGAACTACGGCAACTCTGATTCTCATGTTCAGGTGAGATGCGTGGGCACGAGACGCGATGTCTTGCCGAGTTTGACTAACCACTAACACTAATCCTTTTCTCACACCCCTGTTGTGATTGAGATATCCCCTTTCTCTTGCCCTTGTTGCAATCGAGACTTTGCTTTTTCCTGTGTCTGTTCAGGATAGGTTGGCCCTTGTGCCATTTAGCTAGAAACCTTAACTTAGGGTTGACTTTTGCATGACAACATCTAGGCTCGAGTCGTAGTCTCCCTAGAGTTGTGTCTCCCTCTGTTATCTGGTTAGGCTAGAACCTTTGTCCCTGTGTAGGGGAACTACATCGCCCTGATCTTCACACCAGATGAAGTATGTAGGCAGGAGATTGAGCTGATCTCTCCGGGCGCCTTTTCTTTTCTTTTGTGTTTGTTTGACAGTTATGGGCTGAGTCTCCGACTCCCTACCTATCTGTTGTGTTGTTTTGGTTCGGATGTCAATGTAAGTCCAGTGATTGGCATTTGGGCTCCATGTTTGCCTCTTTGTGTGCGTTTAGGTTCGGATGCTGACATAAGTCCAGTGATTGGCAGTCGGGCTCCACGTTTGCCTGTGCTTTGTTTGTTTGTGTGCGTGTCAGCCGAGCTACGAATGCTCTGATTCTCCTTCGTCCAAAGGAGATACGTATGCATAGGATGCAACATCCTAGCGAGCATGTGTCGTTTCCCCTGTCCGAACTACTTCGACTCTGATGTCTATGCCTGATAGACTAAGTAGGCCCAGGATACGATATCCTGCCGATTTAGTTTCAGTCAGTCTCTTTCGCTTCTTTCAGCCAGTGTGTGTGTGCTTGAGCAGTGTTTAGCAACCAATTTTCTTTCCTTTTGTGCGTGGATCCCGTAGAGTACTACGGATGCGTAGGGTGCCTAACACCTTCCCTTCGCATAACCGACTCCCGAACCCATTCTCTTTGGTCGCGAGACCATGTTCTTTCCTAGGTTTACTTCGAGCGTTTCCTTTCCCTCTTTTGGGATAAATAACGCACGGTGGCGGCTTTGTTGTTTCTTTCTTTTCCCGCCGGTTTTTCGCGCGATGCGACCAGCTGGCGACTCTGCTGGGGAAATATAGAGAAGTTGACCTATGCTGGTCCATCTTCCCTGAGCGAGTCTCTCCTAGCGCTCTCTAGGATTAGGGTTTTGGTTGCTTTCTGCTTGTTGTATTTTATTGCATTCATTGTATATATGTACATTTATTGTTTGCATTGATTGTGTGCATTGATGTTTGCATTTCATATTCATTATTCATTGCTGGCTGGCTGTCTGTTTTCTCTGTGTGGGGGGGGAGTCAGTCGAGGTAAAAGGTCCAATACCCAGACCATGAGTGAAAATCTAGGATGATTAGGAATAGAGTGATTCGTGGGAAGCGGGTGGTATGGCGCCACTTAGCGGAACATTGATATCACGAGCAGTTCAGACCCTGGTGGGATACTGTCGTTACATACTTCGGGTGTGTATATGATAGTATTTCCGCGAAAGGTTATTTATGCTGCGTTTCTCTCAGCTTTACCCTGGCCTAGACTACACCCGTGAGTGGGGAAGGGTTATTCATTACAGGTACCGTTGGTGACTTTGGTTCTGATGGTGACTTTCTGTTCAGACAGTGTTCAGCTAACCCTAAGTTGGATTTATGTTCCGATTCCGATTGAAGCTTCGACCTAGTATCAGAGTTTGCACAACCAGCCAGCCGTGTCTGCATCATGTGCATCATAGCATATTTATTTTTCAAAAGAAACGCATTGAAAAAATTGAAAAAATATTGAAAAAAAAAAGAAAAAAAACTAATCTCTGCATGCATATCATTTCTCAGGTACATTCCCGAGCTTGTCAACTGATAGAGATGGCAACGGTTCCCGAGTTGAAGCGGAAGACCTGTTCCTACAGTTTCCACCGTGAGCCATTGACTCCGCTAGTAGAGTTGGGTAGCCTCGTGACAGACGATCGATTGAAGAGTTTCGTTGGGCTGTATGGAGACATCTTGACAGTGTTGAAGACGATAGTGGATCCAGTACCTCTGCAGACACTACTTCAGTTCTATGATCCAGAGCTCAGATGCTTCACATTCCAGGATTACCAGCTTGCACCTACTCTCGAAGAGTATTCCATCCTGTTGGGTATCCCTGTTCAGCATCAGATTCCCTTCTTGGACGTCCCCAAGGAGGTTGACTTCAGATTAATTGCCAGAGCTCTCCGGTTGAGTGTTGAGGAGGTTGGTAAAAATTGGAAGCCCTGTGGGGAAGTTGTTGGTCTGCCGTTGAAATTTCTGTTGAGGGTAGCCAGAGATGAAGCAGAGAAGGGGAATTGGGAAGTTTTTCACGCACAGCTAGCTGCCATGATCTATGGGATCATCCTGTTTCCTAGTATGCCGAACTTCATAGACCATGCTGCCATCAGTATCTTCATCAGAGGGAATCCAGTCCCCACTCTCTTAGCAGACACTTACTATGCCATCCACAGTAGGCATGGTAAGGGTGGAGCCATCAGGTGTTGCTTACCTCTCCTGTATAAATGGTTCATGTCTCTTCTGCCAGCCAGTGGACCATTTGTAGATACCCAGAGCACTCTGAAGTGGACTCAGAGGATCATGTCGCTCACTTCCTACGACATCAGGTGGCAGTCATACCGGATGGATGTTAAAGATGTTATCTTGAGTTGTGGTGAATTCTGGGGCGTACCACTCATAGGGACCAAGGGTTGCATCAACTACAACCCACTTCTCTCCCTTCGCCAGCTAGGGTTTGTCATGTGTAGAAGGCCGCTCGAAGCAGAGATAGCTGAGAGTTTTTGTTTTGAGAAGAAGGATGACCCTGCTAAGTTGGAGCAGATAGGGAAAGCCTGGAGAGATGTTGGAGTGAAGGATGGATCCGTTTTAGGGAAGAAGTTTGCCATTGCCATGCCCGATTACACCGATTGGGTAAAGAAGAGAGTGGAAACTTTGCTGCTTCCCTACGATAGGATGGAGCCGTTGCAGGAGCAACCACCCTTGGTACTTGCTGATAGTGTGCCTGCTGAGCACTATAAGCAAGCCTTGATGGAGAGTCGTCGTCTGAGGGAGAAGGAGCAAGACACTCAGATGGAATTGTACAAAGCTCAGGCCGACAAGCTACACTTGGCCCATCAACTCAGGGAAGTGCAAGGAGCGTATGCTAGTAGGGCAAGGGGTAAAAAGAGATCATATGATGAGATAGAGTCCATGTTGGATACAGAGCATAGGGAATGTCTGAGACTGCAGAGAGCAGAGGTCAGCTATCAGAAGAAAATCAGAGACTTGGAGAAGCAACTCAAGGACAAAGATAGTCAGTTGAAGAAGGAGATGGAGTTGAGACAGAAGTCAGAGGAGTATCTTGGAGGAGAAGTCTTGGAGCTGAGGAGACAGTTGAAAGAGAAGATCACTCCTTTACCAGATTGCTCAGAATGTTCACTGTTGATAGACCAGTGTCATTACCTGAAGACCCTCATTCCAGAAGACCGTTTGCCTTAGACTGTATCTTTGTTTGTATCTTTTTGTTGAATCACCCCCAGGCTTGTTGGATGGGATTCATTTGTGTGTAATCCATCTCTTTGGATCTTTTTGTTGAGAATCACCTCCAGACTTGTTGGATGGGATTCTTTTTCTTTGTACTCTGTTTTCGAATATTCAGTTGTATGACTATTTTACCCTTATTCATATATAAGGATGTCTGATTTTCCCTGTTGCTCTCTTTTTCCCTGTATCTGTTTGATCTGTTCTTGTAGGTTGCCATCTTTCCAGAATGGGTCAGGCTCCTTGAATGCCTGAGAAATGAGCATTTCATGTGCATCATGCATATCATTAGACATCATAATCATATCATTTGCATAACAGGTGTTCTTGTGCAGTCTTCTCACTGTGGGTTCCTGTGTTCAGGCAGGATAGCTGATTCAAGACAACACCGTTACTCAACGAGGCTCAACCACCAACGCAACATGGATCAGGTTCAAGCCGAGTTAGCTGAGATGAGGGCTAGCATGGCCCAGTTCATCCACATGATGCAAGGGGTCGCACAAGGCCAAGAAGAGCTCCGAGCAATGGTCCAGAGGCAAGAAGCTACATTGCCACCGCCCAACCAACCTCTGCAAGAAGGAAACCCAGTTCCTGAGGTCCCTGCCGCTGCCATTCCCGTCAACGACTATGCTGTAGGTGAAGAGTTGAGGGGTATCCGAGTCAACGGTCAACCGATTGCTCCGGATGTTGTTAGTCCCAGAGTCATCCATGCTCCGGTCCGTAACAGAATTCCAATTGTTGACAGACAAGAGGATTTGTTTACGATGCTCAGTGAAGACGACAACATGTTGGGTAGAAATGATGCGAGAGATCGCAAAGTTGAGGCCCTTGCTGAAAAAATCAGAGCAATGGAATGTCAAAACTCCCTCGGTTTTGACGTTACGAACATGGGATTGGTTGAAGGACTCAGAATCCCGCACAAATTCAAGGCGCCGTCATTTGATAAATACAACGGTACCTCCTGCCCTCGCACCCACGTGCAGGCGTATTACCGAAAGATATCCGCATACACTGATGATGAGAAAATGTGGATGTATTTCTTCCAGGATAGTCTATCTGGGGCATCCTTGGACTGGTATATGGAATTGAAGCGGGATTCAATTTGGTGCTGGAGAGACCTGGGTGAGGCGTTCCTCAGGCAGTATAAGCACAACATGGACATGGCTCCGACCAGAACTCAGTTGCAGAGCTTATGTCAGAAAAACAATGAAAGTTTCAAAGAGTACGCCCAGAGATGGCGCGAATTAGCTGCAAGAGTTCAACCCCCTATGCTGGAAAGGGAGTTGACTGACATGTTCATTAGCACTCTTCAGGGTGTTTACATGGACCGGATGGGAAGCTGCCCATTCGGAAGTTTTTCTGACGTCGTTATCTGCGGCGAAAGAACTGAGAGCCTGATCAAGGCTGGGAGGATCCATGATGCTGGTTCCTCATCTTCTTCAAAGAAACCCTTCTCTGGGGCACCTCGCCGTAGAGAAGGAGAAACCAATGCTGTACAGCACAGAGGGAGTGCATACAGAGCTAACAACAACAGGGACCAGTATCGTCCAATCGCCGCAGTGACCATTCCTGCGCCTCAACCGCGTCCACAACAACAAAGGGTTCAGCAACAACAACCGCAACGACCTCAACAACAGCAACAACAGCAGCAACGTCCTTTTCAGCAGAGACAGAGATTGAATCCTGATAGGAGATTTGACCCTCTGCCCATGTCGTACGCAGAGCTACTACCCGAACTACTCCGGTTAGGGTTGGTAGAGTTGCGTACGATGGCAACTCCTACTGTGCTGCCACCCGGTTATGACGCCAATGTAAGATGTGACTTTCACTCTGGGGCACCAGGCCACCATACTGAAAGATGCCGGGCTTTGCAGCACAAGGTCCAGGACTTGATTGATTCCAAGGCAATCAACTTCTCTCCGGTTCCGAATGTCGTGAACAATCCTATGCCACAACATGGGGGGCATAGGGTTAATAACGTTGAAGATGGGGAAGCTGAAGACCTGGTAGTGAATGTTGAAGATGTCCAGACTTCCTTACTGATTGTCAAGGGCCGATTGTTGAAGGGGGGTGTTGACCCGGGCTGTAATGAAGTTTGTTTGGGCTGTTCAGAGGCCATGAATGGTTGTGACCAGTTGAGGGCTGGAGTTCAGAGGTTAATAGATGAGGGCTGTCTACAGTTTAGCCGTGCTACCAGAGATAATGGGGCAGTGTCTACTGTCACCATTTTTTATAAGCCGGCTGAAGGAAGAGGACGTGGGGCTGTCAGTACACCCACCACCAGCAATACTCCGGTTACCATTCCTACCCCGGTAACCATCAGAGCACCTACTACTATTGTGGCGTCCGGCAGAGGACAAGTTGGAAATAGTAGAGCTGTTCCGTGGAGTTATGACAATGCCTATCGCCGAGATAGGAGGGCTGGTAACCAGACAAGGCCAGTTAACCCGGCACCGGTTACTATCAGTGCTCCTGTGAGGATCCCTGCTGTTGCTAGTCCGGTAGTGGACAATGTTGGAGGACAGGGAGGTTTCACGAGGAGTGGACGATTGTTTGCTCCTCAGCCTGTGAGAGATGCTGCTGCTGAGTCATCTGCAAGGGCTAAGGGCAAACAAACAATGGTTGACGAAGAACCGGCTCAGAAGGAGGCTGAGGGTTCTTTTCAGAAAGATGTCGAGGAGTTTATGAAGATCATTAAGAAGAGTGATTACAGGATTGTTGATCAACTCAACCAGACTCCGTCGAAGATCTCGATACTCTCTTTGCTGATGTGTTCTGAGGCACATCGGGACGCCTTGCTGAAAATGTTGAATATGGCATATGTCCCGCAAGAGATATCAGTCAACCAGCTAGAGGGTGTTCTAGCAAATGTGAGTACCAGGCACGGTGTAGGTTTCACTGACCTAGACTTGACACCTGAGGGCCGTAATCACAACAAAGCCTTGCACATCACTATGGAGTGCAAAGGTGCAGTATTATCACATGTGCTAGTGGACACCGGGTCGTCCCTGAATGTCCTTCCGAAGCAAATATTGAAGAAAATCGATGTTGAGGGAGTCGTGCTCACTCCCAGTGACCTGATCGTGCGTGCATTCGACGGATCCAAACGGTCTGTGTTTGGTGAAGTCACTTTGCCAGTGAAGATAGGTCCAGAAGTCTTCGACATCGTGTTTTACGTGATGGACATTCAGCCTGCTTATAGCTGTTTGTTGGGGCGTCCGTGGATTCACGCCGCTGGGGCAGTCTCGTCAACTCTCCACCAAAAGCTCAAATATGTCTGGAACGGTCAGATCGTGACCGTCTGCGGTGAAGAGGAGATTCTGGTGAGTCATCTCTCCTCATTCAAATATGTTGAGGTGGATGGCGAGATCCACGAAACCCTGTGCCAGGCATTCGAGACTGTGGCGTTGGAAGGGGTAGCTTGTGCAGAGCAGAGGAAGCCGGGCGCTTCGATATCGTCGTACAGGCAAGCAAAAGAAGTGGTTGACTCCGGAAGAGCAGAAGGCTGGGGCAAGATGGTAGACTTGCCGGTAAAGGAAGACAAATTCGACATTGGGTACGAGCCTCTCGCAGCAGAGCAGAGCGTACAAGCAGGTCCGAGCACCTTCACCAGCGCTGGGCTGATGAACCATGGAGACGTCTTTGCTACTGATGGTGAAGACAGGGATCATGATTTGGATGTCTGGGTCCGCCCTTGTGCACCAGGCGAATCTATCAACAATTGGACAGCTGAGGAAGTGGTCCAAGTTACTCTACTGACAGAGTAATTTTCTTTTGTTTCTACATTTTGCATGACAACCCTACGTTCTGCCCAAGGCGTAGTGGTTCATTGTAGGGCCACATCATGTTTTTACAATGTTTATAAATAAAGGACGTTTTGCAATCAAATTTTGAGATCTCTGTCTTTCTATTTTCTGTTTTTCACTTTTTTCAAAAAAAATAAAAATGGCAATGTTTTTGTTTTTTGTGACTTTATTGAAATCTTTTTCTAAAAACAAAACATTAAACATGCAGAGATGATCTTTTGGCATCCACTGTGAACGACTCTGTTATGGCTCAGTATGATTTCAACAATCCCATCTACCAAGCTGAAGAGGAGAGTGAGGAAGACTGTGAACTCCCTGCAGAATTGGTCAGACTACTGAAGCAAGAGGAAAGGGTCATCCAACCTCATCAGGAAGAGTTGGAGATTGTCAATCTGGGTACCGAGGACGCCAGAAGAGAGATCAAGATCGGTGCTGCTTTAGAAGACTCTGTCAAGAGGAGGTTAATTGAGATGCTGAAAGAATATGTGGAAATATTCGCCTGGTCATACCAAGATATGCCGGGTCTGGATACAGACATTGTGGTGCATCGGTTACCTCTCCGAGAAGAGTGTCCGTCGGTTAAGCAGAAGCTTCGCAGAACTAGTCCTGATATGGCTGTCAAGATCAAGGAAGAGGTTCAGAAGCAGTGGGATGCAGGTTTTCTGGCTGTAACAAGTTACCCGCCGTGGGTTGCCAACATTGTTCCTGTGCCAAAGAAGGATGGCAAAGTCAGAATGTGTGTCGACTACTGGGATTTGAATAGAGCGAGTCCGAAAGATGATTTCCCATTACCTCACATTGATGTATTGGTGGATAATACGGCTCAATCCTCGGTATTCTCTTTCATGGACGGTTTCTCGGGCTATAACCAGATCAAGATGGCGCCAGAGGACATGGAAAAGACGACATTCATTACACCTTGGGGCACGTTCTGCTACAAAGTGATGCCATTTGGGCTGAAGAATGCCGGTGCTACCTATCAGATGGCAATGACGACTCTCTTTCATGACATGATGCACAACGAAATCGAAGTGTACGTGGATGATATGATTGCGAAGTCGCAGACAGAGGAGGAGCACTTGGTTAATCTGCAGAAGTTGTTTGACAGACTGGTCAAGTTCAAGCTGAGGCTGAATCCGAACAAGTGTACGTTTGGGGTAAGATCCGGGAAGCTCTTAGGCTTCATTGTCAGTGAGAAAGGGATTGAAGTCGATCCAGCTAAAGTCAAAGCTATTCAAGAGATGCCTGAACCGAAAACGGAAAAGCAAGTCCGTGGGTTTTTAGGGAGGTTGAACTACATTGCAAGGTTCATATCTCATCTAACTACCACATGTGAACCAATTTTCAAACTGCTCAGAAAGAATCAGGCAATCAAATGGAATGATGACTGTCAGAAGGCATTTAACAAAATCAAGGAGTACTTACAGAAACCTCCAATCCTGATTCCTCCAGTTCCTGGGAGACCACTGATCATGTACCTTTCAGTCACCGAGACTTCAATGGGGTGTGTATTGGGGCAGCATGACGAGTCTGGTCGAAAAGAGCATGCTATATACTACCTAAGCAAAAAGTTTACCGACTGTGAAACAAGATATTCACTGCTCGAGAAAACTTGTTGTGCTTTGGCCTGGGCTGCTCGCCGACTAAGGCAGTATATGTTGAACCATACTACTCTGTTGATTTCTAGGATGGATCCAGTCAAATACATCTTTGAGAAGCCAGCTCTCACCGGACGTGTTGCCCGTTGGCAGATGATCTTAACGGAATACGATATTCAGTACACGTCACAGAAGGCCATCAAAGGTAGTATTCTGTCCGACTATCTTGCCGAACAACCAATTGAAGACTATCAGCCTATGATGTTTGAATTCCCCGATGAAGACATCATGTACCTGAAGACAAAAGACTGTGAGGAGCCACCTGTTGAGGAAGGACCGGATCCTGACGACAAGTGGACACTGATGTTTGATGGGGCTGTGAATATGAACGGCAATGGTGTTGGTGCAGTGCTAATCAATCCCAAAGGTGCTCATATACCTTTTTCTGCCAGATTGACATTCGACGTCACCAACAATGAAGCTGAGTACGAGGCTTGTATCATGGGGATAGAAGAAGCCATTGATCTGAGGATCAAAACACTTGACATTTTTGGAGATTCTGCTCTAGTGATCAATCAGGTCAATGGAGATTGGAATACGAATCAGCCACATTTGATTCCGTACAGAGATTACACCAGAAGAATACTGACGTTCTTCAAGAAGGTGAAGTTGTATCATGTCCCGCGAGACGAGAATCAGATGGCTGATGCTTTGGCTACTTTATCCTCTATGATAAAGGTTCATTGGTGGAATCAGGTGCCACATGTTGCTGTGAATCGACTCGAGAGGCCTGCATATGTGTTTGCAGCCGAGTCTGTTAATGCTATTGATGATAAGCCGTGGTATTATGACATCAAGAACTTCCTCAAGACTCAAGAGTATCCTGAGGGTGCGTCGAAGAATGATAGGAAGACCCTGAGAAGGCTTGCTGGAAGCTTTTATCTGAATCAGGATGATGTGCTATACAAGCGGAACTTTGACATGGTCTTGCTCAGATGCGTGGATAGACACGAAGCAGACATGTTAATGCAAGAAGTGCACGAGGGTTCGTTTGGTACCCACGCTGGTGGTCATGCAATGTCGAAGAAATTGCTGAGAGCCGGATATTATTGGATGACTATGGAATCCGATTGCTTCAAATATGCTCGGAAATGCCATAAGTGTCAAATCTATGCTGATAAGGTGCATGTACCACCAAGCCCGTTGAATGTCATGAACTCGCCTTGGCCGTTTGCCATGTGGGGCATTGACATGATTGGGAGGATAGAGCCAACTGCTTCTAATGGACATCGCTTCATTTTGGTTGCGATCGATTACTTCACCAAATGGGTGGAAGCAGCTTCCTACGCCAACGTCACCAAACAAGTGGTTGCTTGGTTCATCAAGAAAGAAATCATCTGTCGTTATGGAGTTCCCGAGAGAATCATCACTGACAATGGTTCGAATCTCAATAACAAAATGATGAAAGACTTATGCAGAGATTTCAAGATTGAACATCACAATTCTTCTCCTTACAGACCGAAGATGAATGGTGCTGTAGAGGCAGCAAACAAGAACATCAAGAGGATTGTGCAGAAAATGGTCGTTACGTACAAGGATTGGCATGAGATGTTGCCTTTCGCTTTGCATGGATACCGTACCTCTGTACGTACGTCGACCGGGGCAACCCCCTACTCCCTTGTGTATGGTATGGAAGCAGTCCTACCAGTTGAGGTGGAGATCCCTTCTCTGAGGGTATTGTTGGACGTCAAGCTGGACGAAGCCGAGTGGATTCGAACAAGGTTTAATGAGTTAAGCCTTATCGAAGAAAGACGGTTAGCAGCTGTGTGTCACGGGCAGTTATACCAGAGAAGGATGAAGCGAGCATTTGATCAGAAAGTGCGTCCTCGGACATTTCAAACTGGCGATCTAGTTTTGAAGAGGATCCTTCCTCCCGGTACAGATAACAGGGGCAAGTGGACCCCTAACTACGAAGGTCCGTATGTTGTGAAGAAGGTTTTCTCCGGTGGAGCCTTGATGCTTACAACTATGGATGGTGAAGACTTTCCTTCCCCTGTCAACTCAGATGTAGTCAAAAAATACTTCGCGTAAAATTGACCCGCTGGACAAAAAGAACAAAATAGTCCAGGCAAAAATGGGCATCCCGGCGAACCAAAAAAACAGAAAGGAAAGGTTCGGGCAAAAGTTAGGGATAAAAAATTAAAAAAAAACTGTACACCCGGTAAGTCGAAAACCCGCAAGGGCGGCTTAGGCAAAAATGGGTATCCCGGTGGATTGAAAACCCGAAAGGGCGATCCAGCCAAAAGAGGGATTAAAGCGAAGACTACAGTCTGAGTTATCTGTACTTCATCATGCTTCGTCAGCTACCATCTCGACAGATGTGATCGGTCCAGTCATTCTCCTCGGAAAGCACGGAAGTGGGAGGAAACTGATGATCTATGAGTTATAACAGAGTTGGGAAATAGTGGATGCCGTGTTCACATTGCCATTAGGATAGTTTATTTTCCTTTTGTGCGCAATTACCTCTTTCTAGGAATTGCTTCCCAATGTATTTGCCTCTTCAGGCACATTTTCAATCAATAAAAGTCGTTATTCAGATAAATTGCTCTTTTGTTTTTACTTTTACTGTTTTGTTTGCAAAAACGTCCGAATGTTTGATAAACATTGCATATAAAAACATGAAGGCTAAACAATGACGTGCAGAAAGATTAAAACATTTGAAAATCATTTTGAATGTTGAGTACACTTGAGCGTATCTTGTCCATGTACTCCCTGGGGCATCTGTTGTTCCAATTTGTAGGTCGTCACCTGTGAGTACTTTCCCCAGTAAGGTCGTCACCTGTGAGCATTCTCCAGCAGTGCTTTCCCCAGATGGAGCCATTCTCCTAGCTATGGATTGTTTAAGTCTTCCCCAGCGAAGCAATCATTTCTCCAGCAGAGTTCATCCCCACCAGTGGATTGGACAGGTTTTTATAGCAGGTCAACATCTGCATCCCCAGCTGAGTTATTTCACTTGTGAATTTTGTGGGTCGTCCCCGGCAGAGTAACAGATATTCCCCGAAGCAGAGTTCATCGTATCTGAGGATTGTATGGGCCTTATCCCCAGAGAGTTTCTTAGCTTATCATCCCCAGCGGAATGGTTATTTCCTCAGCAGAGCGGTTATTTCCCCAAGTGGAAGTTTTTGGGGATCCATTGGACTATCTCCAGCAGATTACCTTTATTTCTCCCTAGCAGAGTTGATTCATTTCTCCCCAACAGAGTTGCTTTCTTACTCCCCAGCGAGCTGCCTTATCTTCCCCTAGTGGAATGGTATTGTCAGCTCCCCAGCAGTCGTGTTGTTTCCCCCAGCGGATTTATCCTGAAGATTCCTCAGCACAGTCGTCCTGTGTATCTCTCCCCGCAGAATTCTCATCATATTGCATTGCATATAGTAATCATTGCATCCTCAAAACTGCGTAGCATTTCCATTCCATATGGAGCATTACGCCATAGAAAAATTCAAACATATGCATTCATGTGTTCGAGACCCCATCAGACCGTATTCCCCGGCAGAGGCGGATCATCTTTATTCAGCATCAGCACCAAGGCAGCTACAGTTGCTTCGACAGCATTCAGATTTGATTATCCCCACAGAGGTTTATTTCCTCACCCGATGGTGACAGAGGTTTATTTCCTCACCCGATGGTGACAGATAGTTTGTTTCTCCCCAGTGAGACCCCCTGCAAGTGATCAGTCTTGCCTTGATGTATCCCAGATATTGTTCTTTGTGATACCAGTAAGTGTCATGTCAACACCCGCGTGTGTCTTCTTTGTTTTGGTGTCGGTAAACACCATTGCTTCGGTGTCGGTAAACATCGAGTTCCACCCAGTCATCGGTAAATGTCTGGTCATTTTTTTGATGTCGGTAAACATCATCTTTCGATGTCGGTAAACATCGAGTCTCACCCAGTCATCGGTAAATGTCTGGTCATTTTTTTGGTGTCGGTAAACACCATTGTTTCGGTGTCGGTAAACATCGTGTCTCATCCCAGTCATCGGTAAATGTCTGGCTATTCTTTTTGATGTCGGTAAACATCATCTTTCGATGTCGGTAAGCATCGTGTCTCACCCCAGTCATCGGTAAATGTCTGGTCATTTCTTTGTTCTCTTGTTAATTAAATCAAAATCCCCAGAAGTCGTCGGTAAACGTCTTGTCTGGTATCACCACAAAGATTTTGTTCCTCCCCAAGCGGAGATGCCATCGGTAAATGGCCCAGTTTTCTTCGATATCGGTAAATATCGAGTTCCCAGTTGCAGCATGCCATCGGTAAATGGCCTTGATATCGGTAAATATCAAGTTTGCTTTGAAGCCACCATCGGTAAATGGTCTCGCTTCCTTTCAACATCATTTGTTTCCCAGCAACCATCGGTAAATGGTTTTGCTGAAGTTGATATCGGTAAATATCAAGTTTTAACCATCGGTAAATGGTTTTGTTTTTCAGAAGATTGTTTTCCCCCAGCCGCCATCGGTAAATGGCCGTGCTGAAGTTGATATCGGTAAATATCAAGGTTCCAGTTCTTTAACCATCGGTAAATGGTTTTGCTTTTCTGAAGCTGTCATGCAGTTGTCATCAGTAAATGACGTGGTTCCCTTTGTATCATATCCAGTCAGTGCAAATTTCTACGGTTCTTTTGTATTCAATCCCTGTTTACCCTGAAAGTCTGACAGCCGTTGCTATCATCCGTTCGGGTTCCCAGCTGATTGAATAGGGGCAGCTGTAGCACCTCAAATTTGCACCTATCATTGTACATACCATCTCATATTAGGTCATAGCATATCATGATACATTGCATAACATTTGCATTGTCCCCAGTTGCCTCAAGAGCAAGCAAACCAAGAATTAGGTCAAACTGATCAGGAGATCAGTCAACCAATCAAGCAAGGGTGTTTCTCAAGGAATAAAAGCCCTAGGGTTTGTCCGACAAGTTCACATGATTTGGGGGTCTATTTGAAGTGTTCAAATCAAGGGTTGAAGGCTCAGAGGTCAGCAGTCAATGCCTAGCCAGGCAAGAAAACCCTAAAAAGTCAACAATCAGTCAAAACAGTGGATGGTGACCATTCTTGTGGAATTTGGGCACCATGATCAATCATCAAGAGTTCATATGTCTTGGGACATCATTTGAAGTCAAGATTTCAAGGAATTAGGGTTTGGAATTCATCAGAAGTGCACAGTCAAGTCCAAACCCTAGAAAGTCAAAGTTGGTCAACTGTGGTTGATTCTTTGGATTTGATGGATGGAATTGGTTTGAGGGAGCTTATTCATGTCCTAATAGGCCTCATGTGTCATGGCAATCAACATCATGGAAGAATTTGAAGCAAATCAGAAGATTTCCCAAAATAGAAACTGGACCTGTAATTTTAACTGCCAAAAATAGAAACTTCTTGATCCTCAACTTGCATCATGATACAAGCTTCAAATGAATTTTTGCCCAACATGAAAGTTGAAGATCTTGTTCTCCCATTTCCAAAAAGTCCAAGAACTCTCAAATCCCATGCATGGTTGTCAAGATATGATCCAATCATTTTCACAAAATCTTGAACTTCAAAGGGGCATATCTCTCAAACCATAAGGCCAAATTTGGTGGGGTTTTTTCCTACAAACCACATTTTTCATCCTCTTTCCAAAAATATAAACTTCATGACCTAAAACCTTGCCAATCAAAATGGCATTTTTGGACCTATTCCTTTAAAAATCAAAGTTTGACTCAAAGTTGACTTTTTGATCTATGGACTTTTTGCACAATTAACCAATTGGGATCCACTTTATACCATATTTGTGACATGTTCCAAGCATCAAATCATGTTCATACCACTATTGTATCATCATTTAGGACCAAAGGCAAAATTGGCATATTTTGGCAAATGGAGTCATTAAGTAAAAACAAGTTGGTATTTCACTATGCAGACCAAAAACAGGTGGATTATAGGTCATCTGCAGCTGGTTTAAGGGCCCAAAATCGTGCCCAACACACACCTCCATTTCCACTTGCTCCACTTAGCAATTTTGGCAAATAGATTCATTAAGCAAAAATCGGTTTAGCTTTTGATTAAGTCTTGTTAAACAGCACATATAAGTGCATTTTTCTGCCATTTGCAACCCTAGCCACCACTTGAAAACCACAGAAAACTGCAGTTCATTTCTTCTTGCATTTTTGCACTTTGAAAAATTCTGAGCAAACCATAAAAGCACACGAGCAATCCTTGGTTCCTTCATTACTTGAACAACATTTAGAGGCTTTTTGAACCATCAATTGCTAACTGGAACTCTCATTCGAGTACTGCATCTTCAAGGCACCCTTCAATGGCAGAAATCATTTCAAGCTAGCTTGTGCATCCTGGATTGGAAATAGCTTCATCATCCATCAACATAAAGCACAAGAGCCACTTGTTTCGAGCTGTAGTATCAAATACACCACTGCACGTCAGTTTTCTTCAAAAACAAGTAGGTATTCGACCTCTTCCATTTGCCAAACTATGGGTTGTTTTAGATAGGTTTTTAGCTGCTTGTTCCATTGCAATTTGTTTCATGTGATATGGTGGTGACATGAGGGAGAAATCTGGAAAATAAGATTATTGGTCATTTGCATTTCTGGTCGAATCTCACTCTATAGTTTGTTATGCTGAAAACTATGCTTGGTTTTGTCATTACCATGTTTGAATGAAGCTTTTGGTTTAGTTGATTTTAATTTCTGGGTTCATAAAATTTTGAGATGCATGATGATGAATGTTTGCCTTGCTGTTCATACCAAACCATAATCCTGCCCAGAAATCTTCATGCTTATGTTGTTTTGTTGTTATGTCATGAAGAATATTTGTTTTACCATGCTGTTTGCTTGGTGTTTGCATGAAGATTGCATAAAGTTATCATTTGAGGCTTGGTCGAATTTTGTATGAATGTGTGTATGCTGCTGCTGTTAAACTTGCTCTGCCCATAAGAAAATTCCATGATTATGCTATGTTGTTGTTGGCTGATGATGCATGATATTGGGTGTTCATGATTCGTGCCTATTTGTGTGATGATGCTATGCTGTTGTGCTGGTCGAATTTTATGTTGGTGTTGTTGAATCCATGAACCATGTTGCCAAACCCTAGCTGCCCAGAAAATCTCGTTTGCTACTGGCTGTATTGGCTTGTTTTACTGTTACATTGGAAGCTAGCCAATAGGAACATTTCGCTTGGCCATTCAAAACGCTGCAGTTTAGATTAGTGAATGCCAATATTACACTAATGCCACGCTGACTCCAAAGTTGACCATCTAGCTCATGCTTTTGTTCATGTTTTGCCCAATTAATCACCCAACTTCACAAATTAATTTCTCTTTCAATTTTCATCCAAAAATCATGAAACTTTTTCCATCATTTTCACAAGAGTGTCTAGTATTTAATCATGATTTTTAATTAATTTTCCATTGGCTGGATTTTAATTGATAATTATTCTCTTGACATGTATGCATAAATGATACATCTTACCATTTCAATTGTGAAATATTCTTGTTGCATCCAATGAGCTTGAAATTTTTTGTGGAGAAACTAGACATGTTCCCCTTCATTTTGATATAAAGTTTGTGCATTTATCATTTGTGGATTGAGAGTTATGATTTTCTGAAGTTATGTGTTACATTTGGTGCTATACCATGATCATGTATTTTCCTAATTTTTGTTCACATGCTTCCTCTTATCCAAATCACTTGAAATTTAGCATGAATCATCTATCACATGTCTAGTTTGTGTATGAATTTTCGTGGAATTAATCTTGCTGTTTTCCATTTTATTGAGAATTTTCTTCCATACTTGGTCATTTGTTGACTTTTTGTGCTATGCCTTGCCAAATCTTTTGTGAAATCCTCATACCATATTGTATGTCCATGAAATTTCATATGTGATAACTAGACATCTCAAGCTTTGCATTGGTGTTAATCTCATTCATTTCTCTTCTATTTTCAATTTGATATGATTTTTTGAAGTTGACCTATGTTTATTGACTTCCATTGTGCATGTTTGAACTTGGTTTAACTTTATGATTTTATTTGAATGCCTTCCTCTCATCCAAATGCCATGAAATTTTACATGTATACCATGTTAGATGTTAGGATTGAGTGTGATTTATTTGATGATTTTTGAGATTGTTTGAGTTGACTTTTGATACAAGTCATTCTGTTGACTTTTGTATGCTTTCCTTTGCCTTACTTTGACTTCAAATGTTCATGAAATGATCATAATGCATGATTTGAATGTGGGCCCAATTGTGATTGCTTTCTAATTGGTTGACTTTGACTTTGAGTTGACTTTTCCTTGCTGCCTTGACTTTTTCTTTCATCCTTGACCCTAGGCTAGCCCTAGTGGTCCTTTGGACTTATGTTGAGTTCATCTGTTTCAGGTTGAGCATAGTGCTTCCAAGATCATACCAATATGATTGATTTTTGTTTGTCTATATTGTGCTAACCTTTTGTTTTGTAGGCTTGACCCATGTGCCTGAGTCTTATGCTTTGCTCAGTTGATCCCCTGTGTTGACTGTTTGCCATTTCTTTTTGATTTAAACTTTTGAACTGTTTGCTGATTGTTTTGACTTTTTCAGGTACTTTAGTTGCTTAAGTTCTCTGAACTTGCTTGCTTTGCTATTTAGCATTTGCTTTGAGG
Organism: Lathyrus oleraceus; assembly: GCF_024323335.1. Taxonomy (NCBI): domain Eukaryota; kingdom Viridiplantae; phylum Streptophyta; class Magnoliopsida; order Fabales; family Fabaceae; genus Lathyrus; species Lathyrus oleraceus. The sequence goes on from NC_066579.1 coordinate 127,151,665, forward strand.
TATAAATATTTCTTCTTCATGTAGTCTGGAGTCCCGGTTTGTTATTTTGGCCGGGCAAACTGTCTGAAGTCCTCCTTAAGAGGCAATGCCTGTGTATGTTTACTTTGTCCCTGTACAGAGTCAAAGACCTCCTAAGTGAAGAGGCAATTGGTGGAAGGTAGGGATATGCAATCTATCCCCCACTATTCAGTGTGTCTTCTGTCTTGCTCACACCACTGTGTTGATGCACTTCAGATAAAAACCCAAGATCTTGTGCAATTGCACAGTTGAGTCAGTTTAAATGTGTAGAAGGGTTCCCGCTTTCTGAACCCACACATTCTTGTCAAATGCTCTCTCTGGCCAGGGATAGAAGCAATGAGGCACACCCCTCATCTCCTTTCATCTGCTTCACCTTAGCCTCTCAATGGCAAGGTTAAGAGCACACTTACCCCATTCCAGTTGGCCCTAGTGCCTAACCTTTGATGTTTGAGCCCCCTTGTTGGTGTGTTTATTTTATGCTGTATGTGTTTGTGATTGCTTTGTTTGCCTCTTTAGGCTTTAGTTTAGTCTTGCCCTTGTGCAATAGGTGTGCTTGACTTGCTTCCTGTGCAAGTCAAGTCTGTGTGGCTTAACCCTTGTGTGAGCCATACTTAGAGCTGTTTGGCCGAACTACGGCAACTCTGATTCTCATGTTCAGGTGAGATGCGTGGGCACGAGACGCGATGTCTTGCCGAGTTTGACTAACCACTAACACTAATCCTTTTCTCACACCCCTGTTGTGATTGAGATATCCCCTTTCTCTTGCCCTTGTTGCAATCGAGACTTTGCTTTTTCCTGTGTCTGTTCAGGATAGGTTGGCCCTTGTGCCATTTAGCTAGAAACCTTAACTTAGGGTTGACTTTTGCATGACAACATCTAGGCTCGAGTCGTAGTCTCCCTAGAGTTGTGTCTCCCTCTGTTATCTGGTTAGGCTAGAACCTTTGTCCCTGTGTAGGGGAACTACATCGCCCTGATCTTCACACCAGATGAAGTATGTAGGCAGGAGATTGAGCTGATCTCTCCGGGCGCCTTTTCTTTTCTTTTGTGTTTGTTTGACAGTTATGGGCTGAGTCTCCGACTCCCTACCTATCTGTTGTGTTGTTTTGGTTCGGATGTCAATGTAAGTCCAGTGATTGGCATTTGGGCTCCATGTTTGCCTCTTTGTGTGCGTTTAGGTTCGGATGCTGACATAAGTCCAGTGATTGGCAGTCGGGCTCCACGTTTGCCTGTGCTTTGTTTGTTTGTGTGCGTGTCAGCCGAGCTACGAATGCTCTGATTCTCCTTCGTCCAAAGGAGATACGTATGCATAGGATGCAACATCCTAGCGAGCATGTGTCGTTTCCCCTGTCCGAACTACTTCGACTCTGATGTCTATGCCTGATAGACTAAGTAGGCCCAGGATACGATATCCTGCCGATTTAGTTTCAGTCAGTCTCTTTCGCTTCTTTCAGCCAGTGTGTGTGTGTTTGAGCAGTGTTTAGCAACCAATTTTCTTTCCTTTTGTGCGTGGATCCCGTAGAGTACTACGGATGCGTAGGGTGCCTAACACCTTCCCTTCGCATAACCGACTCCCGAACCCATTCTCTTTGGTCGCGAGACCATGTTCTTTCCTAGGTTTACTTCGAGCGTTTCCTTTCCCTCTTTTGGGATAAATAACGCACGGTGGCGGCTCTGTTGTTTCTTTCTTTTCCCGCCGGTTTTTCGCGCGATGCGACAGATCTCTCCACCTAACTATCAATATAGCAATCTTTAATGTTCAATATCAAAGAATAGTAATGAATAAATCTATCTCTACAACTTATTCACTACTTGAAAATCTGTTTTATGTCTAAACTCGAGTAATCTCTCTCGACAACTACTCAAATCTGGTTTTTAACTTAAAGCAAAAACAGTAATCAATACATCAACAATCTCTATCTCATATATAAATCAAAGTGAATACATAAACAGATGAGAATAGCTACTACCTCCAATCTTGACAAAAGGGAGTTTAGCTCCTCATCACCATTGTTACAAAGCAAAAGGTTTTTACAGAAAAACTCTGTTTTTCTCTCTTACAAAAACTCTACAGCACAATGTAAAAATTGATAATGAATAATGTTTTAATGCCCTAGGTTAATGTATTTTGTCTCTACCAAAAAAGATTGACATTTCCTTAATTGGACATTGTCATCAAAAGCAGAAAAGCAATTCCCAGGCAGACATCAAAATGGCAATTAACTTTTCCTGCACAACAGCACTTTTAAAAATGATGTAACGACAGAATGAGAATGTTGTGCTATGGCTGTTGTGCTATATATGGGAATGTTCTCAATCTCGTAGGTTTCATAACTTCTCTCTTATTATCCTACCAATCCTCAATCTCATGAACACTCACAGAATGAGAAGTTAATGAAATGAAGAACTTAAAAATGATGCTTTCAAAATGAAAAGTAGAAATTCACACAAAAAAAGGTCCCATTGGGCATGCCAATTTGTTTACTGGTGAATTTGGTAAACAAAATAAGTTTCCATTAATACTTAAAGGATCACACTCGAAAATATCATGGAATATATTTGTGTGAATTATGACTTTTGAACATGTTGATATCGAAATCGAAATGCAGAGTTTGAAAGATAATGATCTGAACTTGAGTGAAATCGAAATGTAAAAGCTTCGCAAATAAAGTGACTGAAGTCTAAATGTAAAGAATTTAAGGGTAAAAGTGACAGAAATTAATTTAAATGCAAGAATGATTTGAATGTAAAATTCTTGAAATTTATAAATATGGAACACATATGTACATATTTGCTCACTCGTTTCTCAAGGCACAAATACTTTGAGTTTGCAATATTTTTAGTACAATTGTGGACCCCTACAACATAAGAAAACATCTACTTCTATACTAGTCTAAAATAACTACCCACAATGGTCGACTAGACACATCGCGCCACGTTTCGACTCCATGCAACAGTTATCTTCGACAGACTTCCACGTGTCTCTGAATAACCACCCAATTCTATCCAAATTTTCCTCATTCAACTAATTCAAATAAACCAACTCAAATATTAGAAATTTCACTAAGTCCAGACTCCACAAAGACTCATTTATTCTTACTACAAGATTTTACTGACAAACTGCCAAACGACCTTTCGATGGGTCGAAATGTATCAACTCATCCTATGTTCTCGATTGACCATGTTTAACTCCAAACCTCGCCATGACTTGTTCTCGTGTCTTACGTACCATTAATGTCCATGTAGAAAATCCTATGTAACAAATTACCCCCTAAAATGCCATATTTTGATTTAGATCAGAAAGGAGAAAGGTGTCATTTTTTAGCATTTTTTGACACTGTTTCAACTTCACCACTGACGTCATATTCACCATTGCCACTTTATTGTGTGTTATCATTTTCCATAATATCTTTTCAGAATCTTATCATTACTCCTATTTTCCAGGAAAACATGAATGTGCACGTCTTCACTAACAGTTCCACTCACATCAATGTTGTTACTTCGTAATCCATGAAATCGCTCCATTATCTCCATGTGCATTTTATGTGCCCAATTCTGACCAGAAGTTGATACTATAAATAACCAGCTTCATTCTTCTTCTCATTTTATTTGCTCACACATCTCTTTGACCTTCTTGCACAGAAAAATCCTTCACTTTCTCTTGCAAAAAAAGCTACTAACTTCCACAATGGCAGCCAAAACTTTAACTTCAAAGTTTGACACTAGGAAGAATCCTTTGGCATTCATGATATTACCATAAGAAAACAATCAAGGTAGGGATTTTGTACCCGAACCACCATTGCTAAAGGAGAATATCTACAACTGGGTGAACCAAGTACTTATCCCTTTTTCTTTATCTGGAAAACTCATTGCATTCTTAGGGCCTTACCCAACCGCAAAGTCGCATTCTGGGAAAGTTAAGAACTTCTTTCCAGGTTACCCAGTTATAATGCCTTCAATGTTCAAACAATGTGCGCTCGATCTGTCTTTTATGGACAAACATGCACGTGTTTTTAGATCTACTCCTCCAACCCAGAATAAAGGTTACCTCGCTTGGCTCGACAAAGTTCATCCCTAAAGAAAGAAACAATGGAAAGAATTACATATCTATGAAATGATCAACATCTCTAGAACAGGTCCTAGATACAATCAACCATGTTGTTAGCGTCGATTTTTTTTCTAGGAAGGTTCGACCAACACCTTTTAATTCCCTTGTGGTGTGTTAACACCAACTTTATTCGATGTGGCATCCATCACATGACTAAACCCTCTAGGTGAATTTACTCAGACCTCAGAGACAACCAATGAATTCACTACCAAACGATTTAGTTTCAAGAATTTTATCATTGATAATCACAACAAGAAAACTGCAGAAGTCTCCGACCAGGAGCACATTTCCTTTTTAACCCTTTGGCTTTCCTACTATGTTTTGTGCTCTGGTTCCTTACAAGTAGATAAGAAATTTGTACCTTTAACTATTTAGCTTCATGAGGGTCGAAAGATTTCATTAAGTAAACTTGTATTGACCAACCTTTATCAGTCACTTGGTAAAGCTTCCTTCAAGCTGAAACATCTTCCTGAGACTAATAAATCATTCATGCTTTCTGGTCCCTTATGGCTTCTACAACTCTAGCTAAATGCCACATTTGAGCCAAAACGTCAAATAACTGAATCCCAAGCTTTGATAGAACAAACTGGATGCAGAGCCATCGAAGGAACTATGACACTCCCTCACGAATCACATTTATGAAATACATAAAACTGTTTGTTGAGTCGACCACCTTTGCTTCTACTATGGCTCCTTTTGTGGACCGATGTGTCGTCCCATCTTGGTTCAAAAATAGATTTCCTGGTGTATCACCCTCAACCTGCACACAAAAAACACATTTAAGAGGGTTCATTTTGAGTTCGTATTTCCTCATCCTTTTGAATGAGTGTCGCGGGTGGTTAAGATGACCATTTCCCGACGCAGATTTAATGATTATATCATCAATATATAATTGTATAAACGTCTCGATATAATCAGAAAAAATAGAATTCATCACCTTCCAGTAAGTTTCCCCAACATTCTTTAATCCAAATGGCATCACTACCCACTCATAGGTGCCTAAAGTTCATGGGCATCAAAATGTCATCTTTGGCTCATCTTCATCTGCAATAAAAATTTGGTTATAACCATAATAAACATAAATCACACTAAGATATTCAAAACTGTCTACTGAGTCAACCAACATCTCAATGACAAGCATTGGGTATCCGTCCTTTGAGGTTATAACATTCAGATCTCTGAAATTGATGCACACCCTCAACGTTCCATTTTCTTAATTATTGGAACGATATTCGCAATCCATTCGACATGCCTTGCCGTTCTTATGAACTTTATTTTTATGAGTCTTTTGTTCTCCTCCTTTATCTTGAACCTGACGTCTGATGTAAACCACCTAGGCATCTGCTTGACCGGATTTTTTCCCGACTTTGTTGGCAGTTTTAACTTCACCTATTCTCTGCTCAAACCTAGCATCTCATTATAATCCTAAGAAAATCAATATTTAAATTCATGAAGTACTGAATTAAGTCGGCCTTTTGATAGTTCCATTGACCAAATATTTTTTTTCAAGTGGACCCTAAGGCTGCATCTTTGTAGTAAACGCGACAAGATCCTTCTCAAAGCCCAAAGGCTCATCATCATATATGTAGTCGAGCCTCTAGTCTTTTCAACCATCATTTTATGGGCATGTTGCTTGCAGCTCCTCGACTGGTGTCGGTCCAATGCTTATCCTTTGACTTACTTCAAACACTTCTAACGCATTGGCTTCGACAACCATGTGTGGTATGTCAGCCTACAAGGCCTCTTTTAATATGTTCTCGACTACGTAAGCCGGGATTTATTTCAATGTATCAAATTCAGACATCGTCATCAAATTCATCGTCCCATCCAGTTGGCCATATTGTTCCATAAGTCCTCTCACCCATGATTTCTCTTTCTTGCATGAAGCCATGGGTTGGATGGAGTCTCAAAGAGTAAAATCTTCTAAAGGCATGTAAGCAAACCTTGCTGGTGTGCAAGGTTCACCTCTTCCATGTAGTACCTGTAAGGTAAAATATGCCTAGTCCTTATTTTAATGATGTCAAACCTCTCTAGTCACCCGCAATGTGTATTTGGATAATATCATCATAGCATAGAAAGCATTCATCCTTTAACATGTTCAAAATATAAGTTCAATGTGTCCAAGCATATAAGAGCATATCTTATATATGAATCATGCACTTAATTATGGTAAATATCCTAGGTTCATAGGAGATTGGTTTAAATTGGTCATAATACGTTGTAAAACTCATTTTTGGGAGTTTAAGCTCTGTGAGTCGACTCATGACTCGGAGCAAAACCTTCGGGTCTGAACAGGTCGAGTTACAGGTCGACTCAATCCTAGGAAACCTGAATGAGTCGACTCATCCACTCCTTACGTCGACTCATTTCCCATTTTCATTTGAACCATGTTGCCACGGTTCCAAACAGGTCGAGTCATAGGTCGACTCAACCCTGAAATAAACTTTGTTTGAGTTGACTCATCCCCTATTTGAGTCGACTCATCGCCTGTTTTACATAATTTTCTGTTGTGTAACTTTGCAAAATATTTTTGTTATGTTAGTTATTTGGTCCAAGCATCATATAAATATTCATATGTCTCTTCTTCATCAAATTAACAAGAAAAGTGAAAGATATACACCAATGTGCTCATCATCTTCATTCGCCATTGCATTTCTCAATAATCACACATAATAATCTTTGTTGAGCATTGTGCATTGCATTTGTGATAACGTTCAAATAAGATTGGATTATCTTAGTTTGGGTTGAGACTTTGTGTGGGTTTTTCTTGAATAAAACCCTTGAGGTTTTGTCCTCCAAGAATTGGGGGTTTTGCACTAACCTTTGCTTTGCAGATTCAGCCGAGTGAAAAGTTTGAAGAACGGAAGGTTCGGTCAAACAAGTAGCGATAAACGAAGGATTGTGAAGAAAGCTTAGAGTTGAAGCGACTTGCGTTCGAAATCAGCCGAGCTGAAGTGTTGGAGAACGTGGTGTTCTTACAATAAGGTAGCGGTAACTAGAGGTTTGTTCGAAGCGCTTGAAGAACTTGGTTCAACTCGAATCAATGGGAGAGAATGGAATAGAATATGCAACAACTCTAGGGGTTAATTGGTGGTGATCATTTGTTATCTTGTATTGACTTTGCAACGTGTTAATAAAAACATCTCAATTCTAGATTTAGAATTGAGGGCAGACGTACCCTAAGCGAGGACGATAGGGGAACTGCCTCACCAAATTCGATCTTGTTCTCTCTATCTCTTAACTCTTTAAATTATGCATTAATTATGTTTTGTGTGAAATTAATCGTAAAATCAATATCGCTTGATTGGTGTGCATAGTAATTGTTCGATAAATTGTTGCAATCACTTTGATTGCAACTGAGTAAAATTCTGCACATTCAATTTGAGTGAAATTGAAACTTGGTGTGGAGTGCACACCAAGTGTTCGATAAAATTAATCTCATACAAACTTGATACTATGTTAATTGATATCTTATTGTGTTAAGCATTATTAGAGGTAACGATATCAAGGATCATAGTGGTTAATCGATTGATTTAGATAGGGGTTGATAATCTCTATCTTAAGTAATTCCATTCGGTTTCACGCATATCCGATCTTTCTATTAACGGATCGTTTAGATAATTACAATCTAGGGTGCTTCTGCAACCGTTGAAAACACTTTTAAAAAGCGCTAAAGTTTAAAACTGTTCTATTCAACCCCCTTCTAGATCGGTACCATCGTCTAATAGTATCCTTGGTCTGCTTCGATATTCTCGACTATCCCATCATTTTTCCAGATTGCTATTCTTTGATGAAGTGAAGACGGTACTGCTCCCACTCCATGGATCCATTCTCGGCCTAAGAGTAAGTTGTAGGTAGCCTTTGATGCTATAATCATAAACATTGTGGGTCGAGTTATAGATCATGTTGTTATATCAACTTGGATAACCCTCATAGTTTGTATTATCTTCCCCTCATAATTTGAGAGCACCATGTTATAGAGCCTCAAGTCTGTGTCAAACTTTCCTATTTTTCCCAACAAGAAATCGGGCATTAAGTTAATAGTTTCCCCTCTATCTACTTTTGCACTTATAAACAGGGGTTTCAAATGAATTTTCATCCCCTCATGAGGCCTTTTGAAAAACATGTTTTGTTCTTCAATACACATGTTATCCATCATGAAATGACACACTAGTTTGTGCTAAGCCATCTCTTCTTCCTCATAATCTTCAGGTTCAACAACTTATGTTACACAATCGTACTCCCTAGGGAGTACATATACCATGTTGCACAACACGCCAAAATCATCTTCCGATCCATAGTAGAAATTGTCAGTCACTAACTTGTCCTTCTTCGATGGTAATTCTTCTTTCGCCTTTCCTTCGACTGACTTGTTTTAGGAGAAAACAATTATCTCCCCACTAGTTTCTTCACCTAGTCTTTCACTTAATTTTGGTATGTCTAATTATTACTTGATTATGCATCTTCCTTATATGTTTTTTTCTTTCTCTGAAATCTCCTCCATTGAATTCTTAACATTTGGTTTTTCCCTTTATAATTACTGGGACCATATGAACGCCTCTCAGACACCTAAAAATTCTCTCGATAAGTCATGGATGAACCTCGATCAATTTCGAAATTCCTCCACTTCTGATTCACGGACTGTTGTCCTTTTCCAAAAGGTTTCATCCATCTTCCCTGGGGAGCATTGGACGTTGGCATGTAAGTACCAGGCTTACCTTTTTGTTGGGCAGGGAATTGTTTCTTCTTCTGAGGGACCCCCTCTTGTCGAAATAAAATTGAGGCATATTTTTCCTCCAGTTCTCCTTCTTCTTTGCCTACTGGATGCTTTCGACCTTCTTTACAGCCTTTTTATCAAACACCGCACTACATTGAGGACACATCACCACTTCTAAATCTTTAGCTTTGCACTTGTGGAGAAATTCTAGCAACCTCTCCAACCTTAGGGTACACAACCCCAGTCTGATTCTCACTTTCGAACTCAACCATATCGAAATCCTTAGTAATTTCGACCATGTTGATTGTTATAGGCCCCACATAACTAGCATCCTTAACTTGTAGCGGATCAGAGTCAATCTTCATTGGATCTTTGTATTTAGAAAATTTCAACCTTCATTCGTTCAATGCATTCTGAACAAGATTCCTGAAAATAAAGCATTCTTAAGTCTTATGCCCTAGAGAATTATGATATTTACACAACTCTATTTACTTTCTTTGTTCTAATGGTGGTAATTTTGCGCCTGGTGGCACTAGAACTTGACCATCTACGAGCAATAAGTCAAAACTCTTATAGCATTTGGTCACGTCGAAGGTATAGGTTTTCTTAGGGAATTTATCATTTTTCTCAGGTTCAGAAGGATTCTTCCCATTTGCAGGTGTAAGCAACTTACACACATATAGGGGAGTTGGCTTTAACTCAGCGACATCAACCTTAATTTCTTCGAAATGGTTGTATTCGACATCTGATGTCAAGTCATTTTCTTCCATTTCGATGAAGGCCACATGTTCCTTCTTACCGTTGTTTACTCTTGCTTTCTCAGCCGTTTGACCTGTCAAACTCTATCGGTCAACTGAGTCATATCTCTCAGATATTGTGTATCTAATTTCTTCCTGATAGAGTAATTTAATCCCCCAACGGCCATTTCAACTAACTCGTGCTCAGGAACTTGAGTAAACCATCGTGTCTTTAATAATCAGAATCAATTTAAGTAATCGTCAATTGATTCATGAACTTTCATTTCACACTTGACAATTCTTTCAGACTAATCTTGGATTTCTCCATGTAAAACTGCTCATGGAAAAGCCTTTCCAATTGAGTCCAATCATTGATGGAATGGGCATGGAGGGTTGTAAACCAGATAGAGGCATTTTTTGTGAGAGAACTAGGAAGATATCTCATCCTTAAGTTCTCATTATTTGCTATGTCTCCCGCCTCGATCAAATATCGGGTAATATGCTCGACGGTAGACTCATTTGTATCACCAGCAAATTTGGTGAACTTAGGGACTTTCCATCCCCTTGACAATTCAATTTGTAACACATATTCTGATAGAGGGGATGTATAATTTAGCCTCTATAGGCATATATTCACACCATTTTGAGCCATTATTCGTTCGACAATGGTTGCAAGGTTATTTTCTCCCAACAAATTTCCTTGTCGAACTTGGTGAACAACTTGATCAGCGTCTTGGTTCAATTAACCATTATGACAGGTTGACGTTTGACTCCCCTAGGTACCTCTTGTTCGACTACCTGGGGCATATATTGTTGCCCCTGATTTACCGTGTTTTCCTCCAATGTTAACCCTTCATTTAGAACTTTCCTAATGACTTAGGATTGTACAATGGGTCGAACTTGCGCTGGTGAAGCACCAAAAACATCAACAATTCAATTCATTTGAGTTGTCAACTATTGGTAACTTTGATTCGTGTTTTGAATCAATGGGTTAAATATAGTACCCATTTGTTGGGTAAGAGTATTGACCATTTCATGGTTACTCCCATCCATCTGTTGTCGCATTACCATTACAGAATTTTACGTAAACATTGGCATTTCTTGGGAAGCAAATCACATTCCCATATGGGGTGGTATAGTTTGATTATGGTTACCTATGGCCAACCCAGACGCCAATATTGGCGAATACGCATTTGCAGCATTATCAGCGAACATTGAAGGATTAGTATGTAGGCTCGCCATCACTGATGTTGGCATTCCATAAGATTGTTCACGCCCCAATATAGGCATTATAAAACCTATCACAAAAGGCCTATATTATGTCGCCATAATTGGTCTAGGAGTCACTAGGTGACTAAAGGGTAAAATATTGTCCCTTCTTGCATGGTTAGTAGCATAACCGTTGTTGGCGGTATTTACATTGTTTACACATAATATTAAAAATACATTATAAAATCTGTTTCCCAATGAGAACTTTTATTTTCCATGCCCAAGTCCCATGAAAAATGCTAGAGATTTATTTCCTTATGATAATTTTTGTTTTCTGCACTTGCAATCCATCCTAGAGGTCTGTAGTAGAAACTCATGATCAAATGGAAGGTGGTGAATATCTCTTCCAACAGATGTTCATCAAAACTTTTCCAACAGATCTCTAGGGTAAAATGACGTTTGATAAATATCTCTTTGGGGAGGCTACATATAAGTTAATCTTAGGGTAAAATTTATTTAATGAGTGTTTTTATAATAAAATACGATTATTAAACACCTTAGTTTTATTATAAAACTGAGGTGAATAATTCCTTTTTTAAAATTACATTGTTTACACAGAATATTAAAATACATTATTTACAACAAATCTTCGGTGATATCCAAAATTTTTTGAAACAAGAATGATTTTTTGCACTTGCAATTTATCAACCGAGTACTCTTCAAAGGTTGAGCTCCCTTATTTAACGGAGGGTTATTCCAAAAATACAAAAACGACAACATCAACATCATTATGTGAGATAGATTGCAAGGACAGAAAAAAATGTTTTGTTCAAGATAAGAGAACATTGAAGATTTTTTCTGCCTTGCAATCCATCCCAAAGAATGATGCTTGCGAGTTTGGGGCGGCTTCATATTCGTAAGGATTAGAGTAAAATCTGTTTAACGAGTGCTTTTATAGTAAAATCTTATTATTTTATGCATCGATTAAATAGAAAACTAAAGAGTTAGAACATTTTGTTTACACTTATAAACAAATAAAATCATAAACTGTGATAGCTAGGAGTTGAAGCTTGTACTGAGTTGTTTTTTCACCTCGGTGTTTTGAAAATCCAATGGAATATATGGTTTTTTATTTTTTAAAATAATAAAAAATAGAGCACCTTGCCTTTATACCTCGGTTTTCTATTGTTCGGGGTGAAAGCTTCGTCATGAAAAACGTTATTTGTTGTAGTGCTATGGGTGACTGAAGGGGGAAAAACGTCCCTTCTTGCACGGTTAGTGGCGTAACCATTGTTGACGGTATGGCTATTGTGCTAGCAATCGAAGGGATTGGCTCAGTCGACGTCGTCGTGACCGTGCCTGCCCCAATAGTATTAGAGGGTTGTTCTCAATTGTTATTTATGAGAATAAAAATTCTTCTTACGTATTTCCTCGTAGGTTTCCTAATTTCTCTCTTAGTTATCATACCACTCCTCAATCTCATGCACACTCACAAAATGAGAAGTTAATGAAATGAAGAACTTAAAAATGATACTTTCAAATTGAAAACTAGAAATTCACAAAAAAAAAAAGGTTCCATTGGACGTGCCAATTTGTTTACCGGTGAATTTGCTAAACAAAACAAGTTTGTATTAATACTTAAAGGATTAAACTCAAAAATATCATGGAACATATTTGTGTGAATTATGACTTTTGAACATGTTGCTATTGAAATCGAAATGCAGTTTTTGAAATATAATGATCTGAACTTGAGTGAAATCTAAACGTAAAAGCTTTGCAAATAAAGTGACTAAAATCAAAACGTAAAGACTTTAAAGGTAAAAATGACAGAAAGTTACTTAAATGCAAGAATGACTTGAATGTAAAATGCTTGAAATTTATAAATGAGGAACGCATATGTACATATTTCCTCACTCGTTTCTCAACGCACAAATACTTTGAGTTCGCAGGATTTTTAGTACAAATTCTGAACCTTACAACATAAGCAAACATCTACTTATTTACTAGTTTAAAATAACTACCCACGACGGTCGACTAGGTACATCGTGCCACGTTTCGCCTCCATGCAGTTGTTATCTTCGACAGACTTCCACGTGTATATGAATAACCACCTGATTCTATCCAAATCTGCCTCATTCGACTAATCAAAATAACCAACTAAAATATTGGAAATTTCACTAAGTCCAGAATCCACAAAGACTCATTTATTCTTACTACAGGATTCGACTGATAAACTGCCAAACCACCTTTCAAAGGGTTGAAATGTATCAACTCATCTTATGGTCTCGACTGGCCATGTTTAACTCCAAACCTCACCATGACATGTCCTTATATCTTACTTACCATTAACGTCCATGTCGAAAATCTGAGGTAACAAGTGCATGCCAGAAGGAGCAAACTCATGGGGAGTTCTTGGAATAATTTGTATGTAGCCAAACAGGCGCATCACTCGCTCGGGAAGATAGAGATACATAAGAGATACCTCACTTCCCATCCATCTAGAGTATAAGGAAATGACGTCAAACTGATGTGCCTGGATGTGACCCTCGTATGGGAAAAAGAAAATGTTAACTGGTACCATACGGTCAAGAGAGATTCTGAATGGCTCAAATGCACCATTCCCCATGTACGAAACAATAGCGGTTGCATGAGGCCAGTTATGTGTAGTTATGCGCAACTTCAAACCTGATGATGTGAGGGAAGTGGGAGATGATCAATCTCTAAAAATGGTTCAGATACAATATTAATAATAAGTGTAACAAATTAATTATAAAAATATTAGTAACAAGAAATTATCGTAAATAGCGTGCAACACCCCATCATCTGCTTTGTCTTTCCAAGACAAGCCCCGCCCAGCTTCGAGTACAGGTATACCAAACAGGCGGCCCCCAGTTATAATCATGAATAGCACTCAGGTCTGTGAAGTACTTAAGGTAGACCACGTCGATATATGTTGCACTTTTGTCCACAAACATGGACGTGTCAACCAACAACAAGAGGTAACACATGAATGTGCAATGTCGGTGGTACTCAACATGCACATCATCACCTTCGACATCCAAGGCCCAAGACAGGTATTTTTTATAAAGGTTTTCCAAAAATCTAAGCCGTGTATGAGCACGTCTAGTGCGAGTTGCCTCCTCTTCCGCCTTACCAAAGTCATTCCCTAACAGGATAACCATCAGATCGACCCCTTCCTTTCACCCGATCCTCCCATTGTTCAGTAATATCCCCCTGATGGGAAGATGCAGGAGGCATGAGACGTCATCCAAATTCATGGTCATCTCGCCTATAGGTAGGTGGAAATATGACGTCTCTGAGTGCCACCTCTCTACAAAAACTGTCTACATGTCGTGTTTTATGGTCATGTATGTAGAAGAACATACAGCGGCAAGACCAGAATAACGGATAACATCAACGAACCAAGAAGTAGTGGGTTGTGGAAACTCCAATATCTTCCTTCTGTGGTTAATCATTTTCAAACAATCGCTCTCCTGTAAAAAGAAAACATAAGCATCAGTATGGATTTAATTAGTTGACAACATATGTATTGCAAAAGAAAAGTAATATACCTCTCCATGTCATACATGCTTACAAGTATGCTCTGCATTATTATAAAGTAAGAAGGTTTCAAATATCCAGCAATATGGATTTAATTAGTTGACAACATATGTATTGCAAAAGAAAAGTAATATACATTTCCATGTCATACATGCTTACCAGTATGTTCTGCATAATTATAAAGTAAGAAGGTGTCAAATGCCCCTTCTGGATAACTCTCTAATGGGTCATCCAAATCAGATTCCTCATGAGCTTCAGGGACTTCAGACTCAACAGGGGTCTCAGGAACCTCAGGTTCTGCTGCATCATATGCATGAGATGCTTGAGAGAGTCGGCTATGAGAGCCAGACGATCGGAGCTGCGAAGTAGATGCAGCATCAAATGAGTTATCAGCAAGTGGTCCTCGTTGCGGCTCTCTCACGTTATACCGATGCATTTTGGGATACACACCCGAGCCTAATACACATAACATGTCCGGAGAAATTCATAAAATCCACCAAATCACCCAATTTTTTTACTGAGTACAATTCGGAGATGCATCTTTAAACAAACCTTGTATGGTCTCATATGGCAGTAATCCAATTTATGCCCTAATAGTTCCAAAAAATCTCATTGCATATTGTTCTAACCTACCAATTTCATTTACACTACTACCTAAAGTGCCTAAAACAGCTAATGTATCCTAAAAAACTAACTACAATTCAAAACATAGAAAGAAAATAAAATTTGAAAAACTTACCAAATGAAATTGATTGATGAGAAGGATAAGCATGGATGTTATGAGATGCTAGAAAGAAGGAGAATGGCTACATTAATGCTTCAATGCAAAGAAGAGATGCTTCAATGTTTGGGAGAGGCAGAGCTCAAATGAGTTATTTTAGAGAAATTTTTAGAAAATGAAGAAGGAGGAATGAGGGAAGGTCTGACACAAGATATGAAACAAAAGTGTCAAGAGATGCATCTCTGGACCACCCACACATTTTTGAATAAATGGTGTTTACAGAGATGCATCTTTTGACACACTCTTTACACATACAGAGATGCATCTTTGGACCACCCACACATTTTTTGAATAAATGGTGTTTAGGAAGATGCATCTTCGGATGCACTTTTTACACATACGGGATGCGTCTATGGATTAAATTTTAACAGTAAAAGGGATTTAGTTTGAGAAATGGAAAAAATAGATGCGTCCGAAAATGCATCTTTAAACATTAGGGATATTATGAATTCTCACGGTGATGTGGGAGTTATTGAGATATTAGATATAATTCAAGTTGAGTTGTGTGGCCCAATCCCAAAATTAATTAGGGTTTAGGATTTGTTACTTGGTTTGTTATTTTACTTAGTAGTCAAGTCATTTAGGTGTATATAAATAGACATTTTGTAATTCAGTTTTATAATTCATTCAATTCAATAATGCAATCTTTATTTCCTTATTCTCTCTTTCTCTCCTCACTAAAAGTGCCTTAAGCACTAACAAATTGGTATCAGAGCTCCAGTTAGATTCTTGATTGTGTTTTCAAAAATCACACGTCAGAGATCGTGTTTCCGGGATCGTGGGTTGTTGTTGATCAATCGCTGCAAAGATGAATGGTAATGGAAATTTACCAAATTCCTTCCAACTCTTGACGACAAGAATTGACTTCGATGGAGAAAACAAATGCAATCTCTATTTGACTTTCATGAAACCCTAGAAGTGGTTACTAATGGTGTTATTGCATTTTGTGAAGATGTCACTGAAACACAGAGAGCCGTCACAAGGATGTCAAGAAGAAGGATTGCAACGTGGTGTTTTACATCCAATCGGCGGTTGATGCGACTAATTTTGACAGAATCGCTCATGCTGAATCAACGAATGAGGCATGGGATATTTTTGTCAAGTACTATGAAGAAGGCGAGAAAGTCAAGGTTGTCAAGTTGCAAACTTTGCGACGATAATATGAATTGTTGTCGATGGGAAAACACGAAAAGATTGCAAGTTATGTATCGAATGTGCAGAAACTCTGGTACTGCATATCGACAACAAGTCAGCCATAAATCTTGCGAAGAATCTAATTTTACATGGAAGAAGTAAGCACATAGAAGCTAGATTTCACTTCTTAAGAGAGAAGGTGAATCAAGGTGAACTTAAAGTAAGGCATTGCTCAAGTGAAGCACAATTGACCGACATTTTCACCAAAGGATTGAAGACCAACAGATTCCTAACGTTGAGAGAGGAATTAAGAATAGTTCACATCGACAATGATTAATGTGTTTCAACAACTTGGATTATAAGAGGGTATGTTGAGATACTAAATATAATCCAAGTTGAGGTGTGTGGCCCAAGCCCAAATTTAATTAGGGTTTAGGGTTTGATACTTAGTTTGTTATTTTATTTAGTAGTCAAGTCACTTAGATGTATATAAATAGACAATTTATAATTCAATTTTATAATTCATTCAATTCAATAATACAATCCTTATTCCCTTATTCTCTCTTTTTCTCCTCACAATAAGTGCCTCAAACAGTATCACAAACACTCATAAGAATAAAAAGAGCATTCCCAAAACTGAGCACCCTTAAAGGTAAAAAGAGCATTTCCCAAAAATTATAGGGATGTGTGTGTCCAGATGAAGGGGAGTCACTTAAAATTCTCTATTTTTGCATGTTGCAGCTTAGACAATGACCCAAAAGAGAATGGATCTACAATCTTTGCAGTTTGTTACATCTACAATATTGACCCAAGAGAATATTAATTCTACTTCTCCAATTGAATTTAGAGGGAATCGAAACATGTTAGTAAAGTTAACAATTATGTTAGTTTTCAAAATCGAAACATGTTAGTAACGGTTATGTGTTATTGATAAATGACAAGAAAATGAAAGAAATTTAAAACAGTTTTCCATTGCTGATAATAGTTAACAAAATATATGATTCAAGTTAAGTAAGAAAAGTTTCAAACACAAAATCCCTTTTTTCAACTCTACAGACAGAGTTTCTAGGAACAATTCAAGCCAAAATCTACCCTATCAGTCACTTCAACCAAAGCTTATTCTCCTACAAATTATTTACACAAAACAAACCAAAAATCAACATAAAAAAAAGCTCATCCAAATTAATAAGCAGAATGTTATTTCTCTTGAAGAGAAATAACAGTTTCAAATGCACCAACCAATGCTTTAACCTTACTCTTCCTAGCTTCCACAAGTTTGCTTGCAGTTTCCTCAATCACATTGTTAAACAATCCTTGTGCATCTTTCTTGTCCCCAAAATCTTGGTGTCTCAGAACAACTTTCTCTTTAACATTTGCTTTCTCTGCCAATGTTTTCGCTCTCCGGAATTTAAGCTTTCTCGGAGTATTTTTCTCGCTTTGATTATCGACCACTTTCCCTCTTCTGAACTTTAATTTCGTCATTTCGCAATCCTTGTCTTCTATTTCCTTAACCTTTCTCGGCTTGCCTATCTTCTCGGCCATTGAAGTCTCGTTGTTTACAATGCATTGAATTTCAGAGTTTCCCGATAGAGAGTCCAGCTCGTATTCACTAGTTGTGTATTCAGATTCCTCATGGTTTTCTTCGGATAAGGATTGAGTAACTGAGGTTGATGAAGACTCGGGCGTTGACAACTGAGGGAGGTATGATTCATCATCGTAGCTTGCATTTTGATTAGATTGCAAAGTTTTGTTTTCAGTTTCCATCTCGATGACGTACAGAGTCTTTTCCTTTACCTCATCGATTTTGCTTTCCTCGAGTTCGACCTTTTCCAAAGTCTTCTGATTTCTTAGATTCTCGTGCTCCTCAAGTTCGAGTTTTTTCGCAGCCTTCTGATTCTTTAGAGGAGACACAATTTTCAGGTTCTTACGACTTGTAGTAATCCTTTTACAAGAGGTTCTAGGAGATGACAAAGCTTTTATCGGCACTATCACTTTTCTTGGAGATGCTTTGAAGGAAGCTACTTTCTTTTCCATCTTGATTTCTTTAGTTCTTTTGTCGCCAGAGCCTTCTAAGGAATTCATAGAGGATGATACTTTGTTCCTTGCGACACGAATTGAACTCAAAGATGTCGAAGGCTTTGCCAACAACTTCATTTTTGAACCATTGGAAGAAGGTAACTGTGTTGAAGTTCCTTCCGTTTTGGAAGTAGATTTTGATGAAGTTTTGACTTTGGAGGTTGATTTTGAAGGCTTTTCAACTTTTTTGAGAATTGATTTTGGCACATCTTCCACTGAATCAGCGGTTGATTTTGATGACGTTTTGACTTCAGAAGTTGGTTTTGTGTTGAGAGTTGATTTTGAATGTGTTTCCACCTTAACAGGAGTTGATTTTGAAGGAGTTTTCACCGTCTTCGGGGTTGATTTTGACATTGTTTCAACCTTACTAGACGCTGATTTTGATTGCGATTGCATCTCCTTATCAGTTGATGATGAAATTTCTTGACTTGTTGATGGAGAAATATGTGACTTCGATACGAGTGACGGTTTGACCTCAACAGATGATGTTTTCTTCCGGTTTTTGGCATCTAAAGCATACAAAGTTCGAGCCTCGGAATCGACCGCTTCTTTAGGTACGACCGTTGACATCTTTGTTGGCTTAGATTCAGCCGATTCTTTGAGTACAACTGTTGACATCTTTGTTAGCTTGGAATCAACCGATAGCCTGGGCTTAGCAACTATAGCACCAATGCTCGCTTGTGAACTCTGGTAAAGTTTTTTTCTTGTGGCTCTGTTAGGTATCGAACGTCTTTCCTTCGGATCAAACGAATGGTTCCCCCCATATTTACAAATATCATGACACGAACCGGTGGAAGCTCTGAGATAACGGGGAACAACTTTTTCATTGCTTTTTCCGGAGCCAGCCTTTCGCATAGAGTACCTTCTTTTTTCAACCACCGGCGACGTAGTCACGTCCGGGGAAACCGATAATTCAGCACTTTCACTGGCCATCAGATGAAAAAACTGAAATGCACAGACAAGCAGAACACGATTAGGGACAACAATCCTAAAACTCGACAAGAAATCTGATTCTAAATACTTCAAATAATTAAAAATCGAAAAAAAAATCGAAAGAAAAAAAATATATAATATTTTGATTTGAAACTGAAAATGGAATGCAACAAAAAATACCTAATCTGATTCTTCTCTATTCAATTCACATTCTGTTATTATTTAAAAAATAGCATACATGGAAAAAAAATTAATGCAACAAGGACTAATCATAATTTAAGCAAGATTAATTACAACTAAGCATACTTCAATAAACAAAGATTATAATCATCTAATGTCATGAAATTATCTGACATAATTATGAAATTGTAAGGTTAACCTTTAACTGAACATGATGTAAAAAAGGCACTTATCATTATCAATCACATTAATCATGAAATCAATGATCTAAATTAATCAATGAAGATTCAGAAATTGAAACCATAAGATCAATCCAAATTCATCCACAAAAACAAAAATCACCTTACATTGATCATTATCACAAAATTCATATCAAAACCTAATGGCCAAGAATACAATATTTTTGTAACAATATCACAATTTTCAATTAAGAAAACAAAAAATCAGAAATAAACCCCATTCCCCAAATATATAAAAATCAAAACTTTGGAAACATCAAAACGAAACTGATCAAATACAACAGAAAAATGAATCAAGGGAGATTCTGAAAATCCATCAAAATCAATTAAAAATCAAATTTTTCCAAAAACCCAATTGCATTTAGGGAAAAACAAGAACAACCCAGATCATGGATTTTGTTGGGAATGATGAAAAAAGTATATAATATCATACCTTGTTTTCAGAAAAAAGAAAAAGGATGATTCTTGAGAAGAAAGAAAATGGTGTGAGAGAAAGAGTATGAGAAGAAAGTGAAAATTGTTATGGGTTAAGGGACCACTAGAAAAGAACGTGGAAGCAAGTATTGTTTAAGAAACTTTCTTCACTGCGTTTTGTTTGTTGCAGAATCTAGAGAGAGAGAGAGAGAGAGAGAGAGAGAGAGAGAGTTGAATTTTTAGGTTTTTAATATTTATTTGATTTGATGAAAATAAGAAACCTAATTAAGGGCTTTAGGAATGAATGGTCGGTTTGGTTGGTGAGAAAGTGTGTGTGAGTGAGTCAAAATGTTAAAATAATTTCCTAAATATTTTTTTGAAAAAATAAATAAATGTTTAATTTTGAATTTAGTTTTTTTCCTTATAAGTGATTTTGTTATATTTAAAATGAGTATCACAATCTTTGAGTTAGACTCAATCATATTGGTGAAAAAGTTTTTGGTCAAAAGTTTTAAATATTATTACTTTTTTTTAGAGTTTTTGACTTTGAAAATATTTGATTAAATACAAAGAAAAATTTGTCATAAGATATGTCTAAATGTTTTTTGATTTTCTTGTTTAGTTATGTGAATATAATTTTTCTAAAAAAAAGATCAAATTCTTTATTTACTTTAATTTTTAAAATATGATCAAATATATATAAAGAAAAAAAAAGAAGGGTTAAAAAAAAGGGGGGAATAGGTTAAAACTCTTACAAATCTAGCATATTCTTAACAAAATATGCTCTCAAATACAAGGAACCTGAATCAAATCAGACGATATCAATAACGGTTAGATCTAAGTTAGCAATGAAATATAAGCAAGTATCCCCTTCTTTGTAAATATGAGAGAGAAAAAAAACATTATAGTAGTGAGATTGACACAATTGGTCCATTTGTTATGAATTTGTCAAGACAATTTATAGGGAGGCTTGAAACCTGAACCACCGTAACAGAGTCAGATTCCAACCAAAAATTAAGCCAACCCTTCTCATAGGCAAACTCAATGGCTGACATAGCTCCCGAAAATTCGACAATGAGAGCGTTTGAAACATCTAAAAATTGAGAAAAAAACTCTAAGAAAACAACCTTTGTGATCTCTAAAAATACCTCCATAGGCAGAAGTCCCCAAATTGCTTAAAGACGCTTCATCACAATTAGCTTTAATCCATCTCCAAGCGGGCACCTTCCAAATAACATAACTACTTTTGGCGCTTTAGGCGGCCGAATAGTGATCTTAAAACTTTTCAAGACAATAAAATCTTGAATGTCGAAAGGAGAAGCCAACTTGGTGTTATTACCCGAGACTGAAGCAACCGCAAGAATAAAGTTAATAGAGACGACTAAAGGAATGACTTTGTCCTTGAATCTGATGTTGTTTCGAGCCTGCCAAACTGCGTTGAAAATATGAATGCTAATCACATGCACCACCATTGCACATTGAGCAGACCTGGAGGAATGAAAACAGTCTCAAACATTTGTCCAATTCGGAATTCTGCGATGACGGTTCAAAATAGAAGAAAATTAATCTCAAATCTTCGAAATATAGTTGCAATCAAAGAAAATGTGTTGAGAAGATTCTTCTTTCAAGAAACACAAACTACAAACATAAGGGAAACAAAAACTTTGTTGTTTTAAGGTCTCATCGGTAAGGATTTTCTTCAAAATGAGTCTCCAAACCATAATTGGTTTTGAAGACGGTAAATAGCTAGACCAAATAAACGAACGCCAATTAATTTCAGAATTTTCCACACGCTTGAAATCATAAGCTTGCTTAAGAGATAGATCACTAGAAGATCATAAGGAATGTGACACCTTCGAATGCGGTCTTTGACAGAATCTGGGATTGGAGGGTTAACTGCGGCAAAATTCCAATTCTGATTTAAAATCAGCTTACTGGGGTTATCATAAATAATGGAGTCTCCCATAACTTATCTCAAAGGGGGGCTACACCATATGTCGGACCATAAATTGATTGAGTTTCCATTACCAAGCATCCCAGAAGAAATGTCTTTGATAGTAGAATATTCAAGTTTCATGCTAGTCTAAATTGAGAAGAAAATGTGATGATTGATAACTTTGGACTTTCGAAAAACACGACTCCTGAGCAGAACATTCCAAGACTCATATGAATTAACAAGATCCTAACAAAGCTTTAAATTTGAGGCCTCATTCAAGCTAACTAAGGAGCGAAGACCCAAACTGCCTTCCGAGTAGGGTTTGCAAATGTTCTTCCAAGCAATAGTAACCAATTTTTTATTCATAATTTGACCACTCCATATGAAATTGCGGGGAAACATGCACTAAACCCCTAAAAATATCCAAATATCATAATTAAATCGACATAGAATATATGAGCTTACTCTACAAAATAGATTTTGGATCCTATCCGCAAGAGCAACAAAGAACTTTTTCATGAAGCAAACTTACTAAAGAATTTGCCAGGAATAAGTTAGATTAGATAGTGTGAAAATAAAATAAAATAAAAATAAAAGGAAATAGAAGTAATTTATGATTGTCGATTGTGAATTTTTTCACATTGTAGAATAATATTGAATCAAAATTATTTTGAGCGATACTTAAAAAAATATATATAATATGAAATGTATCTATTTGTTGATATATTTTAAAAAGATATCATTAGGCATATGTGGCAATCAGAATATTTCTTACTCTATTGGTTCTTAAATATATAATTTTTTTCAAGGTTTATTTTTAATAATATTTTTTAAAAATTTCAATTGTATTAATTATATTGTTCTTAACAGACACTAATTTGTTAATTTATAACTTTTTACTACTCTAATATAAGTAGTAGTTGATTTTCTTTCCTAAAAAATAAATTTGTATAAATAATATTTATCAAAAAATTTAATATTATTATTATTATTATTTTAATTTTTATAATTATTTGTTTGAATAGTATATTTAGAGATTGATGTAGTGCTATCTATAAAATCTATGTAAAAATAATTATATTTAATCTAAATTTAATTATAGATATGTATTTTTTTGAATTAAATATATTTGTGATCTTTTTAAATATCTTAAATTTTGTTTTTAATCTCTCAAGATATTTACTTTAAAGAATGGTCTACTTAAATTTTTTTATTCCACATTTTTTATTTTTTATACAATTTAACAATAATTTTTATAATTTAATAATTAAATTAGCAACAATTTTAACAATGATTTATTACTTAATAACTGAATTAAAAATAATTTCAGCTACAGTTTTAATTTAGAGACCAAAAATATTGATGAAATTTTTTAAACGAATCATTTTAAAAAAAGTATTTAGGAGGATCAAATATATATATATAATATATATATATATATATATATATATATATATATATATATATATATATATATATATTTATATATGATATTATATATTATATAATATATATAGATATATCTATATATATTATATATATAATATATATATATATAATATATATATTATATATATATATATATATATATATATATTATATATATATATATATATATATATATATATATATATATAATATAATATATATATATATATATATAATATATATATATATGAAATATTGATATAACATGACACATTACTAAAATTGAATAGTACATGTTTCATGTTTATTTTACACTATTAGTTATATTTTTATTAGTTGATAGTTACTACAATATATTACTATTCAATTAAAAACATTCTATATACATATATAAGATAACTTAAATTTAGCCATATAATTAAATAAATAGTTGACGATTTTATTAAGTGGGCTATATTTACTTGATCAAAAGAAGAAGAAAAGGTAGGCCAAAATGTATAAAATTTAATAAAATGAAATTAATAAATATTTAATTTATAGACTGTCTGAAACTATATTTTAAGATGTCATTTTGTTATATTTATTTCGAAATATATTTTTAATTATTTATATGGTTGGGTGGTGTATAATTTTTTTAAGATGTTAAATTTAAATTGAAATTTTTTTCACTCATTTTTGGGTGAGGTTGTTACATAAAACGTTGTGTAGAGAATAAGCAAAAATAAAAGGTAGAATGGAACTAATAATGAGTCATGCAATTTATTGTCAAAGTGAGGATTAAAAGGTGCATTCATTAATGAAAATGAAAAAATTTGTTATTTGAATTGGGTTTTAAGAAAAAGATTTATATTGTATTTTAGTTTTTTTGTTTAAACGTAAGTTTAAAGGATTAGTAATTAATCTCTTTAAAAAAATTAAATAAAAATTTGATATAACTATTTTTTCACACATTTTTTTAATACATTTCATTATTTTTTTATGAATTTTTTTAGACGAGCAAATCCAACAATACATTCTAAATACATATATCTAACTTTTGTTAATAAATAATCAGTTCTACTTACAAGAAATAAGAACGCTTTGCAATATATTTTTTAATTTGAGTTTACGTTTTAATCAAAATAATAAAATAAATAACATGAGAATCAAACATATATATATATATATACGATAGATATATATATATATATATATATATATATATATATATATATATATATATATATATATATATATATATATATATATATATATCTATATATATATATATATATATATATATATATATATATATATATTAAAGATACATTGTCAGTATGAACTATTTTTACATCATTATTCAATAGAATTATAACGTTCTGCCGTGTCATATCAGTATTTTAAAATTAAACGTATGACTTTGTGGGATACACGTCACTCATTGTTGACGGTGTAAAAATATTTTACTGTATATATTTTTTTTCATATATATTTAGAATTAAAAAATAAAGAATAACAATCACCCTAAGAAACATAAAAAGAAAAATAAAGAAAAGAAAAGAAAAAATGTACCAATTCTCTTAAACTTTATTTCGTTAGTTTCTATTAATCTGATTTACCGATTTTTGTGTCCTTTTTCAAAATAAAAGCTCCTATTTATACTGGTAAAATCGATATAGACAAATAAAATTTCAATTTATTTTATTTTATTTTTTACTACAACTTTCTTTAATTAAAAACTCTAAATAAATATTCAAATATGATAACAAATCAAATCAAAGCAAATTAATAAAGAGTCAATCAAATTTAATTAAAAAAATCTTCCCAGAAAAGTATTTAAAAATAACTCATACTAAAATAGATATCTCAAACTTTAATTAATTATTTTCATTTTATTTGAGATCAACCAAAATCAAATCAAATAATCAAATGATTTTGTGATTCCATTTGACCTATTAGTGAAATAGTTATCTCAAACTTTAATTTTTTTTCCTTTTCTAATTATGATATTTTATTATTTTGTTAATAATAAAAAGTATTTCGTAATGGAATCAAAATTGTGTTTGATTGATGATAATGAACTTCAAATGCAATGATGTTAATCTGTGGATCGTGGGAGGTGAACTAACAATGTTAATCCTTCAACTTTCAAATTAGTTACATAGTCCAAGAGAAAGGAAGTGCAATCATGAGTTCATAAAAGTGTACCTTTTTTTAATATGAAAATTAATATATTAAAAAGAAGATTGATCCATAAAAAGGTGGGGGACTATACTAAAACCCACTCAAAAATAGCAAAAATTATAAAAAGGAAAACATAACATATTTTTTACATAATCATTTCTAATGCCAATAGGTATAGAGTTAAAAAGAATGGAGACGGTAGATTTGCGACCTAAGTTAGCAAATAGATCAGCATAATTATTTTCTTCTTTGTGTGAAATGATGAAAGACATGTTCATTATAATCTTGAGACAAGAACCAACTGTTTCTAATTTGCCATGGAACCAAATAAAAATTAGAAGCAAAGAAGGCTCTAACCATTGTTATCGAATCTGATTCCACCCAAAGATACTACCTGCCTCTATCTTTGGCAACTTCAATGCCACGAAGAACACCGCAAAATTCAGGTAACAAAGAATTCCTCCACGAAAGCGGTTCAACAAACAATAAGATGAAGAGCCTAAGATGCAATCTAAAAATCCCCCCACAACCTGCTGATCCTGGATTAGATGAGAAAGCTCCACCAACATTTTTCTTTACCCAATTTAGAAGAGGATGGTTCCAATAAATTCTTTGATAGTTGGTGCCCTAGAAAGATGAATGGGAACTTTGAGAGTTTTGAGAATAGAAACGTCAAATTAGCAGTGTTTGTATGTTCAGGTTGATTTAGGAGATGACATATGAACCCGAGCAATTATCTTATTACATATGGACTGGAACTGCTGAATTTGACCATTAAACCTTGTAGAGTTTCTTGTGCTCCAAATTGCATTGATAAAAAAAATACAAGAAGCCTGAATTACCAAAGAGACCTGAGGAGAGCTCGTCTTAGAACTCGTTTCCCAAAATGCAGTTGGAGATTTATGAATGTCAATACCCATATTTTAGCAGTAATAGAACAAGTGAAAAAAGATGGTTAGTGGTTTCTTGGTTTTTCTTACAAATAGTGCACATGTAAACCATGTTTGGGCTTTTGCACTAGAGTTGATCATCAATAAGGAGTTTATAATTGAGCAACCTCTAAAGTAGCATAGAATGAGAATGAGGAATACAAGAGTTTCAAATAAAAGTCACCCACGGAGTGGCTGGATGATCATGGTGCTTGAACTGATATGCTCTGTTTAAGGACAACTTCTCGTTGCTAGCATATTTCCATGACAAAATATTCACACAGTCATCAGAAGGAGAAATGTCTTTGGTTTTTTTCTCTAAAAAGGGAAATAAATCAAACCAAGTTGTTAGGAAGGACCAACTGTTACCCACCAAGAAATCCAATACTTTGATGTTTAAATTGAGATTCAAGTGATTTTGGTTCTAGACATCTAGCTCATTCACCAGAGGATCATCGCACCAAGCATCTTTCCAGAATTTAATCCCAGCACCATCACCCAAAGTCCAACAAGAATAATCCATAATAATGGTGTATTCAGGTTTAATCCTATTCCAAATAGATGAGGCAATATGATGATTAAGTTTTCCACTAGGCCTAAGCACCCAATCTTCATAAGAGTCAATCAACTCCCAACATAATTTAAGATTTGAAGCAACATTGAGATGAATTAATGATCTTATGCATACACCTCCCATAACTTTAAGTTGACACGCCCTTTTTCCAAGAAACAATGATCATTTCCTTTGATTCGAATTGCCACTCCCTATGAAGTTTTTGCAGGCTTTCTTAATCTACTTTAAAAGAAAATTAGGCCACGAGTACGCACCAATTGAATGATTGATCATGGAATGAATAGCTGACTGAACCAATAGAGCTCTTCAACAATGGATAATAGAGAACCTTTCCATGCTACCAGCTTAGAGATCATCTTGTCCGCAAAATGTTGTAAATAATTTTCTTTTAAAATTTTGGCCAAAAGCCCTTGCATATTGATCAAAAAAGGAAGAGATGGCTCTAATACTAGATTTACTACCTTGAGTCTCACGTGTAATTATTAAATATGTTGGATAATTTTGATTAGACTTTGGATGGTTGAGCTAGATGTTTGGATTTCACCTGTATTGAGCCTTTGGCCGACGAAGAACAGTTTCCCCCAAGGTTGGCCGAGTGTTTTATCATTCAAGAAGTCTTTAAAAGGTCGAGGTCGACATATCGTCACCAAACTGACTGCAAGAGGAAGTGGGAAATCTAGCCATTGATTTTTAACTTTACATTTTCTTTTTGATCTAACCAGTTGTTTGCTTCCCTTATATAAGAGTTTTTTTAGCTCTTTAGGTGAATCTTTTTTTTTCCATTCCTGACAGTCATCTTCCTCTTCTTGTGAGAGTGATTTTATGTTCTTCTTTAAAAGTCTCCATCTTTCCTTCTTTGGAATGGATCTTTCCATTCAACTATTAGTGTTTACCCCATTCACCTTTTTCCACTGTCTCCATGTACCATTCTTACCCTGAACTTATTTTCTTCATACCCAATTTTTATTTTTAGCTATGGCTCATATGAACGATGATCCTGTAACCCTATCTAGTGATTCTGTGAATGACAGTTATTCGCTTCCCATATAGCAGAGACTTTTGCAAATTCAAATTTTAGTCCTCCAAACACTAGTCATTCTGTTCCAGCTATTATAAATGTATATGATAGTTTTAAGTTTAAGATATTCTTTCTTGAGGTTCTCCTTATATGGAAACTTTGGTGAATCTTCCTTTAATGTTTTCCTATCTAACGATGATGTTAGAAGTGATCTCGCAGTTAGTTATGTGTCTGCTTCCTTTGCAACCATTGGGGATTCAACTTTCCCTGCTTTTACTTCACCAGAGGCGGAAGTTTTTTCCTTTACCAGGGAAAATGCTTGAAATTTCATCACAACTTACCATTCCATCCTTGTTCAAGATCCAAGTTATGTCGAGATTAAGTTCCAACTTTCGCATGGGACCCAACGTAATGGATTTGATTTTCAAGTCACTATCTGAAAACAAGACTCGCTACTTCAATTCTTCGTTTGGAAGGAATACTCACTGTTTCTCTCCTTGTTCGTTGTTTGGTTGGAAGTTAGCCATAAAATTATTTTTCCTTATATAAGGGAGATCGAGAGTTCAACCTACTAAAATCTCTTAAGATTTATTGGATACTCTCAAGAAAAAACCCTTGGGGAGAGGATTAGGTCTTCTTTTTTTACCGAACCTCTATAATTTTTGGTGTCATCTCTATATCCCTTAACTATTTATTTTTCGCATTTTATTTCCACTGCTTATTTATAACACTTTTAAAATGTTTTTAAACTCTAAAAATGATCCCAAAACTTTTTCAAACTCAAGTTTTTCTTAACCCCCCCCCCCCTTGTGTGTGGAATCATATGTTCAACAATATGCCTCCCTCAATAGAAGGTTGAGGAACTTGTCAAATGCACAAAGTTTTCCCCGTCTCATTCCTACCTCAATTTGTGGGATGGAAATCTACCTTCTTATTCGCTTCGAGTCGCGTTTGGATCAGTCGAGCTCCTACTGTAGATGTTAATTCTTAGTTTCCTTGGTTACATCAATCAGAATTGGTGGTTGGATCGGGAGGTTTGAGGGAAGAGGTCACTAACGCAAGGTATGGGGACAAATTTCTTCTTCCTATTATGACTCCAACGCAATCTGGATTTGAAAAAAAATGAGATTTGCTTATGGAATTTTGAGGGAATCATAAGTAGTTTCTCATAGACGGCCCTATTATTCTGTGGTGGAACCAAAATTATGTTTGATTGATTATGATGGGATCTAAATGCGGTGATGTTGATCTCTGATACGGTGGTGCATGAGTGGACTTACAAGGTTAACACTCTAGCGCCTATGTCAATTACAAAGTCCAAGATGAGTGAAATGAAATAATGAGATCTGAACAATGTACTTTGAATTTCACGTGTAATGAATATATACGTTGGATAATTTTGATTGGACTTTGTATGAATGGGTTGGATATTTTGATTTCGCCCGTATTGGATCTTTGGCCGGCTTAGAAAAAAGTAACGTTAACTTTATCTAAGAGTTATGAACATGACCCACACATTATTTTTATAAAGATATTAAATTTATTTTTAAAATATACACGAATATAAACAAACATTTGTCTCATAAAATTAGGCGTAGACGATTATCCCTCTTTACTTGAATTTTATTGTAGAGTAGAAGATAAGTAAATAAGAAGGATTTGTTTTTTTTTCAAAAAAATGATAACTTTTCTAGAATAAAATGGTGTGAGTTATTTTCCCGTCTTTAGGTTAAAGATCATTTTTTGGCTGTTGGAGTGAGTCATTTTTTGACTTTTTGTTGATTGTTTTCTCTCTTAGGTACAAGTCATTGTACGACATTAGTTGCATATCACTTTCTTAGCTCAGAGAGAGATTTGTTTTCCTGACTTCACTTGTGGTTCCTTTTCTCGACTTAATTACAAGTCGTTTTTTTGATTTTATAAGAAAAATAAAAGTTGCAGGTCATTGATCCAGATTTTGAAGAAAAAAAATAAAAGTTGTAAGTTAAAAGGTTTAGAGCAGTCATCTCGATTTTTAAGTAAAAGGTATGGATAAGTCATCTCAATATTAAATTGAAAATAAAGTTATGTGTCAATCTCCTTGACTTCAAATAGAAAATAAAGGTGTGGGCTTCTAAAGGTGGCCTCACAAGTGTACCAAATCATTACAAGTAATATTGTGGTGAATACCATTATATATCGAACACGAAGACTACAATTAAAATTGAATCTAACTTTTTACTCATTGAATAAAAATGTTTTAGTTAGTTTATTTGAGTGTGAACGAGAAAAATAAAGTTGTAAGGTTAAGACCAAATGCATCTCACCGTCCTTTATGTTTTGCCTCAATAACATTTTGGTCTTTTTTTTTTATAGTTTTTTTAGTTTCAAAAATAAATACTCCATTACAAAAATATTGACATGTAATTTTTCAGTTCTACTTGGTTGTTTGGACATTGTCAATGCGTCTTTCTTGACATGTATGTATGTAGATGAGTCATCATCTTCTTCCTCATAATTTTTTTCCCAAAACCTATAATATTCATAAATCACAAGTATTTGGAACCGAATCTGATTTGTGAATTGCGGAGGCTTCTTGAAACTTTTTTGAGGAAACATGGGAGCGATATTTCTCCAAATGTTACTCTCACGTGGGATTAAAAATGGCAAAGACCAAAATTTAACTCCTTAATGATTGACATGAGTTGTTCAAAATTATTCTATCGGTGTTGGATACTTATTGTTATTTAGATATAATGAAAACCTTCTTTTAATTTTAATGTTTTTTGTTTGAATACTCTTAAGATTAATTATCAATCAATTGCATAAAGCAATAACAAATTGTCTCCTTTTGCAATCCATCTTAATTTTTTTTTGAAGAAATGGAAGATGAAGATTCCATTGAAATCCTTAATTTGTCACCTAGAGATCTACTTATATCCCCTTCCAAAACAAAATCGTTTCTAGAACAAATGATAAATCCACGCCAGACAAATCTTGTTCGCCTCTAGTAGTACAAAATTTGTTTAATGGATCTAACCTTAAAGGTATTAAATTGGTATAATCCATATTTCATCATTGGTTAATACTCAATTTTTTTAGTTATCTTATAACTAGGCATGGAAATGGGGCGGGTCGATGATGTTTTTTACCTCTCTCATACCTAAACTCAAATCCACAAACAATCCTCATTCCTCATCTTGATCCCCATTAGGAATGAAGAATTAAAACTCAAACTAATTAGAAATAGGTTTGGATTTAGTTAGAGTATTCTCACTCCGCCACCATTCATGTAGTGAAATTAATTTTTATTTTCCAACATCAAATTACATTACAAATAACAAGATAAAACAATCTCAAAGAATTTCATACATAAAATTAAGTAATAAATTATAAAAATATCAAAGCATTGGATATATATTTAATATTTTAAATTATAAAAACTAAATAATAAAGTAAATAATGAAATAAATTTGAGACATGTTCGGGGTGGATACTAATATCTCCATTATCTGACCTATCCCATCTTAAATTTCGTAATCGGGAAAAACTCAAATTTGAATTCAAACTTAGTCAAAACACCTTTTTTTGTAATAGAGTCTTACCTCAATCATTTATTCCACCGAAGCAAAATCTATTCATTGAATGCCTTTTTTTAATTTCTAAATAAACTTTCCCCCTGGTCAAAACTAATGGATCGATATGGTGAAAGGTGAATGAGGGACACACTTCAAATCTCAACACCAACAATTTTGTGTTTTTTTCATTACAAAAAGGAATGTATTTCCTTATTTTTATTTTCAAATTAAGATTAAACAATTTTTCACCACGGTTGAAAGTAGCACCCGTAGTGAAATGTCTTTCCGTAACACACTAAAAATGTATCCTTGAGAGACATTTCACCATGATTGTTACTTTCAACTGTGGTAACAAGCCTTCCCTTTATTTTTTATATTAAAACAAGTTACATATATAAATAGAACTATTTTCACTTCGGAGTAGAATATCATCCTAACTCCATAAGTGAAACTTTATCATCTCACGCCTTATCCTGATCTCCATAAGCATACACACACCACTTCTTCACAAACTTTCATCATACATTCTCCAACTCATATGAATCAAGAAAAAATGGTACGAAACTTGTAAGAAGAAAATACGAAACTCATTTCTTTGACTTCTTCTTCATATTTCCGGTACGTGAAACATCTCCACCATTCATATTGTGAGTTATGTTATTGTTATTGTTCAAACTATTTGTGATGAGTCATCATGAGAGAGAAGCATACATATTAGGTCAAACACTCACCTAAAGATCAAAGACTCAAAGAGAGACAACATATATTCACCCAAAACCTTAAGGTGATAGATGTATGGGTCCTCTCACTTATAAAGTGCTCAACCTCCAATTTTCTAAGCAATGTGAAACTTAGAACTCACATTTGTTTCTCCACACAAGTTATTTATTTCTCAATAATATTCCCTTCAAGTGTGAGTTCATCCACTATACTTCTCCTCAAGTGGAAGCTCTTTCATCCACATGCTTGTATCGCCGTTGAAAGACGCCCTTATCTCGTCATGTGCACTTCAACGGGACACGCCGCCTGACCACCATGCCAAGAAGATTTTCGACACAAGGAGTCGGTCCCTTACTCGAACTAGGCTCTAATATCACTGATGGGTCATCATGAGGGAGAAGCATACATGTTGGGTCAAACACTCACTTAAAGGTCAAAGACTCACCAAAATAAGTGAGAAAGACACCACATATTCATCCAAAACCTTAAGGTGATAGGTTTATGGGTACTCTAACTTATAAAGTGCTCAAACTCCACTCTTCTAAGCAATGTAGAACTTAGAACTCATATTTATTTCTCCACACAGCTCACACTTATTTCTCAACAATTTATCCTTTAGAATTATTTATTTTTCTTATTGTTGAGACAATAAACCCTATAGATTTTATGTTATTGTTTTTGTTGAGTTATGTTGTTATTTTTGTTGAGGTAATAAAATGTTTAGTGTTATTGTTGTTGTTAAGATGAGATTAAAGGTTTTTTATTATTGTTTTTGCTGAGTTATATTGTTGATACATGTAAAAGGTTTGTGTGTACTGTTGTTGTTTTATATTAAATTAAGGTTTTATTTATTTTGTTTTTATTGAGTTATGTTGTTGTTGTTGTTGTTTTGTTGTTGTTTTATACAAGTAAAAGGTTTGTGTTATTGTTGTTATTTTTGTTGAGCTATATTGTTGTTTTTGTTTAGATAAATAATTTTTTTGTGTTATTGTTATGGTTTTTGTTAGTTATGTTATTATTTTTGTTGAATTATGTTGTTGTTTTTGTTGATACAAGTAAAAGATTTTTATTGTTGTTGTTGTTGTTTTATAGTTATGTTGTTATTGTTATTGTTATTGTTTTTGTTGAGTTATGTTGTAGTTATTATTGATATAAGTAAAATATTTTGTGTTATTGTTATTGTTTTTGTTGAGTTATATCGTTGTTTTTGTTGAGAAGACTAAAATACTATACATTTTATATTTGATACATGGAGAATACTAAAATCATTTCTAGAAAAATTGTGCAAAAAAACATTTTCTACCACTTTAACATGTTTTAAATATTTTGTGCTTAACATAATGAAATTTATTTTAATCTATACTAATTTATTTATTTTATATATAAATTTGGTTATATTATAAACACCTATCACTCTGGTTATTATTACAACCGTGATTAAAAGTACATCTTATAAATTCCAAAATATTATCGTTAGAATTCAAACTCAAAATCAAACACTTTTCACCTCGGTCAATATTCTAACCGTGATAAAAATAGTACACTTTCTATTACACCATTTATTACCACGAATGTTCAACCCTGTGATTGATACTATTTGTAATTGTGTGTGTTGTGGCCGATTAAAAAATTATAGGAATATTAAAATTCAATAATAATAAAATTAATGATGATTAACATTTTTCAGACTATTAATACTTACTTTTTTTTTACAAATGACACAAATAATACTCTTTTTTTGAAAAAAATAATATACTTCTTTATTTTGAACATACTAAAATTTCTAAAAACAAAATATATATATTATATCGTTTTTAATTAAATTAGTAATCTATAAAAATATATGTTGGAATATAAATAATATAATTTAGTAATTATACCATATTTGATAGTTTAAGACATTACCCTTATTTACCTTTTAAGGATGTTTGATATTGGCACATGTAATATAGTTGTTGATTTATAACTATAATATGTATTTTATAAAGGGATAAAACACAAAAACATTAAACATATGAAAAACTTAGACTAGTTAACAAAGTTCATGCGGGGGCAAAATCAATATCTACATCCTTTTATATATATATAGATATATATATATATATATTATATATATATATATATATATATAATATATATATATATTATATATATATATATATATATATATATATATATATATATATATATATATATATATTATATATTATAGATATATATAATATATATATATATATATATATATATATATATATATAATATCTATATATATATATATATATATAATATATTATTATATATATATATATATATATATATTCATATGAGATATAAGGTTATTTCTTAAGAATAAAAACGTATCCCTAACAAATAATGTGTTTAAATACTCATAATGCAACAGAACATAATAATTACATAAATTTTACAGAAGACCAATGAATTTTAATGATGAAGATACTCCCTTTTGGCTCAAAAACAACTCTACTAATACTCCTATCTAATTCAAATTCAGAACCTCCAACTATTATCAAGAATTTAGCATAAATACTAGGTTTGTTATTGTGTAATCATGCCACAATATGATGCAATCATATAGCGTTTCACCAATTATCATATGTGGCATATCGAAAATATTCAAAGATTATGTTCCCGTATGATCTGACTGTTTGTGTGATATTTACAAAGGCTTACTCTATTGTATTCATCATGGAGCACACCATAATCCATGTGATCAAGTGTAGATTGATTGAGAACTTCATTTATTCTTCTTTTCTTTAAGTCTTATGTGTCATTATATTTGTACTTCTTATCATATTACTTTCACCGTGTAAAATATTATAAAATTGTATGACTAGGTTAGTTTTGATTTGAATTGAACATTTCCATAATATATTGACACATGTTATAACTTTCTCTGATTTAAGCAAGGTAATTCATAAAAATGTTAAAATACTAAGGAAAATCCAAGGAAATGTAGCATGATAGGGTGTAATTCCAATCCTAAACTTGAATTGGTACTTGTCGTTAAATAAAAAAATTGTAAGATAATAATATATAGTAAAATAACACATTTACCTAACCAATGATAATTTCAAGTCTAATGATGAACGATAAGGGGAAATGCCTTAATGTAACAATGATGAATTGTCTGATATAAAGATCTTTGATATTTTAAAAAAAATAATGAGTACATAGGATCTCCAAATAATATTTTTAGCTTATTTCTCTTCAAACTCACATGCGTACTTAGTTTTCCCTTTCATTATTTGTATTGAAACCTAGAAGGCCATGGAAGAAGGAATGATTAGGGATGTCAACGGGGCAGAGAATGTGCGGAGGATGTTTTCCTACTCCTCGCCACATCTTCCAATCTTTTCCTCATCCCAATCCCCATTCTCCACCACGGGGAATATTATTCTCCATCCCCATTCCCACAGATCCCCACGGAGAATCAGAGATTCGCGGAGATCGAGTCTTACATTTTTTTTACAAAAACTATGACACTAGTATTACGTTGTTTTTTCTTTTTTAAAAAGATATATTTTGCTTTTTTAAATATATATCTTGTATCAATAACAAAAAGAAAATGCAAAAACACTTGCAGTTACGAAAGCATAACTACTAATTTACTAATTAAATAAAACATAGGTTAATAATTGAAGTATAATGAAGTTGAAGATTAATTACCATAAACACAATAAACAAAAGAGAGTGATTGTTGTGATGATGAGAACAAAGGAAATGAGGAATGGATCGGAGGCAAAGACAATTGAGAAAAGAAGAATAGGAGATAATGTGGTGTGTGCATTGTATCTAATAGATGCACTTTTATAGGATTGGGTACTTGGATAGTGAAACGAAGCATTATACAATAAAACAAAAAACAAAAAAAAATGATCAATTGATAACTCTTCATTTTCTAATATATTAATTATTGTTTTAATGAAAAAATATACAAAATTATATAATTATATACTATATAATATATAAAATTTAAATAATATGGTCGGAGTCGGGGAATCCGCGGGGTGGATGGTACTTTCTCAATCCCCGCCCCGAAGTGTCATTGGAGGAACTTTTTTCTCCATCCATTCCTCACAGGAAAAAATCACCGATTTCGGAGCTCCACAACAGATAATTCCCACAGTGATCCCCATTAACAAATGCAAATTGATATCCCTAAGAATGATCATGAAGTAATGAGAAATTGATGACATGATGAATATTTGAAAATTTGAAAATATTTGAACATGTAAAGTCTCACAAGTTTAAGAAAAGAAAATGAATTCAAAATATGAAAAAAAAGGAAAATGGAATAGAACTTTAATTTTTTATAAATTAAATTATGTATTATCAAAATAGAACATTTATAAAAAATTGTGTGCAATCAAGGTGTTTCTTAAAACATTATGGCTATTAAGTTGGCAATAAAAGCTACTTTTTATTGTTGCTTTAATAACTTTGAATTCTAATTTAGGCTGTCTTTCACAATTAATATTTTTGGGACAATTGCTATATGTAAAATTCAAATGGTCTTGTTTCTAAGTCTAAAGAGAATCTCAAGCAAGAGTCATTCATACAAAGAAATCATAGATGTAAAAGAACTTCGAAGAAAGAATTCAGGTGTGATCATATTTCGTATTCAGACACATAATTTAAAGGAAAATCTTTTAAGTTTAGAAATAACTCATTCGAGTCAGAACAATGTGAGTCAAATCTCAAAAAGTCGGATTGTTCATACTTATAACTACCTTAGAAGGGGGACTAGAAATATTAGAATTCGTTAAGGTAATTTTAATGTACATCATACAAGAACAAAACATGTGTCATATATGTAATTCTTGTAGTTTTCTATAAATAAAGAGTTTTACCTCTAAATTAGGATTCGAAATTAGGGAGTCATTTTCTCTTTGACAATTTACCTAAAAGATGTCAACATTCGCTCATACATGATTCAATCATAGAGATAAGTTGAGTGATGTATGTAACTTAATTCATATAATAATACAATATAATCATAGCCATATTCGGGTTTGGGACCATATTCGGGTTCGGGAGTCGATTACACAAGGGGAAGATATTAGCACCCCTCACATCCGTTGTACCCAACGGGAACCTTTTAGTCTAATTTGCAATTTGAATGTTAGCTAATTTTATTTGTTTTCTTCGAGAGATAAAAAGATTAAAAAGAGAAATGAATGGAAACCTTAAAAGGGGGGAAAAGAGAGGTTTTTTATTAGTGTGCTCGCCAAGATCTAACAATCTCGTCTCTACGTATCCTTATGATGCAATAAGGAAATCAGAATATTCGTAGTTCGGGGAACTACGGTTTGTTGGTATATTTTAATGAACAATTGTTTAGATCGTGTTCTAAAGGCTAAACATTGGCTTGTCTACTCTCAGCGGAGACTTAAGCACTAGTTTTTTATGCGCATTAGAAGGATTGAATAATGTTCTTTTTGAAAAGAGTTTTGATCACACGGGGGTCATAAATTGAATTAATATGTTGAATGTTTTGTTTGGATGATGGTTACTCGGATAATCAAGTAAGGCAACTCGTATCCAAATAATTGACAAGAGGAATTGAAGGCTCTAGACAATCTCCCTTTTCATCCTTAATTACAAAAAAGATTTGATAATAGTTAAGGTATTCTAAATGGATGACGAATACTCGAATGACCGAGTAAGACAACTCGTATTCAAGTATTCGGGAAAGGGAATAGAAGTCTCTAGACCACTTTCTTTTTCATCTAATTGATTATGAAAATAGGTTTATGTATGGTTGGTATTTTAGATAAACGAAAAATGGCGAATGACTGAGTAAGGAAACTCATATTCAAGCATTTGAGGGGAGGAATCGAAGGATCTATATCATCTCCCTTTTCGTTTAGTTTATTATGAAAATTATTTGATTTAATTGATTTAGAAGTTTATTAGAGAAATGACAATTATTTGACTAATAGAGTAAGGGAACCTGTATTCAAACAATCGAGGAGAGGAGTTGAAGGCTCAAAACCATTCCCTTTTTCATTTCTAAATGAAATGGTGTTTAATCATGATTAGGTATTTTGAATTGATTTGAATAGAAAATACTCGATGTTAGATCGAGGTTTTACATTTACGTTTATGGGTGAATTGGATTATATTTAGTGGATCAATCATCTAACCGATTAATTAATAATCAAATAGGTCTCGTTGTAAGAAAGTCCAAGAGTAAGCTATGTGAGGTTGACGACAATGCTAAAAGTGATCAACTTACAAAGGTTTGGAAAATGGGCTCGATATTGAATCGAGAATCATTTTATTTTTAATGGTTTAACATGGTTTTGATATGATAATGAGATTGGATGGGTTTGAAATGATTTTAAAAAATGTACTTGATGTTGATCAAGCACCTTTGATTTTAGTAATCTTGAAAGGTTAATTTTAATAGTTATTTTATCTTTTTGGATTAACAATTATGCATCAACTAAAAATACAATAAAACAAACTAAAAAATAAAGCAATAAAAAGGTGAAAGAAATGATAAAAGGGAGGGGGCACACTATCAACACAAAGGTAAAAGAATTAAAAAAAACTAAAGGAAATAAAAGAAATAATAAAAATAAATAGATAAAGCAATAAGAAGAAAATAAAAAAAATATATACAAAAGACAAAAACAAACTAAAAATTGAGGATGTAGCTAGAAAAATGTTCTAGACCCGAAGGAGGGGGAGCCCATATGGGTATAATGAGCAATTAAGGGATGTGGGGAGACTTCATCTTCCCCAACCACACACTTGATTACTATCCCGTAGCAACAAAAATGGAAGAAAATTGGTTCCAACAAAAATGGAAGAAAATTGGTTCCAACAAAAACGTAAAAACACCATAACTTTCTCAAATTTTCACGAAATTAAACCAATAAATAATGAAAATTTATCTACTCGATCTCACGTACCCAATGGTATATTCAAAATCAGAAAATAAACAATAACAAAAAATCAAAAATCAACAAAATGCAGCAACATATATTTGCTTGATTTGACCTTTTTATCCATCCTCATGACAAACGAACTATGGATTCATGCTCGCAATGATGTTGGGAAGTCATTGGATATATTATTTATGTAAAACAAATATCAATTTGCATTTAACCCTTTTTGTTCATGGAGGTTCAATAACACTTTAAACTCTTGATTTTGAAATCAATTGAGTTTCCATACAAAATGGTGATTATTAAGGTACTAAATAAATAAAGTAAAATTAAAAATACAATAGAATTAAATAAAAAAGACAAACATAAGATCCATTTAAACAACAACAAATCACTTTTGCTTATGGAGGTTCAAGAACACTTTTCAACTCATGATTTAAAATCAATTGAGTTTCTATACAAAATGGTGATGATTAAGATAATAAATAAATAAAGTAAGAGTAAAAATGTAATAGAATTAAACAAAAAAATAAACATAAGATCCATTTAAACAACAGCAAATCACTTTTGCTTATGGAGGTTCAAGAACACTTTTCAACTCTTGATTTAAAATCAATTGAGTTTCCATACAAAATGGTGATGATTAAGGTACTAATTAAATAAATCAAGAGTAAAAATACAATAGAATTAAATAAGGAACAAGCATAAGAGTCTACCTATTAAATGAAAAGAAAGAAATGACTTGAAATGATATGAAGAGAAAAATGAAGAGAGTTTTGGGTTAGTTTTTGTGAATGATTGGTGGTGAGATTTGTGAATGAGAATGATTTTATTTATGGACTCTAAAAAGGGTAGTTTAGGAATTATGCAAAGAGTGTGAGTGTCTTGTAGAAACTTATTTAATTAAATAGTAAATAATGATGTAATATATGTATGGAATAATGATTTAACATATGTATGGAATAATGATGTAATAAATGAGAGACATTTTGGGCTTTCTAGAAACATTGATTTTTTTATGATGCATGAAAATCATTAATAAAATTCAAGTGGATATTTTTATGATAAATCAAATGATCATGAATTTATTTTTGAAAAAAATGCAATTTTAGTCAATTTCTTCAACATGTAAAATATTGACTTTTTTTACTATATATGCATAAATGTATAATTATGGTGACTTTATTTAATAATAAAAATGTATAT
The DNA here is from genome assembly GCF_024323335.1 of Lathyrus oleraceus. Classification (NCBI taxonomy): domain Eukaryota; kingdom Viridiplantae; phylum Streptophyta; class Magnoliopsida; order Fabales; family Fabaceae; genus Lathyrus; species Lathyrus oleraceus. The sequence goes on from NC_066579.1 coordinate 127,192,217, forward strand.
GGCTAAAAATATAAAATTGGACAAATGATGAATTTAAAATGTCTGGACAAAATTGGAGTATGACAATATGCAAAATGAAGAAGGAGGACATATTAACAATGTGACTCAAACAAATATTCCAAGAGTTTCTTAATGACCAAGGAACTAAGGATAAATTTGACATAGCTTGAACTACCAACCGAGAGCCGGTCTCAACCCAAAACTTCTTTCAATTATTCTCGAAATAAATCTTGATTTCTCTAATCACAACGAGAAATCTGCTTGAATGGAAGAGGTGCAATTAAGATTCTCCAAAAAAGCTAACACGAGGTCTCCAAGGTTGTTTCTGAATATGCCCCTGCCACCTTCAAAAAGGGTGTCATAGATGAAGGCTTCATCACTATTACACTTCATCTAATCCGTCAAGGGGTGTAACTAAATGACTTTCTTAATGGCATGGGTTTTAGGGTAGTTGATTCTAATGTCTTTGAGAAGTATGAAGTCATCCATAAAGGAGTGAACAATTAATGAAAAGTGACTGACATAGATGATAACTTGAGCATTAATGGAAGATATGATGGTGTTAGGAGGGATGAGGGGGTTCATGTATCTATAAGTGTTTCTTGCATACCATATGCCATTGAGAAGAAAAATTAAAGTTGGCTTAAGGACAAGAGTCGCTTGAGGGGTCTGACCAAATCAAATGCTCCAAATATCAACAAGATGAGAGGGCTTAATAGTGATTCTAGTTGTTTTGTAAAACCAGTGCCAAAGATTATGAGAAAAATTGCAATTAAAGAAGAGGCACTGAAGAATCTCAAAGTTTTCCTTGCAAAAAGTGCACACCAATAAGCCAAGTGACATTCATGTTCATAAGTGTATCATTTGTAGCTATCTCATGTTGCATCAATATCCAAATGAACAAGGACTTGGAGGGAGGAAAATATTTACTCCAAATGCATAAGGCCCAAGGAAAAGTGTTTAAAGCTCTATATTTAAACACAAAGGCATCCTTGAGACTTAAACTACCAGTAGTGGGGAGGGGCCAAATTCTTTGATTTGACTCCTCATGATCATACGAGCTTAAAACAGGAAGCTTGTGATGAAGGAATGGAACTAAATTAGCCCAAGAAGGAGGAATGTTCCAATGACCATCTAGGATGAGCTCGGACACCTTAGTGTGAGTGTTAATGCCTTGGGTAGCAAGGTAGCCCAAGTCATATTCCAAGTATAATGGTTGTCCACTCTAAGCATCCAACTAGAAATTACACAACTTCATATTTTCCGCAGCGGACTTCAAGTGCAACCCAAACTTCTCTTGGATGCATCAGTAGGTGGTTCCTTATTATCTAAGAGTGAAGATGATGCAATATCCATCATTGATCAAATGGCACTCAATGACCATCAAGTCCACTATAAAAGGGGTGCCTCACAATGGAAAGCTGGTATTCTTGAGTTAGGAACGAATGATACGATCCTAGCTTAGAAAAGTTACAAACTCAAACAGTGGAAGAACTTACCAAGAAACTTTCAAAACTTCCACAAAAATTTAATGAGATACAAGTGACACCTAATAAACCACAACAAATTGGTTTTTGCAAACTTTGCACAGGTGATCATCCTACTGGTTTTATCCCCCAACTGTTGAAGAAGTGAACTACATAGGTAATCAACAACAAAGGCAAGCACCGTATCAAGGAAATTAGGGCTAAAAACGCGGAAACAACGTGAATAATGGTCAAGGTAGGAGACAAGATACAAGGTCGTCAAATAGGCAGAATATTTATCATAATTTCAATCAGAATCCTCCACGGTCGGACAAGACTTCAAAGTTGGAAGACACTTTGAACCATTTCATGCCAATGTCAATTACAAATCGGAAAAACACCGACACTTCGAGAAAGAATCTTGAAACACAAGTTGGGTAGATTGCAAAAGAATTAGCTGATTAACAAGGAGGAACCTTCACATCTAACACGTAAACCAATATGAGGGAACATTGTAAAGAAATTACAACTCGAAGTGGTAGAGTAATTGAAACTGGAGTTGGTGAGAATCGGTAGAAAGAGAGAATTGTTGTTGAGACAAAAGAAAATCAATAGGAAGAGAAATAAGAAAATGAGAAGGAGGTGGAAAAAATCAGGAGGAAAAATGAGTTGAAAATGAAAAGAAAAAACAGAAAAAATGAGTGATGAGCAAAAGTAGAAAAATCAAAAGAATGGATTATGCGAGGTTTCTAGATATCTTCAAACGATTGCAAATCAATATTCCATTCGCGGAAGCTTTGGTGTAAACGCAGACATACTCCAAGTTCATGAAAGATATTCTTACAAAAAAGAGATGACATACGGGTGAGGAGACTATTCATTTAGACGTAAGTTATAATGCCATTATTTAAAGAACCCTTCTGCTAAAGGAGAATAATCATGGTCGTGTCAAGATACCTGTCACCACAGGAAGCGTGAACATAGGAAAAAATTGATTGATCTTGGCTTAAGTATTAATCTAAAACCATTATTAGTAATAAGGTGGATAGGTGACTTGGAAATGAAGAGTGCAAGGATGACGCTGCAGCTAGCCGATAAATCCATCATACAACCATTCAACATAACTGAATATGTATTAGTCAAGGTGGATAAAGTTTTGTTTCCTATTGAGTTTATGGTACTAGACATTGAAGAAGATGATGATACTCCCATAGTCTTAGGTCGACCATTCATGAAAACCGCACGAATGATGATTGATGTTGATGCTGCAATAATGAAGGTTCGAGTCCAAGATGAAGAAGTGGGTTTTAACCTGTTTAAAATAATTTAGAATCCAAGAGAAAAAGGAGTTTGTTTTAAATTGGATATAGCTGATGAAATGATTATGGATGTCCAAAAACATCCATCCAAACAAGTAGAGAAAACAACAATGGTTGAGGAATGCTTGAATGAGCATCAACAGAAGCTCCTATTCTCCGAGGAACATTAAAAGAGTTGAAACTTGAACAAACAAAATCTTCAAAGTAAGTTACAAAGGGCTCTCAAAGATTACCAAGTCAATAAGCAACATGCTTACCAAAATGACGGTGTGCAGAGCAAATCATTTGGAAGAAGCGACTTCAAAAGAAGATTGGGATTTCAAAGAACAAAGTCTAAAATAATTTCTAGGTGGTGAGATTGCTAAAGTCACCACAACCACCCACCAATAAATCTCTAAATCACAGAATAAACATCGAGCTAATGACGTTAAACAAGCGCTTGTTGGGAGGCAATCCAACTTTGTAAGTGTTTAAAAGTTTTCATGTTTAATAGGTTTAAAATAAGAGTAGAAGTGGCATATAACTCATGTGGAACATTATGCAGAAAAACTGAAATCTGGCAAGCTCGTCAGGCGAGATAGTTCCATTTGCTCTTGTTGATTGCTCGCGCTGTCTCTCCAGGCGAGCATTGCAGATTCAGTAAGTGAATTAAGTGCCATTTACTGCTAACACCCAACATCCACCCACTTTTATTTTTTTGTGCACACATTTTACTACAAAATAATTGGGAATTTGAAAATGTCTTTCATTTGACCTTATTCAAATCCTTTTTTAAAAGGTTTCCTTAATGCACTTTAGTTCCTATTACATGCTCATTACCACATATCACTTTCAACCTTCCAAATTTCCAGTTTCATTCAAAATTTGTAGCTTAGAAATGGCTACCAAAAATAATTTGTTATTAAAGAAGCAAAAACCAAATGCAACAAGCACTTCTAGGAACCAAATTCTATTTGATGACTCAAGGTTCCTTGGTGTTGAACAAGATGGAAGGTTTAGAGAACTTGGAAGTAGGAGAATTTAGGATGAAAAAGATTTACCATAAACCTAGAAGGAAACTTTAAGTTAATGGCTCAACAATTGGAACTAAGGAAGTGGGGAACTTTAATCAATCCACACAAGAATTTGAATCATGATGTAATTCGGGAATTATATGCTAATGCTTTGTAGTCTGAGGGTGAAGCCTTCTCATTTACATTAATGGTAAGAGGTAGATTCATCACCATCAACGGGGATGCATTTAATCAATTTCTAGGCAATCCTCTGATTGTGAAAGAAGGTGGTTCATGCCCATATGGTAAATCTCTCCAAAGGACATTGAACATTGAAGAAATTTTTGTTGCAATCTTGCTTGAAGGATGGAGTGTTCAGCTCAACACTTTAGTAGTGCCTACTTGATATCAGAGAGATGACCTATCTCCAGTTGCTCAAGGTTTTCTCCTTCTGAACCTGCATAACAACAGACCTAGAAGCCATACTTATACCTTTACCTTGGATACTGCAAATCTTCAATTTCACCTTGTCAAGGGCATGCATGTGGACGTGGCTCACATTATATCTAATGAATTCAAAATGGTGGTGGAAAGTGTTCGTCAACTAGGAGAAAAGCCTTTGTTCCCTCTGGTATACCCTGGTTTAATCATGGGATTGTGCATGAGCATACACATGGTTTTACCATCGCATGTTCATGAGCCTATCACGTGACCTATTGATGATGCATATATCTCTAGGTATTAGATAAGTATGAGAACCAGAGAACCCAGACAGGCATCTACAAGCACAATTAACCGTGGTTTTAGTGATCGGGAACCAAGGATGAGAGATGATTTCTCTCATACTCATGACCAAAATAAGTCCAACCATCGAGCTTTTATTTCTATACAAGATTCTATGTATAGAATTCAGTTGGAGATGGGGAGACTTAAGGAGGTAAGCTAGCAGGTGGTAGAACCAGGAGCATTCCAGACACATATTAATTGGCTTGAGGATAGACAATACAATCAATGGGAGGAAACAACTGATGGTAATGAATAAGAAGAATCAAAGTAAATAAAGACAGGATCAAGTGAAGAATCATATAAGGAGATGCTTGATTAAAATATGGATGACCGAAAAGAAAGCTCGCCATAATTTAGTGATATTTTAAAAAAAAAAGCTTTCAGTCATATATATTATATATCTTATTTCTTTCTGATTCACTTTGTCATGTAATAATCACACTGTTTGTTCGAATGTGGGATATTTTGTTGGTGTTTTCACCATAAATTTTGGATTTTGGTCATTTATAATTAGTTCGTATGTTTGTTTCATTAGTGTTTAATTTGTGCAACAAATGTTTTGTGTTTGTTTTCAAAATTGGTCTAATTTGCTTGAAGAAGCAAAGAAGACTCAATCAAGTTTCAAGAAAATCAACAAAAATATAGTGGTGACGATATGAATTTTGGATGAATCGCTCACAAGTAAGGTACATATTTATTGCTTTGTAGAATGGTAGCATGAATTTGAACTTTGTGCTTCATATAAAATCATTTCATGTATCATTTTGCAAAAACATGTTTCATGCTTGAATCACTTAGGTCCAAACTAGAAGTTTTGAGGAAGTCATTCATTGTTGACTTATATGCTTAGGATGACTGATAATCCTTGCTCCAACCCATTTAATTCATGTTTGATATTGCAATTGTTTTGAAATTTGTGAAGCATAGAAAGGATCAAGGCAATTTTTTTGATGTTGAGCAAAACCACCAAACAAAAAATGACCTCTTCCTACCTTGTAAGTGAGTGAGCATTTCTAAACCCATTTGAGCCATAAAGAGTCATGAATGAATCAATTCTGAACTTAAATAAATCACTAATTAAACTACTTGGTGATTTTTTATATTTTATCCAAAAATAAAAAATAGTTTGTTAAGAGGGTTTTCTATTTTTCCGTTAAAAAAATAGTTTTTTGAGAGGGTTTGCAAATTTTTTGCCCAAAAATTGTAGTTGAGAGAGAGAGTTTACAATTTTTCTGTTCAAAAATTGTAATTAAGAGAGAGTTTGCAATTTCTCCGTTTAGAAATTACAGTTTGGAGGGTTTGTAATTTTTTCCTTAAAAATACAGTTTAATGAGAGAGTTTGTAATTTTGTTTTGAATAGATTAGAAGTTGAATAATTAATATGTAAGTTTTGTTTTTGAATTTTTGTTTCTTTTCCTTCTTTTATGAATGTGCTTTTGTGTGTTCCAATATTTGTTTATTTGTTATTTTTCCAACAATTGGTATCAGAGGTAAGGTTCCGATCAAGGGAGGAAGGAAGAGTAACAAAAATTATGATCAAGCGAAAAAGGAAGGGTAACAATTATTTTGATCAAGGGAGAAAGAAGTCAAAAATATTGAAGAGTAATAATTTTACAATGTGATAATGAAATTGATGACCAAATGAAAATATGTGAGACTTTGGATGAATGGAAGATTTGTTGGGTCAAATAGTATATTCATCCAAGTCCCACATCGGGTAGTAAAAAGAAAGTATAATTAGAGTATTAATATAAATAGAGATAATTAGTTTTAGTGTTTTTATAGAACAACAAAATGTAGTCTTTTGGGTGTATTGAGGATTTGGATAGTTGTGTTTTGAGAGAATTTTCTATTTTTTCTTTCAAAATTAGATTGTTGAGAGGACTTTCCATTTTTTCATTCAAAAGTAGTTTGTTGAGAGGGTTTGTAATTCTTCTGTGCAAAAATTGTATTTGAGAGAAAGTTTATAATTTTTGCGTTTAAAAATTGTAATTGAGAGAGAGTTTGCAATTTTTCCGTTTAAAAATTGCAGTTCGGAGGGTTTTAAATTTTCTCCTTAAAATGGCAGTTTAATGAGAGAATTTGTAATTTTGTTTGAATAGATTAGAAGTTGAATAATTAATTTGTGAGTTTTGTTTTTGGATTTTTGCTTCTTTTTCTTCATTTATAGATGTGCTTCCGCGTGATCCAATATTTATTTATTTGTTATTTTTTCAACAACTAGTATCAAAGCTAAGGTTCCGATAAAGGGAGGAAGAAAGAGTAACAAAAATTATGATCAAGCGAAAAAAGGAAGAGCGACGATTATTCTGATTAAGGAAGGAAGAAGACAAAAAGATTAAAGAGTAATAATTTTACAAATATGATGATGAAGTTTATGACCAAGTAAAGATATGTGAGACTTTGAATGGAGGGAGGGTTTGTTGGGTCAAATAGTGTATTAATCCAAGTCCCACATCGGGTAGTAAAAATAAAATAAAATTAGAGTATTAGTATAAACAGAGATAGTTAGTTTTATTTTTCTATACAATGACAAAATATAGTCTTTTGGGTGTATTTGAGATTTTGGTAGTTGTGTGTTTATAGAGGACTTTCTATTTTTCCGTTCAAAAATAGTTTGTTAAGAGAGTTTTCTATTTTTCCATTCAAAAATAGTTTGCTGAAAGAGTTTGTAAATAAAGATAATTAGTTTTAGTTTTCTACACAACAACAAAATATAGTCTTTTGGGTGTATTGGGGATGTTGGTAATTGTGTGTTTAGAGAGAGTTTTCTATTTTTCCGTTCAAAAATAATTTGTTGAGAGATTTTTCTATTTTTGCATTCAAAAATAGTTTGTTGGGAGAGTTTGCAATTTGTCCATCCAAAAATTATAATTGAGAGAGAGTTTATAATTTTTTCATTCAAAAATTATAATTGAGAGAGAGTTTACAATTTTTCTGTTAAAAAATGCAGCTTTGAGGGTTTGCAATTTTCTCCTTAAAATTTGCAGTTTAATGAGAGAGTTTGTAATTTTGTTTAGAATAGATTAGAAGTTGAATAATTAATTTGTCAGTTTTGTTTTTTAATTTTTGCTTTGTTTTCTTCTTTTATGAATGTGCTTCTGCATGCTCAAATATTTGTTTATTTGTTATTTTTCCAATAATTGGTATTAGATCTAAGGTTCCGATCAAGGGAGGAAGGAATAGTAACAAAAATTATGATCAAGCGAAAAAGGAAGAGTAACAATTATTCTGATCAAGGGAGGAAGAATTAAAAAAGATTGAAAAGTAATAATTTTACAAGTGCGATGATGAAGTTGATGACCAAGTGAAGATATGTGAGACCTTTGATGAAAGAATAATTTGTTGTGTCAAATAGTATATTTATCCAAATTCCATAGTAGAAAGAAAATAGAATTAGAGTATTAATATAAATAGAGATAGTTAGTTTTAATTTTCTATCCAACAACAAAATATAGTCTTTTGGATGCATTGGAGATTTGGGTAGTTGTGTGTTTAAAGAGGATTTTCTATTTTTCTATTCAAAAATAGTTTCTTGAGAGAGTTTTCTATTTTTTCGTTAAAAAATAAGTTTTTTTAGAGGGTTTGCAATTTTTTCGTCCAAATATTGTATTTGAGAGAGAGTTTACAATTTTTCCATTCAAAAATTGTAATTGAGAAAGGGTTTGCAATTTTTCCGTTCAAAAATTGCAGTTTAAAGGATTTGCAATCTTCTGCTTAAAAATTGCAGTTTAATGAGAGAGTTTGTAATTTTGTTTTGAATAGATTAGAAGTTGAATAATTTATTTGTGAGTTTTGTTTTTGAATTTTTGATTCCTTTTCTTCTTTTATGGATGTGCTTCCGCGTGCTCCAATATTTGTTATTTGTCCAACAATTGCTATCAAAGTTATGATCCCAATCAAAGGAGGAAGAAAAAGTAACAAAATTCTGATCAAACGAAAAAGGAAGAGTAAAAATTATTCTAACCAAAGGAGGAAGAAGACAAAAAGATTGAAGAGTAATAATTTTACAAATGTGATGATAAAGTTGATGACGAAGTGAAGATATATGAGACTTTGGATGAATGAAGGATTTGTTGGGTCAAATAGTATATTCATCCAAGTCTCACATCGGGTAGTAAAAAGAAAATAGAATTGGTGTATTAGTATAAATAGAGATAGTTAATTTTAGTTTTTTACACAACAACAAAATATAGTCTTTTGGATTGGGTAATTGTGTGTTTAGAGAGTGTTTTCTATTTTTCGGTTCAAAAATAGTTTATTGATAGGGTTTTCTATTTTTTCGTTAAAAAATAGTTTGTTGATAGGGTTTTCTATTTTTTCCATTAAAAAATAGTTTGTTAAGAGGGTTTGCAATTTTTCTGTTTAAAAATTGTATTTGAGAGCTTACAATTTTTACGTTCAAAAATTGTAATTGAGAGAGAGTTTGTAATTTTTTGTTAAAAATTACAGTTTGAAGGGTTTGCAATTTTCCATTCAAAAATTATAATTGAAAGAAAATTTGCAATTATTTCGTTCAAAAATTGTAATTGAGAGATGATTTGCAATTTTTCCATTAAAAAATTGCAGTTTGGAGGGTTTGCAATTTTCTCCTTAAAAATTGCAGTTTAATGAGAGAGTTTGTAATTTTGTTTTGAATAGATTATATGTTAAATAATTAATTTGTGAGTTTTGTTTTTGAATTTTTGCTTTTTTTTCTTCTTTTATGGATGTGCTTCCGCGTGCTTCAATAATTGTTTGTTTGTTATTTTTCCAACAAAAATTATTCATATAAGGGTGTCTAATCATGAGAGGATAGTGAGGGGTCCTTACCCTTTTAGGTTGATCTTATGCCATGTTATAATTGTTGTTGATTTGTGATCATGATTATGAGGAATGAATTGTAATTATTGTGACTATAGCAACTGATATTTATTGTTGAATTTTATGATTGTTTTATGTTAAGTGTTTGGAATGATCATTATGATGATGGTAGAGTATGAAATTATGAATTTATTGGTGTAATTATATGAATGTAAATGGTAATTGATACTTGTATGTTTATGATTGAGTTTAAAACCATGGAATATTTTTGGTGATGATTTCATGAACTTTTTTGGGGTTGAAGAAGATGAAAATTATGCTAGAAATTTCAGAAAAACAATAACTTTTTTATAACACTTTTGCGCACGGGTTTGATCATAACTTTCAACTCGTAAATCATTTTGGGATGGGGTTTAAAGCATTGGATAGGTGAAACAGAAGGATATAACTTTGTTTCAGGGATACAATATTTTTGGTGATGATTTCATGGACTTTTTTGGGTTGGAGAAGATCAAAATCATGCTGGAAATTTCAGAAAAATATCAACTTTTTGGTAATGCCTTAGTGCACGATTTTGATCATAACTTTCAACTCCTAAATCATTTTGGGACAGGTTTTAAGCGTTGCATATCTGGAACAGAAGATTATAACTTTGTTTCAGGGATAAAATATATGTGGTGATGATTACATGGACGTTTTGGGGTTGGAGAAGATGAAAATCGTGTTGGAAACTTCAGAAAAATAGCAACTTTTTGGTAACACTCTTGTGAATGGTTTTGATCATAACTTTCAACCCATAAATCATTTGGGAATGGAGTTTAAAGAGTTGGGTAGATAAAATAGAAGGTTGTATCTTTGATTAAAGGATAAACTATTTTTTGCGATAATTTCATGGATGTTTTTGGGGTTGGAGAAGATGAAAGTCGTGCTGGAAATTTCAGAACAACAACTTTTTGGTAACGCCTTCGTGCACGGTTTTGATAATAACTTTCAACTCGTAAATCATTTTGGGTCGGGGCTTGAAGCATTGGGTAGCCAAAATAGAGGTGTACGATGTGACGAATATGGACGAGGTTCGTATTGACAAATTATTTGATGTATTGTAAATGATTAGAAGAGTGTGTTTGATTATATTTGTGGTAATATAGAATGGTGGATTGCGTTATGTATGGTTGCAATTGTATGATCAATTGTAGATCACTAAATATTACTATAATTATTGTGTTAATTACATTATTACCATGCATGCATTCATTGTTGATATGTTGAAGGAGATGAGTCATAGGTTCGAAGGGGGTGAAAGACTTATCTAAAACTCAGAAGGGGGAGTTTGGGAATCCAAAGTGGGAATCATTTTCGTTTAATGAACCATTGATGAGAATTGGTACCACATGCATTGTGTAATGTTGTCGGGTCTCATTGCATTGTAATTATGTCGTGCTTGTGCATTTGTTATGGTGAAAATGTGATTATGAATGAATGTAATTTGTGTGTATAAATAATAATCTCTTAATTATTATACACCATTTATTATATGAATGAATTTATCACCTTTTTTGTATTTGTTGTGTATGTACTCCCTCGGAGTATAGACAATTAGGTATTTGGGTAGTTGGCGATATACCTCATGTTGCTATTGGTCGAGTCTACTAGTGGAGTTTCTATGACATGTAACACCAGGGAACAAACTATTTTCTTTATGTTATTCTGTTATGTATCTTTTAATATAAAGTAATTATTGGACCACTTTTGGTGTGGGTGATTGTTGAGGCTATAAAGGCCATACTTTTGTTTAATTCTGCTGTTTGGATTATATTTTTTATTAAATGAAGTAACATTCAGACTTCTTGGATTGTGAAGTGACATCCTAATTGGATAGAATTATATTTTATTTATTAATTATTGAGTCGGGAAGTAGGGTGTCACATAGTGGTATCAGAGCAAATCGGTCCATCTGGCCAGGTGTTATAGTGTGTAAGTAGTGTACGACTGATGTGTGAACACGGTTAAGTAAAGTTTCTTTTAAGCCTTATTTTATGATGTTGTTCAGAATATGGGTGGGAGAAATGATTGTGTTATTGTTTACGCTTTGCAAGTAGTGGCTCAAGCCATGCAGAACAACCAAAATGGAGGGAATGATGAGTTCTGCAACTTGGGAAAGTTCTAGAAGAATAACCCACCTACCTTCAAAGGCATGTATGATTCGGATGGAACGCAAGCTTGGCTGAAGGACATTGAAAAGATTTCCAGGGTTATGGCATGTACTGAAACACAAAAGATGCAATTTGGTACGCATATGTTGGCAGAGGAAGATGATGATTAGTGGGACAATACGCGTCAGAGACTAGACTCTGCAGGAAATGAAATCACTTTGGTTGTATTCAAAGGAGAATTTATGGAGCAGTAATTTCCAGAGGATGTGTGTGGGAAGAAAGAGATCGCGTTTCTGGAGCTGAAACAACTGAATTCTATTATTGTTGAGTATGCTTCCAAGTTCGAGAAACGTGTGTAATTATGTCCACATTATATTGGTGCAACTGAAGAGGCCTTTAATTGCATTGAGTTTGGGAATAGGTTGTATCTTGAGATCAAGTAGGGAATTGGTTATCAACAAATTCGTCGATTTCTAAAACTGGTGAACAAATGCAGGATTTAGGATGAGGATAGCAGGGCTCAGTCTGCTCATTATAAAAGTTTGAGTGAGAAGAAGGAAAAGCATCAGAATCATGGAAAATTATATAGTGCTCCAGCTGACAAAAGGAAATAGAAGGTTTCACAGGGTAAGAATCTAAGTGGGGGAGGGACTCCTACTCCTATCAAATTCTACATGTGTGGTGGTGCAGAACATCACGCCAATGAATGCAAGAGTGATGGAAATAAGTGATTCAAGTGTGGGAAGCCAAGACACCTTATTACTGATTGCAAGACTAATGTGCCAACTTGTTACCACTGTGGGGAACCTGGTCACACCAACATCAACTGTCAAAAGCCAAAGAAAGCTCAGTCTTGAGGGAAAGTGTTTGCACTGGCAGGATCTCAGATTATTAGTTCTGACAGGTTTATTCGAGGTACAAGTTACATTTACAATATTCCTTTAATTGTCGTTAATGAAATGGGTGTGATGCCCTCGTTTATTTCTACTGTCTGTGTGAAAAGATTGGGTCTTGTAGTGTCTACTTTGAGTAGTGGACTAGTTATCGATAATCCAACTAACAGGTCGGTAACCACTTCTTTAATCAGCTTGAATTGTTCTCTGTCAATCTATGGTAGAGACTTTGGTGTGGACTTTATTCTTCTGCCAGTAAGTGATCTTGATGTCATTCTGGGGATGAACTAGTTGGAATTCAACCATGTTCATATCAATTGCTACAACAAGTCAGTACGATTTCTTTCTCCTGATGATGATGAAGAAGCTAGTTCCATATCTGACAGTCAATTGGAAGAGTTGTTGAAATATGAAGCTAAAGTGTTTGCAATGTTTGATTCCTTGTCCGTTGAGAGTCAAACAGTAGTTGAAGGGTTACAAGTGGTATGTGAATTTCCAAAGATGTTTCCAAATGATATTTCATATTTACCTCCAGAGAGAGAGGTAGAGTTTGCTATTGATCTTGTTCCTGGTAATAAACCTATTTCCATGGCACCATACAAAATGTCAACATCATAGTTGGGAGAACTCAAGAATCAGTTGGGAGCATTACTTGAAAAGAAATTTATCAGAAAAAATGTATCACCTTGGGAAACTTAAGTGTTGTTGGTAAAGAAGAAGGACGATAGTATGCGACTACGTGTTGTTTATTGGCAGTTGAATAAAATGATGATTAAGAACAAGTATCCACTTCCGAGAATTGACGATTTGATGGACCAGCTGGTAGGAGCTTGTATGTTTAGAGACATTGATTTAAGGTCAAGTTACTATCATATCTAAGTTAAGGATGAAGATATTCAAAAGACGGTGTTTAGAACTCAATACGATCATTACGAATATTCAGTGATGCCTTTCGGAGTGTCGAATGCACTTGGTGTGTTTATGGAGTATATGAATTTCATTTTTCATCCTTATCTTGATCAGTCTGTCGTAGTCTTTATCGATGTATTCTTATTTATTCTAAATCGAATGAAGAACATGTAGAGCATTTGAGGATTGTATTACAGGTGTTAAAAGAGAATAAGTTGTTTGCTAAGTTATCAAAGTGTGAGTTTTGGTTGCAAGAGGTGAGTTTTCTCGGGCATGTTATTTTTGGTAATGGCATTACAGTGGATCCATCCAAAGTAGACGCAACACTACAATGGAAGGCTCCTAAATCGGTTATAGAGATCATAAGTTTCCCGGGTTTGGCAAACTACTATCACAGGTTTATCGAAGGGTTCTCAAATTTATCCCTTCTGTTAACTCAGTTGACTCGAAAGGGGTCGGGCCTATGTGTGAGATATTCATTATGAAGAGAGCTTCAGAGAGTTAAAGAAGAAGTTGACTATAACTCCAGTTTTGATTTTTCCAGATTCTCATGAATCGTTTGTAGTATACTGTTATGCTTCTAAAATGGGTTTGGGCGGTGTGTTGATGCAAGATGGTAAAGTGGTGGCACATGCTTCATGAAAATTGAGGGTACATAAGAGGAACTATCATACTCATGATCTAGATTTGGAAGCAGTGGTACTTGTGTTGAAAATTTAGAGGAACTATCTTTATGATTCAAGATTCGAAGTGTTTAGCGACCATAAGAGTTTAAAGTATTTGTTTGACTAAAAGGAGTTGAATATGAGGTAGAGAAGGTGGTTGGAGTTTCTAAGGGACTATGATTTTGGCTTAAATTATCATCCAGGTAAAGCTAATGTTGTGGTTGATGCTTTGAGTCAAAAGTCTCTACATATGTCGGTGTTGATGATTAGAGAGTTGGATCTCATTTAGTAGTTTAGAGATTTGAGTATGGTTTATGAATTGACACCAGGAAGTGTGATGTTGGGTATGTTTAAGGTGAATAATGAATTTGTTAATGAAATTAGGGAGGATCAGAAGCTAGATGTCAAACTGGTAGATTTATTGTCTTTAGTGAACCCAAATGAAGAAAGTGACTTTAAAGTGGATGAGCATGAAGTGTTGACGTTTCGAAGTAGAGTATTCATCCTAGAGCTACTAAATTATATCAGGACCTCAAGAAAATATTTTGGTGTGTTTGTCTTGCCAGAAGTCAAAGGTAAAGCACTAGAAGACTTCAGGTTATGCAATCATTGTATATTTAAGATTGGTAATGAGATAGTATTTTGATGGACTTCGTGACCGGACTACCGTATACTCCAAGATGGGTTGCTGCGATATTAGTGATTACTGATTGATTGACGAAATCGGCCCATTTTATTCCTATTAATATTAGTTTCTCATTAGAGAAGTCAGATGAGATTTATATTAGGGTAATCGTGAAGTTACATGGTATCCTGTCGAGTATAATTTTCTAATAGAGACCCACAATTTACATCCAAATTTTGAGGAAGTTTGCCTGAAGCTTTGGGTACTAAGTTGAGGTTGAGTTCTGCTTATCATCTATAGATTGATGGTCAGACAGAAAGAACTATTCAGTCATTTGAGGACTTGTGGAGGCCTTGTGTACTCGAACAAGGAGGTACTTGGGATAGTCATCTATCATTGATCGACTTCACTTATAATAATAATTTTCATTCTAGCATTGGAATGACGCCGTTTGAAGCATTGTACGGTTGGAGGTGTATGACACCTCTGTGTTGGTATGAATCTGGTGATAGTGATGTACTTGGACCATAATTATCCATCAGACTACTGAGAAGGTGAAGTTAATTAGAGATAAAATGAAAGCATCACAAAGTACACAAAAAGCTACCATGATAAAAGGAGGAAAGATTTGAAATTTAGAGAAGGTGATCACATGTTCATAAGAGTCAATCATGTGACTGGTGTTGGGCGTGCACTGAAATCAAAGAAGCTTACTCCTAAGTTTATCGGTATGTATTAGATGTCTCCAAGAATTGGAATTGTGGCTTATAGAGTGGCCTTGACACCCGATCTTTCGAATTTGCATGATGTTCTCCATGTGTCGCAACTTCGGAAGTATATTCCTGATTCATCTCATGTGATTCAGATAGAAGATGTACAAGTGAGGGACAACCTTACAATAGAAGCATTATGTGTGAGGATTGAGGACCGATAGTTGAAGAAGATGAGGGGCAAGGAGATTTCTCTAGTGAAAGTTGTCTAGGGAGAAGCTGTTGGAGAAAATATAACTTGGGAGCTGGAGAGCCGGATGCGAGAGGTATATCCGAAGTTACTTTTATCAGGTAAATTTTTTAGGATGAAAATATTCTAAGTGGGGGAGAGTTGTAGCACCCGATTTGAATTATCTAATCCTATAGAATAATTTAATTGTATTGTATGTGTTTTGAATGGTTGAGGTAGTATGGGAGTCTTGTGTATGGGGTAGTGTCCCTAGAATATTAGAATTTTAAGTGAGGGGTGTGGTAGTAACTAACGAGAAGTAAGGGAGGTTGGACACAATGAGATTAATAGTATTACTATTAGATTTAATTAAATTAACTTAGTAGTAATAATAAATAAGTTCATATTTATTTAAAATAACAATACTAATATAGAAATAGTATTACTTTTATTATTATTTTATTGACTAGTTGGCCTAATGATATGGTTTAGAATATAATATATATATATATATATATATATATATATATATATATATATATATTATATATATATATATATATGTATATATATATATATTATAATATATATATATATATATATATATATAATATATATATATATATATATATATATATATATATATATATATATATATATATATATATATATATATATATATATATGTATATATATATATATATATATATATATATATATATAATAATATTAAAAACAAATTAAAAATAAAGAATTTAGTTAATCTACTTATAAGAAGGTGAGGAGAGATCAGAGAGTGGGAAATATACGTGAAAGAATTGAAAAAGGGAGAGCTAGGACAAGAGGCAAGAGTAGGAAGAAGAAGAAGACCACCATTGTAGAAGAGCTTAGAGTTTAAAATTCTAAGACATGGGGGAACTATTCCTATAATGGTCTCTAATCATGAGAGAGTAGTGAGGGGACTTTACCCTCTTAGGTTGGTCTTATGCCATGTTATGATTGTTGTTTATTTATGGTTATAAATATGATGAATGAATTATAATTATTGTGGATATAGCAATTGATGTTTGTTGATAATGAATTTTGAATTGTTGTTGAATTTTATGTTTGTTGTATGTTAAGAGTTTGAGATGATGATGGTAAGTATGAAATTGTGAATTTATTGGTGTGATTATATGAATATAAGTGGTGATTGATATTGGTATGTTTATGATTGAGTTTAAAACCATGAAATATTTTTGGTGATGATTTTATGGACGTTTTTGGGGGAGGAGAAAATGAAAATCGTGCTGGAAATTTTAGAAAAAATAGCAATTTTTTGGTAATATCTTTGTTTACTATTTTGATCATAACTTTCAACTCGTAAATCATTTTAGGACGGGATTTGAAGAGTTGGGTAGCTGAAACAGAGGGCTATAACTTGGTTTCAGAGATAAAATATTTTTGATGATTATTTCATGGATTTTTTTGGGGTTGGAGAAGATGAAAATCGTGCTGGAAATTTCTAAAAAACAACAACTTTTTAGTAACGCCTTTGTGTGCGGTTTTGATCATAACTTTCAACTCTTAAATCATTTTGGGACGAGATTTAAAGAGTTGAGTAGATGAAACAGAGGGATATTGTTTCAGGGATAAAATATTTATGGTGATTGTTTTATCGAATCTTAATGCTGCCGTATTGCTTAATAGGCTGAGAGATCGTCGATTAAACAATACAGTTGAGCTCTCGCCAGATTTATACATAAACATTGCTAGTGAGCAATGTGTGATAATATTAATCAAACAACTAATCTATGTATAACTGGTCAGAAGAATATGTGCAATTGGTGGATGAACCCCAATCCCAACAAGTTGTCTTATCTTCGAAACTTCATTTATCACTTACAATTCTTACATTAAATACTTTCTACAAGCAAACAACTCGACAACTTTTCACTTAAACTATATTAACTGTTGAATGACATTAATATCACACCAGTCTCTGTGGATATGATAAACAAATGCTTACTTTTGATGTTGAATACTACAACCATCATTAACCATGGTTGAGGTTGGCTAGGTATATGAGTGGAGGGTAGCAACGAGTATGGTGATTGTAATGAATAAGATCTAGCCTAAGTTAGTTTTACCGGGACCCCACAGTGGATGCTACTGTACTGGTACAAATTTATAGGTGTGTGTGGTATCCCTACAAGGGTGGGGGATATTCAGATATCTTAGTAAGTTTATAACAATTTAGAGTGGTTAGAGATTACCCACCGCGGTGAGAGACCATGTATGTATGGTATTACGATGTTTACGATGGTTTTAGAGGTCCAACTGATGTGATGTGAAAGGCTTTGTATGTGAACGATGTGCTTAAAGTATGAATGATATGTGTCAATTATGATATGCCCCCTCTCCTATTAAGGGGGGAGGGGTGTTTATAAAGATCCTTGGACCTAAGACTTAGGAAACCCTAAGAGGTGGTAACTGCTCCTCCTTGACTAAGGGAGCTTGTTGACTACTTATTCTTCAAGAAATTGTGGTATGACTCAGTCTGCATAATTGGTGGATGGATATTGACATTGCACACATGTCTTATTAGGAGGTGAGCCCCCATACTACATAAAGGTAGCGCCCAAGCGTCACTTCATGGGGCATGAACCCTTGTGTCGCCCTTATTCCCCAATTTCCCAATGACTTCCACAATGAATCAAGTTTGGCACACATATTGACCATCATGAGGGGTGTTGAGCCTTTTTTCCAGATAATTCTTCCATGAAGGTTATGCTTACAAACTTCTAAACCTAATAGGCATTCCCTTCAGGAATAACAATGGCTAATCGGCCACCCTTCACACAAGGAACCAGAAGCCGACTAGTTGGAATCTCACAAATATTTTATACAACTTCTGCAAATGATTTTGTGACTTTATAGGAAATTTTGGAAATATCTGGAATAAGCTTGGCGAACTCCTGTGTAGTTGTGGTGTTTTTGGTATGGAAAAAGGTCAATAAATGAAGAAAATGCCATGAGAGAGAAGATTTGAGAGGTTAAGTTAACAATGCACATGAGAATTCTGGGTTCGCAACTATCCAACGAGTTTAGAATAATGGGTGTCCCTCGTATATGACTCATTTACCTGCGAAAGTGTAAATATAACAACAGCTTGTGATAACTAACAAAACTAGCTAACAAATTTCATCTCTACAGTTATACACTCTTAATAAAAACTTAAGTTATTATCAACGCATGTTAATTTCTAAGCTTAATAAGATGTTTAGTCTCTTAACTTAATTTAATATTCTACTTTAGTCCTTTAACTAAAAAAAACCTTACAATTTTGTCCATTAACTTCACTTTCGTTATCCTATTTGGTCTCTTATGTTAATTTCTGCCAAAAAAACGTTAAGTTCTAGTGACGTGACGTAACAACAAGATCATTGGTACAAATCTGAGTCAGTATATGTAGTTAAAAACTAATTCATTGTTTAAATTGTGGGGGTTTTATTTTCAACCAGAATTTAATGTTTTTTTGGACAGAAATTGACGGAATGGAACAAATAGGATAACGGAAGTGAAGTTGGGTGACTAACTTATAACTTTTTTTTAATAAAAAACTAAAGGAAAACATTACATTAAGTTAAAGAACTTGATAATTAGATGATTAATTATATCTAATTTTTAATTCTAAAACTTCCACCCACAATATTTTTCTACTATAACGTTCCCATAGCATTCATTATTAAGCTCATTACCTAATTAGTTCTACAACATTTGTCACACTTGACAAATACAAAAATAAATAAATAAATAATTTTAAAAAAATATATTTGTACTTAATTATTTATATTAACTATTTGTATATTTATACTATTATAATTTGGGAGAGATGGCTATAAAAGAAAAATAAACAATTAAAATTATATAAAAATGAATAATTTCTTTTTCTAATATTTATTAAAATGATACAGACACTTCTTTATTTTTAAAATATGTACTAATCTCTATGATTTAAAATTGCATAAATATCGTTTAATAATAATAAAAAATCATAGATATAAATGACATATCAAATTTAAGAGATCTCTCATTTTGTCTATCTATTTTTTTTTATAAATTAAAATATTTTAAAAAACAAAGTAAAAAGTGGTAATAATTATGAGAGAGAGAGTCTATAGTACTAGTAAAGTTACTTTCTATGATCCTTCCATTGTTTGTTTGGTGTGTGCTCCACTTCAATGAATATATGCAGCTTGTGTGAAAATGACTCTTAGGTCCCATTCGACCATTTTAATCATGTCAAAAATAATTCCTTGCATTTACACCAACCAATCAATGGGTCCTACTGCCTCAAATTTGTATCACAAACTTGGACAATCACCAATTAGGATTTCCAACGATCTAGAGTCCTACTGCCTCTTCAAAATGAAAATCGTTTCCATATTTTACACTGTAATAAAAATGAAATCTTGGAAGTTGTCTGCAATGCTGATTTGTTGGTTCATGAAATAGATGGATATATACTTCCCTGTATAGCAGAAAGAGATTTACGACGATTTGCCAATTTGCGATCAACTTCGTCTGAACTTGGGTTGGTTTAGAATTTAATTCCTAATAATAGTTTATATATATATATATATATATATATATATATATATATATATATATATATATATATATATATATATATATATATATATAGTAGTGGAAACAAATCTTTCATATTTATAAATTAAATTTTTTAAAATATATATTATTCTGAGGGTATAATGCAAGAGCTCAATTTTACATGATCCAGTTAAAAGGATCCAACGTATATAATACACGTGAGATTCAACGTATATTTTTAAATCTCAATTTTTTCATGACATCCATCTTGAATTTTGTAGTTGATTTGAGCGTTGTAGGTCCACACTATACCACTGCACCGGATATCAGCATCACCGCATCCAGGGTCCTACAACAACGATCAACACTAATTCTAGTTCCAATACGGAACAGTGACGCCATCTGTGGGAAACGACTTCTAATTCCTGCGAAATTCCACGAACAAATCATTCTCGATCAAAAGCCAAATATCTGTCAAAAGCACTAGGAGACAGAGAAAGTAACCTCCAGCATTGCACCGAAGAATTATGTTGAATTATCTGATCTTACACCATATATATTCTCTATCATCGATAGATCTGCATAAAAGCACGGTATGACGGAGATCCACAAGCGAAGTACCACATCCAAGCAAAGACTAACACCATATCGTAATGTAAGGATCGACCGATGCTAGGATTTCAAGATCGCGAGAAGATAAATGGAGTCTCAAACGTAGAGTTACCGTTAGTTATAACAATCACTCTAGCAAATCACACAGTAGTAGTATTCCTCGTAGACGATGGAAGTTTGTGTAATATCCTCTACAACGACACGCTCGAGCAACTAGGACTCCATGAACATATATCAGTCCATGCAGTGGTGGAGGTCTCTTGCCCCTCAACGATTCTATAACTCGCTTTGGTGCAATGAAAGATCTACCATTATTGCTTGGAGAATGAGAAAGAGAAAGAAAGGTTACCCTTTATTTCCTGGTAATTTCGTGTAACAGTGCTTTCAGCGACATCCTTGGCATGTCTTTTATGGAAAAACTAGATGTAGTAGCTTCACTAATACACGTTAAAGTAACATATCACAACAATGTCAAAAAGTTGGTCGTAATTCACGCCGACTTGAAGGCAGCAAAGCGTATCCGTGAATTCATACTTAAAAATCTCCTCACCGCTTCGGAGGTGTCAGATGAAGGTCTGAGGATAATCAATATGTTCGAACTTGGAGTACGTGAAGATGAAGTCAAACCAATTTTGGATAGTGATTTCGAAGTTGTTCAAATTGATGATAATCCAACCTGATTTGTGAAGATAGGCTTCAGACTCCCTTCCGAGGTAAAGGACACATTGGTTAAATATTTATGGGCTAACACATGTCTCTTTTTTATTTCTCCATATGAAATGCCCGACATCGACCCCACTATAGAGGGAATCAATTGAATGTCAATGTCAGTGCCTAGTATGTGTCGTAGCGAATAAGAAGGAAATCTTCGAAGAAAAATGAAGTTATTGGCAACACGATCGAAGAACTTTTAGATGCCAATTTCATTTCTGAAGTGAAATACACATATTGGCTCTCTAATGTGGTACTAGTTAAGAAAACCTCTGGGAAGTGGAGGATGTGTGTAGATATATTGGCATCAATCGAGCATACTCGAAAGATTTTTATCAGCTGCCTCATATCGACATACTAGTAGACAACTCGATTGGATACAAGCATATATCATTCATAGATGCCTATTCTAGTTACTACAAGATACTTATGTTCGGACCTGATAGGAAGAAGGCGGTGTTCATGACTAAAGCCAATTACCAATATAATGTGATGTCGATTGGAACAAAAAATATGGGCGCGATGTGCCAAAGGATGATGAATAAGATCTTTCTATATAATATAGGTGAGGTGTTGTAGGTATACATGGATGTCATGATCGTGAAATCTAGTCAAGAAGAATCTCGTGATCAACATCTCTGGAAATTATTCAAAAGAGTCTGGCAGTACAACATGAGGCTCAGCCCATATAAATGCACATTTGGAGTGAGAGTCAACAAATTCTTAGGATACTACCTTAGAGATAGGGGAATTGCTTTAAACAAGTTCATTTCGAAATCCTCCTAGCATGCATTTTCCTTCTATAGGTTGTTAAGGTAAGAAATGAAGTTTGAATGGACACCAGAATGCAAAAGAGCATTTGAAGCACTGAAGAAAACATTGTCCATACAACTAATGTTCTCCCAACCACTCCCTGGCTAAACCCTATACCCATAACTAAAATTGATATTGACCATTCGTAGAGGACTATGAATCAATAATGTTGATCTCTAATACAGTGGCGTAGGGTGGACCTGTAATGTCAGCACTCCAACGATCAAGTCAGTTCAGAGTCTAGAATGAATATAGTGAAAAGTGGAGAACATAAAGTGTACATTGAATCTCATGTGTTTTTATATATTGAACTATTTTTATCGGGTTTACACTTGGTTGAACCTTTTTATTGGGCCTTTGTCCATCCCATAATAGTTTCCCCGAAGGCTTGTCGGACGTGAATTAGTGGGGAAGTCTTCAAAGTCATGGCCGGCCTCCAGTAATGATGTCTGAACTTGGGGAGAATTGGATAAGTCCTAGATTGTTTACAAAAGTAATGGGTAATAAGCACATAAAATGTTTTCCCATCATCGAAACGTTTAACAGTTGTTTTTCCCAAACGCGTGGCTCTAGGCATTTAGACTATGGCACGATTCCCCTGTCTAGGGTACTCGAGTATATATGTGTTATTTAATTTTTTTACAAGAAGCTGATACCCTTGGATCTTCCTTCAAATTTTAATTTGGATTATGTGTTTGTCATTGATTTCCTTAAAAAAGGGTGGTTCTTGTTCAAATGTCTCTTTTGTTTCATTTGCTATTCAAAACTCACTCCCACCTTATGGGTTCTCTCATCTGTTTTCTTGCTCTGGCGCTTTTAACTTTTGTTGTTTCCTTATTCATGGGTTATTTTTATCTTTTCTTCCTATTCGAATGTACATTATCACCTTAACTCGTGCATTGTTATGGTTAACCTTAGAGATGTACCCGTATCCAATGTTGTTGATCTTGCCAATGATGAGTCTTCATGATCCGTAAGAGTTGAGAATCTAGAACTCACATACCTCTTTGACGCACTAAACTTTCCTATCCTTATCCCAAACATGTCTAGTGGCAACTCTGAACCGGGGATGGATTCTTCCAATGATAAGGGTGACTCACTGATGAATGGTGTAATCTCCAGCGTCGCTTCTATTGCTCACGCTGAATGCAATTTGGGTATTGTCTTATCAAAGATAGCAGAGCGTGAGTTTGGTTGCTCTATTCAGTCTCTCGGAAAAAAAGTCCTCCTCCCTAATGTTTCATTGTTACTAACCAAAATTATTCAATTACTGATGCAGAAATAGAAATTGTTCATCCCAAGGATCTTATGGCTCTGATTGATGCAAGTGATTATTCTTGGGAAGACCCTGCGTACCTAAAAATGGTTCCTTCCTATATCCGAGAGACTGTTGTGGAGGAATCTACCTTTGAGGTTGGTTAACCCTATGATTGGTCAATCTCTGTCATTCCTACCGACAAGAGGATATGCAACAAGTTTGATAGATGGTATATTCCTTTCTACGCTTGTATTTCCCAGAAGTTGGGTGTCTAACTTCCCTTGACCAGGGATATATTACCTTTTCATATCTCCCTCACTACTCCATCCAATTTTCTGGGCTTCTATAAAGGTATTTCAATATTCATACGAATACTAGGGGAAACCGGGTTCAGCCTCGAAAATTCTCTTCTTTAACATCTTTTATGTGAACCCTCTTTCAAGGAAAAGGTCTGGCCACTGATTAGTAACTCTTTGTTAGAATGATGACATTATTTCAGGTGTACACAGAGAGCTAGAAGAAGTTCAACCCTCACTACTTCTTAGCCACCCATATCTCTGTCGTGGCTCACGCATAGTTTTGTACTATTCTATCGCCTTTCTCGGAACCAGCTAGTTATGCTGACAGGGCTAGACTATTATGGTCCCCACACCACTTCAGTGAAAATGTTGGCTCTTACTATATTTCATATGACTACCTTACTGATGCGGACAAACCCATGAAGGCAAGATTTCTTTTGTTATGTGTCGACGAAATAAGTTGTAAGCACATTGCGGATGAAAAGTCTGTTAAGGAGAGGAAGAATCATTCTGGTACTTGATTTGTATTTGTTTTATTTTTATTTGATGTTGACTTGTGTTATGCTTACTTTACCACTCTTTGTTCCTTTTTATATGAGATCGGGAGAGAGAAAGAGGAGGAGGAAGGTTCCATACGTTCTGCTAACCCTCATCCAGCTGCAAAGTCGACTCGCCTGTAGCCGAGGGTAGAGGTTCTTTGGTGGAGGAAGGAATTCTGATGCCTAAGAAAAATAATGATAGACCAGCCACTTTCTCTAGGGCTAAAAAATACCATTGTAAGGGGCTTGCACGAGGAAATCCTGTTATTACTATTCACCTGTCAAATAATATTGGGAATCCTCATCTTCAACTGCCTCCCATATTGGCTTGTAGGATGCCCCAGACTAATCTGGAGATAAAGGATTGTGTCTATACTAAATATTATTCCTATATGCACAAACTTTACGAAACAGGTAAATTAGGTTTGATGACATGTCAACTTTTCAACTACTGCAAACGACTCCACTCATGACTTTAGTGGCTGCCGCCTATGGTGAGCTATTGGCATCTAGTGGTCCTTATCAAGAGGTTAATTCTTTGAAGGCCCGATAAGGTCTTGGCGATTCAAAAGGTACTTGTTTCTGGAAAAGTCGTCTGGGTTACGCCAATGCTCGGATCAAATGTTTCCCTTATTTGATAAGGTGGACTTACACGAGTCTCTTGCGACCTTAGTCAGTCGGGTGGATGAACTCGAGACCTTGCTTGAATAGGAAAAGAAGGGTTCTCGTGAAGAGGAGATTTCCCATGAGGCCTCACCTTTAAGTGTCCTGATAGTTGGCATGGAGCTCGAAGAGGAGAAAACCGCTCACTCGGGTGAACTTAAGGCTTTCCAGGAGGAACGAGCCAGTCTGGACGAACAATTGCTAGATTTGTCCAATGAAGGTGAAGGATTTCGTATTAAAGAATGTTGTGGACCAGTTTAAGCTATTTATTCCTGATGTTTGAGCACTTTGTGGCTCTTTAAAATTTGTTCCAAGAAAGATTATGTTGTAATATATTATTGTTCCTCGCCTTGTAAATAAAAAGATGTTATTCCCAATATTTTAGTTTTTATGCTCAACTTTGCTCACTATATATAGTGTATGATTTTCGAATTATGTCCATTTGATGGGAAATGGCAGGATCTAGTAGGGAGATGTTTATAATTATTATCGGCCGAGTTCCCTACATCACAGAGGACCATCCCCGATCAATTGTAGGGCTCCATTGTAACATCCTACTTTCCGACTCGACAAATAATTAAATATAGCAGGTATAGCACATAAATTCTTTAAGTAAGATGTTACTCATATATCAACAAAATATAAATTAACCACATAATTGTTCTATTGAATCATTTTATAAGCAAAGTAAAATTATAAAATAGTCAACATAAAAAGCCTCAACGACATTATTAGTTTAAAAAGTGGTTCACATCAGATAAATGAAATAATATGTGTCGCATTACGCGAAAAACCAACGGGAAACAAGGACAACAGAGCCTCCACCGTGCGTTATTTATCCCAAAAGAGGGAAAGGAAACGCTCAGAGTAAACCTGGAAAAGACGTGGTCTCGCGACCAAAGAGAATGGGATCGGGAGTCGGTTATGCGAAGGGAAGGTATTAGCACCCCTACGCATCCGTCGTACTCGACGGGATCCACGCACAATAGGAAGGGAAATGGTTGCTAAAAACACTGCTCACACACTCACAAACATCGGCTGAAAGAGACACAAGAAACAAACAAGACTGACTCGGCAGGATGTCGCATCCTGGGCCTACTTAGTCTATCAAGCATAGACATCAGAGTCTAAGTAGTTCGGACTGGGGAAACGACACATGCTCGCTACAATATCGCATCCTATGCATACGTATCTCCTTTGGACGAAGGAGAATCAGAGCATCCGTAGCTCGGCTAACACGCACACAAACAAACACAGGCAAAGGCAAACGTGGAGCCTGAATGCCAATCACTGGTCTTACATCAGCATCCGAACCAAAACACACACAAAAAGGCAAACGTGGAGCCTGAACGCCAATCACTGGGCTTACATCAGCATCCGAACCAAACACCCACACTGGAACCCGAACGCCACTCGATGGACTTACATCAGCTTCCAAGCACAAAACAACACAAAACAAAGACACAGGCGCCCGGAGAGATCTGCTCATCTCCTGCCTACGTACCTCATCTGGTATGAGGATCAGGGCGACGTAGTTCCCCTACGGAGGGACACAGGACTAGCCTAACCAGATAACAGAGGGAGACACAACTAGGGAGACTAACTCGAGCCTAGATGTTATCATGCAAGATTGTCCCTAAGTCAAGGTTTCTAGCTAACTTGCACAGGAAGCAAGCCTATCCTATTCAACACAAGTAAACAGCAAATCAAGCATTCACAAGTAGCACACACTATATGCACACAAAAGGGGCTCAATCAAAGGGTAAGACTGCAAGAGCAAGTCATCTGTACAAGGGTGAGTTTTGCTCTTAACCTTGCCATTGAGGGGCTAAGGTGAAGCAGATGAAAGGTGAGTGAAGATAAGACTTCACAGCTCCTATCCCTGGTCAGGGATAGCTTCAGACAAAGGAGCGTGGGTTCAGAAAGGAGGAACCCTTCTACACTCGAGACTCTGACACAACTGTACATTGTACAAGATCTTGGGTTTGTATCCCAATGCATCAACATAGTGGTGTGAGCAGAGGGATGACTCAACAGAAGAGCGGGAGATAGATTGCTTATCTCTTTTATCCGCCAATTGCCTTAATCAAGGACTTTTCCTGCTTGGGGACAAAAGTAAACAAGCACAAACATCGCCTTTTAAGGAGGACTTCAGACAGGTGCCTGGCCAAGTAACAGGCCAGGTCTTCCAGACTACATGGAGACAAGAATGTTATACCTCAGTGCAAATTGCTTATCAAGCAAAGCAAAGCAATATTAGCAACTAATGTACCTGAAATCAATCAAATATCATCAGTATACCAATCAAAGAACTAAACAGCAAATGGTTCACAATTAGCTATACACAGACAAACACAATCCAATGCACCAAAGTGCAAACCAACTCAAAGGATCCAAACATCCTACAAAACAAAACAAGTTAGTGTACAATATCAAATGAGACAACTCAATCAAATGTGAATCCACCTCCTTAAGGTATTTTGCTTCTTAACCTGAAAATTACATTCAAACATGAGATACAAGACCACTAGGACAAGCCTAGGGTCAAAAGGGAGTGAAAAAGTCAAAACAGCAAGTGAAACATGATCAAAACCAATATTAATCAATTAAAAAGAGAATCCAATTGGTCTCACATCAAAACTATGCACCAAATTAATTTCATGCACAATTTAAGTCAAACTAGGCAATTATGAACCATATATGATCAAACAGAATGGTCACACTCAAACAAATACCTAAACAGCTCAATAAATTCCACAAAAATTCCAGACTAAACAGGACACATTCAAGGAGCTACATATCAAATTTCTTGCCATTTGGTCAAGAGGAAGTAGGTCAATGAAAATCATAAAATCAACAGAAATGCAAACAAGCCAACACAAGGCATCAAAACAAGCACCAACATTCATCAATCATAAAACAGTGAAAACAAATGAGAAATGAATGGGACCAAAGCCAAAGTAACAATGAACATGTTATGAATCACTCCATCAAATTTCACATTCATATGATATGGTATGAGCATTTCACAAGACATGGAAGTCAATCACTCAAACAAAACCCTAAAATGTCTAAACAGCAAGCAAAAATCTCAATCAAATAGGAAATGGCTCAACAATTCCTACAAAAAATCATGGCAAACCTAGACATACATATGATATCACATGCAAAATTTGAAAGCAATTGGCAAAGCATAGGCATGGAAACAAAATTCATGAACACAGCATAACATAGTGTGACACACATTGTCACACTCAACTTGAACACATCATAACTTGCAAACCATAAAGCCAAAATTAGCAAACTATACATCAAAATCACCAGCAATGTGTCAAGAACAAGCCTATAAAATTTCATGCATTTTGGCTTAGGCATCATCATTTCATGATCAATATGGTGAAACATACACAAAATGCACACATGATCAAGATCCTTAGGCCAATCCAAAAAATCACCAGGCACAACTTTAACTATTATACCTAAAAAAAACTAGATTAAATTTGGAATCTAACACAAAAATTCCCATGCAATTTGGATTAGAATTGGATTAGATATGATTTTTTGAAGTTAATTGTGAAATAATGAAATATTTATTTAACATGAAAAATGAATTAATTAAGTCTGATGGCATTTTTGTAAATAATGGACCAAGGGACCAAAACGCAGCGTGTAACTAATTGGCATGGCGCGTTCTGATTGGTTGGAAGTGGCGCCAAACAACAAGTTCAAACGGAAACGGAGTAAAGTGGATCTACACGCGAATTTTCCAGAAAACTCATGAGCTTCAAACGCGTTCATCATCACCAGAAATCGTGATGAACAAATTGGCACGAAAATGGACAAATGGCATATGGTTGGAACCGTCTGAGTACGTACATCAATAATATACAAATGAAATCTCCTAATTCCTACTGTACAGAACGGATCGATCCAAAATAAGTTTTACATCAAAACTTCAATTCACGATTTCTCTCTCAAATCCTAATGATTTTCAATTCTATCACTTGCACTGTACTCTATGATCTTCATTCTACCAAATCCACATCATGATTTGGAGAATGATGGAAATCGAATTCTAACCTTGGATGATGACAGCTGTGGAATTTGGTGAAGTTAAGCTCCCTAATGCCAAAACAGATCCAGTACACTGCTATGGCAATTGATTGGAGTGATTTGCTCAGCTCGAAACAGCTCCAGATGCTTGAATCTTCAATTCGCCATGGTTGAACAAGCTTGGACAGTTATGGTTTAGGCACGATTTTGGCTCCAATTGCTCCAAACAGTTCTTGCAAATTACCTGCAAGTGTTGAATCGACAAAGAAATGGCACAGGAAGCAAGGGATTCTTGATGAACAATGAAGAAAAAGTGTGTGTGCAAAGTGTGAAATTGGAGAGAATTCTTGAGATTTTTGGATTTGATCTGAAAATTGTGATTATCATTATGAAAAACAGTTACAATTATCTCTTTATACCTCTCCCTAATCCAAAATTTAATCAAGATTAGCAAAGTTGGAAGGATTAGCATAATGTGCATTTTTCATGCTTTGGCCAAAATGCCCTTTTCTAAACCAGTCCATATATCAGTCCAACCTTGGTTCAAGCAAGTCAAAAATATCATTTGGAATGTGTTGCAAAAGGTCTCATGTGCATATTCCATGTTATGCTCAAAATCACTATGCCATGCCAAAAATGCAAATGAATTCACTTAAAAAATGGCATTTTGCTATGAGAGTTTTTGATGAAATTTGATTATGCACCATGAAAGATCAAATGAAATATGGTTTGCTCAAAGAAAAATCAACCAATTTGGCCTTTCCATGTGAAAGTTATGCCACTTTGAATTTGGGCATTTTTGGAAAATGACTGGATCATATCTTGCCAACCACACATGGGAATTTCAAGTTCTTGGACTTTTTGGAATGGTGAGATCAAGATCTTCAACTTTCATGTTGGACAAAATTCCATTTGAAGCTTGTATGATGAAGTAATTTTGAGGAGAGAAACTTTCCATTTTGGGCAGCTGAAATTACAGGTCACCTGCTATTTTTGGAAACTTCTGATCTGACCTCCAAATCTTCAACCTTGGTCTTTGATAAGTCAAATGAGACTTATATGGACATGAATGAGGCCTTTCAAACCATCTCACACCTTCCAATCCATAAAATCAGGCACAGTTGACCACAATTGACTTTCTAGGGTTTCTGAAGAAATTCAGCTTGACTGTTGAGCTTTGATCATCCAACCCTTGGCCAAATCACTTAAAAATGATCCTTAGACCATATGAATTTGATAAACCAACCCTAAGGCTTTGTCTCAATGAAAATGGCACTTGCTTGCTTGCTTGACCTGATCTCCTGACCAGTTTGACCTAATTTGTCAACTGAGCTTGCACTTGGGCAAATGGACAATGCAATGTTATGCAGTGGCCTATGTTATGCTATGACCTAATATGAAATGAATGTACAAAATGTAGGGTGCAAATTTGAGGTGCTACAGCTGCCCCTATTCAATCAACTGGGAACCCGAATGGATGAGAGCAACGACTGTCAGATTTTCAGGGTAAACAGGGATTGAATACCAAGAACCGTAGAAATTTGCACACAGCTGGAAATTATTGTTTTTCTTGTTTTTGTTGTTCGATAAGCACAACCACATCCAGACATCGACACACGATGAATGGGGACAGAAATCTCAACTAGATGCCAACGGACAACTAGGAAAAACTCAACGTTTACCAAGACCAACGGAGAGGTAAATCAAACTGGGGACGACCAAGAAAAACTCGACGTTTACCAAAACCAACGGAGAGGTAGCCAGACATCAATAGATGAATGGGAAGACTCGACCAGACGTCATCGGACGAAAGGGAGAAGCTCGACGTTTATTGACACCAACGGAGAAGGAGAAAACTCGACCAGACGTCAACGGACGAAAGGGAGACTACAACCGAAAACCGAATAGGACGTCTACTGGGGATTCTGGTTGGGAATCAACTAGACATTAATGAATGACTGGGAATATGGTATACAGTCAAACATCAACGGACGAATGAGAAAAACTCGACGTTTATCGACACCAACGGAGAGGAGGATTCTGAGGATAATGAACACAACCAAATCATCAACGGATGATCGGGAAAAACTCGACGTTTATCGACACCAACGGAGAGGAGGATACTCTGAGGGGAATCATCTAGCATTACCAAATGATCTGTAGGGAATAAGCCACTATACGTCAACGGACGCATAGGAAAAACTCGACGTTTATCGACACCAGCGGAATACCAGACACTACGCATGACTGGGAAAGCACCGAAAGATGGTGTTTACCGACACCAAGGAATACCAGACACTACGCATGACTGGACATCACCGAAAGATGGTGTTTACAGACACCAAAGAAACGACACACGCGGGTGCTGACAGGATACTGACATCTACATGTCCGGGCAAGGCTACACACTTGCAGGGGATCTCACTGGGGATCAAGGTCACGACAGCGAGCAAACAGGAAGGAACACCAAGGATACCGGGTTGTAGGTATGAAACGGGTGACCGACCAAAGCGTGAATTGGTTTGTGTTCCAAAACACTCAACATCCTGAAGAGGGCTAGAAAAGCAGTCTTGTTAGAGGATGGACATTCGATTCCACGAGGAATGCGAATCTTACTCGACTGGGGAGGACGACTTCGACCCAAGAGCGCATGAGACGTATTATCTATAGCCGTCAAAACGTAGATAATAGACTCGCATGGAAGATTATCCATAACCGGGTTGCAGGTTGTTAAATGGATAAACGACCGACATCATCCTGAAGAGAGCGAAAGCAAACTTGTTAAAGGATGGACATCCGATTCCACGAGGAATACGAATCTTACTCTGCTGGAGAAAACAATCAAAAGACTGACCAGAGAGTGCATGAGATATATTATCTATAGCCGTCAAAACGTAGATAATAGACTCGCATGGAAGATTATCCATAACCGGGTTGCAGGTTGTTAAATGGATAAACGACCGAAAAGAAAGGCATCGGGGTACCAGGAATAGGTATGCAAAGATGACCAATCAAAAGAGGATAAAGTTGCTTACTCGGAGCAAATATCCGAAAGGAAGGGGAAGACCCACTGGGGACAATACTGCTTGATCAAGGCAAGTATCCAGATGGGACAAGACTATCAATACCGCAACCGGGATACTGATAACTGCAAAGAGGGGATTACATCTACCGGGTAATAGGCAGAAAACCACGGAAAAGGTAACCGTCATCAACTAGGATAAGCACAAACGGATTAACCCCACAGAAGGGGAGAACGTGGGATTTTACAACTACCAGTTAGTAGGTAGAAAACCACAAAGATAGGACTTACAACTACTGGTTTGTAGGTAGAAGCCAGATTCCGCTGAGGATAAGATGAAAGAGTGCCGGTTAGTGAGCAACCATTCATTTATGCCCCAGGGAAGTACAAGAAACAGACAACGGGGAGCCAATTTAGGATCGATCCAAAAAGGCAAACTGAATCAAGACTCATCCTAATGAGGAAAGAACTCAATAGGGAAAACCCATCCCGTACAGGGAGAGAACGGAAACAACCGTCATCCACGAGGATCTAACTCAGTGGGGAGCGCAGAAGGAAATGGTAGACGCTTTCTGCTTAAGGGGTAGACTCTACATGGAGAGATCGGACACACCCACATCTGCTAGAAGACCACTGGGTAGAACCAGGTTTTCTTTTCACCAACGGATGAGGAAATAAACCTCTCCGGGGGGAACAATCCTGAATGCCGTCATGAGCAACTATAGCGAAAGTGCTGTACAGATGTCAAACAAGAACCTGCCTCTGGCGGGGATACGGTCTGATTGGGTTAACACATGAAGGCATATGTTTGAATTTTTCTATGGCGTAATGCTCCATATGGAATGGAAATGCTACGCGATTTTGAGGATGCAATGATCACTACATGCAACATGCAAAATGAACTCCGGCTAGGGAGCCGAACTGATCAGATACTCCAACTCTGTGGGGAGACTCTGCTTGAAGAAATCTACTTGAGGAAAACTCTGCAGAGAAAGCACCGACTTCTCACTCTTGCTGGAGAACAGAGATATCCAGGAATCAACCAGATCTCTGGTGAGAAAAGATAGGCATTGACAACACTCATCATGCCAACAACTCCGCAGAGGATCTATCCGAGAAAATGCCGGAGTACTGGGATGTCAATCCATCAAATACCGGATCTTAACAGAAACACACCCGCGCCCGGGTGAGGAGAAGACTGCTCTGCTGGAGAGACGAAAGTTGAAGTCTTCAGTACACCTTCTGCCAGGGGAGCTGCCCCACAATAGGGCTCAAACAGTAACCTGCTGGGGATGCCCCAGTATAGGGCTAACAGGACTTGGAGGAGAAATGCTACACTGCCGGGGACATGAAGATGAACAACTTCAACCAACACTGCACTGAGCAACCTCGCTGAGGAGAAACCATAAGAGGTTCTACAGGAAAGAGATACAGTTATGCTCGAGATACGAACAAATGTCTTACCTGTTGGTAATCATACCACCCTTGGGAGAGCACTGCGGGTCTCCTAAGTATCCTTCCATCATTGTGAATGTTCACTTTGTTTAAGAACAATTTTGTGAATTTTTTTTTTGTTTATTTTGAAAACAATGATACTTTATCAATTAAAACATGCAAAACATTTGTTGAGTTGAAACAAATAGGAGTGCAAATAATTGGATAAAAGCTCAAATTGATGTGATGGAATGGTAGTATGCAAAGGGTGAGACTCCATAGATCTGTACAAGTTTGAAATCGGTGATGTATATTGGAAGAGGGCTACATTGAACATAATGACCTTCCTCTACCATTCTGAATTTCGATGTATTCAAAGCTTCAGTCAACAACGAATCGAGAATCCCTGACGGATCACAGATGTAGAACACAGTCTTGTCAAAATGCAGTTACTTGCCAAATCCCTAATTTTTGCCTAGATTGCCCCAGTGTGAGGTGCTCAATCTAGCGGGATGCAAATTCTTTTTCAATGTCTCTAACTTTTGCCTGGCTCGCCCTTTCGGGTTTTCAATCCACCGAGACGCTCCTTTTTGCCTAAGTCGCCCTTTGGGGTGTTCAACTTAGCGAGCTGTTTTGCTTTTTTTTTTTATCTTAGGCGAAGTATTTCTTGACTGCATCAGGATTCACAGGACGAGTGAACTTCTCCATCCATTGTTGTAAATGTCAAAGCACCTCATGAAAAGGCTTTCTTGACCACATATGGACATTCATAGCTTGAAGTCCACTTGCCCCTGGAATCGGGCACGAAAGACAAGACTTTCTTGAGCACAGGGTCGTTTTCTCTGAACTCGAGACTTGACCTTCTTGTCGAATGCTTTCATCACTCTCTGCTGATGTAACTGACCATGACACATGGCAGTTGATCTCTTCTTTTCGATCGAATTCAGCATCAGTCAACTTGGAACTTTGAGGGTGCTATTTTCTTTTGTTCCTTTCTTTCTTTTTCTTTCTTTGCTTTTTCTGATTCTGATTTTGATTTCTTTTGATTTTTTTTTGTTTTGTTTTGCACCCTCCTCTTTTTTGTTTTTATGTATATATGCCCCAGTTGGCTGTTCTGCTGATTCTCGAGATGCAGTTGAGTGATCTTCTTTTCTTGCTCAAGAAGTCGGGAAATCTCGTCAGGAATCCCTTCAACATCACCTTCTTCCGCTTCGTATACAGGGAATTCAAAATTGGGAGATGACGTCCGATCATTATGTTCAATGGGTTTGAGAATCAACCTGCATAATGATTTGATATGAAAAGCTTTTTTTGGAAATCAAACAAGACAATCGTTATGCAGATGAAAAGATTGCTTTTATTCTTGTTTTTAGGGTTTTTTGTGATCACCGATTTCATGCAAAAAGCGAAAAGGGAAAACAAATGTTTAACATGAATTTATTTGAATGAAAATATCATTGCACAAAATATTGCCAACAATGTCATCACTTCTTCTTTTGGCATGGGAGAAGGGTTTTTTAAACAAAGTGATTATTACTCTGACTTATGAACAACTGTAGGAACGCCCACAGTGACCCAATTGTGATAAATCCCACCAGGGATAACAACGGTCAGAATCTCTTGCATCAGTAGCTTCTGCTTTTGAACATCCCTCTTTGTTGAAAAGTCGGCGTCGGCCCGGGACTTGTTATCTTCAAGCTTGATTAACACGGGGACCCAAGTCTTCAAAGTTCAGAATACCTGACCTCACGAGGTCTTGAACCTTCATCTTCAACTGAAAACAATTATCCACATCATGACCAGGAGCACCCGAATGATACACACAATGCTGCTCAGGCCTATACCACCACCGAGGGTTGACGGGTATAGCCGGCGGGTCTCTGGGAGTAATCAAGTTCCGCTCTATCAAAGAGGGATACAACTCTGAGTATGACATAGGGATCGGGTCAAAAATGATCCTCTTCCTCTCATTACCCGTATCGGCTTGATTATCATAGGGAGGCTGGTAAGCCTGCTGTTGCGGACGATGTTGCTGATGTTGATACTGCTGAGTTGGTCTTCTCTGTTGCTGTTGAGTTGCTGGAATAGTCACAGCAGCAGCCTGACGATATGATCCTCTGTTTGCACTCCTTCGACGGTGCACAGCATTTGTTTCATTCTCTCCCCTTCTGGGAGCCCCAGAGGATAGCTTCTTAGAACTTGAAGAGTTTGCAGAGCCAGGATCTTGTATCTTCCCTGCTTTGATAAGGCTCTCAGTCCTTTCCCCACAGACAACAACATCAGAAAAGCTACTGAACGGACAGCTTCCCATGCGATCCATGAACACACCTTGCAATGTTCCAATGAACATGTCAGTCAGCTCTCTCTCCAGCATAGGAGGTTGCACTCTAGCGGCTAGCTCACGCCATCTCTGGGCGTACTCTTTGAAGCTTTCCTTGGATTTCTGACACAAACTCTGCAATTGGGTTCGGCTCGGCGCCATGTCCATGTTGTGCTTGTATTGCCTCAGAAAGGCCTCACCCAGATCTTTCCAGCTTCTAACTGATTCTCTTTTCAGATCCATGTACCAGTCCAAGGACGCTCCAGACAAGCTGTCTTGGAAAAAGTACATCCACATCTTCTCGTCGTCAGTGTACGCGGAGATCTTCCTGAAGTAAGCTTGCACATGGGTGCGAGGACAAGAGGTGCCGTTGTACTTTTCAAACGAGGGTGCTTTGAATTTGTATGGGATTCTCAACCCCTCTACCAACCCCATATTTGTAACATCAAATCCGAAGGAGTTCTGGCATTCCATCGCACGGATCTTCTCAGCCAGGGCATCAACCTTACGATCCCTATCCTCAACTCTGACCACCTCATCATCCTCACTCAGCAGTGTGAACATGTCCTCTTGTCTGTCGACAAGCGGAGCTGGATGACGAACCGGTGCCCGGGTAGCTCTAGCATTGACCTCTACAGCAAGAGGCTGTCCATTGATCCTTATTCCTCTCAACTCTTCCCCGACGGCGTAGTCGTTAGCGGGAGCGACAACATTGACATTCTCATAAGCAGGTGCAACAACAGGCAAAGCACGGTTGGACGTCTGGATCACAGTCTCTTGTCTCTGAACCAAAGCTCGGAGCTCCTCTTGACCTTGAGCAACCCCTTGCATCATCGTTATGAACTGGGCCATGTTCGCCCTCATCTCAGCCAACTCATTCTGAACCTGATCCATGCTTCGCTGTTGATTGAGTCTGGTTGAATACCGGTGAGGTCTCTGATCAGCTATCCTGTCTAACACAGGAACTAGAGTGAGAAGTCCGAACTAGAACACCTGTTATGCAATATGATATGAGTATGATGTTAATGCATATGATGCACATGAAATGATCATTTCTCAGGCATTCAAAGAGCCTGATTCATCTTCAAAGGATAGCGATCTGCAGCACCACGGCGCAGTATACAAGAGCAAAGAGTACCGAGTGAAACCAACAATTTCATCTGTAAATGAGCACCCGGATCTATCAGTGAACAGACTCTGGAACGTACCTGAGAAATGATATGCATGCAGAGATTAGTTTTTTTTTTCTTTTTTCTCTTTTTTTTTCCAATTTTTTATTGCATTTCTTTTGAAAAATAAACATGCTATGATGCACATGATGCAGACACAACTGGCAAGTTGTGCATCTCTGAACACAGGATCGAAACTTCGGTTCGAACTCTGATCACAATCATCTGAAACCCAAAGTCAACTGGTCGACTGTCATCTGGACCCAATCTGAGAA
The DNA here is from genome assembly GCF_024323335.1 of Lathyrus oleraceus. NCBI lineage: Eukaryota > Viridiplantae > Streptophyta > Magnoliopsida > Fabales > Fabaceae > Lathyrus > Lathyrus oleraceus. The sequence continues at coordinate 127,229,528 of NC_066579.1, forward strand.
ACTGAGTCACCAACAGGAACACACTGAGTCACCAACTAGTCACCTACCGGTCACCAACAGTCACCATCTGTACCTGTTAAAATGATCATTCCCTCCCCACTCACGGGTGTCATCTAGGCCAGGGTAAGGTCGAAAGAAACGCAGCATAAATAACCTTTCGCAGAATACCATCATATACACACCTGAAGTATGTAACGATGATATCCTACCAGGGTCTGAACTGCTCGTGATGTCGATGTTCCGCTAAGTGGCGCATACCACCCGCTTCCCACGAATCACTCTATTCCTAGGTTTCCTAGATTGCACTCATAGCCTGGGTATTGGGCCTTTTACCTCGAGTAACACCCACCCCCAACCAGAGAAACTCAGCCAGCACAGCAGATGAATGAATGAATGCAAACATTAATGCACACATTGAATGCAAACAGTAAATGAAATGAATGCAATAAACAACAGCAAATAGCAACCAAAGCCCTAACCTAGAGAGCGCTAGGAGAGACTCGCTTAGGGAAGAAGGACCAGCACAGGTCAACTTCTCTAGAGTGATCCCCAGCAGAGTCGCCAGCTGTCGCATTACGCGAAAAACCGGCGGGAAACAAGGACAACAGAGCCGCCACCGTGCGTTATTTATCCCAAAAGAGGGAAAGGAAACGCTCAGAGTAAACCTGGAAAAGACGTGGTCTCGCGACCAAAGAGAATGAGATCGGGAGTCGGTTATGCGAAGGGAAGGTATTAGCACCCCTACGCATCCGTCGTACTCGACGGGATCCACGCACAATAGGAAGGGAAATGGTTGCTAAAAACACTGCTCACACACTCACAAACATCGACTGAAAGAGACACAAGAAACAAACAAGACTGACTCGGCAGGATGTCGCATCCTGGGCCTACTTAGTCTATCAAGCATAGACATCAGAGTCTAAGTAGTTCGGACTGGGGAAACGACACATGCTCGCTAGGATATCGCATCCTATGCATACGTATCTCCTTTGGACGAAGGAGAATCAGAGCATCCGTAGCTCGGCTAACACGCACACAAACAAACACAGGCAAAGGCAAACGTGGAGCCTGAATGCCAATCACTGGTCTTACATCAGCATCTGAACCAAAACACACACAAAAAGGCAAACATGGAGCCTGAACGCCAATCACTGGGCTTACATCAGCATCCGAACCAAACACCCACACTGGAACCCGAACGCCACTCGATGGACTTACATCAGCTTCCAAGCACACAACAACACAAAACAAAGACACAGGCGCCCGGAGAGATCTGCTCATCTTCTGCCTACGTACCTCATCTGGTATGAGGATCAGGGCGACGTAGTTCCCCTACGGAGGGACACAGGACTAGCCTAACCAGATAATAGAGGGAGACACAACTAGGGAGACTAACTCGAGCCTAGATGTTATCATGCAAGATTGTCCCTAAGTCAAGGTTTCTAGCTAACTTGCACAGGAAGCAAGCCTATCCTATTCAACACAAGTAAACAGCAAATCAAGCATTCACAAGTAGCACACACTATATGCACACAAAAGGGGCTCAATCAAAGGGTAAGACTGCAAGAGCAAGTCATCTGTACAAGGGTGAGTTTTGCTCTTAACCTTGCCATTGAGGGGCTAAGGTGAAGCAGATGAAAGGTGAGTGAAGATAAGACTTCACAGCTCCTATCCCTGGTCAGGGATAGCTTCAGACAAAGGAGCGTGGGTTCAGAAAGGAGGAACCCTTCTACACTCGAGACTCTGACACAACTGTACATTGTACAAGATCTTGGGTTTGTATCCCAATGCATCAACATAGTGGTGTGAGCAGAGGGATGACTCAACAGAAGAGCGGGAGATAGATTGCTTATCTCTTTTATCCGCCAATTGCCTTAATCAAGGACTTTTCCTGCTTGGGGACAAAAGTAAACAAGCACAAACATCGCCTTTTAAGGAGGACTTCAGACAGGTGCCTGGCCAAGTAACAGGCCAGGTCTTCCAGACTACATGGAGACAAGAATGTTATACCTCAGTGCAAATTGCTTATCAAGCAAAGCAAAGCAATATTAGCAACTAATGTACCTGAAATCAATCAAATATCATCAGTATACCAATCAAAGAACTAAACAGCAAATGGTTCACAATTAGCTATACACAGACAAACACAATCCAATGCACCAAAGTGCAAACCAACTCAAAGGATCCAAACATCCTACAAAACAAAACAAGTTAGTGTACAATATCAAATGAGACAACTCAATCAAATGTGAATCCACCTCCTTAAGGTATTTTGCTTCTTAACCTGAAAATTACATTCAAACATGAGATACAAGACCACTAGGACAAGCCTAGGGTCAAAAGGGAGTGAAAAAGTCAAAACAGCAAGTGAAACATGATCAAAACCAATATTAATCAATTAAAAGAGAATCCAATTGGTCTCACATCAAAACTATGCACCAAATTAATTTCATGCACAATTTAAGTCAAACTAGGCAATTATGAACCATATATGATCAAACAGAATGGTCACACTCAAACAAATACCTAAACAGCTCAATAAATTCCACAAAAATTCCAGACTAAACAGGACACATTCAAGGAGCTACATATCAAATTTCTTGCCATTTGGTCAAGAGGAAGTAGGTCAATGAAAATCATAAAATCAACAGAAATGCAAACAAGCCAACACAAGGCATCAAAACAAGCACCAACATTCATCAATCATAAAACAGTGAAAACAAATGAGAAATGAATGGGACCAAAGCCAAAGTAACAATGAACATGTTATGAATCACTCCATCAAATTTCACATTCATATGATATGGTATGAGCATTTCACAAGACATGGAAGTCAATCACTCAAACAAAACCCTAAAATGTCTAAACAGCAAGCAAAAATCTCAATCAAATAGGAAATGGCTCAACAATTCCTACAAAAAATCATGGCAAACCTAGACATACAGATGATATCACATGCAAAATTTGAAAGCAATTGGCAAAGCATAGGCATGGAAACAAAATTCATGAACACAGCATAACATAGTGTGACACACATTGTCACACTCAACTTGAACACATCATAACTTGCAAACCATAAAGCCAAAATTAGCAAACTATACATCAAAATCACCAGCAATGTGTCAAGAACAAGCCTATAAAATTTCATGCATTTTGGCTTAGGCATCATCATTTCATGATCAATATGGTGAAACATACACAAAATGCACACATGATCAAGATCCTTAGGCCAATCCAAAAAATCACCAGACACAACTTTAACTATTATACCTAAAAAAAACTAGATTAAATTTGGAATCTAACACAAAAATTCCCATGCAATTTGGATTAGAATTGGATTAGATATGATTTTTTGAAGTTAATTGTGAAATAATGAAATATTTATTTAACATGAAAAATGAATTAATTAAGTCTGATGGCATTTTTGTAAATAATGGACCAAGGGACCAAAACGCAGCGTGTAACTAATTGGCATGGCGCGTTCTGATTGGTTGGAAGTGGCGCCAAACAACAAGTTCAAACGGAAACGGAGTAAAGTGGATCTACACGCGAATTTTCCAGAAAACTCATGAGCTTCAAACGCGTTCATCATCACCAGAAATCGTGATGAACAAATTGGCACGAAAATGGACAAATGGCATATGGTTGGAATCGTCTGAGTACGTACATCAATAATATACAAATGAAATCTCCTAATTCCTACTGTACAGAACGGATCGATCCAAAATAAGTTTTACATCAAAACTTCAATTCACGATTTCTCTCTCAAATCCTAATGATTTTCAATTCTATCACTTGCACTGTACTCTATGATCTTCATTCTACCAAATCCACATCATGATTTGGAGAATGATGGAAATCGAATTCTAACCTTGGATGATGACAGCTGTGGAATTTGGTGAAGTTAAGCTCCCTAATGCCAAAACAGATCCAGTACACTGCTATGGCAATTGATTGGAGTGATTTGCTCAGCTCGAAACAGCTCCAGATGCTTGAATCTTCAATTCGCCATGGTTGAACAAGCTTGGACAGTTATGGTTTAGGCACGATTTTGGCTCCAATTGCTCCAAACAGTTCTTGCAAATTACCTGCAAGTGTTGAATCGACAAAGAAATGGCACAGGAAGCAAGGGATTCTTGATGAACAATGAAGAAAAAGTGTGTGTGCAAAGTGCGAAATTGGAGAGAATTCTTGAGATTTTTGGATTTGATCTGAAAATTGTGATTATCATTATGAAAAACAGTTACAATTATCTCTTTATACCTCTCCCTAATCCAAAATTTAATCAAGATTAGCAAAGTTGGAAGGATTAGCATAATGTGCATTTTTCATGCTTTGGCCAAAATGCCCTTTTCTAAACCAGTCCATATATCAGTCCAACCTTGGTTCAAGCAAGTCAAAAATACCATTTGGAATGTGTTGCAAAAGGTCTCATGTGCATATTCCATGTTATGCTCAAAATCACTATGCCATGCCAAAAATGCAAATGAATTCACTTAAAAAATGGCATTTTGCTATGAGAGTTTTTGATGAAATTTGATTATGCACCATGAAAGATCATATGAAATGTGGTTTGCTCAAAGAAAAATCAACCAATTTGGCCTTTCCATGTGAAAGTTATGCCACTTTGAATTTGGGCATTTTTGGAAAATGACTGGACCATATCTTGCCAACCACACATGGGACTTTCAAGTTCTTGGACTTTTTGGAATGGTGAGATCAAGATCTTCAACTTTCATGTTGGACAAAATTCCATTTGAAGCTTTTATGATGAAGTAATTTTGAGGAGAGAAACTTTCCATTTTGGGTAGCTGAAATTACAGGTCACCTGCTATTTTTGGAAACTTCTGATCTGACCTCCAAATCTTCAACCTTGGTCTTTGATAAGTCAAATGAGACTTATATGGACATGAATGAGGCCTTTCAAACCATCTCACACCTTCCAATCCATAAAATCAGGCACAGTTGACCACAGTTGACTTTCTAGGGTTTCTGAAGAAATTCAGCTTGACTGTTGAGCTTTGATCATCCAACCCTTGGCCAAATCACTTCAAAATGATCCTTAGACCATATGAATTTGATAAACCAACCCTAAGGCTTTGTCTCAATGAAAATGGCACTTGCTTGCTTGCTTGACCTGATCTCCTGACCAATTTGACCTAATTTGTCAACTGAGCTTGCACTTGGGCAAATGGACAATGCAATGTTATGCAGTGGCCTATGTTATGCTATGACCTAATATGAAATGAATGTACAAAAGGTAGGGTGCAAATTTGAGGTGCTACAATATGCAACATAAAAAACTTAAACGAACAACCATTTCCCCTCGTGTTACATATCAGAGTGGCTCTAACTATAAGACTCGATCGATAAGAAACTAAAGAGGCATAACACCATCCTCTACATCAAGCTCCTAATGAGGTACCTGATTATCTGTACTTTAAGGGAGCACATACACAACATTAAATAGAAAGGGGGTGATAATACATTCAAATAATAAATGATGCACAAAACATCAGGGTAGATTCACACACTATAAAATCATACACATATCAAATATGCACCACAATATCATATATTCACATTTCACCCATATTACAATAAAACTCACACAAATCCATACAAAGGTAGTAAACAACACTCAAACATATCATTAGCACAATCTTTATGTAATGAAATGCAATATCGACTCAACTCATGCATGTGGTACCGACTCAACATTTTGTTCTTTATGTGAACCTGGTCCCCTCTCTAAACCCCGAGCCCCCACTCCGAGCTCTAAGACTTCACTCTGAGCTTGTGACAACTCACTAGTCCCCCCTCTGAACTCGTGGCTCACCTCTTTCACAACAACAACAACAACATATGATTCATGGCACATAACGATGCAATGACAGTAACACAATAATGAATACATTCTCACTCTATCTGTAAACAATCATATAACAACATCAACATGGTAATGACTATTGTCCCACTCTAAGTGTAAGCAAATATGCATTCAATGCATCGCCAGTAGTTTTCACTTCGAACTACTCATCTCATCAATTCATCAACAAACATATACAATAATTCACACAATATTATACTTGCATTTTCACCACATTTATTCACACATTGAACATATATTCACAATTACACATGATATTCATTTATGCATAATATCAATTATCAATGATCAATTATTCATACAATCGATCACATTCGGGGCATGCCGATTAAATTACTCAAAGCATTTAATATTACCATAGAACAACAACATAACATTAATATCAGAATCAACACAAAAAATTGATCTTGACGTGTCAAACATGACCGCCTACACCAACGTGGTCCACTACCAGATCATGACAGTCGTCAGGGAGATTACGACCTACCTGTCATCTCTCCATATGTCCATCACACACTCAACACATTCGTTGATGCCCGATCACCTCTTTTACACACATGACGACATACCCGTCATCCCTGTAACAGAGGCAAAAATGTGTTATGCCAATGCAAAACCTTCAAAACACCTCCAATTCAATTCCAAACACCTCCAATTCAATTCCAAACATCCCCAAGCAATCCAGAATTGATACATATATACTTACCACATATTAGCATGTTATTTCTCATTAATCTAACATGTTATTCCATCGATTAATCACCAAAAATTCAGAATTATATTCATGTTATAAAACCCTCAATCTCATATCAAACATCATGCTTATGAAAAGTTTAACATAAACAATAATCACCATATTTACATAGCATACATTTCAATCAATTCATTGCATAAAAATAACATCACATTCATATAACTCATCAAATAACCAAGCAAAAGAGAAGGAATAAAATCCTATTGGAGGTTAAGAGAAACCTCGCTACCCTTTCATGATTAAGACACCCTTAGATGAATAATCCCTTATCTTGTAGAATCAGCAAAAGCACAAGCAAGCACCCATAAGGTCTCCTCTCCCAAATCCATAACTCTCCAATGTATTTGCTCTCCTTCTTCTCTCTTTCACGTTTAATTGAAAATGCTCTTAAAAACCCTTATTTTCTATTTCTCTTAAAATATATACTAACCTAATTAAATTTCTTTTAATAAAACTCTTGGCCCAACTAAACATAAGCTCTTTATTCCTAACCACCTCATTTTCTATTATTTTCACTTTTTACCCCAACATTTACTATTCTCTCAATTTCTATTAATTAATTAATTAAATCCCACCAAAACTAATTATTTCAGCATAATTTACCATAAATGCCGACACCGGTCAAACACATAATAATTCACATAAAATAGTTATTTAAATAATAATTATTAAAATAATTCAATAAATAATTAAGTGAATGACTAATTAAATCGAGTCGTTACAACACTTCCCCACTTAAAGAATTTTCTCCCTCAAAAATCACCTGACGACAAAATCTCTAGATAAGACTCTGTCATCCTACTCTCGAGCTTCCACATTACATTTCCACCACCAGAGCCTCATCAAATAACTTTTACTGAAGTGGTCTCCTTGTCTCGCAAGTGCTTCACTTCACGATCCTCAATCCTGAATGGCAAGGTCTCAACATTCAAGTTCTGTCTAACTCGCACATCATCCAACTAGATCACATGAGACATATCATGAATGTACTTCTGAAGCTGACACACATGAAACACCTCCCGAAGACTTGACATATACGGTGGTAACACGACTCATTGGTCCATCTTTCCTACTATCTAAAGAACCTGATAAGGACCTAAACTGCATCATAAGCTTCTTAGACTTCAAGGTACGACCAACACTAGTTACCAGAGTAAAGCTCAAGAATACGTGATCTCCCTCCTGAAACTCAAGAGTTGTCCTCATCTTGTCATGATAGCTCTTCTGACGACTCTGCGAAGCTTTCATCTTCTCGTGGATCATCTTGATCTTCTCGACAGTCTGCTGAACTATCTCAGGCCCAAGCACAACACTCTCACCAAAATCATACCAACACAAAGGCGTCATACACCTCCTACTATACAAAGCTTCGAACGGTGTCATCCCAATGCTATAATGGAAATTATTATTGTAAGTGAACTCTACCAATGATAAGTAACTGTCTCAGTTACCTCCAGGATCCAAAACACAAGCTCTCAACAAATCCTCCAAAGACTAGATAGTCCTCTCTGTCCGACCATCTGTCTGCAGATGATAAGCAGAACTGAACTTCAGCTTAGTACCCAATGCTTCTTGTAAACTCTGCCAAAACCTCGATGTGAATCCCAGATCCTTATCCGACATAATACTCGAAGGAATACCATGCAAGCTAACAACCTTCTTAATATACAACTTTGATAACTTCTGTAGAGGATAATTGGTCTTAATCGGAATGAAATGAGCCAACTTAGTCAGACTATCAACAATAAATAATATGGAATCACATTATTTTGTCGTCTTTGGCAAACTCGTCACAAAATCCATGAAAATGATATCTCACTTCCACTCGGGAGTACTCAATGGTTGAATCAGACTCGACGACTTTTGATTTTCAATCTTTGACTTCTGACAAGTCAAACACGCATAAACGAACTCGGCTATATCCTTCTCCATTCCTGGTCACCAAAACATTTTCTTCAAGTTTTGGTACATTTTAGTAGCACCAGGATGAATACTCAGACTACTCTTGTAACCTTCCTTAAGAATACTCTTCTAAAGTTCTGGAACATCAGGTACACAAACTTTGTCTTTGAATCTCATCACACCATTCTCATTTATCATGAAACCATCTACTTTCCCTTGATTGATTAACACTAGTCGGTAAACCAATTCCAAATTGACTTTCTGACCTTTTCTGATTTTTCAAGGATACCACTAATCAGCTTCAACATACCTAACTTCACATTGTTCTGAGTACTTTCACAGAACATACTCAGATCTCTAAATTTCTCTATCAAATCTGATTCTCTAACCATAAGCATCGACATATGCAACGAATTTTTGCTCAAGGCATGAACTATGACATTGGCTTTACCAGGATGGTAACTCAAGCAAAAATAAGAATCCTTCAAAAATTCGAGCCACCTCCTCTATATCATATTCAACTCCATCTGATAGAATAGATACTTCAAACTCTTATTTTCACTGAACACTTCAAATCTGGAACATAACAAATAATGCCTCCAAATTTTTAACACGAACACCATGACTGTCAACTCTAGATCATGTGCAGGATAATTCCTCTCATGAACTTTCAACTGCCGAGAAGCATAAGCCATAACCTGACCATTTTGCATCAACACATTACCTACTCCTATATTCGAAGCATCACAATACACAACAAAGTATTCACTTGGACTCGGGAAAATCAAAATTAAAGTTGATGTTAGCTTTTCTTAAGTTCTTGAAAACTATCTTCACACCAAACACTCCATACATAAGCTTGACCTTTTCGAGTCAACTGAGTCAAAGGAAATGCTAACTTCAAAATTCCTTCGATAAACCTTATGTAGTAACCAACTAAACCAAGAAAACTTCTGATCTCAGTAACAAACTTCATAGGCTCCCATTATAATAATGCATTTATCTTTGATGGATCTATTGCGATACCGCCACTAGATATCACATGACCAAGGAAACTCACATCTTTTAACCAGAACTCACACTTAGACAACTTCGCATACAACTTATTTTCTTTCAAGGTTTGCAACACAACTCTCAGATGTTCTGCATGCTCTTCATCAGACTTAGAATATATCAAAATATCATCGATGAACACAACCACAAACTGATCTAAGTACGGATGGAATATTCTATTCATGTACCCCATGAAAACTCCAGGCGTATTAGATACACCAAATGGCATCACAAAATACTTATAGTGACCATATCTCATTCTGAACACGGTCCTCGGGATATCATATGACTTCACACGAATCTAATTATAACCCAAACGCAAATCAATCTTGCTAAACACACAGGCACCAACCAACTGATCCATTAGATAATCAATTCTTGGAAGTGGATACTTATTCTTGATAGTAACCTTGTTTAGTTGTCGATAGTCAACATACAACCTCATGATATCATCTTTCTTCTTAATTAACAACATTAGCGCTCCCCACGACGAAACACTCAGTCAGACAAACTTCTTCTCAAGCAGATCCTCTACTTATTTCCTCAACTCACTTAGATCTGAAGCAGACATCCTATACAACTTGATCTTTGTGCGCTGATGGAAAATCACTAATGTCATCCGGGAACACTTTAGGAAACTCACACACAATAGGTAGATTTGTAATCATTCTCTCCCCCCCCCCCTCTCAAGGACTCAAACACCATGAAAACATGAGCACTCTATCTTAATAGCATCCCTACTTGTCTCGTAATCATGAAACTTGACTTTGTACTCTCCTTGGATTAAAGAATCTTCATTGATATATCAAAACAATTGATAAACACATGGTTGAACTGAAACCAATTCATTCCCAGAATAACATCAAGTTGAGTTAGAGGAAAAAAACCAAGTCAATCCCAAAATCTCTACCATAAATTGTCAAAGGACAATTCAAACACACCAACGAAGTAGTCACTGAACCATTAGTTTGGGTATCAATGACCATGCTACCACTCATAACAGACACTTCCAAATTCAATCTTGACATACCCTCAATAGATATAAACGAATGCATCACACCTATGTCAATAATGGTAATCAAGGGAGTACTATTAATAAAGCATGTACCTCGAATCAAGTTATCAAATACAGTAGCCTCTTCTCCAGACAACGAAAAAACTTTACTTCCAGACTAAGCCTTCTTAGGTTTCTCTCACTGAGTACTAATATGACCTTGCTCTCCATAATTAAAGTAAGTCAAATTATTACATCTACAAACAGTAGCTCAGTGACCTAGCTTCCACACTTGAAGCAATTCACAGATGTGCTCTTTCACTCAGAAACATGATTTCCAAACTCACCATATTTGAAACATCTCACAAAAGTAGGAGTCCCTCCCCCACTTCTCTCTTTCCACCTGTAGCCTTCTGATCAGTCTTCTGCTTCCCTTTGTCAGCTGGGGAACTAAATAGTTTCCCACGACTATGACCCTTCCCTTTCTTCCCACTAAGTCTCTTATAGTAAGTATATCGGGCTTTGTTGTCCTCATCATATATTCTGCATTTATTTACTAGCATAGAAAATTGGCGCACCTCTTGATACCCAATACCTTGCTTGATCTCGGGATACAATCCGCTCTCGAACTTGATACACTTCGATCCCTCAACATTCACACTATTATAATGTGCCCAAAACTTCACCAGCTTTCGAACTTAGTAGCATACTAAGAAATTGGCAAATTTCCTTGTTTCAGCTAAAGGAACTCGATCTTCTTCTTATTGCACACGTCCATAGGAAGGTACTTCTCTAGAAAGTGAGCTCTAAACACATCCCAAGTAATCTCAGTACCTAAAACCTCCAACCTCTGACGTGCATTATCCCACTAGTCTTCGGCTTCCTCTCATAACATATGAGTACCGAATGACACCTTCTAAACTTTAGTGCAACCCATCACTCAAAAAATCTTCTTAGTCTTTCTAAGGCATTCTTGTGCACCCTCTGGATCATATATTCCCTTGAAGATCGGCGGGTTATTTCTCTGAAACTTCCTAAATCCACAGAATTCATCGACATCCTGATTTTGCTGACCCTACAACACCTTAGCCATCGCTTCCAAAGCATCAACAATCGCCCGATCATTTCTTCCAGCCATTACTCTTCACACTAAAAAACAACTATTAGAATAAACATGCATCGACAGTGTTCATACACATGCCGCATACTAGGAAATAAGTAACATGACAAAAACCTGGTCAAATGGACCGACCTACTCTTATACCATTATGTAATAACCTACTTCCCAACTCGAAAAATAATTAAATATAGCAGGTATAACACGTAAATCCTTCAAGTAGGATGATACTCATACATCAACAAAACATACATGAACCACATAAGTGTTCTATTGAATCATTTGAAAAGCAACATAAATTATAAAGTAGTCGGCATAAAAAGCCTCAACGACATTAGTAGTTTCAAAAGTGGTTCACATCAGATAAATGAAAATATATGCAACATAAAACAATTAAAAGAACATCATGTTCCCCATGTGATACATATCATATCGACTCCAACTATAAGACCCAATCGACAAGCAACTAAAAAGGCGTAACATCATCCTCTAAGTCAAGCTCCTAATGAGGTACCTGGTTGTTTATACTCGAGAAGAGCATATACGCAACATCAAACAGAAAGTCGTGAGAATAAATTCAAATGCACTACTAGAAAAACAGTTATTAGCGTCGGCCACTTTCAGACGCTAAAGGTGAAAAAACAGACACTAATATGTGGTTAGCGTCGGTTTAGCGTCGGTGTCGGGCCTTGAATAAAAGTTGCGAAGCTACTGTGTAACGTCGGCTAAAGATACACCGAGGCTACGTAGCCTCGGTGAAACGGAGGCTAACACGGAGACTAATGGGACCGACGCTATATTGTTTCAAAACCATGAAAAGTCAATATTATGTTTAGCGTTGCCCTGTCCGACTTTCAAAAAACATACACAAAAAGTAATCACATCCGAGATTAATTCGTTCTACTAAAAGTACAAGATCAATCTTCATCTAATGATTGATCATCCAAATCGTCATCATAATGATGAGAATGTGATACAAAAGTTGAAGTGTCAAATTTCTTCATCATAAATTCCTTCCAAGCATTCATCTCCCTCTCCATCCTTTGTGCAGTCTCGGTAGCAGCTTTTGCAGCCTCGGTAGCAGCTCGCATTGCTTCGTTAGCCTCTTGTAATTGGGTCGTTGCAGCCTCGGCAATTTGTTCAGCTCTAATTCTTGCTGCTCTTTCAGCTTCTAATGACATCCCAAACATAGAGTGTTGAGGAGTTTGAGATTGTTGGGTAAAACTTTTTGATCCACGTTTTAGATTAATAGCTAAATCTGCAGCGCCATAAACCCGACCACGGTTACGGCCCCCAGCAGCCTCTGTCCATAGCTGATTTACACACTCTCCATCTAACACTTGAACAACCTCTCCATTCCCTTCTTCAGTTGGCTGAAGTTCTGCATCAAACTTCTCTTTAAAAGTCTTCTGCATAATAGAAAAAGTAAGGAATACTTAACAGCAAGATAACACAAGCAATTGTATCATTCTTATAATGATGTTTGTTTGATTTGTAACACAATTAAGTACCTACGTTTGTAAATGAAACATAGTCATGTCACCTAATTAAAGAAACTCAAAATGGTTATACCAATGACTCACTCACTCATAGGGTGGTTTGATTTATTCACATGTAAACAAAGGTACAAATTTGATATCTATCTAAGAAAAGAATCAATAATAATAATAGTATTTGTGCGCTGTCTCATGCATTGTCACTATAGCAATCGACACATCCACGTTGTGCTAAAAAATCTAATGGGTCTGATCATTATTTTGCCTGCGTAACAGCAATCTGCAAGCATGTTGAGATGAAGCACAAAGTTCATAGTGTAATCATATGTTTCCCCTGAAAGAAGATATACAATAACTCAAAAGCATAAAAAAAACAGCACAGTAGGAAGAACTTGACTCTTTAACCATTTAACCAGCTAGTGACCATTTAACCATTATTGCAGACAGAATCTTCAAACAACTTTCATTTTCAAACTGATATCAAACAGCACAGCAGGAAGTAGGAAAAACAGATATCAAACAGCACAGCAGGAAGTATGAACTTTGAACAAATGCGACAAATGCGACAAAATCCATGGCAAGAACTCTACAAATTCCACTCGAAATGATGTATGTAGGAAAAAACAACCCTGGACAAAAAGTTAAAAAGATCAACAAGACTATATATATGAAGAAAACCTGAGCAACATCCTCGCCGATCCAACGATAATTTGGTTTTTCTGGGTTAGGCTAGAAAGCATGTGGCACTCCAAGTTACAACAAGGTAAGACAGTGGAGACTGACCAAATAATGATGGAAATAATGAGAATCTTGAGCTATGATAGCAGTGATCAAGGTTGGGCTGTGATAAGTCTAGGAACAATAAAAATATACAAGGGATTCAACAGCCACACCATTGTAATAAATTGATACTACCAGGAGTTGATGGCACAATTCCAGATAAGATTGTGTGTGCTGAATATGGTAAACCAATGGAAAAATTCTACATGTATCGTTGCTGCAACGAATGAATCATTACTATAGCATGGATAAATAAATAACATTATATCTTAAAATAATAAGTAGAGAAAATCACATATAGAGAAAATAATAAATTCTGTTGTGTTTCAAATAACATTTAAAGCATGCAGCAACTGTATTTTCTATTAACAACGCCATAAGGAATACATAACAGCTACATAATATGTTTCAAGCATGGATGCAAATATTGATGCAGTAAAATTTACGAGAACTTACATAAGTAGATGCAGCACGACTGTCAACCCATTCACCATTTTTCCTCTTGTGTGTTTTTAAAAATAACTCATCGGGACGCAGATCCCTTTGAAGTTCACGTGACTACAAATAATCAAATAATCCAATAATCAATACAGAATACGAGTAAAACTGTCAAGATATAAAGAATCTTCATAATAATAATAATTTGTTAGGATTTTATTACTTACAAGTTGAAGTGCAACATCAATATGAGCCTTACGGCCTATGGTGTGGACTGCTCCGCCTCTTGCGGAAGCTCGATTGGTCTTGTTTTGAGAAGACACAACCAAAAACTCGGTCTTTTTCCAATAAGTTTGAAGTTCAACCCAAGCATCATCACAATTCCATGAAGGCCGAGTCCCTTTTCTCCTCGCCTTCCCCAACATGTCGTTTAATCGTTTTCTCCCTTTTCTCCTTGCTATCATCCTTGTAATATAACATACAACCATTCTTACAACAATCAATCTTCTCAACCTTTAGCCCTAACTTAGATACCAACTGTGTTGCTTGGTAATAGTTCTCGGGCAAGCATTTTTGAACTGGACATACACTTTTAAGCATTTGTGCAACAAAATCTAAACCTTTTTGTGGTACATGCCAATTAGACCTAATTTCAAGAAGTTGAGTAGATATTGATAATATTGATTGGGTAGCTCCCTCATAAATGGGCTTGTTGAAAGATATCAACTTGTCATAAAATCGTTTGGCATCTTCGTTGGGAAACTCATCCTCCGTATATTCCTCAACTTCTATGTTATCATTCACGTGAGAGAATACTCCATAAGGCCTAAAAGCATCATACACCATCTGATTCATTGCCTCAATTTGGTCATCATGATGCACATGCTCACTACTATTTGAATCATTCCTTGTATTAACATTGAGCTCTACTTCTCCATGTTGAGTCCAAATCCAATAGTCCGGTTGAAATCCATCTCGATACAAGTGAAGTCTAACATTAGTTGGTGTTCTTATCTTGAGACACTTGCAATTTATACACGGACACCTTATCCCTCCCTCAGATTTACAAATAGGTTGTTTCAAAGCCCTCTTTACGAAGTCTTTAACCCCGCGAACATACTCTTCTTTCAATCCGTGTCTATTGGAATATACTCTATCGTACATCCAAGTACGATCCATTTTCTATAAGGCAAACAATTAACTCGTCAACCACTGAAAATTAAAACATATATTAGACAAAAATGAATGGCTGATAACTTCCTAATGGGTATTAGGAGAAAATCAGATAACTTCCTAATGGGTATTAGGAGAGAATAGAATACATGCATTCCAAGGGATTTTTATTTTATTTTCAGTGGTTCAAAAATTAAACATGACGAACATAGCAAATTTTAAGCCGGTGCATCCCGACGTTCTCTACAAGACCTCCAAAATATTATGGACAAACACTTTTACATAGACTTGTATTAAATCAAATAGCCCTACATTAACTCATGCACGGAAATTTTAAGACCTGTTTTAAAAATAAGACTATATAGAAACTGAAATTGTTCAAAAATAAAACCATAAAAGTAACAGGAACACGAAATAATACAATAATAACCAAGTGGAGAAAATCAGATAACTTCCTAATGGGTATTAGGAGAAAATCAGATAACTTCTTAACTCATATGTCATTGTTATTGAGTTTTATTTTATTTGCATGATTTATATCAAACGGTGTTTTTCCTACATTCATGTGTTCTTCATTTTCCTGTGATTGGCTTTTGAAATCTAGTTTCTGTTTTTTCAAATTTTGACAGTCTAAATCGTAAGTTTGTAACATTACATTTTTGTGTTTATTTTATGTTCTGTCATAACTGAATCACATGATGCAGTGTTCTTATGATGGTTAAAAATGATCAGGTAAAACACTGGAAGAACTAAGATCTTCTCTCTACAATGAGCTCCGAACATCAGAAGGAGCCAAGCGACGGCAACAAAGATATTGCGGACCAGTGGTCGCGTTATCGTTCAACTTCATGGTTGCTGTTGGTATCATCATGGCTAACAAATTGGTCAGAAATCAGAACCATTTATGTTGCGTGTAACTTATCATCATTATGAAATATCTCTTATGATGCAGTGTTGGTTTCTACCAAATGGCCAAGATTGCTGTTACTCCAACAATTGTTTTGGCAGAGTTCATATTTTTTAAGAAAACCATTTCTTCGAAAAAGGTCATAACTAAGCTTTTCGGCGTTTTTTATTCTCTCTCTTTTATAAAACATTTCATGTATCTAAAAAAAGAACTACTCCATCCAACCCTTTATTGTTTATGTACTAATCATGCATTGGAATGCAATGATGCAGGTTTTGGCTTTGGCTGCTGTGTCAGCTGGTGTAGCAGTTGCAACTGTATCAGATTTAGAGTTCAATTTGTTTGGTAAAATGGCTAATCCTACTCATCGCTATTCAGGTAAAATGGCTAAGTTAAAATGGCTAAGTTAAATTCAGATTTAGAGTTCAATTTGATTTCTTTTCACTATTGCTCCTTTCTCCTAATCCTACTCATCGCTATTCAGGTAGAAACTACAGTTGCCGTTTAGTTTAAAATAAGTGATGCTTATAAGATACAAGTAGAAACTATACAGCTTTCACAAACACAGGTAGAAACTATATAGCAGAGCAATCAAAATCACATTTAACACCACACATATGTTCATAACAGGAGTATCATAGAAACTATACAGCTTTCACAAACACAGCTTTCACTACTGATGCAAACAGTTAACAAATTTGAGTCCAGAAAAACATTTCCTTCAAAATAAATTATAACCCCAACCTTGAGAAATACTAACTGATGCAAACACTAACTATTGCAAACACTAACTGTTCAGTCTGGTTCCAAATTAACATAGGGATGACTAACCTTGAGAAAGAGTTGTCTTTGCAAAATCCCGGATGATATAGTGCTTCGGTTCCAAATTAACTTGCATTCAACAACTGCTTACTGCCTCCACTAAGTAAGATGAGCATTCTTGAAAACCTACATTCAGAAAACCAATTAGCAAATAATTTGATTTTTGTAGTTTCAGACTTAAAGGAGACTTTAAACATATTTGGAAACAATACTAAACTTGCAAAGAAAAGTTGTTTCCAGCATCCACAAAGCCGATGGTTATGGAAAACCTACATTCAGAAAACATAAAACATATGACTATCTCATACTCATTAAACCAAAACTCCATGGAAATCGCTTGAGATGAATATGCATTACCTTTGATGATTCAGAAACCCTTTAACGAGGGATTTTGAATTAGGGAATTAGGGATTCTTCAATGGATTCACGGATTAGGGATTCACGAATCGGTTCACGAAATAGGGAAAAAAGGGATTCACGAATTAGCATGGAATTAGGGTTTTGGTTTTGTGAAATGAAATGGAGGGAGAGTGAAAAATGACGAGGGAAAAGGAAAGAGGGAAATAAGCTGTCGCGTAATTTTTGGTCCGAAATAGAAAATTTCATAGAGTCCGCCAAGCGGACTCTAATTAATAAATAAAATACTTAAACCTTAAATATATATATATATATATATATATATATATATATATATATATATATATATATATATATATATATATATATATATATATAGATAAATCAATGGAAAATGTATATGTTATAAGAATAGAGTCGGCTCAGCGGACTCTAAGTAAATAAATAGTAATTAAAAAATAATGCTACCTAGATAGAGTCGGTCTCACCGACTCTAAATAAATTAATCAAACATTCTTCAAAGATAACATAACAAGTAGAGTCGGTTTTGCCGACACTGATAAAAAAATAACTTGTCTTAAAAGATGTACCTAGATAGAGTCCGTTAGTGTAGGCTTAGCCGACACTAATAGTGTCCGTGTCGGTGGCCGACTCTAAACTAGGAGGCTAAAATGACTTATTCTAGTGGTGATGATAAATGGTGTACAAAACATCAAGGTAGATTCACACGCTAAAAAATCATACACATATAAAATATGCACCATAATATCATGTATTTACATTTCACCCAAATCATAACCAAACTAACACAAATACATACAAGGATATTCAATAACACTCAAACATCTCATTTGCACAACCTTTATGTAATACAATGAAACATTGACTCAACATTTGGTTCTTCATACAAACTAGGTTCCCTCTCTAAACCTCGAGCCCCCACTATGAGCTCTAATCCCCCACTCTGAGCTTGGGATAAGTCACTAGTCCCCTCTCTGGACTCGTGAATCGTATCTTTCACAACAACAATAATATATTATGCATGGCACATAACAATGTAATGACAGTAACACAATAATGAATGCAATCCCACTTTCACTATAAACAATCATACAACAATATCAACATGATAATAAATAATGTCCCACTCTAACTGTAAACAAATATGCATTCAATGCATCTCCAGTAGTTCTCACTCCAAACTAATTATCTCATCAATCCATCAACAATCTTGTACAATAATTCACACAATATTATACTTTCATTTTCACCATATTTATTTAAACATTGAACATATATTCACAACTATAGATAATATTCATTTATGCATAATATCAATTATCAATGATTGATTATCCATATAATCGGAGACATTCAGGGCACACCGATTAAATTACTCAAAGCATTTAAGACAACCAAAAAGAAACAACACAACACCAATATCATAATCGACAAAAAAAAACCGATTCTGGTGCGTCAAACATGACCGTCTGGACCAGCATGAACCACTGCCAGACCATAACGGTCGTTAGGGAGATGTAGACCTTCTCGTCACCTCTCCACCTGTCATTCACACATTCAATGCATTTGCTGACGCTCGTTGTTGCGCCGCAAAAAATACAGAGTCGCCATCGGATTTTATTTATTCCAAAGGAAAAGGTAAGGTAGCAATAAAACCCCAAATGAGAATGGTCTCACAACCAATAGCAGATTCGGAAGTCGGTTATGCAAGGGGGAAATATTAACACCCCTCACGTCCATGTTACTCCATGGGAACCACTTGCTTGTATGAATGTGTATGGATGTTGTTTATATGTATGTTGCTTACCATCGGTGAATGAGATGAATAAGAATGAGATAGGGTAAATAATAAGTTTTAAATTAGTTTGCTCTCTAAGGATTTTTCCCTCGTGCATATGTATCCATATACATGCAATAAGGAAATCAGAGCTCTGTAGTTCCGCTCACAAACGAAGTATGTGTTTGGTTGTTTTTACTGAACAATATTGACGTTCGCGTGCTACTATTCACTTTCTTGTATACTCTGTCATGAGAGTGGAAAGTATTTTCTTATTTGTTGTAAAGTGGATGCGCTTAGATCACACTCTAGTAGTTGAACATTACTTGCTCACACATGGAGGCTTAAGCATCGTCCACGGTAGAACGGAAGTAACACGTCCTTTTCGAAAGGTTTTGAAGAGTGCACTAAGGAAAAATATGATTTGATTTGTTAGGGTTGATTTTGTGTATGAAAACAAGCATCAGACCTTTGGCTAGACACAATCAATAGTCCAAAAACTCGGGAGATGAGAGGACAATGTTATCCTAACCAATCTTTTTCGTCCAAAAGAGATTTGAATTGTAAAAAGAGTTTGGTAAGTCTAATCATTGGAACTTAGAGGGAGACAAGTATCTAATCATTGACTAAGTATGACCAATAATCAGAATACTTAGGAGTCGAGAGGACAATGGTATCCTAACTACTCTTTTCCCCCTCGTAGCACCTAGATCTAACTTGTTTGAATCATTAGATGTTTTAAGGGGGAAGTCAAGTGTCAGGTCCTCAAGCTAGGTACAGTCGATAACCGAAGTACTTGAATGTTATGTACAAACACGTACACCCCATTTTTGCATTCCAGTTTGTTATGAAAATATTTTGAAAAAGGAACTTGACGTTGTATCAAGTGTTTTAGTTCATTATGAAAAAGTGTGTGAATAATGGAGGAGATGGATAGATTGAGATTGAGAAGAGAATGGAGAAGAGATGTGGATCATGTATAATGGAATGGATGGGAGATACTTGACGTTGGATCAAGTACTCGCGTTGCAACGGTGTGAGTTTTATTTGGAAAACAACTAAATGTTGGATCAAGTACCTTTTTTTCTTTTGAAATGCTTTGTTTTATCGTTTGTTTTTATCTTTTTAGTTAGCATGCATGATGAACTAATAAAGGGAATAAACCTAGGCTATTACATGTTCATGGGGGTGGGGGAACATTTGACCTACAATGGGGGGATGGAAATATTACAACATGAATGGAAATGGGAAGAAATTAGACAAAATACAAACTATGTACCATGCCTAAAACATACAAGTGGCATGGTACTCAACACAATACAAGTCAAGTGAATGGGTTAGAGGCATGGCTAGTTAGGAGTGTGCTTGAATCTCAAAGTCACATGTGGACACAAACAACAAATTGGGTTAGTATGAGATCAAGTCAAATGAAAATGATGCAAACAATGTAAACATATTCAAAGATTTAAATCAAATCAAGTGGCAATGGATTAATCAATGACAAGTAATCAAAGATCTATCATGTGATCATGGAAAATGAAATTAGGTAAACAAAGCATTCATCACCTAAATTGAAATGGGATTTTCAATTTGTTCAATATGATCACAAACCAAATGAATCGATTAAATGGACAATTAAAATGAATATTAATACTAAGGATTAAAGTTTACCTAAACATGAATTAGGGTACAAACTAATCAAATGGGAAATTGGCAATCTAAATCATACTTTGAATTCTAATCTACATGAACATGGTAATCACAATGTGATATATGAATCGAATAGAAAAATTAACCTAAAACGAATCATGATAAAATCTACCATTAAGCATGTTAATCTAATCATGAATTAAATCAACAAAAATGGATTAACCAAAATCTAATGGCCAATTATCCTAATCATGGTAAGGTTAACTACAATGAGATTAATCTACAAAATTAAGATCAAGATCCACATGGTTAAACCTACTTTCTAATCACATGATCAAAAATACACTAATTAACAAATTAACCTAAAGAAAAAATATGCTAATCCTAATTAACAAAAAATGAATCAACCTAATTCATACCAAGATCAAAACAATCAGCATCATGCTAATCAACAAAAAATGAAATTAAAATAAATTAATTAAAGATTAAAAAGGATTAATGGGGTGATTAGGGAAGTTATGGGCTAGGCAAGATCATGGGCCTTGAGTGTGTGATAATTGGAGGGAGGTGTGAATCAAAACACCAGTTGATTGGCCCAAAATTCCAATCTCCACACACACGATACATATCACAGCCACATACCCAAGAACATGTTGAACTCAAAATCACCCTAATTCTTGTAACCACATCCAATACACTAGCTCACGACAGAAGGCACATAAGAGAGTGATTCAATCTCCGTTCAATCTCGCGCATAGTCAATAGACAAGTGAAGAAGGATTGTTTAAACCATTATGAAAACTTAAGACAAATCTTGAATCCGTGTCTGAGATCAAAGTCGAATTGAAGAAACTTGTTCATGCTCGGGAACTAGAAACAATTCAAGAGTGAAGGATATACTGAATCCGTGAGCTGCGTGTGTTGCATCATGATGAAGACAACGAAGAATTTGTTGATCCCAAGGGTGCATGATAAAGAGTGAAGATGATTGTTAAGTTCTTCGAATCGTTGCCTTGCCGATGATGAAGAGTGCGTAATCATTGTGTTACCACTTTTGAAGTTCTGTTAGAATTTCTCAATCCCCTCAATTGGTATGCTTCTGTTTTTTATTTTCCCTCTTCTTCTGTTATGATCTTCTTTTTCTTCAATTCTATTACTCTTTTACAATTACGTTACTCTAGTTCTACTTCTGTTATGTGATAGCAAACCTCAATGATGTAAGAAAAAATGGCCCCACTCTTCTTCTCAAGTTATGGTTCCCATCACCAAATCAATGCATATGGCATGTGGACACAATTAGGGTTTTATGCACAAGCTATGGTCCATAGGCAAACCTTAATGGTGAACCTCCTAAACTAGGGTTTCAAAATCACCAAAGCAAACCACAAGATCAATGAATGCCCAGAGTCAGGAACTAGGGTTTAGGGACTTGAATGATCATGATGATGCTCACAATCCAACATCCCTGAATCAATGCCATGACCATAAATCTGGTCCACGAATCAGGGTTTCAAACTATGCTTCATGATAAAGACAACCAGGATGAAGGGCTCACCTCCTATTCAATGCCATGTGTAATAAAAACCCTTCAATAAATTATTTTATGCTTCTCAATGCAAATTGAATATATTATGATAAGATGAATATGTAGATGAGATGAATATTTATCAGGATATGCAAATGATTAGGGTTAGTGACCTAGATGATCATTATGAAGGGTAGGGTGAATTTTGGGGTATGACACCTATAAGCTCTTTTACACGCATGACGGCCTACCCATCATTGGGATGACGCTCGTCATCCCTGTAACCGAGGCAAAAATGTGTTATGCCATTGCAAAACCTTCAAAACGTCTCCAATTCAATTCCAAACATCCCTAAACAGTCCATAATTGATACATACATACTTACCACATATTAGCATGCTATTTCTTATTAATTTAACATGTTATTCCATTGATTAATCACCAAAAATTCAAATTTATATTCATGTTATAAAACCCTCAATCTCATACCAAAAATCATGCTTATGAATAATTTAACAAAAACAATAATCACCACATTTATAGAGAACGAATTTTAATAAACCCATTGCAATAAAATAACATCACATTCATATAACTCATCAAATAACCAACCAAAAGAGAAGGAAGCAAATCTTATTGGAGGTTAAGGGAAACCTCTCTACCATTTCATGATTAAGGAACCCTTAGATGAATAATCCCTCATAGCTTGTAAAATCAGCAAAAGCACAGGCAACCACTCCTAATGCCTCCTCTCCCAAAGCACCAACTCTCTAATGCCTTTGCTCTCATTCTTCCCTCTTCCACGTTTAATGAGAAATGCTCTTAAAAACCTTTATTTTCTATTTCTCTTAAAATATATACTAACCTAATTAAATCTCTTTTAATTAAACTCTTGGCCCAACTAAACATAAGCTCTTCATTACTAACCACGTCATTTTCTATTATTTTCACTTTTTACACAAACCTTTACTATTTTCTAAATATTAATTAATTAATTAATTAATTAAATCCCACCAAAACTAATTAATTAAGCACAATTCACCGCAAATGCCAACATCATCCAAACACGTCATAATTTACATAATCAGAGTGTTACACTCGTCCCTTCCCCAAGGTTATGACCTGTATTAAGGTGGGCATCTCTTGGGATCTAACTCCTACGCCCTTGGAGTGGCTAGCTCCTAATAGAAGGTGTGCCAGCTGCATAGAAAAGTGCTTAGTCTTCTTCCCTTCTTATTTCCTACAAGAAAGGAAAGAAGAAGCATGTGTAACTTATAGGATGAGGTAAGTATCATTATATTTCATTAATATTTAGAGAGCTTAAAATAAAAGTAAAGGGAATAACTCTTTCAGCTATAATACTACTTTAATTTGGAGACATATTAGGTCCTTGGTATCTACTCCCCAACAAGAGTTTCTATGATGCATTCCTTTTTCACGGTGCTCGTTCTCACTTTGTATGGTCCTTCCCAATTGGTGCCCAACTTACCATCTTGTGAATTTCTACCTCATATGTAGGCTCTTTGCAACACCAAGTCTCATGTCTGAAATTCTCTCGGTCGAACACACAGGTTATATCGGGAAGCCATAATGTTCTTAACGATGGTGCTGGTGAGGGCATTGAACATCCTTTTCTCTTCCACGAGGTCAATTTCTTCTCTGGTTACTTGGTCATTTTCCTCGACCGGAAAAGGATGGGTTGTCCTTCAACTCAACTCTTCATTCCGACTGGAATAACGATTTCAACTTCGTAGGTAAGACGAAAAGAAGTTTCATTGGTTGTTGACTGTTTTTTTAATATGCCCGCAAGACGAGTGACAGTTCATTGGACCAGTTTCCATTGGCTTCTTTGAGTATTCACTTCAAACCCCTCAGTAGCACCTGGGTAGTCGTGTCTACTTGTCTATTCGTCTAAGGGTGTTCTAATAGAGATAAATGTTGCTTGATCTTCAATTCCTCCAATTGACCTTTCAGTTTTTATCTATAAATTGTGTTCCATTGTTTGTCACAATGGCATGGGGAAATCCGAATCTGACCAGGATGTTCTATTTGAAAAACTTTAGGATATTTACTGTTGTGATGCTTGGTAACGCTTCCACTTTGACCCATTTGGTGAAGTAATCCACTGCCACTATTAAATACTTGAGTTGGCCTGTCGTAAATGGACCTGGGATGTCTAACACCCACTACAATAAAGGCTAAGGTGATGTCAAAATGTGTAGCTATATGGATGGGGCACTAAAGATGTTCTTGTGCCTTTTTAGTCACATTTATCTATGTATTCCTTTGCTTCTTGAACCATGGTCGGCCACTAGTAACCTATTCCTAAAACCTTTTTTTTCTAATGCCCTGGCCCTGAGGTGTTGTCCAACTATCCCTTCGTGAACTTCCAAGAGAACGTAGGCGGATTCATTCTCCCCAGGCATCTTAACGGAGAGGTAGATAGACCCTTTAATATAAAATCCCTTCAACCATGGCATACAAACTATCCCTTCTTTTTACTAAGGTAGTATCAGTTGGGTTAGATGGGAGGATCCCTTGCTCGATATATCGTCGAATTGGAGACATCCAAGAGGGAAGATCAACATTGTCTATGGATGACACTTTGTTTCTTAGGGCCCTCGAGGCTTTCATAATTTCCAGGACAAAACAATGATTAATTCTGAGGTTTCTTGTGATTACCAACCTGAAAAGTACATCGGCTCGAGTGTTTTCTTCCTAGGGGATGTGAGTTACTTCATATGTTTAACCGTGCCAATTTCTCCTTGGCCAGCCTTAAGTATCATTGTAACAACTAGTCTTTAGCATGATCCTACCCTATGATTTGGGAGACGAGCAATTGAGAATCTGTTTGCAGCGTCATGTTTTCCTCCCTCATCTCTTATGCTAGGGTCATTCCTATAATCACAATTTCATACTCAGTTTGGTTGTTGGTGGCTAAAAACTAGACTCTCAAAGAAACTTCGACCACTAGGTCGACTCTGTTTTTGAGAATCATGCATTCTTCGCTTCCTTGGTTGTTAGATAACCCTTCAGTGAATATCATCCAAGCATGAGTTGGCTCCAACGGGACGAGAGTCACTTTGGCTAAAAAATTGGGAAACAACCAGGATTTTAATGCATTCCTCGCTTCAAAAGATACTTCAAACTTTGACAATTCAATTGACCATTTTGTCAACCGCCCATCCAAATTCGGTTGATGAAGTACTTTATTTAACAATTGTATAATATGCAAGGAAATATCTAAGAAGCTTCCTTGACGTGGTTACCAATTACAAAGCTTCTTTCTTTATCTTTTGGCAGCGCATATTTGGTCCCGCTAGGGTCTTTGATATGAAATAGATTGGACTCTTGTTAGAATATAGATCTCTAATCAAGACAATGACTACTGATTCCTCCGAGACGTTGAGGTATAAGTTTAGGGTTTATCTAGGGAGTGGTTATAGCACCATTAACCCTGAAACTAATTTAAAAAGATTTAATCGATAATTTAATGTGTCACTACGATAATCGTCCAAAATGTTTCAAAAAAATTTAACAACATGTAGTGGAAATTATCATAATAACAACGTCAAAATTCAATTTCCCAAATAAAGTATTAGCCTTTAAACCACATAATTCATCATTAACTCAAAACATAGTAAAAACACCATGTTCCCGATGTTATTGATCAAAGCATTTAACCGACTAAAAACGATAAACGGTGAGCTCCAAGGCTATCTTCCAACTCATGGAAACAAAATTCTACTCTTGATTATCTATAATATGTCCATGGTGGACAACATAAAGCAAATGGGTAAGAATAAGCTTAAATATGTTAGCGGTGCAAAAGATCAGGAACATTAGCCTAAAAAACAACAATAACAATCATCAACAGGTAATGTATTCACACCACAATCATCAATTCACATATACCAACTTATATATAATGTTTACAACACCTCAACTCAATATGCATGTGGTACCAACTCAATAATGGTTCTTCATACAAACCGAGTCTCAATATTTGAACCCTAAGCCCCATCATCCAAGCTCCAAATCCCCTTTCTAAGCTTGGGACAAATCATAAGTCCCCAGATCTGAACTTGTGACTCATCTCTTTCATAACAACAACAACATATGATCTATGGAATACGATTATGCAAAGACAATAACACAACAATGATTACAGTCCCACATCTGACTATAAAGAATCATGAATTTAAACGTATCAACAATAGTCATCACTTCAAACTACGCATCTCAACAATCACCAAAAAGTAGTTACAACACCTCATATAATTACTCTTGCATTTAACATCATATACTCACACATCGAATAAACATCCACACAACAGTCAATCATATTAATTCATTCACTGATTAATCGTTCGTTCGTTATCTATATAACTATTACGTAACAAGTAAAAAAATTAATTTTCTTAAATTCAAGCACCTATCTAGCCTTTTAATACATAAATATAAGATATCCATACACGTTAGCTTTCCAATGCTTCAAACTGTACTTCATTTATATTTACAAAACTAAAGTTATGGCAATAACGATAGGATAGAATAATAGGTTTCAACTCATCATTTTTCAAATTTTAACTAGCATCAATCGATTGACATGGACCATCAATCAATTGACCTGATTCCTCAATACATTCTGCTTTTATTATTTTTCACTTTTTGGCTAAGAACAATTGATTGATTAATGGAATTAATCGATTGGCATCGTTCCTTCTTTCAAATTTTTCCAATTTTACACGTGATCAATTGATTGACATCGGGAGTCAATCGATTGATATCAGCCAAATTTCCAAAAAATCCATTTTTAATCATGTTCACTTCATCTCCTCTAATCCTTAACCCCCATACATCATACTAGTTCGTATTGCAACATCTAAACACATCATATCATGAATCTAATAGCATTAATCAATTTCATAACAATTAATCATGTCATAACACATATATCAAATCATGAATCACAATAATTGGACATGCAATTTACACAATTTTCATCAAGAACACATGAACACGTCAATAATGGTGGAATAAAAAAAACCTAAAAGAGGGTGAGGATCCCTCTCTAGCCTTCATACAATATACACCCATAGAATAGTAATCTCCCCCCTTACCTTGGATTTCCAGCAAAGCAATTCCTAAGCTCCTTAACAATGGTGTTTTCTTCCCAAACCCTTGGTTGTCTCTCTTGCCTCTTTTCTCTTGTTCCAAAATAATATGTATTATCAAAGTTCAGCCCTCACTCTTTTATATTTAAACCAAAGCCTTATTCCCCTTAATTAGGTTATTCTCTTATTACCCTCAACTTACTCTCTTATTCCCTATTTTCCCTTGCTCCTCTTGCTAACTATAATATCTTTTATTTTAATTTCTAATAATTGAATTATCCCCCAATTTCTACTATTTCTCTTATTTTTATACAACTACCTTATTTTTAATTATTCCATTCAACTTAAATTAGTTAAAATTAATCTAATTAATTTCTACAATTCCCTTAACTCTCTCCAATACCCTCCAAAATATATTTATTCTCTAATTATCCAAATAAAACCATATAAATCACTTAATAATTTTAATAAAATGCAACTAAATTCAATTAAATTAATTAATTAAATTCGGGGTGTTACAACTCTCCTCCACTTATATAATTTTCGCCCTAAAAAATTATTTGAAGGAAATAGAGTCGGTTACGACTCTCTCATCTAACTCTCCAGCTCCCACGTCATGTTCCCTCCAGCAGATCCTCCCTACACCACCTTCACTAGTGTAATATCCCTACCTATCAGGTGCTTCACTTCACGATCCTCGACTCTCAAGGGAGATGCCTCAACAGTCATGTTCTATCTAACTTGCATATCGTTCATTTAAATCAAATGAGACAGATTAAATATATACTTCCTCAATTGAGACACATGAAATTCATCATGAAGATTCAAAAGAAATGGTGGTAAAGCAACTTTGTAGGCCACTTCTTCTACTCGCTTCATAATCTGATCAGGACCAATAGAATGCGGCGTGAGCTTTTGAGATTTCAAAGTCCGACCAACACCAGTTGCTTGAGTAACTCTAAAAAACACATGATCTCCCTCCTGGAATTCAAGTGTCTTCCTCCCCTTATCATGATAACTCTTTTGGCAACTTTGTGAAGCTTTCATCTTCTCTTGGACCATCTTGATCTTCTCGCTAGTCTGCTGAAGAATCTCATATCCAAGCACAACACTTTCACCAAAATCATACAAACACAAAGGTGTCCTACACCTCCTAATATACAAAGCCTCAAAATGTGTCATTCCAATACTAGAATAGAAATTTTTGTTGTAAGTGAACTTAACCAATGGTATGTAACTGTCTTAGTTACCTCTCTAGTCTAAAACACAAGCTCTCAGCAAATCCTTCAAAGACTGGATAATCCTCTCTCTCTCTCTCTCTCTCTCTCTCTCTCTCTCTCTCTCTCTCCCTCTCTCTCTCTGACCGACGGATGATAAGCAGAACTCAAATTCAGCTTAGGACCCACAACTTCCTGCAAACTCCCCCAAAACCTTGATATGAATATCAAATCTCTGTCAGAAACAATACTTGAAGGAGTACCATGAAATTTAACAACTTCTCAATATACAACTCGGCTAACTTCTGCAAAAGATAACTGATCTTAATCGGAATGAAATGAGCTAATTTAGTTAATCTATCCATTATAACCCAACCAAAACCATTACCTTTATAAGTCTTAGGAAAACTTATCACAAAATCCATGGAAATACTATCCCATTTTCATTCGGGAATGCTCAATGGTTGCATCAAACCCAATGACCTCTGATTTATCTTCAACTTCTGGCAAGTCAAACACACATAAACGAACTTGACTAGATCCTTCTTCAATCTTGGCCACTAAAACAATTTCTTCAAGTCTTGATACATTTTAGTAGCACCGGGATGAATACTCAGATTACTTCTATGGCCTTCTTCAAAAATACTCTTCTTAAGTTTTGGCACATCAGGTACACAAACCTGTGACAGAAACGCATAACACCATTCTCATCTATTCTAAAATCAACCTCTTTACCTTGATTGATCAACATTAACCGGTCAATCAATTCCAAATCTGATTTGTGACCCTATATGATTTCCTCAAGAATACCACTAGTCCGCTTCAACATACCTAACTTCACACTGTTATGAGTCATTTCACATAACAGACTCAGATCTCTGAATTTCTCGATTAACTACAATTCTCGAACCATAAGCATCCAAATATGCAACAACTTCATGCTTTAAGCATCGACTACAACATTGGCTTTACCAGGATGGTAACTCAAACCAAAATCATAATCCTTCAGAAATTTGAGCCACCTTCTATACCTCTTATTCATCTCTTTCTAATCGAATAGATACTTCAAACTCTTGTGGTCATTAAACTCTTCAAATCTTGAACCAAACATATAATGCCTCCAAATTTTTAACACAAACACCATGGCTGCCAACTCTAGATCATACGTAGGATAATTCCTCTCACGAACTTTCAAATGTATAGAATCATAAGCCACAACCTAACCATGTTGCATCAATACACCACCCAGACCCATCTTCGAAGCATCACAATACACAACAAAGGATTCACTTGGACTTGGAAAAATTAAAATTGGAGTTGATGCCAACTTCTTCTTGAGTTTTTGAAAACTCTCTTCACATTGAACACTCCACACAAAAGCTTGGCCTTTTCGAGTCAACAGAGTCAAAGGCAATGCCAACTTCAAAAATCCCTTGATAAACCTTCTGTAATAACCAGCCAAACCAAGAAAACATCTGATTTTAGTAACAGACTTTGGAGCTTCCCACTGCAACACTGCCTCTATCTTTATTGGATCCATTGTGATAACACCACTAGATATCACATGACCAAGGAAGCACACTTCTTTCAACCAGAATTCACACTTAGATAACTTTGCATACAACTTCTTTTCTTTCAAGGTCTGCAACACAACTTTCAGATGCATTGCATGCTCTTCATCAACTTCAAATATATCAAAATAGCATTGATGAACACAATATCAAACTGATCTAGATAAGGAAGTAAAATCCTATTCATATACTCCATAAACACATCTGGAACATTAGACACACTAAACGAAATCACATGATACTCATAGTGACCATATCTCATTCTGTACACAGACTTTGAAATATCTTTTGATTTCACTCGAATCTGATGATAACTAGACTGGGAATCAATCTTACTGCATACATAAGCACCAACAAAATGATCCATCAAGTCGTTAATTCTCGGAAGAGGATAGTTATTCTTGACAGTGACTTTGTTCAGTTGTCGATAATCAACACACAACCTCATGCTACAATCTTTCTTCTTAACTAGAAGCATTGGGGCTCCCCACAACGAAATTCTCGGTCAAACAAACTTCTTCTCAAGTAGATCCTCTAACTATTTCTTTAGCTCACTCAGTTATGAAGTAGACATCCTATAAAGAGCCATTAACACATGACTAGTACCAAGTACTAAGTCTATAGCAAACTCCACCTCACGCTCTGGCGGCAAATCACTAATGTCATCTGGGAACACTTCAGGAAACTCACACACAACATGTAGATCTGTAATCTTTCTCTCACTTCCCCATCTTAAGGATGCGAACACCATGAATACTTGAGCACTCTCTCTCAAAGACATCCTTACCTGCCTCGCGGTCATGAAACTCAACTTTGTACTCTCCTCGAATTCAAGAAACTTTATTGCCTTAACAACACCTACACTTGTTTCAATCCTGTTCCTTTTGGAAAGCAGTTAAAAAAACAAACGTATACCGACTGTGTTGCACACATATGTCACATACCATGGAACATACAATATTATAAAAACCTGTCCGGATGGACCAGACTGCTCTGATGCCACTATGTAACACCCTAAACCCCGAAACTTATATAAAAATATTAAATCAATAATTTAAGGTGGCACTACGATAACCGTCCAAAAAATTTCAAAAAATTTAACAACATGCAACAAAAATTATCATAATAACAATGTCACAACTCAATTTCACAAATAAATTATTAGAATTTAAACCACATAATTCAGAGCATTTAACCGACTAAAAACGATAAGTAATATAATAAATAAAGATAAGCCCATGGGCTATCTTACCATTCACATTAACAAAACTCTACTCCTAATTATCTGCAATACTTTCATGGTGGAGAACATGAATTAAAGGGATGAGAATAAGCTCAAATATGTTAGCGGTATAAAAGATCAAAAAGGTACCATAAACATCAATAACAACAATCATCAATAGGAAATGTATTCATACCACAATCATCAATTCACATATACCAACTTATATACAATGTGACAACACCTCGACTCTATATGCATGTGGTACCAACTCAACAATGGTTCTTCATATGAACCGGGTCTCAACATCTGAACCCCGAGCCCCCTTATATGAGCTTCAAGCCCCCTCTTTGAGCTTGGGACAAATCACAAGTCACCATATATGAACTTTTGACTTACCTCTTTCACAACAACTATAACATATGATGTATGTCATACAATGTTGCAACGACAACAACACAACAATTATTACAGCCCAACATCTGGCTGTAAACAATCAAGGATTTAAATGCATCAACAATAGGCCTCACTCTGAACTACGCATATCAACAATCATCAACAAGTAATTACAACACCTCACATAATTATACTTGCACTTTTCATCATATGTTCACACATTGAATAAACATCCACATAACACTCAATCATATTAATTCATTCACTTACAAAAATTAATCTATTGTTCGTTATCGTTAACTATTATGTAACAAGTAGAATAATTAATTTTCACAAATAACAACACCCATTTAGCCTTTTAATACATAACTATGGGATATCCATACACGTTAGCTTTCCAACGCTTCAAATCGTACTTCATTTGGATTTACATAACTAAAGTTATAAAAAAAACGATAAGATAGAATAATAGGTTTCAACTTATCAATTTTTCAAATTTTAACTAGCATCAATCAATTGACATGGACCATCAACCGATTGACCTGATCCCTCAATACATTATGTTCATATTATTTTCCATATTTTGGTTAAGAACAATAGACTGATTAATGGAATTAATTAATTGACATTGTTCCTTCTTTCAAAATTTTCCAATTTTACACGTGATCAATCGATTGACATCAGGGGTCAATCTATTGACATCAGCCAAATTTCCAAAAATTCCAGTTTTAATCATGTTCACTTAATCTCCTCCAATCCCTAACCCTCGTACATCATACAAGTTTATATTATAACATTCAAACACGTCATAACATGAATCTAACACCATGAATCAATTTTGTAACAATTAGTCATATCATAACACATGGATCAAATCATGAATCACAATAATAGGACATGAAATTTAAACAATTTTCATCAAGAACACATGAACACATCAACAATGGTGGAATCAAAAGAAAAAACTATACGAGGATGATGATCCCTCTCTACCTTTCATACAATATACTCCCATAGAACACTAATCGACCCCTTTTCCTTGAATTTCCAGCAAAGCAAGCCTTAAGTTCCTCAACAATGTTATTTTCTTCCGAAACCCTAGTTCGCCTCTCTTGCCTTTTTTTTCTTGTTCCAAAATAACATGTGATGTCAAAGTTGAGCCCTCACTCTTTTCTATTTAAACCAAAACCAACTTCAATTTCTTTTATTTTAATTTCTAATAATTCAATTATCCACCAATTTCTACTATTTTTCTTATTTTTCTACAACTACCTTATTTTTAATTATTCAACTCAACTTAAATTAATTAAAATTAATATAATTAATTTCTAACATTCCCTTAACTCTCTCCAATATCCTCCAAATCACTTATATTCTCAAATTATCCAAATAAAAGCATATAAATAACTCAATAATTTAAATAAAATGCAAAAAAATTAAATTAAATTAATTAATTGAATTCAGGGTGTTACAGTGGTCGTGTGTCTGTCGGTGGTGTGACCAGTAATTTCTTTACGCATTTATGTTTCCAATAAAACTCTGCCTCCTTCCTCAACAACCTATAGAAAGGCAACGCATGTTGGACAAACTTCGAAATAAACCAATTTAAAGCAGTTAGCATACTATTTAGATTTGAACCTCCTTCTTCGAGTTTGTGTCATTCATTTGAACCACCACTTTACACTTGTCAAGATTTACTTCAGTTCCCCTCTCTATTACGTAGAATCAAAGGAATTGTCGGCTCTCGCACCAAATGTTCACTTCTCTAGATTGAGTCTCTTGTTGTATTGCATGACTCTTTTAAACGCATGTTGGAGGTTGTGATGATGAACCTCTTCTTACCTGACTTTATAATCATATCTTCCATGTATACTTCCATTGTTTCTCATATATCTTCCCAAAAGACCTTGTTCATTATCCTTTGATATATTTCACCTGCATTCTTCAATTCAAAAAACTAACGCAGTATTGGTAGTTAGCTTGTTCAGTCATGAAGGTCCTCTTCTTCTGGCTAGGTCCGAACATATGTGTCTAGTTATACTCATAGTAAGCATCCCTATATGATAGTGTATATTTGGCCGAGTTATCTATAAGTTTTTTGATATTCAATAGCGGGTAGGAGTTCTCTGGGCATGCTTGATTGAGGCTAGTGTATTTTATGCACATCCTCCACTTGTCTGAAGCTTTCTTAACCAGTACGATGTTGGAAATCCATTTTGTATACTTTGCCTCATAAATGAATTTTACATCTAACAAGCCTTTCAGTATGCTAGTAGTAGATTTGGCTTTTTCCGGAGATTACCTCCTTCTTGATTGGGAAATGTAACAGGTTCTAGGGTCGACGTTTAATGGATGACATATTATATCGGGCATCTCGTGTGGGGTGAAAGAAAAGATATATACATTTTCCTTTAGGCATTTAATCAATGAGGATTTTACTTAAGCCTGGATCCTTTCTTTACTGTTCGGGTAGGATAATTGTAAAGTTGAACAACTTCGAAATCACTGTTCGGTATAGCTATAACTTCCTCTTCACGTGCATCCAAATCAAACATATTAATTCCCTCAGGGCCTTCTTCTACTAGTGCTGCAATAGTGGGGAGATATTTGAGGATGAATTCTCTGATGTGCCTCACTTCCTTGAGGTTGACATTGGTTACGATTGGCTCTCCTTTATTGCTATGATATGCTACCTTGAAGTGGACTGGAAAAACCATGACATCTAGATTTTCCAAGAAGTATCTACAATGAATACCACCGAAGGAGCTCGTTCACGAAATTAACAAGAAGTAGAGGGTTACTTCTCTCTCGTTTTCTCCTTATCCTAGTAACAATGTCAAATTTATCATTCCACACGGGTGAGTTACCGAATCGTTGAAGGTCAATAAATCTTCGTTGTTGTATGGATTCAAATCTAGTTGTTGGAGCTCTAATTGCTCTAACGTATCGATGTATAGGATGTTACATGAACTTCTGTCATCTACAAGAGTAATCTATTTGTGGAATTTCACAGTAATTAGGAGTCAATTCCCATAGACTGAGCCATTGTTATGTTCTGGAACCAAAATTGGTGTTGACCAGTGGTAGAGGACCTTGAATCGGTGGACCTGATCTCCGATACGGTGGTGCAGAATGGACCTGCGAGTTTGGCACTACAACATTTCAGAGTCCAAAATGAGTCTAGTAAAAAGTGGAGATCAGAAAGTTTACCTTGAATATCATGTGTCTTGACTTTATACGTTGGGCTAGTTTTTTTTGGGCTGGCACTTGGTTAGACCTTTTTATTGGGCCTTTGACGGCCCAAAACATAAATAAATTGTTAATGTTTATAAATTAATAACTTTTGGAAAAATGTTTATTTATATATATTATTAAATCAAAAACATTAACAATTTATTTTCTATCATCATAAATATTGTTCGGTATTGTTCGCAAGGCCCATGGAAAAAGGCCCAAGATCAAAGTTTAAATTAAAAATCGCACATGATAGGTAGACTTCCGCTTGGCCAAAAGCAGTCAACTTTGCTTTTCAATGCATAAGTCAATGTCTGATTCAATCAAATGGTTGTATACGTAACATGTCACATCATATGTGAACAACTTCAACCTTTCTCGAAAAGTATGTGTAATCCTCTTTAGAAACAGAAGCTCAAAATTCTTCGACCATTCATAGACGAGGGCGGACAAGGAGCAAACATGGAAGGTAAATCGGGGTCGACACGGTACCTCCCATAGTGGTATGTCCCATAAAGTCTTGTTCGAGCATCTAGGGATGACTGATTGGCACCCTCCTCCCTAAGTAGTTCATGTTCAAGACTAATAATTGGATTCCCCTTAGATATGACCGCCAACAAGCATAAAACATGTTCTACTACAATCGGGTCGAGAGAATCACATGCCTCCATCTTTTCCAGGGTAGGTTAGGAAAGGGTAACCAACCCAATAGAGGGCTCTACAATATAAACCCCTAGTAACTGAAACATTGGTAGTGTACACCAGGTGAGGTATGAACTAAGGAGTGTTTTTCAGTTGTTTCATTATTTTGTAATGTTTCACCTTATCTGCAAGTCAAAAGTAGACAGGTTAGAAGTAAACCACCAATGGAAAGTTCAAGAAATGGGGGATTCCTCATGTTATTCACCAAAAATGATATGTCTAGTCTCTTTTGAGTCGGTGTTTGTCATACCCCAAAATTTACCCTATACAACTTTCATCTGGTCCATAACCCTACTACTCATGCATACATTCATCATTTTATCACCACATTTGCATTGACTTTCATGACTAAAGGCATGTTGCATGAACTCAAGGCATGGTGATTACAATTGAGAAAAAACTAGGGTTTTCTTGATGGAACTTCAAAGAACTAAACCATAACATAGCCTAAATATCCAAGTTTGGGTTCTGGTAACCGGTTACCCAAATTTTACACCCACTCTTAAACAAGCATCCCAAACAAATTTGTGCATGGGCAACCGATTACCCAAATTATGGTAACCAGTTGCACCTGCTCTTAGCACACACCCCAAGCCAATTTTCGTATGGGTAACCGGTTACCCAAATCCTGGTAACCGGTACACCTACACGAACATCAACAGTAATTTTCTTTTTTTACACAAAGTGAATCCCAATTTCACACACTCCAACCCATATGCTTGCCCTATAAATAGAACATTATCCCCCCTCATTTGGACAAGCTAACAGACCCTAAAAACTCTTCCAAAATCATACTCAAGCTTTCTCTTTAAACCTAAACCTAAACTCAAACAACCATCCCTTTTAAAACATGCACCCACAACTTTCTTCCCATTTCATTTTCTCCTAATCCTTCCATCTTATACACTCACAACTCAGTCCCTTCCATCAAGTTTCAACCACAACCATATCCACCCTCTTCTAAACCTTTTTCTTCATTTTCAAACTCAACACCACAACAACTTAGTTTCGATATCACAAACTTGGTAATGATTGCAACTCAAGCTTATTAAAATTTTATTTTTGTTGTGTTTGAAAATGGGTGTTTATTCATGGTGTTTTTTTAGATGGATTTGAATCAAGAGTGAGACAAGTGAGTTTGTTTGGTTTGCATTTTTTGGGGATTTTTGTTCTTTGTTTTTCTCATGTGCATGAGAAGATGAATAGTATTGTGTTCATGAAAACCTATTATGTTTGATTTCTATTCATTTTGTATTTTTCCATTGAATTAATTTTTTATATTATATGTATCAATGGTTGCATAAAAATGACAACTAGTTGGACATGATGGAGCGGTTGAGACCAAGGTACCCCAACCACCATGTCCCGGGTTCAAATTCCTGCTACCACTTTTTCAACTCTTTTTTCCAATTTAGTTGCACTCAATTTTTATCATGTGCTTATTTCTTTTATTTTATTCTTTTGAATTGTTTTTACTTTTATTTTTTCCCATTGTGTTACGTGTTTTGAGAACATAAATTATGGTTTGACATAACGCTAAATTGTCTCGATTCAACTATTCGATCAACAACCACTAACCTCCAAATACTAACTCCTTATTTATTTTTTATGCTAATGTGGTTGCTTGGGTGATAGATCTTCCATATTTAAAATCATTGATAGATGGACGTTTTGGTTGATTCAATCTTCTTTGATTCAAACATATTGATAAATGATCATTGTATCATTTTTGACACTTTGAATCAATTATAGGTTATCCCTTAATGTGCCATATTTTGATTCCTTTGACTTGTGGATAAAAAATCCCTAGGTGATCACCTTTTGTAACTTTGTAACCAACTACTAACTTCTAACTATTATATTATTGCACTTTATTTCTTCGCCATTTAAATTCTCGCAATTTACTTTCCGCGATTTTTTTATTGTTTATTTTATTCCAAGCACTTTACATTTATGTTCATCATCATCCACTTTCCTCATACATCCTTTACTTTATGCCATTTTATTTCTTGTCATTTCTTTATCTCTTTGCATAATAAAAAAACATGATCAAATGAAAAGACTAACAAGATGTATCATTTGTGATCTAATGTGGGACTTAGAGGACTTATTAGGACCCTTGCATTTGGACATTGAGATTATGATATTTGACCCATTGCTTTGAATTGGAGTTTCTTTGGACTTGTAATCTTTTATTTCAAGAATGACATTCATGGCACTACCCTAGGGAGACATGTTGTGAGTCAATTATCCACTTGTTAACTTAGGTCACTTTGCACACACAAGGATTTCTCTTGGACTACCTTACAATGAGCCCCTTTATTTCTCTCATTATTCCCCTTGTAATTTTCCATGTACCCCTCCCCCTTTTTGGTTGTACTTCGGTCCTTTATTTTTCATTTGATCTCTTAGGAATTAGGTCGACCTCACCGTTTCAAAATAATAAATAATAAACCCTCGATTCAACGTCAAGCGGAATTTTTCTCAATCAAATTCAAAACACAATAAATATGCGAATAGAATTGTACTCCATGAGCCTTAAGTGTTGGAGAATGAGTAAGAATGGAGCTTTCCTACCCTTACTCTGAGTATTTTGGACACAAGACGTTTGACTTGGTTGTCTGAAATATTCACCTTTACCCAAGTCTTTAGTGCAACTCTAATAAACAACAATCTCTTTTCAAAAACCTAAAATCAACATCAACTCATCAAACTCATTTTTGCGCCTTAGGGCATACCCCCGAAAACCCTTTTTAAAAGTAAAATCAACCAACAAACAATCATTTTCTACTACGAACTACAGAGCTCTGATTCTTCATTTAACGATGATGATATGTGTGCACAAAGGCCTCAATCCTTGGCGAGCACAATAATAAAAAACCAACCATTTCCCTTTAGCAAGTAAACTTTTAGAAAAGAACATATATTCATGTAGACGACCTAGATTGTTCCCATCGAGTACGATGGATGTGAGGGATGCTAATATCTTCTCCTCGCATAACCGACTTCTAAACCCTAGTTTTGGTTGCAAGACCAATTAATTTTTCCTTTCATTAGGGGGTTTTATATATATTTTCCTTATTCTCCTTTTTCGAATAAGTAAAATCTGGTGGTGACTATATGTCTTTAGTCGGTCAATTTTCACGTAGCGATAATTGGCGACTCTACTAGGGACCCAATTTTTCTAAGCAAGTCAACCATAGTCTAGGTTGCCTTTTTGCGTGTGTGTGTGTATGTTTATCCTTTTTCTTTATATTTCTTTCATTCTCTGCTATTAATATTACCTTATCTGCTACATGGCTCTATGGCTCAACGATTTCTGATGGCTTACTTTGATTGCAAAAGAGAAACCTTGAGGGAAAGACTCTTTACCCGAGTATAGAGAGTGAATTTGAGATATGAGAGGTTGAGTAGTATGGGACAACGAGAAGCTTTTCTCGTAAGGGTCGATACGAGAACCTCGCTTAGAGTAGATTCTTTTGAAGATATTGATGACCGTAAAGCTTTTGGCTTAAGCGTCAGTATTTTCATTGGAATCCTTGACTCTAGGGACCTTTGTAGAACCTTAAACTTTTGGCCAATTAGGAACGATGGTCGTGTAGTATGGGTCCTCAAAAATATTTTCTCACGAGGATCGGTATGAAGATCTTACTCAAAATAGATTTCCTTGATGGATTTGATGCCTGACAAGTAAATTGACATAAGTGGAAAACAATCAAGGGAATGCATGACTCTAAGACCCTTGTCTAGAAGCCCATGTCAATGGTTGCGTAGTGCAGGTCCCCGAGAAGATTTTCTCGCAAGGGTCAGTATAAAGACCTAACCCATAATAGACTAACTTGATGGAGTTATCGACAGACATGCTTTTTCCGCAAGTGGAAAATATATTGATGAATCCATGACTTTGGGGTCCCTGTTTCTAAAAAACCTAGAACATACCCAGTGAGATCCATGTTTTGAAAAGCAATTGATGTTATACTCCATTATGTACCTCATGCACCTCATACTTATAAATCCATGCTTGAGTTCCATGCATCCATATATTCATACATCATAATCATAAACAATACAAAGCAAAGATCTTAGTATCATGTGTTCATTGCAGGAATATATGACATTTTCCAAAGTAATAATGAATCCTCCTCCTAGGATAAGTGCATTCTCATTCCTCTATAAGGAACCTCAGATTGACAACTTAGGGGCCTTGAGTTCTAGGGTCACACCTATCAAGCACAACAAGTTCCATGCAAACTATGGGAATATTCTAGACCTATTGACAAAAAAGTGAACTTTGGAGCTCTCACCACCTTAGCTCAGTATTATGACATCCATATGTGATGTTTCACTTTTCCCGACTTCCAAATAGCTCCCACCTTGGAAGAGTTTGAGAGGATTTTGGATCGACCTATCAAAGATCATAACACTTTCCCAAAGATAGAAGAAGACTTCACTATGACCAAGTTAGCCTCGGTTTTAGGTCTTGATGACAATGAGGTAGTGGCCAATTAGGCTCCTAAGGGGGTCATCAAAGGGTTCACGAGGAAGTATTTGGAAGGCCATGCTTGGGAGTTTTCTAAAGAGGAGAAATAGGAATCCTATGGTGTAGTCTTGGCACTCTTGATTTATGGAATTTTCCTATTTCCAAACATTAACAATTTCATAGATCGCTCGGTAGTAGAGATTTTCTTGGTTGGTAATCCAGTGTCTTTCTTGTTGGCAGGCTTATACCACACCTTCCACACTCGTCATAACAAGAAAGGTGGAACTTTCCTTTTTTGCGCTCCGCTCTTGCGCATATGGATGAAAACCCATATACCTCAAAAGGGTCATTTTGTCTCTAAAGGTCTCACGTGGCCTCATAGATTTGCTTCACTCTCTTTCAGCTCTATCCATTGGTATAAAAGGGAATGGGAAACCGAGAAGATCATACTCAAATATGGAGGAATTTATAATGTACCTTTGATAGGGACGCATGGTTGCATAAATTATAACCTCATTTTATGCTTGAGACAATTTGGACATGCAATGAATGGCCCTCCTGAGGATAAATACCTTGCACCATTTATCATCAATGATGTTTATCAAATCAACCCTGCTCTAAGGAAAGTGACAAAAGCTTGGACAAAGATCATCAGAAGTGGTCTAGAGTTCGGGAAAAAGAATGCCATTGCCAAAGATCCATATGTCAAGTGGGTAAGAGAAAGAGCTTAAATAGTGAAGATACCTTTCTTCTTTGAGTCATCATCCTTCCCTCTAGTTCATGAATAAGAGCCCATCCTACCCAAAGATGTTGAGAAGTTTACAGATAAAGTCAAGGAGCTTGAATTGGAAAACACTCTGTTGCGAGTCCATCTCAACCGAGACAAGCAAAGGAATGAAGACTTGGAAGATGAGAGCAAGGAAATAAAGGGAAAATTTGAAAGCAGCAAGAAAAGAGTCAAACAAGAAAAAGGGAAGAAAGAATGGGTTGGTGGTGCTCTTCTACGAGCGGATTCTGAGCTTAGTGGTTGCAATAATGAGTTGGATCGAGCCTGGTGTGTCGTCTGAGATTTGGAAAAGACTTTGGAGTTATCCAAATTAGCCAAGAAGAATGCACAAAGTGACTATGAAGCTCAGATCCTTGAACTAAGGAAGACCATCAAGGAGTGTCAAGATCACACATGTCGTGAGAAGTTGGATAAGGAGAAGATACATCAAGCCTACCTTCACGCAAAATTTCAATTAGGAAAAGCTTGTGAGCAAATCCAAAACATGTAGGCCGAAATGTTTGATGAAGCCTACCAAGAGTTGAAGAACAGTTGCAGATACTGGGAAGACGCCTATCGAATAACTTAAGGAGCCATAGACGAAAGGGATGCCATTATCAAGAACCTGCAAGGTTTCTATACTGAATGGAATAACAAATATGAAAACATTGTCGTCTTGACCAGCTACGCTCTTCAGGATTTCCCTGAGAAAATGAAAGAGGTTGATCTAATCATGTGTCCCGAGAACACTCCTCGCCAAGTCTACAACTTCGTAAAGTTTTGCAAGAAGACTCTGACTGAACTTATTACCAATGTCGAAGCTCTTCGTAAGACTCAAGGAGTCACCTTACAAGTTAACTTGTAAATTAAAGTTGTTTTAATTTCAAAGAGGATTGTCTCTTTAACTTCCTTGTACTTGTTATTTTGCTTCCAAAAAGAATGAATGAATGAGGCTTTTGTGTTTCCACCTTGTGTGTGCTTGTATTTTTATTGCAATGCCAAATGTCTAAATTTTCCTTGCAATAAACAACACGACAACTAAGAACTTTTCCAATAAATAGAAAAATAATAAAAATAAAACATCCATGCATAATTCTTCATAAAACATCCAGAATCCGCAAACCGACTTCTCGACATCGATATTACACCTGAAGCAATCAAAGATCACTCATGGACCAGTGAGAAAAAAATCAATCTGTTTTGAGGGAAGAGATGTCCAACATAGATGGGGCAACTAATGGAGACAATACAATTCGTGGGTAGAGGCCAAGAGGTCATTGCTAGGGGTCAAGAGGAAATTCGTCAAGTCAACCTGCAAGTTGCTACTGCTAACACGCCATCTTCTACACCTGCTACTTCTGCTGTACAAACTCCTATAGGCACACATGTGGGTAATTCCCCACTTGTGGGAGAAGGTCGAGTGAATCCAAATGTTGTACCCTCTTTTAGTCCTCATGTCCTTGAGGTGGATATTCAAGACGATGCTTTCTTCGTTTCAAGGGATGAGTCGGTCTTCAACACTTTTGGGCTAGCAAATGTTGAGATAAGAAAGAAGGTCTATGCCATAGAAGAGAAAATGAAGACTATGGAGGGGTCCAATACTTTTGGGCTAGATGATTCTGAAATATGCCTAGTACCAGACATCTAAATACCTGTTAAATTCAAAGTCCCTGACTTTGAAAAGTACAAGGGGATCATCTGTCCTAGAACCCACGTCAGGG
Organism: Lathyrus oleraceus; assembly: GCF_024323335.1. Taxonomy (NCBI): domain Eukaryota; kingdom Viridiplantae; phylum Streptophyta; class Magnoliopsida; order Fabales; family Fabaceae; genus Lathyrus; species Lathyrus oleraceus. Next base: position 127,272,610 of record NC_066579.1, read on the forward strand.
CCTACTGTCGGAAAATGGCCGCATACTCCAATGATGAAAAGCTACTCATGAAATTCTTCCAAGATAGCCTCAATGGGGCTTCATTACAATGGTACATGCAGTTAGAAAATACATATATTCAGACCTAGAAGGAACTGGCAGAGGCATTCCTCAAACATTATCAGTATAATACGAATATGGCTCCAAATAGGACCCAATTCCAAAGCCTGACGCAGAAAACTGATGAGTCGTTTAAAGAGTACGCCCAATGATGGAGAGAGATAGAAGCTAGAGTCCAACCCCCTCTTCTTTAGAAGAAGCTTGTTGACATGTTTATGGGTACCCTCTATGGGCCCTACTTGGAAAAGCTGATAGGAAGTACTTCAGATGAATTTTCAGATTTGGTGGTCACTGGTGAAAGGATCGAGAATTGTATGAAAAGTGGAAAAATTTAGAATGCAGCAGTGTAGCATCCGCGAAAAAACAACCAGCGGGCTAAAACAAAAACAACACAGAGCCGCCACTGTGCGTTATTTATCCCAAAATAGGGAAAGGAAACGCTCAGAGAAACCTAGAAAAAGCACGGTCTCGCGACCAAAGAGAAAGGGTAAGGGAGTCGGTTACGCAAGGGGAAGGTATTAGCACCCCTCACGTCCGTCGTACTCGACGGGATCCACGTTCTAAAAGAAAGAAAAGGTTGCTAAAACATCACACACACACACACAGGGAACGCAGGTGGGGTTAAGAGAAGGGAGCTCGCTAGGACATCGCATCCCATGCCTACATATCTCGTCTGGAACGAGAATCAGAGCTACTGTAGTTCGGCTCACGCACGCCAAACAACACAAACACACAAACAGGCAAACAGGGAACCCGACAACCACTCGATGGAATTACGTCAGCTTCCGAACCAAAACCCAACACTGGAACCCAGATTCCACTTGATGGACTTACACCGGCTTCCAAGCACACAACAAACAACAAACAAATAACAAGTTGCTAAGGAGTCGGGAACTCGAGCCTAGCACTTGTCAAACAACACACACAAAAAGGAAAAAAAGGTGCCCGGAGAGGTCTCGCACGACCTCCTGCCTACATACCTCGTCTGGAACAAGGATCAGGGCGATGTAGTTCCCCTGAAAGGGAAAGAAATTCTAGCCAGAGACAAAGGGGAGACACACTACCAGGGAGCTGTACTCGAGCCTAGTGTTATCATGCATCATTGCCCTATGTTGTGGTTTCTACCTACTTGCACAACAGCAAGCTAATCCTATCCAGGAAGAAAGCAAGCAAGCAAGCATCAACAAATCAAAACAATCACTTCAAACAAATATTCACATAGCACACACTATAGCAAATCAAGTGGGCTCAAACAATGGGTTTGACTGCCTAGGCAAGTCGTTTGTACAAGGGTAGTGTTCGCTCTTAACCTTGCCATTGAGGGGCTAAGGTGAAGCAGATGAAAGGTGAGTGAAGATTAGACTTCACAGCTCTTATCCCTGGCCAGGGAGAGCTTCAGACAAAGGAGCGTGGGTTCAGAAAGATGGAACCCTTCTACGCTCAAAGACTCTGTCACAACTGTACAAAGTACAAGATCTTGGGTTTGTGTCCCAATGCATCAACACAGTGGTGTGAGCAGAGGGACGACTCAACAGAATAACGGGAGATAGATTGCTTATCTCTTTTATCCGTCAATTGCCTTAATCAAGGACTTTTCCTGCTTGGCACAAATGTAAACAAGCACAAACATCGCCTCTTAAAGAGGGCTTCAGACAGTTGCCTGGCCAAGTAACAGGCCAGGTCTTCCAGACTACATGGAGAATAGAAATTCTACCTCAATTGGTTTAAAAACCAAGCAACAACAAGCAAGTTCTCAAGGAACTGTAAGCAACTTAATGTACCTGAAATCAATCAAGTATCATCAGTACTCAGACAAACCAACAGTAAACAACAAATGGTTAATCAGTTAATCTGTACAGGCAACACAAGTTAATGCACACAAGTGCAAGCTATGAGCTCAAACTCAAGCATCAATCCCTACAAAACAAAATAATGTTAGTGGACAACATCGAACAAATTCAATTTGCAACTTGCATTTATCTCCTTAAGCCTTTTGCCTTTCAACCTGAAAATCCACACCAAATATGAGAAACAAGACCACTAGGCCAAGCCTAGGGTCCAAAAGGGATAAAAAATTCTAAACAGCAAGTGAAATTCAACCAAAATCACATTTAAACAAATTAAAAGCAAATGCAATTGGTCTCGTGCTCATATCATTCACCATTATCATTTCATGCACAATTCAACATCAATCATGCAATTTGCAACACCAAAAGTCCAAACAGAACTATCTCAACCAAAAGCATACCAAAACAATTCAATTAATTTCACAAAAATTCACACCTAAACAGGACACATTCAATGCATAGCATGTCAATTTTCAGCTCAATTGGGCAAAAGGAAGTAGGTCAATGAAAATCGAGAAGTCCAGACACATTTATACAAGCCAAAACAAGGCATCCAAACAAGTATCAACTTCCATAAATCATAAAACAGTGACAACAATTAAGAAATGAATGGGATCAAAACCACAATGTCCTACAATGTGTCTAGAATGCTCATGTCAAATTTCATCTTCATCCAATACAATATGAGCATTTCACAAATGAATTACCAACATGTGTCACACAAAGTTACCAAATGAGCACACAGAGAAGAAAATTATCAATCAATTTGAAAATGCAACCAACAATTCCAGCAAAATTCACATGTTATCTTGACATATCAATGATCATTCATGCAAAAAATTAGCTCAATCAAACATCTCTAGGCCAGGCAAATAAAATCCTGAAGTTGACCTAGCTAGGTGTGACACAAATTGTCACACCTCTATTCAAAAAATCATATCTCCTTCACCAAGTATTCAAAAATCACAAACTCTACATGAAAATCACCATCAAGATATCCAGAACAAGCACAAAAAATTTCATTCATTTCTTTGAAGGTATCATCATTTCATGAAGGTTTTGGCAAAACATGTACAAAATGCATACATTGAAACAAACCCTAGGCCAATTAATTTTCCACACGTGCAAAAAATCCACAAAAATCATAGTCAAATTCTACACATCATCAGGAATATTATGCAAAACCTTTCACAAAATTTGGATGCAAAATGAGTGAGATATGAATTTTGTAAGATCATGTAATCAAATGAAATAAAAATGAAAAAAAAGAAATTGAAATAATATAAATTAAAGGCGCCAGTGGCATTTTTGTAATACTAATGCCACTGGCCGAAACGACGGCGTTTTGAAAAGATTGCATGGCGCGCGCTGATTGGATAGCGCTGGAGGGAAACACGATTTCAAACTTAGGCAAGGCAAATTTGGATCAAAGCACACTATTCACCTTGTTCTTCATCAAGAACAAGTCAGCAATTCCAGAAAATCAAGAACCACGAAACTTCACCAAAATCAACAAGTTTATAATCAATAGAACCGTCCTTCCATGTAGATTCAAGATATGTAACTCAATCAACCTAATTCTAACCATGGCGAAGGGATCGATCAATTTAAGTTTGGACATCAAACATTCAACTCACGATATCTCTCTCGATAATCAACCAAATCAAAAACTAAGCACAACATGATGTTCTACATTCAAAGATCTTTAAAACGCACATAACAATTCAAGCAATGATAAGATTCGAAAAAGCATCTTATGTCAATGGCAGTGATGAATCTTGATGCATTTGCACGCCAAAGCCAAAAACAGATGCAGTTTGAGGTACAGGAAGTTGAATGGAAAAGCTATCCTAGCTCGAGGTTGCTTCAATTGGAAGAATTCTCAAAATGCCATTGATGAGCACAACATGAACAGTCACGATTTTGAAGATTTTGGCATGAATCTTGATGAAACAGATCAGCACCATCACATGTATAGCACGAATCAAAAAGAATTATCCAATTTGATGAAGAATTGGTGAAGTTTGGATCAAAAATGCTTGATGAGATTTGAGAGGATTTTGAGAAAATGGAGGGAAAGTTTGTTAGATTTCTTGGAATGTGCAATTGTGATTAACATTTCTGTTACACTTAACCATTTATACCAATGCCTTAATCCTCCTCTTAATCTCTAATTAGCAAAAACTTGGAAGATTAGCATAATGTGATTTTTAAGTGCAAGGGCAAAATGGTCCATTCCTAATTAAGCCATGTGACAGCAAGATGACAGCTCAAACAACTTCTATTTGGCATTCGGAGTGTGTTGGCATTGGTCTCATGTCCAAATTCCTTGTAAATCTCAAATTCACATGTTCACACCAAAAATACACTTAAGTCCACTTGAATTTTGACTTTTTGCATTGACCAATTTTGATGAATTTGGACCATACACCATGAAAGTACATGTGAAATGGAGTTTGCTCATAAAAAGATCACTCAATTTGGACATTCCATGTGAAAGTTATGCCACTTTGATTATAGGCCTTTTTGGAAAATGAATGGACCATAACTTGTCAACCATACATGGGAATTTCAAGTTCTTGGACTTTTTGGAAAGGTGAGAGCAAGATCTACAACTTTCATGTTGAACAAAGTTTCATTTGAAGCTTTTTTGGACATGTAATTTTATGGTGAAAAACTTTCCATTTTTGGAAACTTCCATTACAAGTCACTTTCTATTTTTGGCAATTTTTAGTCTGACTTTATTTTCTTCATTCTTGAGCTTTGACATGTCAAATAAAACTTGTTTCAACATGAATGAAGTGTATCCAACTCTCTCCCACCTCCAAATCCATAAAATCAAGCACAGTTGACCATAGTTGACTTTTTCAACTGATAGATGAATTTGGCAATGCACTGATCAATCTGAGCCCCAATTCTCTGATGAAATGGCTCAAGGATGAAACCCTAGCCTCAATAAGCTCAATACAATCATGAAATGATCCCCATATCCATCATAGACCCCATCTCCTTACCATGCCCTGATTGGCCCAATGCAACTGATTAGGGTTGACCAGTGGTCAAAACCCTAATCCCAAGGTAGCTGATCAATCTCTTGAATCTTCTGATGATATCAAGACCATGATGATGATGATGTATCACTTCACCCAAGATGACCAATCTCCTTGAGAACCACAAAACCCTAATTTGGACCTCCACATCCTCAGATGATTAATGACCAGTCCAATGAAACCCTAGCTTGCACCATGACCTCTTCATCTTCTGATCAAGACTTATGAGGATGACTTGCACAATGTAACCACATGATATGCAATATGCAATGGCTAATGACCTAAAAATGATATGCAATATGTTAAGCTAGTCCCAAGAGAGGAGGGCAAATTTTGAGGTGTTACAGCTGCCCCTATTCAATCCACTGTGAACCTGTCGATATGAATAGCCTCGGCTTTCAGATGATCAGGATGAAGAGTGATTGAATACCAAGAACAGACGAACAATTTGCACTCTGATGGGAAAATAATTAACAATGCCTGTCAGAATCGGCAAAGAAACAATCTTGAAACCAAAATCCGCCTAGAACGGAGAAAGTCAGCCTGATCATCAAAACAACGACATCAACCTGGATACCAAAATAAATGGCAACACAGGAATAACCATGGCCTGAATACCGAGCATCGGAATATGAGATCATTGACGTCGGTCTGAACACCGGAAAACTGGCCTGAATACCACTTCGGTCTGGATACCGGAAAACTGGCCTGAATACCACCTCGGTCTGAATACCGCCTCGGTCTGAACACCGAAATAAGAAACTGGCCTGAACGCCACCTCGGTCTGAATACCGCCTCGGTCTGAACACCGAAAACTGGCCTGAAGAATGCCACATCCACTTGGGATTATTATTCTCTTTCTTTTTATGCTTTTCTTGAACCCCGAATTTTTCTGATAATCTCTCTTCACCCTTTTTATTTTCTTGAACCCCAAATTTCTCTTTCGCGCAAATGATCCCCGATCACTGCATTTGAACCCCGTTCTCCTGTTTGCCAAAATAATGAACCCCATTCTCCAATTTGAACCCCAGTCGCCTGACGATAACTCGCGATCGCCAATGTGAACCCCGTCTCCAGAAAACACCTCGTGTCTCCTTTTCTCCATTTGAACCCCGCTCTCCAGAAAATGCCTCAACACTTCCCTTTCTCCATTTGAACCCCGTTCTCCCATCTCTCATGATAATTCCGCTGGCAACGACGGAAATAACACCAAACACCACTCTGAGGGCGACATATCAGAGGGTATACCTGTCGCATTACACGAAAAACCGGCGGGAAACAAAGAACAACAGAGCCGCCACCGTGCGTTATTTATCCCAAAAGAGGGAAAGGAAACGCTCAGAGTAAACCTAGGAAAGAACATGGTCTCGCGACCAAAGAGAATGGGATCGGGAGTCGGTTATGCGAAGGGAAGGTATTAGCACCCCTACGCATCCGTCGTACTCGACGGGATCCACACACAATAGAAAGGAAAATGGTTGCTAAAACACTGCTCACACACACACACTGGCTGAAAGAGACACAAGAAAACAGACAAGACTGACTCGGCAGGATATCGCATCCTGGGCCTACTTAGTCTATCAGGCATAGACATCAGAGTCGAAGTAGTTCGGACTGGGGAAACGACACATGCTCGCTAGGATGTCGCATCCTATGCATACGTATCTCCTTGGACGAAGGAGAATCAGAGCATTCGTAGCTCGGCTGACACGCACACAAACAAACACAGGCAAAGGCAAACGTGGAGCCTGAACGCCAAATGCTGGACTTACATTAGCATCCGAACCAACAAACACACACAGGAAACCAACTGCCAATCGCTGGACTTACGTCGGACTCCGACCAGAAAAGGAGAAACAACTCACACAAACAAAACAAAAGGGCGCCCGGAGAGATCAACTCATCTCCTGCCTACGTACCTCATCTGGTATGAGGATCAGGGCGACGTAGTTCCCCTACGCAGGGAAAAAGGACTAGCGTAACCAGATAACAGAGGGAGACACAACACTAGGGAGACTACGACTCGAGCCTAGAAGTTGTCATGCAAAGTCGTCCCTAAGTTAAGGTTTCTAGCTAACTTGCACAGGAAGCAAGCCTATCCTAAACATGACTTGCACAGGAAGCAAGCCACACCAAACCTAACTTGCACAGGAAGCAAGGGTCTCGATTGCAACTAGGGCAAGAGAAAGGGGAGGTCTCAATCGCAACGAGGGCGAGAGAAAAGAATTAGTGTTAGTTGTTAGTCAAACTCGACAAGACATCGCATCTCGTGCCTACGTATCTCATTTGGACATGAGAATCAGAGTTGCCGTAGTTCGGCTAAACTGTTCCCGTTGGTTTGTGTTTTTTAAGTGGACAACGTCACTGCGCAATCTACCTGATGCTCGACCTTTGGAGACTTACTCACCTGTAGTAGAAGGAGTTAACGTATCCTTAAGAGGGGATAATGTTTGTTTGTGTTTTAGGAAAGCTCAAGCAAGAAAGGAAGTCCTATACGAAGGAACCGTGCTACCTTAATTGACATGCAAACGAGACTACGCGGAGTCTAACAAACCTAGGGGATACAATCACACCACACAAGCACATACAGCATGAAATAAACACACCAACAAGGGGCTCAAACATCAAGGCTAGGTTTTAGTCGAGGGGTCATATCAACCTCAACAAACAAACCACTGGAACTGGGTAATGTTAGCTCTTAACCTTGCCATTGAGGGGCTAAGGTGAAGCAGATGAAAGGTGAGTGAAGATAAGACTTCACAGCTCTTATTCCTGGCCTGGGAGAGCTTAAGACAAGAATGTGTGGGTTCAGAAAGTGGGAACCCTTCTACACATTTGAAACTGACTCAACTGTACAATTGTACAAGATCTTGGGTTTGTATCTGCAATGCATCAACACAGTGGCGTGAGCAAAGCAGATGACACACAGAATAGCAGGGGATAGGTTGCATATCCCTTGGGTTCTGCCAATTGCCTCTTCACTTAGGAGGTCTTTGAATATGTACAGGGACAAAATTTAAACATTCACAAACATTGCCTCTTAAGGAGGACTTCAGACAGTTGCCTGGCCAAGTAATAGGCCAGGTCTTCCAGACTACATGAAGATAGAAAGGTATACCTCAATGCAAATTGCTTATCAAGCAAAGCAAAGCAAAAGTTCACAAGGAACTGAGCAACTAAAAGTACCTGAAACCAGTCAGACAACATTAGTACACGACTTCAAAATTAAAGCAAAAGGAAACAGATATCAACCAGTCAACACAAACAGGCTAAGTGTGCAATGCACAAAGCTCAAGGCATGTGAGCCAAGCAACCTACAAAACATAACATGTTAGTCATGATAAACAAGCAAACAAAACCAATTTATGTTGGTCTCATTGGACAATTGTTGGTCAACCTGAAAACATGAGCTCAAATGTGAGTAACAGGACCACTAGGACAAGCCTAGGGTCAAAAGAGGATAAGAGAGTCAAAACAGCAAACGAAATCCAATCAAAATCATATTCAAACAATTAAGAAGAAAACTCAATTGGTTCCACAATCATATCATTCATCATCATCATTTTATATGCAAAAGAAGTCAAAGCATGGCATATGGAAGCTCATAGAAGTCAACAGCAAGACTTGAATCAAAACCAATCATAAATAATTCCAAAAATCATCAAATAAATCATGGTCAAACATAATCCATAGCATGGTAAGCATGTCAAATTTCATCTCATTTGGACAAGTGGAAGGCAATCAATGAAAATCAGAAAGGCAAGGCAATTTTGAACATGCTCAAAGAAGTCAACCAAACATGCATCAATTTGCAAAAATCATAAATCAGAGATGGCATATGATAAATGAATGGGACTAAAACCATGGCAAAGCTTAAGATGTCTACTAACCACATGTAAAATTTCATGTCCATCTAATAAAGTATGAGCATTTCACAAAACAAATGGGAGCAAGTGTCACAAAAAGTCAACATAGGACCAAACAGGGGACAAAAATCTCAATCAATTGGAAAATGCCACAAATAAATCCAAGAAAAATCACATGTAAACTAGACATACAAGAGTCGGTTCATGCAAAAATTCAGAGCAATTGGAGTTCAAGAAGCATGGTATCAAAAATCATGAAGTTGCACATCAATGGTGTGACACAAATTGTCACACCCTAATTCAAAAATTCATAACTCACAATTCAGATAAGATAAATTCATAAACTCTACACCAAAATCACCATGGATGTGTCTAGTTTGTGTACAAAAATTTTCAAGGTCAAAGGATAAAGCATGACTATTTCACAAAGGTTTTGGTAAAAGGTGCAAAATATTCATACATATCACAAACCCTAATGCCAAATAAAAACCAACCATCCAAAAATTCTGGAAAAAATATGACAAAATAATAGAGATCATGATGAAGACAATGCAAAAATTCCCATAAATTTTGGATTTAAAACAAAGGAGTTATGATTTTTGCAAATTGGTGTATCAAATTGAAATAAACATTGAAAATGACATTAGTTTAATAGGACACATGCCACGGCCGATGGCAATTTTGAAAATACTTGGAGAACTAAACAAAACGCGGCGTTTTGGGCAGAACAATGAAATGTTCTGATTGGCCAGTATGGGTGAACAGCAACATGCATACGTGAATAGGACAAAAAATCTGGGCAACTTCAAGGAGGATTAGGGTTTATAGCACAGTAGCATCATCTTCACCACTTCAAATCGACTCAAAAAAAAATGTGCACAGAAAATGCAATTAAACATACCAACATGACCAGCAAACATCCAACATGCATAATCTAAAGGCCATTTCCATTAAATCATCTTAAACAGCACGAATCAAACCAAAACATATTTCAACATCCGAACTTAAAACCTAGATTTCTCTCAGAATAGTTAACCATTTTTAATGATTCAAGTTCCAACATAACCAGCACAACAAGACCTAGCTAAATCATGGCATAGTTTCAAGAAATTGGAGACTCGAGTTCTTACTTGATTTTGAAGAAATTAGTGAAACAGCTGTTGTTTGGATGTTTGGTGATGAAACAGTTGTTCCAAATTGCTTGAAATGATGGATGAGTGAAGGCTTTAGCTCAGGAGAACTTGGTCTTGCTTGAATCGAACTCTGCCATTGAAGTAGCTTGGAGAAAACAGTTTGTGGAGCAGGGCTTACAGTTGGTTTATGATGGTTGGAATCAGCTCAAAATGGATGTTGGATGATGAAGCAACAATAGCCAGCTCGTGTGCTTTACAAGTTTGCAAGGAGAAATTCAAAAATGCAAAAATCGAGATTTGAGAGAGTGAGAGAATTCTGTGTATTCAGAGGCTGCTAGGGCTTTGGAATGACAGAAAATGAGTTCTTATACCTCTGTTTAAGGTTGCATAAGCAAGGTGCTAATCATGTTTTGGTTTAATGAGCAATTTGCTAATTTACCACTTTTGTCCATATGGTGAGGTGTAATGGCTATAGCACGAAAATTGGGCCTTCCACAAGTCACAAACAACATTTCTGAACATATTTGCAAGGCCAAAGTGGTTGGAAATAATTAAATCAAAAGTTCACTTTTTCACCTCACTTAAAATTAATTCAAGTAGGTTCAAAAATGCCATTTTGATCCATGAGGTTTTGGTGCATGAGGGTTACATTTTTGGAAAGAGGAGGTCAAATGTGACTTGTTGGAAAAAACCTCACCAAATTTGGCCAAATGGTTTGAGAGATATGGCCTTTTGAAGTTCAAGAATTTTTGAAAATGAATTGATCATATCTTGCAAACCATACATGGGAATTGAGAGTTCTTGGACTTTTTGGAAATGGGAGAACAATATCTTCAACTTTCATGTTGGGCAAAAATTCATTTGAAGCTTGTATCATGATGTAAGTTTGGGATCAAGAAGTTTCCATTTCTGGCAAGTTTCAATTACAGGTCCAGTTTCTATTTTTGGAAATTTCTTGTCTGGCTTCAAATTCTTCAATGATGATGTTTGCCATGATACATGAGGCCTATTTGGACATGAATAAGCTCTCTCAAACCAAATCCCACCATCAAAACCATAAAATCAGTCACAGTTGACCAAGTTTGACTTTTTTAGGGTTTCTGACTGACTGTGCATTGACTGATGACCTCTGAACATCCAATCTTTGACCTAAACACTTCAAATGGATCCCCAAGTCATGTGAACATGTTGGACCAACCCTAGGGCCTTGGCTCCTTGGAAATTGTGCTTGCTTGCTTGGTTGACTGATCTCCTGATTAGTTTGACCTAATTCTCCTGATAATCTTGCACTTGGGCAAAAGGGACAATGCAATGCTATGCAGTGGACCATGTTATGTTATGACCTAATATGAGAATGTATGTACAATGATAGGTGCAAATTTGAGGTGCTACAGCTGCCCCTATTCAATCAGCTGGGAACCCGAACGGATGATAGCAATGGCTGTCAGACTTTCAGGGTAAACAGGGATTGAATACTAAAGAACCGTAGAAATTTGCACCGACTGGGGTAATAATCAACAATGCCTGCCAGGATCGGCAAAGAAACAGTCTTGAAAGAAAAATCTGTCTGGAACGGAAAAAGAAATCGGCCTGAATACCGAACAGAAACGTCGACCTGGATACCAAAATAAATGGTAACACAGGGATAACCATGGCCTGAGCGCCGCTCGTCAGTCTGAATACTGAGCATCGATGTATGAGAGATTTGATGTCGATCTAAAACATCAGAAATTGGCCTGGACGCCACTTCGGTCTGAATACCGGAAAATTGGCCTGAGTGCCATAAGTACATCGACCTGACCGTCGGAAAATTCTTCGGTCTGAATACCGGAAAAAACATAAGTACGACCTGATCGTCGGAAACTTCTTCGGTCTGAATACCGGAAAAAACATAAGTACATCGACCTGATCGTCGGAAACTTCTTCGGTCTGAATACCGGAAAAATCATAAGTACATCGACCTGATCGTCAGAAACTTCTTCGGTCTGAATACCGGAAAAAACATAAGTACATCGACCTGATCGTCGGAAACTTCTTCGGTCTGAATACCGGAAAAAACATAAGTACATCGACCTGATCGTCGGAAACTTCTTCGGTCTGAATACCGGAAAAAACATAAGTACATCGACCTGATCGTCGGAAACTTCTTCGGTCTGAATACCGGAAAAAACATAAGTACATCGACCTGATCGTCGGAAACTTCTTCGGTCTGAATACCGGAAAATTGGCCTGAATTCCACTTCGGTCTGAATACCGGGAAATTCATGAGACATATTATCTATAGCCGTCAAAACGTAGATAATACACTCGCATGGAAGATTATCCATAACCGGGTTGTAGGTTGTTAAATGGATAAATCGAACGGAAAGAAAGGCATCGGTACCAAGACTAGGTATGCAAATATGACCTAATCAAAAGAGGATAAAGTTGCTCACTCGGAGCAAGTATCCAAAAAGAAGGGGAAGACCCAATGGGGACAATACTGCTTGATTAGGGCAAGTATCCAAAGGGGAAAAGAATATCAATACCGCAAAGAGGGGATTACATCTACCGGTTTGTAGGTGGAAAACCAACAAATTCCGCTGAGGATAAGATGAATGAGTGCCGATTAGTGAGCGACTATTCGTTTATGCCCCAGGGAAGCACGGGAGACAGCCAACAGGAAGCCAATTTAGGATCGATCCAAAAAGGCAGACTGAAACAGGACTCATCCTAATGAGGAAAGAACTCAATAGGGAAAACCCATCCCGTTAAGGAGGGAACGGAAACAACCGTCATCCACGAGGACATAACTCAGTGGGGAGCGCAGAAGGAAATGGTAGACACTTTCTACTTAAGGGGTAGACTCTACATGGAGAGATCAGACACACCCACTTCTGCTAAGGGAAAGGACCCAAGCTTGCAAGATGCTGCCAACTTCGGGGAGTAGCACTGCTGGGGATACCCACTCGACTAAGGAGTCACTTGTTGGGAAAACACCAACCTCTCAACCATGCTGATGAACCCAATTCTGAAACCGATCCAATGGCGCGATGCTAAACTCTTTCCGACAACCCAAACTCGGCTGGTCACCACGGCCTAGGGCTAATGGATATGTTTGCAATGCTGATGCATGAGTTTTTTTTTCTTGTTTTGCACAATGCCCCATGATCATGGAAATGCTATGCACTAATGATGCAATATGCTATGCTTATCTAAATGATGAATGCATAAACACACGTCTCCTCTAGAGACAACACCGGGGAACTCCAGGAACAGTGCTGAGGATCTTATAACCACGTCAACTTCCACCCTGCTGGGGAAAGACAAACATTGCTTGGGAGTAACAAGACGACTTGCTAGGGATAATCAGACGACTTCACTGGGGAGAGCCAACCAATCCACAAGTAGGATCAACTCTACTATGGGAAATAAATACTACTCCGCTGGGGACAACCCACACAATCCACAAGTGGGAATGAACTCAGCTGGGGGTGCCACTCTGCTACGGGAACCTGCCCAATCCACTGATGGGATAACTCTGCTGGAGAAATATTTCATTAAAACCCGCTTCGCTCGGAGACGACCCACACAATCTATAGCTAGGAGAAATAGCTTTGTTCTGGGAAATAACTGCTGGGGAATGCTCACAAGTGACGACCTGCAAAACGGAATAACAGATGCCCCCAGGGGGGTACACGGACAAGATATGCTCAAGTGTCCTCAACATTCAAAAATGATTTTCAAATGTTTTAACCTTTTGCAGGTTATTGTTTAGCCTTCATGTTTTTATATGCAATGTTTATCAAAAATTCGGACGTTTTTGCAAACAAAACAGTAAAAGTAAAAACAAGAGAGCAATTTATCTGAATAACGACTTTTATTGATTGAAAATGTGCCTGAAAAGGCAAATACATTGGGAAGCAATTCCTAGGAAGAGGTAATTGCGCATAAAAGGAAAATAAACTATCCTAATGGCAATGTGAACACGGCATCCACTGTTTCCCAACTCTGTTATAACCCATAGATCATCAGTTTCCTCCCAACTCCTTGCTTTCTGAGAAGACTGACTGGACCGATCACATCTTTCGAGATGGCAGCTGGCGAAGCGCGATGAAGTACAGATAACTCAGACTGTAGTCTTCGCTTTAATCCCTCTTTTGGCTGGATCGCCCTTTCGGGTTTTCAATCCACCGGGATACCCATTTTTGCCTAAGCCGCCCTTGCGGGTTTTCGACTTACCGGGTGTACAATTTTTTCATTTTTTATCCCTAATTTTTGCCCGAACCTTTTCTTTCTGTTTTTTGGTTCGCCGGGATGCCCATTTTTGCCTGGACTCTTTTATTCTTTTTGTCCAGCGGGTCAATTTATGCGAAGTATTTTTTGACTACATCTGAGTTAACAGGGGACGGAAAATCTTCACCATCCATTGTTGTAAGCATCAAGGCCCCACCGGAGAAAACCTTCTTCACAACATATGGACCTTCATAATTAGGAGTCCACTTGCCCCTGTTATCTGTACCGGGAGGAAGGATCCTCTTCAGAACTAAATCACCAGTCTGAAATGTCCGAGGACGCACTTTCTGATCAAAGGCTCGCTTCATCCTTCTCTGATATAATTGCCCGTGGCACACAGCTGCTAACCGTCTCTCTTCGATAAGGCTTAACTCATTAAACCTTGTCCGAATCCACTCGGCTTCGTCCAGCTTGACATCTAATAATACCCTCAGAGAAGGGATCTCCACTTCAACAGGCAGGACAGCTTCCATACCATACACAAGGGAGTAGGGGGTTGCCCCGGTCGACGTACGCACTGAAGTACGGTATCCATGCAAAGCGAAAGGCAGCATCTCATGCCAATCCTTGTATGTTACGACCATCTTCTGCACAATCTTCTTGATATTTTTATTAGCTGCCTCTACAGCACCATTCATCTTTGGTCTGTAAGGAGAAGAATTGTGATGTTCGATCTTGAAATCTTTGCACAGCTCTTTCATCATCTTGTTGTTGAGATTTGAACCATTGTCAGTGATGATTCTCTCAGGGACTCCGTAACGACAGATGATTTCTTTCTTGATGAACCGGGCAACCACTTATTTGGTGACGCTGGCATAGGAAGCTGCTTCTACCCATTTGGTGAAGTAATCAATCGCAACCAGGATGAAGCGATGTCCATTCGAAGCAGTAGGCTCAATCTTCCCAATCATATCGATGCCCCACATGGCAAACGGCCAAGGCGAGTTCATGACATTCAACGGGCTTGGTGGTACATGCACCTTATCAGCATAGACTTGACATTTATGGCACTTCCGAGCATATTTGAAGCAATCAGATTCCATAGTCATCCAGTAATAACCGGCTCTCAACAATTTCTTGGACATTGCATGACCACCAGCGTGGGTACCAAACGAACCCTCGTGCACTTCTTGCATCAACATGTCTGCTTCGTGTCTATCCACGCATCTGAGCAAGACCATGTCAAAGTTTCTCTTGTACAGCACATCATCCTGATTCAGATAAAAACTTCCAGCTAGCCTTCTCAGGGTCTTCTTATCATTCTTCGACGCACCTTCAGGATACTCCTGAGTCTTGAGGAAGTTCTTGATGTCATAATACCACGGTTTTTCATCAATCGCAACAGACTCGGCTGCAAACACATACGCAGGCCTCTCGAGTCGATTCACCGCAACATGTGGTACATGATTCCACCAATGAACTTTTATCATGGACGATAAAGTAGCCAGAGCATCAGCCATTTGATTCTCATCCCGAGGGACATGATACAACTTCACCTTCTTAAAGAACGTTAGTATTCTTCTGGTGTAATCTCTATACGGAATCAAATGTGGCTGGTTTGTATTCCAATCTCCATTGACCTGATTGATCACTAGAGCTGAATCTCCGAATATGTCAAGAGTTTTGATCCTCAGATCAATGGCTTCTTCTATCCCCATGATACAAGCCTCATACTCAGCTTCGTTGTTGGTGACGTCAAAAGTCAATCTGGCAGAGAAAGGTATATGAGCACCTTTGGGATTGATCAGCACTGCCCCAACACCATTACCATTCATATTCACAGCCCCATCAAACATCAGTGTCCACTTGTCATCAGGATCCGGTCCTTCCTCAACAAGCGGCTCTTCGCAATCTTTCATCTTCAGATACATGATGTCTTCATCAGGGAATTCAAACATCATAGGCTGATAGTCATCAATTGGTTGCTCGGCAAGATAGTCTGACAGGATACTACCTTTGATGGCCTTCTGCGACGTGTACTGAATGTCATACTCTGTTAAGATCATCTGCCATCGAGCAACGCGCCCGGTGAGAGCCGGCTTCTCAAAGATGTACTTTACTGGATCCATCTTAGAAATCAACAGAGTAGTATGGTTCAACATATACTGTCTTAGTCGGCGAGCAGCCCAGGCCAAAGCACAACAAGTTTTCTCGAGCAGTGAATATCTTGTTTCACAGTCGGTAAACTTTTTGCTAAGGTAGTATATGGCATGCTCTTTTCGACCAGACTCGTCATGCTGCCCCAATACACACCCCATCGAGTTCTCGGTAACTGATAGGTACATTATCAACGGTCTCCCAGGAACTGGAGGAATCAGGATTGGAGGGTTCTGTAAATATTCTTTGATCTTGTCAAAAGCTTTCTGACAGTCATCATTCCACTTGATCGCCTAATTTTTTCTGAGCAGTTTGAAAATTGGTTCACATGTGGCAGTTAGGTGAGATATGAACCTTGCAATGTAGTTCAACCTCCCTAAAAACCCACGGACTTGCTTTTCCGTTTTCGGTTCAGGCATCTCTTGAATAGCTCTGACTTTAGCTGGATCAACCTCAATCCCTTTTTCACTGACAATGAAGCCTAACAGCTTCCCTGGTCTCACCCCAAATGTACACTTGTTCGGATTCAGCCTCAGCTTGAACTTGACCAATCTGTCAAACAACTTTTGCAAATTAACCAGGTGCTCCTCTTCTGTCTGCGACTTCGCAATCATATCATCCACGTACACTTCAATTTATTTGTGCATCATGTCATGAAAGAGAGTCGTCATTGCCCTCTGATAGGTAGCACCGGCATTCTTCAGCCCAAATGGCATCACTTTGTAGCAGAACGTGCCCCAAGGTGTAATGAATGTCGTCTTTTCCATGTCCTCTGGCGCCATCTTGATCTGATTATAGCCTGAGAAACCGTCCATGAAAGAGAATACCGAGGATTGAGCCGTATTATCCACCAATACATCAATGTGAGGTAATGGGAAATCATCTTTCGGACTTGCCCTGTTCAGATCCCGATAATCGACACACATCCTGACTTTGCCATCCTTCTTTGGCACAGGAACAATGTTGGCCACCCACGGTGGATAACTGGTGACAGCCAGAAAACCTGCATCCCATTGCTTCTGAACCTCTTCCTTGATCTTGACAGCCATATCAGGACTTGTTCTGCGAAGCTTCTGCTTGACCGACGGACACTCTTCTCTAAGAGGCAACCGATGCACCACGATGTCTGTATCCAAACCAGGCATATCTTGATATGACCAGGCGAATATTTCCACATATTCTCTTAGCATCTCAACTAGCCTCCTCTTGACAGAGTCCTCTAAAGCAGCCCCAATCTTGATCTCTCTTTTGGCGTCCTCAGTACCCAGATTAACAATCTCCAACTCCTCCTGATGAGGTTGGATGACCCTCTCCTCTTGCTTCAGCAATCTGACCAATTCTGCGGGGAGTTCACAGTCTTCCTCACTCTCCTCTTCAGCTTGGTAGATGGGATTATCAAAATCAAACTGAGCCATAACAGGATTGTTCACAGTGGATGCCAAAAGATCATTTCTGCATGTTTAATGTTTTGTTTTTAGAAAAAGATTTCAATAAAGTCACAAAAAACAAAAACATTGCCATTTTTATAATTTTGAAAAATGAAAACCACAAATAGAAAGACAAAGATCTCAAAATTTGATTGCAAAACGTCCTTTATTTATGATAATCATTTAAACATGATGAGGCCCTACAATGAACCACTACGCCTTGGGCAGAACGTAGGGTTTTCATGCAAAATGAAAAAAACAAAGGAAAATTACTCTGTCTGAAGAGTAACTTGAACCACTTCTTCAGCCGTCCAATTATTGATAGACTCCCCTGGTGCACAAGGGCGGACCCAGATGTCCAAATCACAGTCACTGTCACAGTCTTCACCCTCAGTAGCAAAGACATCCCCATGGTTCATCAGCCCAGCGCTGGTAAAGGTGCTCGGACCCGCATTCTGCTCTGTTTGAAGAGGCTCATACCCGATTCCGAACTTGTCTTCTTTAATTGGCAAGTCTACCATCTTGCCCCAGCCCTCAGCTTTACCGGAGTCCACAACCTCCTTGGCTTGCTTGTAAGAAGCAATCGAAGCACCAGGCTTCCTCTGATCAACATAGGCTACCTTCTCAAGCGCCACGGTCTCAAATGCCTGGCATAATGTTTCATGGATCTCGCCATCCACCTCGACATACTTGAACGAGGATAGGTGACTCACCAGAATCTCTTCTTCGCCACACACGGTCACAATCTGACCGTTCCAGACATACTTGAGTTTTTGATGGAGAGTCGACGAGACTGCCCCAGCCGCGTGAATCCACGGACGCCCCAACAAACAGCTATAGGCGGGTTGAATGTCCATTACATAGAAAATGATGTCGAAAACTTCCGGACCTATCTTCACTGGCAAGGTAACTTCACCAAACACAGAACGTTTGGATCCATCAAATGCGCGCACAATAAGGTCACTGGGAGTGAGCACAACTCCCTCAACATCGATCTTCTTCAAAATCTGCTTTGGCAGGACATTCAAGGACGACCCGGTGTCTACCAACACGTGAGACAGAACAGCACCCTTGCACTCCATAGTGATGTGCAAGGCTTTGTTATGATTACGACCCTCAGGCGTTAAGTCTAGGTCAGTGAAACCTACACCATGCCTGGTGCTCACGTTGGCTAGTACACCCTCCAGTTGGTTGACGGAAATCTCTTGCGGTACGTATTCCATGTTCAGCATCTTCAGCAAAGCATCACGGTGTGCTTCAGAGCATAACAGCAAAGAGAGTATTGAAATCTTGGACGGAGTCTGGTTGAGCTGATCTACGATCTTGTAGTCACTCTTCTTGATGATCTTCATGAATTCCTCGACGTCCTTTTCAAATGAACCCTCAGCCTCCTTCTGAGCCGGTTCCTCATCAACAACAACCTGTTTGCCCTTAGCCCTAGCAGATGCCTCAGCGTTAGCATCTCTCAACGGCTGAGGAGCAAACAGTCGTCCACTCCGGGTAAAACCTCCTGGTCCACCCACATTGTCCACCACAGGACTTGCAACCACAGGAGTTCTAACCGGTGCACTG
Source organism: Lathyrus oleraceus (assembly GCF_024323335.1). NCBI lineage: Eukaryota > Viridiplantae > Streptophyta > Magnoliopsida > Fabales > Fabaceae > Lathyrus > Lathyrus oleraceus. The sequence continues at coordinate 127,291,976 of NC_066579.1, forward strand.
ATTGTCACAGGCGCTTGACTTGCTGGCCTCATCTGATTATCAGCCCTTCTATTGCTGCGATAGGCGTTATCATATCTCCAAGGCACAGCCCTACTATTCTCAACCGGTCTTCTGCCAGACGCAACGATAGTAGTTGGAGCATTGATGGTTACCGGAGTAGGAATGGTCACTGGAGTACCACTTGCTGCAGATGAACTTACGACCCCTTGTCCTCGTCCTTCAGCTGGTTTAAAATAGATGGTGACAGTAGACACCGACCCATTACCTTTAGCAGCTCGACTGAACTGGAGACAACCTTCATCAATCAACTTTTGAATACCAGTCCTCAACTGGTCACAACCATTAACAGCTTCAACACAGCCCAAACAGCCCTCAATACAGCCTGGGTAGACACCCCCCTTCAACAGACGGCCCTTTACTATCAGCAGAGAAGTCTGAACATCATCAACATTATCAACCAAATCTTCAGCTTCTGCTCCTTCAATATTGTTCACCCTATGTCCACCATGCTGAGGCATAGGATTGTTCACGACGTTAGGTACCGGAGCAAAGTTGATCGCCTTGGCATCGATCAAGTCTTGAACTTTGTGCTGCAAAACCCGGCATCTCTCAGTATGGTGCCCTGGTGCCCCAGAATGAAAGTCACAACGGACATTGGCGTCGTATCCAGGAGGCAACACTGTTGGTGGAGCCATTGTACGTAGCTCAACAAACCCCAACCTGAGTAGTTCGGGAAAAAGTTCGGCGTATGACATTGGTAGCGGATCAAAACGTCGACCAGCCATTCTTTGTCTGAGCTGATACGGACGTTGTTGCTGTTGTTGTTGTTGTTGCGGTTGTTGAACCCTTTGTTGTTGTTGTTGACGAGGTTGAGGTGCAGGAATGGTCACTGCAGCAACTGGACGATATTGTTCTCTACCCACACTTCCTCGGTACACATTCCCCCTGTGTTGTACAGCATTGGTCTCTCCTTCTCTACGGCGAGGTGCCCCAGAGAAGGGTTTCTTCGATGACGAAGACGAACCCACATCTTGAATCCTACCGGCCTTGATCAGACTTTCGGTTCTCTCACCACAGATGACGACATCAGAAAAACTTCCGAATGGGCAGCTTCCCATCCGGTCCATATACACACCTCGAAGAGTGCTGATAAACATGTTTGTCAACTCCCTTTCCAGCATAGGGGGTTGAACTCTTGCAGCAAGCTCGCGCCATCTCTGGGCGTACTCTTTAAAGCTCTCATTGTTTTTCTGACACAGACTCTGCAGCTGAGTCCGGGTCGGTGCCATATCCATATTGTGTTTATACTGTCTGAGGAATGCTTCACCCAAATCCCTCCAGCATCTAATCGATTCCCTTTTCAACTCCATGTACCAGTCCAAAGACGCCCCAGATAGGCTGTCTTGGAAAAAATACATCCACATCTTCTCGTCGTCAGTATACGCCGAGATCTTTCGATAATATGCCTGCACATGAGTGCGAGGACAAGAGGTACCGTTGTATTTGTCGAATGACGGTGCTTTAAACTTGTGCGGGATTCTCAAGCCTTCAACCAATCCCATGTTGGTAACATCAAAACCGAGGGAGTTTTGACATTCCATAGCCCGGATTTTCTCAGCGAGGGCCTCAACTTTACGATCTCTCGCATCATTTCTACCCAGAATGTCTTCGTCTTCACTGAGTAAGGTAAACATATCCTCTTGTCTGTCAACAATCGGAATTCGGTTACGGGCCGGAGCATGGATTACTCGGGCATTAGCAGTATCTGGAGCAATCGGTTGACCGTCGACTCGAATACCCCTCAACTCTTCTCCTACAGCATAGTTGTTGATGGGTACAGCAACAGCAGGGTTATCATTGATCGGGCCTCCCTCTGGTAGAGCCTGGTTGGGCGGCGGAACTACAGCTTCTTGCCTCTGAACTAGAGCTCGGAGTTCTTCTTGTCCTTGCGCAACCCCTTGCATCATGTGCATGAACTGGGCCATGTTTGCCCTCATCTCAGCTAACTCAGCTTGTACTTGATCCATATTCCGTTGATGGTTGAGTCTTGTTGAGTAGCGGTGCGGTCTTTGACCAGCTATCCTGCCTGAACACAGGAACCAAAGTGAGAAGACGGCACAAGAACACCTGTTATGCAAATGATATGAGTATGATGTTTAATGATGTGTATGATGCACATGATATGCTCATTTCTCAGGCATTCAAAGAGCCTGATCCATCCTCCAAAGATGGCAACCTGCAGCAACAAGAGAACAATACAATGCAGGGAAAATGAGAACAACAGGGAAATACCAACAACCTTATCTATACATAAGGGCAAAAAGGTCATACAACCAAGAGTCAACAAAGATCCAAAAGACGGAGTACAAACAAATGAATCCCATCCAACAGGCCTGGAGGTGATTCTCAACAAATACACCAAAGATGCAATCTAAGACAGACGGTCCTCCGGAATGAGGGTCTTCAGGTAATGGCACTGGTCTATCAACAGTGTGCATTCTGAACATTCTGGTAGAGGGATGATCTTCTCTTTCAATTGCCTTCTAAGCTCCAAAATCTCTCCTCCAAGATAATCTTCTGATGTCTGTCTCAAATCATGCTCTTTCTTCAACTGGGCGTCTTTGTCTTTGAGTTGCTTCTCCAGGTCTCTGATCTTCTTTTGATAGTTGGCTTCTGCTCTCTGCAGCCTCAAACATTCCCTATGCTCTGCATCCAACATGGACTACATCTCTTCGTAAGATCTCTTCTTGCTCCTTGCTCTGCTAACATCCTCTCCTTGCACTTCCCTGAGTTGATGGGTCAAGTGCAACCTATCAGCTTTAGCTTTGTACAACTCCATCTGGGTGTCTTGCTCCTTCTCTCTCAAACGGCGACTCTCCATCAGAGCTTGCTTATAGTGCTCAGCAGGCACACTATCAGCGAGGATCAAGGGTGGTTGCTCCTGCAACGGCTCCATCCTATCATAGGGTAGCAACAAAGTTTCCACTCTCTTCTTTACCCAATCGGTGTAATCAGGCATTGCAATGGCAAACTTCTTCCCTAAGACAGATCCTTCCTTCACTCCAACAGACCTCCAAGCTCTTCCTATCTGCTCCAATCTAGTCGGGTCATTCTGCTTCTCAAAAAACACACTTTCAGCTACCTCAGCTTCAAGTGGTCTTCCCTTCATTACAAACCCTAACTGACGAAGAGAAAGAACGGGATTATAATTTATACAACCTTTGGTCCCCACGAGTGGCACATTCCGGAATTCTCCACAGCTCATAATAACATCTCGCACGTCCATCCGGTATGACTGCCATCTGATGTCATAGGAGGTAAGCGACATGACCCTCTGAGTCCACTTGAGAGTGCTCTGGGTATCCACAAAGGGTCCACTAACTGGCAGAAGAGACATAAACCATCTGAACAGGAGAGGTAAACAGCACTTGAGGGCTCCACCCTTACCATGCCTACTGTGAATGGCATAGTAAGTGTCAGCTAAAAGAGTGGGGACTGGATTCCCTCTAATGAAAATGCTGATAGCAGCATGGTCAATAAAATTAGGCATACTAGGGAATAGAACGATCCCATATATCATAGCAGCAAGCCGGGCATGAAAAACTTCCCAATTCCCCTTCTCTGCTTCATCTCTAGCAACTCTCAGGAGAAACTTCAACGGCAGGCCCACAACTCCCCCACTGGGCTTCCAATTGTCACAGACTTCCTTGACACTCAACCGGAGAGCTCTGGCAACAACTCTGAAGTCAACCTCCTTAGACACGTTCAGGAAGGGAACCTGATGCTGAATAGGAACACCCAACAGGATAGAATACTCCTCGAGAGTAGGCGCCAACTGATAGTCTTGGAAAGTGAAACATCTAAGCTCCGGGTCATAGAACTGAAGAAGAGTCTGCAACGGCACTGGGTCAACTACCGTCCTTAACAGAGTCAACAGATCCCCATACTGGTCAATGAACCCCCTTTGATGATCACTGGTCACAAAACTACTCAACTCAATCAGAGACGTCAAAGGCTCACGGTGAAAAACGTAGAAACAAGTCTTCCGCTTCGGCTCTGGGACTGTTGCCATCTCTATCGGCGAATCAAACTCTGGAATGTACCTGAGAAATGATATGCATGCAGGGATTAGTTTTTTTTTTTTTTTTTTTTTTTTATCGCGTATCTTTTGAAAATAAATATGCTATGATGCACATGATGCAGACACAACTGGCTGGCGGTGCATCTCTGAACACAAAGTCGAAGCCTCGGTCTAAACTCAGAACCCAAATCCAACTTGAAAACCCAAGGTCAAATGAGAAACCGTTGTCTGAACCCAAAGTCACCAACAGAACCACAAGTCACCAACAGTACCTGTAATAATGATCAAACCCTTCCCCACTCACGGGTGTCGTCTAGGCCAGGGTAAGGTCGAGAGAAACGCAGGATAAACAACCCTTTCAAGAATATCATCTTGTGCACACCCGATGTATGCACCGATAATACCCCATCAGAGTCTGAACTGCTCGTGATATCAATGTTCCGCTAAGTGGCGTACACCACCCGCTTCCCATGAATCACTCTATTCCTAGGTTTCCTAGATTTCACTCATAGCCTGGGTATTGGGCCTTTTACCTCGAGTAACTCCCACCCCAAACAGAGAAACACAGCCAGATGAACAGATGAATATGAATGCAAACATTAATGCAAACAATAAATGCAAACAGTAAATTCAAATATACAAATAAAGAATGCAATAAATAAACACAGCACAAAGCAACCAAAACCTTAACCTAGAGAGCGCTAGGAGAGACTCGCTTAGGGAAGATGGACCAGCAAGAGGTCAACTTTCCTTTCCCCAGCAGAGTCGCCAACTGTCGCATTACGCGAAAAACCGGCGGGAAACAAAGAACAACAGAGCCGCCACCGTGCGTTATTTATCCCAAAAGAGGGAAAGGAAACGCTCAGAGTAAACCTAGGAAAGAACATGGTCTCGCGACCAAAGAGAATGGGATCGGGAGTCGGTTATGCGAAGGGAAGGTATTAGCACCCCTACGCATCCGTCGTACTCGACGGGATCCACGCACAATAGAAAGGAAAATGGTTGCTAAAACACTGCTCACACACACACACACACACTGGCTGAAAGAGACACAAGAAAACAGACAAGACTGACTCGGCAGGATATCGCATCCTGGGCCTACTTAGTCTATCAGGCATAGACATCAGAGTCGAAGTAGTTCGGACTGGGGAAATGACACATGCTCGCTAGGATGTCGCATCCTATGCATACGTATCTCCTTGGACGAAGGAGAATCAGAGCATTCGTAGCTCGGCTGACACGCACACAAACAAACACAGGCAAAGGCAAACGTGGAGCCTGAACGCCAATCGCTGGACTTACATTAGCATCCGAACCAACAAACACACACAGGAAACCAACTGCCAATCGCTGGACTTACGTCGGACTCCGACCAGAAAAGGAGAAACAACTCACACAAACAAAACAAAAGGGCGCCCGGAGAGATCAGCTCATCTCCTGCCTACGTACCTCATCTGGTATGAGGATCAGGGCGACGTAGTTCCCCTACGCAGGGAAAAAGGACTAGCGTAACCAAATAACAGAGGGAGACACAACACTAGGGAGACTACGACTCGAGCCTAGAAGTTGTCATGCAAAGTCGTCCCTAAGTTAAGGTTTCTAGCTAACTTGCACAGGAAGCAAGCCTATCCTAAACATGACTTGCACAGGAAGCAAGCCACACCAAACCTAACTTGCACAGGAAGCAAGGGTCTCGATTGCAACTAGGGCAAGAGAAAGGGGAGGTCTCAATCGCAACGAGGGCGAGAGAAAAGAATTAGTGTTAGTTGTTAGTCAAACTCGACAAGACATCGCATCTCGTGCCTACGTATCTCATTTGGACATGAGAATCAGAGTTGCCGTAGTTCGGCTAAACTGTTCCCGTTGGTTTGTGTTTTTTAAGTGGACAACGTCACTGCGCAATCTACCTGATGCTCGACCTTTGGAGACTTACTCACCTGTAGTAGAAGGAGTTAACGTATCCTTAAGAGGGGATAATGTTTGTTTGTGTTTTAGGAAAGCTCAAGCAAGAAAGGAAGTCCTATACGAAGGAACCGTGCTACCTTAATTGACATGCAAACGAGACTACGCGGAGTCTAACAAACCTAGGGGATACAATCACACCACACAAGCACATACAGCATGAAATAAACACACCAACAAGGGGCTCAAACATCAAGGCTAGGTTTTAGTCGAGGGGTCATATCAACCTCAACAAACAAACCACTGGAACTGGGTAATGTTAGCTCTTAACCTTGCCATTGAGGGGCTAAGGTGAAGCAGATGAAAGGTGAGTGAAGATAAGACTTCACAGCTCTTATTCCTGGCCTGGGAGAGCTTAAGACAAGAATGTGTGGGTTCAGAAAGTGGGAACCCTTCTACACATTTGAAACTGACTCAACTGTACAATTGTACAAGATCTTGGGTTTGTATCTGCAATGCATCAACACAGTGGCGTGAGCAAAGCAGATGACACACAGAATAGCAGGGGATAGGTTGCATATCCCTTGGGTTCTGCCAATTGCCTCTTCACTTAGGAGGTCTTTGAATATGTACAGGGACAAAATTTAAACATTCACAAACATTGCCTCTTAAGGAGGACTTCAGACAGTTGCCTGGCCAAGTAACAGGCCAGGTCTTCCAGACTACATGAAGATAGAAAGGTATACCTCAATGCAAATTGCTTATCAAGCAAAGCAAAGCAAAAGTTCACAAGGAACTGAGCAACTAAAAGTACCTGAAACCAGTCAGACAACATTAGTACACGACTTCAAAATTAAAGCAAAAGGAAACAGATATCAACCAGTCAACACAAACAGGCTAAGTGTGCAATGCACAAAGCTCAAGGCATGTGAGCCAAGCAACCTACAAAACATAACATGTTAGTCATGATAAACAAGCAAACAAAACCAATTTATGTTGGTCTCATTGGACAATTGTTGGTCAACCTGAAAACATGAGCTCAAATGTGAGTAACAGGACCACTAGGACAAGCCTAGGGTCAAAAGAGGATAAGAGAGTCAAAACAGCAAATGAAATCCAATCAAAATCATATTCAAACAATCAAGAAGCAAACTCAATTGGTTCCACAATCATATCATTCATCATCATCATTTTATATGCAAAAGAAGTCAAAGCATGGCATATGGAAGCTCATAGAAGTCAACAACAAGACTTGAATCAAAACCAATCATAAACAATTCCAAAAATCATCAAATAAATCATGGTCAAACATAATCCATAGCATGGTAAGCATGTCAAATTTCATCTCATTTGGAAAAGTGGAAGGCAATCAATGAAAATCAGAAAGGCAAGGCAATTTTGAACATGCTCAAAGAAGTCAACCAAACATGCATCAATTTGCAAAAATCATAAATCAGAGATGGCATATGATAAATGAATGGGACTAAAACCATGGCAAAGCTTAAGATGTCTACTAACCACATGTAAAATTTCATGTCCATCTAATAAAGTATGAGCATTTCACAAAACAAATGGGAGCAAGTGTCACAAAAAGTCAACATAGGACCAAACAGGGGACAAAAATCTCAATCAATTGGAAAATGCCACAAATAAATCCAAGAAAAATCACATGTAAATTAGACATACAAGAGTAGGTTCATGCAAAAATTCAGAGCAATTGGAGTTCAAGAAGCATGGTATCAAAAATCATGAAGTTGCACATCAATGGTGTGACACAAATTGTCACACCCTAATTCAAAAATTCATAACTCACAATTCAGATAAGATAAATTCACAAACTCTACACCAAAATCACCATGGATGTGTCTAGTTTGTGTACAAAAATTTTCAAGGTCAAAGGATAAAGCATGACTATTTCACAAAGGTTTTGGTAAAAGGTGCAAAATATTCATACATATCACAAACCCTAATGCCAAATAAAAACCAACCATCCAAAAATTCTGGAAAAAATATGACAAAATAATAGAGATCATGATGAAGACAATGCAAAAATTCCCATCAATTTTGGATTTAAAACAAAGGAGTTATGATTTTTGCAAATTGGTGTATCAAATTGAAATAAACATTGAAAATGACATTAGTTTAATAGGACACATGCCACGGCCGATGGCAATTTTGAAAATACTTGGAGAACTAAACAAAACGCGGCGTTTTGGGCAGAACAATGAAATGTTCTGATTGGCCAGTATGGGTGAACAGCAACATGCATACGTGAATAGGACAAAAAATCTGGGCAACTTCAAGGAGGATTAGGGTTTATAGCATAGTAGCATCATCTTCACCACTTCAAATCGACTCAAAAAAAATGTGCACAGAAAATGCAATTAAACATACCAACATGACCAGCAAACATCCAACATGCATAATCTAAAGGCCATTTCCATTAAATCATCTTAAACAGCACGAATCAAACCAAAACATATTTCAACATCCGAACTTAAAACCTAGATTTCTCTCAGAATAGTTAACCATTTTTAATGATTCAAGTTCCAACATAACCAGCACAACAAGACCTAGCTAAATCATGGCATAGTTTCAAGAAATTGGAGACTCGAGTTCTTACTTGATTTTGAAGAAATTAGTGAAACAGCTGTTGTTTGGATGTTTGGTGATGAAACAGTTGTTCCAAATTGCTTGAAATGATGGATGAGTGAAGGCTTTAGCTCAGGAGAACTTGGTCTTGCTTGAATCGAACTCTGCCATTGAAGTAGCTTGGAGAAAACAGTTCGTGGAGCAGGCCTTACAGTTGGTTTATGATGGTTGGAATCAGCTCAAAATGGATGTTGGATGATGAAGCAACAATAGCCAGCTCGTGTGCTTTACAAGTTTGCAAGGAGAAATTCAAAAATGCAAAAATGGAGATTTGAGAGAGTGAGAGAATTCTGTGTATTCAGAGGCTGCTAGGGCTTTGGAATGACAGAAAATGAGTTCTTATACCTCTGTTTAAGGTTGCATAAGCAAGGTGCTAATCATGTTTTGGTTTAATGAGCAATTTGCTAATTTACCACTTTTGTCCATATGGTGAGGTGTAATGGCTATAGCACGAAAATTGGGCCTTCCACAAGTCACAAACAACATTTCTGAACATATTTGCAAGGCCAAAGTGGTTGGAAATAATTAAATCAAAAGTTCACTTTTTCACCTCACTTAAAATTAATTCAAGTAGGTTCAAAAATGCCATTTTGATCCATGAGGTTTTGGTGCATGAGGGTTACATTTTTGGAAAGAGGAGGTCAAATGTGACTTGTTGGAAAAAACCTCACCAAATTTGGCCAAATGGTTTGAGAGATATGGCCTTTTGAAGTTCAAGAATTTTTGAAAATGAATTGATCATATCTTGCAAACCATACATGGGAATTGAGAGTTCTTGGACTTTTTGGAAATGGGAGAACAAGATCTTCAACTTTCATGTTGGGCAAAAATTCATTTGAAGCTTGTATCATGATGTAAGTTTGGGATCAAGAAGTTTCCATTTCTGGCAAGTTTCAATTACAGGTCCAGTTTCTATTTTTGGAAATTTCTTGTCTGGCTTCAAATTCTTCAATGATGATGTTTTCCATGATACATGAGGCCTATTTGGACATGAATAAGCTCTCTCAAACCAAATCCCACCATCAAAACCATAAAATCAGTCATAGTTGACCAAGTTTGACTTTTTTAGGGTTTCTGACTGACTGTGCATTGACTGATGACCTCTGAACATCCAATCTTTGACCTAAACACTTCAAATGGATCCCCAAGTCATGTGAACATGTTGGACCAACCCTAGGGCCTTGGCTCCTTGGAAATTGTGCTTGCTTGCTTGGTTGACTGATCTCCTGATCAGTTTGACCTAATTCTCCTGATAATCTTGCACTTGGGCAAAAGGGACAATGCAATGCTATGCAGTGGACCATGTTATGTTATGACCTAATATGAGAATGTATGTACAATGATAGGTGCAAATTTGAGGTGCTACAACACCTTCACAAAAAGGAAGGTAACATGTGCATCTCTTCATCCGAAGACACCCTTAACGACTCCTGTTGGCATCCGCCAAAGCCTAAGGTGACACATGAACAGAAGATAAGCCTGAGGACCTCATCCCGGACATAATCTTCATCTCCAATCTCCCTTTGAACCCCAGAAAATGCCTCAACATTTCCTTCTCTCCGTTTGAACCCCAAAAACCGCGCTGATCGCGTAACGTCCTTGATTTTACTTCCATCTCCGTTCGACGGAAACAATTCATCCAGTATCGCACTACTGATGAACATTGCTAATCTGACATCACGATGCTAAACTCCTCAGAGTAACATCTTCACCATCCGGCGAAACCAAAACTCCAAGCGGTAACCTCGGCTTGAATTGCGCTGATCGCATAACACTTCCCATCTCTGCTTGACGGAAAAAATCCCTCCAGTATCGCACTACTGGGGAATATCCTTGATTAAACCATGAGGCCAAAACTCCTCGGAGTAACACCTTGCTCTGCGGATAAAACCACCTCTCGAACAATAACCATGGTTTGAGACTAGCTTTATGCTTGCAATATGATGTATGATTAATTTTTCTGCGTAATGCTCCATAATTATGGAAATGCTACGCGATTTATTTTTTCTATGCAACATGCTATGCTATTTTTCATGATGAATGTATAAAAAAAGTATCCCCCTCAAGGGACTCTGCTGAGGAGCACGAGACACTCTGCTGAGGAACTCGCCAATACTCCGACTCCACCCTGCCGGGGAATAGCACTGCTGCTGGGAAAAGGTAACCCTTGCTGGGGAAGAACCTTCTTTGCACCCAATCCGCTCTAGAATTTCCAGGGATAAAAACCACCAACGCTCTGTGGGGATACAACAGTCTTCGACTTGCGGGGATATAAACCCCGACTCTGCTTAGGGAAACCCTCACAGATACCTGGCGACTTCACTGAGGAAATGCTCACCGATAGCTCTGCTGGGAAACAACAATCTCCAGGACTGCCGACTGGGGAAGCATTGACCTGAAACCTACTGGGGATAACCATCCTGACCCTGCTAGGGGAAACGAATGCCATTCCGCTGGGGATAACCCATGCAATCCCTAGGTAAAATCAATGCAGCTGGGGATGCAAATATCAGTCTGCTACGGAAACTCATCCAATCCACTGGTAGGATGAACACTGCTGGAGATATATTTCATTGAAACCCGCTCCACTCGGGGAATAGCAACCTTCAGACCTGGCTGCTGAGGAAACATCGTTTTAAACCTGCCGGGGATAACCATCTCGACTCGGCTAAAGGATCCCTAGCCCTTGGATCTGCTGGGGATTTGGTTCTCTAATTCTGCTTGGGGACCTCGCTGGGGAAATGAGAAAAGTTGATACAGAACACCCATCGACTCATCGAACCATGGTATCCATCTCCCAACCTCGTATCAGTTTTCCACTTTTGAGAATTCCCAGACTCGTCTGGACCTTTTCTGCTCCATCATCTTGTATTCCCAATCGCTTCGCGCTCGAAGGAAAGCGAACTCCTGGGGTTTATACAGACTTTTCAATCTTTCGACTTTGAAGAGTCTTCTTGATTAATTCCAAAGGTCGTCGGACGTCTCGCGTCGTCTCTCCGCTCTTCATTCGTCTCTGGTCAGACTCTGCGGGGAATTTTACAGACTTTCAAATCTTCCGACTTTGAAGAGTCTTCTTGATTAACATCAAGGATCGTCGTACGTCTCAACGTCACTTCGTCATCTTTCTGTATCCATCCGTCCCTAATTGGACTCCCATGGGGATTATCTTTCAACCGCTTCCACACCACAACCTGCAAGTGAGTGAAAAACATCTAACAGTTCCTGCAAAATAGACCGTCAGATAAAATCGTGCCCCAGGCGTGCCAAGATTTCAACACTTGGGTCACTCAACCTTCCAAATAAGATTTCAAGCTTTCAATCTTATAAACATGCATTGGAAGGGACCTGTGTCTTAAAATGCAAGATTCTTTATCAAAAATAATAGGATGTTTTTGCAATCAAAGCGGTAATGAAAAACAAAAACAAAATTATTTGACTGAATATGCATTTTATTGATTGAAAAAGTGTGGCTCAAATTGAGCAATACAAAGGAAGCAATTCCTGAAAAGAGGTAATTGCACACAAAAGGAAAATCTATCCTAATGGCAATGTGAAACCCGTGATCTCATCGAGTTCCAACTCGGTTACACCCCATATGTCCTCAGACTCTCCGTGCTTTCTGCCTTCTGAACAAGACGCTTCTGATTGATCCCTACCGGGTATTATCCATGATGCTTTAACCAAAGCGCAAACGATCATGCTGGACGCAGTTGTTCGTTTCAATCCCTCTTTTGCCTGGACCGCCCTTTTGGATTTTCAGTCCACCGGGATACCCATTTTTGCCCAAGTCGCCTTTTCAGGTTTTCGACTTGCCGGGTGTACAGTTTTTTCTTTTTTATCCCTAATTTTTGCCCGAACCTTTTCTTTCTATTTTTTGGTTCGCCGGGATGCCCATTTTTTGCCTGGACTATTTTATTCTTTTCGTCCAGCGGGTCTCTTTATACGAAGTATTTTTTAACTGCGTCCGCATTCACAGGGGATGGAAAATCTTCACCATCCATGGTCGTTAACAACAAGGCTCCACCAGAGAAAACCTTCTTGACCACGAATGGACCTTCATAATTCGGTGTCCATTTGCCCCTTCGATCGTTTTGAGGAGGAAGGATCCTTTTCAGCACCATATCACCCACGTGATACACCCGAGGTCGCACCTTTCTGTCAAAAGCACGCTTCATCCTTTGCTGGTATAACTGCCCATGACAGATAGCTGCCAACCTCTTTTCCTCTATTAGGCTCAACTCTTCATACCGGGTCCTTACCCATTCAGCCTCTTGCAATTTCACGTCCATCAGGACTCTCAAAGAGGGAATCTGAACCTCAACTGGTAGCACCGCTTCCATCCCATATACCAACGAGAAAGGAGTTGCCCCAGTAGATGTACGCACCGACGTTCGATACCCATGCAACGCAAACAGCAACATCTCATGCCAGTCTTTATAGGTTACCACCATTTTCTGCACAATCTTCTTAATATTCTTATTGGCTGCCTCAACCGCCCCATTCATCTTCTGACGATAAGGAGAAGAATTGTGATGCTCAATTTTGAATTCCCGGCACAATTCTGCCATCATCTTATTATTCAAATTAGAACCATTATCAGTAATGATTCTTTCGGGAACCCCATATCTGCAAATGATGTCTCTCTTGAGAAACCTGGCAACAACCTGCTTCGTCACATTCGTATAAGAGACTGCTTTCACCCACTTGGTGAAGTAATCAATAGCCACTAATATGAATCTATGCCCATTCGAAGCTGTAGGCTCAATCTTTCCGATCATATCAATTCCCCACATAGCAAACGGCCATGGAGACGACATTAAACTCAACGGATTTGGAGGCACGTGCACCTTATCAGCATAAATCTGGCATTTATGACACTTTCGCACGTAATTGAAACATTGGGCCTCCATTGTCATCCAATAATAACCTGCCCTCAGCAGCTTCTTTACCATTGCATTCCCACTGGCATGAGTACCGAACGACCCCTCATGAACCTCTTTCATCAATTGGCTTGCTTCTCTATCATCAACACATCTGAGCAAGACCCAATCAAAATTCCGCTTGTACAAAACCCCATCCTTATTCAGATAGAACACCATGGCCAACCTCCGCAGACTCTTTCGGTCTTTTTTCGATGCTCCCTCAGGATACTCTTGAGTCTCTAGATAGCGCTTCATATCATAATACCACGGCTTCTCATCATCAGACGCTGTATCAACAGCAAACACATAAGCCGGTCTATCCAGACGACCTACTTCAACACTGGGGAACTGATTCCACCATTGCACCTTAATCAAGGCGGCCAGAGTAGCCAAAGCATCTGCCAACGGGTTCTCTTCTCTAGGCACATGATGCATCTTCACTTTGGTGAAAAACGTCAACAATCTCCTCGTATAATCCCGGTATGGAACTAAATGAGATTGATGCGTATACCATTTTCCATTAACCTGATTTATCACCAGAGCTGAATCTCCATATATGACAAGGTTCTTGATTCTCAAATCCATCGCCTCTTCAATCCCCAATATGCAAGCTTCATATTCAGCCACGTTGTTGGTACACTCAAATGTTAGCCGGGCAGCAAAAGGAATGTGGGATCCTTTCGGCGTAACCAAAACAGCACCAACACCGCTACCATTCACGTTAACGGCCCCATCAAACATCAGAATCCATTCGGATTCAGGGTCAGGCCCCTCCTCCGGGATTGGTTCCTCGCAATCTTTCGATTTGAGAAACATGATGTCCTCATCAGGGAATTCAAACTTCATCCGTTGATAATCATCAATGGGTTGCTGAGCGAGGTAATCAGACAATACACTCCCCTTGATCGCCTTCTGAGAGGTATACTGTATATCATATTCTGTCAAAATCATTTGCCACCTCGCAACCCGTCCGGTCAATGCTGGTTTCTCGAAAATGTACTTAATTGGATCCATCTTGGAAATCAATAAAGTGGTATGAACCAGCATATACTGCCTTAGTCGGCGAGCAGCCCAGACCAAAGCACAGCAAGTTTTCTCGAGCAGTGAATATCTTGTTTCACAGTCGGTAAACTTTTTGCTAAGGTAGTATATGGCATGCTCTTTTCGACCAGACTCGTCATGCTGCCCCAATACACACCCCATAGACCCCTCGAGGACTGTCAGGTACAGAATTAACGGTCTTCCCTCCACAGGAGGCATCAGAATCGGAGGCTCCTGCAAATACTCTTTTATCTTTTCAAATGCCGCTTGGCAATCATCATTCCACCTGACCGTTTGATCTTTTCTCAACAACTTAAATATAGGTTCACACGTGGCTGTTAGATGAGATATGAACCGTGAAATGTAGTTCAATCTACCTAAGAAACCACGAACCTCCTTCTCTGTTCTCGGTTCAGGCATTTCTTTTATTGCTTTTACTTTTGCAGGATCAACCTCGATTCCTTTTTCACTCACAATGAACCCCAGCAATTTACCGGACCGCACTCCGAACGTGCACTTGTTCGGATTCAGCCTCAGTCTGAACTGTCTCAACCGGTCGAACAACTTGGCCAGATCTACCAAATGCCCCTCTTTTGTTTGGGACTTTGCTATCATGTCATCAACATAGCATTCGATTTCATGATGAATCATATCATGAAACAAAGTCACCATGGCCCTCTGATAAGTAGCACCAGCGTTCTTGAGACCGAATGGCATCACCTTGTAACAAAAAGTACCCCACGGTGTGATGAACGTTGTTTTCTCCATACCATCTGGCGACATTTTGATTTGATTATAGCCAGAAAAGCCATCCATGAAGGAAAACACCGAGAATTGAGCTGTATTATCTACTAACACATCAATGTGAGGTAATGGAAAATCATCCTTCGGACTAGCTCTGTTCAGATCTCGGTAGTCCACACACATCCTAACCTTCCCATCTTTCTTCGGGACTGGCACAATGTTCGCGACCCATGGCGGATAATTAGTGACAGCAAGGAATCCAGCATCCCACTGCTTTTGCACTTCCTCTTTAATCTTCATTGCCATGTCAGGTCGAGTTCTGCGCAACTTCTGCTTCACTGGAGGACAATCTGCTCTCAACGGTAGCTTGTGCACAACAATATCGGTATCCAACCCTGGCATGTCTTGATAAGACCAGGCAAAGATATCGACATACTCTTTCAACAACACTACCAATCTGCTCTTGACACTTTCCTCCAAAGCAGCCCCAATTTTCACTTCTTTCTTGACCTCGTCGGTACCCAGATTCACAACCTCAATCTGTTCTTCATGCGGCTGAATCACCTTCTCCTTTTGTTTCAACAACCTGGCTAATTCCCCTGGCAGTTCACAATCTTCTTCGTCTTCTTCTTCAGCAAGATAGATTGGATTGTCGAAGTCATACAAAGGTGTAACAGGATTGTTATCAATGAGATCCGGAGAAAAATCGCATCTGCATGAATGTTGATTCATGCATTGCTTTAGAACCGGTGCGACAAATTGAAAAGAAAAATGAAAACATTGCCATTTTTATTTGTTTTTATTTTTAAACTGCAAAAATAAATGAAAAACAGGGAACACCGCTTTTAACTAAAAAACATCCTTTTATTTAATGATGCAAATTTGCAAATTTATGAACATGAGGTGACCCTTACAATGAACCATTACGTGTCGGGCAACACATATGGCTTTCATGCGTATAAAATCAAAACAGGAAAAATATTACTCTTCCAGCAGAGTGACCCGGATGATCTTTTCAGCCTTCCAGTTCTGGATTCCCATCCCTGGTGCGCACGGCTTTATCCACCGGTCCATGTCACAGTCGCTGTCAGCTTCATCACTCATCATGCAGATGTGATCCGGATCCAGCATTCCGGCACTAGTGAATGTGACCGACGTACGACGTCCCCTGCCTTGTCCTGAGCCTCGGCCCGGCTGGTACCCCACTCCGAAGCGGTCCTTCTTTGCAGAGACATCCATTATCCTGCCCCAACCAGGAGCCTCTCCATTCTTCACCACCTCGGCGGCCTGTTTGTACGAAGATATGGACGGTTTCTCTTCCTCCTTGGCAAAAAGAGCATTCTCCACCTTAACGGTTTCGAACGCTTGACTCGGCGTCTCCCAAATCTCGCCGTCCATCTCCACATATTTGAATGAGGACAGGTGGCTGACAAAGATGTCCTCCTCTCCGCACACAGTGACGACTTGGCCTTCCCAGATATATTTCAGCTTCTGGTGTAAAGTCGAGGTTACTGCCCCAGCAGCATGGATCCATGGCCTACCCAACAAGCATCTGTATGCCGGCTGAATATCCATGACATAGAATGTCGACTTGAACACTTCTGGTCCAATCTTCACAGGAAGCTCAACTTCTCCAAACACGGCCCGCTTTGATCCATCAAACGCCCGTACTATCAAATCAGTCGGAGTCAAAATCAGCCCATCACAGTTCAGCTTAGCCAGAGCCTTCTTTGGCAACACATTTAATGAGGAGTCGGTATCAACCAGCACATGCGAAAGCACAGCCCCTTTACACTCCATTGCGATATGTAACGCCCGGTTGGGATTCCTCCCATCCACCGTCAGGTCCATGTCGGTAAATCCAAGCCCATGGCTAGCATGCACATTAGACACGACCGTCTCCAGCTGGTTGATTGTGATCTCTTGAGGAACATAGGCTTTCTTCAATATTTTCAACAAAGCCTCCCTGTGCCCCTCAGAGCTCAACAGCAATGACAGAATTGATATTTTGGAAGGAGTCTGCTGCAAATGGTCTACAAGCTTGTACTCTGACTTTTTGATGATCCTCAAAAATTCTTCAGCATCATCATCAAGTTTTTCATCCGACCCAACCGGCGCCGGTGTCACCATTGGAGTACTGTCATTCACCACAGCTTTTCCTTTTGCCCTGGCTAAAGCCTCGGCCTTTTCTTTTTTCTCTTTTTCTCCTTCTTCCCTCCTCAACGCATCAGGAGCAAACAGTCTTCCACTGCGAGTGAAACCACTGGTACCGACATTATCCACCTTTGAAATGGTGGTTTCACTAGCAGCCTGATCTTCTACTTTCTCCCCATTACAATAGACGTCTCCACCATAATGCCACGGCACGGCATCATCTTTGTCATACGGAATTGGCCCAGGTACCGTGATGGTAACTGGAGCCGCCTCAGCAAGAGTAGACAAATCCACCGGATCAAAGTAGATTGTTATGGTGGAGACCTCATCTTTCCCCTTATCGGTTTTCTCAACCACGATACTTCCCTCGTCCATCAAACCCTGGACAGTTCTTCTCAACAATATGCATCCCTCGGGAGCAACAGTGCACTCAGCACAACCATAACCACAACCCGGGTAGACCCCATTCAATAACAACTGCCTCTTGACCTCAGCCAGAGGAGTCTTCAACTGATCCACACTTGACAGCCCAACTTTATTCTCTTCAGAAACTGCATTCACCCCCCTTTGACCATGCGCGGGCATGGGATTAGCATTAACATTGGGAGATGGTGCGAAATTGATTGCTTTTGAATCCACCAGGTCTTGAACTACGTGCTTAAAAGCTTTGCAGTTCTCGACATTGTGTCCGGGAGCACCCGAGTGGAATTCACACTTGGCATTTTCATCATAATTAGCTGGCCTTTGATCAGGTCTCAAAGGTGCCAGCGTCCTCAACTGTACCAGCCCTAAGTCCTGCAACTTCTTCAATAGGAAAGAATAAGTCACCGGAGGTCTGTCAAACTGACGGTCATTCATCCGGCCCCTCACTTGATAACCAGCCCTCTGAGGCCTCTGCTGAAACGGTTGCCTTTGTTGTTGAGGTTGTTGCTGTTGCTGTTGCGGTGCAGGCTGATGCTCAGCAGGAATAGTTACCGCAGCAGTGTGCTGGAAGTAACGATCCCTACTGGGTCCTCTCTGTGCATACACGGTGATGGTATCGCCCTCTTTCTTCCTCGGGCCACCATTACCAAACGGCTTTTTCGACCCAGACGACGAAGCTGCACCCTGAATTTTACCGAGCTTCAGCCAGCTCTCAATTCTTTCCCCCGCCACAACAATATCAGAAAAGTTGGTCACCGGACAACCAACCATCCTTTCAGCAAATGCCCCCTGCAGGGTCCCCATGAAAAGATCCGACATCTCTCTGTCAACAAGAGGAGGTTGCACTCTGGCAGCCAACTCCCTCCATCTCTGGGCATATTCCTTAAACCCTTCATTATTTTTCTGAGACATACCCTGCAGCTGGGTACGACTCGGGGCCATATTAGCATTGAACTGATACTGTTTAAAGAAAGCATCCCCAAGATCCTGCCAATTCTTTATATCTGAGGACTTCAGCTTGGTGTACCATTCCAGTGAGCCTCCGGACAGGCTGTCCTGGAAGAAGTACATCCACAGCTTTTGATCCATGGTGTATGCAGAAATCTTGCGGACAAAAGCTTGAAGATGGGTCTCGGGGCAGGAACTCCCATTGTACCGGTCAAACGTGGGCGCTTTAAACTTCTGTGGGATCACAATCCCCTCAACCAGCCCCATATTCGACATGTTAACCACCCCGGGAGTGGCATAGCTCTCCAGCACCTTAATCTTCTCAGCCAGCAACTGAATCTCTTTACTCTGAGGCGGAGCACTGTATTGACCGAAAGGCTCATTATGCATTGAGAACTGGTCGGCTTCCCTGTCTTCTTCCCTGTCGTCATCAAACCCACATAATCGAGGGAAAAGATTGTCCTCTAGATTCTGACCCGGCCCAGGTTGGCCAACAGCACCACCGAAACCAGGAGCATTGTTTACAATACCGACCGTTGTCCTCTTTCCACCATCTCTAAACCCCAGCCCCTGGTTGGAGACTCCATCCAGGTTTACACCACTATTAGCAGCAGAAGCCCGCTCGAGCTTTTCAACTTTGTCTGCTAGAGCCTTCTGACCAACTGCAAAGCCTTGCATGATGTTGATCAGCTCATTCATTTTGTCCTTCAACTCGAGGATGCCTGTGTTTGGGAGATCCATCAGTCTGGGAGTATTGTGCCTGGTGAAATATCTGTGAGGTCGGGTTGAGTGCAAAGGTACAGTTCTGCGAGCACGAGCAATGATTCCTGAAACAATCAAGCACGTTAGCAACAGATACATGCAAAATAAAACACAAGTTATTATGATCAATGCATGAATGCAGTGTTTATCCACATGAGGAACACTTTGTCTCTTGATCCTGGCTTCATTGAGACAAATAATACGGCAGTAACATTTTGATATTCAGCATTTGATTTCATACATACAGATCAGAGATATATGATTCAGCAAAATACCCCCAACCATGTGTGTGCTATGTGAGTGCATACGGTAAAGCAAATAAAGCTTGAAGATCAATCACTGAATGAAAATAACCATCACATAGCAAAATGCACAATAAGTGCCATAGTCATACATCAAATCAGATACAAGTCTCCAAAATCGGGAAAGAAATACAAGCAAAATGAATTCCGTCAACAAGCCTGACGGTAATCCACATAAATGAAAGCTAGCTTGATGAGGGTCCCACAAATGGCCCTATCTCATTAACCATCTTTGCGAACTCTGCGGCGAACCTGAGCTCGGTATTCTCCTGCTGTAATCTCCCCACCTCTTTCTGGTGAATCTTCATCTGCCTGAAGTAATGATCTCTCTCAGCCATGTAGTAATCCCTCTCAGCAATGATCTTCAGGTTCTCTGCTTCCTTAACCTTCAACTTTGACTCCCACTCAGCAATGAGAACTCGGACTCTGTCGTCCCTCTGATCTCTCACCAAGATCTGCCTCCTCTTCTCGTCTTCAATAACCTTTGAAGCTCTAGCCAATCTCTCTTTGGTGATGTCATGCTCCTTTGTTGAAGATGCCAAAGCCTGACTGACCTTCCCATAGTAGGCGGTATCCATCTCAAAGCGTTTTGCTTCCAAGGCATGTCGCTTGTCTTGATCTTCCATCTTCACTTTAATCTCCTGATTGGCCGTCTGAAACCGAGCAACAGTCATCTCCAATTCCGCTTTCTCCGCAAGCAACTGATCTCTGGCTTTCTTTATCTCGAGGAATTCCTCCATACTAACAGAAGAACTCGGACCCTCAATCATAGGACACCCAGGATCACCTCCCGGAAATGGTAGGTGTGTAATCTCAATTCTCTTCCGAAGCCAATCATCGAATAGAGGAAAATACCGACTGTTGACTTTGCCATAAGGAACTTTGCCTTTTCTCTGGATGTCACGCCACTCATCCAACACTTGCCTCAGCTTGGCCTGATTGCCATCAATCGGGAAGTAAAAGGACTCCTGGATATCTCACCCAAGAGGAGGACCCTCCACAGCAAACCCCATCTGTCTCCTGAGAAGCACGGGGTTGTAACTGATGCAACCCTGAACTCCGATAAGAGGCACATTGGGTAGACTCCCGCAACTGTATATAAAATCCCGTCCAGCCAAACCATTATGAGTCCAAGCAATGTCATCAGCCCGCAAACCCATCAATCTGAAGGACCACTTGACCGTAGGATCAAGATGAGCAAAAGCACCTCGGGAAGGCAAATACCCCATAAACCACCTGAATAGCAACTGAGCATAGCACCTGATCAAACCCCCACGCCTCTTCTCGTTCCTGTTATGAACCGAGTAGTAAACATCTCCGATCAGAGTAGGAATAGGGTTTCTCTGCAGGAACAACCTGATAGCATTATGGTCCACAAAGTTCTTCTGATTAGGAAACAGAACTATCCCATAAATGCTCACAGCAATTAAAGTACAAACCGTCTTCCAATTACCCATAGCAGCATGCTCCTTGGCATTAGCCTCCAAGAAACTCAAATGAAATCCAGGCAACTTTCCCCTTTCCTTCAAACCTTCCTTGACCATCTCCGGACTCAAATAAAGAGCACGGGAAATCCCAAGGACATCGGGCTCCACCCTAGTAACATGGAAAGGAATCTGATCACGGATCTGCATACCCAGAATGCTAGCATAGTCCTCCATCAGAGGTCCCAACAAATAGTCCGAAAACACGAAACATCTCAGCCCCGGGTCATAGAACTGGAGAAGAGTATGAATGGCGCTCCTGTCGCTGTCAGTGAGTCTGAAAACCATCTTCAGGATACTACCGTATGACTCTCTGAACATCCCCACATGGTCGGGTGTAATCAATGCTATCATCTCCTTCAGCACACCAATCTCAGGGTCGAAGAAACTGTAGGCCACATCATGCTTCAAACCGGTCCTCATCTCTGAGCAAAAAGTCTCTCAACCAGGATCTCGATCAAAAATGTCCCTGCATATGGATAAACATGTGTTAGATGCAGGTAAATGCATTATGAAATGATGCTGATGAATGAATGCAATGCATTGTGCCATCCTCCAAGTCGTCTGATCATCCGTTGCTCTGATTCACAGCCCTGATCTCTGAACTGATCACAACCATCTAAAGGAAAATGTAACCACAAATCCATCTCAAGGGTTCCGAAATAAACGGAAGACAGATACATCATCATCATCATCACCAGACAAACTCTGAGCAGATACCCACAATCCTCTGAATCGGCCCGGGGAATCCTGAAATAAACGGATCCCCACTGATAAATACCACGGACAGCACTCCGGCGTCTCGGCAATAAATGGCCATAAATCCGACTCATGAATAGGACTCTGATCCTCGGAACAAAAAGTCATCATCTGAGTCACCATCTGAACATGCATCTGAAAGGACCACCCTCCCCTCACAGGTAAATTCTAATCAGGTCATCCTAAGGCGGATAATAGTCTCGACAATCGGGCGGAGATACTCAATGGGTTTGCTCTTTCGGGTGTGCCATTGTAGCTCCCTTAAGACCGTCTAAACCAAAGATCCGGGAAATGATCGGTCACCAGAGTCAGCAGTTCAGATGAAGTAACTCAACCAAAGTGGAGTACCCCACAGAGGAAAGCACTATCAAATGAACCTCGTCCGGCTTGTGGTACATCACGCCGCCAGGCACATGTTGACCTAACATGAAAGAGGCAACGTGAGACCACACTAATCCTAGGTGTATACTCGGGCCTGGGTTTTAGCCCCACTCAGAACACCCACCCCATAACAGAGGAACCACCTGCACAGAGGACGACAACATGATAGTATGATGCATGCAAATATTTATGCAAATATATACATTGGTTAGAATAATAAATGCAATAAATAGAGCGGCACAAGCAACCTAAACTATCCTAAAACGCTAGGAAGGACTCGCTTAGGGAAGATGGACCAGCACAGGTCTACATCCGATGTCCTCAGCAGAGTCGCCAGCTGTCGCATCCGCGAAAAAACAACCGGCGGGCTAAAACGAAAACAACACAGAGCCGCCACTGTGCGTTATTTATCCCAAAATAGGGAAAGGAAATGCTCAGAGAAACCTGGAAAAAGCACGGTCTCGCGACCAAAGAGAAAGGGTAAGGGAGTCGGTTACGCAAGGGGAAGGTATTAGCACCCCTCACGTCCGTCGTACTCGACGGGATCCACGTTCTAAAAGAAAGAAAAGGTTGCTAAAACATCACACACACACACACAGGGAACGCAGGTGGGGTTAAGAGAAGGGAGCTCGCTAGGACATCGCATCCCATGCCTACATATCTCGTCTGGAACGAGAATCAGAGCTACTGTAGTTCGGCTCATGCACGCAAAACAACACAAACACACAAACAGGAAAACAGGGAACCCGACAACCACTCGATGGAATTACGTCAGCTTCCGAACCAAAACCCAACACTGGAACCCAGATGCCACTTGATGGACTTACACCGGCTTCCAAGCACACAACAAACAACAAACAAATAACAAGTTGCTAAGGAGTCGGGAACTCGAGCCTAGCACTTGTCAAACAACACACAGAAAAAGGAAAAAGGTGCCCGGAGAGGTCTCGCACGACCTCCTGCCTACATACCTCGTCTGGAACAAGGATCAGGGCGATGTAGTTCCCCTGAAAGGGAAAGAAATTCTAGCCAGAGACAAAGGGGAGACACACTACCAGGGAGCTGTACTCGAGCCTAGTGTTATCATGCATCATTGCCCTATGTTGTGGTTTCTACCTACTTGCACAACAGCAAGCTAATCCTATCCAGGAAGAAAGCAAGCAAGCAAGCATCAACAAATCAAAACAATCACTTCAAACAAATATTCACATAGCACACACTATAGCCAATCAAGTGGGCTCAAATAATGGGTTTGACTGCCTAGGCAAGTCGTCTGTACACGGGTAGTGTTCGCTCTTAACCTTGCCATTGAGGGGCTAAGGTGAAGCAGATGAAAGGTGAGTGAAGATTAGACTTCACAGCTCTTATCCCTGGCCAGGGAGAGCTTCAGACAAAGGAGCGTGGGTTCAGAAAGATGGAACCCTTCTACGCTCAAAGACTCTGACACAACTGTACAAAGTACAAGATCTTGGGTTTGTGTCCCAATGCATCAACACAGTGGTGTGAGCAGAGGGACGACTCAACAGAATAATGGGAGATAGATTGCTTATCTCTTTTATCCGTCAATTGCCTTAATTAAGGACTTTTCCTGCTTGGCACAAATGTAAACAAGCACAAACATCGCCTCTTAAGGAGGACTTCAGACAGTTGCCTGGCCAAGTAACAGGCCAGGTCTTCCAGACTACATGGAGAATAGAAATTCTACCTCAATTGGTTTAAAAACCAAGCTACAGCAAGCAAGTTCTCAAGGAACTGTAAGCAACTTAATGTACCTGAAATCAATCAAGTATCATCAGTACTCAGACAAACCAACAGTAAACAGCAAATGGTTAATCAGTTAATCTGTACAGGCAACACAAGTTAATGCACACAAGTGCAAGCTATGAGCTCAAACTCAAGCATCAATCCCTACAAAACAAAATAATGTTAGTGGACAACATCAAACAAATTTAATTTGCAACTTGCATTTATCTCCTTAAGCCTTTTGCCTTTCAACCTGAAAATCCACACCAAATGTGAGAAACAAGACCACTAGGCCAAGCCTAGGGTCCAAAAGGGATAAAAAATTCTAAACAGCAAGTGAAATTCAACCAAAATCACATTCAAACAAATTAAAAGCAAATGCAATTGGTCCCATGCTCATATCATTCACCATTATCATTTCATGCACAATTCAACATCAATCATGCAATTTGCAACACCAAAAGTCCAAACAGAACTATCTCAACCAAAAGCATACCAAAACAATTCAATTAATTTCACAAAATTCACACCTAAACAGGACACATTCAATGCATAGCATGTCAATTTTCAGCTCAATTGGGCAAAAGGAAGTAGGTCAATGAAAATCGAGAAGTCCAGACACACTTATACAAGCCAAAACAAGGCATCCAAACAAGCATCAACTTCCATAAATCATAAAACAGTGACAACAATTAAGAAATGAATGGGATCAAAACCACAATGTCCTACAATGTGTCTAGAATGCTCATGTCAAATTTCATCTTCATCCAATACAATATGAGCATTTCACAAATGAATTACCAACATGTGTCACACAAAGTTACCAAATGAGCACACAGAGAAGAAAATTATCAATCAATTTGAAAATGCAACCAACAATTCCAGCAAAATTCACATGTTATCTTGACATATCAATGATCATTCATGCAAAAAATTAGCTCAATCAAACATCTCTAGGCCAGGCAAATAAAATCATGAAGTTAACCTAGCTAGGTGTGACACAAATTGTCACACCTCTATTCAAAAAATCATATCTCCTTCACCAAGTATTCAAAAATCACAAACTCTACATGAAAATCACCATCAAGATATCCAGAACAAGCACAAAAAATTTCATTCATTTATTTGAAGGTATCATCATTTCATGAAGGTTTTGGCAAAACATGTACAAAATGCATACATTGAAACAAACCCTAGGCCAATTAATTTTCCACACGTGCAAAAAATCCACAAAAATCATAGTCAAATTCTACACATCATCAGGAATATTATGCAAAACTTTTCACAAAATTTGGATGCAAAATGAGTGAGATATGAATTTTGTAAGATCATGTAATCAAATGAAATAAAAATGAAAAAAAAAGAAATTGAAATAATATAAATTAAAGGCGCCAGTGGCATTTTTGTAATACTAATGCCACTGGCCGAAACGACGGCGTTTTGAAAAGATTGCATGGCGCGCGCTGATTGGATAGCGCTGGAGGGAAACACGATTTCAAACTTAGGCAAGGCAAATTTGGATCAAAGCACACTATTCACCTTGTTCTTCATCAAGAACAAGTCAGCAATTCCAGAAAATCAAGAACCACGAAACTTCACCAAAATCAACAAGTTTATAATCAATAGAATCGTCCTTCCATGTAGATTCAAGATATGTAACTCAATCAACCTAATTCTAACCATGGCGAAGGGATCGATCAATTTAAGTTTGGACATCAAACATTCAACTCACGATATCTCTCTCGATAATCAACCAAATCAAAAACTAAGCACAACATGATGTTCTACATTCAAAGATCTTTAAAACGCACATAACAATTCAAGCAATGATAAGATTCGAAAAAGCACCTTATGTCAATGGCAGTGATGAATCTTGATGTATTTGCACGCCAAAGCCAAAAACAGATGCAGTTTGAGGTACAGGAAGTTGAATGGAAAAGCTATCCTAGCTCGAGGTTGCTTCAATTGGAAGAATTCTCAAAATGCCATTGATGAGCACAACATGAACAGTCACGATTTTGAAGATTTTGGCATGAATCTTGATGAAACAGATCAGCACCATCACATGTAGAGCACGAATCAAAAAGAATTATCCAATTTGATGAAGAATTGGTGAAGTTTGGATCAAAAATGCTTGATGAGATTTGAGAGGATTTTGAGAAAATGGAGGGAAAGTTTGTTAGATTTCTTGGAATGTGCAATTGTGATTAACATTTCTGTTACACTTAACCATTTATACCAATGCCTTAATCCTCCTCTTAATCTCTAATTAGCAAAAACTTGGAAGATTAGCATAATGTGATTTTTAAGTGCAAGGGCAAAATGGTCCATTCCTAATTAAGCCATGTGACAGCAAGATGACAGCTCAAACAACTTCTATTTGGCATTTGGAGTGTGTTGGCATTGGTCTCATGTCCAAATTCCTTGTAAATCTCAAATTCACATGTTCACACCAAAAATACACTTAAGTCCACTTGAATTTTGACTTTTTGCATTGACCAATTTTGATGAATTTGGACCATACACCATGAAAGTACATGTGAAATGGAGTTTTCTCATAAAAAGATCACTCAATTTGGACATTCCATGTGAAAGTTATGCCACTTTGATTATAGGCCTTTTTGGAAAATGAATGGACCATAACTTGTCAACCATACATGGGAATTTCAAGTTCTTGGACTTTTTGGAAAGGTGAGAGCAATATCTACAACTTTCATGTTGAAAACATTTTCATTTGAAGCTTTTTTGGACATGTAATTTTATGGTGAAAAACTTTCCATTTTTGGAAACTTCCATTACAAGTCACTTTCTATTTTTGGCAATTTTTAGTCTGACTTTATTTTCTTCATTCTTGAGCTTTGACATGTCAAATAAAACTTGTTTCAACATGAATGAAGTGTATCCAACTCTCTCCCACCTCCAAATCCATAAAATCAAGCACAGTTGACCACAGTTGACTTTTTCAACTGATAGATGAATTTGGCAATGCACTGATCAATCTGAGCCCCAATTCTCTGATGAAATGGCTCAAGGATGAAACCCTAGCCTCAATAAGCTCAATACAATCATGAAATGATCCCCATATCCATCATAGACCCCATCTCCTTACCATGCCCTGATTGGCCCAATGCAACTGATTAGGGTTGACCAGTGGTCAAAACCCTAATCCCAAGGTAGCTGATCAATCTCTTGAATCTTCTGATGATATCAAGACCATGATGATGATGATGTATCACTTCACCCAAGATGACCAATCTCCTTGAGAACCACAAAACCCTAATTTGGACCTCCACATCCTCAGATGATTAATGACCAGTCCAATGAAACCCTAGCTTGCACCATGACCTCTTCATCTTCTGATCAAGACTTATGAGGATGACTTGCACAATGTAACCACATGATATGCAATATGCAATGCCTAATGACCTAAAAATAATATGCAATATGTTAAGCTAGTCCCAAGAGAGGAGGGCAAATTTTGAGGTGTTACAAGCAGGTTCGTATATTGGGGCAAGGAAGCCATTTTTTGGGCTTGCCAGGCAAAAAAAAGGAGAAGCTAATAATGCATCAGTCGCTAAAGGGAAGGGAAAAACATATCAAGAGCCTTATATGTAGGTAGCTGTCATGGCCCATAATTTGTATCAGCAACAACCCTATACCATTCCTGTAGACCAGAATTCCGGTCAGCATCCAACTCCATACCAACAACCTTACGCTTGTCAACAACAACAATATTATTAGCAAGGCCAACCAAGGCAGAGAAGGCCTAGGAGGAAGTTTGATTTTATCCCTACAACTTATGCTCGTGTACTTCCATATTTGCTCAAGGGGTTTATGGTATAATTAAGAGAGTTGGTACCTCCAACCGTTATTTCTCCCGGGTATGATGCCAATGCTCATTGTGAGTTTCACTCAGGGGCACCTGGCCATACAATTGATAATTGCATAGCGCCTAAATTCAAGGTGCAAGATTTAATTGGCGCTAAGGCCATTACGTCCATGCCGAATGGTCCCAACATTAACAATAATCCCATGACACCTCACACCGGTCCTTCGACAAGTATGATAGAAGAATGTGGATGAAAGAAGTTGGTGTTCAGTGTCGATAATGTAAAAACTTGGTTGGCTGTTGTCAAGGAGCAATCGTTGATGAACAAAGTAAACCTGATTGTGGTATTGATTATAAACATTGTTTGATAAATCCTCAAGTTTGTGTGAAGTTAAAGGCTGGTATTCAGTATTTGATAGACCAAGTGATTATGTTAGTAGAATAGTTGTCTACTGTGGATGAAGTGGATACTCTCTAGATCCCTTATGATTCAACTCATGTATCATTCAAGATTCCTTATGATCTTATCCCGATTCCTACAACATTATCTCTGGTTATGCTGCTTGTCATTATTGTGCCCTCTCCATTCCTATTTGAAAGCACGACAGTAGTGTAGCGGAGTATTCGTTACCATTAGAGATATTGACTAAATCCAAGGTAACCCATACAAGTCGAGTCGCCACCGCACTTCTATTTATCCAAAGGAATGGTTAGAAAGCGAACAAAAACCTAAAAGTTTTATCGAATCAAAAACTAGTAAAAATGTCAGAGATCTGGGTAAGGGGGTTGGTTATGCAATGGGAAGGTTTTAAGCACCCAAAACATCCTAGATACTCCTAGGGATCCCTTTTCATAAGTGTTGTTCTAGTCTAAAGGGTGTAGGTATATCTAAAGTACTATTTAATAAAAGGAAGGTTAAAAGAAAATGACTCGCAAGGATGTCGCATCCACTGCCTACGTATCTCATCTGAGTATGAGAATCAGAGTCTTCGTAGCTCGGCTACCTATGGGTTAAAGAGAAGTGTGCTCGGTAAGACGTCGCGTCTTATGCCTACGTATCTCATTTGGAATGAGAATTAGAGCAAAACGTAGTTAGGCTAACTAGGGGTTAAGGATTTCCATCTAAACATGGACTTACAAAAGAGGACACCAATTGTGTCAAAGGAGGGTGGGCACTGTGTTCAACGTCCTAGCAATAGGTGTCGCAGCTCGCTGAATCGAGTCTTAGGCAGTTACCTTTTTGCAATAGAATGGACTGACATGCCACAAGATCGGAGATGCACGAAAGGTTTAAAAGTGGGGAAGCTCTGGTCTAGAGTTGTCATGCAATATGGACCTATGTGTTAGGATTTACAAAGGGGAACATCTACCTAATGTTAGCATGCAAAGAATAGGGGAATTCTACCTATGTTATCATACAAAGGGTTCTACTTAATGGGTGCTACCTAAACGGAACAAGAGTCGACGGATGGAGCGCGGAGAGGAGTTACGGATAAGGGTAGATGGCGATGCCGGAGGCAATCTACTTACAGGTAGATGGAGATGCCTGAGGCAATCGACTTACAAGAGGATGGATAAATGTGTACTGGTTATGTTAAGTTTTGAAAATGATTACTCGATGTTGGATCAAGCTTTTGATCTTATTTTAAAATGGTTATCGGATGTTCATTTTAATTCTTGTATTAACAGGTGACTAAAGAAATAAAGACATAAATATTATACACTTTATGGGCTCTGTCCAGCCTCATATACCACTCCAAGGATGCCCCAGCTAGGTTGTCCTGGAAGAAGTACATGAGCAGCTTCTCATCATCAAAATACGTGATCATCTTGCGGAAGTAAGCTTGTACATGAGTCTTCGGGCAAGAGTTGCCATTGTACTTATCAAACACAGGGACTTTGAATTTTGGCGGAACTCTCACGCCTGGGACCAGCCCTAAGTCAGCAACATCCACACCAAGAGCATTCTGCCCTTCCACAGCTTTCAACCTCTCTTCCAGTCTCCGAAACATAGTGTCCATACCATGGCCCATGCCAAAGTCCTCCTGAAGCAAGGGGAATTAATCCTCCTGATCATCATGGATGGGTTGTTGACCAAGGTTGCCATGTGGGATTGGGATAGGCCCCGATCCATTGGGTCCATTAGCCTCTCCAGCGGGAGGATCAGCCACAACCTCCGGTTGAGTAGTAGGGGGATTCCCTTGTACCAACAATCTAATCTCCTGTTGTCCCTAAGCCACTCCTTGGACCACTTCCATGAACTGATTCATGCGAATCCTCATCTCAGCGAGCTCTGCTTGTAAACCTTCCATTGCTTTCTGTTGATTCCTTCGGGTACCGTATCGGTGAATGCCTGAGTCAGCTATCCTAATGGAATACAAAACAAGATGAGAACACTACGGTGGTACTGGTTATGCAAGACATGCTAATGAATATGCAAATGCAATGACATGTTTATCAATTTCAAAGGGTATTCTACCCCTTGATTCCAGTCTCACATTAGATAAACAGTGTAAGAAAACCCCGACTAGAATCAAGAAGAAGACATAAACCCTTAGGAATAGATAAACATGATGCATGCAATGCTTATGATTTAATTTTTATATCAGAGGAACTTTAGAGTCTTATTTGTAAATTTTGGAAATATTAAACGTTTATCACATACGGAAATATTACGTCAATTAATATTTGGAAATGTTTTTACGCCAAAGAAGTATAGTCTTAGTAACCAAGTACAATACAAGAGAGAAGGAAAATGAACATCCTATGGATCCCTAGAAGCAATCGTCCAAAGCCCTCGAGACCAGAAGATAAGCTCCACAAAGCCTATTCACCTCCCTCTCATAGGCTGCTTCCATATCTGCCTTCTCTTTGGCGAGTTGATCATACTTCCTCTTCCAAAACTTGGAAGACTGAGGAAGTAGAGAAGTCAATGCGTCATCAGGATCATCAATAACCTGGTGCTCAAGAAACTCTATCAAAGCATCCTTCTCTCTAATCTGCTGAAGCAACTCCTCTCGTTCACAGATCCAAGCACGCGAACGGTCTTCGTCTCTCAACTCCTCTACTCCTTGGCTAGGGAGGGTTGAAGGCCCAGCCACAACCAAAGGTGTGGGTCTTGGATACTCATAAGGCATGAGGTACTCGGAAGCTCTCCTCCTATCCCAAGAGGTATAGGGTTCCAAAGCGATACAGTTCTTCGGACCTAGCTCCTTCCTTCCTTTATTATGGATCTTGCGCCAAGCGCGGACCATCCTGCCCTTCAAGCCTTGGGGATCTTTACCCTCCTGAAAGAACACACCCTCTAATAGAATGTTATTGGGTTTATCCTTTAGGGGGAACCCAAGCTGACGACGTGCCAAAATAGGGTTGTAGTTAATTCCACCGCATGTACCAAGAAGAGATACATCGGAGAATTCACCACAAGAGTCGATAATCTGCACACCATCATATACATGGTTGTACCAAAAGATATCATCATTAGTGAGAGACATAAGTCTCGTGGACCACCGTAGACATACTTTGTTCTCTTTGAAGGCGAGCGTCTGAGGCAAGTGCGAAATAAACCACTTGTACAACAGAGGAAAACAACACACAATGGTACTGTAATACCCCAAAATTTACCCTTCATTTTTCCCTAGGAGCATGGGATTATGTTTCACATTGCATTAGCATCATACTAGGTCATACTCATTGCATACTGCATTAGTGACTTGGGAAATCAGGGTTTGATTGATCACTCCTTATCAGAAGGAGCCCACACAAGGAAATACTAAGAATTGGACTTCATTTTCCAAATATACAAGTCTCAAGGGTCTCAAGGAGGTCCAAGTGTCTTATTATGGTCCTCAGTGCATCAGTGGAAGATTCAAAGCTCTCAGAGTATGCATCTGCACTTAATCAGAAATTAGGGTTTCATGGCTACTTGCAACAGGCAAGGTTTGGTTGGAATTGAAGGGGCTCATTCATGTCATGATTGGAGAGGCATGTTGGCCTAAGAAGATCCACAATTATCACAGAAAGATCCATTGGCAATCAGTGCAATCAGTTCCTAGTCATTTTTGCCCTAAAACTAGGGTTTTGCATAAAATCGGTTTATTTCTGATTCCTTGGGTGAAACTCATTTCCATGGCCCTCCATATGTCCACAAGGGTCTACATACAAAAAATCAGCTCTTTATTTGAGCCAGAGGTGTTTCAATTGATCATTGGAATCGGGAATCAGACAGTTTGGGAAAAGTCAACTGTGGGGCCAGAAAAGTCAACTCCTGACATTTTGAAAGTGGAATCTCAAAATTCATGCCTAAGGGAGCCTACATGTGAAATTTGATCAAGTTTAGATCATGGATTCATCATTTAATCAGGAGTTGGAAAAATAGTAAATTTGGAAATAGTTGACTTTCCATTTAAGGCAAGTTTTTATGGTTTTTGCACCCACTTTAATCCTATATTCCATCAATGTGCAAGCTCCATTTGAAAATTTCTCCAACATGAAAGTTGTTCCTCTTGTTCCAAGCTTTCTAAAGATATAAAGTTTATTTAATTTGGATTAAAATTGAGAAAGTTATGTTTGGTCAAAGTAAGACTTTATTCTAAGTCCAAAATTTGTAAGATTTGTCAAGACTTATGGGCCAGATTTCTTGCACTTCAAGGTATCTTTTTAAAACACTTTCTTCATGACAGTTGTACCTTGATATGTCCTCTTTCACACCTTTTTGGAACTACCCCATTGGGATCATTGGTTTGGAAGATAGACTCATCTAAACTTGGTATCATAGGCTGAATTTTTTGACAGCATTTAGGCCAAACTGGCCCAACCATTTTGCAGCTATGGGACCCGAACTTTATGGCCATTGTTATTGGTTAAGAAGAAAGAAGGTACTATGAGGTTGTGTGTGGACTACAGGCAACTGAATAAAGTGACGATCAAGAATCGGTATCCTTTGCCGAGGATTGATGATTTGATGGATCAATTGGTTGGTGCGAGTGTGTTCAGCAAGATAGATTTGAGATCTGGGTATCATCAGATACGTGTGAAAACTGAGGATATTCAGAAGACTGCTTTCAGAACAAGGTATGGACATTATGAGTATTCTGTAATGCCTTTTGGTGTGACTAATGCGCCTGGAGTATTTATGGAGTATATGAATAGGATTTTCCATCCGTACCTAGATAAGTTTGTTGTGGTGTTTATTGACGACATTTTGGTGTATTCGAAATCTGAAGAAGAGCATGCTGAACATTTGAAAGTGGTTTTAGAAGTTCTCCGAGAAAAGAAGTTATTTGCTAAACTGGCTAAGTGTGAATTTTGGTTAGAAGAGGTTAGTTTTCTTGGCCATGTAATTTCAAGAGGTGGTGTTGCTGTTGATCCTTCTAAGATAGAAGCGGTGTCTAAGTGGGAAGCTCCGAAGTCTGTTGCTGAGATTCGAAGTTTCCTTGGATTAGCTGGTTATTATAGGAAGTTCATTGAGGGATTTTCTAAGTTGGCGTTACCGTTGACGATGTTGACCAGAAAGGGGCAAGCGTTTGTTTGGGACTCAAAATGTGAAGAAGGTTTCCAAGAGTTAAAGAGAAGGTTAACTATTGCTCCTATTCTGATATTACCGAGTCCGTCGGAACCATTTGAGGTTTACTGTGATGCTTCATTGTTGGGTTTGGGTGGTGTGTTGATGCAGAATAAGCAGGTTATAGCTTATGCTTCGAGACAACTGAGGGTTCATGAGAGGAACTATCCGACACACGATTTAGAGTTGGCAGCTGTGGTATTTGTTCTGAAGTTATGGGGGCATTACTTGTATGGATCAAGATTTGAGGTTTTCAGTGACCATAAAAGTTTAAAGTATTTGTTTGATCAGAAAGAGCTGAATATGAGACAGAGGAGATGGTTAGAATTTCTGAAGGATTATGACTTTGGTTTGAATTACCATTCGGGTAAAGAAAACGTAGTGGCTGATGCATTGAGTCGGAAATCATTGCATATGTCTATGTTAATGGTTAGGGAATTGGATTTAATTGAGCAGTTTAGAGACTTGAGTTTGGTGTGTGAGAGTACTCACAATAGTGTTAAATTGGGAATGTTGAAATTAACGAGTGGTATTCTGGATGAGATCAGAGAGGGTCAGAAATCCGATGTACTTTTGGTTGATAAGTTGACTCTAGTGAATCAAGGTCAAGGTGGTGAATTCAGAGTTGATGAGAATGGTGTTTTGAAATTTGGTAATCGGGTGTGTATTCCGGATGTTACCGAACTTAAGAAGAGTATTCTGGAGGAAGGACATCGTAGTGGCCTGAGTATTCATCCTGGAGCTACGAAGATGTATCATGATTTGAAAAAGTTATTTTGGTGGCCGGGAATGAAAAGAGAAATTACGAGTTTTGTTTATTCCTGTTTGACTTGTCAGAAGTCAAAGATTGAGCATCAGAAGCCGTCTGGGCTAATGCAACCGTTGACTATTCCAGAGTGGAAGTGGGATAGTATCAGTATGGATTTTGTGTCTGGTTTGCCGAGGACAAATAAGAATTGTGAAGCTATTTGGGTGATTGTTGACAGATTGACAAAGTCGGCTCATTTCATTCCGATCAGAATGGATTATCTGTTAGAGAAATTAGCTGAGTTGTATATTGAGAAGATTGTAAGTTTGCATGGTATTCCGTCGAGTATTGTTTCAGACAGAGATCCTAGATTTACATCGAAGTTTTGGGAAGGTTTGCAGAAGGCTTTGGGAACTAAGCTGAGATTGAGTTCTGCATATCATCCGCAGACCGATGGTCAGACTGAGAGGACGATTCAGTCACTAGAGGATCTTTTGAGGGCTTGTGTTTTGGAAAAGGGAGGTGCTTGGGATTGTTATTTGCCTTTGATTGAGTTTACCTACAACAATAGTTTTCATTCGAGCATTGGTATGGCACCGTTTGAAGCTTTGTATGGTAGGAGATGTCGGACACCTTTATGTTGGTATGAGTCCGGTGAGAGTGTTGTGGTTGAACCGGAGATTGTTCAACAGACTACGGAAAAGATTAAGATGATTCAGGAGAAGATGAGAATTGCTCAGAGTCGTCAGAAGAGTTATCATGACAAGAGGAGGAAGTCACTTGAGTTCCAAGAGGGAGATCATGTGTTTCTTCGTGTTACTCCGATAACTGGGGTTGGTCGAGCTTTGAAGTCGAGGAAGTTGACACCTCGATTTATTGGCCCTTATCAGATTTTGGAGAGGATAGGGGAGGTAGCCTATCGTATCGCTTTACCGCCGTCGCTTGCGAATTTGCATGAGGTTTTTCATGTGTCTCAGTTGAGGAGGTACATTCATGATCCGTCGCATGTAGTCCAAATAGATGATGTACAGGTGAGAGATAACCTGACTGTTGAAACATCACCTATGAGGATCGAGGATCGAGAGTTGAAGCAGTTGCGGGGTAAAGAGATTGCCTTGGTGAAGGTAGCTTGGGGAGGACCAGCAGGTGGCAATGTGACTTGGGAACTTGAGAGTCAGATGAAGGAGTCTTATCCGGAGTTATTCGCTTGAGGTATGTTTTCGAGGACGAAAACTCTTTTAGTGGGGGAGAGTTGTAACACCCCGATAAAAATAAGATAATTATTTAATTTAAGTTAATATTATATTTATTAATTTAATTAAATAATTGGAATTATTGGATTATTATTATTATTATTATTGGAATAATAATTATTGGAAAATATATATAAGTTGGAAATAAGAAAAAGAGTCCATTTGGTAAAGAAAGGGTTTTTACGTGAAAAACAGAGAAGCGGCTGAAAAGTGGAAAGTGGAGAAAGGGCAAAGAGGCAGAACAAGAGGAAGAAGGTTGAAGAAGGAAGAGCTTGAAGCTAAAAGATTCGTCGGATTAACTCAGGTAAGGGGGGTTTATCGTCGTTTAATGGGTATTATGGATTAGCATGTAATGGGTAGTGATAAACCGTTGAATTGACCCTAATTGGGATTGTGAATGCTGAAAATTACGTTGGATAAACTGTGTTAAAAACTGTAATTGAATCGATAGTCATGTGAGTCGTAATTTGCTGGACGTATAGCTTGTTACGGAATTGGAATCGGAGGTCCGGAAGTCCTCCAACGGCGGAAAATGCGGAGAATTCTGCATTCTGCTTTGTGTTAGCGCAGGAACAGCTTTCTGTCTTGCGTTAACCGGTTAACCCAGGGTGTTAACCGGTTAACACTGTGTTGTATTGTGTAAAATTGCTGTTTTGTCTGCGTTAACCGGTTAACCCAGGGTGTTAACTGGTTAACACTGTTGTGATTGCTGAGATATTGCTGTTCTGTCTGTGTTAACCGGTTAACCCAGGGCGTTAACCGGTTAACACTGTTAAGTTTTGGGCAGGAAGCGTGTTTGTGCTGCGTTAACCGGTTAACCCAGGGCGTTAACCGGTTAACACTGTTGCAGAGTGGAAAATTGGTGTTTTAAATGTTGTGTACTTAATTGATGGTTGGCATATGTTGGCGGATGATGTAATAGGGATTATTTCCCGTTGTTTTGAGTAGTAAGGGTACTAGTAGAGTGTGCTAATACTGTGATTAATTATTTGAC
This sequence comes from Lathyrus oleraceus, assembly GCF_024323335.1. Lineage (NCBI taxonomy): Eukaryota > Viridiplantae > Streptophyta > Magnoliopsida > Fabales > Fabaceae > Lathyrus > Lathyrus oleraceus. The sequence goes on from NC_066579.1 coordinate 127,328,661, forward strand.
ATGATATGGTGTTTGATACATGCGTTGATGATGTATGATGATATGCATAATGTTGTAAATGTATATATTATGCATGTATTTGTGAATGGACTGTTGTATGGCTTAGAGTGTGAGCATATGTCCATTGTGGATTGTTGTTGATGTTTGCATGCTAGGTGATTAGTGTGCATAGCATAGCCTTTGGGGCTGTAGCTAATTCCCATGGTGAGGAATTAGTGAGTGAATCATTGTGGATTCGTTGTTGATGTTTGCATGCTAGGTGATTAGTGTGCATAGCATAGCCTTTGGGGCTGTAGCTAATTCCCATGGTGAGGAATTAGTGAGTGAGTCACTAGATCTCAAATGAGTGGGACTAGTGAGCTTAGTAGCCGTATCTGGATTTGATCGGTGAGCTTGAATTATGTGTTCAAGAATAGTCGGTACCGCATGTGTGGAGTCTCATTTCATAATGTATGTATGGCGTATAATATGAATGGATGTATTCCAATATTATACGTGTGGTTGTGTTGACATTGAGTATGAGTATGAATTGTGTAGTATTGAGTATGATAATTGGGTTGATGTGCCGTTACTGAAGGTGTGATATGATTAGGGTGATTAATGTGTTAAATTACTTAACATGACATGATATTTTATAATGCTTACTATATCGATTGAGGAACTCACCCTTACAACTATTTTTCAGGTAACGAGCAATGAGTTGAGTAGAAGCTAATGCTTGGAGTCTAGTGTAGTCTCCTTAGTGGGTCATGCTCTGATAGATGTAACATCGGGAGGGAACATTTTAATTGTGTTGTTGATGATTGTTGAACCAGTTTACATGTAGCATGTTGCATGTTTTGAATGATCGATTTGATCTCTATCCGCTGCGTATTATGCAACTGTTTTAATTGATAAATAAATGAGCATGACAAGCTACTTTGATGAATAGTGTGAAATATTGTGTGACACCCTTAATTGCATATTTACTCTGATAGATACATATTTGTTATTTTGATTAAATATTTGGGGTATTTTAGAAGGGTGTTATAGCCCTCACCAAGAGGCATTGTGATTGAGCTTGATTTTGTAACATTGAATGTTTGCTGTATCCTTGCATGAGCCTACCTTGTTGTTTGCTTTTCTCTATGCCGGAGCCATTATTTTTAATAAAACAAGACACCATTGTGTTCTACATGTTTCAAACTTGAACTTTGGTTTTTACATCATCCCATTTGGAGCACCATAGAGGGAGATATGTTAGTTGGAAGGTAGGAAGAAATTGCTGCGTTTTTCACGTTTTTTCAGCATTTTTGCATGGCCATTTATGTTTGCATGAATGAGACGCATGCGTGGCTTCATGACAGCCTTCAGATCGCATGCGCGCCCTTCGATCCCAGTCGTCCTCAATTTTTTGTCATTTAGTGGCTTTAAGTGAATGCTGACCAGTTGATGCTTGTTTACATAATTTTTTTAATGAAACGTTTTTTATTCATGTGTCACGCTGCACATCACCTGGACCGGGCCCTGCAGCGCGCGATATCCACACCCCCTGTATTCAGGCCCACTAACACACTAATCCTTTATTTTCATTTCTATTTTCTTTCTTTAATTCTTATTCATTTTTTATTATTATTCTGTTTTGATTTAATTAATAAAAAATATTTTATTTATTCATAAAAATACCAAAAAATATATTTTACATTCTTTTATATTTTATTTAATTTATTTAATTTTTATTTTCATATTTTATTTCAATTATTTATTTCAAATAGTCTATTTACGTACACATTTTTTTTATTTTTTTTATTTACATGATTTAAAATTATTTTTAGATTTTGATTTTTGGGATGAGGGTTGACCAATGTCTCATGGTCAACCTGACCTTTTATTGGAATTTTATTTCCCATTTTCAATTTATTTTGGATTTATTTTTGACTTAGTTTGCTTGGTTGACTTTTCATTTGACATCTGTTTTATTTCAATTAATTTATACACTAATTTTCATTATTTTTGAAATCTTTTTGGGGGATGATGATGTCCTTACCCCACCTCATTTAATTTATTTTTTCATAATTTATTGAATTAATTTACTATTTATTTGATATTTTTCAAGTTGACTTGACTTTTCAGTTGACTTTTCTATGATTGATGTTTGACTTAGGGATTGCTTAGGGCAATTGAAGAGATCTTTTGATCCTCCCTTGTTCATATCATATGCCATGTATTAGAGGCCTTTCATCTTGATTTTATTTGATCCTTGCATCATTTCCCGATTAAATTATTCATTGATTCTTTGTGTGCATAGTTTCACTTGTCTGATTCATCTGATATTTTCTATACTTGTTTCTTTCATCCATGCTTCCATTGTTTGATTGCTTAACATGTCTATACTTCTCATACATTGTTTAATGCTCATTCATTTCATTCTTTGATTATTTTATTTGATTATATACTTGTTTATATCTTACTTGTTTGATTAACTGTGGCCTACTTGTATGGTGTATGAGGCATATATTATTATTGTTTGATTGCCATGTACAATCCCCATTCATTACAAATGTATCCCTCTCCCATGAATTGTATAATGTTTATTCTTTCATTATTTATTCATCTGTTAATACAAGAAATAAAATGAACATCCGATAACCATTTCATAACAAGATCAAAACCTCGATCCAACATCGAGTAATCATTTTCCAAACTTAACATAACCAGCACGTATCCATCCATTCTTTTGTAAGCCGATTGCTTCATGCATCTCCATTTCTCTTGTAAGTCGATTGCTTCATGCATCGCCATCTACCACCTGTAAGTCGATTGCTTCATGCATCGCCATCTACCCTTATCCTCTCCTTGCTCCATTCATAGATTCTTGTTCCGTTTAGGTAGCACCCATTAGGTAGAACCCTTTGTATGATAACATAGGCAGAATTCCCATATTCTTTTGTATGATAACATAGGTAGAATTCCCCTGTTCTTTTGTATGATAACATAGGTAGAATTCCCTCATTCTTTTGCATGCTAACATTAGGTAGATATTCCCATTTGTAAATCCTAACACTTAAGTACATATTGCATGACAACTCTAGGGCAGATCTTCCCCATTCTTTTTAGACCTTCCGTGCGTCTCCAATCCTGTGGCATGTCACTCCGTTCTATTGCAAAGAGGTAGCCGCCTAAGACTCGATTCAGCAAGCTGCGGCACCTACTGCTAGGACGTGAACACATTGCCCCACTCTCCTTTGACACAACTGGTGTCCTCCTTTGTAAGTCCATGTTCAGATGGCAAGCCCTATGTAGCCGAACTACGGTAACTCTGATTCTCATGATCAGATGAGATACGTAGGCACGAGACGCGATGTCTTGCCGAGTTTTGACTGACAACTAACAACTAATCCTTTGTTGCTTTCGCCCTTGTTGCGATTCTTTTCTCTCGCCCTCGTTGCGATCGAGACCTTCCCTTTCTCTTGCCTTAGTTGCAGTCGAGACCCTTTGTTCCCGTAGTTAGCTTGAACTACATTTTGCTCTGATTCTCTTTCCAGATGAGATATGTAGGCATAAGACACGATGTCTTAGCGAGCACATTTCTCTCTCACCCATAGGTAGCCGAGCTACGAAGACTCTGATTCTCATACTCAGATGAGATACGTATGCAGTGGATGCGACATCCGTGCGAGTCATTTTATTTTGACCCCCTTTTAGTAAATAGTACCTTAGATAAACACACACCCTTTAGACAAGAACAACAAGAGTGGATCTCGTAGAGTACTACGGATGCGTAGGGGTGCTAATACCTTCCCTTCGCATAATCGACTTCCGAACCCAAGATTTGGTTGCGAGACCTTGTCTTTTCCTTTCCGTTCTCCAGGTTTACTTCGAGCGTTTCCTTTCCCTCCTTTGGGATAAATAACGCACGGTGGCGACTCTTCTGTCATTTCTTTTCTCGCCGGTTGTTTTTCGCATCTATATTTTTTAGGTTGCGACAGGTACCACCGCCCTTTGCATTCCTCATATGTAAAGAGAAATAAGTGTCACCCAACAGAGTAGGAACGGGATTAAGAGTAGAGAAAATCCTAATGGCGTTCACATCCACAAACTTGTCGATGTTGGGGAATAACACTAACCCATAGATGAGAAGTACAAATATGGCCTCAAAGGCGTCCTCACTCATGGCCTTCCCAAACATAGTAGCTTAATCAATGAGGAAATCAGACGGGAGACTTTTAATTCCACCTTTGGTAGTCATATGAGCACCAATAATAGATTCATCTATACGCAACAGATCAACAATCTCTTGAGAAGAAGGAACTCTCTCCAAGCCACTGAACGACAACTGGTCTAGGATAGGTATGCCCACAAGATAGGCATACTCCTCAAGCGTGGGCAAAAGCTGGAAATCCAGAAAAGTGAAGCAACGGTACAAGGGATCATAGAACTGCACCAACACACTCATTAGACATTCATCCACTTGAGTAGCCAGAATAGACAGAAGTTTCCCATGACGAGCCTTGAATTCCAAGGGATCTAATACATAGGATGTCAAACTCCTTAACTCTTTCAAGTCGGGTTGTCTGAAACTGTACTTCTTCGTATTCCTTCTTTGCTTATCCATGTCTGAAAATTTGCAAATAAACCTCTTAAGTTCCTTGAAAATTTTCTCATTGTTGATGATATGGATGTGTATGAATGCATGAATGCATGGATGCAACAATCACACTCAAGGATCAAGCAAATCACACCACACAAAGGTCATGGGATGGATCAAGTCATCCTTAATATCAATCATCCATTTTGGTGGATTATGGTTTACACCTTATCAATACCCAAGTTCCATTGGTATTAAGGATACACAAGAACGGATCAACCACGAATCAAGGGTTTGTTGCGAGTCGCGAGCATGGAGTCTTGGTTAAGAACCACCCAAAGGGAGTGTACTATGGTTAAACCTGACAATCATGTTCTACAAGAGGTTCCCATAGTCATCATCCCATCTTTCGGATATTATCGGATAAACGACTACTCGTATTCCAAAAATATTCTCAAGAGACACTCTTATGAGTGTAGTATCGCGTAACAATCGTATCAAATCTTACACTTGAACGGTCTTTGCACTACGTCCTAAAAATAGGCCAAGATGGGCGTGGTAAACTAAGGTCCTTGGCTTCTAAGGCATATATTGGAAAGAGTAATGCCTAACCACGACTACTCGTGTGACATTATTGATCCCAACATAACCTCCACCAAGTGAATGGGCTTGCAAGTCAACTTGATAAGGAATAACTCCACACAAGTCAACAAGACTATGCCATTCTCATATCCTAAGTGCACTCGAGTTCGGGTATAGAACTCGTCTCACGAAGATCACCAAGCATACAAGGAATTAATATTCAAACAATTCAATCATTACATACAATACAATAATCCCAAATTGCACAAAAATATGTCACAAAGCAATATACCATACAATACAACAAATATGAAAAGTAGGCAAAACCCACTAGGCAAATTTCACTCCCCAGCAGAGTCGCCACTTTTCTGTAGCGGGGTATTCGTTACCATTAGAGATATTGACTAAATCCAAGGTAAACCATACAAGTCGAGTCGCCACCGCACTTCTATTTATCCAAAGGAATGGTTAGAAAGCGAACAAAAACCTAAAAGTTTTATCGAATCAAAAACTAGTAAAAATGTCAGAGATCTGGGTAAGGGGGTTGGTTATGCAATGGGAAGGTTTTAAGCACCCAAAACATCCTAGGTACTCCTAGGGAGCCCTTTTCATAAGTGTTGTTCTAGGGGTTAAGGATTTCCATCTGAACATGGACTTACAAAAGAAGACACCAGCTGTGTCAAAGGAGGGTGGGCAGTGTGTTTAACGTCCTAGCAGTAGGTGTCGCAGCTCGCTGAATCGAGTCTTAGGCAGTTACCTCTTTGCAATAGAATGGACTGACAGGCCACAAGATCGGAGACGCACGGAAGGTCTTAAAGTGGGGAAGCTCTCCTCTAGAGTTGTCATGCAATATGGACCTATGTGTTAGGATTTATAAAGGGAACATCTACCTAATGTTAACATACAAAGAATAGGGGAATTCTACCTATGTTATCATACAAAGGGTTCTACTTAATGGGTGCTACCTAAACGGAACAAGAGTCGACGAATGGAGCGCGGAGAGGAGTTACGGATAAGGGTAGATGGCGATGCCGGAGGCAATCGACTTACAGGTAGATGGCGATGCCTGAGGCAATCGACTTACAAGAGGATGGATGAATGCGTGCTGGTTCTGTTAAGTTTTGAAAATGATTACTCGACGTTGGATCGAGCTTTTGATCTTATTTTGAAATGGTTATCGGATGTTCGTTTTAATTCTTGTATTAACAGGTGACTAAAGAAATAAAGAAATAAATATTATACACTTTATGGGAGAGGGGTACATTTGTTATGAATGGGGATTGTTCATGGCAAACAAACAATAAGAATATATGCCTTATACATCATACAAGTAGGCAACAGTTATCAATCAGATCGGATAAATAAACAATATATAATCAAATCAAAGAATCAAATAATGGAGCATTTAAATAATGCATGGCAGTATGAACATGTTAAATAATCAAGCAATAGAAAGCATGAATGAGAGAAACAAGTATAAAAGATAACAGATGAATCAAACAGATGAAAATATACACACGAAGGGTCCACTGAATAATTTAATCAGGAAATGAGGTAAGGACCAAATAAAATCAAGGTAAAAGGCCTCTAATACATGGCATATGAGATGAACAAGGGAGGATCAAAAGATCTCTTCAATTGCCATAAGCAATCCCTAAGTCAAACATCGATCATAAAGAAGTCAACTGAAAATTCAAGTCAACTTAAAAAATAACAAATAAATAGCAAATTAATCAAGAAAATTATAAAAAATTAAACTAAATAGGGTGGGGTCAGGACATCATCATCCCCCCAAAAGATTTTAAAAATAGTGAAAATTGGCACATGAATTAATTAAAACAAAACATAGGTCAAACCAAAAGTCAATTAATAAGACTAGGTTAGAAATAAATCAAGAATAAATAGTAAATTAATCAAGAATATTTTGAAAAATTAAACTAAATAAGGTGGGGTCAGGACATCATCATCCCCCAAAAATATTTTAAAAATAATGAAAATTGGCACGTGAATTAATTAAAACAAAACATAGGTCAAACAAAAAGTCAATTAATAAGACTAGGTTAGAAATAAATCAAGAATAAATAGTAAATTAATCAAGAAAATTATGAAAAATTAGACTAAATAAGGTGGGGTCAGGACATCATCATATCCCAAAATGATTTTAAAAATAACGAAAATTGCTACGTGAATTAATTAAAATGAAACAGAAGTCAAATTAAAAGTCCACCAACCAAACTAGGTCAAGAATAAATCCAAAATAAATTGAAAATGTGAAATAAAATTCCAAGAAAAGGTAAGGTTGACCATGAGACAATTTTCAGCCTTCATCCCAAAAATCACATGCTAGCAATAATTTTAAGTCATAAAAATAAAATCAATAAAAACAGTGTGTTAAAATGGATCATTTAGAATAAATAATTAAAATAAAATATTAATATTAAAAAAATTCAAAAATAAAAATTATATAAAATTAAATAAAACGTTAAGAAAAGTGAAAAATATTTTTGGGTAATTTTATGGACGAAGAAAATATTTTAAATAAGAAAAAGAAATATGAAAACGGAAGGATTGATGGTGATGAACAAGGTAAGCAAGCATAGATATATCAAAATATGGCCATGGAAGAGATGATTACCTAATGGAAAATAGAAGTGGAATGGAAGAGGAATGGAATCTGATATGTGATGAAGTTTTGCCTCCTTGCCCCGAAATTCCAATGCTCCTTTAGGATTAGGGTTTTAGCTTCTTAAATAGGGTGGATTAGGTGTTCTCATGGGCTTTTTAATAAGTGATTTATCCATAAGAATAAAAGTGTGAAGTGAGGTGAAAAATGTTGTTATTTTGGGGAAAACTTAAGTGAATGGATGCCCAATGCATGGCCAAAAGAGGTAAAAAAAAACGTGACTGGTCTGTGCACCATGCTTAGAAAATCTGATTGGGTCAGCCAGGCCCAAAATTTGCCTAGAAAATCAAGTCATGGTGTCCATAAAGAAGTCAACTGAAAATTCAAGTCAACTTAAAAAATAACAAATAAATAGCAAATTAATCAAGAAAATTATAAAAAATTAAACTAAATACGTTGGGTTCAGGACATCATCATCCCCCAAAAAGATTTTAAAAATAATGAAAATTGGCACGTGAATTAATTAAAACAAAACATAGGTCAAACCAAAAGTCAATTAATAAGACTAAGTTAGAAATAAATTAAGAATAAATAGTAAATTAATCAAGAAAAATATGAAAAATTAAACTGAATAAGGTGGGGTCATGACATCATCATTCCCCAAAAAGATTTTAAAAATAATGAAAATTGGCACGTGAATTAATTAAAACAAAACATAGGTCAAACCAAAAGTCAATTAATAAGACTAGGTTAGAAATAAATCAAGAATAAATAGTAAATTGATCAAGAAAATTATGAAAAATTAAACTAAATAAGGGGGCGTCAGGACATTATCATCCCCAAAAAAGAATTTAAACATAACGAAAATTGGCACGTGAATTAATTAAAATGAAACAGAAGTCAAATTAAAGGTCCACCAACCAAACTAGGTCAAAAATAAATCCAAAATAAATTGAAAATATGAAATAAAATTCCAAAAAAAGGTCAGGTTGACCATGAGACAGTGGTAAACCTTCATCCCAAAAATCAAATGCTAACAATAATTTTAAGTCATAAAAATAAAATCAATAAAAAAAAGTGTGTTAAAATGGATCATTTAGAATAAATAATTAAAATAAAATATTAATATTAAAAAAATACGATAATAAAAATTATATAAAATTAAATTAAACGTTAAGAAAAGTGAAAAATATTTTTGGGTAATTTTATGGACGAAGAAAATATTTTAAATAAGAAAAAGAAATATGAAAACGGAAGGATTGATGGTGATGAACATGGTAAGCAAGTATATATATATATATTTATATATATCAAAACATGGTCATGGAAGAGATGATTACCTAATGGAAAATAGAAGTGGAATGGAAGAGGAATGGAATCTGATATGTGATGAAGTTTTGCCTCCTTTCCCCGAAATTCCAATGCTCCTTTAGGGTTAGGGTTTCAGCTTCTTAAATAGGGTGGATTAGGTGTTCTCATGGGCTTTTTAATAAGTGATTTATCCATAAGAATAAAAGTGTGAAGTGAGGTGTAAAATATTGTTATTTTGGGCCAAACTTAAGTGAATGGATGTCCAATGCATGGCCAAAAGAGGTAAAAAAAAAATGTACTGGTCTGTGCAGCATGCTTAGAAAATCTGATTGGGGCAGCCAGGCCCAAAATCTGCCTAGAAAATCAAGTTATGGTGTCCACTTTAAACGAATGTATCTCTCAAACCATGGATCCAAATGAGATGATTCTAAACGGATGTGAAAGAGGACATGGCAAGGTGCAATTGTTGTGAAGAAAGTATTTTCAAATAATACCTTGAAGTGCAAGAAAACTGGCCAAGAAGTCTTGACAAATTTTGAAGATTTTGGACTTAGAAAAATTTCTAAGTTTCCTAAAAAAATGTCTCACTTTGACTAAGCTTAACTTTCTCAATTCTAATCCAACTGGAGAAAACTTTATATCTCTAGAAATCTTGGAACAATAGGAACAACTTTCATGTTGGAGAAATTTTCAAATGGAGCTTTTATCTTGATGCAAAATGGGCTTAAAGTGAGTGCAACGATCATGAAAACTTGCCTTAAATGGAAAGTCAACCATTTCCAAATTAAGTAACTTTTCCAATTCCTGATTAAATGATGAATCCATGATCCAACCTTGATAAAATTTCACATGTAGGATCCCCTAGGCATGGATTTTGAGATTCCACTCTCAAAATGTCAGGAGTTGACTTTTCTAGCCCCACAGTTGACTTTTCCCAGACTGTCTGATTCCCGATTCCATTGATCAATTGAAGCACTTCTAGCTCAAATAAAGAGCTGATTTTTTGTATGTAGACCCTTGTGGACATATGGAGGGCCATGGAAAAGAGTTTCACCCAAAGAATCAGAAATAAACTGATTTTATACCAAACCCTAGTTTTAGGGCAAAATGATCAGGAACTGATTGCACTGATTGCCAATGGATCTTTCTGAGATAATTGTGAATCTCCCTAGGCCAAGATGCCTCTCTAATAATGACATGGATGAGCTCCTCTACTTCCAACCAAACATTTCCTGTTGCAGGTAGCCATGAAACCCTGATTTCTGATTAAATCCAGATGAACACTCTGATAGCTCTGAATCCTTCACTGATGAACTAAGGATCACAATAAGATACTTGGAGTCCCCTAAGACTCTTGAGACTTGTATACTTAGAAAATGAAGTCCAATTCTCAATCTTGCTTTGTGTGGGCTCCTTCTGTTAAGGAGTGATCAACCAAAACCTAATTTCCATGTCCCTAATGCAGTATGCAATGAGTATGACCTAGTATGATGTCAATGAAATGTAAAAAATAATCCCATGCTTCCAGGAAAAATGTAGGATAAATTTTGGGGTGTTACAGCTGCCCCTATTCAATCAACTAGAAACCCGAAAGGAAGATAGGAACGGCTTTTGCACTTTCGAGGTATTAAGTGATTGAATACGATAAAAGCCAGAAAATTTACACTGAAGTGAAGAATGAAGTTACAATGCCTGTCAGAATCGGCAAATAGGTGGTCTTGAAAAAAGAATCCGTCTGGTACGATGAGAGTCGGTTTGAACACCAAAAAAGAAAGATAGCCTGAATACCAAAATAAATGGTAACACAGAAATAACCATGGCCTGAATGCCGCTCATCAATCTGAATACTGGAAATGACTTCGATCTGAGCATCGGACGATACTTGATTATCAAACATCGATCTGAACACCGAGAAACTGGCCTGAGCGCCACTTCTGTCTGGATACTGGAAAACTGGCTTGAATGCCACAAGTTGCATCGACCTGAATGTCGGAAACTTCTTCGATCTGAAAATCGGAAAACTGGCATGAATGCCACTTCGGTCTGAATACCGGAAACTTGGCCTGAATGCCACAAGTTGCATCGACTTGAACATCGGAAACTTCTTCAATCTGAACATCGGAAAACTGGCATGAATGCCACTTCGGTCTGAATACCGGAAACTTGGCCTGAATGCCACAAGTTGCGTCGACCTGAACGTCGGAAACTTCTTCGATCTGAACATCGGAAAACTGGCCTGAATGTCACTTCGGTCTGAATACCGGAAACTTTCATGCCTGTCAGTATCGGCAAAAATAGGGAAAATAATAATTGAGGCGGCGCGTGGGGCAACGACCCCTGCTGGGAATAATAAAGATAAGTCATGAACAATCTTCAGTCTGAGTACTGGAAACAACTTCTGGCTTATCACTTGGGATACCGAGAATGCCTTATGCTTTACATGCGTATGTTTGAATTTTTCAATGGCGTAATGCTCCATGAAAATGGAAATGCTACGCAATTTGGGAGGATGCAATGCAATATGATTCTACATGCAGGGACGCGAAATGCTTGATTAGAGAGAACGCCAAGCTGAGGCAAGGAATTCTACTGGGAAATGATCACAATCTTCTAGACCCTGGAAAGGCTGTTGGAGATGCACAGCACAAAGAACTCTGTGGGGAAATGACCCGCCACACGGTGTTCTAGCAAATAACAAAATACCGAGGCTCTGACTGGGGAGAGAATGGAACTGAAAACTTGCTGCTGAGGAAAGCGACATTGGTTCTGGCAACCATAATCTGCGAGAGAGACGACTCAGCAGGGAAAGCAAACACCGATACAGTACCGAGATTCTGCTTCAAGGAAAGAGACCATGGGTCTAGCGTCGAGATCATCGATCTGGCATCGAACTCTAAGGAGCAACCGCTTCTGCTGGGAAGATATAGTCTGGCACTGTTAACTCTGCTGGGGTATACAGTCTGACACTGTCAACTCCGTTGGGGAATGTATAATCTGAAACAAATGCTTGGGGAAGTACAGCAATGAGAGCCTGCTGGGGATTGAAGAATCCAACGCTCGGACCAGCACTGCAGGGATAAGATACCAAATTCCAACTGTTGAGGAAAAACATCCGCGATCATTTGATCGGGACCTTAAGGAAATGCCCCGAGTGTACCTGTTCTGAATAGACAATCCAAAGCACTTAAAATTTACAGCAATTTTCAATGTTTATTAAGCACGTACCTGTAAAGATCTTATGTTTCATGATGCAATGTTTATCAAAAATCCAGACGTCATTTTTGCAAACAAAACAGTAAAATGAAAATGAACACAGAGATGTACTGAATAATATGATTTTATTGATTGAGTGGCCTCTGAATAGGTATTTACATCAGGAAGCAATCCCCTGGAAAGAGGTAATTGCACAACGGATAAAAACAGAAATTAATCTAATGGCAATGTGAAATGGATTTCTATCGGGTTCCACTTCTGCTATGATTCGCTCGTCTTCAAGATCCTCCAGATGATAAGCTTTCCGAAAAAGGTGATTGGACTGTTTCATATCCTTCAGAAGTTTCCGGTTATCGACACGTGATGATATTCAAAACTACTCAGAACGCAGCCATTCGCTTAATCCCTAACTTTTGCCTGGATCGCCCTTTCGGGTTTTCAATCCACCGGGATACCCATTTTTGCCTAAGTTGCCCTTTTCAGGTTTTCAACTTACCGAGTGTACAATTTTTTTATTTTTAATCACTAACTTTTGCCTGAACCTTTTTTTTATTTTCTTGGTTCGCCGGGATGCCCATTTTTTTGCCTGGACTATTCTTTTTATCGTCCAGCGGGTCTATTTTATGCGAAGTATTTTTTAACTGCGTCTGAGTTCACAGGGGAAGTGAAATTTTCACCATCCATAGTTGCAAGCATTAAGGCTCCACCATCAAAAACCTTGGTGACAATATACGATCCATCATAGTTAGGAGTCCACTTGCTCCTGTGATCTGTCTGAGGAGGAAGGATCCTTTTCAACACCAAATCTCCGACTTTGAAGCATCGAGGACGCACTTTCTGATCAAAGGCTCTCTTCATCCGACTTTGATACAACTGCCCATGATAAATGGCTGCCATTCGCTTCTCTTCGATAAGACTCAACTCATTAAAACTTGTCTGAATCCATTCAGCTTCGTCTAACTTGACATCCAACATGACTCTTAGAGAAGGAATCTCCACTTCAATAGGTAGGACTGCTTCCATACCAAACACAAGGGAATAAGGGGTTGTCCCGGTCGATGTACGTACTGAAGTACGGTACCCATGCACGTAACGACCATCTTCTGCACAATCTTCTTTATGTTCTTATTTGCTGCCTCAACAGCACCGTTCATCTTAGGATGATTAGGGGAAGAGTTGTGATGTTGAATGTTGAAGTTCTTGCACAACTCTTTCATCATTTTGTTATTGAGATTAGAACAATTATCAGTAATGATTCTTTCGGGAATCCCATAACGACAAATGATTTCTTTCTCAATGAATCGGGTAACCACATGTCTGGTGACATTTGCAGATGACGTTGCTTCGACCCACTTGGTGAAATAGTCGATGGCAACAAGGATGAAACGATGCCCATTGGAAGCAGTCGGCTCAATCTTTCCAATCATATCAATGGCCTACATAGCAAATGGCCACGGCGAAGACATCACATTCAGAGGATTTGGCGGCACATGCACCTTATCAGCATAAATCTGGCATTTATGACACTTCCGAGCATATTTGAAACAATCAGATTCCATGGTCATCCAGTAATAACACGCTCTCAACAATTTCTTAGCCATTGCATGTCCGCCGGCATGAGTACTGAAGGAGCCTTCATGAACTTCCTGCATTAACATGTCTGCTTCGTGTCTATCCACGCATCTGAGCAAAACCATGTCGAAGTTCCTCTTATACAGCACATCATCTTTGTTCAAGAAGAAACTGCCTACCAATATTCTCAAAGTCTTTCTATCATTGTTGGATGCCCCTGCAGGGTACTCTTGATTCTTCAGAAAGCACTTGATGTCGTGGTACCAGGGCTTGTCATCAACTACCAGTTCAGCAGCAAACAATACGTGGTCCTATCAAGGCGCATAACATCGATCCTGGGAGCATAGTTCCACCGAATCACCTTGATCATGGAGGACAGAGTAACAAGAGCATCTGCCATCGGGTTCTCATCACGAGGTATATGATACAGGTTTACTGTTGTGAAGAAAGTCAATAGTCTTCTCGTGTAATCTCTGTAGGGGACCAGATTAGGCTAGAGAGTATTCGAATCACCATTCACTTGATTGATCACTAGAGTTGAATCTCCGACGATGTCCAGAGTCTTGATTCTCAAATCAATGGCTTGCTCAATACCCAAGATACAGGCTTCATACTCAACTTCATTATTGGTGCACTCAAAAGTCAGGCGAGCGGTGAAAGGCATGTGGGCACCTTTCGGAGTGGTAATGACAGCACCAATTCCACTTCCTTTGGCATTGACGGGCCCATCAAACATTAAAGGCCACTTTTCATCTGGATCAGGTCCCTCCTCAACAACTGGATCTTCACAGTCTTTCATCTTGAGGAACATGATGTCTTCATCCGGAAAATCAAACTTCATCGGCTCATAATCATCAATCGGCTGCTAAGCAAGATAGTCTGACAGAATACTCCCTTTGATGGCTTTCTGGGATGTATACTGGATGTCGTACTCTGTCAGTACCATTTGCCAACGAGCAACCCTTCCGATGAGAGCGGGCTTCTCAAATATATACTTGACAGGATCCATTTTGGAGATCAGTAAGGTCGTGTGAGTCAGCATGTATTGTCTCAATCGCTTAGCAGCCCATGCAAGTGCACAACATGTCTTTTCAAGCATTGAGTATCTCGACTCGCAATCTGTGAATTTTTTACTCAAGTAGTAGATGGCATGCTCTTTCCTACCTGTCTCGCCGTGTTGACCGAGAACACAACCCATGGAATTATCAAGTACTGTCAAATACATAATCAGCGGTCTCCCTGGGACTGGAGGCATAAGGATTGGAGGATTATGCAAATACTCTTTTATTTTCTCGAAAGCCCTTTGGAAATCATCATTCCACCTGATAGCCTGATCTTTTCTCAATAATTTGAATATTGGCTCACACGTGGCTGTTAGGTGAGAGATGAACCTTGCAATGTAGTTCAACCTTCCTAAGAAACCACAGACTTGTTTTTCTGTTCTTGGCTCAGGCATTTCTTGTATCGCTTTCACTTTGGTCGGATCCACCTCAATCCCTTTTTCACTAACAATAAAACCCAGCAATTTTCCAGATCTCACCCCGAAAGTACACTTGTTCGGATTAAGCCTCAACTTGAATTTCCTCAAGCGCTCAAACAGTTTCTGCAAATTCAACAGATGTTCTTCTTCCGTCTGAGATTTGGCAATCATATCATCAACATAAACCTCGATTTCATGATGAATCATATCATGGAAAAGAGTTACCATAGTTCGTTGATATGTTGCCCCAGCATTTTTCAGACCAAACGGCATCACCTTGTAGCAGAAGGTGCCCCATGGGGTTATGAAAGTTATCTTCTCCATGTCTTCTGGTGCCATCTTAATTTGATTATAGCCAGAAAATCCATCCATGAAGGAGAATACCGAGAACTGAGCTGTGTTATCCACCAAAACGTCGATGTGAGGTAATGGGAAATCATCTTTAGGACTAGCTCTGTTCAGATCCCGGTAGTCAACACACATCCGTACCTTTCCATCCTTCTTAGGTACTGGAACGATATTTGCAACCCATGGCGGATAATTTGTAACCGCTAGAAACCCTGCATCCAACTGCTTTTGCACTTCTTCCTTTATCTTGACAACCATCTCTGGTCTTGTTCTTCTGAGCTTATGCTTGACCGGAGGACAATCCTCTTTGAGAGGCAAACGGTGTACCACAATGTCTGTGTCAAGCCCTGGCATGTCCTGATAAGACCAAGTGAAGATGTCAACATACTCTCGTAGTAATTCAATCAACCCCTTCTTCACATTGTCTTCCAAAGCAGCCCCTATCTTGATTTCTCTCTTGACGTCTTCGGTGCCGAGATTAATCACTTCAATAGACTCTTGATGCGGTTGAATGACCCTTTCCTCCTGTTTTAACAACCTGGCAAGTTCTTCAAGGAGTTCACGGTCTTCATCACCCTCTTCTTCAGCTTGAAAGATTGGATTTTCAAAGTCGAAGCGAGCCATAGCAGAACTGTTATCAATAGGATCTGGTGACGTGCATCTGCATGAGTGATGGTATGTGCTTATGAGTGTGAACAAGGAGTGAAAACTAAACAAAACATTGCCAAATGTATTTTTTTTATATTTTTGATTTTTGAAAACTGCAAAAATAGAAGACAGTGAACAAAATATTTGAATGCAAAAAGACGTCCTTTATTTATGATAAAAATGCAGGTATCCACATAGATGAGCCCTACAATGAGTCATTATGCCCTGGGCGGAACGTAAGACTTGGATATGCATGAATAAACAAAGAAAAATACTCTTTAAGAAGAGTGACTTGGATAATCTCTTCAGAAGACCAGTTGCGGAGAACTTCACCCGACACCCTTGGACGCACCCAGTTATCAATGTCACAATCACTATCCCAATCTTCTTTGTTGATTGCTGAGACCTGGCCGTACTGAATGATGCCAGCACTGGAGAAAGTAATCGGCCCCTGATGAGTCTGAGGCGTTGAAGTTGTAGAAGTCAATGTCGGCTAATACCCAATCCCAAACTTGTCTTCCTTTACATGTAAATCCACCAGACGTCCCCAACCGGGAGCAACACCTGAATTTACCAAGGCATGTGCCTGCTTGAAGTACGACAAAGAGGCACCTGCTTCAACCTCTTCCACTGGAGCTGCATCCTTGACTTGAACTGCCTCAAAGGCTTGACACAGGGTCTCATGAATCTCACCTTCTACCTCTACATACTTGAATGTAGACAGGTTACTGATCAGAATATCCTCCTCACCACAGACAGTGATAATTCTTCCGTTAACCGGGAACTTGATCTTCTGATGCAAGGTCGAGGAGACTGCCCCAGCATTGTGGATCCAAGGACGACCCAGCAAGCAGCTATACGAAGGACTGATATCCATCACATAGAATACGGTGTTAAAGGTTTGTGATCCAATATGAATTGGCAATTCTACCTCTCCGAACACCGACCTCTTAGAACCACCGAAGGCTCTTACCACAAGATCGGAAGGATTCAAGATCAAACCTTCTACATCTAACCTTGACAGGGCTCTCTTGGGTAGCACATTGAGATAGGAACCTGTATCCACCAGAACATGGGATAACACGGTGTCTTTACACTCCATCAAGATGTGCAAAGTCTTGTTATGATCGCGTCTAGCTGGCGTCAAGTCAGAATCAGTAAAACCCAACCCGTTGCTTGTATGAATATTTGCAACGATCCCTTCTAGTTGGTTCACTGAGATCTCCTGAGGCACATATGCAGCATTAAGGACCTTCAGGAGTGCCTCCTTGTGTGCCTCCGAACACAGCAGGAGTGAGAGAATAGATATCTTGGATGGCGTCTGAATCAACTGATTGACTATCTTGTAATCACTTTTCTTTATAATTCTCAAAAGTTCGTCCACATCCTTCGCAAAAGCAGGCTCAGAGCCAGCCTATGGTGCAGACGTACCCTCATTCACAACTTGCTTGCCTTTGGCCTTCGTCGTGGCGTCAGCACTTTCAGGTTGGGTAACCAGTGGTGAGAACAGTCTACCACTTCTGGTGAATCGCCCGATTCCACCAACATTGTCCATTGCAGGATCTTTTATCTCAATTCCAAGTTCAGACTTATGATCCTGCACCTCTTCTACTTTCAGTGGTTGCTCCACTCCATGATCATGCGTGTATACACTCCCCCCATAATGCCAAGGAATGGCCCTTTCGCTGGTGAAAGGTAAAGGACCAGGGGTCGTGATGGTCATAGTGGATGGTCGCGGTCACACTGGTGGTACCGGTTGCGCTACTGGCGCACTGATCTGAGCGGTCGGGTAGAAAATTGTGATAGTGGAAATGTCACAATCATACTCAGAAATCTTATTTATTGAAGTACAAACATCCGAAACATCATAATCAAGTTCAAGAATACATCAGAATCAAACACCCTGTTTGGAATATCAGCAACAGCATTAGAAAAATTAATTACATCATTGGGAATTACAAAATCAGCAAGAACAACATTTGTAAATTCTTCAGCATCTTCAGGAAAAAGAGGATCAACATCTGCATTCTCAACAACCCCTTCAACAGACCTTTAGGCAGATAAGTCTTCATCTTGGAGGATACCATCGTCAAGCAAGGCCTGGATTCCCTACTGCAGCTTCACACAACTCCCACTCTATGCAACACAACCCAAACACCCGCTCCCACAGCCGAGGAAAACATCTGCCTTTAGCAAGTATTCTTTGATTTCTAACAGCGGAGTCTTCAGCTTCAACACCTCCTTGACTAGTTTGGCTTCTCCTTCAACCATGTTAACATTTGCTCCACCATGCTGTGGCATGGGATTGTTGACAACATTAGGAGCCGGCGCAAAGTTAATGGCCTTTGAATCAATAAGGTCCTGAACTACGTGCTTAAAAGCTTTATAGTTCTCAATAGTGTGGCCAGGTGCCCCAGAGTGGAAATTACACCTAGCATTGGCGTCATAACCCACTGGAAGCCTACCAACGGGATGACCCAAAGTGCGTAACTGCACAAGTTGCAAATGTTGAAGGTTGGGAAGCAATTGGGCATACGATATCGGAAGAGTGTCGAAACACCTATCCATCATCCTCTGTCTCTGTTGATAAGCATGTCTGTTACCCTGTTGTTGTTGGTATTGATTTTGTTGATGTTGAGGTTGTTGTTGTTGCACTGGTGCTGCAGTCGGATGGTCATTGCTGCAACATAAGGTTGTTGATGGTAATTCTGAAAGTTATTCCTCCGGTTACCCCTGTTCTGATAAGATATGGCATTTGCATCCCCTTCTCTCCTCTTCTGTCCTCCTAACAACGGCTTCTTTGACCCCGAAGATGATCCAACCCCATTTTGGATCTTACATGTCTTTAAGTAGTTCTCCACCCTTTCACCAGTAGAGACCACATCAGCAAAATTCGAGGCGTTGCAACCCACCAGACGCTCCAAATAAGATCCAGGCAGTGTGTTCATAAACATGTTCTCCATCTCTTTTTCCAACATCGGAGGCTGAACACGGGAAGCCAACTCTCTCCAGCGTTGAGCATACTCTTTGAAGCACTCGTTGCTCTTGAGAGACAGATTCTGGAGCTGAGTCCTGTCAGGTGCCATATCCGCATTGTACTGATATTGCTTCACAAAGGCCTCAGCCAAGTCTCTCCAGCAGCGAATATGGGCTCTGTCCAGCCTCATATACCACTCCAAGGATGCCCCAACTAGGCTATCCTGGAAGAAGTACATGAGCAGCTTCTCATCATCAGAATACGCGGTCATCTTGCGGAAGTAATCTTATACATGAGTATTCGGGCAAGAGTTGCCATTGTACTTATCAAACATGGAGACTTTGAATTTTGGCGGAACTCTCATGCATGGGACCAGCCCTAAGTCAGCAACATCCACACCAAGAGCATTCTGCCCTTCCACAGCTTTCAACCTATCTTCCATTCTCCGAAATATAGGGTCCATACCATGGCCCATGCCAAAGTCCTCCTGAAGCAAGGGGAATTGATCCTCCTGATCATCATGGATGGGTTGTTGACCAAGGTTGCCATGTGGGATTGGGATAGGCCTCGGTCCATTGGGTCTATTAGCCTCTCCAGCGGGAGGATCAGCCACAACCTCCGGTTGAGTAGTAGGGGGATTCCCTTGTACCAACAATCTAATCTCCTGATGTCCCTGAGCCACTCCTTGGACCACTTCCATGAACTGATTCATGTGAATCCTCATCTCATCGAGCTCTGCTTGTAAACCTTCCATTGCTCTCTGTTGATTCCTTCGGGTACCGTATCGGTGAATGCCTGAGTGAGCTATCCTAATGGAATACCAAGCAAGATGAGAACACTGCGGTGATACCTGTTATGCAAGACATGCTAATGAATATGCAAATGCAATGACATGTTTATCAATTTCAAAGGGTATTCTACCCCTTGATTCCAGTCTCACATTAGATAAACAGTGTAAGAAAACCCCGACTAGAATCAAGAAGAAGACATAAACCCCTAGGAATAGATAAACATGATGCATGCAATGCTTATGATTTAATTTTTATATCAGAGGAACTTTAGAGTCTTATTTGTAAATTTTGGAAATATTAAACGTTTATCACATACGGAAATATCACGTCAATTAATATTTGGAAATGTTTTTACGCCAAAGAAGTACAGTCTTAGTAACAAGGTACAATACAAGAGAGAAGGAAAATGAACATCCTATGGATCCCTATAAGCAATCATCCAAAGCCCTCGAGGCCGGAAGATAAGCTGCATGAAGCCTCTTCACCTTCCTCTCATAGGCTGCCTCCATATATGCCTTCTCTTTGGTGAGTCGATCATACTTCCTCTTCCAAAACTTGGAAGACTGAGGAAGTAGAGAAGTCAACGCGTCATCAGGATCATCAATAACCTGGTGCTCAAGGAACTCTATCGAAGCATCCTTCTCTGTGATCTGCTGAAGCAACTCCTCTCGTTCACGGATCCAAGCACGCGAACGGTCTTCGTCTCTTAACTCCTCTACTTCTTGGCTAGGGAGGGTTGAAGGCCCAGCCACAACCAAAGGTGTGGGTCTTGGATACTCATAAGGCATGAGGTACTCGGAAGCTCTCCTCTTAACCCAAGAGGTATAGGGTTCCAAAGCGATACAGTTCTTCGGACCTAGCTCCTTCCTTCCTTTCTTATGGACCTTGCGCCAAGCGCGGACCATCCTGCCCTTCAAGCCTTTGGGATCTTTACCCTCCTGAAAGAACACACCCTCTAACAGAATGTTATTGGGTTTATCCTTTAGGGGGAACCCAAGCTGACGACGTGCCAAAATAGGGTTGTAGTTAATTCCACCGCATGTACCAAGAAGAGTTACATTGGAGAATTCACCACAAGAGTCGATAATTTGCACACCATCATATACACGGTTGTACCAAAAGATATCTTCATTAGTGAGAGATATAAGTCTTGTGGACCACCGTAGACATCCTTTGTTCTCCTTGAAGGCGACGTCTGAGGCAAGTGCGAAATCAACCAGTTGTACAAAAGAGGCAAAGAGCACACAATGGTACCACCGCCCTTTGCATTCCTCAAATGCAAAGAGAAATAAGTGTCACCCAACAGAGTAGGAACGAGATTAAGAGTAGAGAAAATCCTAATGGCGTTCACATCCACAAAGTTGTCGATGTTGGGGAATAACACTAGCCCATAGATGAGAAGTACAAATATGTCCTCAAAGGCGTCCTCACTCATGGCCTTCCCAAACATAGTAGCTTGATCAATGAGGAAATCAGACGGGAGACCTTGAATTCCACCTTTGGTAGTCATATGAGCACCAATAATAGATTCATCTATACGCAACAGATCAACAATCTCTTGAGAAGAAGGAACTCTCTCCAAGCCACTGAACGACAACTGGTCTAGGATAGGTATGCCCACAAGATAGGCATACTCCTCAAGCGTGGGCAAAAGCTGGAAATCCAGAAAAGTGAAGCAACAGTACAAGGGATCATAGAACTGCACCAACACACTCATTAAACCTTCATCCACTTGAGTAGCCAGAATAGACAGAAGCTTCCCATGATGAGCCTTGAATTCCAAGGGATCTAATACATAGGATGTCAAACTCATTAACTCTTTCAAGTCGGGTTGTCTGAAACTGTACTTCTTCGTATTCCTTCTTTGCTTATCCATGTCTAAAAATTTGCAAATAGACCTCTTAAGTTCCTCGAAAATTTTCTCATTGTTGATGATATGGATGTGTATGAATGCATGAATGCATGGATGCAACAATCACACTCAAGGATCAAGCAAATCACACCACACAAAGGTCATGGGATGGATCAAGTCATCCTTAATATCAATCATCCATTTTAGTGGATTATGGTTTACACCTTATTAATACCCAAGTTTTATTGATATTAAGGATACACAAGAACAGATCAACCACGAATCAAGGGTTTGTTGCGAGTCGCGAGCATGGAGTCTTGGTTAAGAACCATCCAAAGGGAGTGTACTATGGTTAAACCTGACAATCATGTTCTACAAGAGGTTCCCATAGTCATCATCCCATCTTTCGGATATTATCGGATAAACGACTACTCGTATTCCAAAAATATTCTCAAGAAAGACTCTTATGAGTGTAGTATCGCGTAACAATCGTATCAAATCTTACACTTGAACGATCCTTGCACTACGTCCTAAAAATAGGCCAAGATGGGCGTGGTAAACTAAGGTCCTTGGCTTCTAAGGCATATATTGGAAAGAGTGATGCCTAACCATGACTACTCGTATGACATTATTGATCCCAACATAACCTCCACCAAGTGAATGGGCTTGCAAGTCAACTTGCTAAGGAATAACTCCACACAAGTCAACAAGACTATGTCATTCTACTATCCTAAGTGCACTCGAGTTCAGGTATAGAACTCGTCTCACGAAGATCCCCAAGCATACAAGGAATTAATATTCAAACAATTCAATCATTACATACAATACAGTAATCCCAAATTGCACAAAAATATGTCACAAAGCAATATACCATACAATACAACAAATATGAAAAGTAGGCAAAACCCACTAGGCAAATTTCACTCCCCAACAGAGTCGCCACTTTTCTGTAGCGGGGTATTCGTTACCATTAGAGATATTGACTAAATCCAAGGTAAACCATACAAGTCGAGTCGCCACCGCACTTCTATTTATCCAAAGGAATGGTTACAAAGCAAAAAAAAACCTAAAAGTTTTATCGAATCAAAAACTAGTAAAAATGTCAGAGATCTGGGTAAGGGGGTTGGTTATGCAATAGGAAGGTTTTAAGCACCCAAAACATCCTAGGTACTCCTATGGAGCCCTTTTCATAAGTGTTGTTCTAGTCTAAAGGGTGTAGGTATATCTAA